>NC_062572.1:15000-1215000 GCF_022837055.1 Prionailurus viverrinus
GGCACCGTCCCTTGTGCCCTCAACTCAGCCCTTCGGGGAGACCACTGCCCTACTGTGGGTTCGGCGCCTGGAACGTCCTGGGACCTACCCCTAACCCTAACCCTACCCTGAACCCTTACCCTCCACCGAAACCAAAGCCTGCCTCGATCCCTAATCCTGCATATGAGCCGCCTCCTGGCATGGGCCCTCACTTCAGTCCTTGAGGGAGATCACGAGACCGGAGTCGCTTTGACCCTGGCGACGTCCCTGGACCGAATCCTAACCCTAGCTAAGGCTCTCTCCTCATGGGGACCCAATTCCAAGGTCGGACAGCGGCACGCGCCTGGGGTCCAGAAGCGGTGCAGGCTGACTCGGCAAGGAACCTGGAAGCTCACCATGTCGTTTCCCAGGCCCGGCTGCAGCTCCCAAGAGGATTCCGGAGGCCTCCTCGACCAGGGGCTTATCGACGTGTGTGGCCTTGGCAGCCAAAGAGGGATCCTGACCGGCACCGTCCCTTGTGCCCTCAACTCAGCCTTTCGGGGAGACCACTGCCCTACTGTGGGTTCGGCGCATGGAACCTCCTGGGACCTAACCCCAACCCTAACCCTACCCCGAACCATTACCCTCCACCGAAACCTAAGCCTGCCTCCTTCCGTTATCCGGCATTTGAGCCGCCTTCTGGCATGGGCCCTCACTTCAGCCCTCGAGGGAGATCACGAGACTGGAGTAGCTTCGGCCCTGGCGACGTCCCTGGTCCGAACCCTAACCCTAGCTAAGGCTCTCTCCTCTTGGGGACCCAATTCCAAGGTCGGACAGCATCACGCGCCTGGGGTCCAGAAGCGGTGCAGGCTGCCTCGGCAAGGAACCTGGAAGCTCACCATGTCGTTTCCCAGGCCCGGCTGCAGCTCCTGAGAGGATTCCGGAGTCCTCCTCGACCAGGGAGTTATCGACGTGTGTGGCCTTGGCAGCCAAAGAGGGACCCTGACCGGCACCGTCCCTTGTGCCCTCAACTCAGCCCTTCGAGGAGACCACTGCCCTGCTGTGGGTTCGGCGCCTGGAACGTCCTGGGACCTAACCCTAACCCTAACCCTCCCCGAACCGGGTCCCTCCTTCGAAACCTAAGCCTGCCTCGATCCCTAATCCTGCATTTGAGCCGCCTTCTGGCATGGGCCCTCACTCAGCCCTCGAGGCAGATCACGAGACTGGAGTCGCTTCGGCCCTGGCGACGTCCCTGGACCGAACCCTAACCCTAGCTAAGGCTCTCTCCTCATGGGGACCCAATTCCAACGTCGGACAGCATCACGCGCCTGGGGTCCAGAAGCGGTGCAGGCTGACTCGGCAAGGAACCTGGAAGCTCACCATGTCGTTTCCCAGGCCCGGCTGCAGCTCCAGAGAGGATTCCGGAGGCCTCCTCGACCAGGGGCTTATCGACGTGTGTGGCCTTGGCAGCCAAAGAGGGATCCTGACCGGCACCGTCCCTTGTGCCCTCAACTCAGCCCTTCGGGGAGACCACTGCCCTACTGTGGGTTCGGCGCATGGAACCTCCTGGGACCTAACCCCAACCCTAACCCTACCCCGAACCATTACCCTCCACCGAAACCTAAGCCTGCCTCGTTCCCTTATCCTGCATTTGAGCCGCCTTCTGGCATGGGCCCTCACTTCAGCCCTCGTGGGAGATCACGAGACCGGAGTCGCTTCGGCCCTGGCGACGTCCCTGGACCGAACCCTAACCCTAGCTAAGGCTCTCTCCTCATGGGGACCCAATTCCAAGGTCGGACAGCATCACGCGCCTGGGGTCCAGAAGCGGTGCAGGCTGCCTCGGCAAGGAACCTGGAAGCTCACCATGTCGTTTCGCAGGCCCGGCTGCAGCTCCCGAGAGGATTCCGGAGTCCTCCTCGACCAGGGAGTTATTGACGCCTGTGTCCTTGGCAGCCAAAGAGGGACCCTGACCGGACCGTCCCTTGTGCCCTCAACTCAGCCCTTCGGGGAGACCACTGCCCTGCTGTGGGTTCGGCGCCTGGAACCTCCTGGGACCTAACCCTAACCCTAACCCTCCCCGAACCGGGTCCCTCCTTCGAAACCTAAGCCTGCCTCGATCCCTAATCCTGCATTTGAGCCGCCTTCTGGAATGGGCCCTCACTTCAGCCCTCGAGGCAGATCACGAGACCGGAGTCGATTCGGCCCTGGCGACGTCCCTGGACCGAATCCTAACCCTAGCTAAGGCTCTCTCCTCATGGGGACCCAATTCCAAGGTCAGACAGCATCACGCGCCTGGGGTCCAGAAGCAGTGCAGGCTGACTCGGCAAGGAACCTGGAAGCTCACCATGTCGTTTCCCAGGCCCGTCTGCAGCTCCCCAGAGGATTCCGGAGTCCTCCTCGACCAAGGGCTTATCGACGTGTGTGGCCTTGGCAACCAAAGAGGGATCCTGACCGGCACCTTCCCTTGTGACCTCAACTCAGCCCTTCGGGGAGACCACTGCCCTGCTGTGGGTTCAGCGCCTGGAAAATTGGGACCTAACCCTAACCCTAACCATACCCCGAACCGGGACCCTCCACCGAAACCTAAGCCTGCCTCGTTCCCTTATCCTGCATTTGAGCCGCCTTCTAGCATGGGCCCTCACTTCAGCCCTCGAGGCAGATCACGAGATCGGAGTCGCTTCGGCCCTGGCGACGTCCCTGGACCGAACCCTAACCCTAGCTAAGGCTCTCTCCTCATGGGGACCCAATTCCAAGGTCGGACAGCATCACGCGCCTGGGGTCCAGAAGCGGTGCAGGCTGCCTCGGCAAGGAACCTGGAAGCTCACCATGTCGTTTCCCAGGCCCGGCTGCAGCTCCCGAGAGGATTCCGGAGTCCTCCTCGACCAGGGGCTTATCGACGTGTGTGGCCTTGGCAGCCAAAGAGGGATCCTGACCGGCACCTTCCCTTGTGCCCTCACCTCAGCCCTTTGGGGAGACCAATGCCCTGCTGTGAGTTCGGTGCCTGGAACCTCCTGGGACCTAACCCTAACACTAACCCTACCCCGAACCGTTACCCTCCACCGAAACCTAAGCCTGCCTCGTTCCCTTATCCTGCATTGAGCCACTTTCTGCCATGGGCCCTCACTTCAGCCCTCGAGGGAGATCACGAGACCGGAGTGGCTTCCCCCCTGGAGACGTCCCTGCACCGAACCCTAACTCTAACTAAGGCTCTCTCCTCAAGGGGCCCAATTCCAAGGTCTGACAGCATCACGCGCCTGGGGTCCAGAAGCGGTGCAGGCTGACTCGGCAAGGAACCTGGAAGCTGACCATGTCATTTCCCAGGCCCGGCTGCAGCTCCCGAGAGGATTCCAGAGGCCTCCTCGACCAGGGGCTTATCGACGTGTGTGACCTTGGCAGCCAAAGAGGGTTCCTGACCGGCACCGTCCCTTGTGCCCTCAACTCAGCCCTTCGGGGAGACCACTGCCCTACTGTGGGTTCGGCGCCTGGAACCTCCTGGGACCTAACCCTAACCCTAACCGGGAACCTCCACCAAAACCTAAGCCTTCCACGACCCCTAATCCTGCATTTGAGCCGCCTTCTGCCATGGGCCCTCACTGAGCCCTCGAGGGAGATCACGAGACCGGAGTCGCTTCGGCCTTGGCGACGTCCCTAGACCCGACCCTACCCCTAGCTAAGGCTCTCTCCTCATGGGGACCCAATTCCAAGGTCGGACAGCATCACGTGCCTGCGGTCCAGAAGTGGTGCAGGCTGACTCGGCAAGGAACCTGGAAGCTCACCATGTCGTTTCCCAGGCCCGGCTTCAGCTCCTGAGAGGATTCCGGAGTCCTCCTGGACCAGGGGCTTATCGACGTGTGTGGCCTTGGCAGCCAAAGAGGGACCCTGACCGGCACCGTCCCTTGTGCCCTCAACTCAGCCGTTCGGGGAGACCACTGCCCTGCTGTGGGTTCGGCGCCTGGAACGTCCTGGGACCTAACCCTAACCCTAACCCTACCTTGAACCGTTACCCTCCACCGAAACCAAAGCCTGCCTCGATCCCTAATCCTGCATGTGAGCCGCCTCCTGGCATGGGCCCTCACTTCAGTCCTTGAGGGAGATCACGAGACCGGAGTCGCTTCGACCCTGGCTACGTCCCTGGACCAAACCCTAACCCTAGCTAAGGCTCTCTCCTCATGGGGACCCAATTCCAAGGTCGGACAGCATCACGCGCCTGGGGTCCAGAAGCGGTGCAGGCTGCCTCGGCAAGGAACCTGGAAGCTCACCATGTCGTTTCCCAGGCCCGGCTGCAGCTCCCGAAGGGTTCCGGAGGCCTCCTCGACCAGGGGCTTATCGACGTGTGTGGCCTTGGCAGCCAAAGAGGGACCCTGACCGGCACCGTCCTTTGTGCCCTCAACTCAGCCTTTCGGGGAGACCACTGCCCTACTGTGGGTTCGGCGCCTGGAACCTCCTGGGACCTAACCCCAACCCTAACCCTACCCTGAACCGTTACCCTCCACCGAAACCTAAGCCTGCCTCGTTCCGTTATCCTGCATTTGAGCTGCCTTCTGGCATGGGCCCTCACTTCAGCCCTCGAGGGAGATCACGAGACTGGAGTCGCTTCGGCCCTGGCGATGTCCCTGGTCCGAACCCTAACCCTAGCTAAGGCTCTCTCCTCTTTGGGACCCAATTCCAAGGTCGGACAGCATCACGCGCCTGGGGTCCAGAAGCGGTGCAGGCTGACTCGGCAAGGAACCTGGAAGCTCACCATGTCGTTTCCCAGGCCCGGCTGCAGCTCCTGAGAGGATTCCGGAGTCCTCCTCGACCAGGGGCTTATCGACGTGTGTGGCCTTGGCAGCCAAAGAGGGACCCTGACCGGCACCGTCCCTTGTGCCCTCAACTCAGCCCTTCGGGGAGACCACTGCCCTGCTGTGGGTTCGGCGCCTGGAACGTCCTGGGACCTAACCCTAACCATAACCTGGACCCTCCACCGAAACCTAAGCCTGCCTTGATCCCTAATCCTGCATTTGAACCACATTCTGGCATGGGCCTTCACTTCAGCCCTCGAGGGAGATCACGAGACTGGAGTCACTTTAGCCCTAATGACGTCCCTGGACCGAACCCTAACCCTACTTATGCTCTCTCCCCAAGGGCACCCAATTCCAATGTCTGACAATACTAGGCGCCTGGGGTCCAGAAGCTGTGCAGCCTGACTTGGCATGGAATCTGGCAGCTCACCCTGTCGTTTCCCAGGCCCGACTGCAGCCCTTGCGAGGATTCACGAGGCCTCCTCCGCCAGTGGCGGATCGACGTGTGTGGCCTTGGCAGCCAAAGAGTCATCCTGACCGACACCTTCCCTTGTGCCCTCAACTTAGCCCCTCGTGGAGACCACTGCCCTGCTGTGTGTTCAGCGCCTGGAAACTCATGGCCCTAACCCTAACCCTAACCCTACCCCAACCCGGGACCCTCCACCAAAACCTTGGCCTGCCTCGATCACGGACCCTGCAAGTGAGCCGCCTTCTGGCATGGGCCCTCAATTATTCCTGAGGGAGGTCATGAGCCTGGAGTCGCTATGGACCTGGCGATGTCCCTTTACCGAAACCTACCCCTAGCTAAGGCTCTCTCCCCATGGGGACCCAATCCCTACGTCTCACAACACCATACGCCTTGGGTCCTTATGGGTTGCATGGTCACCTGGTATGGTATCTGGAAGCTCACCATATCGTTTCCCATGCCTGTTGCAGCTGCCAGAGAGAATTCCTGAGTCTTCCCCGGCCAGGCGCTCATAGAGTCTGACCCTGCCCGGAACTCTCCCTTGTGCCCTGAACTCAGTCCTTCGGAGAGACCGCTGAAGTGTTCTGGCTTCAGCACCTGGGGCCTCCTGGAACGTAACCCCAACCCTACCCTTAACGAGACCCTCCTCCTAATCCTCAGCCGGACTTGAATCCTATCCCTTCATTTTAACCTCACCTTCACATGAGCCCTCACTTCATCTCTCGAGGGAGATCTCGAGACAGGAGTCACTTCGATCCTGGCTACGTCCCTGGTCCAAACACTAACCGTAGCTAAGGCTCTCTCCCCTTGTGGACCCAATCGCATGGTCTGGCAACACCACGTGCCTGGGGTTCCAGAAACGGGGCAGTGTCCCTCAGCATGGTGCCTGGAACCTCACAATGTCATTCTGCAGGCCCGGCTGCAGTTGTCTGAGAGAATTCCTGAGGCCTACCGGACCAATGGCCCATAGATTTGCGTGGCCAGGAAGCCAAAGACTGAACCTTCCCGGCCCTCTCCCCTGTGCCCTCAACTTAGCCCATTCGGGTGACCACTGCCCTGCTGTGGGTTCAGTACCTGGGGCCTCTTGGGTCCTAACCCAATCCCTACCCCTAACGGAAACCTCAACCGAATCCTAACCCGATCTTGAAACCTAATCAAACAATTGAGCCCCGCTGTCTCCTGGTCCCTTACTTCATTCTCCTAGCGAGATCACGAGACTGGAGTTGCTTTGGCCCTGGCAACGTCCTGGACCCAACCCTAACCCTAGCTCAGACTCTCTCCCAATGGGGATGTAAGCAACAAACCATAAATCGTCTATGAGAAAAATTGAAGAAACCCAAAGAAATGGAAAACATTCCATGCTCACGTATTAGAAGAACAAACATTTGGGGTGCCTGGGTGGCACCGTCGGTTAAGCGTCCGACTTCTACCAGGTCATGATCTCGCGATCCGTGATATCGAGCCCCACATCAGGCTCTGGGCTGATGGCTCAGAGCCTGGAGCCTGTTTCCTATTTTGTGTCTCCCTCTCTCTCTGCCAATCCCCCGTTCATGCTCTGTCTCTGTCTGTCCCCAAAAAATAAATAAACGTTGAAAAAAGAAAAAGAAGAAGAACAAACATTGTTAAGATGTCAATACTACCAAAGCAATCGACACACTCAATGCAATCCCTATCAAAAAACACGAGCTTTCTCCACAGAGCTAGAACAAACAACCCTAAAATGTGTAAGGATCCAGAAAAGATACCAAAAACTAAAGTCATGTTGAAAAAGAAAACAAAGGTGGAAACATGACTATTTTGGATTTATGGTATATTAGAAAGCTGCATTCATCAAGACAGTATGTACAGGCACAGAAACGGAGACAGACGTCAATGGAACAGAATATGGAACCCAGAAATATACCCTCAAACATAAGGTGAGTAATCTTTGTTAACACAGAAAGAATATCCAATGGAATAAGAGTCTCTTCAGCAAATGGTACTAGGAATACTGGACAGTGAGAATGATGAACCTGGACACTGTTCTTAAACGACACACACACACACACACACACACACACACACACACACCTCAAAATGGATGAATTATCTAAATGTAAGTCAGGAACCATCAAAATCCTAGAGGAGATAACAGGCAATGTACCTCCTTGATCCTGGCCGCAGCAACTTCTCGCTTGTCATGTCTCCAGAAATAAGGGCAATAAAAACCACAATCAACTATTGGGTCCTGAAGATAAAAAGCTTCTGCACAGCAGGGGACAAAATCAGCTAAACTAAAAGGCAACTGAATGAAATGGGAGAAGATATTTGCAGGTGACATATCAGATAAAGGGTTAGTATCCAAAATCTATAAAAAGTTATCACACTCAACACCCAGAAACCAAATAATCCAGTGAAGAAATGGGCAAAAGACATGAAGAGACACCTTAAGAAAGATGACATCCGGATTGGTCACACATGAAAAGATGCTCAATCTCACTGGTCATCACTGAAATACAAATGAAACCCACAATGAGATATCCCCTCACACCTATCAGAATGGCTAAAATTAACATCTCCGGAAACGACAGATGTTGGCAAGGATGCAGGGAAAGGGAACCCTTTTGCAATGCTGGTGCGAATGCAAAGTGGTGTAGCCATTCTGGACAATAGTATGGAGATTCGTCACAAAAACAAAAAATAGAACTACACTAGGACCCAGCAATTGCACTACTACATATTTATCCAAAAGATACACTAACGCTGACTCGAAGTGGCACGTGTACTCCAATATTTATAGCAGCATTCTCAACAATAGCTAAGTTATGCAAAGAGCCCAAATGACCACTGACAGATGAATGGATAAAGAAGATATGGTATATGCATACAATGGACTATGACTCTGCGATCAAAATGAATGAAATCTCGCTCTTTGCAACAACGGGGATGGAACCGGACTTTCTTAAGCTAAGCAAAATATGTCAGAGAACGACACACATCCTATGATTCCTCTCATCTGTCCAATTTAATAAAACTGATGAACATAGTGCAAGGAAAGCAAAAAGAAGATACACACAGAGAGGGAGTCAAATGATAAGAGACTGTTAAATAGAGGGAAGAATCTCAGGGTTCCTGGAGGGTTACTGAATAGGGGTATGGGCTAAATGGGTGATGGGCATTAGGGGTGGACCTTGGGATGAGTATTGCGTATATTTTGTACTTGATGGATCACTAAATTCTACTGCTGAAACTGTATTCCTCTATAAGGTAACTAACTTGGGCCTGAATTTTAAAAAGAAGAAATATTAAAAATAAGTAAAGAAATGTACCACCAGTCAAAAGAAAAGAATATTTAAGTCGGGCTCTTGAGTGGAAAGGAAAGACTAAAAGTGTTACAGACAAGAAAGGATCAGAGAAAACATCAAGAAACAATGACAAATCAACTAGTAGAATGGGACTAAATATATACCTAGCAATAATCACTCTGACTATAAATGGACTAAATGCTCCAATCCAAAGACATTGGATATGGCGTCAGAATGGACAAAACAAACAAACAAACAAGCAAACAAAAAACAATGTCTATCTAGATGCTGCCTACAAAGCCTTATTTGGACTTAAGTCTCCTGCAGATTTCTTATTTTTTTTTAATTTTTTTAATGATTATTTATTTTTGAGACAGAGAGAGACCGAGCATGAACGGGGGAGGGTCAGAGAGAGGGAGACACAGAATCTGAAACAGGCTCCAGGCTCTGAGCTGTCAGCACAGAGCCCGACGCGGGGCTCGACCTCACGGACCGCGAGATCATGACCTGAGCCGAAGTCGGCCCCTTAACCGACTGAGCCACCCAGGCGCCCCAAGTCTCCTGCAGATTTGAAGTGAGGGAATGAAGAAATATTTATCATGCTAATAATGTCAAAAGAAAGCCAGTAGCCATACTTATATCAGGCAAAATAAACTTTAAAACCGAGACTCTATTTTGGTACCCTTTGGGTAAATACCTAATAGTGACATTGCATGCACCCAGTATTTATAGCAGAATTATCAACAGTAGCCCAACTATGGAGAAAGCCCAAGTATCCATCAACTGATGAAGGTGTAAAGAAGTTGTGTTGTGTGCATGTATACGTATGTATATGCATATGGACATACGTGTAGGTTCATATATACATACATATGTATATACAATGAAATATAACTCAGCTTCAAGAAGAATGAAATCTTGCCATTTGCAACGATGTGGATGGAGCTCGAATGTATTATGCTACGTGAAATACGTCAATCAGAGAAAGACACATATATGATTTCACTCATGTGGAAGTTAAGAAACAAAACACATGAAAACTAAGGAAGGAGCCAGGAAAAGAGAAGCGTGGTAACAAACCACATGAGTCTCTTAATGTTAGAGAAAAAAAAAGTGAAAGTTGATGGAGGGAGATGGGTCAGCGCTTCGCTAGATGGAGGACGAGTATTAAGGAGAGCACTTGTTGTGATGAGCACTGGGTGTTGTATGTAAAGGATGAATCACCGAATTCTACCCCTAAACCCGAGAATGCACTGTATGTCAACTAAGACTTAAATTAAAATACATACATACATACATACATACATACATAAAGCTATAACAAGAGATGAAGACAGACACGATCTCATACTAAAGGGGACAGCCAAACAAGAAGATCCAATGATTGTAAATTTAGATGCACCCAACATGCGATCACCAAGTATACAAAACATTTAGCAACAACCGTAAAGGAACTCATTTATAATATGATGATGATAGTAGAGAACTTTAACACATCACTCACATCAATGGACAGAACATATAAACAGAACGTCAACAAGGAAACAATGGCTTTGAATGACACACTGGACCGGAAGGGTTTAACAGATATATTCAGAACACTCCATACTAAAATGGCAGAGTACACATTCTTTTCAAGCATACCCGGGCCGTTCTCCAGAACTGATCACATTCTAGGTCACAAATCAGGCCTCAAGAGGTACCCAACGACAGGGATCAGACCAAGCATCTTTTCTAACCACAAAGCTAGGAAACTTGAAGTCAACCACAAAAAGAGGGCGGGGGGGGGGGAGGGCGGGAAGGCCACAAATAAAGGGAGGTTAAGTAACATGCTACTAAATGAATGGGTCAAACAGGAAATCAATGAGAAAATACACTGAAACAAATGAAAATGAAAATACACTGGTAAAACCCTTTGGAACGCGGCAAAAGCAGTCTATGATGGAAGTATATAGCAATACAAGCCTACCTTAAAGAGCAAGAAAACTCTCAAAGAATCCTAACTTACACCTGAAGGAATGAGAAAAAGAGCAGCAGAAGGAAGGAAATAATAGAGTTTGGGGCAGAAATAAGGAATATAGAAACCAAAAAGACACTAGACCAAATCAATGAAACCAGGGGCTGGTTCATTGAAAGCAGTAATCAACTTGAAAACCTCCTAGGCAGACTCTTCACAAAGAAGACAGAAAGGACTCAAATAAATGAAATCACAAATAAGAAAGGAGAAATGACAGTCAACACCACAAAAATACAATTAGAAGATAATATTATGAACAACTATATGCAACAAATTGGACACTCTGAGAAAAATGGACAACTTCCTAGAAACTCACACACTACCAAAACTGAAACAGGAAGATACCTAAAATCTGAAAACAGAAAGATACCCCATCAGTAATTAAAAAAATCTCCCCCCAACACAAGAGTTCATGGCCAGATGGCTTCATGGATGAATTCTACCATCCATTCAAGGAAGAGGTAATAGGTATTCTCCTCGAATTATTACAAAATTAAAAAGGAAGGAAAACTTACAAATTCATCGTATGAGGCCATCATTGCCCTGATACCAAAACGAGATGAAGCCTCCACTAAAACCAAAAACTGCAGCGGCGCCTGTGTGGGTCGGTCTGTTTACTGTCCAACTCTTAATTTTGGATGAGGACATTATCTTGCGGTACGTGGGTTTGAGTCCCACGTTGGGCCCTGCCATGACAGTGTGGGGCGTGGCCAGGATTCTCTCTCTCCCTGGCTCTCTGCCCCTCCCTCACTTTTATGTACACTATCTAAGGAAAGAAATAAGCATTTAAAAAGATGTTTAAAAAATTTTAAATAAAACTGCAGAGCAATAGCCTGATGACTATGTATGCCGAAATTCTCATTAAAATACCTTCAAATTAAAGTCAACAATACATTGATAGAATCATTTCCCATAATCAAGTGGGATATATTCCTGGGCTGCAAGCGTGGTTCCACATTCACATATCAATCAACATGATGCACCACAGTAATAGGAGAAAGCATAAGAACAATAGGATGCTTTCAACAGATGCAGGGAAACTATTTGATAAAACGTAAAATCCATTCATGATAAAAACCCTCAGCAAAGTACATTGAGACTCAACCTACCTGCACATAATAAAGGTCGTGTATGAAAAACCCACAGCTCATCTCATCCTCAATGGGTAATAATTGAAAGTTTTTCTTCCAAAGTCAGGGACAAGCTAGGAATGACCCCTCTCACCACTGTTATCCCACATAGTACGGGAAACCCTAACCACAGCACTCAGACAACAAAAAGAAATAAGAGGCATCCAAATCGGCAAGGAAGAAGTAGCACTTTCGCTGTTTGGAACTGACATGATAGGTTCTATAAAAAGCATGAAAGGCTCCCTTAAAAATTGCTAGAATCGATATATGAATTCGACAAGTCACAGTCTACAGAAATCAAGGAAGATAGATGTATTGAATTTCTAACACAAATCATGAATTAACACAGAGAGAAAGTAAGGGATCAATCCCATTGACAGGCTCACAAATACCACAAGAAACCAGGAATAAACCTAACCAAAGAGGTGAAAAACCTGTACTCTAAAGGCTATGAAACACTGATGAAATAAATGGAAGAGGACACAAAAAAATGGACATACATTTCATGTTCATGGATGGGAAGCACAAAATACTGTTAAAATGTCTACACTCCTCAAAGCAATCTACACATATAATGAAATGAAGTGTGATAGGGATATCACGCTAACAAAAACATTTGTCACAGAACAAGAACAAATAATCTCAACATGTGTATGGAATGACAAATGTCCCCAAACAGCCAACACAAACTTGTAGAAGAAAAGCAAAGCTGGAGACATCACAATTCCAGACTTTAGGTTATATTACAAAGCTATACTGATGAGAACAGTATGATCAGTATGTCCGTACTGAACAGTACTGACAAAACAACAACAAAAAGTAACAACAACAACAAACTCATATGCATAGATCAATAGCATGGACACCCAGAAATAAACTCACACCTCTATGGTCAATTAATTCTCAACAAAGCAGGAAAGAACATCCAATGGAAAAAAAAGATAGTCTTGGGACACATGGGTGGCCCAGTCAAGAAAGCGTGTGATGGTGGGTTCAGCTCAGGTCATGATCTCAGGGCAGTGCAGAGCATGCGTGGGATTCTCTCTCAACATATCTCTCTGCCCCTCTTCTGCATGCTCGCTCGCTCTCTCTCTCTCTCTCTCAAAAATAAATACATAAATTTTAAAAAAGGCTCCTCAATATATGGTTTTGGAAAAACTGGACAGCAATCTGCAAAACAAAACAAAAACAACGGACCACTGTCTTACAACATACACAAAAATAAATCCAACATGGACAAAGACCTATATGTGAAACCTGAAACCATAAAAATCCCAGAGGATAACACGGGTAGTATCTTCCTTGACATTGCCTGTACAAACGTCTTTGTAGATATATCTCTAGAGGTAAGGGAAACGCAAGCAAAAATAATGAGACTTTATAAAAATTAAAACCTTCCATCACCAAGGAAATAATCAACAAAACGAAAACATCAACAGAATGATATTTGCAAACGACATCGGATAAAGGGTTAGTGTCCAAAATATATACAGTTATACAGCACCCAAAAAATGAGAAATCTGATTAAAAATGGGCAGAAGACACGAGTGGACATTTCCCGAAGGAAGACATATACATGGCCAAGAGACACATGAAAAAATGCTCAACAATACTGATCTTCAGGGAAATACAATTCGAAAGTACAATGAGAGAACACATCACATCTGTCCCAAAGGCTAAAATCAATGAAGGATGACACAGCAGGTGTTGCCATGGATGTGGGGAAAGAATAACCCTCTTGCACTGTGGGTAGGAATGCAAACTGCTGCAGCCACTCTGGAAAACCACATGGAGATGTCAAAAACAAAACAAAACTAGAAATAGAAGTACCTTACAATCCAGCAACTTCACTACAAGGTATTTCCACAAAGAATACAAAATCTTCAAAGGGATACATGCACCGTGATGTTTACAGCAGCGTTTTCTACAAAAGCCAAATGACAGAAACTATCCAAGCACCCATCAACTGATGAATAAATTGAGATGTGGTCTATGGAATGTAATATGATTTAGCCGTAAAAACATGAAATCTTGCCATTTGCCACAAGGTGGATGGAGAGAGAGAATGTTATGCTGGGTGAAACAAGCCTGTCGGAGAAAGACAAATACCCAATGATTTCGCTAACACATGGCAAGAAAACAAAAGAAAGGGGCGGGGGGAGGAGACCAACGGACTCTTAACTAGGAAACAAACTGAGGAGTTCCACAGCGAGGTGAGGGAATGGGTGAAACAGCTGATGGGGATTAAGAAGTGCACCTGGGATGAGCACCGGGTGACGTGTGGAAGTGTTGCTCTATATTGGACACCTGAAACTAATATTACACTGTGTCTTCACTCAGTGGAATTTAAATTAAAAGATAACATAAGGTTACTGAGACTTACCTACCAGGTTTTCGGTAGTGTTCAATCACTTCACTAGGTTGGAAAAATAACCATGAAATTTTTAAAAAAGCATGTATGATATGTGGGACAGTTTGTGCCCTTACCTTGGCCTCTGGATCCAGCAGGACTCGGAACATGGGTCCCAGCTCCTTCTTCTAGAAGGTCGTGAGACGAGCATTTCATGGATCCACGTCCTAATTGAATGCAGCTCCCGTGCTTCTGAATTTCTGTTAGGGTTTCTTCCCGGAAACAAGCCTGGATCTGGAACACACCATCGACTGCATCTATGAGGTGATGTCGTGGGACCCCGCAATCCACAAGTCCTTTAGTAAAATACGTCTTGTTCAAACACTGTCCGGGAAGGGGTGGAATGAAACACGGGAACAGCCCAGAAAATGCAAAGGCCTGTGCAGCTCAGCGACCAGCTTGACCAGGGAAGCCACCCGGCGCCCCCTCCTCAGCACTCAGTACAACAAGGCAGCTTCTCTCTGGCGACTCAGGAGATGCCAAGTTGCTGCTAAGCTCCCAAGGTCTCCCCTGGGGCGGGTGGCAGAACCTGCTGGAAGTGCAGCTCTGCTCTCTGTACTCAGGCACCAGCAGAGGCCTGAGTCCTCTGAGAGCAATCGAAGCCCTTCCTGCTCTGAGGTGCCCTGGGTCAGAAAAGCAGATGGTGCGCCCTCTGCTGGCTATCACTGCCCAGCAGAGGAACCCGCCCCTCGGGGGTCTGTGGTGCTTGAGCTCTCTCTGCTGGCCACCATGGGAATTCCTTCAATGTGGAAGGCCCTGGTTGCTCAGCT
Source organism: Prionailurus viverrinus (assembly GCF_022837055.1). Classification (NCBI taxonomy): domain Eukaryota; kingdom Metazoa; phylum Chordata; class Mammalia; order Carnivora; family Felidae; genus Prionailurus; species Prionailurus viverrinus. The sequence goes on from NC_062572.1 coordinate 29,817, forward strand.
GAGAGACCGAAGGTGCTCTGGGCAACTAAGCCTGTTCTTCTCGTTGGGAAGGTCTTAGTGACAGGACCTGGGACACAAAATCTTTTCCATCTCTTTCTTGTGAGTGAAGAATGAAACCGAATTTATTAACGTAACGACATCATTTGTAATGTTTTCAGCAATATTCACAGAAAAATAGACCACCGATTTACACATGCTGAACAAGAGGTAATGTTGTTTACCACCAAAATACTTAGGTTAGATAAAGAATGGACACCTTTGAGAGAGAGAGATACCGGCGTCCAGCTATGGAGTGAATGAGTCCTAGGGATACAAGGGACAGCCAATGGAATGGAGTCAATCCTGTAACAATATTGTTGCATGCTTTCACAGGATAGCTACACTTGTGGTTGAGTACAACATAATGTAGAGACATATGGAATGACTACAACGTATGCCTAAAACTAACACAACGAATGTGTGAACAATATTTCAATTAAAAATAGACATCCTTTACACTATCTTTAATTTCTTCTTCTTTGCCACTAAACTATCCTTCCTGGGGCGCTTGGGTGGCTTAGTCGGTGAAGCGTCCGACTTTGAGTCAAGTCAGGATTTGGCAGTCCATGAGTTTGAGCCCTGCATCAGGCTCTGTCCTGAGAGCTCAGAGCCTCGAGCCTGCCTCATATTCGGTGTCTCCCACTCTATCCCCCTCCCCAGCTCGGGTTCTCTCAAAAAAAGAAACATTAAAAAGGAAAAATCATTCCTCATTAGAATCTGCGAATTTCCATTCATACCAGATTCTCTAGCATCACCTTCTTGGTGTTGAAAGCTTATCTGAAAAGTCACGAATAATATCTTTGATGACACATATGTGACAACGTCAGAATGCAACTTACAGGGAGCTACACATCAGTTGTGAATTTACAGTGTGTATCCTTGGCTAATATTTACACTGAAATGTGCTTTAGGGATACGGATGGATGCAATAATGTCCATCCGTCATATAGGTCAATTTCCTATAGGACTATTATGCCTTCAATTACTAATTGCCATCTCTTTAGAACTAAAAGAAAGCTGGGTCAAGAAAATGTCTTTGAATTTCATGTAAGAGGACTAGGGTGTTTGAAAGGGTCCACCTACCTTCTGGATTCCTCAGATTGGTTGTGGAGAGGAGGATAGCAACCTATGATTTGGATGCACACCGCTAGTCCCAGAGGGAGGATGTGTACCTTATTGTCAAATATAGATATATATATTTTTTTTACCAATATTACTAGTCCACCTCTGCCAGGTCCAGACTGCAGGACCTGGGGGCAACACAATGCCTGATGCCTGGGTTCAGAACTTGAGGAAGGCCAGCTGATGGGGGAGGGGGGAAATCCAACAGAGCCTGGGGCAGTGAGGGAGATGGCCCTGGGACACCTCCCCACAGAGCAGGCTATGGAGTTTACCTGCCAAAGAGTGGCACACTCTCCCTCAGGACATCCCTCTCCATGACAGAACGTGAGGCTGAACCTCACAATTCTAGAAGAAATGAGGGCTACCCATCTTTTCAATTCCAATGGCCTCTGCAGAACTTGGACCCAGGGATGTTGGAGTCTTGGGGCCATGGAACCCTGATTCCCATGATAGAAGCCCTTTCTGCCCCAGCACTCAGAGCCACTTCCTACATCCCCTCTCCCCTGGCCCATCTAACCGTGTCCACATACCCGGAACAGGTCTCTACTTTCCTTCTTGTACTTCCTCTTTGTCTCTGTTTCTCTGTAACCACATCTCTCTCTATTTCTTCCTTTCACTCTCTAGGGAGTGGTGTATTATACGGTGCTAAACTTTGTTCTTATACGTGGGAATATCCAATTTTCCTAGCACCAGTTATTCAAAAGACTACTCTTCTCCACTGTGTATTATTGACTCCCTTGTCGAATACTAGGTGACTGTGATGCATAGGTTTAGTTTGGGCTCTCAATTTCTGTTCCATTGTCTTGTGTGTGTGCTTATGCCAGTGACATCATTGATTTCTTTGTGTTAGAATGACGCTTGAAATCCAGAAGGGGGATGCCTCCTGTTTTGTTCTTTCTTGCGTTGGCTACATGGGGTCTTTTTGTGGTTCCAAATAAATTTTAGGATATGATTTTCTAATTGCATAAAAATTGCATCGGAGTCTTGATAGAGATTGCACTGAATCTCTAGATGGCTTTGGGTAATATGGACATTGTACTGTATTAATTCCTCCGAAAGTTGGACATGGGATGGCTTTTCACTGACTTGTGTGTTCTCCCCTTTCTTTCACCCAAATTGAATTTCTTCCATTCCTGCACACAGGTTTTATAGGTTTCTGTAGAGAGATTTTCATTTCCTTGGTTAAATGTATTGCTTTAATTTTTATTGTTTTTGATGCTATTGTAAATGGGATTGTTTTCTTTACTTCTTCTTAGATGATTGGGTTAGTGTATCAGAATGATACAGAATTTGATATGGTGACTTTCTAGTTTAAAACTTCACTGCATTTCTTGGTTAGATATTAACAGGTTCTTTTACATTAAACTTTTTATTTTAGCTCTTTACCTAGTTTAAAAAAAAAAACATGTTAGGGGCGCCTGGGTGGCGCAGTCGGTTAAGCGTCCGACTTCAGCCAGGTCAGGATCTCGCGGTCCGTGAGTTCGAGCCCCGCGTCGGGCTCTGGGCTGATGGCTCAGAGCCTGGAGCCTGGTCCGATTCTGTGACTCCCTCTCTCTCTGCCCCTCCCCCGTTCATGCTCTGTCTCTCTCTGTCCCAAAAATAAATAAAAAACGTTGAAAAAAATAATTAAAAAAAAACATGTTATTTGGGAATATTGACACACTACGTTATATTAGTTTCAGATGAACAACCTAGTCATTGGACAAATGTATACATTCTGGTACGCTAACACAGGTGTAGCTATCATGTGTCACCATGCATCCCTACTCCAGTACCATTCTCTATGTCCCCTATGCTATATCTTCTATCTGTGATTCATTCATTGCATAACCAGAAGCCTGCATCACCCAATCCCCTTCACATATCTAGGGCATCCTTGTCTTGTGCCTGATCTTAGTGGAAAATCTTTCACAATTTCACTGCTGAGTATGACATTACCTGTGGGCTTCACATATGTGGCCTTTGTTATGTTGAGATTTGACCCTTCTGCACAGAATTTTAGAGATTTTTACCACAAATGGACACCAAACTTTCTCAGAACCCTTTTTCTGTGTCTATTGACATCATCACATGAGTTTTATTTTTCCTTTTTAACATGTATTTATTTAGTTTAGTTTAAATGTATTTATGTATTTCTTTAGTATTCATTTTTTCAAGTTTTTATTTAAATTCCAGTTGGTTACCATACAGTGTAATGTTAGCTTCAGGTAAAGAATGTAGTCATCATTCACTTACATGCAACACCCAGGGATCCTCACTACTCGTGCCCTCCATACCCCATCACCCATTTTAACCATCCCCCTACGCCACCTCCCTGGCGACGTCCCTGGACTGAATCCTAACCCTAGCTAAGGCTCTCTCCCCATGGGGACCCAATTCCAACGTCTGACAACACCACGCGCGTGGGGTCCAGAAGCGGTGCAGGCTGACTCGGCATGGAACATGGAAGCGCACCATGATGTTTCACAGTCCGGGCTTCAGCTGCCCAAGAGGATTGTGGAGTACTCCTCAACCAGGGGCCGATTGAAGTTTGTGGCCTTGGCAGCCAAAGACGGATCCTAACCGGCACCGTCCCATGTGCCCTCAACTCAGCCTTTCGGGGAGACCACTGTCATGCTGTGGGTTTGGGGCCTGGAGCCGCCTGGGACCTAACCCTAACCGTACCCCGAACTGGGACCCTCCACCGAAACCGAAGCCTGCCTCGATCCCTAACACTGCAATTGAGCCGCCTTCTGGCATGGGCCCTCATTTCAGCCCTCGAGGGAGATCACAAGACCAAAGTCACTTCGGCCCTGGCGACGTCCCTGGTTCAAACGCTAACCCTAGCTAAGGCTCTCTCCCCTTGAGGACCCAATTCCAACGTCTGACAAAACCACGCAACTGGATTCTAGAAGCAGTGCACGCTGATTCAGCATGAAACCCGGAAGCTCACCATGTCGTTTCCCAGGCCCGCTGCAGCTGCCCTAGAGGATTTCGGAGGCCTCCTCGACCAGGGGCGGATCGACGCGTGTGGCTTTGGCAGCCAAAGAGGGATCCTGACCGGCACCGTCCCTTGTGCCCTCAACTCAGCCCTTCGGGGAGACCACTGCCCTGCTGTGGATTCGGCGCCTGGAGCCCCCTGGGACCTAACCCTAACCCTACCCCTATCCCAAACCGGGAACCTCCACCAAAACCTAAGCCTGCCTCGATCCCTAACCCTGCAATTGAGCTGACTTCTGGCATGGGCCCTCACTTCAGCCCTTGAGGGAGATCATGAGACCAGAGTCACTTCGGCCCTGGCGACGTCCCTGGTTCGAACCCTAACCATAGCTAAGGCTCTCTCCCCATGGGGACCCAATTCCAAGGTCTCACAGCATCACACGCCTGGGGTCCAGAAGCTGTGCAGGACGACTCAGAAAGGAACCTGGAGGATCACCATGTCGTTTCCCAGGCCCGGCTGCAGCTGCCCGAGAGGATTCCAGAGGCCTCCTCGACATGTGTGGCCTTTGCAGACAAAGCCACACCCTGACAGGCACCGTCCCTTGTGTCCTCATCTCAGCCCTTGGGGAGACCACTGCCCTGTTGTGGGTTCGGCGTCTGGAGCCTCCTGGGAACTAACCCTAACCCTAACCCTACCCCGAACCGGGACCCTCCACCAAAACCTAAGCCTGCCCCGAACCCTATCCCTGCAATTGAGCCGCCTTCTGGCATGGGCCCTCATTTTACCCCTCGAGGGAGATCACAAGACGGGAGTTGCTACAGCCCTGGCGACGTCCCTGGACCGAACCCTAACCCTAGCTAAGGCTCTCTCCTCATGGGGACCCAATTCCAACGCGTGGTCTGAAAATATCATGCGCCTGATGTCCAGAAGCGGTGGAGGCTGACTCGGCATGGAAACTGGAAGCTCGCCATGTTGTTTCCCACGCCCGGCTGCACCTGCCCGAGAGGATTCTGGAGGTCTCCTCGACCAGGGGCCGATCGAAGTTTGTGGCCGTGGCAGCCAAAGACGGATCCTGGCCGGCACCGTCCCTTGTGCCCTCAACTCAGCCCTTCGGGGAGACCACTGCCCTGGTGTTTGTTCGGTGCCGGGAGCCTCATGGGACGTAACCCTAACCCTAGCCGTACCTCGAACAGGGACCATCCACTGAAAGTTAAGCCTGCCTCCATCCCTAACCCTGCAATTGAGCATCCTCCTCGCCTGGGGCTGTCACTTACCATGGCTCATCATGGCTGATCCTCTCCGGGTCTCCTCGCCAGGGGCTGCTCGTCTCAGGCCTCCTCGTCCGGGGCTGTAACTTACCATGGCTCATCATGCCTGAAGCCTCTCCCTGTACCTGAATGTAGCCTCCAGACCATGGGGTCTCAGCTAGGAAACTTCTTGGAAAGGTTCGAGTAGTGGGAGACACAGAATCCCAAGCAGACCCTCTAGCGGCTGTGCAGCAAACACAAAATCCCAAGCGAGACATATGCCTGAATCCTAAAAGCCAACAAACTTTGTGGTCACAGGTCCGAAACTCCCGGGTTAGGACCGAGGAATGCAAGACACAGAATCCCAAACACCTGCTACGAGCTGCAGGCTCCAGGCCCTGAGTCAACTACCATGGCTCACCATGGCTGAAGCTACTCCCTGTACCTGAGAGAAAGGAGTCACAAAATACCAAACAGCCTCCAGAACCTGGGGTCTCAGCTTAGAATCTCCCGGAAATGGTCCGAGAAATCAGAGAGACACAGAAACCCAAGCAGCCCATCCAGGATGGGCAGCCAGCACAAAATGCCAAGGGAGACATAAGCTAGACACAAAAAACCCTGTGGTCTAAGCTCAGAAATTCCCGAGATAGGTCAGATGGATGCCAGACACACAATCCCAATCAGCTACTGTGAGACCCGGCTTCGAGGCCGGGAGTCAATTACCATGCCTTTCCACGGCTGAGGCCGCTCCCTATACCTGAGAAAATGGGGTCACACAATCAAAAACACCCACCAGGCTCTGGGTTCCCTGCTCAGAAACTCCAGGGGAAGTTTGGAGGGATAGGATGCACAAAATGGGTAGTGCTCCTGCTCGCCCTGGGGCCTCCAGGCCCGGGGCTGCTCGCCCCGGGCCTCCAGGCCTGGGGCTGCTCGCCCCGGGCCTCCAACCCCGGGGCTGCTCGCCCCGGGCCTCCACGCCCCGGGCTGCTCGCCCCGGGCCTCCACGCCGGGGGCTGCTCCGTATGGCTCACTATGGCTGAAGCCGTTCCTGTACCTGAGAGAAGGGGTCACACAAACACAAAACCCTCCAGGCCCTGGTTTCCCTGTTCAGAAACTCCCGGGGAAGTTCCGAAGGATAGGATACACCAAGTGGGTAGTGCTCCTGGTCGACCCGGGCCTCCACGCCGGGGGCTGTATCTTCCCATGGCTCATCAGGGCTGAAGCCTCTCCCTGTCAGTGACAGAAACGGGTCAGTGTTTCCCACACAGACTCCAGACCTTGGGGTCTCAGCTAAGAAACTTATGGGGAAGGATGGAGAAGTGGGAGACACAGAATTCCAAGCAGCCCTACCAGGGGCTATGCAGCAAGCCTAAAATCCCAAGGAGACATACGCCTGAATCCCGAAAAGCCAACAACCCTTCCTCTCAACTCCGAAACTCCCGGGTCAGGACCGAGGGATGCGAGACCCAGAATCCCAAACACCTGCTACGAGCCCCGGCCTCCAGGCCCTGAGTCATTACGATGGCTCACCATGGCTGGAGCCTGAGAGAAGGCGGTCACCCTGTACCTGAGACAAAGGGGTCACAGAACCCGAAACAGCCTCCAGACACTGGGGTCTCAGCTCAGAAACTCCCCGGAAAGTTCCGAGGGATTGGAGACACAGAATAGGAAGTGCCCCGCTCGCCCGGGCCTCCAGGCCTGGGGCTGCTCGCCCCGGGCCTCCACGCCCGGGGCTGCTCGCTATGGCTCACTATGGCTGAAGCCGTTCCTGTACCTGAGAGAAGGGGTCACACAAACACAAATACCCTCCAGGCCCTGGGTTCCCTGCTCAGAAACTCCCCGGGAAGTTCCGAGGGATAGGATACACCAAATGGGTAGTGCTCCTGGTCGACCCGGGCCTCCACGCCCGGGGATCTATCTTACCATGGCTCATCAGGGCTGAAGCCTCTCCCTGTCAGTGACAGAAATGGGCCAGTGTTTCCCACACAGACTCCAGAACTTGGGGTCTCAGCTAAGAATCTTACGGGGAAGAATGGAGAAGTGGGAGACAAAGAATTCCAAGCAGCCCTTCCAGGGGCTATGCAGCCAGCCTAAAATCCCAAGGAGACATATGCCTGAATCCTGAAAAGCCAACAACCCTTCCTCTCAACTCCGAAACTCCCGGGTCAGGACCGAGGGATGCGAGACCCAGAATCCCAAACACCTGCTACGAGTCCCGGCCTCCAGGCCCTGAGTCATTACGATGGCTCACCATGGCTGGAGCCTGAGAGAAGGCGGTCACCTTGTACCTGAGACAAAGGGGTCACAGAACCCAAAACAGCCTCCAGACACTGGGGTCTCAGCTCAGAAACTCCCCAGAAAGTTCTGAGGGATTGGAGACACAGAATGGGAAGTGCCCCGCTCGCCCCAGGCCTCCACGCCCGGGGCTGCTCGCCTCGGGCCTCCAGGCCTCCCAGTTACTCCACCTCCCAGTTACACTTAACTGGAGAGAGGGTGCTAGAAAGATCGTGGGTCAGCGCCCCTTCCACCTTGAGACAATGTTGAAGGCTGTTTCTTTTGTTTCACATAAATAACGTGAACAACAGCATGAATTGGAGGCTGTATGTCCTGATGAGCTTTCTTGAATTGGCTTTTGGATAAATGCTCAGAGTAAATATGCTTTGATGAAAGAAAGCAGACATTTCTTCCTCTGTTTACAGGTCCCTTTATTCTTTTTTTTTTTTGTATTGTGAACTATAGTACTCAGTAAAGTAAATCCTTGTGAAATTTCACTCCTCTAATGTTATTTTATTAGTGTAACTCTGAAACTTTGCAGCTCAATCCACATAGCGTTAACATTTCCCTTCCTCATTACTATAGTATTAGTCTCCTCAAGGTCGTTTCTTTTCATGAATACTTACATAATCCCTTGTCAGATACATAAGGCAGATGCTATATACAGTACAGCACTTGAAAAATCCCACACATGCCTTGTAGAAAAGGACAGTGTGCTGTTCATGCTGACATTTATAGACATTATCTTAACTAAGCCATTCATATTTTAATTTTTAATCTGTGATGAATTGTCGTTTCCCATGATGTGTATTAGGAAACCCTTCTTTTAGTGTTGATTTCCAATGAATTGAGCCCTGACCTGTCCACAGTTGGCTGATTAAAAAGTATCCAAACAAGGCCTTCTGGTGCCTTCCTCAAGGCTCCCCTGAGTCCCAAGGGGTCACCTCTGTCATGTGGAAAGCCCTCTGTTTCTGGTAAGGGACCTGATTGTAGAAAGCAGTGCAAGATGTTGGAGGAAGGCACGGAGGTGTTTTGTTTTGTTTTGTTTTGTTTTGTATGTTTTTATTTCCATGCAGTCTATGCAAACCGGAAAAAAACCTCCATCCCTTCTTTGGTCTCTGTCAAATGCAGAACCTGGTGCAGCTTCTGTGAGAAACAAGAATTCAGTCCCTACTATGGACACAGAGAAGGTCAAGGGAAATGATACAACAATTTTCAGTTGTAACTCTCTCTCTGGAATCTTTTATCTCTTTATACAGCACTCTCTCCTGGTGTTGTCTCTAGGTTGTATGTTCTGACATATATCTATGGCGTTATTTACTGTACAAAGAGTAAAACTCTTTCTCAAGAGCCTACAGGCCTCTCTGTTCTTAGCTTGTTTGTCATCTTTGGTGGTGCCTATAGAAGCCATAAGTGTTTGGAGGCTGAGGACCACAGGGAAGCCACTGTGTGTTTGTGGAAATAACATGAGGAGGATGACATCTCACCTGGCACTTAGGTCTCCTGGCCTGCCTCACTTCTTCCAGACCTCCTTTCATGGGAATATTCCTGAAAACTGAAACAGTTTAATTGTTGTTATTTTACTCCTTTTCTGTACAGAGCTAGTCATTAACCTGGTTAGAACATTGGTTGTGAAACTCACTAACTGAAAAACACGAAAAGTCCTACTTTCTGCGATATGCTTAGCAATTTTGAATGCTCTTAGTCAAAGGTTAATTTTTTCCAAATTTCATAATTCATCAGTTTTCCCATCTCTGGGAAATGTGCTTTTGCAGAGTCACTCCAGGGCTCTGTCCTGGACTTAAAGTCCATGCATTCTGCCCTTGAGCCACTGATGTCTGCAGGGCCCTCCTTCCTCCCAGGTTGTGGACACAGCCAGCCCTCCAGAAACTTTGGGTTCATGGCTGGGCCACCAAGGGGTCAAGGTCTGGCTGTCCACATGCTTCCCAGGAGTGGTTGGAACAGCAATGCTGCAGTACAGGTCATCATGAGAAGCTTCTGTAAACAGGAGTCGCATACACTGTGATCAGGGCATGGGCTAAAAGATGACAGGAGAGAGGAGGACACAGGACATGTGGTGCCATGCTTCATGGACAGGGCTGCATAGAGCAGAAGGATGAGGGCCTGGGGAGAGGCAGAGAAAGAGACAGGCAGGGAGAGAGACAATGAGTCAGTGATGGGGGAACTGGGCATGTCTGAAGGAGTGAGAGGAAGAAACAGAGGGAGACAATAGAGAGAAGCAGTGACAAAGAGGAGGCAAGGAAGAAAGGATGGAGCTGGTCACAGTGTGTGGAGAGGGCGATGGGCCATCCAGGAGGGGCTCTGTGACGATGCTCTTAGTGTTGGAGGCAGAATGTGTAGGAACCCTGGGCATGACAGTTCCCTGAGTGCAAAGCTCCAACCTCACTGCGGCAACCTCTGTACAGGCCATTGCCCTTGAGAAGATGGGTGCCCCTCATTTTGCCTGGCGTGTTGGGGTCCTGTCTCTGTATCAGTCATGGAGATAAATGGCTTGAGGCAGCATGTGCAGCTTGTTAGCAGGTAAAGACCAGAGTGTGCCCCATGGCACCCTCGAATTATAGCTGTTAACCTGGGAAATGAGGGAGAATCCCTCACATCTATTAAGCAGAGGAACAGGGAGAGAGAGTCAGTGTATCCTTTTAATTGGGTTCTATCTCGGCTAGACCAATAAGGTCCTCTTCTGGAGGTTCCTCCTGATATCTGCTGGGTTTTTGGGACTTTCCCTTGTTGGGACACTTGTTCTTTCTAATGTCCTTTCCCCTTGCAGTAGGATCATTGACCCCTTGCTAAGGAGGTTCTCAGCCTCCTCCCTTGCTGCTGGGCATATTTATGGTCTTATAAGCCCCCTGTTGTGATCTCCCTGAGACCCTCTGATATCAACCTATGTGGACCTGCATCTGGAGAGAACCTGCACCTGGCCGAGGGCACAATCTGGCCACAGGGCCTTGTGGGGGAGGGTTGTCTGGCATGGAGGGGAGGAAAATGGGTGGCTGCAGTGGCAGTGCCTTGGCTGGGGAGGCTGCAGCAGTGGCAGCAGTGGCAGCAGCCAGCCCGCTGGGGGAGGAGTTTCAAGCTCAGGGGAGGGGAGGGAAGCCTAAATTGTCATGAAGAGGGGAATATTAGGGGAGCAGTCTGTCACTTCTTTGGCTCCCTGGGTGAGTCTCCGGGTAAAGCAGCCAAAACCTTTGCCTGACTCTCCTTGCCCCATCCCGACTCCACAATTCTCCCGTGAGGCGGAGTCACAAAGACAGAGGGACAGGGGCGCCCCCTCCAATGAGGAGACCAGCCAGATGCTTGCCTGGCCATTTTCTGAAGGAACCCAGGTGACGCTCAGCCCCAGAGGTCCCAGCCTTGTAACACATGATCAGAAGCCATTCTTATATCACCACAGACCCAGTGCCATTCATTATGGAATCTCAGACAGGCCCACTCAGTCTCCATGGGCCCCTAGGGACCCCAAGGGTACCTGTCTGTGGAGCCACAGAAGCTTACTCAGCAGGCAAGCTAGACCGAATCGCACATTCACATTCACATACACACCAGATGTTATTATATTCCCTACCAGAGAATCCCTACCTGTGAGGCTTCTGAAGTCTTGGGGAGTAAACAGGTCCCCCTTCCACTCTTGTGAGCGGCCCTGACTAGATTGGCCCCAGCCTTACCGGTTCTGACCCTCGGGCCCAGTACCTCACCAGCCAAGTCTCCTCGTGTCCGGTGGGAATGCCGGTGAGGTGCTGGCCTGAATGGGACAGAGAAGGAGACTGCCGATATTTAGGCAGGTTGCTCACTCTACCTTATGATCCCTCATTCCGGTACCGCCTCGCTGTTCTCCCAAACTGGTGGCAACAATGAGCCAGCATGGTTGGGTTTCCTGCTCAGGGAACCAAATTTGTTATGGAACCAGGTTGGAACACTGGCGGAAAAACCAAGTGGCACTCAGAGATCTTGGGGGATTGGAGATTTATTTAACACAAGCGGGCTCAGAGGAGACCGTATGTCTCCAAAGATCTCAACCCCGATTGAGAGCAGGAAGGGTAATTTTTAGTTATCAGCCTCCGTATTTGTGTGTGTGTGTGTGGGGGGGGTGGTGGTTAAATGTGCAGCAAACAAGGGAAGAAGAACCCGGAGGAGGGGGTCTCTAAGCTAGAGACCAGAGTTTGTTTTAGTTCAATCAGCCACCTTTAGTGTACCTTCTCCACTTCTCCAACAGAACTAGTTATGTGCAACATGATAGTGCATTGCTATTCTTACATCTACTGCTGATCTCTGGATTGAGGATTGTAAGTGAGAAGTTTAAAACACCACCCCTTTCTCTTACATGAAAAGAGAAATCTCTGTCTTCACCTAGCCTTCCTGTGATTGTGAAGACATGGCAATTATTATTTCAAGGCACAATTATCTACCTATGAGTCTGATGGAACTTATTTCACACATCTTCATCCCTAAAGCACTTTTCATAGAAAATATTACCCATATAGAGGCAGGAAATTCATCACAGATGTGTAGCTCCCTCTAGGTATGCATTCTGACCTTGTCACATTTGTGTCATCAAACACATTGACACCGTGAAAAATAAGCTCTCAACATCAAGATGGTGACATTAGAGGATATGGTGTAAAAGGAATTTCATGTGTTCTCAATTAGAAATAAATTTTAATGGTGAAGGAGAAAGTTAAAGTATTGTCAAATTTTATTGACATATAGTAGACACACCATGTTGTATTAGTTTCAGGCGTATATCACCGTGATTCCGTGTGTATACAATATGCTCTCCATATACCTAGACAAGCGTAGCTATGATGTGAAAGCATGCAATATTTTCTTACAGGGTTGACTATATTCTATAACCTGTACATTGTATCCCAATGACATATTCATTTCATAGCTGGAAGCCTGTATCTCTTTCTCAAGGGTGTCAATTTTTTATTCAACCCATGTATTTTCATGGTAAATACCACTGCCTGTCGTTCATTCAGCATGTGTCAATTTGCAGTCTGTCTTTCCGGGAATGCTGCTTAAAGCATTACAAATTACATCATTGTATCAATAAATTCGGTTTCATTCCTTATTCAGTAAAAAGGAGAAGGAAAACATTTCTTTGTGTCTCAGGCCCTGTCACTAAGACCCTTCCCAATCTGGAGGACAGGCTTAACTGGACCAGCTACACCCTCAGTATCTCCAGCTGAGCGGCCATGGCTTTGAACATTGCAGGAATTCCCACGGCGGCCAGCAGAGGGCGCGCACACAGCACGCCCATGGAGGGGCCGGTCCTCTGCAGGCTCAGCGATAGCCAGAGAAGGCGCCCATTAGGCTTTTCTGATCCAGGGTGCCTCAGAGCTGGAAAGGCTTCCTTGCTCCTGAGGACCCAGTGCCTCAGAGTGTGGGCAAAGAGCCAGAGCTGGGTATCCATCAGGCTCCGCCCCCAGGCCTGGGGGAGACTCTGGAGGCTTCCCAGCCACTTGGTGTCTCCTCAGTGGTGGGGCTGAGTACTGGGGAGGGGTGCTGGGCAGCTTCCAGGAAGCGCTGGATGGTCAGTGAGCAGCACAGTCCCTTGCATTCTCAGGGCTGTCCGTGGTTTTTTCCTCATTTCCCCTGCCGGTATGTGAACAAGATGTATTTCAGTCAAGGATGTGTGGATTCAGGGGGTCCCACGATGCCACGTCAGAGAGGCTGGGTTTTTGTTTTGTTTTGTTTTGTTTTTTGTTCCAGATTCAAAATTGTTTTGGGGGAGAAATCCTGTCACAAATACGGAGGAATAGGAGTCGCTTTCAGTTTGGAAGTAAAGACACCAAATGTTGACTCTCACGACCTTCTAGAAGAATCAGCTGGGACCCACTCTTCCAAGTCCTGCTGGAAGCAGAGCCAGAGGTAAAAACACAATGTGCCCTCCACATCATACATGCTTTTATAATTTTCAGTGGGTATCTTTCCCCCAACAATGTTGTAGTCGCTGAAAACAACTGAAAACCTGACAGGTACTTTGTGTCAGGAACCTCCCGTTATTTGAATATTCAATATTATTCCTGCATCAGAATTTGTTACAGTTATCCTTTCTTGTCTTCGTTGGAAGGAATCTCATCAATAATATCTTAAAAACATACTAGTTACCTTATGTCTTTTTCAGTTGAGATTTGGCATGTTTTTTAATTTCTCATGAGCTTTTGAAAAACTGAAATACTTTTAAATTGATTGCAGTTTTTACTAAAAGCTGATTCACGCCATCCCTCTGAGACTGCTGCTGGTCAAAGAACTTACCAATGCCCCTTCTCAGTGTGGGAAAGATTGTACTAAGCAAGCATTGTGAGCCAAGTTTAGAAGAAAAAGCCTGAGCATAGTGTGTCTCTATGAAAATTGATGCTTAGATCCCCTGTCTGATACATTTCCACTTTTTTTTATGTTTCTTTTTTGGCCCATTTTCTCATTCAGAGATTCGTAGACCTGCCTCAGTTTTACATTCACCACCCATTTTATTCTGGTGGACTTTTTTTTGAGTACGTTGTTAGATTCTGTTTGCCAAATCTTGGTTGAGGACATTTGCATCTGTGTGCTTGAACGATACGGACCCGTAGTTTTGTTTTTTCGTGGTGTCTTTATCTGGTTTTGGTATCAGGGTAATGCTGAATTAATTTGGATATTTTCTTTCCTGTTCTATTTTCTGGAATAGTTTGACAAGTATAGACATCAACTTTTCTTCAGATGTTTGATAGAATGTGCTTGTGAAGTCGTCCGGTCCTGGACTGTTCTCTCTTAGGTGACATTTGATTACTGAATCTGTCTTCTTGCTAGTAAACCATCTGTTCAAATTTTCGATTTCATTCTGCTTCAGTTTTGGTAAGTTCCATGTTTCCAGGAATTGATCCATATAATCTGGTTTGTCCAGCTTGTTGGCATATAGTTTCTCATAATATTCTCTTACAATTGTTTGTATTTCTGTGGTGTTGGTTGTTCTTTGTCATTGTTATTTATAGGTGTCATTTCTGTTTTCTGATTAGTCTGGCTAGGGCTTATCAATTTCAATGTTCTTTTCATTGAAGCAGCTCCTAATTTCACTTACCTTGTTCTACTGTAGTTTTAACTTCTATATCACTTATTTCTCCTCTGCTTTTAATTATTTTCTTCATTCTGCTGTTTGGGGGTTTTGTTTGTTGTCCTTTGTCTGGCTTTTATAGTTATAAGGTTATGGAGTTTACTTCAGGGTATTTTGTTTTTTGTTTTTTCCTGAGGCAGACCTGTATTGCTATAAGCTTCCCTGTTAGAACTAGTTTTCTTGCTTTACAGAAGTTTGGATTGTTGTGTTTTCATTTTCATTTGTTTCCATGTTATTTCGATTTCATCTTTGATTTCTTGGTTGACCCATTGATTGTTTAGGAGCATGCTGTTTAACTTCCATGTTTTTGTGCCTTTTGCAGATTTTTTTTTTTTCTTGTTGGAGACTTCTACTTTCATAGCATTGTGGTCTGAAAAGACACATGGTATGACGTCGATTGGTTTGATTTTGTTTTGGCTTGTTTTATGACCTAATATTTTATTGAGTGTGGGGAATTTTCCATGTGCATGTGAAAAGAATGAGTATGGTGCTGTTTTAGGATGGAATGTCCTAAATATATCGGTTAAGTCCATCTGGTCTACTCTATCATTCAAAGTCACTACTTCCTTGTTGATTTTCTGATGGAATGATCTCTCCATGGGTATCATTGGAGTGTTAAAGTGCCCTACTATGATTGTATGACTATCAATACTTTAGGTTTTGACTGTTTTGTGTACTTGGATGCTCTCAGGTTGAGCGCGTATATGTTTACAATTGTTCTATCTTTTTTTGGATTGTACCTTTTATTATTATAGTGTCCTTCATTGTCTCTTGTTACAGTTTTCTTTTTAAATCTATTTTTTCTGATATAGGTATGGCTACTGCAGTTTTCTTTTGATACTTTAGTTCTATAGTTAGCCTCTTGTAGGTAGAAGATAGATGGGTCCTATATTTTATTCATTCTATCACCCAGTGCCTTTTATTATGAAGAGAGAGTGCACAGGCATGGGATGGCAGGGTGGGGGAATGGGGGAAGATAGAAGGAGAGCGAGAGAGAATGAGAGTGAGAATGTATCTTAAGCAAATCCCAAGCTCAGTGCAGAGCTCAGTGGGGACTCAATCCCAGGATCCTGGGATCATAGCCTGAGCCCAAATCAAGAGTCGAAATCTCAAGCGATGGAGCCATCCAGGTGCCCCTATCTGTCACCCAGTGCCTTTGATTTGAGCATGTATTCTGTTTCCGTTCAAAGTAATTGATAGACATACAGTTGTCCTTTTATTACTTGATGTTGGTTGTTTCTGAATCTGTCTGATCCTTTCTTCTCTTTCTCTTTTCTATGGTTTGCTGGGTTTATTTAGTAGTGCAGTTGAAATTGCTTGTCTTTATACTCTGCATATGTATTAGTGGTGTTTGATTTGTGGTTATTATTAGGTTTGTACCTAACCACTTCTGCATATAGAAGTCTATATTAAGTTGATAGTTGTTGAAGCTTGAACCAGTTCTTTACTCCTCTCCTCCCCGTGTTGTAGATATGTAGTGTCATATTTCAAAACCTTTCATATCGTGGATACCTTGGCTGATGTTTTACAGATATATTCATTTTTATTGCTTTTGCGTTTTGCACTTTAATACTGTCACTTTAGGTGTTTCTTTTCCACTTAAAGAGTCTCCTTTAACATTTCTTGTGGGGGTGGTTTGTGGCTTGTGAACTCGCTTAGTATTTATTTGGCAACCTCTTGATCTGTCCTTCCATATGAATGATAGTGTTGTGGATAGACTCTCTTTGGCTGCAGATGTTTTCCATTCAGCAACTTTACCATACCTGCTGCTCACTTACGGTTTCAAACTTTCTTCTGAAAAACATCCAGTGATAAACGTATGGGGTTTTTTCTTGTAGGTAACTGTCATCTTTTCTTTTCCTGCTGTTAAAATTTTTCTGGATCATGACATTTTGGGTTTTAATTACTACATGACTTGGTGTAGATCTGCTTCTGCTGAATATTTTGGGGGTTCTTTGTGCCTCCTGCTTCTGAATCTGTTTCCTTCCCCGATTGAAGGAAGTTTTCATCTATTGTGTCTTCAAATAAATTTTCTGGTTCCATTTGTCAGAATTCTCAGAATGAGAAATAGGACAGGAAAGACCTATTGAAGCTTCTCTGATGAGTCACTGGATTTGCATGCGTGGAGGATACATTTGGGACTCAAATGAACAACCTACCTTTAAGTTCAAAGAACTAGAAAAAGACAACAATCTACGTCCAATGTTCTCAAAACGGAGAAAGGAATACATATGAGAGTGGAAACCAATGAAATAGAGACCATGAAATCAATAGAAAATATGAAGAAGACCAACAGTGGGTTTTCAAAAGAGTGAAACAAAATTGTCAAGACTATACATAGACTATGCTAAGACAGAGAGACGACCCAATTCAAAATAACTATAAATAAAAGAGAAGACATTACACCTGATACCAAAGAAATATAAAGGAGACAAAGAGGCGACCATGTTCAAATTAGATGCCAGCAAACCACTTACCTAGAAGAAATGGATAGGTTCTTAGAAACACACAACCTACCAAGACTGTATTAGGAAGATATAGAAGGTTTGCACAGACCCATTAAAGGAAGACTGCATCAATACAAGAAGATAACCAATGCAAGTAAATTGAGTTAGTAATGGAAATTCTCTCAGGGAAGAAAAGCCCAGGAACAGGTGCATTCACTGGTGAATTTGAACAACCGTTGTAGAAGAAACTAACAGCAGTCCTCTCACTGATTAAAAAGGGATAAACACCTCCGAACTCATTTCATGAGACTGGAATACCCTGGTAGGAAGCCAGAAAAGGATACTACTTGAACAGAAAACTATAGGCCAGTATCCCCGTGATGAATATAGATGAATAATTCCCAATAATATACAAGCAAACCAAATTCAGCATCACCTTAAAAGGATCATTGACCGTGATGAAGGGCTTTTTTCCCTGTAAAGGAAGGATGTTTCAGAAATGCAAATCAATAAATGTGACTCCTCACATACTTGAATGAAAAAAAATCAACCAGAAGCCAGAATCTTAAGTATAAATAGCAAAGGCAGGGTTACTAGAAGGGAGGTGGGCAGGGGGATGGGTTTAATGGGTGATGGGCTAAGGAGGGCGCTAGTAGTGAGGAACACTTGGTGTTGTATGTAAGTGATGGATGACTACATTCTATACCTGAAACTAACACTACACTGTATGTTAACCAACTGGAATTTAATTAAAAACTTGAACAAATAAATTCTAAAGAAATACATAAATAAATTTAACCTAAAATAAATAAATACATTTTAAAAATTAAAAAGAAAACTCATGTGACGATGTCAATAGACACAGAAAAAAAAGTTCTGAGAAAATTTGGTATCCATTTGTGCTAAAAATCTCTTTAGAATTCTGTGTAGAAGGAACATATCTCAACATAAGAAAGGCCATGTATGTGAAGCCCACAGCTAACATCATACTCAATAGTGAGATTGTGAAAGATTTTCCTCTAAGATCAGGCACAAGACAAGGATGCCCTAGATATGTGAAGGGGATTGGTTGATGCAGGCTTCTGTTTATGGAATGAATAAATCACAGGTAGAAGACATAGCATAGGGAAAATAGAGAATGGTACTGGAGTGGTGATGCATGGTGAGAGATGATAGCTACACCTGTGTTAGCGTAGCAGCATGTATACACTTGTCCCATCACTATGTTGTTCATCTGAAACTAATGTAACACAGTGTGTCAGCTATTCCCAAATAACATGATTTTTTAAAAATAAGGTAAAGGAATGAAATAAAAAGTTTAATATAAAAGAACCTGTTCATATCTAATCAAGAAATGCAATAAAGTTCCAAAATAGAAAGTCACATATCAAATTCTGTAGCATTCCTATACACTAACCAAATTATCTAAGAGGGAAAGAAAACAATCCCATTTACAATAGCATCAAAACCAATAAAATTTATAGGAATAAATTTAGCTAAGGAAGTGAAAGACCTCTCTACAGAAAACTGTAAAACCTGTGTGCAGAAATGGAAGAAATTCAATTTGTATGAAAGAAACAGGAGACTCTGCCCACCAACTCCAGTTATACACCACAGCACAGGAGAAGTGCCCTGCAGGCCCTCACCACGCCAGGGACTATCCAAAATGACCAAGCGGAAGAATTCCCCTCAGAAGAATCTCCAGGAAATAACAACAGCTAATGAGCTGATCAAAAAGGATTTAAATAATATAACAGAAAGTGAATTTTAGAATAATAGTCATAAAATTAATCGCTGGGCTTGAAAACAGTATAGCTGGCACAAAAACAGACACAGAGACCAATGAAATAGAATAGAAACCCCAGAACTAGACCCACAAACGTATGGCCAACTCATCTTTGACAAAGCAGGAAAGAACATCCAATGGAAAAAAGACAGCCTCTTTAACAAATGGTGCTGGGAGAACTGGACAGCAACATGCAGAAGGTTGAAACTAGACCACTTTCTCACACCATTCACCAAAATAAACTCAAAATGGATAAAGGACCTGAATGTGAGACAGGAAACCATCAAAACCTTAGAGGAGAAAGCAGGAAAAGACCTCTCTGACCTCAGCCGTAGCAATCTCTTACTCGACACATCCCCAAAGGCAAGGGAATTAAAGCAAAAGTGAATTACTGGGACCTTATGAAGATAAAAAGCTTCTGCACAGCAAAGGAAACAACCAACAAAACTAAAAGACAACCAACGGAATGGGAAAAGATATTCGCAAATGACATATCGGACAAAGGGCTAGTATCCAAAATCTATAAAGAGCTCACCAAACTCCACACCCGAAAAACAAATAACCCAGTGAAGAAATGGGCAGAAAACATGAATAGACACTTCTCTAAAGAAGACATCCGGATGGCCAACAGGCACATGAAAAGATGTTCAGCGTCGCTCCTTATCAGGGAAATACAAATCAAAACCACACTCAGGTATCACCTCACGCCAGTCAGAGTGGCCAAAATGAACAAATCAGGAGACTATAGATGCTGGCGAGGATGTGGAGAAACGGGAACCCTCTTGCACTGTTGGTGGGAATGCAAACTGGTGCAGCTGCTCTGGAAAGCAGTG
The DNA here is from genome assembly GCF_022837055.1 of Prionailurus viverrinus. Classification (NCBI taxonomy): domain Eukaryota; kingdom Metazoa; phylum Chordata; class Mammalia; order Carnivora; family Felidae; genus Prionailurus; species Prionailurus viverrinus. The sequence continues at coordinate 49,593 of NC_062572.1, forward strand.
TGGAGGTTCCTCAGAAAATTAAAAATAGACCTACCCTATGACCCAGCAATAGCACTGCTAGGAATTTATCCAAGGGATACAGGAGTACTGATGCATAGGGCCACTTGTACCCCAATGTTCATAGCAGCACTCTCAACAATAGCCAAATTATGGAAAGAGCCTAAATGCCCATCAACTGATGAATGGATAAAGAAATTGTGGTTTATATACACAATGGAGTACTACGTGGCAATGAGAAAAAATGAAATATGGCCTTTTGTAGCAACGTGGATGGAACTGGAGAGTGTGATGCTAAGTGAAATAAGCCATACAGAGAAAGACAGATACCATATGGTTTCACTCTTATGTGGATCCTGAGAAACTTAACAGGAACCCATGGGGGAGGGGAAGGAAAAAGAAAAAGAGGTTAGAGTGGGAGAGAGCCAAAGCATAAGAGACTGTTAAAAACTGAGAACAAACTGAGGGTTGATGGGGGGTGGGAGGGAGGAGAGGGTGGGTGATGGGTATTGAGGAGGGCACCTTTTGGGATGAGCACTGGGTGTTGTATGGAAACCAATTTGACAATAAATTTCATATATATAAAAAAAAAAGAAACAGGAGAACACACAAGTCAGTGAAAAGCCATCCCATGTCCATCTGTCAGTGGAATTAATATAGATACAATGCCCATACTACCCAAAGCCCTCTAGAGATTCAGTGCAATCTCTATCAAGACTCCGATGTAAGTTTTATGCAATTAGAAACACATATCTTCAAATGTATTTGGAACCACAAAAAGACCCCAAGTAGCCAATGCAAGAAAGAACAAAACAGGTGGCATCACACTTCTTGATTTCAAGCTGCATTCTAACACAAAGAAATCAGTTATGTCATTGGCATAGGCACACACACACAAGACAATGGAATGGAAATTGAGAGCCCAAACTAAAGCCATGCATGCACAGTCAACTAGTATTTGACAAGGGAGTCAAGAATACTCAGTGGAGAAGAGTAGTCTCTTGAATAACTGGAGCTGGGAAAATTGGATAGTCACATGTATAAGATTAAAGCTTAGCACCTTATGTTACATCACTCCAAGAATTAACTTGAAATGGATTAAAGATGTAAACGAATGATATGAAAACAAAATTCTTCCTCACCATTTCAGCTCTTATTATGCCAAGACGTAGCTGTTGAAGTGGTGAAGGGCTGGATAGAGAGTAGTCCTGGAAATAGAAGCCTGTGTGTGTGAAACAGACTTTCTTTAGTAGTCTGTAATTATCCCCCTGATCCTTTAAGAGTAGCCACTTCCTTCCCTACATTTTCAGGCACAGCTAGTACCATGCTTGCTGCCAGCAATGCACTGCTTTGTCTCCACAAATGCCTAGAAGCTCTAGGTTGGACCCATTGGGAAGGGTGGAGTTTTGTGGCAGTAATGCTGCCCTGTTGAAACCAGGTGGAGGGGAAGGAGAGAGGTGCCATTCCGGCTTCACTGGGGTTCAGGTATGTTAGTGTTGGTGTTGGATTTTTCACCTTTTACTCTAACACATCTCAAAAGTTTAATTTCTGTCTGGCATGTCAAAATGGCTTCCAGAACAGTTCCTCCTTTCTCAGAAGTGCCCTCCGTGTCATACCCCGTTGGGCTGCTCTTTATCACCATCCAGGGTCTTTGGGCCACCACCAACTTCTCCAACCTGGTGGCCTCTGGGACCTCACCCTCCACCTCCACCATCTGGAAAGATGATTGAAACAGTATGAGTTGACTTATAAAACACGTTTTGTCTTTTTACTTGTTGAGTGTTTGGAGAGGATGCAGTGATGGCACCACAGGGCTTTCAGGTTAGCCTGAGTGAGGACAGTGTAATGTGCTTCAAATTTCTCAGGAAATGAATGAAATGGGCAGTCATTTCCACCCAGTGAGCTGGGCAACACATGTCTCTGAGAAGGAAAGAGGCCTTATACATGCTGACTCCCTAGGATGTAGCTTGTACAGAGACCATGTGCTGGGCTCTCTGAGGGATGAAACACACCCCTAACTTTATTTCTAGCTAGTTGAGACCTGAACTGTTCACAGATGCTTGATTAGTTATAAAAACTCCTGAACCAGGGCCATGTAGACCTTCCTCAAAGGACAGGATCAGATCTCCCTCTTGTCCTCAAGGGTCACCTGAGGCACCTGAAAAACCCTCTGCCCCTAGTACGGGACATGAGAATGTGAAAGAGTTGAATATAATGAAACCTGTTGCGGATGGTTTGTTTTTCTTGCACACAGTCTATGCAAGTCAGAATCAACTTCCATCCCCCTCCATCTTTTATGAGACCTAGGACATGGTGCAACTCCCATGGGGAATATCAGTTGTGTCTCTACCATGGATGCAGAGAAAGACAAGGTAAATTCTGTTGCCTATTTCAGTTGCAATGCTTTCTGGAAAATTTATCTGACCTTGTCTGGTTTTCTATGCCCTCTGGTATTTTTACTGTTTGATTTACATCCTCACAAGCCTCCAGACTTCTCCAGTTTAAGATCATCATGTTAGCTAGTGCCTCTGGACGCCACAAGTGTGTGGAGGTGGAGGACCACGTGGCTATCACTTTGTGTTTGTGGAAATAACTTGAGGAGAATGACACTTCACTGCACCCTCAAGTCTTCTGGAGCATGGGACACCTTTCTCACTTTCTTTGCATGGGATTATCCTGATTATTTTCATTTTTTTTCCTATTTCAGAGTAGGCCATGAATTTGTTCAGAATGTCTGCTATGAGCCTCGTGACTGGAAAAGATAACAACACTTTCCAACATTATATTGTGTGCTTTGTGCAGTGTTGAGGGTTATTAGTTAAATTTCAGAACTCATTACTGGTCCTTCTGTGTTGGTCAATGTGCAATAGAGAAGTTCTCCCAAGCTTTGCGCAGTGGCAGTATCATAGCCAATGAGGTTTATCCGAGGCGCGATTATTGCTCATCGAGAATTTCTCCAGTTGTCCCCTAGGTGGAAATACTCTGAATTTTCAGAAGCGGCATGTGTAATCGAAAATGTACGTGGAACTTCAGTCGTGAAGGGAGAGAATCAGTGATTACCTGCAGGGCCAGTAACTCACAGAGTTCTTCAGTTGTATTTATATGAGCAGGTTCAATTGTGTCCCAGGAACAGTTGCAACTGGTACTTTGTCTCATGATGCCTTATGGGAGTTTTACACCTGAAATTGAGACATGTTTCTGTTCATTCTTTTACGTAGAATTTCTACCTCCCTTTTACAATGGGACAAAATAGCTCTGCAATTCATATTGTATTTAAAAGCTGAATTACCTGTGAATTAAGGTAAACACTCTTAAGACCATGAATGTGCACAGGTAACGTGTTTCTCTCAGAAAACACATTTCTAGGCCCCCTGCAGGACTCCAGGAATCCCCATCTCCTCAAAGGTCTCTGTGCCCTTGCACAGAAGATGTCTTTGTCAGTGAGGGAAGCAGAGTAAGGACATGAATGGGATGGCAATTTGAGCTTTGACCCTGGGGTGGCCCTGAATCTCTGTGTGGTGCTGGGCTTTTCTTTCATTCCTTCATGTTTTGTCTGTTCTCAATGTGTAAGTAAAAAGTCTGCAGATCTGGTGGAAGAGGGGTGTCCTGAACACAGATGCCTGCCTCTCTGGAATACGTTCCTTTATTAGACTGGCATTACTGCCATCAATCTTCAAGAATAGGATTCCTTGGCTTTCTGCATTTGTAAACATGTGCAGTGATGTGTGGAGACAGTAGTTTCTCCTTGTGCATCTGGTACCTTCAGGCTGTAGGTGGGACCTCATAGGAGGTCCTCGTGAGACCTTCAGGTTGTAAGTGGGATCTCGTGGGAGGGTAGAGTTTTCTGGCACTGATGCTGCATTCTACTAGAACCCGTGAATGAACAAGGGGCCAGGTGCTGACACCTGCTTCGTTGTGTTTCAGCTCCTGTGGGCGTTCTACTTCTGTCTGTCATACCAACATACCTGGTGCTTCTGTTCTGTAGATCCTTATGGTTGCAAGAGGACCTCCTCTTTTACCAGGTCCACCCTGCATGCCCTCCCCCACAGATCCCCTTTATCACTGTTCATGGACTCTATAAGTCACCACCAGCTCATTGGTGCCCTCAGTGACCTCCACCTCGACTATTTGTAAGATGATCTGAACAGTATGAGTTGACATGTTCAGCATATTCATCTACTGTCTTGTTGAGTCTTTGAGAAGATGTAGAGATGGCCTCACAGGCTTTTCAATGCAAGGGTGCTGCTGACTGAAACACTGTTAAGATTCCTCAAGTTTCTTAGGACATACATATGTTGGGCTGTGCCTAAGTGTGTGTATCTCTGTGAGACTAAATGCGATGAAAGGTTGTAGATTAGCTGTGTGGCTTCCTTGGCTTCAGCCTGAGTCACACTCTTAGCGGGGAATTCAGGGTTGACTAGGAAATGCCCCTGCTGGACTCCTGTCACCGCAACCCTGAACCTGCTTTCACCACCCTGCCTGAAGGTTTGCATCTCCGACACTTCCCTCACAATTTCCTGAGGCTTTGCGTGTGTTCCTCTTGTCTCAGACCTAATGCCAGCTCTCAGTGGGGAGAGCCTCAACTCAGAGCATCAGCTTTGTGATCTGAGAAGCAGGGATAATGTTGATCTCTGAGGTCAGCGCGATGAAGAGGTGGTTAAGCACATGAGGAATTTGTAAAATATATGGGATGAGTGAGCACTCACCCTTTTCAGCGTGGAAACGAATGTATCTGCACACAGAAGATCATCAACAGATGTTCATTCAATTTCATGAAACTAAGGGTATAATGCCTGAGGCTGAGAGATTGGCAATTCTAGTTTCAAAGGATACAACAAAGATTCCTGTGTGTTTTCTATTAAAATTCAGGTCCTACTTTACAAGGAAGGAAAAGATAAGTATGAGAATATGGATGTTCAGGGATCTGAAGATAATCCTCTTCCATTACAGGTAGACACACAAATGCACCCTGACAAATATGTGCTCATCCAAGGCCACAGATGTATTGAAGAAGAAAAAACGCATATAGAAGAACAGAAGATCCCTTTGCAATAACTCAATCACTTTGACATAGAGGGCAATCAGTTTGAAATTTGAAGAGCACACTGAACCATTACAAACCAGCTGTGGTTATTATATATTTAGAGATGGTGTCTAATCTACCCCTTGGTCTGAATGCTTTCCCTGTCCACCCCGTCCCCTCCACATTGTCCTTCCTAATATCCCCTAATACACTTGTCATAGTTGTGTTTCTATGTCAGCGTCTGCCTCCAGAAAAATCGACACTCATTCCCCATCAAGTGTACACTTTGGCGTTCTTGTATATGCAGTTAACAAACAGGTAGAATGTATAGTATTGGTGTACGAAGACAGATCATTGTTTGGGGTTGTATTGCCTGGAAGGGACCAATAGTTCCATCTGAGGGGTTGGATACATCCTTTAGGGAGATATGGTGGTGGTTGTTCATGTATAGATTGATGCTCATGAGCACATGGCACATGTGCTAGTTGATGTGGTTTGTGCTGATGAGCAGGGCAGGTGTCTGTCTCCAGGAAAGGGTCTCTTCTGATGGTGAGGAATGGATTCAGGAGACCAGTAAGGAGGCCCTGCATTAATTCAGCTTTTGCGCCCTTGTGCACCTTACCAGCTGCTACCAATAGCACCAATCCAGGTGGCCTCCAAGGGGGCAAATGGCACAATTTTTGTGGCGAGTCACATGGTGTCCCATAAAGCTCCCCCTGAAGCCATATTGAGGCATGGGGAGGGCAGAGGTCCATGGTCTGAGAAAGGTTCCTTCAACACAATCCAGGGAGAGTTGGGTGTAAGCATACGGCTCCTTCTACATCAGCCAATCCAATCTACATCAGGGACCCTGAACCCTGTGAGCTTTTTTTTCCTTCCAGCTTAGGGAAGCAGCCAGCCCTCCAGCAGCTTTTGGGTCATGGCTGGGCCACCAACGGTAAATGTCTGGCTGTCCACATTCTGCCAGCATTGCTTTAGCAAATGTCAATATGAGCAGCTGCTGTATGGGGGATTCTCCTCCATTTTGATCAGGGCCTGGGACAAAACATGACGAGAGAGAGAGAGACAGGAGTTCCCTGTGCTCCTGGACAGGGCTGCAAGCACAGAGCAGATAGCCTGAAGCCTGGGGAGAGGTGGACAAAGAGGTAAGGAGAGAGAAACTGGATGAGTGATAGGGGAATTGGGCAAGACCTAGAGAGTGAAAGAAAGAAACACAGAGAGGTGTGGTTAGAGAGAAACAGAGACAAAGAGGAAGTACAAGGAGAAAAGTGGAGCCCTGGTCCGGGTATGTGAACGGGGTGAGATGAGCCAGGGGAGAGGGGATGTGTGAAGTGGCTCTGAGTGCTGGGGCCGAAAGGGCTGGTATCATGGGCATCATAGTTTCATAACTCTAAGACTCCAACATCCCTGGGGTCAAGCTCTGCAGAGGCCATTGCAATCGAAAAGATGGGCATCCGTCATTTCTACTGGAATTGTGGGGCTCAGCGTTATGTTCTGTCATGGAGACAGATGTCTTCAGGGAGAATGTGCTGCTCTTTGGCAGCTAAACTCCAGAGCCCGCCCTGTGAGGAGGTGTCCCGGGGTCATCTCCCTCACTGCCCCAGGCCCTGTTGGATTTCCCCCCTCCCCCCCCCAACCAGCTGGCGTTCCTCATGTTCTGAACCCAGGCATGAGACATTGTGTTGCCCCCAGGTTCTGCAGTCTGGACCTGGCAGAGGTGGACTGTTGATATTGATTAAAAAAAATATTTGACAATAAGGTCCATATTCTCCCTCTGGAACGAGCGGTGTGCATCCAAATCGTGGGTTGCTATCCTCCTGTCCACAACCAATCTGAGGATTCCAGAAGGTAGGTGAACCTTTTAAAACACCATAGTCTTCTCTTACCTCATTCAAAGACAATTTCTTTCCCAGCTTTCTTTTAATTTTGAAGAGATGACAATTCCTAATTGAAAGCATAATGGTCCTGTAGGAAATTGACCTACATGAGTGATGGGCATTATTTCATCCATCCGTATCCCTAAAGCACATTTCATTGGAAATATAAGCCATGGATACATGTCATAAATTCATAACAGATGTGTAGCTCCTGTAAGTTGCATTCTGACCTTGTCACATATGTGTCATCAGATATTATTAGTGACTTTTCAGATAAGCTCTAAACATCAAGATGGTCATGTTAGAGAATCTGGTATATATGGAATTTCACAGATTCTAAATTAGGAATGATTTTTCATTTTTAATGTTCCTATTTTTTTCCTTTTGTGAAAGAGCCCGAGCTGGGGATGGGGGAGAGAGTGGGAGATACTGAATCTGAGGCAGGCGCCAGACTCTGAGCTGTCAGGACACAGCGTGACGTGGGGCTCAAACTGATGGACTGCAAGATCATGACCTGAGTGGAAGTCGGACGCTTAACCAAGTAAGCCACCCAAGCGCCCCAGGAATGATAGTTTATTGGCAAAGAAAGAGAAATTAAAGATAGCGTAAAGGATGTCGACTTTTAATTGAAATATTCTTCACACATTTGTTGTATTAGTTTTAGACATACATTGTAGTCCTTCCATATGTCTATAAATTATGTTGTACTTAAGCACAAGTGTAGCTATCCTGTGAAAGTATGCAACAGTATTATTACAGGATTGACTCTCTTCCATTGGCTGTCCCTTGTATCCCTAGGACTCATTCATTCCATAGCTGGAAGCCAGTATCTCTCTCTCAAAGGTGTCCATTCTTTATCTAACCTAAACACTTAGGTGGTAAACACAATAACCTCTTGTTCATCATGTGTAATTTGGTGGTCTATTTTTCTGGGAACATTGCTTAAAGCATTACAAATGATGCCATTACCTTAATAAATTTGGTTTCATTCTTCACTCACAAGAACGGAGAAGGAAAATATTTCTTTGTGCCCTAGGTCCTGTCACTAAGACCCTTCCCAGTGTAGAGAACAGGCTTAGTTGCCCAGAGCACCTTCGGTCCCTCAGCTGAGCCACCAGGGTCTTCAACATTGCAGGAATTCCCATGGTGGCCAGCAGAGAGAGCTCGAGCACCACAGACCCGGACGGGCGGGTTCCTCTGCCTGGGCAGTGATGGCCAGTAGAGGGCGCACCATCGGCTTTTCTGACCCAGGGCACCTCAGAGCAGGAAGGGCTTAGACTGCTCTCAGAGGACTCAGGCCTCTGCTGGTGCCTCAGTACAGAGAGCAGAGCTGCATTTCCAGCAGGTTCTGCCACCCGCCCCAGGGGAGACCTTGGGAGCTTAGCAGCAACTTGGCATCTCCTGAGTCGCCAGAGAGAAGCTGCCTTGTTGTACTGAGTGCTGAGGAGGGGGCGCCGGGTGGCTTCCCTGGTCAAGCTGGTCGCTGAGCTGCACAGGCCTTTGCATTTTCTGGGCTGTTCCCATGTTTCATTCCACCCCTTCCCAGACAGTTTTTGAACAAGACGTATTTTACCAAAGGACTTGTGGATTGAGGGGTCCCACGACATCACCTCATAGATGCAGTCGATGGTTTGTTCCAGATCCAGGCTTGTTTCCGACAAGAAACCCTAACAGAAATTCAGAAGCACGGGAGCTGCATTCAATTAGGACGTGGATGCATGAAATGCTCGTCTCACGACCTTCTAGAAGAATGAGCTGGGACCCATGTTCCGAGTCCTGCTGGAACCAGAGACCAAGGTAAGGGCACAAACTGTCCCACACATCATACATGCTTTTTAAAAATTTCATGGTTATTTTCCCAACTTAGTGAAGTGATTGAAAACTACAGAAAACCTGGTAGGTAGGTGTCATTAACCTTATGTTATCTTTTAATTTAAATTCCAGTGAGTGAAGACACAGTGTAATGTTAGTTTCAGGTGTCCAATATAGAGCAACACTTCCACACGTCACCCGGTGCTCATCCCAGGTGAGCACCAGCAACAGCTTCTTAATCCCCAGCAGCTGTTTCACCCATTCCGTCACCTCACTGTGGAAGCCCTCAGTTTGTTTCCTAGTTAAGAGTCTGTTTGTTTGTCATTGTGTCCTTCACCGCCCACCCCCCCTTAATTTTGTCTTATTTCCATGTGTTAGTGAAATCATCTGGTATTTGTCTTTCTCTGACAGGCTTTTTTCACCCAGCATAACATTCTGTTGCTCCTCCAGCTCGTGGCAAATGACAAGATTTCATGTTTTTATGGCTAAATAATATTACATTCCATATACTACATCTCAATTTATTCATCAGTTGATGGATGCTTGGGAAGTTTCTGTAATTTGGTTGTTGTAGAAAATGCTGCTGTAAACATCATGGTGCATGTATCCCTTTGAAGAATTATTTTTGTATTCTTTGAGTAAATACCTCTTAGTGAAATTGCTGGATCTTAAGGTAGTTCCATTTCCATTTTTTTTATGAATCTCCATGATGTTTTCCAGTGTGGCTGCACCAGTTTGCATTCCTACCCACAGTGCAAGAGGGTTTCTCTTTCCTCACATCCTTGGCAACACCTGCTATTTCATCATTCATTGATTTTAGTCATTCTGAAAGATGTGATGTGTTATCTCATTGTACTTTTGAGTTGTGTTTTCCTGAAGATCAATATTGTTGAGCATCTTTTCATATGTCTCTTGGCCATGTGTATGTCTGCCTTGGGAAAATGTCCATTCGTGTCTTCTGCCAAGTTTTAATCGGATTTCTCCTTTTTTGGGTGCTGTAGGACTTTATTTGTTTTGGACACTAAGCCTTAATCAGATGTCGTGTGCAAATAGTATTCTGTAGGTGTTTTAGTTTTGTTGATTATTTCCTTGGTGACAGAGCTTTTTATTTTTACGAAGTCCCATTATTTTTGCTTATGTTTCCCTTAACTCAGGAGATATATCTGCAAAGATGTTTGTACAGCCAATGTCAAATAAGATACTGTCTGTGTTCATTATCCTCTGGGATTTTTATGGTTTCAGGTTTCACACATAGGTCTTTATCCATGTTGGATTTATTTTTGTGTATATTGTAAGAAGGTGGTCCATTGTTGGTCTTGTTTGGTTTTGCAGGTTGCTGTCTAGTTTTTTCCAAAACCATATGTTGAGGAGATTCTTTTTAAGTGTATGCATTTATTTTTTAGAGACAGAGATAATGCAGAAGGGGGCAGAGAGAAATGGGGATTGAGAATCCCACACATGCTCTGCACTGCCCTGAGATCATGACCTGAGCTGAATCCCCAATCACACGCTTTGCAGCCTCCCATGTGTCCCAAGACTATCTTTTTTTTCCATTGGATATACTTTCCTGCTTTATTGAGAATTAATTGACCATATAGGTTTGAGTTCATTTCTGGGTTTCCGTTCTATTGATCTCTGCATCTGTGTTGTTGTTGTTGTTGTTGTTGTTGTTGTTGTTGATGTTGTTGTTTTTTGCCAGTACCATACTGTTCTGTTCAGTACAGCTTTTTAATATAACCTGATGTCTGTAATTGTGATGCCTCCAGCTTTAGTTTTCTTCTTCAATTTTGTTTTTGCTGTTTGGAGTCTTTGTCGTTCCATACAAATCTTGGAATTATATGTTGTAGTTCTGTAACAAATGTTTTTGTTAATGTGATAGGGATTTCATTACATATGTAGATTGTTTTGAGGAGTGTAGACATTTTAACAGTATTTTTGCTTCCCATCCATGAGGGTGAAATATATTTCCTTTTCTTTTCGTCCTCTTCCATTTCTTTCATCAGTGTTTCATAGCCTTTAGAGTACAGGTCTTTCACCTCTTTGGTTAGGTTCATTCTAGGTATCTTGGGGTATTTGGTGCACCTGTCAATAGGATTGATCCCTTACTTTCTCTTTCTGTTCATTCATTACTCGTCTATAGAAATGCAATAGATTTCTGTACATTGATTTCTGTAAATTGTGATTTGTGGAATTCATATATAAATCCTAGAAATTTTCATTGGAGTATTTCATGGTTTTTATAGAGAGCATCATGTCAGTTCCAAACAGCGAAAGTTCTACTTCTTCCTTGCCAATTTGGATGCCTCATTTCTTTTTTTGTCTGATAGCTGTAGCTAGGACTTCTTGTACTATGTGGAATAATAGTGGTGACGGGTCATCCCTGTCTTGTCCCTGACCTTGGAGGAAACACTTTCAATTTTTCCCCATTGAGGATGAGCTGAGCTGTGGCTTTTTCCTAGGTGACCTTTATATGTGTAGGTAGGTTTAGTCCAAGTCTACTTTGCTGAGGGTTTTTATCATGAATGGATGTGACATTTTGTCAAATGGTTTTACCGCATCTGAGGAAAGCATCATATTGTTCTTATCATTTCTTCTAATACTGTGGTGCATCATGTTGATTGATCGGTGAATGTGGAGCCACCCTTGCAGCCCAAGAATATATCCCACTTGATTATGGTAAATGATTCTATTAATGTATTGTTGACTTTAATTTGAAGGTATTTTAATGAGAATTTCTGCATACATACTCTCAGGCTATTGGTCTGCAGTTTTATTTTAAATTTTTTAACATTTTTTTTAAATGTTTATTTCTTTCCTTAGATAGAGTACATAAAAGTGAGGGAGGGGCAGAGAGACAGAGAGAGAGAATCCTGGCCATGCTCCACACTGTCAATGCACTGTCCAATGTGGGACTGGAACCCACGCCCCGCAAGATAATGTCCTAATCCAAAATTAAGACCTGGACAGTAAACCGACTGAGCCACACAGGCGCCCCGGCAGTTTTCGGTTTTAGTGGAGGCTTTATCTGGGTTTGGTATCAGGGCAATGATGGCCTCATAAGATGAATTTGTAAGTTTTTCTTCTTTTTTATTTTTTGTAATCATTCGAGGAGAATACATATTACCTCTTCCTTAAATGGATGGTAGAATTAATCAGTGAAGCCCTCTGCCCTGAACTCTTGTATTGGGGGGAGTTTTTTTTTTTTTCTTATTGATTTGATTTCTTTCTGTTTTCAGATTTTATGTATCTTCCTGTTTCAGTTTTGGTAGTTTTTGTGTTTCTAGGAATTTGTCCATTTTTCTCAGAGTGTCCAATTTGTTGCATATAGTTTTTCATAATATTATCTTCTAACTGTATTTTTGTAGTGTTGACTGTTGTTTCTCCTTTCTTATTTGTGATTTTATGTATTTGAGTCCTTTCTCTCTTCTTTGTGAAAACTCTGCCTAGGAGGTATTCATGTTGATTACTGTTTTCAAGGAACCAGCCCCTTGTTTCATTGATTTGGTTTAGTGTCTTTTTGGTTTGTATATCCCTCATTTCTGCCTTAATCTCTATTATTTCCTTCCTTCTGCTGTTCTTCTCATTCCTTTAGTTGTAAGTTAGGAGGGTTTGAGATTTTTCTTGCTCTTTAAGGTAGGCTTGTATTGCTATATACTTCCATCTTAGATTGCTTTTGCTGCATTCCAAAAGTTTTTACCAGTGTATTTTCATTTTCATTACTTTCAGTGTATTTTCTCATTGATTTCCTGTTTGACCCATTCATTTCGTAACATGTTATTTAACCTCCCTTTATTTGTGGCCTTTCCCCCTGTGTGTGTGTGTGTGTGTGTGTGTGTGTGTGTGTGTGTGTGTGTGTATGATTGTGGTTAACTTCAAGTTTCCTAGCGTGTGGTCAGAAAAGATGCTTGGTCTGATCTCTGTCTTTAGGTACCTGTTGAGGCCTGATTTGTTACCTAGAATGTGATCATTTCTGGAGAATGCCCCATGTGCGCTTGAAAAGAATGTGTACTCTGCCATTTTAGTATGGAGTGTTCTGAATATATCTGTTAAACGCATCTGGTCCAGTGTGTCATTCAAAGCCATTGTTTCCTTGTTGATTTTCTGTTTACAGGTTCTGTCCATTGATGTGACAGATGTGTTAAAGTCCTCTATTATCATTATATTATTATAAATTCTTTTATGGTTTTGTTAAATGTTTTTGATATTGGTGATTGCATATTGGGTGCATCAAAATTTACAATCATTGGGTCTTTTTGTTTGGTTGTCCCCTTTAGTATGAGATAGTGTCTATCTTCGTCTCTTGTTACAGCTTTATTTATTTTTTTAATGTAAGCTTAGTTGACATATAGTGCATTCTCTGTTTCAGGAATAGAATCCAGTGATTCATCCCTTACATACAACACCCAGTACTCATGACAACAATTGCTCTCCTTAATACTCGTCCGCCATCTAGCCCAGCGCCGACACATCTCCCTCTATCAACCCTCACTTTTTTTCCGCTATGGCTAAGAGACTCATGTGGTTTGTTACCACTCTTCTCTTTTCCTGCCCCCTTCCCATGTTTTCATCTGTTTTGTTTCTTAAATTCCACATGAGTGAAATCATATATGTGTCTTTCACTGATTGGTATATTTCACTTAGCATAATACATTCTAGGTCCATCCATATCGTTGCAAGTGGCAGGGTTTCATTCTTTATGAAGCTGAGTTTCATTTCATTGTATATACGTATGTATATTTGTATGTATATATGAACATACACGTGAGTACATATGCATATACATGCACACACACACACACACACACACACACACACAAACAAGTTTATACCTTCATCAGTTGATGGATACTTGGGCTTTCTCCATAGTATGGCTACTGTTGATAATGCTGCTATAAATATTGGGTGTATGCATTTTACTACTAGGTATTGACCCAAAGGGTACCAAACTACACTCTCGGTTTTGAAGTTTATTTTGCCTAATATAAGTATTGCTACTGGCTTTCTTTTACATTATTGTCATGATAAACGTTTTTCATTCCCTCCTTTTAAATCTGCAGGTGACATATGTCCAAATAACGCTTTGTAGGCAGCATCTAGATAGGCCTTGTTTTGTTTTTGTTTTTGTTTCTTTCTTTTTTTTTCTGTCCATTCTGACACCCTATCCTTGTCTTTTGATTGGAGCATGTAGTCTATTTACATTCAGAGTAATTATTGATAGGTATATATTTAGTGACATTCTACTAGTTGTTTTCCATTGTTTCTTGATGTTTTCTCTGATCCTTTCTTGTCTGTAACACTTTTGGTCTTTCATTTCCACTCCAAGAGTCTGATTTAAATATTCTTTTCTTTTGACTGGTAGTACATTTCTTTACTTATTTTTATATTTCTTCTTCGTTAAAATTTAAGCCCCAGTTAGTTACCTTATAGTGGAATACAGTTTCAGGATTAGAATTTAGTGATCCATCAGTTACAAAATATATCCAGTACTCATTCCAAGTGCCCCCCCGGGTGCCCATCACCTATTTAGCCCACACCCCTATTCAGAAACCTTCCTGGAGTCCTGAGCTTCTTCCCTCTATTTAACAGTTTCTTATCGTTTGATTCCTTCTCTGTATCTTATTTTTGCTTTCCTTTCACTATGTTCATCAGTGTATTAAATTCGACAGATGAGAGAAATCATATGATGTGTGTCTTTCTCTGACATATTATGGTTAGCATAATAAAGTCTGGTTCCATCCACCTTGTTGCAAATAGCAAGATTCCACTCTTTTTGATTGCCGAGTAATATTCCACTGTATGAATATACCACATCTTCGTTATCCATTCATCTCTCAATGGTCATTTGGGCTCTTTGCATAACTTAGCTATTGTTGATAATCCTGCTATAAACATTGGAGTGCATGTGCCTCTTCGAGTCAGCGTTAGTGTGTCCTTTGGATAAATGCCTATTAGTGCAATTGCTGGGTTGTAGTGTAGTTCTCTTATTGTTTCTTGTAACGAATCTCCATACTATTTTCCAGAATGGCTACACCACTTTGCATTCCCACCAGCATTGCAAAAGCATTCCCTTTCTCTGCATTCTTGCCAACATCTGTCGTTTCCTGAGATGTTAATTTTAGCCATTCTGATAGGTGTGATGGGATATCTCATTGTGGTTTTGATTTGTATTTCACTTATGATGAATGAGGTTGAGCATCTTTTCATGGTATGACCAATCTGGATGTGATCTTGTTAAAGTGTCTCTTCATGTCTTTTGCCCATTTCTTCACTGGGTTATTTGGTTTCTGGGTGTTGAGTGTGATATATTCTAGATCTGGAAGAATGCTGATGTTATTTTGATAGGAATTACATTGAATTTGTCCATTGTTTTGGGTAGTATTGATATTTTAACAATATTTGTTCTTCCAATCCATGAGATGGGATGTTTTTCCATTTCTTTGTGTCTTCTTCAACTTCTTTCATAGATGTTGTATGGTTTGTTCTTTTATTTTTTTAATGTTTATTTATTTTTAAGAGAGTGAGCGAGTGAGCAAGAGCCCGTGAGCAGGGGAAAGGCAGAGATAGGGAGACACAGAATCTGAAGCAGGCTCCAAGCTCCAAGCTGTCAGCACAGAGCCTGTCACAGGACTCAAACCCACAAACGTGGGATCATGTCCTGAACTGAGGTCGGCACTTAACCGACTGAGCCACCCAGGCACCCCTCTATTGTTTGAATGTACTGATCTTTTACCTCTTTTGTTAGATTTATCCCTGGGTATTTTATGCATTTCTATGCAGTTGTAAATTAGATCAATTCCTTAACTTTCTTTCTGTTGATTCATTATTGGGGTATAGAAATGCAATCAACTTCCGTATATTGATTTTATATTCTGAGACTTTCCTGAATTCCTGTATCAGTCCTAGAAGTTTTTTGGTGGAGTCGTTTGGATTTTCCACGGAGAGTATCATATCTGTGAGGAGGGAAATTTTGACCCCTCCTTGCCAACTTGGACACCTTGTAATTCTTTTTGTTGTCTGATTGCTGAGGCTAGGACTTTCAACAGAATGGTGAATAACAGTGTTGAGAATGGATATCCCTGTCGTGTTCCTGACCTTAGGGGGAAAGCTCTCAGTTTTACCCATTGAAGATATTATTAGCTGTGGGACTTTCATATCTGGACATTCTCACATTGAGCCACGACCCTTCCATCCCTCCTTTCATGAGGTGTTTTTTTCCATCAAGAAAGGATGCTGCTGCGTTTTGTCAAATGTTTATTCTGCAACTATTGAGAGGATCATGTGGTTGTTATCCTTTCTTTTATCAACGTGATATATCAAATCAGTTGATTTGCAGATATTGAGTCGGTTGTGCATCCCAGGAATAAAATCCACTTCATTGTGCTGAATAATTCTTTTAATGTATTGTTGAATCCAGTTTGCCACTTTTTGTTGAGATTTTTTGCATCCATGGTCATCAGGGAAATTTGTCTCTAGTTTTCCTTTATAGTGGGGTCTTTGTTCAGTTCAGACTCAAGGCCATGCTGGCCTCATAGAATGAGTTTGGAAGTGTTCCCTCCATTTTTCTGCCCATGACCTTATCTTGTTCTTTCATTTGGGATGCCTCCCTCTTGTGTTGGAATTTTGGTTGAGTATTTGCCATCTCTGTGTTACCAAAGCTCATTGTGTTACCTGCCTATGAGTTGAATGGTTTTATGAAGAGGAGGTCATCCAATGTCCAGGGCCTGGCACATCACGGAGTGTCTGTGGTGTGTGTCGCATGCACTATTTTTTGTGTTCTGGCTGCACTATCCTTCAGGTCAGTTGTATGGGAAAGGTAGGGTCCTTGGCTAGAATGTGGTGCGTCTTACCGAGGTCGCAACTGGGATCCCTGGAAACTGCAGTACAGTCAGAACTGGGTTCACTGCATGGTGCAGCATGCGGGCACTGGGTTCACTGGAGGGGGCAGTGCCACGGGCACTGGTTTCACTGGAGGCTGCAGTGTCGCGGGCAGTGGGTTCACTGCAGGCTGCAATGCCGCAGGCACAGGGTTCACTGGAGGGTGCAGTGTTGTGGGCAGTGGGTTCACTGGACACTGCAGTGCTGCGGGCCGTGGGTTCAAAACAGGTTGCAGTGCCACGGTAACTGGGTTCACTGGAGTGTGCAGTGCTGCGGGTTCTGGGTTCAGTGGAGGTTTCAGTGCTGTGAGCACTGGGCTCACTGCATGCTGCAGTGCTACGGGCATGGGGTTCACTGCAGGCTGCAGGCCGTGAGCACAGGGTTCACTGCAAACTGCCATTCCAACAGCACTGTGTTCACTGGAGGCTGCAGTGCCATGGACACTGGGCTCACTGGAGGATGTAGTGCCACAGGCACTGGGCTCACTGCAGGATGCAGTGCCGCGGGGACTGGGTTCACGGCAGGCTGCAGTGCTGCGGGATCTGGGTTCACTGGATGGTGCAGTGCTGCGGTCACTGTGTTAACTGGAGGGTGCAGTGCACTCAGGACAGGCTTCACTGGAGGCTGCAGTGCCACGGACACTGGGTTCACTGGAGGGCGCAGTGCCGCGGGGTCACGGTTCACTGGAGGCTGCAGGGCTGCGGGCACTGGGTTCACTGCAGGAGGCAGTGCACCAGTCACTGAGATAACTGGAAGCTGCAGTGCCGCGGGCACTGGGTTCACTGCAGGCTACAGTGCCTCGAGCTCTGGGTTCACTGTAGACTGCAGTGACACGGGCACTGGGTTCGCTGGAGGGTTCAGTGGGATAGGCACTGCCTTCACTGGAGGGTGCAGTTCCGTGGGCAGTGGGTTCACTGGAGGCTGCAGTGCAATGGGAACTGGCTTCACTGGATGGTGCAGTGCCGCGGGCACTGGGTTCACTGCAGGCTGCAGTGCACTGGTCACTGAGATAACCGGAAGCTGCAGCGCTGCGGGCACTGGGGTCACTGGAGGAAGCAGTGCGTCAGGCACTGACTTCACTGTAGGCTGCAGTGACACGGACACTGGGTTCACTTGAGGCTGCAGTGCCGCGGGCACTGGGTTCACTGCAGGCTGCAGGGCCTCAGGCACTGTGTTCACTGCAGACTGCAGTGCCGCGGGCAGTGGGGTCACTGGAGGGTGCAATGCCATGGGCTCTTGGTTCACTGGAGGGTGTAGTGTCGCGGGCAGTGGGTTCACTGGAGGCTGCAGTTCCGCGGGCAGTGGGTTCACAGCAGGCTGCATTGCCACAGGTACTGGGTTCACTGGAGGGTGCAGTGCCGTGGGCACTGGGTTCACTGGAGGGTGCAGTGCCGTGGGAAGTGGGTTCACTGGAGTATGCAGTGCCACGGTCTCTGGTTTCACTGCAGGTTGCATTGACGCGCCACTTTTTCAATGGAGGCTGCCGTGCTGTGGGCACTGGGTTCACTGCACGCTGCAGTGCCAGGGGAACTGGGTTCACTGGACGCTGCAGTGCTTAGGGCACTTGATTCACTGGGGGTGAAGTGCTGCAGGCACTGCGTTCACAGGAGGGTGCAGTGCAACACACTGCCTTCACTGAAAGCTCCAGTGCCGTGGGCAGTAGGTTCATAGGAGGCTTCAGTGCAGTGGAAACGGGGTTCACTAGAGGCTGCAGTGCCGCGGGCACTGGGTTCACTGCAGGCTGCAGTGCGCCGGTCACTGAGATAACTGGAAGCTGCCATTCTGTGGGCACTGGGGTCACTGGAGGATGCAGTGCGTTGGGCACTAGCTTCACTGGAGGCTGCAGTGCCACGGGCACTAGGTTCACTGCAGGCTGCAGTGCACCAGTCACTGAGATAACTGGAAGCTGCACTGCTGCGGGCACTGTGTTCACTGCAGGATACATAGAAGTGGGAACTGGGTTCAATGCATGGTACACTGCCACGAGCACTGGGTCACTGGTGGGTGCAGTGTGGCAGGAACTGCCTTCACTGGAGGGTTTCAGTGCCGCGGGCAGTGAGTTCACTGGAGGCTGCAGTGCAGTGGGAACTGGCCTCACTGGAGGGTGCAGTGTCACGGGCACTGGGTTCACTACAGGCTGCAGTGCACTGGTCACTGCTATAACTGGAAGCTGCAGTGCTACGGGCTCTGGGGTCACTGGAGGAAGCAGTGCATCGGGCACTGGCTTCACTGGACGCTGTAGTGACATGGACACTGGGGTCACTTGAAGATTCAGTGCGTGGACACTAGTTTCTCTGCAGGCTGCAGTGCCTCGGGCACTGTGTTCACTGCAGATGGCAATGCCGTGGGCAATGGGGTCACTGGAGGGTGCAGTGCCACGGGCACTTTGTTCACTGAAGGGTGCAATGTCACAGGCAGTGGGTTCACTGGAGGCTGCAGTTCCGCCGGCAGTGGTTTCACAGCAGGATGCAGTGCCACGGGTATTGGGTTCATTGGTGGGTGCAGTGCCGCGGGCACTTGGTTCACTGGAGTGTGCAGTGCTGCGGGCCCTGGATTCACTGCAGGTTGCATTGCCGTGGGCACTTTGTTCACTGGAGGCTGCAGTGCTGTGAGCATGGGTTCACTGCATGCTGCAGTGCCAGGGGAACTGGGTTCACTGGAGGCTGCAGTGTTTAGGGCACTTGGTACACTGGTAGTGAAGTGCCACAGGCCCTGCGTTCACTGGAGGGTGCAGTGCAGCTGACACTGCCTTCACAGGAAGCTGCAGTTCCGCATGCAGTGGGTTCAATGGAAGCTGCAGTGCTTCCAGCAAAAAGTTCACTGGAGGCTGAGTGACTCCGCAAGTGGGTTCACTGGAGGCTGTAATGCTTCAGTGTGTGGATTCCCTGGAGGCTACAGTGCTCGGGCAGTGGGTTCACTGGAGGCTCCAGTGCCGAGGGCACTTATTCACTGGAGGATGCAGTGCTACGGGTACTGGTTTCACAAGAGGATGCAGTGCCACGGGCACTGGGTTCACTGATTGCTGTAGTGTCGCAGGCACTGGGTTCACTTGAGGCTGCAGGGCCGCGGGCACTGTGTTCACTGGAGGCTTCAGTACCTTGGGACTCTGTTCACTGGAGGATGCAGTGCTGCGGGCACTGTGTTCACTGCAGGATGCAGTGCCACAGGCACTTGTTCACTGGAGGCTGATGTGCCTCGGTCAGTGGGTTCACTGGAGGCAGCAGTGCCTCGGTCAGTGGGTTCACTGGAGTATGCAGTCCTGTGGGTACGCGATTCACTTGAGGCTCCACTGCCATGGTCCTTGGGTTCACTTGAGGCTGCAGTGCCGTGGGCACTGGGTTCGCTGCAGGCTGCAGTGCCTGGGGGAATGGGTTCACTGCAGACTGCAGTGCTGAGGGCACTGGGGTCACTGGAGGGTGCAGTGCCATGGGCACTGGGTCCACTGGAGGGTCCAGTGTCGCAGTCAGTGGGTCACTGGAAGCTTCAGTGCCACGGGTACTGGGTTCAATGGAGTGTGCAGTGCCGCGGGAACTGGGTTCACTGGAGTGTGCAGTTGCCGCAGGCTCTGTGTTCACTGCAGGATGCATTGCCATGGTCACTTTGTTCACTGGGGCCTGAAGTGCTCTGGGCACTGCGTCCACTGCACGCTGCAGTGCCAGGGGAACTGGGTTCACTGGAGGGTGCATTGCAGCAGGTGCTGCCTTCAATGGAAGTTGCAGTGCCGTGGTCAGTGTGTTCACTGGAGGCTGCAGTGCAGTGGGAACTGGGTTCCCTGGAGGGTGCAGTGCCGTGGGCACTGGGTTCACTGCAGGCTGTAGTGCACCGGTCACTGAGATAATTGGAAGCTCCAGTGCTGCAGGCACTGGGGTCACTGGAGGATGCAGTGTGTAGGTCACTGGCTTCACTGGAGGATGCAGTGCCGGGGGCAGTGTGTTCACCGGAAGATCCAGTGTCGCGGGCACTGGTTTCACTGGAGGTTGCAGTGCCGCAGGCACTGGGTTCACTGCAAGATGCAGTGTGGCGTGCAGTGTGTTCACTGGGGAATGCAGTGCCCTGGCACTGTGTCTACTGGAGCCTCCAGCGCCCCAGGGTCTGGGTTCACTGGAGGATGCAGTGCCGTGTGCACTGTGTTCATTAGAGCCTCTGTGCCACACGCATTGGGTTCACTTCAGGATGCAGTGCCGCGGGCACTGTGTTCACTGAAGGCTGCACTTCCGCGGGCACTGGGTCACTGGAGGATGCAGTGCAGTGGGCACTGTGTTCACAGAAGGCTGCACTTCCACGGGCACTGGGTTCACTGGAGGATGAATTGCCACGGGCACCTGTTCACTGGAGTCTCCAGTGCCGCTGGCACTGGTTTCAAGGGAGGTTGCAGTGCCGCGAGCACTGTGTTCACTTTAGGCTCCACTGCCGCGGGCACTGGGTTCAACGGAGGCTGCAGTGCTGGTTGCACTGGGTTTCCTGGAGGGTGCAGGGCCGCGGGCACTTCTTCACTCACTTGAGGCTTCAGTGCCGTGGGCACTGGGTTCACTGGAGAATGCAGTACCGCGGGCCTTGGGTTCACTGGACGATGCAGTGTCACAGGCACTGGGTTCACTGGAGGCTGCAGTGACGCGGGCACTGTGTTCACTGAAGGCTCAAGTGCCAGGGGCACTGTGTTCAATAGAGGCTCCAGTACGGCGGGCACTGAGTTCACTGGAGGCTGCAGTGCAACGGGCACTGGGGTCACTGGAGGCTCTAGTTCCTTGGGCACTGGTTTCACTGGAGGATGCAGTGCCGTGTGCACTGGGTTCACTGGAGGCTCCAGTGCATCGGTCACTGGGTTCACTGGAGGATACAGTGATGCGGACCCTGGGTTCATGTGAGGATGCAGTGCCGCGTGCACTGTTTCACTGGAGGCTCCAGTGCCGTGGGCACTGGGTTCACTGGAGGATGCAGTGCCATGGGCACTGTTTTCACTGGAGGCTCCAGTGCCACGGGCACTACGTTCACTGGAGAAATCTGTGTCATGGTCGCTGGGTTCACTGGAAGCTGCCATGTCGTATTCACTCGGTTCACTGGAGGCTCCAGTGCCACTGGCACTGGGTTCACTGGATGATGCAGTGCCACAGGCACTGTGTTCAGTGGAGGATGCACCGCTGTGGGCACTGGTTTCACTTGCGGCTGCAGTGCCACGGGCCCTGGGTTTACTGGAGGCGCCAGTGCCGCTGGCACTAGGTTCACTGGAGGATGCAGTGCCACGGGCCTTGTTTTCACTGGAATGCAGACATCAGGCACTGAGATTGACGAATTCAGTCACTCGGAGTAACCGCAGACACTGAGTGTGACTTTGACTTCATTCACTGGGAGTGACTATGACATCAGTCACTGGGAGTAACTTGACTTCAGTCAGTGGGAGTGACATCAGGATTGACTTCAGTCACTGGGAGTTACTCCGAGAGTGACTTCCGTCAGTGGGAGTGACTTCAGTCATTGGGGTTGAGTGACTTCAGTCACTGGGCATGACCTCAGGCACTGGGCATGCCTGTGCCCTTCAGGCAGAGGGCTAGCCTTCAGGCACAGGGTGAGAATTCAGGCAAGGGGCGTGCCTTCAGGCAAGGGGTGTGCCTTCCAGCACTAGGCGGGGCTTCATGCATGGGGCAAGGCTTCAGGCACGGGGCTTGCCTTCAGGCACAGGCCTTGCCTTCAGGCACGGGGCTTGAGTACAGGCACCTGGAGCTGTTTCAGGCAAGAGGCATGCCTTCAGGAACAGGGAGCGGCTTCAAGCACAGGGAGCATTTTCAGGCACAGGGCGCAACTTCAACCATGGGGCTTGTCTTCAGGCACTGGGAGCACCTTCAGGTACAGTGAGCGGCTTCGTGCACAGGGCGCTACTTCAGGCACGGGGCGCCTCTGTGCTCTTCAGGCACAGGGTGCACCAAAAGGCACTGGGCTCACCATCAGGCACAGGGTGAACTCAGGCAAGGGGTGCGCTGTCACCCTTGGTGTGCGCCCTCAGTGAGTGCCTGTGCCTTTCAGGCAAAGGGAGTGCCTTCAGGAACGGGGTGTGCATTCAGGACTGGTAAGTGGCTTCAGGAACTGGAGGCTCTGTGCTGCGAGCACTGGGTCCTGGAGGCTCGCTGCTGTGAGCAATGGGGCCTGGAGTCTCGGTGCTGCAAGCGTCAGGGCCTGGAGGCTCGGTGCTGCGAGCACAGAGACTGGAGGGCTACTTGGGATTCTGTGCCTCCCTCTCTGTCCTTCCACAGGAGGCTCTGTGGTGAGAGCACAGAGCCTGGAAGCTTCATGGGATTCTGTGTCTCCCTCTGTCTCTGTTCTTCCCCAGGAGTTTCTGTGCTGAGACCACAGTGCCTGGAGGCTGCTTGGAATTCTGTGTCTGGCTCTCTCTGTCCTTCCCCTGCAATACCTTCAGGCACCGGGAGTGCCGACTGCAGGCACTGGCAGTGAAGACTTCAGGCACTGGGTGTGACGACTGCAGTCACTGGGAGTAACTGCAGACACTAAGTGTGACTTTGACTTTAGTCACTGGGACTGACTATGACATCAGTCACTGGGAGTGGCTTTGACTTCAGTCCCTGGGAGTGATGTCAGGAGTGACTTCATTCACTGGGAGTGACATCGGGAGTGGCTTCCGTCACTGGGAGTGACTTTGGGAGAGGCCTCCGTCAATTTGAGTGACTTTGGGAGTAACTTCCTTCCCTGGGAGTGACTTTGACTTCAGTCACTGGGAGTGACATCGGGAGTGACTTCATTCACTGGGCATGACATCAGTCATTGGGGGTGACTGACTTCAGTCACTGGGCATGCCTGTGCCATTCAGGCATGGCGCAAGACTTCAGGCCTGGGATGTGCCTTCAGGCAAGGGCTGTGCCTTCAGGCACTGGGCGGGGTTTCATGCATGTGGGGAGGCTTCAGGCATGGGGATTTCCTTCAGGCACGGGCCTTGCCTTCAGGCAAGGGGCTTGAGTACAGGCAAGTGGAGCTGTTTCAGGCAAGAGGCATGCCTTCAGGAATAGGGTGTGGCTTCAGGCACAGGGAGCATTTTCAGGCAGGTGCACACCTTCAACCATGGGGCTTGTCTTCAGGCACTGGGAGCACATTCAGGTACAGTGAGCGGCTTCATGTACAGGGCGCGACATCAGGCATGGGGAGCCTCTATGCACTTCAGGCACAGCGTGAGCTGACAGGCACTGGGCTAGCCATCAGGCACAGGGTGCGCTCAGGCAAGGGGTACGCCGTCAGGCATGGGCAAGCCTTCACAGAGTGCCTGTGCCCTTGAGTCAAGGGGAGCGCCTTCAGGCATGGCACTTACCTTCAGGCAATGGGAGCTTCTTCAGGCATGGGGCACGGCTTAAGGCACAGCGAGCTCCTGTGCCATTCAGGCCAGGGGAGCACATGTGCCTTTCAACAAGGGACACCCCATCATGCGCAGGGCACTCAAGGAGACACAGAGAATGCCCTCTGGCAGGGGTGCACCCTCAGAGAGTGCCTATGCCATTCAGGCAAAGGGAGTGCCTTCAGGCACGGGGAGTGCCTTCAGACATGGTGAGTGGCATCAGGAACTGGAGGGTCTGTGCCGCGAGCACAGAGCCTAGAGGCTCTGTGCCGTGAGCACTGGGGTACTGGAGACTGCACTGCCGAGGTCATGGGGCACTGGAGGCTTCAGTGCCGATGCCACTGGATTCACTGGAGGATCCATTGCTGCAGGCACTGGGTTCACAGGAGGCTGAAGACCGCGGGCACTGGGTTCACTGGGGCTGCAGTGCCTCACGCATTGTGTTCACTGGATGCTGCAGTGCAATGGGCACTGTGTTCACTGGACGAAGCAGTGCCACAGGCACTGGGTTCACTGGAGGGTGCAGTGCTGTGGACACTGGCTTCACTGGTGGCTGAAGTGCCATAGGCACGGGGTTGGTTAGGGGCTGCAGTGCTGCGGGCGCTGCGTTCACTGGAGGATGCAGTGCCGCAGGCACTGTGTGCATTACAGGCTGCAGTGCCCCGTGCACTGGGTTCACTGCAGGATGCATTGCCGCGGGCACATTGTTCACTGGAGGCTGCAGTGTTGTGGGCACTGGGTTCACTGGAGGGTGAAGTGCCGCAGGCACTGCGTTCACTGGAGGGTGCAGTGCAGCGGGCGTTGCCTTCACTGGAAGCTGCAGGGCCGCGGGCAGTGGGTTCACTGGAGGCTGCAGTGCCACGGGCACTGGGATCACTGCAGGCTGTAGAGAACCAGTCAATGAGATAAGTGGAAGCTGCAGTGCTGCAGGCACTGGGGTTACTGGAGGATGCAGTGCAAACCTTATGGGTTTTCCCTCATAGGTAACTGTTAACTTTTGTTTTATTGCTGTGAAAATTTTTCTTTATCACGACATTTTTGGTTTTAATTACTATACGACTTGGTGTGGATCTGCTTCTTTTGAATATACTGGGGATTCTTTGTGCCTCCTGCTCTGGATCTGTTTCCTTCCCCGCATTAGAGAAGTTTTCATTTATTGTGTCTTTAAATAAATTTTCGGATTCTATTTCTCAGAGTTCTGAGAATGAGAAATAGGACAGAAAAGACCTATTGAAGGTTCTCTGATGAGTCACTGGATTTGCATGCGTGGAGGACAGATTTGAGACTCAAATGACCAACCTACCTTTAACTTCTAAGAAATAGAAGCAAACAACAATCTATGCCCAATGTTCTCAAAAGGGGAAAATTAATCCATATGAGAGTGGAAACCAATGAAACAGACCATGAAATCAATAGAAAATATGAAGAAGATCAACAGCGGGTTTTTAGAAGAGTGAAACAAAATTGTCAGGACTATACATAGACTATGCTAAGACATAAAGAGGACCAAATTCAAAAGAATTATACATAAAAGAGAAGATATTATACCTTATACCAAAGAAACATAAAGCAGACAAAGTGGCAACTATGGCCAAATTAGATGACAGAAAACTACCTACCTAGAAGAAATGGATAGGTTCTTAAAAACACACAACCTACCAAGATTGTATCAGGAAGATATAGAAGGTTTGCACAGACCCATTAAAGGAAGACTGTATCAATACAAGAAGATAACCAATGCAAGTAAATTGAATCAGTAATCGATGTTCTTCCAAGGAAGAAAACCCCAGGACCAGGTGGATTCATTGGTGAATTTAACCAAACGTTTGTAGAAGAACTAACAGCAGTCCTCTCACTGATTCAAAAGGAATGAACACCACCAAACTCATTTCATGAGACTGGAATTACCCTGGTAGGAAGCCAGAAAGGATACTACCTGAACAGAAATCTATAGGCCAGTATCCCCGTGATGAATATAGATGAATAATTCCCAATAATGTACAGACAAACCAAATTCAGGATCACATGAAAAGGATCATTGACCGTGATGAAGGGTTTTTTCCCTGTAAAGGCAGGATGTTTCAGAAATGCAAATCAATAAATGTGACCCCTCACATGATTGAATGAAATAAAAATCAACCAACAACCAGACTCTTAACTATAAATAACAAATGGAGGGTTACTATAAGTGAGGTGGGCAGGGGCATGGGTTAAATGGGTGATGGGCTATGGAGGGCGCTAGCAGTGAGGATCACTGGCTGTTGTATGTAAGTGATGGATGATTACATTCTATACCTGAAATTAACATACACTGTATGTTAACCAATTAGAATTTAAATAAAAACTTGAAAGAATAAATAAGAAATGCATACATAAATCTAAACTAAATAAATACATTTTATTTTATTTTATTTTTAATATATGAAGATTATTGTCAAATTGGTTTCCGTACAACACCCAATGCTCATCCCATAATGTGCCCTCCTCAATACCCATCACTCACCCTCCCCTAACTCCCACCCCCCATCAACCCTCAGTTTGTTCTCAGTTTTTAAGAGTCTCTTATGCTTTGGCTCTCTCCCATTCTAACCTCTTTTTTTTTTTTCCTTCCCCTCCCCCATGGGTTTCTGTTAAGTTTCTCAGGATCTACATAAGTGTGAAACCATATGGTATCCGTCTTTCTCTGTGTGGCTTATTTCACTTAGCATCACACTCTCCAGTTCCATCCATGTTGCTACAAAGGGCCATATTTCATTCTTTCTCGTTGCCATGTAGTACTCCATTGTGTATATAAACCACAATTTCTTTATCCATTCGTCAGTTGATGGACATTTAGGTTCTTTCAAAAATTTGGCTATTGTTGAGAGTGCTGCTATAAACATTGGGGTACAAGTGCCCCTATGCATCAGTACTCCTGTATCCCTTGGGTCAATTCCTAACAGTGCTATTGCTGGGTCATAGGGTAGGTCTATTTTTAATTTTTTGAGGACCTCCACACTGTTTTCCAGAGTGGCTGCACCAATTTGTACTCCCACCAAGAGTGCAAGAGGGTTCCCGTTTCTCCACATCCTCGCCAGCATCTATAGTCTCCTGATTTGTTCATTTTGGCCACTCTGACTGGCGTGAGGTGATACCTGAGTGTGGTTTTGATTTGTATTTCCCTGGTGAGGAGCGACGTTGAGCATCTTTTCATGTGCCTGTTGGCCACCCGGATGGCTTCTTTAGAGAAGTGTCTATTCATGTTTTCTGCCCATTTCTTCACTGGATTACTTGTTTTTTGGGTGTGGAGTTTGGTGAGCTCTTTATAGATTTTGGATACTAGCCCTTTGTTCGATATGTCATTTGCAAATATCTTTTCCCGTTCCGTTGGTTGCCTTTTAGTTTTGTTGGTTGTTTCCTTTGCTGTGCAGAAAATTTTTATCTTCATAAGGTCCCAGTAGTTCGTTTTTGCTTTTAATTCCCTTGCCTTTGGGGATGTGTCAAGTAAGAAATTGCTATGGCTGAGGTCAGAGAGGTCTTTTCCTGCTTTCTCCTCTAGGGTTTGGATGGTTTCCTGTCTCACATTCAGATCCTTTATCCATTTTGAGTTTATTTTTGTGAATGGTGTGAGAAAGTGGTCTAGTTTCAATCTTCTGCATGTTGCTGTCCAGTTCTCCCAGCACCATTTGTTAAAGAGACTGTCTTTTTTCCATTGGATAATCTTTCCTGCTTTGTCAAAGATTAGTTGGCCATACATTTACAATAGCATCAAAAACAATAAAATTTATTGGAATACAGATACAATGTCCATACTACTCAAAGCCTTCTAGAGATTCAGTGCTATCTCTATCAAAACTCCGATGCAATTTTTATGCAATTAGAAACACATTACATCAAATGTATTTGGAACCACAAAAAGACCCTAAGTAGCCAATGCAAGAAAGGACAAAATAGGAGGCATCACACTTATTGATTTCAAGCTTCATTCTAACACAAATAAGTCAGTTATGTCACTGGCATAAGCACACACATAAGACAATGGAACGGAAATTGAGAACCCAATCTAAACCCATGCATGCACGGTCAACTAGTATTTGACAAGGGAGTCAAAAATACACAGTGGAGAAGAATAGTCTCTTGAATAACTGGTGCTGGGAAAATTGGATATTCACATGTATAAGAATAAAGGTTAGCACCATATGTTACACCACTCCCTAGAGAGTGAAAGGAAGAAACATAGAGAGATGTGGTTAGAGAGAAACAGTGACAAAGAGGAAGTACAAAGAGGAAGGTAGACACCTGCTCGAGGTATGTGGATGGCGTTAGATGCGTCAGGGGAGAGGGGATGTATGAGGCGGCTCTGAGTGCTGGGGAAGAAAGGGCTTGTATCATGGGCACCAGAGTTCCATGACCCCAAGACTCCAACATCCCTGGGTCCAAGCTCTGCAGAAGCCGTTGGAATTGAACAGATGGGTATCCCTCATTTCTTCTGGAATTGTGAGGCTCAGCCTCATGTTGTGTCATGGAGAGGGATGTCTTGAGGGAGATTGTGCTGCTCTTTGGCAGGTATACTCCAAGTCTGCCCTGTGGGGAGGTGTCCTGGGCCATCTCTCTCACTGCCCCAGGCCCTGTTGGATTTCCCCTCTCCCCCACCAGCTGGCCTTCCTCAAGTTCTGAACCCAGGCATCAGGCATCATGTTGTCCCCAGGTCCTGAAGTCTGGACCTGGCAGAGGTGGACTGCTGATATTGATTTAAAAAATTGACAATAAGTCCATATCCTCCCTCTGGGACTAGCGGTGTGCATCCCAATCGGGGGTTGTTATCCTCCTGTCCACAAGTAATCTGAGGATTCCAGAAGGTAGGTGAACACTGTAAAACACTCTAGTCTTCTCTTACATCAAATTCAAAGACATTTTCTTGTCCCAGCTTTCTTTTAATGCTGAAGAGATGGCAATTAGTAATTGAAGGCATAATGGTCCTACAGGATATTTACCTATATGACTGGTGGACATTATTTCATCCATCCGTGTCCCTAAAGCACGTTTCATTGGAAATATTAGCCAAGGATACATACTGTAAATTCACAACTGATTCACAGCTCCCTGTAAGTTTCATTCTGACCTTGTCACATATGTGTCATCAAAGATATTATTAGTGACTTTTCAGATAAGCTCCCCACATCAAGATGGTGATGTTAGAGAATCTGGTATAAATGGAAATTCACAGGTTCCAAATTAGGAATTATTTTTCATTTTTAATGTTTCTTTTTTCTTTTTTTGAGAGAGCCCGAGCTGGGGAGGGGGGAGAGAGTGGGAGATACCGAATCTGAGGCAGGCTCGAGGCTCTGAGCTCTCAGGACAGAGCCTGATGCGGGGCTCAAACTCATGGACTGCAAGATCACGACTTGCGTCAAAGTCGGACGCTTAACCGACTAAGCCACCCAAGCGCCCCAGGAATGATAGTTTATTGGCAAACAAGGAGAAATTAAAAATAGTGTAAAGGATGTCTATTTTTAATTGAAATATTGTTCACACATTTGTTGTATGAGTTTTCGGCATACATTGTAGTCATTCCATATGTCTATGAATTATATTGTACTTAAGCACAAGTGTAGCTATCCTGTGAAAGCATGCAACAGTATTACAAAATTGACTCCATTACATTGGCTGTCCCTTGTATCCCTAGGACTCATTCATTCCATAGCTGACGCCAGTATCTCTCTCAAAGGTGTTCATTCTTTATCTCACCTAAGTATTTTGGTGGTAAACACAATTACCACTTGCTCAGCAAGTGTAAATTGGTGGTCTATTTTTCTGTGAACATTGCCTAAAACATTACAAATGATGTCATTACGTTAATAAAGTCGGTTTCATTCTTCACTCACAAGAAAGGAGAAGGAAAAGATTTCTCTGTGTCCCAGGCCCTGTCATTAAAACCTTTCCCACTGTGGAGAACAGGTTTAGTTGCCCAGGCAACTTCAGTGTCTCAGCTGAGCAACCAGGGCCTTCCACATTGCAAAAGTACCCATGATGGCCAACAGAGAGAGCTCAAGCACCACAGACCCGGAGAGGCGGAGTCCTCTGCCCAGGCAGTGATGGCCACCAGAGGGCGTACCATCGGCTTTTCTGACCCAGGGCACCTGAGAGCAGGAAGGGCTTTGATTGCTCCCAGAGTACTCAGGGCCTTTTCAGCTGCCTGAGTACAGAGAGCAGAGCTGCATTTCCAGCAGGTTGTGCCGCCCGCCCCAGGGGAGATCTTGGGAGCTTTGTAGCAACTTGGCATCTCCTGAGTCGCCAGAGAGAATTTGTCTTATTGTACTGAGTGCTGAGGAGTGGGCTCTGGGTGGCTTCCCTGGGCAAGCTGGTTGCTGAGCTGCACAGGCCCTTGCACTTTCTGGGCTGTTCCCGTGTTTCATTCCTCCCCTTCCCGGACAGTATTTGAACAAGACATATTTTACTAAAGGTCTCGTGGATTGTGGAGTCCCACGACATCACCTCATCGATGCAGTCGATGGTTTGTTGTTCCAGATTCAGGCTTGTTTCCGGGAAGAAACCCTGACAGAAATTCAGAAGAACGGGAGCTGCATTCCATTAGGACATGAATACATGAAATGCCCGTCTTGGGAACTCCTAGAAGAATGAGCTGGGACCCACTTTCCAAGTCCTGCTGGAACCAGTGACCAAGGTAAGGGCACAAACTGTCCCCCACATCATACATGCCTTTTAAAAAGTTTCATGGTTATTTTTCCAACCTAATTAAGTGATTGCAAACTACAGAAAACCTGGTAGGTACCTGTCATTAACGTACGTTATCTTGAATTTAAATTGCAGTGAGTAAAGATACAGTGTAGTATTAGTTTCAGTTGTAAAATATAGAGCAACCCTTCCACATGTCATCCGGTGCTCATCCCAGGTGCACTTCTTAATCCCCAGCAGCTGTTTCACCCATTCCCCACCTTGCTCTGGAAGCCCTCAGTTTGTTTCCTAGTTAAAAGTCTGTTTGGGGCGCCTGGGTGGCGCAGTCGGTTAAGCATCCGACTTCAGCCAGGTCACCATCTCACGGTCCGTGAGTTCAAGCCCCGTGTCAGGCTCTGGGCTGATGGCTCAGAGCCTGGAGCCTGCTTCTAATTCTGTGTCTCCCTCTCTGTCTGCCCCTCCCCCGTTCATGCTCTGTCTCTCTCTGTCCCAAAAATAAATAAACGTTGAAAAAAAAAATTTAAAAAAAAAAAGTCTGTTTGTCACTGTCTCCTCCCCGCCCCCCCCACTTTGTTTTGTTTTATATCCATGTGTTAGTGAAATCATCTGCTATTTGTCTTTGTCTGAAAGGCTTATTTCACCCAGGATAACATTCTCTTGCTCCATCCAGCTCATGGCAAATTACAAGATTTCATGTTTTTACGGCCTAATAATATTACATTCCATAGACCACATCTCAATTTATTCATCAGTTGATGGATGCTTGGATAGTTTCTGTAATTTGGCTGTTGTAGAAAATGCTGCTGGAAACATCATGGTGCATGTATCCCTTTGAAGATTTTGTATTCTTTGTGGAAATACCTTGTAGTGAAATTGCTGGATCATAAGTTACTTCCATTTCCAGTTGTTTGTTTTTTTTTAGAAATCTCCATAATGTTTTCCAGACTGGCTGCACCAGTTTGCCTTCTTACCCACAGTGCAAGAGGGTTATTCTTTCCCCACATCCTTGGCAACACCTGCTGTGTCATCCTTCATTGATTTTAGTCATTGTGACAGATGTGATGTGTTCTCTCATTGTACTTTCGAATTGTATCTCCCTGAAGATCAGTATTGTTGAGCATTTTTTCATGTGTCTCTTGGCCATGTATATGTCTTCCTTCGGGAAATGTCCACTCGTGTCTTCTGCCCATTTTTAATCAGATTTCTCATTTTTTGGGTGCTGTATAACTGTATATATTTTGGGCACTAACCCTTTATCTGATGTCGTTTGCAAATATCATTCTGTAGGTGTTTTAGTTTTGTTGATTATTTCCTTGGTGATTGAAGGTTTTAATTTTTATGAAGTCTCATTGTTTTTGCTTGTGTTTCCCTTACCGGTAGAGATATATCTGCAAAGACGTTTGTACAGGCAATGTCAAATAAGATACTACCCGTGTTATCCTCTGGGATTTTTATGGTTTCAGGTTTCACATATAGTTCTTTATCCGTGTTGGATTTATTTTTGTGTATGTTGTAAGAAAGTGGTCCATTGTTGTTTTTGTTTTGTTTTGCAGGATGCTGTCCATTTTTTCCAAAACCATTTGTTGAGGAGCCTTTTTTTTTTTAAGTTTATTTACTTATTTTCGAGAGAGAGAGAGAGAGAGCATGCAGAAGAGGGGCAGAGAGAAATGGAGACAGAGAATCCCACGCATGCTCTGCACTGCCCTGAGATCATAACCTGAGCTGAATTCACAATCACACGCTTTGTTGACTGGGCCACCCCTGTGTCCCAAGACTATCTTTTTTTCCATTGGATGTTCTTTCCTGCTTTGTTGAGAATTAATTGACCATATAGGTGTGAGCTCATTTCTGCATTTCTATTCTATTGATCTATGCCTCTGTGTGTTGTTGTTGTGGTGGTGGTGGTGGTGGTTGTTGTTCTTTTGCCAGTTCCACTGTTTTGATCAGTATAGCTTTGTAATATAACCTAAAGTCTGGAATTGTGATGTCTCCAACTTTGCTTTTCTTCTTCAAGTTTGTTTTGGCTGTTTGGGAACTTTTGTTATTCCATACAAATTTTGAGATTATTTGTTCTTGTTCTGTCACAAATGTTTTTGTTAGTGTGATAGGGATTTCATTATATGTGTAGATTGTTTTGAGGAGTGTAGACATTTTAACAGTATTTTGTGCCTCCCATGCATGAACATGAAATGTATTCCATTTCTTTGTGTCCTCTTCCATTTATTTCATCAGTGTTTCATAGCCTTTAGAGTACAGGTCTTTCACCTCTTTGGTTAGGTTTATTCCTGGTTTCTTGTGGTATTTGTGAGCCTGTCAATGGGATTGATCCCTTACTTTCTCTCTGTGTTAATTCATGATTTGTGTTAGAAATTCAATACATCTATGTTCCTTGATTTCTGTATATTGTGACTTGTGGAATTCATATATCAATTCTAGCCGTTTTTAAGGGAATATTTCATGCTTTTTAGAGAACACATCATGTCAGTTCCAAACAGCGAAAGTGCTACTTCTTCCTTGCCGATTTGGATGCCTCTTATTTCTTTTTGTTGTCTGAGTGCTGTGGTTAGGGTTCCTGTACTATGTGCAATAACAGTGGTGAGAGGGGTCATCCCTGTTTTGTCCCTGACCTTGGAGGAAATTTTTTCAATTTTTCCCCATTGAGGATGAGATGAGCTGTGGGTTTTTCCTAGATGACCTTTATTATGTGCAGGTAGGTTGACTCTCAATGTACTTTGCTGAGGGGTTTTATCATGAATGGATGTGACATTTTTTCAAATAGTTTTCCTGCATCTGTTGAAAGCATCATATTGTTCTTATCCTTTCTTCTATTACTGTGGTGCATCATGTTGATTGATCTGTGAATGTAGAACCACCCTTGCAGCCCAAGAATATATCCCACTTGATTATGGTAAATGATTCTATTAATGTATTGTTGACTTTAATTTGAAGGTATTTTAATAAGAATTTCCGCATACATAGTCATCAGGCTATTGGGCTGCAGTTTTATTTAAAAAATTTTTAAACATTTTTTAAATGTCTATTTCTTTCCTTTGAGTACATAAAAGTGAGGGAGGGGCTCAGAGATAGGGAGAGAGAGAATCCTGGCCATGCTCCACACTGTCATGGCAGGGTCCAACATGGGACTCGAACCCACGCACTGCAAGATAATGTCCTCATCCAAAATTGAGAGTTGGACAGTAAACAGCCCGAGCCACACAGGCGCCCCACCAGTTTTCGGTTTTAGTGGAGGCTTTATCTGGTCTTGGTATCAGGGTAATGATGGCCTCATAAGATGAATTTGTAAGTTTTCCTTCTTTTTTATTTTTCATAATAATTCAAGGAGAATACATATTAGCTCTTTCTTAAATGGATGGTAGAATTCATCAGTTAAACCATCTGGCCCAGAACTTTTGTGTTGGGGGGAGATTTTTGTTATTACTGATTTGATTTCTTTCTCTTTTCAGAATATATGTATCTTCCTGTTTCAGTTTTGGTAGTTTGTGTGTTTCTAGGAATTTGTCCATTTTTCTCAGTGTGCAATTTGTTGCATATAGTTGTTCATAATATTAACTTCTAACTGTATTTTTGTGGTGTGGACTGTTATTTCTCCTTCCTTATTTGTGATTTTATTTATTGGAGTCCTTTCTCTCTTCTTACTCAAAAGTCTGCCTAGAAGTTTTCATGTTGATTTCTGTTTTCAAAGAACCAGCCCCTGGTTTCATTGATTTGGTCTAGTGTCTTTTTGGTTTGAGTATCCCTTATTTCTGTCTGAATCTCTATTACTTCCTTCCTTCTGCTCTTGTTCTTCTGATATGTGACCTAGAATATGATCAACTCTGGAGAATGTCCCATGTGCGCTTGAAAAGAATATGTACTCTGCCATTTTAGTATGGAGTGTTCTGAATATATCTGTTAAACCCATCTGGTCCACTGTGTCAATCAAAGCCATTGTTTCCTTGTTGATTTTCTGTTTACAGCTTCTGTCCATTGAAGTGAGCAATGTGTTAAAGTCCTCTACTATCGTTATATTATAAAAAATGAGTTCCTTTATGGTTGTTGTTAAATATTTTATATACTTGGTGATCGCATGTTGCGTGCATCAGAATTTATAATCATTGGATCTTCTTGTTTCATTGTCCCCTTTAGTATGAGATCGCGTCTGTCTTCATCTCTTGTTATACCTTTATTTATTTATTTATTTATTTACTTACTTATTTATTTATATTAATTTAAGTCATAGTTGACATAGTGCACTCTCGGATTCGGGAGTAGAATTTGGTGATTCATCCCTTACATACAATACCCAGTGCTCATCCCAACAAGTGCTCTCCTTAATACTCATCCCACATCTAGCCCAGCCCTGACCCATTTCCCTCCATCAACCTTCGGTTTTTTTCTCTAACATTAAGAGACTCATGTGGTTTGTTACCACTCTTCTCGTTTCCTGCCCCCTTCCCATGTTTTCATCTGTTTTGTTTCTTCAATTCCACATGAGTGAAATCATATATTTGTCTTTCACTGATTGACATATCTCACTTAGCATAATACATTATAGCTCCATCCATATCATTGGAAATGGCAAGATTTCATTCTTCTTGAAGTTGAGTTATATTTCTTTGTGTATACATATGTTTGTATATATGAACGTACACATATGTACATATGTATATATGCGTATACATACATACACACGCACACACACCACAACTTCTTTATACCTTCATCAGTTGATGGATACTTGGGCTTTCTCTATAGTTTCGCTACTCTTGATAATGCTGCTATAAATACTGGGTTCATGAAATGTCACTATTAGGTATTTACCCAAAGTGTACCAAAAAAGAGTCTCGGTTTTAAAGGTTATTTTGCCTGATATAAGTATTGCTACTGGCTTTCTTTTAACATTATTGGCATAATAAATATTTCTTCATTCCCTCACTTCAAATCTGCAGGAGACTTAAGTCCAAATAAGGCTTTGTAGGCAGCTTCTAGATAGACATTGTTTTTTGTTTGTTTGCTTGTTTGTTTGTTTGTTTTGTCCATTCTGACGCCCTATCCAATGTCTTTTGATTGGAGCATTTAGTCCATTTATATTCCGGGTGATTATTGATAGGTATATATTTAGTGCCATTCTACTAGTTGTTATGCCATTGTTTTTTGATGTTTTCTCTGATCCTTTCTTGTCTGTAACACTTTTAGTCCTAGATTTCCACTCAAAGAGCCCGATTTAAATATTCTTTTCTTTTGACTGGTAGTACATTTCTTTACTTTTTTTTCATATTTCTTTTTTTTAATTTAAGCCCAAGTTAGTTACTTTATAGTGGAATACAGTTTCAGCAGTAGAATTTAGTGATCCATCAAGTACAAAATATACCCAATACTCATCCCAAGTGCACCCGTAATGCCCATACCCATTTAGCCCATACCCCTATTCAGTAACCCTCCTGGAACCCTGAGTTTCTTCTCTGTATTTCAGAGTCTCTTATCGTTTGACTCCCTCTCTGTTTGTATCTTATTTTTGCTTTCCTTTCACTACGTTCATCAGTTGTATTAAATTCCACAGATGAGAGATATCATATGATGTTTGTCTTTCTCTGACATATTTTGCTTAGCATAATCAAGTCCGGTTCCATCCATGTTGTTTCAAATAGCAAGATTTCATTCTTTTTGACCGCCGAGTAAAATTCCATTGTATGACTATACCACATCTTCTTTATCCATTCATCTGTCAATGGTCATTTGCGCTCTTTGCATAATTTAGTTATTGTTGATAATGTTGCTATAAACATTGCAGTGCATGTTCCACTTCGACTCAGCGTTAGTGTATCCTTTGGATAAATACATAGTAGTGCAATTGCTGGGGTCTAGTGTAGTTCTATTTTTAGTTTTTCTGACAAATCTCCATACTATTTCCAGAGTGGCTACACCACTTTGCATGCCCACCAGCATTTCAAAAGCGTTCCCTTTCTCTGCATCCTTGCTAACAGCTGTCTTTTTCGGAGATGTTAATTTTAGCCATTCTGATAGGTGTGTGGGGATATCTCATTGTGGTTTTGATTTGTATTTCAGTGATGACAAGTGAGATTGAGCATCTTTTCATGTGTGACCAATCTGGATGTCATCTTTCTTAAAGTGTCTGTTCACGTCTTTTGCCCATTTCTTCACCGGATTATTTGGTTTTTGGGTGTTGAGTGTGATAAATGTTTATAGATTTTGGATACTAACCCTTTATCTGATATGTCACCTGCAAATATCTTCTCCCACTTCATTCAGTGCCCTTTCACTTTCGCTGATTATGTCCTCTTCTGTGCAGATGCTTTTTATCTCCATGTCCCAATTGTTCACTTTGGTTTTCATTGCCCTTGCTTTGGAGACATGACAAGCAAGAAGTTGTTGTGGCCAGGATCAAGGAGGTAGATTGCGTGTTTTCTCCTCTAGGATTTTGATGGTCCCTTTCTTACATTTATATCTTTCATCCATTTTGAGGTGTGTGTGTGTGTGTGTGTGTGTGTGTGTGTGTGTGTGTGTGTGGTTTAAGAACATAGTCCAGGTCCAATCTTCTCATTGTTCAGTTTTCCCAGTACCATTTGCTGAAGAGACTTTTGTTTTTCCATTGGATATTCTTTCCAGTGTTATCAAAGATTACTCGGCCATATGTTTGAGGGTCCATTTATGGGTTCCCCATTCCGTTCCATTGATGTCTGTGTCCGTTTTTGTGCCCGTACCATACTGTCTTGATAATTGCGGTTTTCTAATGCACCATAAATTCCAGATTTTAATGTCTCCAGCTTTGTTTTCTTTTTCAACATGACTTTGGCGATTTGGGGTCTTTTCTGGCTCCCTACAAATTTTAGGGTTGTTCTAGTTCTGTGAGGAATGCTGGTGTTGTTTTGATAGGAATTGCATTGAATGTGTCGATTGCTTTGGGTAGTATTGACATTTTAATAATATTTGTTCTTCTCATCCATGAGCATGGAATGTTTTTCCGTTTCTTTGTGTTTCTTCCATTTCTTTCATAGATGTTGTATGGTTTGTTCCTTTATGTTTTTAATCTTTGTTTATTTTTGAGAGAGAGAGAGAGAGAGAAAGAGAGAGCACATGAGCAGGGGAAGGGCAGAAAGAGGGAGAGAGGGAGACACAGACTCTGAAGCAGGCTCCAGGCTCCGAGCTGTCAGGACAGTGCCCATCACGGGACTCAGACCCACAAATGCGGGATCATGTCCTGAATTGAAGTCGGCACTTAACCGACGGAGCCACCCAGGCGCCCCTCTATTGTTTTAAGTGTAGTGATCTTTTACCTCTTTGGTTATGTTTACCCCTGGGTGTTTGATGGTTTTCAGTGCAGTTGTAAAGTACATCAATCCTTGATTTCTCTCTGCTGACTCATTATTGGTGTATAGAAATGCAATCAACTTCTGTATATTGATTTTATATCCTGAGACTTTCCTGAATTCCAGTATCAGTCCTAACAGTTTTTCCATGGAGTCTTTGGGATTTCCTTGAAAAGTATCATGTCTGCGAAGAGGGAAAGTTTGACCCTCCTTGCCAATTTGAACGCCTTGTATTTCTTTTTGTTGTCTTCTTGCTGAGGTTAGGACTTCCAACAGTTTGTGGAATAACAGTGGTGAGAGTGGACATCCCAGTCGTGTTCGTGACCTTAGGGGGAAAGCTCTGTTTTTCCTCATTGAAGATGATATTAGTTGTGGGACTTTCATATCTGGACATACTGATATTCAGACAAGATCTTTCTATCCTTCCTTTCATGAGTGTTTTTTTTCCATCAAGAAAGGATGCTGCATTGTGTCAAATGCTCTTTCTGCATCTATTGAGAGGATCATATGGTTGTTATCCTTTCTTTTCTCAATGTGATGTATCACATCAGTTGATTTGCAGATATTGAATTGGTGGTGCATCCCAGGAATAAATCCAATTCATTGTGGTGAATAATTATTTGTATGTATTGTTGGATCCGGCTTGCTACTTTTGTTGAGAATTTTTGCATCCAGGTTCATCAGGGAAATTGGTCTGTAGTTTTCCTTTCTGGTGGGGTCTTTGTCCAGTTTGGTATCAAGGCCAAGCTGGCCTCATAGAATGACTTTGGAAGTGTTCCTTCCATTTCTCTGTCCATGACCTTATCTTGTTCTTTCATTTGGGATGCATTCCTCTTGTCTTGGCATTTTGGCTGAGTTTTTGCCTTCTCTGTGTTACAAACGCTCATTATGTTAGCTGCCTGTGAGATGAATGGCTTTATGAAAAGGAGGTCATCTAGTGTCCAGGGGCTGACACATCAGGGAGTGTGTGTGGTGTGTGTTGCATACATTGTTTTGTGTTCTGGCTGCACTGTCCTTCAGGCCAGTTGTATGGACAATGTATGGTCCTTGGCCAGAATGTGCTGAGTTTTGTCTAGGTCAGCTCCGATCTGCTTCTTAAATGAGACTTGAAATGACTGCCACTCGAAGCGAAGTTCTGCAGAACTGTCTGGTCAAGAGAGGTGGTGTGGTCATGGGCTTCCGCTGGTCACCTGCGGAAGGGGACACCTCCATTGGGACTGAGGCAAGCCTGATTGACCTAGAAGGCCAGTCTCACCAGAGCACAGGAATGTGGGGTTGGTGTTAGCATCTTAGGCAGCCAGTGTGGGGATGACATTGTTTCCAGCAGATGGCTCTGTGTCTATGCTGTGGGGAAGAGGAGGAAAATGGTCCCACACACTTCCTCTGTCCTGGCTCCTTTGTCCCCTTGTGAACACTGCCTCTCAGGGGTGCCCTCCATGAGAGTGTATAATCGCTCCACTGTGTACACCAGGCGATGTACAGGTCACTGTTTCCATACCGTCTGCCTGTATGTAGTTTGCTGCCTTCTCTGAAGGATTAGGCCAGTGCCCTCAGGGCTGTATCCCAGCCAAGCCTTCTCACCTTTGAAACTCCACATTCTCAGGGTCTGGATCGCTTGGTTAAGTGTCCGAGTCTTGATCCTGGCTCAGATCATGACTTCGTGGTAATGGGCTTCTCTCTCTCCCTCTATTCCTGCCCCTGCCTTGCTTGTGCTCTCTTTCTCTGTCTCTCTCTCAAAATAAACTTAAAACAAATTTAGTGGCATGGAATACCTTATTTAGGCGAGATTTCCTCCCTGAGGGAATGGCCGCCGTCTATCAGTCAAATTTCTGGCAATGAATAGGAATTTCACTGTTGACCTGTTAAAGGTTACATTCCTACAGGAGTAAATTTAGGGTTAGTGACATGAGGCCTTAACATAAGTAACTCCATGATGGCAGGCACTGGGTTCATGGAGGCTGCATTGCCTCGGACAGTGGGTTCACTGTAGGCAGCAGTGCTTCGGACAGTGTGTTCACAGGTGTCAGCAGTGCTTCGGGTGGAAAATTTACTGGAGGCTGCAGTGACACTGGCAGCGGGTTCACTGGAGGCTTCACTGTGTCGGGCAGTGCGTCACTGGAGGCTGCATTGCCCCAGGACTGGGTTCACTGGACAATGCAGTAGAGCGGGCACTGGGTTCACAGGAGGCTGCAGTGTCTTGTGTACTGAGTTCACTGCAGGCTGCAGTGCTGCGAGAACTGGTTTCACTGGTTCCTGCAGTGCCGCGGGCACTGGGTTCACTGGAGGCTGCAGTGCAGCAGTTACTGGATTCACTGGAGGCTCCAGTGCTGCAGGAACTGGCTTCACTGGAAGCTGCAGTGCCGCGGACACTGGCTTTACTAGAGTGTGCAGTGCCATGGGCACTGGTTCACTTGAGGCTGCAGTGGCGTGGACACTTGGTTCACTGGAGGGTGCAGTGCCACGGGCACTGGCTTCACTGGAGGGTGAAGTGACAGGGACACGGCCTCACTGGAGGTAGAGACCCGCAGGCCCTGGGTGCACTGCATGCTGCAGTGCCGTGGTCACTGGGTTCACTGGAGGGTGCATTGCCGCAGGCAGTTTGTTCACTGAGGGATGCAGTGCCATGGGCACTGGGATCCCAGGAACCTGCAGTGGAGTCGGAAATGGGTTCACTGCAGGGTGCATTGCTATGGTCACTGGGTTCACTGCAGACTGCAGTGCATGGAACACTGGAATAACTGGAGGCTGCAGTGCAGTGGGCACGTGTTTCACTGGAGTCTGCAATGCCCTGGGCACTGGCTTTACTGGCAACTGCAGTGCCACGGACTCAAGGTTCAATGGAGAGTGCAGTACGGCGGACACTGGCTTCAATGGAGGCTGCAGAGCCGCGGGCACTGGGTTCATAGGAGGCTGCAGTGCCGGGGCACATTGTTCCCTGGATGGTGTAGTGCCTTGGGCACTGGGTTCACTGGAGGGTGCATGGCCGCGGGCACTGGGTTGATTGGAGGGTGCAGTGTCACGGACAGTGTGTTCACTGGAGGGGGCAGTGTCGCAGGCAGTGGGTCACTGGAGGATGCAGTGTGTGGGCAGTGGGTTCACAGCATGCTCCAGTGCCAGGGGTATTGATTTCACTGGATGGTGCAGTGCCACGGGAACTGGGTTCACCGGAGGCTGCAGTACCCTGCGCAGTGGGTTCAATGCAGGATGCAGTGATGCGTGCACTGGGTTCAATGGAGGGTTCCATGCGTCCCACACTGGGTTCACTGGAGGCTGCAGTGCCGCGGGCAGTGGGTTCACAGCAGGCTCCAGTAACATGGGTCCTGGGTTCACGGCATGGTGCAGTGCTGCGGGAACTGGGTTCACCGCAGGCTGCAATACCCTGGGCACTAGGTTCCATGCAGGATGCAGTGATGCAAGCAATGGGTTTACTGCAGGCTGCAGTACCCTGGGCAGTGTGTTCAATGCAGGATGTAGTGACACGCGCACTGGGTTCAATGGAGGGTGCAGTGCCACGGGCACTGGGTTCACTGGAGGCTGACGTGCCGCAGGCAGTGGGTTCACAGTAGGCTCCAGTACAACGGGTACTGGGTTCACTGGATGGTGCAGTGCCGTGGAACTGGGTTCAGTGGAAGGGCAGTGTCTCAGGCAGTTGGTCACTGGAGGTTGCAATGCCACAGGCAGTGGGTTCACTGGATGGGGCAGTGCCGCCAGATCTGGGTTCACTGGAGGCTGCAGTGCTGCGGGCAGTGTGTTCATTGGAGGCTGCATAAAAACTGGAACTGGTTCCACTGCATGCTGCAGTGCCCGGGCACTAGGTTCACAGGAGGCTACAGTGCAGTAGACACTGCCTTCACTGGCGGGTGCAGTGCTGCGGGACGTGGGTTCACTGGAGTCTCCAGTGCTGCGGGATCTGGCTTCACTGGAGGCTGCAGTGCTGCAGGCACTGTGTTCACTGCATGCTGCATAGAAGCGGGAACTATGTTCACTGCATGGTGCAGTTACGAGGGCACTGGGTTTATTGGATGGTGCTGTGCGGCAGGCACTGCCTTCAATGGAGGGTGCAGTGTCGCGGTCAGTGGGTTCACTGGAGGCTGCAGTGCGGCGGGCAATTGGTTTACTTGAGGCTGCATAGAAGCGGGAATTGGGTTCACTGCATGGTGCAGTGCTGCGGGCACCCTGTTCACTGGATGGTGTAGTGCCGTGGGCACTGGGTTCACTGGAGGGTAGAGACCCGCAGGCCCTGGATTCACTGCACGCTGCAGTGCCACGGGCACTGGGTTCACTGGAGGGTGCATTGCCGGAGGCACTTTATTCACTGGAGGTTGAAGTGCCATGGGAACTGGGATCTTGGGAACCTGCAGTGCAGTCAGAACGAGGTTCACTGCAGGGTGCAGTGCTGTGGGCACTGGGTTCACTGCAACTGCAGTGCACGGATCACTGGGAAACTGGAGGC
Organism: Prionailurus viverrinus; assembly: GCF_022837055.1. Classification (NCBI taxonomy): domain Eukaryota; kingdom Metazoa; phylum Chordata; class Mammalia; order Carnivora; family Felidae; genus Prionailurus; species Prionailurus viverrinus. Next base: position 91,966 of record NC_062572.1, read on the forward strand.
TACATTGCCCTGGCACGTGTTTCACGTGAGGCTGCAATGCCGCAGGTACTGGCTTTAGTGGCGGCTGCAGTGCCGGGGACCCAAGGTTCAATGGAGAGTGCAGTACGGCGGGCACTGACTTCAATGGAGGCTGCAGAGCAGCGGGCACTGTGTTCATAGCAGGCTGCAGCGTGGCAGAAACTTTGTTCATGGGATGGTGTAGTGCTGTGTGCACTGGCTTCACTGCAGGGTGCAGTGCCAAGGGCACTGGCTTCACTGGAGGGTGCAGTGCCGCGGGCACTGGCTTCACTGGAGGGTTGAGACCCACAGGCCCAGGTTTCACTGCAGGCTGCAGTGCCGCATTCACTCGGTTCACTGGAGGGTGCATTCCCGCGGGCACTTTGTTCACTGGAGGCTGCTGTGTCATGGGGACAGGGATCCCTGGAACCTGCAGTACAGTCGGAACTGGGTTCACTGCAGGGAGCAGTGCTGTGGGCACTGGGTTCACTGCAGTCTGCAGGCTGGGATAACTGGATCACTGGGATAACTGGAGGCTCCAGTTCAGTGGGCAGGGGTTTCCCAGGACGCTGCAATGCCATGGGCACTGGCTTTACTGGCCGCGACAGTGCTGCGGACCGAAGGTTCAATGGAGAATGCAGTATGGCAGGCACTGGCTTCACTGGAAGCTGCGGTGTCGTGGGCACTGGGTTCATAGCAGGCTGCAGTGCTGCTGGCACTTTGTTCACTGGATGCTGTAGTGCCCTGAGCACTGGGTTCCCTCAAGGGTGCAGTGCTGTGGACACTGTGTTCACTGGAGGGGGCAGTGTCGCAGGCATTGGGTTCCCTGGAGAGGGCAGTGCCGCCGGATCTGGGTTCACTGGAGTCTGCAGTGCTAAGGGCAGTGTGTTCACTGGAGGCTGCATAGAAGCTGGGACTGGTTTCACTGCATGGTGCAGTGCCGCGGGCACTGGGTACACAGGAGGCTACAGTGCGGCATGCACTGCATTCACTGGCGGGTGCAGTGCTGCGGGAAGTGGGTTCGCTGGAGGCTCCAGTGCCGTGGTATCTGGGTTCACTGGAGGCTGCAGTGCTGCGGGCACTGTGTTCACTGCAGGCTGCATAGAAGCGGGAACTGGGTTCACTGCATGGTGCAGTTCCACGGGCAATGGTTTCACTGGAGTGTGCAGGGCGGAGCCACTGTTTTTTTTAATTTTTTTTCAACGTTTATTTATTTTTGGGACAGAGAGAGACAGAGCATGAACGGGGGAGGGGCAGAGAGAGAGGGAGACACAGAATCAGAAACAGGCTCCAGGCTCTGAGCCATCAGCCCAGAGCCTGACGCGGGGCTCGAACTCACGGACCGCGAGATCATGACCTGGTTGAAGTTGGATGCTTAACCGACTGCGCCACCCAGGCACCCCAAGGAGGCACTGTTTCAATGTAGGGTTCAGTGCCACGTTCAGTGTGTCCACTGGAGGCTGCAGTGCTGCAGGCAATTGGTTTACTTGAGGCTGCATAGAAGCGGGAACTGGGTTCATTGTGTGGTGTAGTAGTGCTGGCACTTTGTTCACTGGATGGTGTAGTGCCGTGGGCACTGGGTTCACTTGAAGTTGCAGTGGCACAGACACTTGGTTTACAGGAGGGTGCAGTGCTGCGGGAACAGGCTTCACTTGAGCCTTTATTGGCTCGGACACTTGGTTCACTGGAAGGTGCAGTTCCGCGGGCATTGGCTTCACTGGAGCGTGCAGTGCCAGGGACATTGGCTTCACTGGAGGGTAGAGATCCGTAGGCACTGGGTTCACTGCAGGCTGCAGTGCTGTGCCACTGGGTTCACTGCAGGGTGCAGTGCCGCGGGCACTGTGTTCACTGGAGGGTGCAGTGCCACGGCACTGGCTTCATTGGACGGGGCAGTGCCAGGGACACTGGCTTACTGGATGGTAGAGACACGCAGGCCCAGGGTTCACTGCAGGCTTCCCTGCCACGGGAACTGGGTTCACTGGAGGGTGCACTGCCGTGGGCACTTTGTTCACTGGAGGCTGCAGTGACATATGTGCTGGGATCCCTGGAACCTGCAGTGCAGTCAGAACTGGGTTCACTGCAGGGTGCAGGGATGTGGGCACTGTGTTCACTGCAGACTGCAGTGCACCGATCACTGGGATAACTGGAGGCTGCTTTGCAGTTGGAATGTGTTCCACTACAGGCTGCAATTCCGTGGGCACTGGCTTTACTGGTGGCCACGTGCCTCAGACACAACGTTCACTACAGAGTGCAGTACGGCAGGCACTGGCATCAATGGAGGCTGCAGATCCGCGGGCACTGAGTTCATAGCAAGCTGCAGTGTTGCAGGCACTTTGTTCCTGGGATGGTGTAGTGCCTTGGGCACTGGATTCACTGGATGGTGCAGTGCCGGGGACACTGGCTTTACTGGAGGGTAGAGACCCGCAGGCCCTGGGTTCACTACATGCTGCACTGCTGCCGGCACTGGGTTCACTGGAGGGTGCATTGCCCCAGGCACTTTGTTCACTGGAGGATGAAGTGCCATGGGCACTGGGATCCTTGGAATCTGCAGTGCAGTGGGAACTGGGTTCACTGCAGGGTGCAGTGCTGTGGGCACTGGGTTCATTGCAGACTGCAGTGCATGGATCACTGGGATAAATGGAGGCTGCAATGCTGTGGGCACGGGTTTCACTTGAGGCCGCAATGCCACGGGCACTGGCTTTACTGGTGGCTGCAGTGCCGCGGACCCAAGGTTCAATGGAGAACGCAGTATGGCAGTCACTGGCTTCACTGGAGGCTGCAGAGCCATGGGCACTGTGTTCATTGCAGGCTGCAGTGTCGCAGGCACTGTGTTCACGGATGGTGTAGTGCCGTGGACACTGGGTTCACTGGAGGGTGCAGTGCCGCTGGCACTGGCTTCACTGGAGGGTGCAGTGCCAATCTCACTGGCTTCACTGGAGGGTAGAGACCCGCAGGCCCTGGGTTCACTGCAGGCTGCAGTGCCGGGGTCAAAGGGTTTCCTGGAGGGTGCATTGCTGCGGGCACTTTGTTCACCGGAGGCTGCAGTGCCCTGCGCACTGGGATCCCTGAAACCTGTATTGCACTCGGAACTGGGTTCACTGCAGGGTACAGTGTTGTGGGCACTGCGTTCACTGCAGACTGCAGTGCACGGATCACTGGGATCACTGGAGGCTCCAGTGCAGTGGGCACGGGTTTCACTGGACGCTGCAATGCCGCGGGCACTGGCTTTACTGGGGGCTGCAGTGTCGCCAACCCTAGGTTCACTCGAGAGTGTGGTAGGGTGGGCACTGGCTTTAGTGGAGGCTGCAGATCCGCGGGCACAGGGTCCATAGCAGGCTGCAGTGCCACGGGCACTTTGTTCACTGGATGGTGTAGTGCCCTGGGCACTGGATTCACTGGAGGTTGCAGTGCCGCGGGCACTGGGTTCACTGCAGGCTGCTTGCCGCCTGAACTGGTTTCAGTGTTGCCTGCAGTGCCGTGGTCACTGGGTTCATTGGGGGCTCCACTGCAGCGATCACTGGGTTCACTGGAGGCTCCAGTGCAGCGGGAACTGGCTTCACTGGAAGTTGCAGTGCTGCGGACACTGGCATTACTAGAGTGTGCTGTGTCGCGGGCACTGGCTTCACTTGACCTGCAGTGGCACGGACACTTGGTTCACTGGAAGGTGCAGTGCCGCGGGCACATGCTTCACTTGAGTTTGCATTGGCATGGACACTTGGTTCACTGGAAGGTGCAGTTCCTCGAAAACTGGCTTCACTGGAGCATGCACTGCCTGGGATACTGGCTTCACTGCAGGGTAGAGACCCACAGGAACTGGGTTCACTGCAGGGTGCAGTGCTGTGCCACTGGATTCACTGCAGGGGGCAGTGCTGTGGGAACTGGGTTCACTGGAAGGTGCACGATCGCGGGCACTGGCTTCACTGGACGGTGGAGTGCCAGGGATATTGGCTTCACTGGAGGGTAGAGACACGCAGGCCCTGGGTTCACTGCAGGCTTCACTGCCGTGGGAACTGGGTTCCCTGGAGGGTGCATTACCGCGGGCACTTTGTTCACTGGAGGCTGCAGTGCCATATGCATTGGGATCGCTGGAACCTGCAGTGCAGTCAGAACTGGGTTTACTGCAGGGTGCAGGGCTGTGAGCACTGGGTTCACTCCAGACTGCAGTGCAAGGATCACTGGGATAACTGGAGGCTGCAGTGAAGTTGGCACGTGTTTCACTGGAGGCTGCAATGCTGCGGGCACTGGTTTTACTGGCGGCTGCAGTGCCGCGGACCCAAGGTTCAATGGAGAGTGCATTACGGCGGGCACTGGCTTCAATGGTGGCTGCAGAGCTGCCGGCCCTTTGTTCACTGGATGATATAGTGCCCTGGGCACTGGGTTAACTGGAGGGTGCCGTGCCAGGGACACTGACTTTACTGGAGGGTAGAGACCCACAGGCCCTGGGTTCACTGCAGGCTGCAGTGCCTCGGGCATTGGGTTCACTGGAGGGTGCATTGCCCTAGGCACTTTGTTCACTGGAGGCTGAAGTGCCATGGGCACTGGGATCCTTGGAACCTGCAGTGCAGTGGGAACTGGGTTCACTGCAGGGTGCAGTGCTGTGGACACTGGGTTCACTGCAGACTGAAGTGCACGGATCACTGGGATAACTGGAGGCTGCTGTGCTGTGGGCACGGGTTTCCCTTGAGGCCTCAATTCCGTGGGCACTGGCTTTACTGGGGGCTGCAGTGCCGCCGACCCATGGTTCAGTGGCCCTGTACAGCAGGCCCTGGCTTCACTGGAGGCTGTAGAGCTTTGGGCACTGGGTTCATAGCAGGCTGCAGTGCCGCAGGCACTTAGTTCACTGGATGCTGTAGTGCCCTGGGCGCTGGGTTCCCGGGAGGGTGCAGTGTCGCGGACACTGGCTTCACTGGAGGGTGCAGTGCCACGGACACTGTGTTCACTGGAGGGGCTGTGTCGCAGGCATTGGTTTCATTGGAGGGGGCAGTGCCGCCGGAACTGGGTTCACTGGAGGTTGCAGTGCTATGGGCATGTGTTCACTGGAGGCTGCATACAAGCTGGAACTGGTTTCACTGCATGGTGCAGTGCCGTGGTCAGAGGGTATACAGGAGGCTACAGTGCGCCATGCACTGCATTCACTGGCGGGTGCAGTGCTGCGGGAAGTGGGTTCACTGGAGGCTCCAGTGCCGTGGGATCTGGGTTCACTGGAGGGTGCAGTGCTGCGGGCACTGTGTTCACTGCAGGCTGCATAGAAGCGGTAACTGGGTTCACTGCATGGTGCAGTGCTGCGGGCACTTTGTTCACTGGATGGTGTAGTGCCGTGGGCACTGTGTTCACTGGAGGGTGCAGTGGCAGGGACACTGGCTTCACTGGAGGGTAGAGTCCCGCAGGCCCTGGGTTCACTGCAGGCTGCAGTGCAGCGGGCACTAGGTTCATGGAGGGTGCATTGCCGCAGGCACTTTGTTCACTGGAGGCCAAAGTGCCATGGGCCCTGGGATAGTTGGAACCTGGGTGCATTCGAAACTAGGTTCACTGCAGGGTGCAGTGCTGTGAGCACTGGGTTTACTGCAGACTTCATTGCACAGATCACTGAGAAAACTGGAGGCTGCAGTGATGTGGGCACGGGTTTCACTTGAGCCTGCAATGCTGCGGGCACTGGCTTTACTGGCGGCTGCAGTGCCGTGGACCCTAGGATCACTCGAGAGTATGGCGGGCGCTGGCTTCAATGGAGGCTGCAGAGCCACGGGCACTGGTTTCATTTCAGTCTGAAGTGTTGCAGGCACTTTGTTCACAGGCTGGTGTAGTGCCGTGGGCACTGGGTTCACTGGAGGGTGCAGTGCCAGGCTTCACTGGAGGGTAGAGACCCGCAGGCCCTGGGTTCACTGCAGGCTGCAGTGCCGCGGTCAATGTGTTCCCTGGAGTTCATTGCCGTGGGCACTTTGTTCACCGGAGGCTGCATGTCATGCACACTGGGATCCCTGGAACCTGTAGTGCACTCAGAACTGGGTTCACTGCAGGGTGCAGTGTTGTGGGCACTGTGTTCAATGCATACTGCAGTACACGGATCACTGGTCTAACAGGAGGTTCCAATGCAGTGGGCACGTGTTTCACTGGAGGCTGCAATACCGCGGGCACTGGCTTTACTGGTGGCTGCAGTGCTGCAGACCCAAGGTTCACTACAGAGTGCAGTACGGTGGGCCCTGGAATCAATGGAGGCTGCAGAGCCACAGGCACTGGGTTTATCGCAGGCTGCAGTGTCGCAGGCACTTTGTTCTCGGGATGGTGTAGTGCCGTGGGCTATGGCTGCACTGGATGGTGCCGTGTCGCCGGCACTGGCTTCACTGGAGGTTGCAGTGCCAGGCTCACTGACCTCGCTGGAGGGTAGAGACCCGCAGGCCCTGGGTTCACTGCAAGCTGCAGTGCCGCGGTCAATGGGTTCCTTGCAGGGTGCATTGCCACGGACACTTTGTTCCCCAGAGGCTGCAGTGCCATGCGCACTGGGATCCCTGGAACCTGTAATGCACTCGGAACTGGGTTCACTGCAGGGTGCAGTGTTGTGGGCACTGGGTTCACTGCAGACTGTAGTGCACGGATCACTGGGATCACTGGAGGCTCCAGTGCAGTGTGCACGGGTTTCACTGGACGCTGGAATGCCGCGGGCACTGGCTTTACTGGGGGCTGCAGTGCCGCCGACCCTAGGTTCACTCGAGAGTGGAGTACGGCGGGCACTGGCTTCAATGAAGGCTGCAGAGCCACGGGCACTGGGTTCATAGCAGGCTGCAGTGTCACAGGCACTTTGTTCAGTGGATGGTGTAGTGCCCTGGGCACTGGGTTCACTGGAGGTTGCAGTGCCACGGGCACTGGGTTCACTGCAGGCTACAGTGCCACGGGAAATGGTTTCCCTGGTGCCTGCAGTGCCGTGGGCACCTGGTTCACTGGAGGCTCCACTGCAGCGGTCACTGGGTTCACTGGAGGCTCCAGTGCCACGGGAACTGGCTTCACTGGAAGGTGTTGCGCCGCGGACACTGGCTTTACTAGAGTGTGCAATGCCGCGGGCACTGGCTTCACTTGAGGCTGCAGTGGCATGGACACTTGGTTCACTGGAGGGTGCAGTGCCGCGGGCACAGGCCTCACTTGAGCCTGCATTGTCACAGACACGGTTCACTGGAAGGCGCAGTTCCGAGGGCACTGGCTTCATTGGAGCGTCCAGTGCCGGGGACACTGGCTTCACTGGAGGGTAGAGACCCTCAGGCACTGGGTTCACTGCAGGCTGCAGTGCTCTGCCACTGGGTTCACTGCAGGGTGCAGTGCCGCGGACACTGTGTTCAATGGAGGGTTCAGTGCCGCGGCACTGGCTTCACTGGACGGTGGAGTGCCAGGGACACTGGCTTCACTGGAGGATAGAGACACGCAGGCCCTGGGTTCACTGCAGGCTTCACTGCCGCGGGAACTGGGTTCACTGGAGGGTGCATTGCCGCGGGCACTTTGTTCACTGGAGGCTGCAGTGCCATATGCACTGGGATCCCTGGAACCTGCAGTGCAGTCAGAACGGGGTTCACTGCAGGGTGCAGGGCTGTGGGCACTGGGTTCACTGCAGACTGCAGTACACGGATCACTGGGATCACAGGAGGCTGAAGTGCAGTTGGCACGTGTTTGACTGGAGGCTGCAATGCCGCGGGCACTGGCTTTACACACGGCTCCAGTGCCGCGGACCCAAGGCTCACTACAGAGTGCAGTATGGGCGCACTGGCATCAATGGAGGCTGCAGAGCCACGGGAACTGGGTTCATAGCAGGCTGCAGTGTCGCAGGCACTTTGTTCCCGGGATGGTGTAGTGCCGTGGGCACTGGGTTAACTGGAGGGTGCAGTGCCAGGGACACTGACTTTACTGCAGTGTAGAGACCTACAGGCCCTGGGTTCACTACAGGCTGCAGTGCCGCGGGCACTGGGTTTACTGGAGGGTGCATTGCCCCGGGCATGTTGTTCACTGGAGGCTGAAGTGCCATGGGCACTGGGATCCTTGGAACCTGCAGTGCAGTCGGAACTGGGTTCACTCCAGGGTGCAGTGCTATGGGCACTGGGTTCACTGGAGGGGGCAGTGTCGCAGGCATTGGGGGCCCTGGAGGGAGCAGTACCGCCGCATCTGGGTTCACTGGAGGCTGCCGTGCTATGGGCAATGTGTTCACTGGAGGCTGCATACAAGCTGGAACTGGTTTCACTCCCTGGTGCAGTGCCGTGGGCACTCTGTACACAGGAGGCTACAGTGCAGCATGCACTGCATTCACTGGTGGGTGCAGTGCTGCGGGAAGTGGGTTCACTGGAGGCTCCAGTGCCGTGGTATCTGGGTTCACTGGAGGCTGCAGTGCTGTGGGCACTGTGTTCACTGCAGGCTCCATAGAAGCGGGAACTGGGTTCACTGCATGGTGCAGTGCTACGGGCACTTTGTTCCCTGGATGGTGTAGTGCCGTGGGCACTGTGTTCACTGGAGGGTGCAGTGGCAGGGACACTGGCTTCACTGGAGGGTAGAGTCCCGCAGGCCCTGGGTACACTGCAGGCTGCAGTGCCACGGGCACTGTGTTCATTGCAGGCTGCAGTGTCGCAGGCACTTTGTTCCCGGGATGGTGTAGTGCCATGGGCACTGGGTTCACTGGAGGGTGCAGTGCCAGGGACACTGGCTTTACTGGAGGGTAGAGTCCCGCAGGCCCTGGGTTCACTGCAAGCTGCAGTGCCACGGGCACTGGGTTCACTGGAGGGTGCATTGCCACGGGCACTTTGTTCACCAGAGGCTGCAGTGCCATACGGACCGGGATCCCTGTAAACTGTAGTGCACTCGGAACTGGGTTCAATGCAGTTTGCAGTGTTGTGAGCACTGGGTTCACTGCAGACTGCAGTGTATGGATCACTGGGATAACTGGAGGCTGCAATGCTGTGGGCACGGGTTTCACTTGAGGCCACAATGCCGTGGGCACTGGCTTTACTGGCGGCTGCAGGGCCGCGGAACCAAGGTTCAATGGATCATGCAATTCGGAAGGCACTGGCTTCACTCGAGGCTGCAGAGCCGTGGACCCTGGCTTCACTGGAGGGTGCCACTTTCAGTAGAGAGTCCAGTAAGGCGGGCACTGGCTTCAATGGAGGCTGCATAGCCCCAGGCACTGGGTTCATAGCAGGCTGCGGTGCAGCAGGCACTTTGTTCACTGGATGCTGTAGTGCCCTGGACACTGGGTTCCCTGGAGGGTGCAATGCCGCGGACCCTGGCTTCACTGGAGGGTGCAGTGTCATAGACACTGTGTTCACTGGAGGGGGCAGTGTCGCAAGCAGTGGGTCACTGGAGGCTGCAGTGCCGCAGGCATTGGGTTCCCTGGAGGGGGCAGTGCCGCCGGCTCTGGGTTGACAGGAGGCTGCAGTGCTATGGGCAATGTGTTTACTGGAGGCTGCATACAAGCTGGAACTGGTTTCACTGCATGATGCAGTGCCACGGGCACTGGGTACACAGGAGGCTACAGTGCACGTGCAGTGCATTCACTGGCGGGTGCAGTGCATTGGGAAGTTGGTTCACTGGGGGCTCCAGTGCCGTGGGATCTGGGTTCACTGGAGGGTGCAGTGCTGCGGGCACTCTGTTCACTGCAGGCTGCAGTGCTGCGGGGACTGGCTTCACTAGAGGCTGCAGTGCCGCGGGCACTGGGTTCACTGCAGGATGCAGTGCCATGGACACTAGGTTCACTGGAAGTTGCAGTGCCATGGGCACTGGCTTCTCTGCAGGGTACAGTGCCGCGGGCACTGGGTTCACTGCAGGCTGCAGTACTGCGAGCACTGGGATCACTGCAGGCTGAAGTTCCGCGGGCACTGGTTTCACTGGAGGCTGCAGGCCGCCATCACTGAGTTCACTACAGGCTACAGTGCCATGGGCACTGGGTTCACTTGTGGGTGCAGTGTGGCAGGCACTGCCTTCACTGGAGGGTGCAGTGCTGTGGCAGTGAGTTCACTGGAGGCTGCAGTGCAGTTGAACTGGGTTCACTGAAGGCTGCTGTCCCCCGGGCACTGGGTTCACTGAAGGATGCAGTCCCGCGGACACTTTTTTCACTGGACGGTGCAGGTCTGAGGGCACTGGGCTCACTGGAGGCTCCAGTGCCGCGTGCACTGGGCTCACAGGAGGCTGTAGTGGAGCGGGCATTGGGCTCACTGGAGGCTCCAGTGCTGCGTGCACTGGGCTCACAGGAGGCTGCAGTGGGGCGGGCATTGGGCTCACTGATGGCGGCTGTTCTGCATGAACTGGGATCACTGGATGTTGCAGTGCCGAGGGCTCTGGGTATACTGGAGGCTCCAGTGCCACCGACACTGGGCTCACTGGAGGCTCCAGTTTCGCAGGCACAAGGCCCACAGGAGGCTGCAGTAATGTGGGCACTGTGGTCACTTGAGGCTGCAGTGCCGTGGAAACTGGCCTCAATGGAGGCTGCATTACCGCAGGCACTGGGCAAACTGGTTGCTCCAGTCGCTTGCACCTGGCTCACTGGAGGGTCCAGTGCCATGGGCAATGGGCTCACTGGAGTCTGCAGTGCCGCGGGCACTGGGTTCCCTGGAGGCTGCAGTGCTGCGGTCACTGGGCTCTCATGAGGCTGCAGTGCTGCGGACACTGGGCTCACTGGAGGCTACAGTGATGTGAGCACTGGGCCGACTGGAGGCTGCAGTGGCGCGGGCACTGGGTTCACTGGAGGCTCCAGTGCCGCATGCACTGGGCTCATTGGAGGATGCAGTGCCGTGGGCAGTGGCCTCACTGGAGGCTGCAGTGCCGCGGGCACTGAGTTCACTGGGGGCTCCAGTGTCACAGGTACTACGTTCACTGGATGCTGCAGTGCCTGGGTCACTGGGTTCACAGTAGGCTCCTGTGCTGTGGGCTCCTGTGAATGTGGGCATGCAGTGCCGGGATCACTGGGTTCACTGCAGGCTGCAGTGCCGGGATCACTGGGTTCACTGAGGCTGCAGTGCCACGGGCACTGGGTTCACCGGAGGATGCTGTTCTGCGGGCACTGGGTTCACCAGAGACTCCAGTGCTTTGGGCATGTGTTCATGGGAGGCTGTAGTGCCGCGGGTACTGGGTTCACTGGAGGCTGCAGTGCTGCGGGCACTGTGTTCACTGGAAGCTGCAGTGCCTCGGGCACTGAGTTCACTGGAGGCTGCAGTGCCGCTGGCAGTTCACTGGAGCTGGAGTGTAGTGGGCATTTGAGCACTGGTCGTTCCAGTGCCATGGTCCCTGAGTGCCCAAACACTCAGGCACTGGAGCCTGGGGGTTGCTGCTTGGGATTTTGTGTCTCCATCTCTCACTGTCTTTCCCCGGGAGGCTCTCTGGTTTGAGCACAGACCTGGAGGCTGCATGGGATTCTGTGTCTCCCTCTTCCTCTGTCCTTCCCAGGAGTTTCTGTGCTGAGACCAAAGAGCCTGGAGGGTGCTTGGAATTCTGTGTCTCCTCTCTCTGTCCTTCTCCTCCAGTTCCTTCATGCACTGGGAAATAGGACTTCAGTCACTGGGAGGGACGACTACAGTCACTAGAAGTAACTGCAGACATTGAGTGTGTCTTTGACTTCAGTCACTGGGAGTGACGTCAGGAGTGACTTCAGTCACTGGGAGTGACTTCGGGAGTGTTCCGTCAGTGGGAGTGACTTCGAGAGGGTCTTCCATCACTGTGTGTGACTTTACTGTGTGTGACTTTACGAGGGACTTCCCTCACTGGGAGTGACTTCAGTAATTGGGGGTGACTGACTTCAGTCACTGGGCATGCTCTCTGGCCTTGGGCATGCCTGTGCCCTTCAGGCAGTCTTCTAGCTTTCAGGCACAGGGTGAGAATTCAGGCATGGGGCAAGCCCTCAGGCATGGGGGGTGCCTTCAGGCAAGGGGCGTTCCTTCAGGCACTGGGCGGGGCTTCATGCATGGGACAAGGCTTCAGGCACAGGGCTTGCCTGCAGGCAAGGGGCTTGAGTACAGGCACCTGGAGCTGTTTCAGGCAAGAGGCATGCCTTCAGGAACAGGGAGCGGCTTCAGGCACAGGGATTGTTTTCAGGCACAGGGCGCACCTTCAACCATGGAGCTTGTCTTCAGGCCCTGGGAGCACCTTCAGGTACAGTGAGCGGCTTCATGCACAGGGCACAACTTCAGAAACGGGGAGATTCTGTGCTCTTCAGGCACAAGGCACGCCATTAGGCACTGTGCTCGCCATCAGGCAAAGGGTGCACTCAGGCAAGCAGTGCGTTGTCACCCATGGGGTGCTCCCTCAGAGAGTGCCTGTGCCTCTCAGGCAAAGGGAGTGCCTTCAGGAACGGGGAGTGCCTTCAGGCATGGTTAGTGGCTTCAGCAACTGGAGGCTCGGTGCTGTGAGCACTGGGACCTGGAGGCTCCGTGCTGTGAGCACTGGAACCTGGAGGCTCTGTGCAGGAGCACGGAGCCTGGAGGCTGCTTGGAATTCTGTGTCTCCCTCTCTCTCTGTCCTTTCCCTGCAGTTCCTTCAGGCACTGGGAGTGCTGACTTCAGGAACTGGCAATGAAGACTTCAGGCACTGGGATTGACGACTTCAGTCACTGGGAGTGACGACTGCAGTCACTAGGAGTAACTGCAGACACTGAGTGTGACTTTGACTTCAGTCACTGGGAGTGACTGTGAGATCAGTCACTGAGAATGACTTTGACTTCAGTCCCTGGGAGTGACTTCAGGAGTGACTTCAGTCACTGGGAGTGACTTCTGGAGTGACTTCCGTCAGTGGGAGTGACTTCTACACGGACTTCCTTCACTGTGTGTGACTTCGCAAGGGACTTCCATCACTGGGTGTGAATTCGCGAGGGACTACTGTCACTGGGAGAGACTTCAGTCATTGGGGGTGACTGACTTCAGTCACTGGGCTTGCACTCAGGCACTGTGCATGCCTGTGCCCTTCAGGCAGTCTTCTAGCCTTCAGGCACAGGGTGAGAATTCAGACATGGGGCAAGCCCTCAGGCATGGGGCCTGCCTTCAGGCAATGGGCGTGCCTTCAGGCACTGGGCGGGGCTTCAGGCACCGGGCAAGGCTTCAGGCACAGGGCTTTCCTTCAGGCATGGGCCTTGCCTGCAGGCAAGGGGCTTGAGTACAGGCACCTGGAGCTGTTTCAGGCAAGAGGCATGCCTTCATGAACAGGGGTGGCTTCAGGCACATGGAGCGTTTTCAAGCACGGGGCGCATCTTCAACCATGGAGTTTGTCTTCAGGCACTGGGAGCATCTTCAGGTACAGTGAGCGGCTTCATGCACAGGGTGAGACTTCAGGCATGGGGAGCCTCTGTGTTCTTCAGGCACAGGTCATGCCCTTAGCCACTGGGCTCGCCCTCAGGCACAGGGCGCACTCAGGCAAGGGGTGCGCGGTCACCCATGGGGTGCGCCCTCAGAGAGTGCTTGTGCCTCTCAGGCAAAGGGAGTGCCTTCAGGAACGGGGAATGCCTTCAGGCATGGTGAGTGGCTTCAGGAACTGGAGGGTCTGTGCTGGGAGCACCCGAGCCTGGAGCCTCGGTGCTGGGAGCACAGAGCCTGGAGGGGCTGGAAGGGATTCTGTGTCTCCCTCTGTCTCTGTCCTTCCCCGGGAGTTTCCGTGCTGAGACCACAGAGCCTGGAGGCTGCTTGGAATTCTGTGTCTCGCTCTCTCTGTCCTTCCCCTGCGATTTCTTCAGGCACTGGGAGTGCCAACTTCAGGCACTGGTAGTAACCACTGCAGTCACTAGGAGTAACTTCAGACACTGTGTGTGACTTTGACTTCAGTCACTGTGAGTGACTATGACATCAGCCACTGTGAGTGGCTTTGACTTCAGTCCCTGGGAGTGACTTCAGTCCCTGGGAATGACTTCGGGAGTGACTTCTGTCACTGGGAGAGGGACTTCCAGAGGGACTTCCTTCACTGGGAGTGAATTCGCGAATGACTTCTGTCACTGGGAGTAACATCGGGAGTGACTTCTGTCACAGGGAGTGACTTCAGGAGAGACTTCCCTCACTGGGAGTGACATAGTGAGTGATTTCCGTCCCTGGGCATGACTTCGGGAGAGGCTTCCATCACTTGGAATGACTTTGGGAGTAACTTCCTTCACTGGGAGTGACTTTGACTTCAGTCACTGGGAGTGACTTTGGGAGTGACTTCATGCACTGGGCATGACTCAGTCATTGGGGGTGACAGACTTCAGTCACTGGGCATGCCCTCAGGCACTGGGCATGCCTTGCCATTCAGGCATAGAGCAAGCCTTCAGGCATGGTGCGTGCCTTCAGACAAGGGGTGTGCCTTCAGGCACTAGGCGGGGCTTCATGCATGGGTCTTGTCTTCAGGCACTTGGAGCCCCTTCAGGTACAGTGAGCAGCTTCATGCACAGGGCGCGACTTCAGGCAAGGGGAGTTCTGTGCTCTTCAGGCACAGGGCGCGCCATCAGGCACTGGGCTCGCCATCAGGCACAGGGCGCCCTCAGCCCGGTGTGCGCCATCAGGCATGGGGCGCGCCTTCAGGGAATGCCTGTGCCCTTGAGTCAAGTGGAGTGTTTTATGGCATGGGGCTTGCCTTCAGGCATGTGGAGCATCTTCAGGCATGGGGTGCGGCTTCAGGCACAGAGAGCTCCTGTGCCATTCAGGTAAGGGGAGCACATGTGCCTTTCAACAAGGGATGCCCCATCATGCACAGGATGCTCATTGAGACTCACAGCATGCCCTCAGGCATGGGGTGCGCCCTCAGAGAGTACCTCTGCCTTTCAGGCAAAGGGAGTGCCTTCAGGCATGGTGAGTGGCTTCAGGAAGTAGAGGCTCTGTGCAGGGAGCACAGGGCCTGGAGGCTTCATGAGACTCTCTCTGTCCTTCCCCGGGAGGCTCTGTGCTGAGACCACAGAGCCTGGAGGCTGTTTGGAATTCTGTGTCTCCTTTTCTCTGTGTCCTTCCCCTGCAGTTCCTTCAGGCACTGGGAGTGACGACTGCAGTCACTAGGAGTAACTGCAGACACTGAGTGTGACTTTGACTTCAGTCACTGTGAGTGACTATGACATCAGTCACAGGGAGTGACTTTGACTTCAGTCACTTGTCGTGATGTCAGGAGTGACTTCAGTCACTAGGAGTGACTTTGGGAGTGACTTCTGTCACGGGGAGTGACTTCAAGAGGGACTACCTTCACTGGTGTGACTTGGCAAGGGACTTCGGTTTCTGGGAGTGACTTTGCGAGTGACTTCCATCACAGGGAGTGACTTTGTGAGATTCTTCCCTCTCTGGGAGTGACTTTGGGAGTCACTTTATTTACTGGGAGTGACTTTGACTTTAGTCACTGGGAGTGACTTTGGGAGTGTCTTCACTCACTGGGCAAGACTTCAGTCATTGGGAGTGACTGACTTCAATCCTTGGACATGTCCACAGGCACTGGGCATGCCTGTGCCCTTCAGGCAGGGGGCTAGCCTTCAGGCACAGGGTGAGAATTCAGGCATGGGGCAAGCCTTCAGGCATGGAGCGTGCCTTCAGGCAAGGGTGTGCCTTCAGGCACTGGGCGGGGCTTCATGCATGGGGCAAGGCTTCAGGCACAGGGCTTGCCTTCAGGCAAGGGGCTTGAGTACAGGCACGTGGAGCTGTTTCAGGCAAGAGGCATGCCTTCAGGAACAGGGAGCAGCTTCAGGCACAGGGAGCTTCTTTAGGCACGTGGCACACCTTCAACCATGGGGCTTGTCATCAGGCACTGGGAGCACCTTTAGGTACAGGGAGCAGCTTCATGCACAGGGCGCAACTTAAGGCACAGGGGGAGTCTGTGCTACAGGCACGGGGCGCCCTCTGGGGAGGGGTGCACTGTCAGGCATGGTATGTGCCTTCAGGGAGTGCCTGTACCTTTCATTCAAGGGGAGCGCCTTCAGGCATGGAACATGCCTTCAGGCACAGGGTGTGCCTTCAGGCCCTGGGCGAGGCATTATGCATGGGGCGCTGCTTCAGTCAAGGGGCTTGCTTTCAGGCAGTGGGCTTGCCTACAGGCATACAGAGCTCTATCAGGCATGGGTCGTGTCTTCTGGAACAGGGAGTGGCTTCAGGCACAGGGAGCATCTTCAGGCAAGGGGTGCACCTTCAGCCATGGGGCTTGTCTTCAGGTACTGGGAGCGCCTTCAGGCACAGGAGCAGCTTCATGCAAGGGGCACGCCTTCAGGCAAGGGGAGCATCTGTGCTCTTCAGGCATGGGGCACGCAGTCAGGCATGGGGCGAACCATTAGGCATAGGGAGTGGCTTCAGGCATGGTGCATGGCTTCAGGCATGGGGCGCAGCTTCAGGCAAGAGGAGATCCTGTGCCATTCAGGCAAGGGGAGCGCCTGTGACACTCAGGCACGGAATGCCCCATCCTGCGCAGGGAGCTCAGTCAGACTCAGGGCATGCCTTCAGGCATGGGGTATGCCTTTAGAGAGTGCTGGTGCCTTTCAGGCAAGGGGAGTGCCTTCAGACAAGGGGAGTGCCTTCAGGCATTGGAGGTTCTGTCCTGTGAGCACAGAGCCTGGGGGTTCTGTGCTGGGAGTACAGAGCATGGAGGGGCTTCTTGGGATTCTATGTCTCCCTCTCTGTCCTTCCCCAGGAGGCTCTGTGGTGAGAGCACAGAGCCTGGCACCTGCTTAGGGTTCTGTGTCTCCCTCTCACTCTGTCCTTCCCCTGGAGTGTCTTAAGGCACTGGGAGTGCCAATTTCAGGCACTGGGAGTGATGACTGCAGTCCCTGTGAGTGGAGACTCCAGTCACTGGGAGTAACTGCAGACACTTAGAGTGACTTTGACTTCAGTCTCTGGGAGTGACTATGACATCAGTCACTTGGAATGACTTTGACTTCAGTCACTTGGAATGACTTCAGGAGCAACTACAGTCACTGGGAGTGACTTCGGGAGTGACTTCAGTCACTGGGAATGACTTCGAGAGGGACTTCCCTCACTGGGAGTGACTTCGGGCATGACATCTGTCACTGGGAGTGATATCTGGAGTGACTTCCGTCACTGGCAGTCACTTATTGAGTGACTTTCATCACTGGGAGTGACTTCGGGAGAGACTTCCATCACTGGGAGTGACTTTGGGATGACTTCCTTCACTGGGAGTGACTTTGTCTTCAGTCACTGGGAGTGACCTTGACTTCATTCCCTGGGATTGACTTTGGGAGTGACTTCATTCACTGGGCATGACTTCAGACATTGGGAGTGACTGACTTCAGTCACTGGGTATGCCCTCAGGCACTGGGCATGGCTAACCCCTCAGGCAAGGGGCGAGCCTTCTGGCATGGGTGGAGACTTCAGGCAAGGGGCGAGCCTTCAGGCAAGGGCGAGCCTGCAGGCATTGGACCTGCCTTCAGGCATGGGACATGGCTTCATGCTCCGGGCATGGCTTTAGGCAAGGGACTTGCCTTCAGGTAAGGGGCTTGTCTTTAGGCATGGGGCATGCCTTCAGGCACAGGGAGCGGCTTCAGGCAAGGGGCTTGCCTTCAGGTACTGGGAGCATCTGTGCCCTTCAGGACACTTTCCATGGAAAGTAATACTGCACCACTTCTGGCCCCACATGTGTGTGGTCATATCAGATTTAGGAATTTTGTCCTCATTGAGAGAGAGAGAGAGAGAGAGAGAGAGAGAGAGAGAGAGAGAGAGAGAGTGTCTTAGCTAGTGTTTGGGTTTGGGCCAGGGACTTAGATAGGGCTGAATGGACAGGAGACCCGTGATCACCCTGGAAGGCTGAAGTGAGGGCCCATGCACTAATGCGTGTAAGGTTTAGGATTATGGTAAGAGTTGGTGTGAACTTTAGGTTGAGGGATATGGTGCGGGTCAAGGTTACTGTTAGGTTTAGGTCCCAGGAGGTTCTAGGCATTGAACCCCTAGCAGTGCAGTGGTCTCCACATAGGGTTGAATGGAGACTGCATGAAAGCCTCTAGTTCAGGCTTCATCTTTCCATGCCAGAGCCAGCCTCCCGTGTGTGCCACTCTTCAGTTGGGCCTCAGCACCCTCCCTGTGCAACTCCATGCCGGCAGTGGAATTGACATGATGATGTTCCAATTCCATACCGAATAATACTTCAGGGGTCTGGGCCCTATGGGCGTGGTGTTCTCAGAATTAGGAACTCTATCCCCATTGGGAGAGAGCCATTGCTAAGGTTAGGGTATGTTCCAGCGCCATAAACACGGCTGAAGCGACACCAGTCCGTTGAGCTACATAGGGGGCTGAATAGGGCACATGCACAGTTGCAGGTCAGATGTAGGGTTATGGTTAGAGTTGGTGAGGTTGGTGTGTATAGTTATGTTCATTGTTATAGTTCTGTTCATAGTTATGTTCATGGTGAGGTTGGTGTGTATAGTTATGTTCATTATTGGGTTTGGGGTTAAGTCCTAGGTGGCTCCTAGCGATAAACCAACAGCAATGCAGTGAGCTTCCCGGAGGGCTCAGTGGAGGGCATATTGCAGGTCGTCCGTCATGCTTAGTCTTTGTTTGCCAGGGCCAGCCTCCATCGTGGGCCATTCTTTGGGCCTCAGTAAAACCACTTCTGCAGCAACATCTGGGCTTTGGATATTACATGGTGATATTCCACATTCCACGCCGAGTAATACTCCTCCTCCTCTGGACTCCATGTGTGTGGTATCCTCAGACTAAAGAATTGGGTCACCATCAGGAGAGAGCCTTAGTTTGAGTTAGGGTTTGCTTCAAGGCCATAAGCATGCTGAAGCAACACTACTCACGTTATCTACATGGGGTGTTGGCTGAGGGACCATGTGCATGTGAGGGCTGGTGTAGGATTAGCGTTAGAGTTGGAGTGAGGTTTAGGTTGAGGAGTACTGTGAGGGTCATGGTCAGGGTTAAGGTCCAGGAGGCCCTAGGTGCTGAAACCCAAGCAGTGCAGTGATCTCCCTGGAGGGCTGAGGGAGGTCGCATTGGAGGGTGCCGGCCAGGCTTAGTCTTTAGGGGCTAGGGCCAGCCTTGGATATGGACCACACTTTGGTTGGGCCTCAGCCACCCCCTTGTGCAGCTCCCTCTGGGCTTTGGAAATTACCTGGTCATGTTCCACGTTCCATGCCGAGGAATCCGGCTCCTTTTCTGAACCCCACATGTGTGGTTTGCACAGAAGTAAGTATTGGGTCACCATCAGGAGACAGCCTAAAATGGAGTTCGGGTTCGGTCCAGGGACATAAGCAGGGCCGAAGCGACAGCAGTCCCGTGATCTCCCTGGAGGGCTGAAGTGAGGGTCCCTGCGAGGGTGCGGGTCAGTTGTAGGTTATGTTTAGGGGTGATGTTTAGGTTGAGGTGTACTTTGAAGGTCATGGTTATTGTTAGGTCTCATGAGGCTCTAGGTGCAACAACCCCAGGAAGGATATGGTCTCCAAGAGGGGCTGAGTGGATCCCACATGGGATTGTGCTGATCAGGCTTTGTCTTTGAGTGCCCGATCAAGCCTCTTGTGTGAGTCACTCTTCAGTTGGGCCTCAGGAACCCCCTTGTGCAGCTACTTGTGGTAATGGAAATGACACGATTATGCTCTAAGATGCATGCCGAGGAATCCTGCAAAGCTTTGGGCCCCATGTGTGTGGTCTCTCAGAGTTAGGCAGTGGATCCCCATCGGGATTCAGCCACAACTAGGGTTAGGGTTCAGTCCAGGGAGGTAAGCAAGGCCGAAGCAACAGCAATCCCGTTACCTTCATGGAGGTTTGAATGAGGGCCCATGCGCGGGTGAGGGTCCGGTGTAGGGTGTCAGGTGAAGCCTTAGAGCTGGGGTGAGGTTGAGGTTGAGGAGTATGTTGATGGTCACGTTTACAGTTTGGGTTAGATTCCAGGAGGTACGAGGTGCTGTACCCCAAGGAGTCCAGTGGTCTCACTGGAGGAATCAGTGGAGGGCAAATGGTAGGTTGCCCTCAGGCTTAGTCTTTGGGTGCCGAAGCCAGCATCAGTTGTGGGGCAATCTTCGGATGGGCCTCAGCAAACCCTTTGTGCAGCTTCCTCTGGGTTTGGAAATTACCTGTCGATGTTCCACGTTCCATGCGAGTAACGCTGCAGTGCTTCTGGGCCCCATATGCGTGGTGACTGAGACTTAGGAATTTGTTCCTCAATGAGAGAGAGTCATTACTATGGTTAGGTATCGGCCCAGGGATGTAGATAGGGCCAAATCCACATGAGTCTGTGATCGTTCTGGAGGACTCCATAGGGCCCATGCTTGGGTGCGGGTCATGTGTAGGGTTAGCGTTAGAGTTGGTGTGAAGTTTAGGTTGAGGTGTATGGTGAGGGTGAAGTTTAGTGTTAGGGTTAGGTCCCAGGAGGTTCCAGGCAGTGAACACCTAGCAGTGCAGTGGTCTCCACAGAGGGCTGAGTGGAAGCTGCATGCAAGTCTACAGTTCAGACTAATTCTTTGCATGCCAGGGCAGCATCCTATGTGTGACACTCTTCAGTTGGGTCTCAACAACCTCTTTGTTCAGCTCCATCCCAGCAGTGCAAAGAAATGATGATGTTCCAATTCCATCCTGAAGTATACTACAGGGGTTTGGACCCTATGTGCATGGTGTTCTCAGAGTTAGGAACTGTATCCCCATTGGGGGGAGCCATAGCTAGGGTCAGGATTCGGTCCAGGGACATAAGCAGGGCGAGGTGACACCAGTCCCGTTATCTACATGGAGGGCTGTATGAGAGCCCATGCAGGGGTGCAGGTCAGGTGTAGCATTACCTTTAGAGTTGGGGTGAGTTTGAGGATGATGTGTATGGTTCTGGTCAATATAATGGTTAGGTTTTGTCCCAGGTCCCCCAGACGCTGAAGCACCAGCAGTGCTGGTCTTCCTGGAGGGTTCAGTGGTGAGTACATGGGAGGGTGTAGGTCATGCTTAGTCTTTGAAAGCCAGTGTGAGCCTCCTTTGCGGGCCACACTTTGGTTGAGCCTCAGGAACTGCTTCTGAAGCAACATCTGGGCTTTGGATATTACATGGTGATATTCCACGTTCCATGCCGAGGAATCCGCCTCTTCTTCTGGAAGGGAGGTATCCTCAGACTTAAGAATCGGGTCACCATCTGGAGAGAGCTTTAGATAGAGTTGGGTTTCAGACCAGGGCCATAAGGGGGGCCACAGCTACCCCATTCCACTTACCTCCATGGGGTGATGAATGATAGCCAGTGTGCAGGTGAGGGTCAGTTGTAGGGTTAGCGTTAGTATAGGAATGAGTTTGAGGTTCAGAGTATGGTGAGGGTCACGGTTAGTGTTAGGGTTAGGGCCCAAGTAATTCCAGGAGGTGAATCCCTAGCATCGCAGTGGTCTCCACGGAAGGCTGAGTGGTGGCTGCATGGGAGCCTTCAGTTCAGACTTATTCTTTGTGTTTCAAGGCCAGCCTCTTGTGTGTGCCGCTATTCATTGGGTCTCAGTAGCCTCCTGGGGCAGCTCCATCCCAGCAGTGGAAACGAAATGATGATGTTCCACTTCCATACCGAATACTACTGTAGGGGTTTTGACCTATATGCATGGTGTTTCAGAATTAGGACCTGGATATCCATTGGGAGAGAACCACGGATAGGGTGAGGTTCTGTCCAGGGACATAAGCAGGGCTGAAGAGACACCAGTCCCGCTATCTCCATAAGGGCCTGTATGAGGGCCAATGCACGGGTGAGGGTCAGGTGTAGGGTTAGCATTAGCGTTGGGCTGAGGTATAGGTTGAGTAGTATGGGGAGGGTCACGGTTGGGGTCAGGGCTAGGTTCCAGGAGGCCCAAGTTGCCGAATCCATGGCAGTGCAGTTGTTTCCCTTGGGGACCCAGAGGAGGGTGCATGGGAGGGTGCCGGTCATGCTTATTCTTTGGGTGCCAAGGCCAGCCTCTTGTGTGGGCCACTCTTCAGTTGGTTCTCAGCAACCCCCTTGTGCAGGTCCCTCTGGGCTTTGGAAATGGCATGGTGTTGTTCCCCGTTCCATGCCAAGTAAGCCTGCACTGCATCTGGGGTACATGTGTGTGGTTTTCTCCGAGTTAGGAATTGGGTCCCCATGGGGAATGAGCCATAGCTAGGGCAAGGGTTTGATCCAGGGACGGGATGTAAGCAAGGCCGAAGGAACAACAATTCTTTACCTCCATGAGGGCTGAATGAGGGCTCATGCACGGATGCGGGTCATGTGTAGGGTTAGCGTTAGACTTAGGGTGAGGTTCCGATTGAGGAGTATGGAGTGGGTCATGATTAGGGTGAGGGATAGCTCCAAGGAGTCCCCAGGTGATGAACCCCATGCAGTGCAGTGGTCTCCTGGGATGGCTCAGTGGAGGGCACACGGGAGGGTTCTGGTCAGGTTTAGTCTTTGGTTACCAGTTCCAGCCTTGCATGTGGGCCACTTTTGGGCCTCAGCAAGCACTTTGGCACCTCCCTCTGGTATTTGGACATGACATGGTGGTGGTCCACACTCCATGTGGAGTAATCCTGCACCGCTTCTGGGCCACAGGTGTGTGATATTCTCTGCATTAGGAATTGGATCCCCATCAGGATAGAGAAATAGCTAGGGTTAGAGTTAGATCCAGGGACATAAGCAAGGCCAAAGCAACAACAATCTATTTATCTCCAGTGAGTATGAATGAGGGCCATGTGCGGTAGCTGGTCAGGTGTAGGGTTAGTGTTAGAATTGGGGTGAGGTTTAGGTTGAGGAATACGGCGAGGATCATGGTGAGGGTTAGGGGTAGGTTCCAGGAGGCGCTTAAGTGCAGAAACCTAAGTAGTGCAGTGGTCTCCTAGAGGGTTGAGTGGAGGGCGCAAAGGATGGTGCCATTCCTTCTTAGTCTTAGGGTGTCAAGGCCACCCTTTGGTGTAGGACACTCCTTAGTTGGGCCTCAGCAGAGCCCTTGTTCAGCTCCCTCTGAGCTTTGGAAATGACATGGTGATGTTCCAGGTTCCAAGCCGAGTGATTTACACCATGAGCGTGCTGTTGTCAGTCATTGGAATTGGGTTCCCACGAGGAGGAGACTTAGCTAGGGTTAGGGTTCAGTGCAGGGACATCACCAGGCCAGACTGACTCCAGTCTCGTGAATTTCATGGAGGGCTTAAGTGAGAAACCTTGCGAGGGTACGGGTCTGGTATAGAGTTAGTGTGAGAGATAGGTTTCAGTTTAGGTTGAGGGCTAGGTTCAGGGTTCTGGTTACGGTTGGGGTTAGGTCCCAGGAGGCTCCAGATGCTGAACCCACAACAGTGCAGTGGTCTCCCTGAAGTGCTGACTGGAGTACACAATGGATGCTGCGGGTCAGCGTTAGTCTTTCGGTTGCCAGGCCAGACAACTGTTTCTGGCACTCTTCGGGTAAGCCTCAGGAATGCTCTCGGGCACAACGGAGGCTGCCGGTCAGGATTAGTCTTTGGGTTCCAAGGCTATACAAGTGTATTGGACACTCTTTGGGGAGACCTCAGGAGTCCTCTTATGCAGCAGCAGCTGGGCTTTGGAAATGACATGGTGATGTTCCACGTTCCACGCCGAGTGATCCTACACTGCTTCTCGACCCCATGTGCATTCTGGTGTCAGACATTGTAAGTGGAGACCCATGGGGAGTGAGTTTTAGCTAGGGTTAGGGTTCAGGGCAGGGATGTGGCCAGAGCCAAAGGACTCCAGTCTCGTGATCTCCCTTGAGGGCTGAAGTGAGGGCACATGCGCTGGTGTGGGTCTGGTGTAGAGGTATTGTGAGATATATGGTCAGGTGAGATTGAGGGTTATCATCAGGGTTATGGTTAGGGTTAGGGTAGGTCAAAGAAGGATCCAGGCGCTGTACCCA
Organism: Prionailurus viverrinus; assembly: GCF_022837055.1. Taxonomy (NCBI): domain Eukaryota; kingdom Metazoa; phylum Chordata; class Mammalia; order Carnivora; family Felidae; genus Prionailurus; species Prionailurus viverrinus. The sequence continues at coordinate 115,670 of NC_062572.1, forward strand.
CAGCAGTGCAGTTGTCTCCCCGAAGGGCTGAGTCAGTGCACAATGGAGGCTGCTCATCAGAATTAGTCTCTGGGTTCCAAGGACGGACAACTCTGTAAGGTCTGGTGTAGATAGGTGGGTCTAGTGTGATAGAAACTGTTAGATTTAGGTTGAGGCTTATGGTTAGGGTTATGGTTAGGTTTGGAGTTAGGTCCCAGGAGTCTCCAGGCGTTGAACCCACAGCAGTGCAGTCGTCTCCTGGAAGGGTTGAGCGGAGTGCACAATGGAGGCTGCCAGTCAGGAATAGTCTTCGGTTTCCAAGGCCAGACAACTGTATTGGGCACTCTTCAGTTAGGCCTGTTGAATCCTCGAGTGCAGTGGCAACCGGGCTTTTGAAATGACATGATGATGTTCCACATTCCACACCAAGTATTCCTGCACTGCTTCTCAATTTCATGTGCGTGCTGATGTCAGGCTGTGAATTGGGTCCCCATGGGGAAGGAGCCTTAGCCAGGGTTAGGGTTCAGTGCAGGGAAGTCACCAGGGCCAAAGCAACTCCAGTCTAGTGATATCCCCCAAGGGCTGACCTGAGATCCCATGCGAGGGTGTGGCTCAAGTGTAGGGTTAGGGTTAGAAACAGGGTTACGATTAGGTTGAGGGTTATGGTTAGGGGTACAGTTAGGGTTTTCTTCGTTCCCAAGGCTCCATGCGCTGAACCCACAGCAGTGCAGTTGCCTCCACAAATGACTGAGTGGTGTGCACAACGAGGCTGCGGGTCAGTATTAATCTTTGGGTTCTAAGGACAGACAACTGTATCTGGTCTAGTGTAGATAGGTTTGTCTAGTGTGAGTGTTAGGGTTAGGTTTATGTTGAGGGTTAGCATTGGGTCCTGGTTAGCATTAGGGTTAGGTCCCAGGATGTTCCAGGCACTGAAACCATAGCAGAGCAGTTGTCTCCCCAAAGGGCAGAAGGGCGTACACAAGGGAGGGTGCTGGTCAGGATTAGTATCTTTGTTCCAAGGCCAGACAACTGTATGGGCCACCCATCGTTTAGGCCTCAGGAATCCTCTTGTGCAGCTGCAGCCGCACTTTGGAAATACATGGAGATGTCCACATTCAATGCTGAGTGTTCCTGAACCGTTTCTGGTCCTGGTGTGTGTGCTGTTATTAGTCTTTCGATATGGATCCCCATGGGGAGAGGGCCTTAGGTTATAGTTTTAGATTTAGCGGGTAGAGTTAGAGCGTTAGGATGAGGGTTTTAGGGTTAGAGTTAGAGGCTGATGGTTAGAGGGTTAGGGTAAGGTTAGGGTTAGTTAGGGTTATGTTTATGTTTACGGTTAGTTAAAGGTAGGGCTAGGGTTAGGGGAAGGGTAGGGGCAGGATTTAGCATTAGGGTTATGGTTAGGGTTAGGTGTTAGGTTTAGGTGGTGGGATTTTGTTTAATGATAGGGTTAGGAATTGGGCAAGGAGTAGGTCATGCTTGCATCCCCACTTTGAGCGGGAAGGTGTTCATGCGTGGACACCATCCTCCATGTTCAAGGGATTGTGTTCTTGCTATCGCCCCAGTCTCTCTGCACTGTACGTTGTTCTTGCCTTGCCCATTCCAGCTTTGCTCTGGAGTTTTTCACACCGTCACCCCACCCCTCTCGATATGGTAAGATTTCATGTTCCACCCAATTGCTTTTGGGGCAAGGTGTGTGTTCACATATGCAACCCTCCACACCCTCTACGTGCGATGGTGTCACCCATGAGCCTCACAGCTCCTTAGATTGGGATTACTGATGCCAGTATTAAATCATGAATATCTCTTTTCACTTTCACAACTGTAGAAGTAGGCGTTTCTTAAGGTAAGGTTTATGGTTAGGATTAATGTTAGGTGTCAGTTAAGGTTTAGGGCATGGTGCAATCCCCCTTGGTGTGGGATGGCTTCACGAATGTGTCCCATCTGCTTCCCTTTATCCTCGATGTAGCAGTGATATTCCTTGTAATTCAGATGTTTTCCTTGGCACCTGGATGTCTCTGAGTTAAGCGTCCCACTTCGTCTTGGTTCATGATCTCTCAGTTTCTGTTTTTGAGCCCTGGGTAGCTTCTGTGTTGATAGCTGGGAATCTGGAGCCTGCTTCAGATACTATCTGTCTCTTTCTCTCTCTGCCCATGCCCCACTTGTGTGCTTTGTGTCTTTCAAAAATTAATGTACCTAAAATCATTTTCAATCCGACATTTCCTGGATGGCTCTTTTCACTTTCATTGCTGAAGAAGCAGGCGTCTGTCTCGTTCATTGTTCTTTTGTTATCTTTGGCATAGCTGACAACATATACGACATTTCCCCAGCCAGCATCGGGGATGCTCAGCATTTCTTCTACCAGCCGGACACCTCTCATCCACTGTAACACTGCATTCCTCTAGAGCATCCCACATGCTCTTGGAAACTGGACTGTAACTGTGGATGGTAGCAGTGTCCCATAGTCTTCTGATGGTATTTCAGGAGGTTCTTCATTCGCATCTTTGGTTACCTGAGTATCTTCTGACATCTCTCATGTTTCCACTAGGCCGCTGCTATGATGCTCAACAGGGAACCTGAAGCACACAGGGATTCAGGAGCAGACCAACTACCGCTTGGCTCCCACAAATGGTCACCTTGGAACTCTTTATGGAAGAGGAGAAAACACCCACCACCACCGTTTCATAACCCTGCACCGAATGTGGAGACAACAATCACCCACCCCCAAAGGAAACTCTAGCAGGGTACATGTATCAAACCTAAGGTGTTGGTTATGTATTTTGGGTCAATAAGTGAGGTTGTACTTTTGACTGGTAAGTGTACATCTAAATCCCTCAGAGGGGATATTCTCTGAGGTCACCCCAACCTAAATTGTTGGCCCATGGGGAGATGTGTTGTCCCTATTGACTGTATTGATGTTGTCTCTGTAGGCCAGTGAATTAAAGCTCCATAGGGTCTTGTCCTGTTCTTGCCTCTTCACGGGAAGGTCCATTTCACCTATTGAAAAAGACAGCAAGGGAGTAGTGTTGGCACTATTAAATCTGACGTTTCATGAATGAGTCTTTTCACTTTCATGGCTGAAGAAGCAGCATCTCTTATGATGAGGGTTAGGGTTTGGATTACCCTGAGGATTAGGGTAAGGGTTAAGTCATGCTTGCACCCCTGTTTTGGCAAGGGAGGAAGGTCACACCTGACCCCCGCCACCCTCCTTGTGGAAGGGTGTTCAGGCATGCAGCCTGCCTCCCCTCCACAAGGGAGTAGTGATGCCACTACTTAATGTGTTGTTTCATGAATGGCTCTTTTCCCTTTCACAGCTGAAGAAGCAGGCATTTCTTAAGGTAAGTGTTATGGTTAGGATTGCCGTTCATGGTTAGGGTAAGGGATAGGCCATGCCTGCACCCTCCCTTGGAGTGGGAGGGCGTTCACACATGAGCCACGCCCCCCCCTCATCTCGGGAGGGTGTTCACCAATAGGAACCAGTCCCCTTCAGCGGGGGGGATGTTGATGTATGCGCCTGTACCCATCTCGTGTGCGAGGGTGTTCATGCATGGACACCACAACCCTTGGCGAGGGAGGGCATTTGTCCATGCACCATGCCCTCCTTGGCTCAGGAGGTGTTCACGCATGAGCACAGTGCCCTCTTGGCTTGAGAAGGTGTTCAGGTAGGTGCATGAACCTGCCCCCCAGCGTGGGAGGGGGTTCACGCATGTGCCCTCCCCCCTCAGGCGCTGGAGGGGGTCACCTGTGCACAGAACCACTAGTCAGCAAGGGAGTAGTGATGCCACTATTAAATCTGACGTTTCATGGACGGCTGTTTTCACTTTCACAGCTGAAGAAGCATGCATCTCTTAAGGTCAGGGGTAGGGTTAGCATTACAGTTAGGGGTTAAGATAAGGGCTAGGTCATACTTGCTCTCCCCCCTCAGCACGGGAAGACTTCACGCATCACCCCACTATCCTGAGCAAGGGAGAGTGTTCACCCTTTCACCCCAATCCCTGAGAGTGGTAAAATATTGAAGCACGTGCTCCACTCCACTTCCGTTGGGGAGGGCTTTCACACATGCGTAGATGCCCCCTTCAGGACAGATTGTTCACATATGTGCATGACCACCTGTCAGGTCGGGAGGGTGTTCACTCATGGGCATACCCCACCTCTGCATGGGAGATGGTTCATGCATGTGTCTTGCTCACCTCAGCAGGGAGGGTTTTTACGCATGTGCACAGCCCCACCTTTGTGTGGGAGGAGTCACCCATGCAGAGCGCCACCCTTCAATCAGGGAATAGTGATGCCATTATTAAATGTGATGTTTCATGAATGGTTCTTTTCAGTTTCACAGCTGAAGTAGCAGACAACTCTTAAGGTAAGGGTCTGGGTTAGCATTACCATTAACAGTTAGGGTAAGGGTTAGGTCATGCTTCCACACCCACCCCCTCGTCTCTAGAGTGTATTCACGCAATAGCACTGCCCCTCAATGTGGGAGAATATTCATGCATGTGTCCCGCCCCCTTCAGGGTGGGAGGGTGTTCACACATGTGCCCCATCCTCTTCAGCTTGTAAGTGCGTTCACGCATTCTCACATTTGCACCACCCGTCCCAAGGTGAGGGAGGGTGTTGACACATGTGCCCTGTCTCCCTCAGCGTGGGAGGTGGTTCACACATGCTCCTCATCCCCTCGGTGATGGAGGGTGTCACCCATGAACAGTGCCACCCCTCGGAGAGGGAGTACTGTTGCCACTATCAAATGTGACCTTTCATCAATGATTCTTTTCACTTTCACAGCTGAAGAAGCATGCATCACTTAAGGTAAAGGTTAGGGTTAGCAATACATTTAGGCTTTAGGGAAAGGGTTAGGTCATGCTTGCTCCCCCTCTCTGCACGACAGGTGTTTCACTAATACTCCATGCCCCCCCTGGCACAGATGGGTACAGCCTTCCGTCCATGTAGAAGTGTGTTCTCACGCACAACCCTCCTTGTTGACGGAGGGCGTTTGTGCACGCACCCTGCCCCATTAGTACGGGAGTTTGTTCTTGTGTGTGTAAGGCCCCCGTCCTGGCGGAAGGGCGTTCACCCATGTGCACCATCCCCCCACTTTAGCATGGGAAGGTGTTGACCTATGTGACGTGACACGTCAGCATGGGGGAATATTCACACATCTGCCCCGCCCCTCTCTGCCCGGGAGGGTGTTCATGCATGCGCACAGACACCAGTCAGTGAGGGACGGTATTCATGCATGCGCACAACAACCCCTCCATGAAGGAGGGCAGTCACATATGCGTCACGCATCCCTCAACAAGGGAATGGTTCAAGCATGTGCCGCATACCCATTTTGGCACGGGAGGGTGTTGACCTATGCACCTTACCCCCTCAACGCTGGAGGGTGTTCATAGATGTGCACAGCCTCCGTTGTGGCGGAAGTGTGTACCCCGGCTAGGGGAGGGATGCCATTCGCATGTAGGCCCTGCCCCATACGCCTGGGTGCTGTTCACACATGTGCACAGCTCTCCCTACTGGCGGAAGAGTGTTCACACATGCGCAAAACTCCTGCTCCAAGAGGTAGGGCGTTTCCACATGAGCACAATCCCCATCAGTGAGGGAGGGCATGCATGCATGCTCCTTGCCCACTACCACAGGAGGCTGTACAGGCATGCACACAGCCCCCCCTACTGGTGTATGTTCACGCATGCACACAGCTCCCCTCAATGAGGGAAGGCATTTGCACATGCGCCCCCCTCCCCTGGGCAAGGAAGGGTGTTCAGGCATGCACAGAACCACCACCTCAGCCAGGGAGGTCGTTGGTGCATGCGCCCTGCCCCACTTATCACAGGAGGTGGTGCAGGCTTCCGCCTGGCCCCCTGTCAGCATGTGAGTCGGTCACCCATGCACAGTGTCACCCCTCAGGGAGGAAGTACTGATGTCACTATTGAATGTGATGTTTCATGAATGGTTCTTTTCACTTTCACAGCTGAAGAAACACAGCTGAAGAAACGCGGCCAGGGAGGGTGTTGACGTATGCTCCCCGCTCCCCTCGCCAGGATGCTGTTCACGCATGTGCAAAGTCCCCCCTCCTTGCCAAAGGGGGTCCAAGCATGCCCACAACCCCTGCTCTGTGAGGCAGACCATTTGTACAGGCACACAACCCTCCCTCAGCAAGGGACAGTGTTCATGCTTGGCCCCACTCACTTCGGTGGGAAGGGTGTTCACACATGCACATAACACCCCTCAGCATTGGAGGGCGTTCAAACATGTGCCCCATCCCACTTGACGCCAGAGGTGGTTCAGGATTCTGCCTTGCCCCTGGTTGGTGTGTGAGATGGTCACCCATGCACAGTGCCACCTTTTAGGGAGAGAGTAGTGGTGTCACTATTAAATGTGATATTTCATGAATTGTTCTTTCACTTTCACAGCTGAAGAAACACACATCTCTTAAGGTAAGTGTTAGGGTTGGCACTGACATAAGGGGTAGGGTAAGGCTTAGGTAGTACTTCCTCCACCCTGGGTATGAAAGGTTTTCAAGCATTATCTTTCCCCCCCCTTTGGACAGGAGGGGGTTAACACTTGCGCCCTCCCACATCAAGGGAGGGGGTCACCATTGTGCCACTGTCTCTGTGATGGAGGGGTGTCACTCATGTTCTTTCCCACACCTTGGCACGGGAGGGGATCATGCATGTGCCCCTTCTGCACCCCTTCATCGGCGATGTAGCCTTGATGTTCCTTTTAGGCCAGACGTATTTTGCACTGCCTCGGCCTCTCAGTGGATTAAGTTTCCCACTTCAGGTCATAGTCTCACGGTTTGTGGTTTCAAACTCTTGCTTCACCTGTGTGAAGCACCTAATGTGCTGATGACTCTGAACATGGAGCCTGCTTCAAATACTGTGTCTCACTTTCTGTCTGCCCCTTCCCCACGTGTATTCTGTCTGTCTGTCTCTCTGTCTCTCTCTCAAAAAAACAGTGAAGCTAAAAACATTTTAAAGCAGCTCCATCAGTCTACTTGTCTTCTTGCCCTATATCCGCCTCTTCACGGGAAGGTCCATTTCACCGATTGGAAGAGACTAAAACCCTCGTGTGGCCATTCAAATGAGTCACTATTTAGGAAACAAGTGATTATGCTACTTTTCCACGGTCAGGATACCATGGCCATTTCATGAATGTCCCTAGGCAGGCGGGGCCTCTAAAACTAGAAATGTTAGAGGTGATTTTACTGGTAAACAGGTGGGGTTTATGCTCGCCGAGTTCCTTTTACTTCGTTTCATCTTTCCTTGATTGCCTATCTGTGTTGGGTCAACAATTGGTTTGATATTGACTTTACAGTTAGGTTATTTTTATCTCATGGTTAACTATCCATGGTTATCTGCTCTGATAGAGCTTAAGCAAGTACAAATATTTCGCGTTGCACATACTAGCATTAGTGTTTCCTGTGCACCTGCAGCTGTTTCTCCCGGCCCACGGGGAGCAATCACTTCCCATCCAGCACCACCTGCTTTGTCTTCCTATGCCTAGCAGTGCACGTGCCCGTGCCTGCAGAACTTCCCTTGTTTCTCTGTCAGCTGAGTCTGAATGGGCTTCCTCTCCCACTCGTCCCTACTTCTCATCTCTTTAATGGATGACACACATAGCTGAAGGTCACAGTGAAGTCTCAAACTTCAGTATGTGGATTACGTGGCACCATTTTACGGTCTCACTTGATTACCCCCTTTCTTTAAAAATTACTTCCTTCCTCCTCCCACCATCTGGGCCGCTGCTCACCAGTGTCTGTGTTGGTAGGTCCTCGTCTTCTTCCTGTCCCCCATCTGCTTTCCATCTGCCCTTACTCTGGGGTGATCTCAGCTAGCCTCAGGCTTCTATATGCCAGCATCTGGGGCCTCTAAGTCTTTATGTGCTGCCCACAGCTGTTCATGTCTCCAGACACCTGACTCCAGCTGTGCAACACACAGGTGCTACCCTCCCCAGACTCTGCTACCTCCCTGTAGGCTTCTCCTATTCCCCTCCCCTTTTTTACTGGGCTGCTGCCACACTGGCCCCTCCCTGTTCCCTGAGCTTGTCAGGCACATACTCCTGCTTCAGGTCTTTGCACTCACTTTGCCTCTCTCTGCCGGGGATATACTTCCACGTGCCAACAAGACATACTCCCTCATTTCTGTCATAACCTTGCTCTGACATCACCTGCTCAGTGGAGTCTCTGCTAGTTCTCTATGTAAAACTGAAAACTGTTCCTTCTCCGACCTGAACACCCCATATCCCTTTCCTGCATTCTTTTTCTTCCTGGCCCTTGGCACCATCTGTTTTTCTTTCTTGCTTACTGGATGTCGCCTACTGTAGTCCCTGCCAGATTATCGGCTCCATGGGATCCAAAGACCAAACTAGCTTTGCTTAGGGCTGGTTCCTTAGGGCCCTAGAACAGTTCCCAACTCCTTCAAAGGCTCACACACCATTTGCTGAGCAAGTAAATATTAGGATTTCTTATTATTTTGTTGGGTCCGCCATCACAATGTACCACAGACTGGGTGGCTTAAGCAACAGAAATTGATTTATTTATTTTCTCACACTTCAGATCAAGGTGTGGCCAGGGTGGGTGTCCTCTCTCCATGACTGGTGGATGGCCTCCTTCCCACTGTCTTCACGTGGTCTTCCTTCTGTGTGTGTAGTTGCCCACTCTCTTCCTATAGGACACCGGTTATCAGACTAGAGTCCCTCCCTGCAAATGAGCTCATTCGACCTCCACTTTACCTTTCAAGATCTGGTATCCAAGTACAGTCCCATGGGTAGTTAAGACTTCAACGTATGGATTTTGGGGGCAAATCCATTCCATAACAGGTTTCTGTCTGTTGTACCTAGTCACTACCTACATGGGTTTTTTTTTTCTCTATGCCCTTGTGCCCGTTATTTGTTCACACAGTGCTAATCCCAGTTTGCCCTTAGCCCAAGTTATAACTCTATTTATTTGTATAGACTTGCATCTTCCCTCTACCTCTATACTCCAAGTTCCTGGCTGGCACTGGAATTACATCTTTAGCATGGACATCATAACCTCCAGGTGAGGTAAGTATGATTATTTTCATTTTGAAAATCAACAATCTGAAGCTCAAAAGAGAGTAGGTCATGTTTCTGAGATCACAGTACTATAAGTGCTGTCCTTTGGATAACTTTGTTCTTATGGGCTCCAAAGCCCACTTTCTTTCATCTACCATATGTCCCCAAGATGAACGGGGAAAAGCCATACTTCAGCCTGGTATAATATAAGCAATGGTACGTGTAAAGCTGGTGTAACAATTCAGGAAATGGGATTAAGTTTAGTATCTGAGTAATTATACCCACGGGTTGAATTTCATTCTCACATCCTTTGATTTTTTACTGCTATAATTTCTGTTATCCTTAATGATTATATAAACGTATTCTTCCCTTTGCAAAATTTAGCCAGTAAGAATACTGAGTGAGTTTGTTTCCTTTGTAACAGGTCTGAATTATACAATGAATTCATAATGTCAAGATAATAGCGGTTATTTTTTTCCTACAATATGGAGGAAAAGGTCATTGCCTTTGTTGTAAGAGTTTACCATATGTTCTTGGTAACATGACTGAGCTGTATTGGTGAAAACACGTTGTAGATTTTGAAAGTAAGTTATTTATAGTTAAGAGAGTATCGCTCTTTCTTTGGGTGCAGCTGATTGTTTGAAATAGAACTTAGGATTTTTCTGCATAGATTGTCTATTTCAGAATGATCTTTGTTTTAAAAAGTATGTTATATTTGCATTCATGCAAGTTGTACCATCATTAAATTGACAGGAAAGCAGCTGTTAATGGTTGTCATTTGGACATGTAGATGGAAATCCTAAGGGTCATGGTGTGACTCCTTACATGTGTTGAGCTCTGGTTACATTTGGCATTTCCAAACCATTGCCATGACCTTATGAATGTTGATCAAGTGGCCATATAATGGTTGTTTTAAATTGGCATCAGGGGTGTAGAGATGATTCTTAAGTTGTGTATGAGGAAGCTGTTGGTTTCCTGCTTCTATGTCTGTGTAGCTCCTAAAAATAGAAGACTAGCGCATCTTATCAAAATTACTTTTGTTCAGTCATTGCAACTTGTGAATGAGCTAAGGGCTTAGATAATAGTCAGTACTTTTGGAGTCTGATATTTGCAAATTTAAAATAGGTCTTCGGGTATCTGTGTGGCTCCGTTGGTTAATCATCTGACTTTGGCACAGGTCATGATCTCACTGTTCATGACTTTGAGGTCCATGTTGGGCTCTGTGCTGGCAGCTGGGAGCCTGGAGCCTGATTGCGATTCTGGGTTCCCTCTCTCTGCCCGTCCCTGGATCATGCTCTTTCTCTCTCTCTCAAATATAAATTTAACATAGAAAATAGGTCTAGAATAAATCTGTAGACCATAACATATTTATAGTGACTGCTGATTTAAACAAAGAAATAGCCTGAAATTCCAAAAATACATTACTGCTGTTTCCCTAGGTTCCCATTAAATGCCAGGTTGACCATTAAGCTGAATACAATCAATAATCTTTTAGTAACTTGGCAGAGATAAGCATACTATCATAGCTAGTAAGGTTTGGAATATGTCGTTTTGGTAGACCTATTTTCTTTAATGATGAAAAAATTGATTTGAGGTCTCTTTTATTTGGGTATTCAGGATTAAGAGAAGTTACCCAAGGCAAATGAATTAAGACCATTTTATAACTGACCTGGACTTAAAAAAACAGAGACTGGAGTCATGATAAAGATAGTTTGAACATGCCATTTCATCAAATAAAAAAAAAATACAGCTCTGAATGACAACCATCATGTTGGAGGAGAGTTTCTGGTGTTCCCTCCACAAATGGTGCATGATTTTCAGTCAAGGACACAGCCTCACTGACTGTAGTTTTACTGACATGATGGTTCAGATACCAACAATGTTGTCTGTTGGGATTGTCTTTTACAAAACTGATATCCTTTCAGTTTTCACCTTAATTAATATACTAAGGAGAAAAAAAAATGTTTCCCTCTTTCTGAAAAATAGTCCCATTTGTATTTAGAGTTATCATTAAACATAGTATTTCTAAAAGTGGCTAATAAATTGGAAGTCAATATAAATTTTCTTGTGAAGTTATCAAATGGAAAACTGTTGCCAAAGCAGTTATTTTATGTTTTATAGGAAAACTAATCTTTTATGTCCTTACTGCATTTATGTTATATCCTATTCACTTTTGTTTCATGCTATTTGTGTGTGTGTGTGTGTGTGTGTGTGTGTGTGTGTGTGTGTGTGTGTGTGTAACTAAGTGAAATGTGCAATATTTGGTCATTTAAATAGATTCACTAATTTAGGCAAAGTCAGCCATAAACAAATGCAATACATTATGTCCAAAGTAGTCAAGCAGATTTTGCATCATGAGTAAAACTTGATTTATGTTAAATGAATTTGCTTTTCTCTTTTCTTTTTAACAAGCCAAGTCAAAGGTGAATATATTCTTTCTGCTCACCTTGAGGCAGGGCAAGAGCAGATTTGTGTCAGAGCGCACTGTCCGTATTTATGAGAAACTAGGGAAATGAAGAAAGCCACTTAGGTACAAACCTTAGTGGGGACTCATGACTGATACCTTTTCAACAATATTCTGTTGGGATGTCTTTTATTAACTGGGTTAATTTTTTTTAATTTTTAGTTAATTTATTTTTTAAATTTACATCCAAGTTAGCATAATGTGGAACAATGATCTCAGTAGTAGATTACTTAAAGTCCCTTACCCATTTAGCACATCAGCCCTCCCACAGTCCCTCCAGTAACCCTGTTTATTCTCCACATTTAAGAGGTTTTTTTTAATGTTTTTGTCCCCCTCCATGTTTTTATATTATTTTGCTTCCCATCCCTTATATTCATCTGTTTTGTATCTTAAAGTCCTCATATGTGTGAGGTCCTATAATATTTGTCTTTCTCTGACTAAATTCGCTTAGCATAATACCCTCTAGTTCCATCCATGCAGGTTAAATGGCAACATTTTATTCTTTTGGATTGCTAAGCAATACTCGTGTGTGTGTGTGTGTGTGTGTGTGTGTGTGTGTGTGTGTGTGTACACCACATCTTCTTTATCCATTCATCCATCGATGGACATTTGCGTTTTTTCTATACTTTAGCTGTTGTTGATGGTGCTTCTATAACTTTGGGGTTCACCTTTCCCTTCGAAATAGCACATCTGTATCATTTGGATAAATACCTAGTAGTGCAACTGCTGGGTTGTAGGGTAGTCCTCTTTTTCATTTTGTGAGAAACCTACCTACTGGTTTCCAGAGTGACTGTGCCAGTTTGCATTCCCGCCAGCAGTGCAAGAGTTCCTCTTTCTCTGCTTCCTCGCCAACATCTGTTGTTGCCTGAGTTGTTAGTGTTAGCCATTCTCACAGGGGTGAGGTGTTATCTCATTGTGTTTTTGATTTGTACTTCCATGATGATGAGTGATGTTGAGCATTTTTTCATGTTTCATTTAGCCATCTGGATGTCATCCTTGGAAAGTGTTTGCTCATGTCTTGGCTCATTTCTACACTGGATTACTTGTTTTTTGGGTATTGAGTTCGATATGTTCTTTATAGATTTTGCATACTAATCCTTTATCTCATATGTCGTTTGCAAATATCTTCTCCCATTCTGTTGGTTGCCTTTTAGTTTTGCTGATTGTTTCCTTCACTGTGCAGAAGCTTTTTATTTTGATGAGGTCCTAATCGTTCATTTTTGCTTTTGTTTCCCTTGCCTCTGGAGACTTGTTGACTAAGAAGTTGTGGAAGCAAACATCTAAGAGGTTTCTGCCGGCTTTCTCCTCGAGGGTTTTGATGGCTTCCTATGTTACATTTAGGTCTTTCATCCATTTTGAGTGTCTTTCGTCCATTTTGAGTGTGAGAAAGTGGTCCAGACTCACTCTTCTGTATGTCGCTGTCCAGTTTTCCCAGCACTCTTGCTGAGGAGACTGTATTTATTCCATTGGATATTCTATCCTTTTTGTCAAAGATTAGTTGGCCGTACGTTTCTGGGTCCATTTCTGTGTTCATATTCTCTTCCACTCATCTGAGTGTCTGTTCTTGTGCCAAGAGCATACTGTCTTGGTGATTACTGCTTTGTAATACAGCTTGAAGTCCAGGATTGTGATGCCTCCTTCTTTGGTTTTCTTTTTCAAGATAGCTTTGGCTATTCAGGGTCTTTTCTGGTTCCATACATATTGTAGGATTCTTTGTTGTAGCTCTGTGAAGAATGATGGTGTTATTTTGATAGGTATTGTGTTGACTATGTAGATTGTTCTGGGTACTATTGACATTTTAACACTATTTGTTCTTCCTATCCAGGAGCATGCAATATTTGTCTTTTCTGTGTGTTTGCCATCTGCAATTTCTTTCATAAGCTTTCTATAGTTTTCAGTGTATAGATTTTTCAACTACTTGGTTAGATTTATTCCTAGGTATTTTATGGGTTTTGGTGCAATTTTAAATGGGATCGATTCCCTGATCCCTCTTTCTCTTGCTTCATTGTTGGTGTGTAGGAATGTAACTGATTTCTGTGCATTGATTTTATATCCTGCCAGTTTGCTAAATTCCTGTATTATTTCTAGCAGTTTTTTGTTGACTGTTGTGGGTTTTCCACATAGAGTTTCATGCCATCTATGAAGAGTGAAAGGTTGAGCTCCTCCTGGACGATTTGGATGTCTTTTATGTCTTTGTGTTGTTTGATTGATGAGGCTAAGACTTCCAATATTATGTTGAATGCCAGTGGCGACAGTGGACATCCTTGTCTTGTGCCTGACCTTAGGAGGAAAGCTCTCAGTTTTGCCCCTTTGAGGATGATATTAGCGTTGGGTCTTTCATATATGCCTTTTATGATCTCGAGGTATGATCCTTCTATCCCTACGTTCTTGAGGGATTTTATCAAGAAAGGATGCTGTATTTTGTCAAATGCTTTCTCTGCATCTATTGAGAGGATCATGTGGTTCTTGTCCTTTCTTTTATTGATGTGATAAGTCACATTGATTGTTTTGTGGATATGGAACCCAATTTGCATTCCAGGTATTAATCCCACTTGGTCGTGGTGAGTAACGTTTAAATGTATTGTTGGATCTGGTTGGTTCATATCTTGTGGAAGATTTTTGTATCCATGTTCATCATGAAAATTTGTGTATACTTCTCCTTTTTAGTGGGTCTTTTTCTGGTTTTGGAATCAAGGTAATGCTGTGTTCAGAGAAAACGTTTGGAAGTTTTCCTTCCATTTCTTTTTTTGGGACAGCTTCAAGAGCATAGGTGTTAACTCCTTAAATGTTTGGTAGAATTCCCCTGGAAAGCCATCTGGCCCTAGGCTCTTTTTCTTGGGAATTTTTTGATTACTAATTCAATGTCTTTACTGGTTGTGGGTCTGTTCAAATTTTCTATTTCTTCCTGTTTCAGTTTTGTTAGTTTATATGTTTCTAGGAATTTGTCTCTTTCTTCCAGATTGTCCATTTTATTGGCATATATTTGCTGATAATATTCTCTTATTATTTGTATTTCTGCTGTGTTGGTTGTGACCTCTCCTCTTTCATTCGTGATTTTATTTCTTTGGGTCCTTTCCTTTTTCTTTTTGATCCAACTGGTGAGTGGTTTATCAATGTTATTAATTATTTCAGAGAACAAGCTTCTGGTTTCATTGATCTGTTCTACTCTTTTGTGTGTGGGTGGAGGGCGGTTATTTGTTGTTGTTTTTTTCTGTGTGTGTTTTTGTTTTTGTCTTCAGTTTCGATAGCATTGATTTTTGCTGTAATCTTTATAATTTCTTGTCTTCTGCTGGTTTTGGTTTTATTTGTTGTTCTCTTTCCAGCTCTTTGAGGTATAAAGTTGGGCTGTGTATCTGAGACCTTTTTACCTCTTTTGGAAGGCCTGGATTGCTATAAACTTCCTCTTATGGCTACCTTTGCTGAATCCCAGAGGCTTAGGGGTGTGGTGTTATCCGTTTCGTTGGCTTCCATGTATTTTTTAATTTTCTCTTTAACTTCTTGGTTCACCCGTTCATTCCTTTTTTTTTAATTTTATTTTTTATGTTTTAAAATTTACATCCAAATTAGTTAGCATATAGTGCAACAATGATTTCATGAGAATATTCCTTAATGCCCCTCACCCATTTAGCCCAACCCCCTCCCACATCCCGTCCAGTAACACTGTCTGTCCTACATAGTTATGAGTCCATTCTGTTTTGTCCCCCTCACTGTTTTTATTTTATTTTTGTTTCCCTTCCCTTATGTTCATATGTTTTGTCTCTTAAAGTCCTCATGTGAGTGAAGTCATATGATTTTTGTCTTTGTCTAATTTCACTTAACATAATACCCTACAGTTCTAACCACATAGTTGCAAATGGCAAGATTTCAGTCTTTTTGAGATATATATATATATATATATATATATATATATATATATATATATATACACACACACACACATATATATATCATTCATATATATAAGTGATATATATCACTTATACATATCAATATATATATCTATCAATATATCTATCAATATATCTATCTATCTATCTATCTATCTATCTATCTATCTATATATACACATATATATATCACTTCTTTATCCATTCTTCCATTGGTGGACATTTGGGCTCTTTCCATACTTTGGCTATTGTTGATAGTGCTGCTATAATCATGGAGGTGGTGCATGTGTCCCTTCAAAACAGCACACCTGTATCCCTTCAATAAATGCCTAGCAGTGCAATTGTTGGGTCATAGGGTAGTTCTGTTTTTAGTTTTTTGAGGAAACTCCATACTGTTTACAGAGTGGCTGCACCAGCTTGTATTGCACCATTCATTCTTTAGTAGTATGTTCTTTAGTCTCCAAGTGTTTGTTATCTTTCCAAATTTTTTCTTGTGGTTGAATTTGAGTTTTATAGCATTGTGGTCTGATAATATGCACGGTATGATCTCGAACTTTTTGTACTTATTGAGGGCTGATTTGTTTTCCAGTATGATATCTATTCTGCAGACGTTCCATGTGTCCTGGAGAAGAATGTACATTCTGCTGCTTTAGGATGAAATGTTCTGAATATAACTGTTAAGTCCATCTGGTCCAGTGTCTCACTCAAATCCATTGTTTGTTTGTTAATTTTCTGTTTAAATGATCTTTCTGTTGTCATAATGGGGTGTTGAAGTCCCATACTATTATGGTTTTATTATCAATGAGCTTCTTTATATTTGTGATTAATTGATTTATATCTTTGGGTGCTTTCACATTGGGAGCATAAATGTTTACAATTGTTAAGTCTTCTTGGTGGGTAGACCCCCTCAATTAAGATACAACACACTTATTCATCTCTTGTTACAGTCTTTATTTTGAAGTCTAGATTGTCTGATATGAGTAAGGCTACTCTGTCTTTCTTTGGCTATCATTCACATGATAGATGGTTCTGCAGCCCCTTACTTTCAATCTGAAGGTGTGTTTAGGTCTAATATGGGTCTCTTGTAAACAGCATATAGATGGATCTTGTTTTTTTTCCCCACCCTGTTACCTTGTGTCTTTTGATTGGAACATCTATGCCATTGACGTTTAGAGTGAGTACTCACAGATATGAGATTATTGCCATTATGTGTCGTGTAGCGTTGGATTTTGTGGTGGTATTTGTTTGTGCTATCCAGTCTTTGGTACTTTTGGTGTTTTTTTATTCTTTTTTTTTAATCTTTTTCCCCTCAGGGAGCCCCCCTGAAAATTCCTTGAGGAATTGCTTAGTGGTCACGAACTCCTTTAAGTTTTATTTGTCTGGGAAACTTTTAATCTGTCCTTCTATTTTGAATGACAGACTTGCTGGATAAGGAATTCTTGGCTGCATAGTTTTCTGATTCAGCACATTGAGTATATCTTGCCACTCCTTTCTGGCCTGCCAAGCCTCTGTGGGTAGGTCTGCTGCAAACCTGATCTTTGTTTTCTTCCCTTGTTGGTTAAGGACTTTTTTCCCTTGCTGCATTCATGATTCTTTCCTTGCCTGAGTATTTTGTGAATTTGAATATGATATTCCTTTTACTGGTGGATTTTTGTGGAATCTTATGAGAGTCCTCTGTGCTTCCTGGACTTTAATGTCTGTGCCTTTTCCTAGGTAAAAAAAAAATATCCGCTATGATTTGCTGACTTAACACTTCTACCCCTTTGTCTCTCTCTTCATCTTCTGGGAGCCCTCTGATTCTGATGTTGTCCTTTTTAATGAGACAGGGTTAGGTGTAGGTTGAGGGTTATGGTTAGGGTTAAGGTTAGGGTTAGACTTAGGACCCAGGATGCTCCAGCCACTGAAACCCCAACAGTGCACATGTCTCCACGAAGGGCTGAGTGGAGTACACAAGGGAGGGTACCAGTCAGGATTAGTCTTTGGGTTCCAAGACCAGACAACTGTATGGGACGTTCTTCAGGTAGGCCTCAGAAATACTCTCTTGTAGACACACTCGTGCTTTGGAAATCACATGGTGATGTTTCAGGTTCCATGCCAAGTGTTTCTGCACCTATTTTCGAACCCGTGTGCGTGTTGTAGTCAGACTTTGGAGTTGGGTCCCATGGGGAGAGAGCCATAGCTACGGTTAGGGTTCGGACCAGGGACATCGACAGGGCTGAGGCGACACCAGTATCATGAATTCAATGGAGGACTGAGGTGACGGCACATGCACAACTGTGGGCCTGCTGTAGAGTTAGTGTGATAGATAGGGTTAGGAGCAGGTTGAGGACTAGGGTTAGGATTACGGTTAGGGTTAGGGTGTGTCCCAGGAGACTCCAGGCACTGACCGCACATCAGAGCAACTGTCTCCCCGAAGGGCTGAGTGGAGTACACAAGGGAGGATGCTGGTCAGGATTAGTCTTTGAGTTCCAAGGCCAGACAAATGTATCAGTCACCCTTCAGGGAGGCCTCAGGAATCCTCTTGGGCAGCTGCAGCCAGGCCTTTGAAAGGACATGGTGATGTTCCAGGTTTTTTGCTGAGTGATTCTATACTGCTTCATGCACCCAGACACGTGGCGTTTTCAGACTTTGGTATTGGGTCCCCATGGGGAGAGACCTTAGCTAAATTTAGGGTTTGAATGAGTGACATCACCAGTGCCGACGCAAATCCAGTGTCGTGATCTTCGTGGAGGGTTGAAGTGAGGGCCCTTGCTAAGGTGCAGGTCATGAGTAGGTTTGAATTGAGATAGGGTTAGGGATCTGTTGAGATTTCTGGCTAGGGTTAGGGTTAGTTCCCAGGGGGATCCAAGCGCTGACCGCACAGCAATACAGTTGTCTCCCTGAAGGGCTGAGTGAGGGCACAGTGGATCATGCTTGTCAGGATTAATTTTTGGTTTCAATGTTCAGACAACTGTATGGGCCACTGGTCGGGTAGGCCTCAGGAATTCTCAGGGGCAGCTACAGTGGGGCTTGGAAACAAGATAGTGATGTTCTAGGTTCTATGCCAAGTGATCCTGCACCGCTTCAGGCCCCTAGGCACGTGGGGTTGTCATACTTTGGTATTGGGTACCCATGGGGAGAGAGCCTTAGCTAGGGTTAGGGTTCGATCCAGGGACATCGCCAGTGTTGACGAGACCAGTCTCGTGACCTTCCTGGAGGGCTGAAGTGAGGGCCCATGTGACGGTGCGCTTCGAGTGTAGGGTTAGATTTCGAGATAGGGTTTGGGTTCACCTGAGGGTTCTGGTTAGAGTTTCTGTTAGGTTTAGGTCTCAGGAGCCTCCAGACACTGAACCCAAGGTAGTACAGATGTTTCCCCGAAGGGCTGAGTGGAAGACACAAGGGAGGGTGCCAGTCATGATTAGCCTTTGGATTCTAGACCACACATATATATGGGCCACCCTTCGGGTAGGCCTCGGTAAACCTCTCTTGCAGCTGGAGTCACCCTTAGAAAATGACATACTAATGTTCCACATTCCATGCCGAGTATTTCTGCACTGATTCTTGAACCCTTGAGCGGGCTGTTGTCAGACTTTGGAATTGGGTCCCCATGGTGAGAGATTCTTAGCTAGGGTTAGGATTGGGTCCAGGGAAATAGACCGGCTCAAGCGACTCCAGTTTTGTGATCTCCCTCAAGGGCTGAAATGAGGGCACATGGGAGGGTGCGTGTCAAGTGTATGGTTAGTGTTAGAGAATGGGTTAAGTGTAGGGTGAGTGTTATGATTAGGGTTATGTTTAGGGTTAGTGTTAGGTCCCAGGAGGCTCCAGGCACTGACACCACAGCAGAGCCTTCGTCTCCCCAAAGGGCTTAGTGGGGGACACAAGGGAGGGTGCTGGTCAGGATTAGTCTTTGGGTTTCAAGGCCAGATGAATGTATGGGCCATCCTTCGGGTAGGCCTCAGGAATCCTCTTGTGCAGATGCAGTCGCGCTTTGGAAATGACATGGTGATGTTACACGCTCCATACCGAGTATTTCTGCACCAATTCTCGAACCCGTCTGCGTGGTATTGTCAGACTTTGGAATTGGCACCCCATGGGAAGAGAGGCTTAGCTGGGTTTAGGATTGGGTCCAGGGAAGTTGCCAGGGCTGAAGCGACACCAGTGTTGTTAACTCCATGGAAGATGAAGTGAGGGAAAATGTGTGGCTGTGAGTCTGCTATAGAGTTAGTGTGCTAGATAGGGTTAGGTGTAGGGTGAGGGTTATGGTTTGGGTCATGGATAGGGTTTGGGATAGGTCACAGGAGACTCCAGGCACTGAACCCACAGTAGACCAGTTGTCTCCCTGAAGGGTTGAGCGCACTACACAAAGGAGGGTGCCGGTCAGCATTAGGCTTTGGGTTCCAAGGCCAGAAAAATGTTTTGGCCACCCTACACGTAGGCCTCAGGAATCCTCTCATGCAGCTGCAGTCACGCTTTGCAAATGACATGGTGAATTTCCATGTACCATGCCGAGTATTTTTGCACTGATTGTCGATCTCATGTGTGTGCTGTTGTCAGACTTGAAATTTATTCCACATGGGGAGAGAGCCTTAGCTAGGGTTAGGTCCTGGGAAGTCACCAGGGCTGAAGCGACTCCAGTTTCATGATCTTCCTAGAAGGCTGATTGAGGGCCCATGCGAAGTTTCAGGTGAAGTACAGGGTTAGGGTTAGAAATAGGGTTAAGTGTAAATTGAGGGATATGGTTTGGGTTACGGTTTCGGTTAGTGTTAGGTCCCAGGATGCTCCAAGCACTGATTCCACAAGAGTGCTGTTGTCTCCCTGAGGGGCTGAGTGGTGCCCCCAGGGAGGGTATCAGTCAGGATAAGTCTTTGGGTTCCAATTCCAGACAAATGTATGGGAGACACTTCGGATATGCCTCAGGAATCCTCTCGTGCAGCTGCAGTCGTGCTTTGGAAATGACGTAGTGATAGTCTCTAGAGTAACTGGTGCTGGGAAAATTGGATATTCACATGTATAAGAATAAAGGTTAGCACCATATGTTACACCACTCCCTAAAGACTGAAAGGAAGAAATATAGAGAGATGTGGTTAGAGAGAAACAGTGACAAAGAGGAAGTACAAAGAGGAAGGTAGACACCTGCTCGAGGTATGTGGATGGCGTTAGATGTGTCAGGGGAGAGGGGATGTATGAGGCGGCTCTGAGTGCTGGGGAAGAAAGGGCTTGTATCATGGGCACCAGAGTTCCATGACCCCAAGACTCCAACATCCCTGGGTCCAAGCTCTGCAGAAGCCGTTGGAATTGAACAGATGGGTATCCCTCATTTCTTCTGGAATTGTGAGGCTCAGCCTCATGTTGTGTCATGGAGAGGGATGTCTTGAGGGAGATTGTGCTGCTCTTTGGCAGGTATACTCCAAGTCTGCCCTGTGGGGAGGTGTCCTGGGCCATCTCTCTCACTGCCCCAGGCCCTGTTGGATTTCCCCTCTCCCCCACCAGCTGGCCTTCCTCAAGTTCTGAACCCAGGCATCAGGCATCATGTTGTCCCCAGGTCCTGAAGTCTGGACCTGGCAGAGGTGGACTGCTGATATTGATTTAAAAAATTGACAATAAGTCCATATCCTCCCTCTGGGACTAGCGGTGTGCATCCCAATCGGGGGTTGTTATCCTCCTGTCCACAAGTAATCTGAGGATTCCAGAAGGTAGGTGAACACTGTAAAACACTCTAGTCTTCTCTTACATCAAATTCAAAGACATTTTCTTGTCCCAGCTTTCTTTTAATGCTGAAGAGATGGCAATTAGTAATTGAAGGCATAATGGTCCTACAGGATATTTACCTATATGACTGGTGGACATTATTTCATCCATCCGTGTCCCTAAAGCACGTTTCATTGGAAATATTAGCCAAGGATACATACTGTAAATTCACAACTGATTCACAGCTCCCTGTAAGTTTCATTCTGACCTTGTCACATATGTGTCATCAAAGATATTATTAGTGACTTTTCAGATAAGCTCCCCACATCAAGATGGTGATGTTAGAGAATCTGGTATAAATGGAAATTCACAGGTTCCAAATTAGGAATTATTTTTCATTTTTAATGTTTCTTTTTTCTTTTTTTGAGAGAGCCCGAGCTGGGGAGGGGGGAGAGAGTGGGAGATACCGAATCTGAGGCAGGCTCGAGGCTCTGAGCTCTCAGGACAGAGCCTGATGCGGGGCTCAAACTCATGGACTGCAAGATCACGACTTGCGTCAAAGTCGGACGCTTAACCGACTAAGCCACCCAAGCGCCCCAGGAATGATAGTTTATTGGCAAACAAGGAGAAATTAAAAATAGTGTAAAGGATGTCTATTTTTAATTGAAATATTGTTCACACATTTGTTGTATGAGTTTTCGGCATACATTGTAGTCATTCCATATGTCTATGAATTATATTGTACTTAAGCACAAGTGTAGCTATCCTGTGAAAGCATGCAACAGTATTACAAAATTGACTCCATTACATTGGCTGTCCCTTGTATCCCTAGGACTCATTCATTCCATAGCTGACGCCAGTATCTCTCTCAAAGGTGTTCATTCTTTATCTCACCTAAGTATTTTGGTGGTAAACACAATTACCACTTGCTCAGCAAGTGTAAATTGGTGGTCTATTTTTCTGTGAACATTGCTTAAACCATTACAAGTGATGTCATTACGTTAATAAATTCGGTTTCTTTCTTCACTCACAAGAAAGGAGGAGGAAAAGATTTCTTTGTGTTCCAGGCCCTGTCATTAAAACCTTTCCCACTGTGGAGAACAGGTTTAGTTGCCCAGGCACCTTCAGTGTCTCAGCTGAGTGACCAGGGCCTTGCACATTGCAAAAATTCCCATGATGGCCAACAGAGAGAGTTCGAGCACCACAGACCCGGAGTGGCGGGTTCCTCTGCCCAGGCAGTGATGGCCAGCAGAAGGCGCACCGTCGGCTTTTCTGACCCAGGGCACCTGAGAGCAGGAAGGGCTTTGATTGCTCCCAGAGTACTCAGGGCCTTTTCAGCTGCCTGAGTACAGAGAGCAGAGCTGCATTTCCAGCAGGTTGTGCCGCCCGCCCCAGGGGAGATCTTGGGAGCTTTGTAGCAACTTGGCATCTCCTGAGTCGCCAGAGAGAATTTGTCTTATTGTACTGAGTGCTGAGGAATGGGCGCTGGGTGGCTTCCCTAGGCAAGCTGGTTGCTGAGATGCACAGACCCTTGAATTTTCTGGGCTGTTCCCGTGTTTCGTTCCTCCCCTTCCGGGACAGTATTTGAACAAGACATATTTTACTAGAGGTCTTGTGGATTGCAGAGTCCCACGACATCACCTCATCGATGCAGTCGATGGTTTGTTCCAGATTCAGGCTTGTTTCCGGGAAGAAACCCTGACAGAAATTCAGAACAGGAGCTGCATTCCGTTAGGAAATGAATACATGAAATGCTCGTCTTGGGAACTCCTAGAAGAATGAGCTGGGACCCATGTTCCAAGTCCTGCTGGAACCAGTGACCGAGGTAAGGGCACAAACTGTCCCCCACATTATACATGCTTTTTAAAAAGTTTCGTGGTTATTTTTCCAACCTAATTAAGTGATTGCAAATTACAGAAAACCTGGTAGATACCTGTCATTAACGTACGTTATCTTGAATTTAAATTGCAGTGAGTGAAGATACAGTGTAGTATTAGTTTCAGGTGTAAAATATAGAGTAACCCTTCCATACATCATCCGGTGCTCATCCCAGGTGCACTTCTTAATCTCCAGCAGCTGTTTCACCCATTCCCCACCTTGCTCTGGAAGCCCTCAGTTTGTTTCCCAGTTAGAGTCTCTTTGTCACTGCCCCTCCCCCGCTTTGTTTTGTTTTATTTCCATGTGTTAGTGAAATCATTGGGTATTTGTCTTTGTCTGAAAGGCTTATTTCACTCAGGATAACATTCTCTCGCTCCATCCAGCTCATGGCAAATGACAAGATTTCATGTTTTTACGGCCTAATAATATTACATTCCATAGACCACATCTCAATTTATTCATCAGTTGATGGATGCTTGGATAGTTTCTGTAATTTGGCTGTTGTAGAAAATGCTGCTGGAAACATCATGGTGCATGTATCCCTTTGAAGATTTTGTATTCTTTTGTGGAAATACCTTGTAGTGAAATTGCTGGATCGTAAGGTACTTCCATTTCCAGTTGTTTTGTTTTGTTTTTTTTTTTGAGAAATCTCCATAATGTTTTTCCAGACTGGCTGCACCAGTTTGCATTCTTACCCACAGTGCAAGAGGGTTATTCTTTCCCCACATCCTTGGCAACACCTGCTGTGTCATCCTTCATTGATTTTAGTCATTGTGACAGAAGTGATGTGTTCTCTCATTGTACTTTTGAATTGTATTTGCCTGAAGATCAGTATTGTTGAGTATTTTTTCATGTGTCTCTTGGCCAGGTATATGTCTTCCTTCGGGAAATGTCCATTCGTGTCTTCTGCCCATTTTTAATCAGATTTCTCATTGTTTGGGTGCTGTATAACTGTATATATTTTGGGCACTAACCCTTTATCTGATGTCGTTTGCAAATATCATTCTGTAGGTGTTTTAGTTTTGTTGATTATTTCCTAGGTGACGGAAGGTTTTAATTTTTATGAAGTCTCATTATTTTTGCTTGTGTTTCCCTTACCTCTAGAGATATATCTACAAAGACATTTGCACAGGCAATGTCAAATAAGATACTACCCGTGTTATCCTCTGGGATTTTTATGGTTTCCGGTTTCACATATAGTTCTTTGTCCATGTTGGATTATTTTTGTGTATGTTGTAAGAAAGTGGTCCATTGTTGTTTTTGTTTTGTTTTGCAGGATGCTGTCCAGTTTTTCCAAAACCATATGTTGAGGGGCCTTTTTTAAAGTTATTTACTTTTTTTTGAGAGAGAGCATGCAGAAGAGGGGCAGAGAGAAATGGAGACAGAGAATCCCACGCATGCTCTGCACTGCCCTGAGATCATAACCTGAGCTGAATTAACAATCACACGCTTTGTTGACTGAGCCACCCCTGTGTCCCAAGACTATCTTTTTTTTCCATTGGATGTTATTTCCTGCTTTGTTGAGAATTAATTGACCATATAGGTGTGAGTTCATTTCTGTGTTTCTACTCTATTGATTTATGCCTCTGTGTTTTATTGTTGTTGTTGTTTTGTCAGTACCATACTGTTCTGATCAGTACAGCTTTGTAATATTACCTGAAGTCTGGAATTGTGATGTCTCCAGCTTTGCTTTTCTTCTTCAAGTTTGTTTTGGCTGTTTGGGGACTTTTGTTATTCCATACAAATTTTGAGATGATTTGTTCTTGTTCTGTCACAAATTTTTTTGTTAGTGTGATAGGGATTTCATTATATGTGCAGATTGTTTTGAGAAGTGTAGACATTTTAACAGTATTTTGTGCTTCCCACCCATGAACATGAAATGTATTCCATTTCTTTGTGTCCTCTTCCATTTCTTTCATCAGTGTTTCATAGACTTTAGAGTACAGGTCTTTCAATTCTTTGGTTAGGTTTATTCCTGGTTTCTTGTGGTATTTGTGAGCCTGTCAATGGGATTGATCCCTTACTTTCTCTCTGTGTTAATTCATGATTTGTGTTAGAAATGCAATACATCTATGTAGCTTGATTTCTGTATATTGTGACTTGTGGAATTCATATATCAATTCTAGCAATTTTTAAGGGAATCTTTCATGTTTTTTATAGAACACATCATGTCAGTTCCAAATAGTGAAAGCGCTACTTCTTCCTTGCCGATTTGGATGCCTCTTATTTCTTTTGTTGTCTGAGTGCTGTGGTTAGGGTTTCCCGTACTATGTGGAAAAACAGTGGTGAGACGTGTCATCCCTGTTTTGTCCCTGACCTTGGAGGAAAAATTTTCAATTTTTCCCCATTGAGGATGAGATGAGCTGTGGGTTTTTCCTAGATGACCTTTATTATGTGCAGCAAGGTTGACTCTCAATGTACTTTGCTGAGGGGTTTTATCATGAATGGATATGACATTTTGTCAAATAGTTTTCCCGCATCTGTTGAAAGCCTCATATTGTTCTTATCCTTTCTCTTATTACTGTGGTGCATCATGTTGATTGATCTGTGAATGTGGAACCACCCTTGCTGTCTAGGAATATATCCCACTTGATTATGGCAAATGATTCTATTAATGTATTGTTGACTTTAATTTGAAGGTATTTTAATAAGAATTTCGGCATACATAGCCATCAGGCGATTGGGCTGCAGTGTTATTTAAAAATTTTTTAAACATCTTTTTAAATGCTTATTTCTTTCCTTAGAGTACATAAAAGTGAGGGAGGGGCAGAGAGACAGGGAGAGAGAGAATCCTGGCCATGCCCCACACTGTCATGGCAGGGTCCAACATGGGACTCGAACCCACGCACCGCAAGATAATGTCCTAGTCCGAAATTAAGAGTTGGACAGTAAACAGCCTGAGCCACTCAGGCACCCCGCCAGTTTTCGGTTTTAGTGGAAGCTTCATCTCGTTTTGGTATCAGGGTAATGATGGCCTCATAAGATGAATTTATAAGTTTTCCTTCTTTTTTATTTTTCGTAATAATTTGAGGAGAATACATATTACCTCTTTCTTAAATGGATGGTAGAATTCATCAGTTAAACCATCTGGCCCAGAACTCTTGTGTTGGGGGGAGAGTTTTTTTATTACTGATTTGATTTCTTTCTGTTTTCAGATTTGAGGTATCTTCCTGTTTCGGTTTTGGTAGTTTGTGTGTTTCTAGGAATTTGTCCATTTTTCTCAGTGTCCAATTTGTTGCATATAGTTGTTCATAATATTAACTTCTAACTGTATTTTTGTGGTGTGGACTGTTGTTTCTCCTTCCTTATTTGTGATTTTATTTATTGGAGTCCTTTCTCTCTTCTTACTGAAAAGTCTGCCTAGAAGTTTTCATGTTGATTTCTGTTTTCAAAGAACCAGCCCCTGGTTTCATTGATTTTGTCTAGTGTCTTTTTGGTTTGGATATCCCTTATTTCTGTCTGAATCTCTATTACTTCCTTTCTTCTGCTGTTCTTCTTCTAATATGTGACCTAGAATATGATCAATTCTGGAGAATGTCCCATGTGCGCTTGAAAAGAATATGTACTCTGCCATTTTAGTATGGAGTGTCCTAAATATATCTGTTAAACCCATCTGGTCCAGTGTGTCATTCAAAGCCACTGTTTCCTTGTTGATTTTCTATTTACAGCTTCTGTCCATTGATGTGAGAGATGTGTTAAAGTTCTCTACTATCGTTATATTATAAAAAATGAGTTCCTTTATGGTTGTTGTTAAATATTTTATATACTTGGTGATCGCATGTTGGGGGCATCAAAATTTACAATCATTGGATCTTCTTGTTTCATTGTCCCCTTTAGTATGAGATAGCGTCCGTCTTCATCTCTTGTTATAGCTTTATTTATTTATTTATTTATTTATTTATTTATTTATTTTAATTTAAGTCATAGTTGACATACAGTGCATTCTCGGATTTGGGAGCAGAATTTGGTGATTCATCCCTTACATACAATACCCAGTGCTCATCACAACAAGTGCTCTCCTTAATACTCATCCCACATCTAGCCCAGCACTGACCCATTTCCCTCCATCAACCTTCTTTTTTTTTTCTCTAACATTAAGAGAGTCATGTGGTTTGTTACCACTTTTCTCGTTTCCTGCCCCCTTCCCATGTTTTCATCTGTTTTGTTTCTTCAATTCCACATGAGTGAAATCATATATTTGTCTTTCTCTGATTGACTTATTTCACTTAGCATAATACATGCTAGCTCCATCCACATCATTGCAAATGGCAAGAATTCATTCTTCTTGAAGTTGAGTTATATTTCTTTGTATATACACATGTTTGTATATATGAACGTACACATATGTACATATGTATATATGCGTATACATACATACACACACACACACCACAACTTCTGTATACCTTAATCAGTTGATGGATACTTGGGCTTTCTCTATAGTTTGGCTACTGTTGATAATGCTGCTATAAATACTGGCTTCATGAAATGTCACTATTAGGTATTTACGCAAAGTGTGCCAAAATAGAGTCTCGGTTTTAAAGGTTATTTTGCCTGATATAAGTATTGCTACTGGCTTTCTTTTGACACTATTGGCAAAATAAATATTTCTTCATTCCCTCACTTTAAATCTGAAGGTGACTTAAGTCCAAATAAAGCTTTGTAGGCAGCATCTAGATAGGTGTTGTTTTTGTTTTGTTTTTTTTGTTTGTTTGTTTTGTCCATTCTGACTCCCTATCCAATGTCTTATGATTGGAGCATTTAGTCCATGTACATTTAGAGTGATTATTAATAGGTATATATTGAGTGCCATTCTACTAGTTGTTTTGCCATTGTTTCTTGATGTTTTCTCTGATCCTTTCTTGTCTGTAACACTTTTAGTCCTAGATTTCCACTCAAAGGGCCCGATTAAATATTCTTTTCTTTTGACTGGTAGTACATTTCTTTACTTCTTTTTAATATTTCTTTTTTTTAATTTAAGTCCACGTTAGTTACTTTATAGTGGAATACAGTTTCAGCAGTAGAATTTAGAGATCCATCAAGTACAAAATATACCCAATACTCATCCCAAGTGCGCCCGTAATGCCCATCACCCATTTAGCCCATACCCCTATTCAGTAACCCTCCTGGAACCCTGAGTTTCTTCTCTGTATTTCAGAGTCTCTTATCGTTTGACTCCCTCTCTGTATCTTATTTTTGCTTTCCTTTCACTACGTTCATCAGTTGTATTAAATTCCACAGATGAGAGAAATCATATGATGTGTGTCTTTCTCTAACATATTTTGCTTAGCATAATCAAGTCTGGTTCCATCCATGTTGTTTCAAATAGCAAGATTTCATTCTTTTTAACCGCCGAGTAATATTCCATTCTATGAATATACCACATCTTCTTTATCCATTCATCTTTCAATGGTCATTTGGGCTCTTTGCATAATTTAGTTATTGTTGATAATGTTGCTATAAACATTGCAGTGCATGTGCCACTTGGACTCAGCGTTAGTGTATCCTTTGGATAAATACATAGTAGTGCAATTGCTGGGGCCTAGTGTAGTTCTATTTTTAGTTTTTCTGACAAATCTCCATACTATTTCCAGAGTGTCTACATCACTTTGCATTCCCACCAGCATTTCAAAAGCGTTCCCTTTCTCTGCATCCTTGCCAACATCTGTCTTTTTTTGAGATGTTAATTTTAGCCATTCTGATAGGTGTGTGGGGATATCTCATTGTGGTTTTGATTTGTATTTCGGTGATGACCAGTGAGAATGAGCATCTTTTCATGTGTGACCAATCTGGATGTCATCTTTCTTAAAGTGTCTGTTCACGTCTTTTGCCCATTTCTTCACCAGATTATTTGGTTTTTGGGTGTTGAGTGTGATAATTGTTTATAGATTTTGGATACTAACCCTTTATCTGATATGTCACCTGCAAATATCTTCTCCCATTTCATTCAGTGGCCTTTCAGTTTGATGATTGTGTCCTCTGCTGTTCAGAAGCTTTTTATCTTGAAGTCCTAATAGTTCATTTTGGTTTTTATTGCCCTTGCTTTGGAGACATGACAAGCAAGAAGTTGTTGTGGCCAGGATCAAGGAGGTAGATTGCCTGTTTTCTCCTCTAGGATTTTGATGGTCCCTTTCTTACATTTATATCTTTCATCCATTTTGAGGTGTGTGTGTGTTTGTGTGTGTGTGTGTGTGTGTCTGTGTGTGTGGTTTAAGAACATAGTCCAGGTCCAATCTTCTCACTGTCCAGTTTTGCCGGTACCATTTTGAAGAGACTTTTGTTTTTCCATTGGATATTCTTTCCAGTGTTATCAAAGATTACTCGGCCATATGTTTGAGGGTCCATTTATGGGTTCCCCATTCCGTTCCATTGATGTCTGTGTCCGTTTTTGTGTCCGTACCATACTGTCTTGATGATTGCGGTTTTCTAATACACCTTAAAGTCCAGATTTTAATGTCTCCAGCTTTGTTTTCTTTTTCAACATGAATTTGGCGATTTGGGGTCTTTTCTGGCTCCCTACAAATTTTAGGTTTGTTTGTTCTAGTTCTGTGAGGAATCCTGGTGTTATTTTGATAGGGATTGCATTGAATGTGTTGATTGCTTTGGGTAGTATTGACATTTTAATAATATTTGTTCTTCTCACCCATGAGCATGGAATGTTTTTCCGTTTCTTTGTGTTTCTTCCATTTCTTTCATAGATGTTGTATGGTTTGTTCCTTTATTTTTTTATCTTTGTTTATTTTTGAGAGAGAGAGAGAGAAAGAGAGAGCACATGAGCAGGGGAGGGGCAGAAAGAGAAAGAGAGGGAGACACAGACTCTGAAGCAGGCTCCAGGCTCCTAGCTGTCAGCACAGTGCCCATCACGGGACTCAGACCCACAAATGCGGGATCATGTCCTGAACCGAAGTCGGCACTTAACCGACTGAGCCACCCAGTCGCCCCTCTATTGTTTTAAGTGTACTGATCTTTTACCTCTTTGGTTATGTTTACCCCTGGGTATTTGATGGTTTTCAGTGCAGTTGGAAAGTACATCAATCCTTGATTTCTCTCTGCTGACTCATTATTGGTGTATAGAAATGCAGCCAACTTCTGTATATTGATTTTATATCCTGAGACTTTCCTGAATTCCAGTATCAGTCCTAACAGTTTTTCCATGGAGTCTTTTGGATTTCCTTGGAAAGTATCATGTCTGCAAACAGGGAAAGTTTGACCCTCCTTGCCAATTTGGACGCCTTGTATTTCTTTTTGTTGTCTGCTTACTGAGGTTAGGACTTCCAACAGTTTGTGGAATAACAGTGGTGAGAGTGGACATCCCAGTCGTGTTCCTGACCTTAGGGGGAAAGCTCTCAGTTTTTCTCATTGAAGATGATATTAGTTGTGGGACTTTCATATCTGGACATACTGATATTCAGACAAGATCTTTCTATCCTTCCTTTCATGCGTGCTTTTTTTTTCATCAAGAAAGGATGCTGCATTGTGTCAAATGCTCTTTCTGCATCTATTGAGAGGATCATATGGTTGTTATCCTTTCTTTTCTCAATGTGATGTATCACATCAGTTGATTTGCAGATATTGAATTGGTGGTACATCCCAGGAATAAATCCAATTCATTGTGGTGAATAATTATTTGTATGTATTGTTGGATCCGATTCGCTACTTTTTGTTGAGAATTTTTGCATCCAGGTTCATCAGGGAAATTGGTCTGTAGTTTCCTTTTTGGTGGGATCTTTGTCCAGTTTGGACTCAAGGGCAAGCTGGCCTCATAGAATGAGTTTGGAAGTGTTCCTTCCATGTCTCTGGCCATGACCTTATCTTGTTCTTTCATTTGGGATGCATTCCTCTTGTCTTGGCATTTTGGCTGAGTATTTGCCTTCTCTGTGTTACAAAAGTTCATTATGTTAGCTGCCTGTGAGATGAATGGCTTTATGAAATGGAGGTCATCTAGTGTCCAGGGCCTGACACATCAGGGAGTGTCTGTGGTGTGTGTTGCGTACACTGTTTTGTGTTCTGGCTGCACTTTCCTTCAGGCCAGACAATGTACGGTCTTTGGCCAGAATGTGCTGAGTTTTATCTAGGTCAGCTCCGATCTGCTTCTTAAATGAGACTTGAAATGACTGCCACTCGAAGTGAAGCTCTGCAGAACTGTCTGATCAAGAGAGGTGGTGTGGTCATGAGCTTCCGCTGGTCTTCTGGGGGAGGGGACACCTCCATTGGGACTGAGGCAAGCCTGATTGACCTAGAAGGCCAGTCTGACCAGAGCACAGGAATGTGGGGTTGGTGTAAGCATCTTAGGCAGCCAGTGTGGGGATGACATTGTTTCCAGCAGATGGCTCTGTGTTTATGCTGTGGGGAAGAGGAGGAAAATGGTCCCACACACCTCCTCTGTCCTACCTCCTTTGTCCCCTTGTTGTGAACACTGCCTCTCAGGGATGCTCTCCATGTTGAGTGTATAATTGCCCCACTGTTTGCACCAGGCGATGTACAGGTCACTGTTTCCATACCATCTGCCTGTAAGTAGTTTGCTGCCTTCTCTCAAGGATTAGACCAGTGCCCTCAGGGCTGTATCCCAGCCAAGCCTTCTAACCTTTGAAACTCCACATTCTCGGGGTCTGGATCGCTTGGTTAAGTGTCCGAGTCTTGATCCTGGCTCAGATCATGACCTCGTGGTCATGGGCTTCTCTCTCTCCCTCTATTCCTGCCCCTCCCTTGCATGTGCTCTCTTTCTCTCTCTCTCTCTCTCTCTCTCTCTCAAAATAAATAAACTTAAAACAAATTTAGCAGCATGGAATACCTTATTTAGGCGAGATTTCCTCCTTGAGGGAATGGCAGGGGTCTATCAGTTAAATTTCCAGCAATGACTAGGAATTTCATTGCTGACTGGTTAAAGGTTACATTCCTACAGGAATGAATTTAAGGTTAGTGACATGAGGCCTTAACGTAAGGAACTCCATGATGGTCCTGTGAGTTTTCTTTACATTCCAAACCCATATTTTTTCACATCAATTTTTTTATTAAAAACATAACCCTAAGTAATATTTTAGCCATCTACTGCCAGCCCAATGATCATATCCTGTAAATCTGTGACCATCTCCTAATCATAGATGGAGATCAACTCTGTGGCTCTAAGATTTTTGTGACTCTAAATTATATTGATGTAAGTTACTAAGGTCTTTGTGAGTCTAGGTTACTGCTGGCCTCCTGAAATCTTGACCGAGGGACACCCAGCCAGGTTTCTGAGCCATCACTTAGGCACAGAAGCACCCTTTCCAAGTCACCTCTTCCTAAAGCGTGTCTTTCCCTCTGGTACTTCTGGGTCTTACCCTTTTGCAGATCACATGCTGTGATGGACAACCCCTCATGAAAACCTGTCAAAGTGGGTGAGAGAAACCTGCTTGCCTGTGATTGCCACTTCATGGTCACATCTTTTCCTTCTGAAACCCCTTGAACACCCTATCATTCTTCCAGCCTTTGAACATCTCTTCGATTTGAAAATATTTCATTCTCTTGTATTCCTGCTAAAAAAATATGTGTGAAAATATTAAAGCAAGGATTCTTTACAATAAGTGAGCCAGTCACAATGATCCATCTGGCCGTGTGTACGTATGTTTTCTTTTTTGGACACTGTTCAGGCATGATGTGAAGTACATCCTGTAAAATCTGAGTATCATTCATTATCTAAGAAACCGCCTTTATGGAAAGCCATTTAATGACATGTTCATTCCAGATCCGAAAAACACTTAATTTACATACCACATAATACAGTGGTGTCTACATATGTTATTCCCTTAAAATATGTAAAGTGGATGTTTCTATGAAGTGTATATCATGCATTGAGTTTTCTGTACCATGAATGCTATTATTTAAATTACACAATAGTAAGAACAACAAGAATAGGTACATGGCCATCACTAGTAACTAATACTAGAACTAGTCATATAAGATTAGGTGTTGAAAACATAAAACCATGATTACTAATAATCTTTTCAATTGTGGTGGGTTTCTAGTTACCAGAAAAATTGGGAAGATATTATTGAGTCTCCACATACATCAGAGTGTTTTCTGACTATTGATGTCCTATGAGTTGATACCTGTTCACAATCAATATCCCAAAGAGATATGGTACTATTAACTAACTTTGTATTTGTATTCAGATTGCTTCAGTTTTAACCTCTTCTGTCCCAGACTCATCCCAGCTGGCACATGACAGTCATCCTGTCTCCTTCGGCTTCACTTGGCCATGGCGATTTTTAGATTTTTCCATATTTTTCATAATCTGCAAAGTTTTGAGGGTACGTTTGTAGAATGTATTTTGTAGAATGATCCTTGGTTGGGATATGTCTAACCTTTGTTCAAATGCTTACGCTGACTACTGTGTTTTGGAGCAGAAGATCCAGAGGCATAGTTCCATCCATAATTATCACTTCACATAAAGGTTGTTTACTCTGAAGATTTGGGTCTTTTGTGGTTCTGTACAAATTTTAGGACTGGTCTAGTTCTATGAAAAATGTTGCTATTTTGATGGCGATGGCATTAGTTGTGTCAGTTGCTGTGGGAAGTATAGACATTTCCATGAAATTTGTACTTCCGATCCATGAGTATGGAATATCCTTCCATTTTTTTGTGTCATCTTGTATTTCTTTCATCACTGTTTTATAATTTTCAGAGTATAGGTCGCTCACCAGCTTGGATAGATTTATTCATAGATACCTTATTATTTGGTGTACAACTGTAAATGGGACTGTTTTCTTAATTTCTCTCTCTACTGCTTCGTTATTGTCTAGAAATGCAACAGATTTCTGTACAATGATTTTGTATCCGGTGACATTGCTGTATTCATTTATCACTTCTAGTAGTTGTTGGGTGGACTCTTTAGGGTTTTCTATACATAGTGTCATGTAATCTGCAAAGTGTGAAAGATTCACTTCTTCCAGATTTGGATTAGTTTTTCTTTTCTGTTCTTTTCTCTTTTTTTCTTTTCTTTTCTTTTCTCTTTTCTTTTTTTTCTTTTCTTTTACTTTAATTTACTTTATGTTGTTTTGTTTCGTTTCGTTTTGTTTGATTTATCTGCCGGCTGTACCTTGGACCTCCAATGCTATGTTTATTAAAAGTGGTAAGAGTAAACATCCTTGTGTTTTCCCTGACCTTATAGGAAA
The DNA here is from genome assembly GCF_022837055.1 of Prionailurus viverrinus. Taxonomy (NCBI): domain Eukaryota; kingdom Metazoa; phylum Chordata; class Mammalia; order Carnivora; family Felidae; genus Prionailurus; species Prionailurus viverrinus. Next base: position 149,725 of record NC_062572.1, read on the forward strand.
AGCTCTCAGATTTTCTCCATTAAGGTTGATTATAGCTGCAGGGTTTTCATAGAACACATTTATTGCATTGATGTATGTTCCCTGTAAACCTACTTTAGGGGGTTATAATCATGGATGGGTGTTGTAGTATGTCAAATGCTTTTTCTTCATGTATTGAAATGACCGTATGGTTCTTTTCTTTTAACGTTTATTAACTTTGAGAGAGACAGAGTGTGAGCAGGGAAGGGGCAGAAAGAGAGTGGGAGACACAGAGTTCGATGGAGGCTCTTGGCTCTGAGCTTTCAGCACAGAGTCCGATGTGGGACTTGAAATCACGAAGCATGGGGTCATGTCCTGAGATGATGTCGGACTGCTAAAGGATTGAGCCACCCAGGTGCCCTGATCATATGGTTCTTGTCCTTTCTCCTGTTGGTATATTGTATCACGTTGATTGATTTGCAAATACTGAACCACCCTTGCAGCTTGGGAATAATTCCCACTTAATTGTGGGATATATTTATAGTTGTTATATCTCATTTTGGACTGTACCCTTTACTGTTATATAACGTCCTCCTCTGTCTCTTGTTATATACTTTGTTTTAAGTGTATTTTTTCTGATACAAGTATTGCTACTCTAGTTTTTTTTTTTTTCATCTGTTCTTACACCCTATGTCTCTAGATTGGAGCGTTCCTTCCATTTACCTTCAAAGAAATGATTGCTATGTATGTATGTATGTATGTATTGCCATTATATTACCTGTTTTCTTGTGGTTTCTAATGATTTTCTCCGATCCTTTCTTGCCTGTCTTTCATGTTTTGCTTATTTTCTTTAGTGAAGTATTTTAATTTATTTATCTTTATTCTTAGCATATTTGTGACTGGTTTCTGATATATGGTTACTGCTGGGATATGTATATAACCTCTTCTGCATTTAGCAGTTTGTATTAAGCTGATGGTCATTTACCTTGGAACCCATTATTTTCTCCTCCCTAGGTTTTTGGTAGATGTTATTATATTTCAAATCCATATCTGTGAGTTCCTTAACTATTTTTTACAAAAATATTCATGTTTTACTTGATTTGTGCCTTTTACGTCTATAGTGTCACTTTTGGTCTCTCCTTTCCACTCAAAGAGTCCCTCTTCATATTTCTTGCAGGACTGGTTTAGTGGTACAAACACCTTTAGTTTTTGTTTGGGAAAGTCTGTGTCTCCTTCCATTCTGAATGATAGACTTGTTGGATAGAGTATTCTTGGCTGCTAATTTTTCCATTCTGCACTTTGAATATGTTATGTCACTTGCTTCTTGCTTGTCAAGTATCTGTTCAGAAATCTGGTAGCTAGCCTTATGGGTCTTCCCTTCTAAGTGAAGGTCTCTTTGTGTTGCTGCATTTAAGAGTTTTTATTTATTGCCACTGTAATTTGCAAGTTTGCTTACAATATGTCTGGATGTTGGCCTGATTTTGTTCATTTCGATGTGAATTCTCTAGCCTCCCGGATGTGGACGTTTGTTTCCTCCCCCAATTAGGGCATTTTTCAGCTATTGTTTCCACAAATAAATTTTCTGCCCCTTTTTCTCTTTCTCTGCGACTCCTACAATATCAATATTGTTATCTTTGCTGCAGTCACTGAGTTCCCTTAGTCTCATCTCACGTTGCAGAATTCTGTTCTCTCTCTTTGGTTCAATGTGATTCATTTCCATTACTCAGTCTTCGAGGTCACTGGTTTGCTCCTCTGCTTCTTCCGTCCCTTTGTTAGTTCCAGCAAGCGTGTCTCTCCTTTATTGTGTCCTCAATGTCTACTGTACTATTTCTTATCTCTAGTCAGGGGTCTCACTCTTCTGCTCATTTCACAGCTCTAATGAGTATCCTTATGATCATTGCTTGCAAATCTGTATCAGGTATGTTACCTACATCTCTTTGGCTTAGATCTCTGGCTGTGACTTTCACTAGGTCTTTCATTGTGGAAAAACATCTCTGTGTGTCCATTTTGTCTTTCTCTGTCTCTGTTTCTCTGTGTTAAGAAAGTCAGCTGTACCTTCTGCTCTTGAAACTAATAACGTTATGAAGAAGAGGTCCTGGAGAACTCAGCAGTGCACGTCTCCATTTACAGGACCTGGGCCTTCAGGAGGCTATCGTATGGGTACTGTTCACAGCCTGCTGTTGTGTCTGGGTTACTTTTCCTTTTAGTGCAGGTGTCTGCACTGATTGCATGCTGTTGTGGGCTGTGCTTCGTCTCATTGGTTTTAGTGGGACCCAGGCAGGCCAGCTGTGGGGTGGTATGCCTGCTGGATAACTTGGGCACAGGGCAGGAGTGTTAGCAAAATTTCACAGGGCTACAAGTCCTATGCCAGATTTCCCTATGTTCTTTGTTGGCTGGGGGCTGTGGACCAGCGGGTGGAAGCTACGGGCTTGAGGACATGCACAGAGCATGTCTGTGCCTGGGGACATGTGGCTTAGTGAGACAGATGAGGGTGCATGGATATGTACAGCTGGGTGAGGTGCAGACGTGCACAGCATGTTGTGGCAGCTATGCATGCAGCTTGTCAGACAGGGTGCCCTTGTGGTTTGAAAAATGTTTGGCCTGAGACCAGCAGGCTTGGTTTGGTGAGTCCCCTAGTGAACCCTTGGGACTGGCACACTGCTAATGGGTTAGTTAGCAAGTGTCTGTGCAGCCTCACCCTCTTGTGGGTGCTTCTATGCTTATTCTGGGAGGCTGGGGGAGAAGAATGGTGCCTGTGAGCTCCCTCGTTGTTGGAGAAGTCCTCCAACACACTCCGGAATCAGCATGAATACATCTGTCTCCTGTTCCCTCAGCATTGTGCAACATGCCATCTTTACATTGCCTCTCTACACACGCAGGGATCTGGCTATCACTAATCCTCCTGGATCTCCCAGTGCTGGGTCATTGGACCTCCAAAACTCCTGTATATGAACACAAAGGCATTCAGCCCCTCTAAGTTCTAATGCCCAATGTTATGGAGATTAGTCTTCCCTGTATGACCTCCCTGGTGTGGGGCTCACTTTTTCTGCCCCTTCTGCAGGCAGACAGCCTCCACCTTTCTGACATTCCTAACCTTTCTGATGCAGCTTCTCTCTACTTCGGTGTGGAGTTTGTTCTGCCAGTCTTTGGATCGCTCTTTGGTTCATGGACTTGGATGTGGATGTTATGCAGTTGAAAACATGGGACAGGGTGAGCTCAGGGTCCTCTTACTTTGCTATTATTAATTTTTTAAATGTCTTATTATTTTGGATTTTTGAGACATGGGAAGACAGACTCATATCACACATGCACTTCAGGATTGGAAAGGAACTTTCCCACATTTGCTTCTATTATTTTATGTTTTGAAACTCTCTTTAATGAGGTATAATTACATCTAACAAACCTCAAGTTAAAGGGTATACTTTGATGAGATTGAGGGTACAGGACCATGGGTACAGCACCATGAAATCATATGGTTTCTCCCTAAACCTTCCATCATGATCCCTTTGTGTCTAATGCTAATGTTGCTTTTGAACTAAGGACTACTTTTTCCCCCCACGTTTTCACATATTGCCCAGGTGTCTGAAAGCTGGCATTGGGGTATCTCCTTTTCCAATAGTCTATATGCCCATAAGTTTTGCAGTCGGTTTACCTTTGGACTTTTGCTTCTATTGTATCTCTCTGTATGTTCACATACTCTCGTTGCAATACTTTAATGATGAGGTCTTCATCATCGCTTTAATTTTCACTAAATGGTATGAGCTGCAGTTCCACTTATGACAGAATGCACAGGCTTCCTATGATATGTATTCAAGAGCAAGGCAGATATCCTGAGCACTTGAGCTGAGAATGTCACCCTGTCTTTTGCCGGCCCTCTTCCCTTCCCTGCGAGAAAAGAATCTCCTTTTGTTCACACAGAAATGTGGGTGAAGTCAGTAGAAAACATTGCCTTCTCTCCTCTTCCCTTTATCTCTCAAAATCCTTGCCACTATCTTCTGCCTTTCCCTTTCTCTGACTCAATCTCCCAGGCCCACAGTTCCACTCCAGCCATGATCAGGGTGTCCTCCAGCTGCTGGCCTCTGCCCTGTCCATCCCTCAGTGAGAAATCTGGAGTAGGATTATGCATTTCACAGGACTGATCAAGAAACATGTGATCCTCAGAGACCTCCTGCACAAGGTTGCTGTCCGTGGAGACATGGCATCCTGAGGGAGGATCTGACTCCATGTGTGGCCTCCTCACTCATCTCCCACAGTCACTGCTGGTCCCTGATCCTTACCCACCATTACAAATCAGCCATATGCTAGGGTCAGGTACCTGTCTATCTGACCCCAAGCACCAGGAGTCAGTAAATATTTCTAAAATAAATGAGCACAGGCACCCCATGCATCTAGATATAGGAAGTTACCATCACCCCAGAAAACTCTCTCGGGCTCCTCTGCAAAAAGGGCGATCTTGCTACTATCCTACATCACTGCAACTTCTGCTAGTTTGTTACCTGTGTGTATAGGAACCACACTGTGTACATTCGATGGGGGGTGAGAGTAGGTCCTCCTAGAAGCAAACACTGAAACAGAGACAGAACAGTGAAAGTACTATTAAGGGATACTAAGAAAAACAAAGTGGAGAGCTCAGGGTTAGCAGAGAAAGCATGCAGGCAGATCTGACACATTTTTAAGATATATAATCACCATACTCTGTCACCTCACACAGTCCTCTTCAAATTTCAAAATAGTTGTCGTATAAGGCAGTGAGATTTACGAGATTTGGGGTTATTTCCCTATGGTCTTATGTTTTTCTACATGCATTCCCTCTTCGGTACTTAATCTGTGGCCTCAGATGAACACTTTAGTGTGGATGCATCTGCGAGTCTATATGTAATGGAATATGATTGTCTTCAGATCTCAGATGTAGAACTCTGATATACACATTCTCGTAATTATCTTTTTCTTTCTTTGTCTGGCAGGGCCTGAATCTTAATACAATAAGTGTGCCGTTGTCTTCTTTAAAGTGGCGATCCCCAATCCCTGGGCAGAGGCATTAACCATCTTAGTTTAATGAACTTCTGTGACCATCTTTTTTTGATGATCATTTGTGTGGAGATATCTTAATTGAAACTGTGAGAAGGGTGAGTGGATATTTCCCAGACATTTTGCAGATGCATTCTGTATTCAATGTCTTCTTTTCATTATATCCTTAGAAACAAATATTACCCCTCTTTCACAGATAACCCATCTCAGGCTCTGTGTAGGTCCCACTGAGAATTGGTATTCTGGCTGAGATAGCAGGAACACAGGGAAACCCTCGGGATATTGTGAGAGAAGTTTAAGGAGATAGATGGAAAGCCATAGTCAGGTTATGTCAGGGGTCCAGCAGGGGTGGCATCTGGGCATCCCTGAATTGTAGGTTTACCCAGGCTAAAGGCCAATGCAGGCACTCAGCTGATCTAGATCCTGTCTTCACTTTTAGTCTCACTGAAGGATATGAACTTATGCAGACAAGCATTTCCTTAAGACCAAGTTAAATTTTCTATATATCCAGGGCATTTTTTTCACCCATAAATATCCAGAACCTTCAGACAACGCAGGGAGACAACAACTTTTTAGATGATCACCTGGGTGCACTTTGACAAATATGACATTTTGGAGAGGAACCTTGCATTGTGCACTGAGAGTGATCCCACATAGTAGCTCCGTGTGGAACTCATGCTCCCTGCTCAGGCTGTGGTCAGTCAGGAATGGGCTGCAACTGCATCTCACTGAACCCAGGACCCTCCCCTCTGCACTTCCTCAAAGTCTGCTTACTGTCCTCTAATTTCTCAAATTTCTATTCCTGTGTGATTCAAGTTTCCCCCACTCCTTCACTGGTGCTTTCAACATGGTGACCACAAGGTCTATGTCATATAATGCATGTGCCCCATTTCACACAGGACACCTAAGTCACCTACACTTAGGGGTGCATCTCATCCTTCACAGAACTCAAAACATTGTGTCTGTAAAATATGCACCAGTACGCCCGATACATCTGCCTTTGTGTAAAAATCCTCTTTCTTGTTGACAGGAGAAACCTAAAGCTGACCTCATTACGGGGAAATGATACAGTCCATTGAACATATGTCCTGAGAAACTTGAGATATGTTACAAAGTCCTCAGGCAGTTTTGCAGTTGAATTGCCAAGCCCTAACAACCATCTCTACATTTTTCCCACAAAGTGTTTCACGAAGTAGATGAATATGCTTTAGAAATCCCTAACCACTTCAGTTTATCTACCCAAATAGAGGAGGTGGAGGATGGGGGGCTGGTTCATAGCCCATGACTGGAGATGAAGGACTGTCCATGGGGTTAGGGTTAGGGGTTAGGGTTAGTGGTTCGGGGTTAGGGTTAGGGTTAGATTAGATGGTTAGATTTAAAGGGTTAGGATTACGGTGAAGGTTAGGTTTAGGGTTTAGGGGCTAGGGTTGGGGTGTAGCTTAGGGTTAGGGTAGGGCTTAGGTGTTAGTGTTAGTATCAGCATTAGCTTCAGGGTTAGGGTCATGGTCAGGGTAGTGTCAGGGTCAGGGGATAGGGATTAGGATTTAGGTTTTATTGTTTAGAGTGTAGGTTTTAGCTTTTGGGGTAGGGGTTAAGTTTTCGTGGTTACGTGTTAGTGGTTAGGTTTTAGGGTTATGGTCAGGGTCAGTGTTTGGTTAGGGTTAGTGTTTAGTATTTATGGTTTGGGTATTAGGTTTAGTGGGTAGTCTTCAGGTCTAGGGTTTAAGTTTATGGTTACAGTTAGGATTTGGATTCGGATTTGGGGTTTATGGTTTAGCGTTTCGGTTAGGGTTGTATTAGTGTTGCGGATGGTGTTAATGTATATTAGTGCCATGGTTTGGGTTAGGGATAGGATTTAGTGCTAGGATTAAGGTTTGGGTTTGGGTTAGGGTTAGTAGTTAGGATTTAGGCCCTAGGGTATTGCAGGGGCTGAACCCACAGCATTGCAATTGTCTACCAAAGGGCTGAGGTGAGGTTGCAAGGTCGGTTGCCTGTCACGATTAATCTTTTGGTTCCAATCCAGACAACTGTATGGGAGAGTGGTCTGGTAGGCCTCAGGAATATTCTTGGGCAGCTGCAGCCAGGTTTTTGAAATGACATGGTGATGTTCCAGGTTCTAAGCCGAGTGATCCTGCACCACTTCTGGACCTCAGAGCGTGGTGTTGTCAGACTTTGTTATTGGGTCCGCATGGGTAGAGAGCTTTAACTAGGGTTATGGTTTGTTACAGGGACGTCGCCAGGGTGTAAGCAACTCTAGTTTCGTGATCTCCCTCTACGACTGAATTGAGGACCCATGTGACGGTGCTTTTCAACTGTAGGTTTAGGGTTGAGGTAGTGTTAGGATTCAGTTGAGGGTTCTGTTTAGGTTTAGGCATAGGTTTAGGGTTACGTTCCAGGAGACACTAGGCGCTGAAACCAGAGCAGTGCAGTTGTTTCCCTGAAAGTCTAATTTGAAGGAACAATGGATGGTGCCGATTAGGATTAGTCTTTGAGTTCCAAGGCTAGACAACTGTATGGGCCACTAGTCAGGTAGGCCTCTGGAAATCTCTCTGGATCTTCAACCGGTCCTTCAAAAGAACATAGTATATTACATGTCCTATGCGGAGTTATGCTGCACCGCTTTTGTTCCCCAGGCATGTGGTGTTGTCATATGTTGTTATTGGGTCTAATATCGAGAGAGACTTATCTAAGGTTAGGGTTCTGTCCAGTGACATTTCCAGCTCCAAGCGAAACCAGTCTCGTCATCTCCCTCGAGGTCTGAAGTGAGGGCCAATATGACGATGCGGAGCAATTGTAGGGTTTGGGTTCAAGTTAGGTTCGGTTTCAGTTGAGGTTTCTGATGAGGGTTAGAAGTAGGGTTCAGATTTTGTTCCCAGGAGGTTCAAGGCGCTAAACACATAGCAGTGCACTTGTCTCCCTGAAGGGCTGAGTTGAGGGCACAAGGGAGGGTGCCGGTCAGGGTTTGTCTTTGGGTTCCAAGGCCAGACAACTCTATGGGCCACTGGTCGGTTAGGCCTCAGGAATACTTTTGAATACCTGAAACCCAACCTTGGAAACGACATGGTGATGTTCCAGGTTCTATGTGGAGTGATCCTGCACCGCTTCTGGACCCCAGGCACATGGTGTTGTCAGATTTTGGTATTCGGTCCCATGGGAAGAGAGCCTTAGCTAGGGTTAGGGTTTGGTCCAGAGACATCACCAGAGCTGAAGCAACTCCCGTCTCGTGATCTTCCTTGAGGGCTGAAGTGAGAGCCTGGGTGATGGTACGGGTCAAGTGTACGGTTAGGTTTCGAGACTGGGTTAGGTTTTGGTTGGCGGTTCTGGTTGGGGTTAGGGTTACGGTTAGGTCCCAAGAGGCTCCAGGCACTGAACCTACAGCAGTGTGGTTGTCTACCCAATGGGCTGAGTTGAGGGCTCAAGTGAGGGTGCTGGTCAGGATTAGTCTTTGGGTTCCTATGCCAGATATCTATGGGCCACTTGTTGGGTAGGCATCAGGATTCCTCTCAGATAGCTGCAGTCGGGCTTTGGAAACCACATAGTGATGATCCAGATTATTTGTTGAGTGATCCTGCACCATTTCTGCACCCCAGGCGCTTGGTGTTGCCAGACTTTGGTAGGGGGTCCCCATTGGGAAAGAATCTTAGCTTGTGATAGGTTTCGGTCTAGGGACATCGCCAGGGCCAAAGCAACTCCAGTCTTGTGATCTCCCTCGAGGGCTGAAGTGAGGGCCCATGAGACGGTGCGGCTCAACTGTAGGGTTAGTTTTCGAGATAGGGTTAGGTTTTGGTTGAGAGTTCTGGTTAGCGTTAGGTCCAAACAGGCTCCAGGAGCTGAAGCCACAGCAGTGCAGTTGACTCCCCGAAGGGCTGAATTGAGGGCACAAGGGAGGGTGCCCTCCGGATGAGTCTTTGGATTCCAAGGCCAGACAACGCTGTGGGACAGTGTTCGGATATTCCTCAGGAATACTCTTGAACAGCTGCCACCGGGCCTTGGAAATGACATGGTGATGTTCCAGATTCTATGCTGAGTGATCCTGCACCGCTTCTGGACCATAGGCGTGTGGTGTTGTCACTTTGGTATTGGGTCCTTATGGGGAGAGAGCCTTATCTAGGGATAAGGTTCGGTCCAGAGACAACACCAGGGCCGAAGCGACTCCAGTCTTGTGATCTCCCTCGAGGGCTGAATTGAGGGTCCTTGCAATGGTGTGAGTCATGGGTTTGGGTTCGAGATACCGTTGGGTTTCTCTTGAGGGTTCTGGTTAGGGTTAGGGTTAGGTCCCAGGATTCTCCCTGCGCTGAACCCACAGCAGTGCAGATGTCTCCCTGCAAGGCTGAGTTGAGGGCACAAGGGAGGGTGCCGCTCAGGATTAGTCTTTGGGTCCCAGGCCATACAATTCTATGGATCACTCGTCAGTTAGGACTCAGGAATTCTCTTGTGCACCTGTACTCAGGCCTTGGAAATGACTTGGTGATGTTCCAGTTTCTATGCTGAATGATCCTACATCGCTTCTGACCCCAAGCACGTGGTGTTGCGAGACTTTGGTGGGTCCCAATGGGGAGAGAGCCCTAGCTAGGGTTAGGGTTTGGTCCAGGGATGTCCCCAGATGCAAAGTGACTCAAGTCTCTTGATCTCCCTCGAGGGCTGAAGTGAGGACCCATGTGACGGTGCGGGTCAAGTGTAGCATTAGGTTTCAGTTGAGGGTTCTGGTTAGGGGTAGGGTTAGGTCCCAGGAAGCTCCTGGCTCTGAGTCCACAGCAGTGCAGTTGTCTCCCCGAAGGGCTGAGTTGAGGGCACATGGGAGGATGCCGATCATTTTTAGTATTTCCGTTCCATTTCCAGACAACTGTATGGGCCATTGGTTGTGTAGGCCTCAGCAATCATTTCAGAAAGCTGCAGCCCCGTCTGAGAAACGACATGCTGAAGTTCCGGGTTCTATCTGGAATGATCCTTCACTGCTTCTGGACCCCAGGTGTGTGGTGTTGTCAGACTTTGGTTTTGGGTGCCCACGGGTAAGAGCCTTAGCTAGAGTATGGTTCCATCCAGGGTTGTCGCCAGGCTGAAACAACACCACTGTTGTGAATTCAATGGAGGGCTGATGTGTGGCTGTGCGTCTGCTATAGAGTTAGTGTGCTAGATACGGTTAGGCTTAGGGTGAGGGTTATGTTTCAGTTCACCGTTAGTGTTAAGTCCCAGGTGAGTGAAGGCAGTGACTCTACAGCAAAGCAGTTGTCTTCCTGAAGGCCTGAGTGCAGTACAGAAGGGAGGGTGTTCGTTCGCATTAATCTTTGGGTACCAAAGCTAGACAAACATATGGCCCACCCTTTGGGTAGGCCTCAGGATTCTTCTCGTGCAGCTGCTGTCGTGCTTTGCATATGACATGGTGATGTTCCACGTTTCATGCCTAGTACTTATGCACCGATTCTTGATCCCATGTATGTGCTGATGTCAGACTTTGTAAATGAGTCCCCCTGGGGATAGACACTTAGCTAGGGTCAGGGTTCAGTATAGGGAAGTCGCCAAGTCCGAAGTGACACCAGTGTTTTGAATTCCATGGAGCGCTGAATTGAGGGCACATGCGTGGCTGTGACTCTGGTTTAGAGTTAGTGTACTAGATAGGGTTAGGGGTAGGGTGAAGGTTATGGTTAGGGTTATGATTAGGGTTAGGGTCAGGTCTCAGGAGGCTCTAGGCACTGAACCCACAACACTGGTGTTATCTCCACGAAGGGGTGAGTGGTGTCCCCAAGGGAGGGTGTCAATCAGGACTAGTCTTTGGGTTCCAAGGCCAGACAAATGTAAGGGTCACCCTTCGGGTAGGTCTCAGGATTCGTCTCGTGCAGCTGCAGTCGCGCTTTTGAAATGAGATAGTGATGTTCCACACTCCATGTCGAGTATTTCGGTACAGATTCTCGAAACCGTGTGCATGCTGTTGTCAGACTTGGAATTGGGTCCCGACGGGTAGAGAGCCTTACCTAGGGTTTGTGTTAGGTCCAGGGAAGTCAGCAGGAGCGAATCGACTCCAGTTCCGTGATCTCCCTCGAGGACTGAATTGAGGGCCCATGCAACAGTTCGGGTCAAGTGTAGGATTTGGGTTAATGTTAGGGTTAGGTGTAGGGTGAGGGTTATGTTTAGGGTTACGTTAGGGCTGGGGTTAGGTCCCAGGAGTCTCTAGGCACTGACCCCACCGCAGAGCAGTTGTCTCCCCGATGGGCTGAGTGGAGTACACAAAGGAAGGTGCCAGTCGGGATTAGTGTTTGGTTTCCATTGCCAAACAAATATTGGGCAAGCTTCATATGGGCCTCAGGAATCCTCTCGTTCAGCTGCAGTTCCTCTTTGAAAATGACATAGTGATGTTCCACATTCCACGTCGAGTATTTCTGCACCGTTACTCGAACCCTTGTGCATGCTCTTGTCAGACTTTGCAATTGGGTCCCCATGGGGACAGAGCCTCAGTTAGGGTTAGGTTTCGGTCCAGGGGAGTCACCGTGGCAGAAGCCATAGCAGTGTTGTGAATTCCATGGGGGGCTGAAGTGGGAGTATGTGTGTGGCTATGGGTCTGGTGTAGCTTATCAAGGTTGATAGGGTTAGGTGTAGGGTAAGAATTATGTTTAGGATTAGGGTTAGGTTTAGGTCCCAGAAGACTCCAGACACTGATCCCACAGCAGAGCTGGTGTTACCCTGAGGGGCTGAGTGGAGTACCCAAGAGAGGGTGTCAGTCAGGATTAGCCTTTGACTTCCAAGGCCAGAGAAATGTATGTGTCACCCTTCGTGTAGGACTCAGGAAGCCTCTCGTGCAGCTGCAGTCGCGCTTTGGAAATGACATGGTGATGTTCCACGTTCTATGCCAAGTATTTCTTCACTGATTCTCGAGCCCGCATGCGTACTGTTGTCAGACTTTGGAATTGGGTCCCCGAGCCTTAGCTAGTGTTAGGGTTTGGTCCAGGGAAGTCACCAGGCCTGAAGCAACTCCGGTTTTGTGATCTCCCTCGAGGGCTGAATTGAGGGCACATGCGAGGGTGTGGTTCAATGTAGGGTAGGGTTAGATATAGGGGTAGGTGTAGGGTGAGGGTAATTGTTAGGGGTACAGTTAGGGTTATGGTTTGGAAATAACATGGTGATGATATATATTCCATGCCAAGTATTTCTACACCTGTTTCGAACCCTTGTGTGTGCTATTGTCAGATTTTGGACTTGTTTCCCCATGGGAGAGACACTTAGACAGGTTCAGGGTTTGGTCCAGGAATGTCACCAGGGCCAAAGCAACTCCAGTGTTGTGAATTCCATGGAGCTCTGAAGTCAGGGCACATGCGCAGCTGTGGGTCTGGTGTAGACTTAATGAGATAGATAGGGTTCAGTGTAGGGTGATATTTATGGTTAGGGTTACTGTTAGGTTTAGGTTTAGGTCCCATGAGTCTCCAGACACTGACCCCAAACAGAGCAGGTGTCAACCTGAAGGGCTGAGTGTAGTACACAAGGGAGGGTGCCCGTCAGTCTTCGTATTTGGGTTCCAAGACCAAACAAATGTATGGGCCACCCTTTGGGTAGGCCTCAGGATTCCTCCCCTGCAGCTGCAGTCGCGCTTTGGAAGTGACATGGTGATGTTCCAAGTTCCATGCCAACTATTTCTGGACCAATTCTTAAACCAGTGTGAGAGCTGTTGTGAGACATTGGAATTAGGTCCCAATGCATACAGAGCCATAGCTAGGGTTAGAGTTCATTCCAGCGGTGTGGCTATGGCCGAAGAGACTCCAGTCTCATGATCTCGCTGCAGGGCTGAATTGAGTGCCCATGCGAGTGTGCGGGTCAAGTGTAGTGTTTGGGTTAGAGATAGGGTTAGGTGTAGGTTGAAGTTTACGATTAGGGTTAGGGTTAGGTCCTAACCCAGCAAGCTCCAGGCACTGAACGCACAACAGAACAATTGTCTCCCCGAAGGGCTGAGTGTAGGATGCAAGGGAGGGTGCCTGTTAGGATTAGTCTTTGGGTTCCAAGGCCAGGAAAGTGTATGGGCCACCCTTTGGTTAGGCCTCAGGAATCCTCTTGTGCAAGTGCAGCCGTGCTTTTGAAATGACATGGTTATGTTCCACGTTCCATGCTGAGTATTTTTGCACCGATTCTCGAACCCTTGTGGGTGGTGTTGTCAGATTTTAGAATTGGGTCCCCATGGGGAGAAAGCTTTAGGTAGGGTTAGGGTTCAGTCCAAGGAAGTCGACAGGGCTGAAGCAACTCCAGTCTCATGATCTCCATCGAGGGCTGTGTTGAGGGCCCTAGAAAAGGTGAGGGTCAAGTATAGGGTTCAATTAGAGATAGGGTTAGGTGTAAGTTGAAGGTTATGTTTAGGGTTATGGCTAGGGTTAGTTTTAGGTCCCAGGAGGCTCCAGGCACTGAACCCACAACAGTGCAGTTGTCTCTCCGAAGGGATGAATAGAGTACATAAAGGAGTGTGCCGGTCAGTATCACTTCATAGGATCCAAGGCCAGAGCGATGTTTGGGCCACCCTTGGAATAGGCCTCAGGAATCCAGTCGTGCAGCTGCAATCACACTTTGCAAAAGATATGGTGATGTTCCATGTTCCATGCCGAGTATTGTGGCACCAATTCTCAAATCCGTGTGCGTGCTGTTGTCAGACTTTTGAACTGGGTCCCCATGGGTATAGACACTTAGCTAGGGTAAGAGTTCTGTACAGGGAATTGCTAAGGCCGAAGCGACACCAATGTTGTTAATTCCATGGAGGGCTGAAGTGAGGGCACATGTGCGGCTGTGCATCTGGCTTACTTTTCATGTGCTAGATAGGGTAGGTTGAGGGATATGTTTAGGGCTATGTTTACGGTTAGTGTTAGGTCCCAGGAGGCTCTCCATCCATGTAGTTTCAAATGGCAAGATTTTATTCTTTTTGATGGATAAGTAATATTCCATGGTGTGTGTATGTATGTATGTGTATACACACACACACACATATACATACTATGTATGTATGTATGTATGTATACCACGTCTTTATCCATTCATACATCGATGGACATTTGGGCTTTTTCCTTACTTTAGCTATTGTTGATAGTACTGCTATAAACTTTGGGGTTCACGTGTCCCTTCGAAGTAGCATATCTGTATCCCTTGCATAAATACCTACTAGTGCACCTGCTGGGTTGTTGAACAGTCTTCTTTTTCATTTTTTGAGGAACCTACATACTGTTTTCCAGAGTGGCTTCACCAGCAGTGCAAGCCAGTGTACCAGCAGTGCAAGAGTTCCTCTTTCTCCATTTCCTCGCCAACATCTGTTGTTGCCTGCGTTGTTAATGTAAGCCATTCTCACAGGGGTGAGGGGGTGTTTCATTGTGGTTTTAATTTGTATTTTCCTGATGATGAGTGATTTTGAGCATTTTTTCCTGTGTTGGTTGGCCATCTGGATGTCTTCCTTGGAGGAGTGTTTGCTCGTGTCTTTGCCCATTTCTTCACTGGATTACTTGTTTTTTGGTATGTTCTTGAGTTTGGTATGTTCTTTATAGATTTTGAATACTAATCCTTTATCTCATATGTCGTTTGCAAATATCTTCTCCCATTCTGTTGGTTGCCTTTTAGTTTTGCTGATTTTTTCCTTCTCTGTGCAGAAGCTTTTTATTTTGATGAGGTCCTAATGCTTCAGTTTTGCTTTTGTTTCCCTTGCCTCTGGATATGTGTTGGTTAAGAAGATGTGGACGCCAACATTAAGAGGTTTTTGCCGGGGCGCCTGGGTGGCGCAGTCGGTTAAGCGTCCGACTTCAGCCAGGTCACGATCTTGCGGTCCGTGAGTTTGAGCCCTGCGTCAGGCTCTGGGCTGATGGCTCAGAGCCTGGAGCCTGTTTCCGATTCTGTGTCTCCCTCTCTCTCTGCCCCTACCCCGTTCATGCTCTGTCTCTCTCTGTCCCAAAAATAAATAAACGTTGAAAAAAAAATTTAAAAAAAAAAAGAGGTTTTTGCCTGCTTTCCCCTTGAGGATTTTGACGGCTGCCTATCTTACATTTAGGTCTTACATCCGTTTTGAGTGTCTTTTTGTGTGAGAAAGTGGTCCAGGCTCATTCTTCTGCATATCACTGTCCAGTTTTCCCAGCACACTTGCTGAGGAGACTGTCTTTATTCCATTGGATCATCTTTCTTTTGGTCAAAGATTAGTTGGCCGTACATCTGTGGGTCCAATTCTGTGTTCCTGTTCTGTTCCATTGATCTGAGTGTCTGTTCTTGTGCCAGTACCGTACTGTCTTGATGATTACAGCTTTGTAATACAGCTGGAAGTCCAGGATTGTGATACCTCCTACTTAGGTTTTCTTTTTCAAGATTGCTTTGTCTATTCGGGGTCTTTTCTGGTTCCATACAAATTGAAGGGTTGTTTTTTGTAACTCTGTGGAGAATGCTGGTGTTATTTCGAAAGGCATTCAGTTGAATATATAGATTGCTTTGGGTACTATTGACATTTTAACACTAGTTGTTCTTCCTATCCAGGTGCATGGAATGTTTTTCATTTTTGTGTGTTTGTCATCTTCAATTTATTTCATAATCTTTCTATAGATTTCAGCGTATAGATTTTTCACCTCTTTGGTTAGATTTATTCCTAGGTATTTTAAGGGTCTTGGTGCAATTGTAAACGGGATGGATTCTGTGATTTCTCTTTCTGTTGCTTCTTTGTTTGTGTATAAGAATGCAACTAATTTCTAGGCATTAATTTCATACCCTGCCACTTTGCTGAATTCATGGATCATTTAACAGGTTTTTGGTGGAACCTTTTATCAAGAAAGGATGCTGTATTTTGTCAAATGCTTTCTCTGCATCTATTGAGTGCATCATGTGGTTCTTGTCCCTTCTTTTATTGATGTGATGAATAACATTGATTATTTTGTGGATATCGATCCAGCCTTGCATTCCAGGTTAAATCCCACTTGGTCGTGGTGAATAAAGTTTAAATGTATCATTGGATCTGGTTGGCTAATATCTTGTGGAAGATTTTTGCATCCATGTTCATCATGAAAATTGGTCTATACTTCTACTTTTTAGTGGGATCTTTGTTTAGTTTTGGAATCCAGGTAATGCTGACTCATAGGAAGAGTTTGGATGTTTCCTTCCATTTCTATTTTTGGGACAGCTTCAAGAGAATAGGTGTTAACTCATCCTTAAATGTTTGGTAGAATTCCCCTGGAGAGCCATCTGGCCCTGGGCTCTTGTTTTTTTGGGAGATTTTTGATTACTAATACAATTCTTTACTGGTTATGGGTCTGTTCAAATTTTCTATTTCTTCCTCTTTCAGTTTTCATAGTTTGTGTATTTCTAGGAATTTGTCCATTTCTTCCAGATTGTCCATTTTATTTGGTATATAATTGCTGATAATATTCTCTTATTCTTGTTTGTATTTCTCCTGTGTTGGTTGTGCTCTCTCCTCTTTCATTCTTGATTTTATTTATTTGGGTCCTTTCCTTAATCTTTTTGATCCAACTGGCTGGTGGTTTATCAATTTTATTAATTATTTCAAAGAACTAGCTTCTGGTTACATTGATCTCTTCTACTGTTTGTGTGTGTGGGGGGGGGTTGTTGTTTGTTTTTGTTTTTGTTTTCAGTTTTGAAAGCATTGATTTTTGCTGTAATCTTTATCATTTCTTGTCTTCTGCTGGATTTGGATTTTATTTGATGATCTTTTTTCCATTACTTTAAGGTATAAGCTTACGTTGTGTATCTGAGACTTTTCTTCCCTCTTTAGGAAGGCCTGGATTGCTAAACTTCCTCTTATGACTACCTTTGTTGCATCCCAGAGGTTTTGGACTGTGGTGTTATCAGTTTTATTGGCTTCCATGTACTTTTTAATTTTCCCTTTAACTTCTTGGTTCACCCATTCATTGTTTTTTTTTTTTAATTTTAGTTTTTATTATTTACAATTTACATCCAAATTAGTTACCGTATAGTGCAACAGTTATTTCATGAGTAGATTCCTTAGTGCCCCTTACCCATTTAGTCCATCCCCCCCACAACCCCTCCAGTAACCCCATGTTTGTTCTCCATATTTATGTGTGCTCTTCTTTTGTACACCTCCCTGTTTTTATTTTTGTTTCCCTTCCATTATATGTTCATCTGTTTTGTGTCTCAAAGACCTCCTATGAGTGAAGTCATATGATATTTGCCTTTCTCTGACTACTAATTTCACTTAGCAGAATACCCTCTAGTTCCAACCATGTAGTTACAAATGGCAAGATTTCATTCTTTTTGATTGCTGAGTAATACTCCATCACACACACACACACACGCACGCGCACACACACACACCACATCTTCTTTATCCATTCATCCATCAATGGACATTTGGGCTTTTTCCATACTTTGGCTATTGTTGATCGTGGTGCTATAATCATGGGGGTGCATGTGTCCCTTCAAAACAGCACACCTGTATCCCTTAGATAAATGCCTTGTATTGCAATTGCTGTGTCGTAGGATAGTTCTCTTTTTAGCTTTTTGAGGAGCCTCCGTACTGTTTTCCAGAGTGGCTGAAGCAGCTTGCATTCCACTATTCATTGTTCCATAGGATGTTCTTCAGTCTACAATATTTGTTATCTTTCCAAATTTTTTTGTGTGGTTGATTTAGAGTTTCATAGCATTGGGGTCTGAAACTGTGCACGGTATGATCTCTATCTTCTTGTACTTGTTGAGTACAAGTAAACATAAAATTATTTATGTTTATTTATTTTAGAGAGAGAGAGAGACAGGGGCAGAGAGAGAGGGAGACACAGAATCCAAAGCAGGCCTCAGGCTCTGAGCTGTCAGCACAGAGTCCAACACAGGGCTCAAACTCACAAACCATGAGATGACGACCTGAGCTGAAGTCAGATGCTTAACTGAATGAGCCTCACAGGCACCCACTTTAGTGACATTTTAAATGACACCGTTCAAAGTGCACTTGCTACCTTGAAAACTCAGAGAGAAAGAAATGTGAAGAATCAGGAAGTAGTTAAGAGTTGGCTGCTGAGTTTTACTGTAATTTGGCTTTGGAGGGTTTTTGTTCATTGGGTGAAGTGAGCACAGCATATTTGCCTGCCATTTACCACAGTAGACAGTGGGCCTCTGGGAGCCAAAACTCTTGCTGACCAATGAGCTGGAATTTTACTAGGACCACCAAGATGAGATTTGCTATTTCAAGGACTAGGAGTTATCTTTTATTTTCACAACTCGGTAATTATCACATCATTCAACTCTGCCCTCCAAGATATGTAGAAAATACCCAAATATAGTTGAGAGAGAAAGGGTGATAGCCAAAGTGTATAATCCTTTCCCTTTAAAAAATATGTTTAAATTATGCTTTATGATTTTTTTTAATTTTAGTGAGGGGGCATGCAAGTCGGGGAGAGGGAAAGAGAGAGAATCTTAAGCAGGATTCACACTCAGTGTGGAGCCCAACACAGGTCTGGATCACACGATCCTAGAATCGTGACCTGACACAAAATCAAGAGTCTGATGCTCAACTGACTGAGCCACCCAGGTGCGCAATAGTCTCTTTCTCTCTGAATGCTGAATAGTAAATTTTCAACATGAATGGGGGATAAACAGGCATACATACATACATACATACATACATACACCACTAAGAAAGCCATGAGTTGTTAGACATGAACTATTTTCCATCATCTTTGTCTTCTAGTTATATTCATGCCTCTAGTGTTTGTTTATTGCAATGCACGATCTTGCTGTGTGAGGTACAAATTGTTGTATGATCAGTTTTCCATGAAAGTCTTTCCTCATATCTGTATTAACCACAAGGTGCCAATGTTGAATTCGAGGATGTAGAGCTAAGAGCCTTGAGGTCCAATAACTGTCAACTAGAAGTTATATTTTCTGTTGGGGAGAAATCCCCATATGATGGCAATGACTTTGCATTGGTAAGGGAAAGAATACTTTCATGCCTTCATGGTTCTTGCGCTTTTTGTGTCTCACCAAAATCAAGACTCAGGTCATGTGCATGTTTATCAAGCAAACACCTTTTTTTTTTTTTCCAGAAAATAAAAACGCCCTGGAAGACAAGTGTAATGCATTGAGGTCTGTGAAAGCCACAAAGGAAGCAAAAGTCAAACAGCTGAAAGAGAAAGCACATAACCTGGAAGAATTCTATGAACAAAGAAAAGTGCCTACAAAAAAAGTAAGATGGGGGCGCTTGGGTGGCTCAGTCAGTTGAACGTCCAAATTCGGCTCAGGTCATGATCTCACGGTCCATAAGTTCAAGCCCCATGTCAGGCTCTGTGTTGACAGTTCAGAGCCTGGAGCTTGCTTTGGATTCTATATCTTCCTCTGGCCCTACCCAACTCGCACTCTGTCTCTATCAAAAAATGAATAAACGTTAAAAAAAATTTAGAAAAGTAAGATGTTCATGTGAGAACTGTCACAAGGACCGTATTGTGTGGGAGAACATGGCAGCCAGTAGAGATAATTGTATTTCTTTTGGAACTGGGTCCAGAGTGTTTTTGCCCAATGCATTCAGTAGAATTGGACCTTCCCTTCCTACCTTGCTTTCTGTAATGTAACCTGCATTTTCCTTTCTCCTAAGTGCTTGCCACACATTGTGTCATGTTTTGGGGGCGGCAGAGGGAAGGTACCATCATTAATAATGTTAATACCTGGATCCACTCTGGATCCATCTACACTGTCCTATAGGTTTCAATCGCATCACACTGTTTTGTCACCCAGCAATTAGGTCATTTTTGTTCAGGACCAGACATGGGTCAAAAATGTGGGGGGGGGGGGGGGGGAATGAATTCTATTGCTGCAGAAACAATGGAAGTTGCTTTCTGGAAAGTGGGTAGGGGTACCAGCAGTACTGGATCCCTGCATCCATTATGCCAGTGAGATTCCTCACTGCAGGCCCAATCCCTAAGAAAGTCAAGTTGTTTCCTGTCCCCTGGTTTTTCAAGTGTAACTTTTCTGAGTCTTGGCCAAAGCCCGCAGCTTCACTAGGGATCATCTTTGCTGGCCTCCCCTGAACTACACTTGTTTACTTCTAAGTCTGTGCCTATAAAGTTGTTCAGCTTCTTTGCCATTCAAATGTATGCACCCCACATCAACGATGAGTCCTAGGGAGTTTGGGTCCAACTGCCAGGCTAGCTTTGTCCTGGGCTTCCTTCTTCTCCATCTTGGTCTTGTGTGTCTTTGTGGGGTTGTCAGATACTTGGTGCATTCAGTCCCATGTTTCCTCCTTTGTACAGCATTTCCTTTTGTTCTCAGGAGGAGATGGGGGACTTTAGAGTCCCTCACTCGTGTTGGAAAGTGAAGTCTTCTCTTCCCTGGAGACTCACCTTTATGTTCGTCCTTCCCACAGCTGGGGTTAGGGCTTGCTCTGTCTCACTGGCATCTTGTTTTTGTTAACTCGTAAGCTCTTTCTGTGAGTGGGTACAGCACCCTGACCACCTCTCTATCTTCAACCCCTTACAACAGAGCCACTACATTACAACCACTCCAGCAAGCATTTGCCCAAGGACTGCCTGAGAGACCAGAAGGAAATGCATGTGCCTTTCTCTGTCTAGTGCTTTTGTGTCATTTGCTAAGAGATTTTCAATTTTGCGTATGATTCTTGAGTACATCAAGTGTCAAGTTGAAACCATCTCAGTCAACACCACAAAGAAAATAGTCTGAGGGCAACACAGCAACCCAGCCTTGCCAAGCATTGCCTTCTGCTGCCTTCACTATCAATGGAATGAGTCCTGTTAAAGTAGATTTGGCTCCATGAAGTTGAGAGTTTTCCACCTGAAATCTCTTTCCTGGAAGTAAACCTAGACTGTGTGACAGTTCATATCAGGTTGTACGTCAGGAGATGATGTTGTTCTAAGAATGGCCTTTTGAAGATGGAGGCAGGGGTTGCAGTCCTGAACGCTAGCGATGTCTGGGAGTGAGCTGCAATGTTAGTGAAACCATATTCTGGAAGGTCGTCTTTCAGGTGATTGCCTGTGTCATGGTACAACTTTTGGACTGAGAATCAGGGCTCCCCATGGAGGTGTAAGACTAGTGATGATCCCTTGATTCATCCTAATGGGTACAGTTGGTTAGATACGGTTTTTCACTCACTGATGAAATGAGTCTTTGCCATATCAAACAAAAGACCAACTCTGGGAAGGCACAAAGTACAATGTTATTTGATGACTTTATGATAAAGGAGAGGAAACGAGAACTAGAAAGACAGTTCCAATAGTAGAGATGTGGCAGCAGACAGAAGTTGAATTTTCTTGAACTTAAATGGGGTGTTCACTTAATTTCTCTG
Source organism: Prionailurus viverrinus (assembly GCF_022837055.1). Taxonomy (NCBI): domain Eukaryota; kingdom Metazoa; phylum Chordata; class Mammalia; order Carnivora; family Felidae; genus Prionailurus; species Prionailurus viverrinus. The sequence continues at coordinate 170,957 of NC_062572.1, forward strand.
ATTCGTTGTCAGTCTGTGCATTTATGGGAGAAGTGGGGGAAGGGATATTTGTATAGGCCTTCAAGAGTGCTGGGAGGTAAAAAGGGAGAACCTCTGGACCTTGTTCCTGACTGCGTGTGTATCTTTCCCATCTTAGGAAGCTTTAAATGACACTGTGAACTGGCGGCAAAGAAGAATCAGCTAGCAGCTGCAGGTAAAATTTGAAAATAGCTACAGAAGGGGCGCCTGGGTGGCTCAGTCGTTTAAGCGTCCAACTTCAGCTCAGGTCATAATTTCACAGTCCGGGTGTTCGAGCCCCGTGTCAGGCTCTGTGCTGACAGGTCAGAGCCTGGAGCCTGTTTCAGATTCTGTTACATCTCTCTCTGTCCCTCCCCCACTCATGCATGTTCTCACTCTCTGTCTGTCTCAAAAATAAATAAACATTAGGAAAAAAATAGCTACAGAATAAACAAGTACAAGTGAGTTCAGCTAGTAATTACCAGGAGCTCATGAAACGGCTGTTATTTTTTGGTTTTTAATCTTTTTGAAAAGTTTGAAGTCAACATATGCATAGAGTATTAACAGATAAAAAAGGTAAGTTTTAGAAGGAATAAAATAATTAAGGTTCTAAACATTTGAAGATCTCAAGTAGTGAGCAGACTGTGTGGAAACTTTGTCCATGCTAACATTCCTTGGGGGTGGTGTCAAGTGTCATCATCTGTAGGAAAGCAGTGTGTCGTACAATGAATCATACCCATCAACGTGGTAGTGCCATTTCATGGCCCTTGTCTTTGCAACCCTGGGAAACATGGTGAGGATAAAAGTTATAGAAGAATAGATCTTTATGATAAAAGACACTTGTCACATGATGAATTAGAGAAAGATTGAAAATGGGAAGGAATTCCATGAACTCTGAACCCTACAGGCATGGGATAATGAGTAAGGAAAGGATGTAACAATAGCTTTGATCCTACTGTACATTGATAATCACGGGCAAAGTGTTTCATGTGTAAGAATAAATTGTATCAGGGGGGTTGGGGCGCCTGGGTGGCGCAGTCGGTTAAGCGTCCGACTTCAGCCAGGTCACGATCTCGCGGTCCGGGAGTTCGAGCCCCGCGTCGGGCTCTGGGCTGATGGCTCAGAGCCTGGAGCCTGTTTCCGATTCTGTGTCTCCCTCTCTCTCTGCCCCTCCCCCGTTCATGCTCTGTCTCTCTCTGTCCCAAAAATAAATAAACGTTGAAAAAAAAATTTTTAATTGTATCAGGGGACAGATATGAGGTCGTTGGGATCGTGGGCAGCTTATTTAAAATCATACCCAATATTGGGCCTTATCTGACAAGAGCAATTGTAACTCACAGGCCACAAATTGAACAAACACGGGAACAGCTGCAGCAGGCAGAGCTCACCTTTAGATACCAGGTAACCTGAGTTCTGCCTGACATACTGAACCCTTAGCACCTCACGCGGGTGAGTGTAGTGGCCCTTGGAATCCCTAACCACGGGCTTTACATTGTTGGCTTTTTCCGCTTGCAGTTCATGAGAAGAATGCTCAGGACAACTAGGTAAGTGTTTTCTTGTTTCCTCCTCTTTCTTTGGTGCACAGTGTGGCACCACCTTCCGACTGAAGGTGGATGTGTTTTTTCTCCCCCAGATCAAGACTCAGATCTGGGACAGGGAGATGGCGGAGCAGGGCAGGGAGGTCGCTTACTTGAAATACAGGTGTGGTCATTTGACTCGCGTTTTTATGCGTGTTTCCAGGGATGACACCTGCACTGTTAGTTGTCTAGGAGACGACGTGGTGTTGCAACTCTTATAGAAGTCCATTATTTTTCTGTATCCAAGACTGGACGGGGATGGAACCAAAGAGGCTGCCTGAGGGATACACGAGGCAGAAACCAATCACTGCAAGAACCCTCCAAGGAGAGGTAAGGAGCACGTTGTGATGTGCCGCAGTCCAATTTCTGCTGTGCAGCCTGTTCCTGTGTGTGATCATCGTGTGGTCTGGAAAGAATCACATGCACTAAGGACGGCAGGTGGTCTGAAGGGGTGACAGAAGGATGTTGTCCTCTGGTGCCACAGACAGTGAGGCACTTGTGCCTGTGACTGGTGGAGCTCATGCCCCTCCTCTGACGGTGACCCTCCCACCTCCTCTAGCATCCCCCTGTCTGAAGAGCCTGGAAACTTTCTTCCCACCCGGATACAATGTGAAGACTTTAGTTTATTTGAGGAGAAGGTCCTTTATTCACTAGTTTGAAGAGTCTTTCTTTTTGTTTGTTTTGGGAACTGTAGCCCTACATCCCGCCATTCAAGTTCCATAAAGCTTAGCTAGGTCCTCTGATGGTATCAGTGCAACTCTGCAGCTTCACTGCTAACTTCTCGCAGTTTTCCTTTTCTCAATAGTGTCAAATTAGTCTTTCCTTATATAATAACTGCTGTGGAAGGCAGCTTGTAGATAAGCTGGGAGATTGAACAAATTGCCTGAAGAAATGCACCCTTGTTGAGGACTCATTGAGGATATACACCAAACCAGTGTTCTCAGTGTTATTCTTTTTTGTTAAGTTTATTTATTTTGAGAGACGCATAGACAGAATGCCAAGCAGGCGTCACACTGTCAGTGAGGAACCCAACGCTGGGCTTGAATTCACAAGCTGTGAGATCGTGACCTGAGCCAAAATTAAGAGTCGGATGCTGAATCCAAGCATCCTCAGACTAATTCCTGATCTGTAATGAAATCGTGATTTCCCATGATGTATACTGAGAAAACTGTTTTACTGGTGAATTCTAAATTGCTAGTTGCGCCTGACCTGTCCACAGTTATGTGATTAATTATGAAACAACATGAACTAGGGCACCGTGAGGTCTTTATCAAGGTGAGGGGACGGCTCTCCCCTTTATCCTTGGGGGCCACCTGAGGCATTTGGGATACCCTCTGCCTCTGGTCAGGGACCTGAGTGTAGGGAAAAGTTTAAGATATTTGAGGAATGAGTTAAGGGATTGTTTTCATTCCGCACTGTTCTCTAAAAGCAGAATAAACCTCTGTCCCTTCCAGGGTCTTTAGTAGATCGAGAAACTGCTGAAACCTCTGTGGGTTACAGCGACTCTGGCTGTACCAAGAATGCAGACAAGGGCAAGGTAAATGCCGGGGCCATTCTCAGTTGTAACTCTTTTGGGAAATCCTCATCTTTATGTACAGTATGCTCTCCCGGCCTTGCCTCATTTTGCATGTTGTGTGCTATGTCTGTTTGTTCTTTCTTTTCCAAATGCACACTCATAACCCAGGAGCCCACAGGCTTCTCAATTTTTAGTCTGTCAGCTTTCTGTGGTAAGTTTAGAAGCCAAAAGCGCGGAGAGACTGAGTACCTTAAGGTTTTTCCGTGAGTTTCAGGAAATAATGAGAGGAGGATGAGTGCACACTCCAAACAGATGTCTCCCAGCCTGGGTGATCCCTTCCAGACCTCACCTCTGTGGGAACAGTGTGGCTGCTGTGTCTTCCTTTCTTGATTCTGGCTAGGAGATGAACCTGTTAGAAACGACATCATGACTCCAACTTTCTATTATGTGCCCTGTGCCATTTAGAGTGGTCATAGAGAAAGCCATATCATCACTCATCACCTTTCCGTCTTTGTCGGTAAATGACTTGTCTGGAATCCTCCAGCTATGCCTTAGGTAAATACAATTTGCACACTGTGTCCTTCAATTGTGTTTCTATGAGCAGTTTCTGGTTGTGTCCCCAGTCACTGTTAGAGCTGATATAGTCTCATGACACATACCAGTTTTATACCAAAGCACTTGCATGAAATCTGTTATGTGAATTTCTCCCTCTTTTTTTCCATTGCACATAATGACTCTGTGTCCTGTAGTATGCTTAAAGTCAGAATTCCCTATGAATTAAGATGAACACATCTGAGCTTTGTAGACATTCACCACAAGTAACTCGTTCTTCACAGAAGACTCTCCTTCCCCTGCAAGATTCCAGGCATCCTCCACTCCCCAGAGGTCTCTGAGGCCTTTGACAACACTTCCAGAGGGAAGACTCCTTTCTCAGGCAGAAGAGCAGAGGAGGCACAGTGAGGGTCCGGCTGCAGAATATTTTGCCAGGAGTGGCTGTGATTCCATGAGCAGAATATGAGCCGTGTATTCCCACTCATTTTTTTGTGTTCCTAATATAGCAAAAGCAGAGCATCTGGAGTCGCTGTAGAAGAGGGATGCAGGGTGAACCTGGACATGGATGGCTGCCTGTCTGGAGAATGCTACTTCATTAGTCTGTAATTACTTCTGTTAACCCTCTAGGACAGGACCCTTGCCCTTTTCTTCCACAGACGTGGGCAGTGATGTGTGGTGGCAGTAGGTTAACCTCTTGCATCTACTACCCCAAGCTGTAGGTGCTATCCAGTGGCAGGGACAGAGTTTTCAGGTACTGATGCTACTCTCTTGGATCCTGGTGGCAGAGAAGGTGGCAGGTGCTGACACATTCTTCTCTGGGTTACAGCTGCTTTTGGTATTGGTTCTTTGATCTGGAATATGGATGTAGCTTCACTTCTGTTCTGCAGGGCAGTCTGGATCCTGGGGACCTCCTCCGTTAACTGGACGATTCTGCATGCCCCGCCCCCACGGACTATTAGGCACATACACCTCCTGAACCTTGGCAGCCCTGGGGCCACCCGAAACCCCTCCACCTGCAACACTTGGTAAGACGATCTGAGCACTAGGAGTTGACTTGTAAAACACACTCACCTTATTTTGTTACTGTTAGGTCTTGGGCCAAGGTGCAGAGGCGGTACCACGGACCATTGTGGTGCAAGGGGAATGTGTCTGCTGCCATTACCAAATTCGTCAAGTTTATCAGGATCTCATCTTCGTCTTTTCCCCCACCATGGGTTGGTACAGGCGTCTCTTGTAGGAAGGAATGGGGCCATATGCAGAAAACCAGACATAGCGCTTTAGCAGAAATGCCCTGTACACAGTCCACGTGCTGGGATCTGTGAGGCATGAGGCACAATGTAATGTACGTCCATCTAGTTGTGCCCCCAGCCATCCATAGTTGTTCGATGAGTGATGAATACATCTGAGTCAGGGCTTTTAGGAGTCTTCATCAAGTTATAAGGGATGGTTCTTCAAGTTCTTTTTGGGTATCACCAGAGGCATGTGGGACACCCTGTGCATGTAATTTGGGATCTCACTGGGACAAAGAGTTTAAGTTGTCGGAAGTATGAGGGGAGGGTTTTTTGTTTTGTTTTTGACCTCCAAACAGTCTACTCAAATCAGAATAAACCTCCATCCCTTCTGGGGCTTTTTGCAGATCCAGAAGTAGGTATCACAACCAAGAGTGACATCGACACTGGCTCTGCCAAAACTGCCAAGAAGCACAAAGTAAATGCTGTGGCCATTTTCAGTTCTAAGTATTTACGGACCGCCACATCTTTCTGGTTTGTGTGTCGCATGGTCTGCTGTTTTTGTTTTCCCAAATGCAAAACCTTTACTGCCGAGTCTACGGGCTTCCCTGTTTCCCAGCTGGCATCTGTTTGTGGTAACTTGAGCAGCTAAGAGTGCCTAAAGGTGGGGACCATAGGGCTTTTCTAATGTGTTCCTGGAATAAATCAAGGAGGATGACACCACACTCCACTTGGAAGTCTCCTACCTTGCCTCATTCTTTGTGGATCTCCTCATTGTGGAATCTTTGCTCTTGCTGTGTCTTCCTCTCCTGTTTCCTTCTATTGAGGATTTTAACGTGCTCAGAAAAATCTGTGGGTATCGTTACCATTTGAAAATGCGAACTGCCTTCACTCCAACTTATATTTTTGTATGTGTCCTTTAGAATGTAAATTTCATACCCATCAGCATTTTGGTAAGCATGCTGTCCAGAATCCTTTCAGGTGTGCCCTGGGCACAAACACTCTGAACTATAAGAGGTGGCATATTTGCCATAGAAAACATGCACTGGAACTTAAGTTGTGAAGAGAAAAAATCCAAAATTACCTGTGTGGCAAGTCCCCACGGTGTCCTTCACTTGTGTTCACATGAGCATGTTCTCTCATGTCCTGTGTCACAGGTACAGCTAAAACATGGAAACTTACAGCAGGCATCAAAGTGCATTTGTGTTAATTTTGTCTTTTAGAATTTCAGCCCATTTTTCCAGAGGACACAATTACCCTGCAAAGTGTACTGCACTTAAGCTGAGAAGTACCTCCGAAGTAAAATAAATTAGCTGAACCCAACTAACATGTATAGGTTACCCGTTTCTCTAAGAGCATGCTTTCCCAGGTCCTCTGCAGGCCCTCAGGATCCCCATCTCCCCATGTGTCTCTGTGTCCATGGATAGCACTTCCAGAGAGGAGGAGAACCCATTGTCGGGACAGAAGTAGTTTGGGCACAGGCAGGGGCTTAGAGGCAGAGCTCTGAGCCACGAGGGTATGATTCCATGTGTGGACACTGGGATTGTCATTCCTTCTCATTCTGTAGTTCTCCACAGACACAATAGACAGCCTCTGTGGTGGAGGGGATGAAGGGTGGAGTGTGATCCTGGACATAGTTGCTTTCCTATCTGGAATATGCTACTTTGTTAATTTAGTATTCAGCCTATAAATCTTCTAGGAAAAGGGCCCTTGCTGTTTCTACGTTTCCAGACACGTGGGGACACTAGTTTATCCCAATCACATCAAGAGTCCTGGTCCTTTCCCAGGATTGCCTTGCAGGCTGTACCCCGCGGACCACCCTTCACCACCAGTCATGGGCTATAGGCCACATCCCCCTCCTCCACCTACTCTATTAAGATGACCTGAACTGGCTGAGTGGCTGGTAAAGTATATTCATCTTCTTCATGATTGACTTTGTGGGAATGATGTAGAGATAGTTGTGAGTCTTGGCAATCCAACTACAAACTGCCTGAGGACACTGTAGCATATCTCAAGTTTCTCAGGCCATACATACAATGGGCAGTGGCATGTCCCTGTAATACAGTGAGCTATACGTTTCTCTTGTCAAATGAAAGAGGAGTTTTTACACAAAAGTAGACGTATCAGCAGTACTGGTGGGTATGTTGGAGACACAATGTGTTGGGTTCTGTAATGAATGAAGTGCACCCCTAACTTTTAGAGCATCAGGTGTCCTATGTGACAGAGGGACATTCATTACTTTTGATCACCAACATGGAAACACCAGTGAGGATCCAGGGCAAAACCGGGAGAGCCTTGAATCATACAGGAATAGAAGGGAAGTTGAGCAGAGTAAGCAGAGTTTGAGGAGGTGCAGAGGGGAGGGTGTTGGGGTCAGGGAGATGCAGTTGGAGGTCTTTCCAGCCACAGCCTGAGAAGGGAGTGTGAGGTCCATACAGAACTGCTATGTGGGATTGCTCTCAGTGCAAAGTGCACGCAGGTAATCACCTAAAAAGATTCTCATCTCCCTGGATTTTCCTGAAGGTTCTGGATATTTGTGGGGGGGAAAGAGCCCTGGATATATGGGGTATTTAACTTGGTCTTATGAAAATGCTGTATGCCCAAGTTCATATCCCTCAAGAGACTAAAAGTGGAGACAGGGTCTAGATCAGCTGAGTCATCCTACAATTCAGGGCTGGCCAGATGCCACCACTGCTGGACCCCTGTCATCATCCTGACTACAGCTTTGCATCTTCTCAAACTTCTCTTACAATATTATGACAGCTGTGTTATCTGTGAAAACAGGGGTAATATTTGTTTCTAAGAACAAGAGAAAAAGAAGACATTCAGTGCATAAAGCGTCTGCAAAATCTCTGGGAAGGGTCCCCTCACGCTTCTCACAGTTAGTTTCCATTAAGATCTCTCCACACAATGATCCTCCAAAAAAGATGGTCACGGGAGTTCATTAAACTAAGACTGTTAACAACTCAGCCCAGGGAGTGGGAATCACTGTTTTAAAAAATAAGACAATGTCCCTCGTTTTTTTATTTGAATTTGGGCCCTGTCACACAATGAAAGAAAAGATAATTATGAGAATGTGTACATTCAGAGGCCTAGATCTGAAGACAATCATTTTCTATTACACATCATCTCACAGATGCAGCCACACACTACAGTGTTCATCTGAGGCCACAGATAAACTACAGAAGACAGAATGCATGTAGGAAAACATAAGACCACAGGGAAATAAACCAAAATCTCTTTGCCTTATAGGACAACTCTTTTGAAATTGAAGAGGACTGGGCACGGTGACAGACAATAGTGTTTGTATATACATTTTAAATGCTTTCCCTGCCCATCCTGTCCCCTCCAGTTTGTCCTTCCTACTGTCCCCTAATCTACCTTTCATCGTTTTGTCTCCGTGTCAGCGTCTGCTTCTAGGGCCATCTACTCTCGCTCCCCATTGAGTGCACACAGTGGGGTTCCTGTACACACAGGAAATAAAGTGCCAGAAATGGTGGTGAGGGAGGATAGAAGCAAGATCACCCTTTGTGCAGGGGAGCCTGAGGGAGTTTTCTGGGGTGATGGGAACTACCTATATCTAGATTGATGGGGTGCTTATGCTCAATTATTTTGGAAATATTCCCTGACTCCATGGTGCCTTGGGATCAGACAGGTATCTGTCCTTAGTAAATGGCTGAGATCTAATGGTGGAGAAGGATGAGGGACCAGCAGTGACTGTGGTAGAGGAGTGAGGGTCAGACCCATGCCCAGAATGCCAGGTCCCCACAGACAGCACCACGTGTAGGAGGACTCTGAGGAGCAGAGATTTCTTGATCAGACCCATGGACTACATAATCATCCTGCAGTTTCCTCACTGAGCGATGGCCAGAGCAGAAGGACAGCAGCTGGAGGACACCCTGATCATGGCTGGAGTGGAGCAGTGGGCCTAGGGGATTGAGTCAAAAGGGACAGGCAGAAGGTAGTGACAGGGAGTCTGAGAGACAAAGGAAAGAGAAGAGAAGGGACCCTTCTCTGCTGACTTCACCTACATTTCTGTGTGACCAAAACGAGACCCTTGTCTCCCAGGGAAGGGAAGAGGGCTGGCAAAACACCGAGTGACATACTAGGCTCAAGTGTCCATGGTATCTGCCTTGCTCTTGAGTACCTAACACAGGAAGCACGAGCTTTCTGTCATGATTGGAACTGCAGCTCGTAGCATTTAGTGAAAATCAATCCAATTATGCATATCTCAGCATTAAAGTACTCCAACAAAATTAAGTGAACACACTGAAAGATACAATGCAGGATAAAGTCCAAAGGTAGATCGACGGCAATACTTACGGGAATACAGTCTATCCGAAAAGGAGGCAGGTACCCTAGTGCAGGCCTTCAGCCACCTGGGCGATATCTGAAAACGTAAAAAAAAAAAAAAAAAAAAAAGTCCTTACTCCAAAAGCAACATTAGCACTAGACACAAAGGGATCATGATTAAGGTTTAGAGAGCAACCATATGACTTCATCGTGCTGTATCCATGAGAACAAGTCTCATCAAATTATACCCTTTAATTTGAGGCTCTTTGTTATATGTAAATTGTACCTCATTAAAGAGAGTTTCAAAGCACAAAATACTAGAAGCAAATGTGGGAACGTTCCTTTCAAATCCTGAAGTGCACAGGTGAGATGAGTTGTCTGCCCATGTCTCAAAAATCCAAAATAATACACCTAAAAAATTAATAATAGCAGACTAAGCAGACCCTGAGCTCACGCTGTCCCATGTTTTCAACTGCATAACATCCACATCCAAGTCCATGAACCAGAGAGGGATCCAAGACTGGCACAACAAACTCCACACCTAAATAGAAGATGCAGCAGGAAGGTTAGGAAGGTCAGAAAGTTGGAGGCTGGCTGCCTGCAGAAGGAGCAGAGAAAGTGAGCGCTCACATGAGGGAACTGACACAGGGAAGACTAATCTCCATAACATTTGGCATTAAAACCCAGAGGGGCTGAATTCCCTTGAGTTTAGATCCTGGTGCTTTGGAGGTCAGCTGACCCAGCACCGGGTGATCCAGAAGGATGAGTGATAGCCAGGTCCCTGCCTGTGTAGAGACGCAACATAAACATGGCATTTCACACAATGCTTAGGCCACAGGAGACACATGTATTCATGCTGATTCTTGACTCAGCTGGCCTGCCTGGGTCCCACTGAGAGCAAGCAGAGCCCACAACAGACACGCAATCTGTGCAGACCCCTGCACTGAAAGGAAAAGTAACCCAGACACAACAGCAGGGAGTGAGCAATACCCATACGATATCCTCCTGAAGGTCCAGGGCCTGTAAATGGAGACGTGCACTGCTGAGGACTCCAGGACCTCTTTTTCATAATGGCATTAATTTCAAGATCAGAAGGCACAGCTGACTTTCTTAACACAGAGAAATAGAGCCAGAGAGACAGACAAAATGCACACACAGAGATGTTTATCCACAATGAAAGACCTAGTCAAAGCCACAGCCAGAGATCTAAGCCAAAGAGATATAAGTAACGTACCTGATACAGAATTTAAAGGAATTATCATAAGGATACTCATTGGAGTTGTGAAATGAGTAGAAGAGTGAGACCCCTGACATAGAGATAAGAAATAACACAGTAGACACTGAGGACACAATAAAGGAGAAACATGCTTGCTGGAATGAACAGAGGGATGGAAGAAGCAGCCGAACAAACTAGTGACCTCGAAGACTGAGTGATGGAAATTAATCACATTGAACCAAAGAGAGCGAACAGAATTCTGCAACGTGAGGTGAGACTAAGGGAACTCAGTGACTACAGCAAAGATAATAGTATTCGTATTGTAGGAGTCCAGAAGGAAGAGAAAATGGGGAAGAAAATTTATTTGAGGAAACAATAGCTGAAAACTTCCCTAATTGGGGGAGGGACACAAACATCCACATCCAGGAGACTAGAGAACTCCCATCAAAATCAGGCCAACACACAAACTTTTGTAAGCAAAGTTACAAATTAGGGTGAGAATAAAGAAAACTCGTAAAAGCAGCAAAACAGTCCTTAACTTAGAAGGGAAGACCCATAAGGCTAGCTACATATTTCTGAACAGAAACTTGGCAAGCCAGATATGAGTGACATCACATATTCAAAGTGCTGAATGGAAAAATCAGCGGCCAAGAATACTCTATTCAGCAAGGCTATCTTTCAGGATGAAGGATGCACAGACTTTCCCAAACAAAACCTAAAGGAGTTTGTACCACTAAACCAGTCCTGCAAGAAATATGAAGAGGGATTCTTTGAGTGGAAAGGGGAGACCAACAGTGACAGTATAGAGGTAGAAGACAAATTCAAGTAAAAAATGATCATTTCTGGAAAAAAATCAGTTACAGTACTCAGAGAAATAGATCTGAAATATAATAACATCTGCCAAAAACCTAGGGAGGAGAAAGTAATGGGTGCAAAGGTAAATGACCATCAACTTAATACAAACTGCTAAATGCAGAAGAGGTTATAGAAACACCTAACTGTAGCCATATCCTAAAACCAGTCATACATATGCTAAGAATAGAGATAAAAAAATCAAAATATATCACTAAAGAATATAAGCAATACATGAAAGAAAGGCAAGAAAGGATCAGAGAAAATCATTAGAAACCACAACAAAACAGGCAATAAAATGGCAATACATATAGACATATCAATCAATTTTGAGGGAAATGGAGTGAATGCTCCAATCTAGAGAGGTAGGGAGTAAGAATGGATGAAAAAACAAAACAGATTCAGATGCCTACAAGTGACCCACTTTACACCTCAAGAATGATAGTGAGGATAGAGAAACATCACACAAATGAATGTCAAAAGAAAGCCGGAGTAACAATACTTGTATCAGAAAAAAATACACTTAAAAAAGTACATAACAAGAGACAGATGAGGACAGTCTATAACAGTAAATGGTACAATCCAAAAAGAAGATATAACAACTGTAAATATATCCCACAATTGAGATTTATTCCCAAGCTATAAAGGTGGTTCAATATTCGCAAATCAATCAATGTGATACAATACATCAACAGGAGAAAGGATAAGAACCAGATGATCGGGGCATCTGGGTGGCTCATCCTTTAACAGTCTGAAATCAGCTCGGGTCATGACTTCATGATTCCTCAGTTCATGTCCCGCATCAGACTCTGTGCTGAAAGCTCAGATCCAAGAGCCTCCTTCGAATTCTATGTCTCCCTCTCTCTCTGCCCCTCCCCTGCTCACGCTCTGCCTCTCTCAAAATTAATAAACGTTAAAAGAAAAGAACCATACAGTCATTTCAATACATGCAGAAAGAAACATTTGCAAAGTACAACATCCGTTCATGCATGTAACCCCCTAAAGTAGGTTTACAGGAAACATACATTAACGTCATAAAGGTTAACTATAAAAACCCTGCAGTTATAATCAACCTTAATGGGGAACATCTGAGAGCTTTTCCTGTAAGGTCAGGAAGAAGACAAGGATGTTTACTCATACCACTTTTAGTAAACAAATGACTGGAAGTCCTAGCCACATCCAGCAGACGAAACGAAACGATTTGCAGATTACATGACACTATATATAGAAACCCCTAAAGAGTCCACCCAATAACTCTTAGATCTGATAAATGAATTCATCAATGTCACAGGATACAAAATCATTGTACAGAAATCTGTTGCATTTGTAGACAATACGGAAGCAGTAGAAAGAGACATTAAGAAAACAGTCCCATTTACAGTCATATGCCAAAAATAAGATATCTATGAATAAATCTAACCAAAGTGGTGAGCGACCTCTACTCAGAAAAGTATAAAACAGTGATGAAAGAAATTCAAGATGACACAAAGAAATGGAAGGACATTCCTCACTCATGGATCAGAAGTACAAATATAGTGAAAATGTCTATACTTCCCAAAGCAATTGACAGAATTAATGGAATCTCCATCAAATTACTGACAGCAGTTTTCACAGAACGACAACAGTTCTAAAATTTGTATGGAACCAAAAAATACCGCAATATTCAGAGTAAATCTTTATGTGAAGTGATAATTATGGATGGCACTATGCCTCTGGATCTTCTGCTCCAAAACACAATAACTCTGGCTTAAGCATTTGAACAAATGTTAGGCATATCCCAGCCAAGGATCATTCTACAAAATACATTGTACCAACGTATCCTCAAAACTTTGCACCTTATGAAAAATATGGAAAAATCTAAAAATTGTCATGGCCAAGTGGAGCCTAAGGAGACAGGATGACTGTAATGTGGCAGCTGGGATGAGTCTGGGCTAGGAGAGGTTAAAGCCGAAGCAATCTGAATACAAATATAAACTTTACTTCATACTACCATATCTCTTTGATACCTTGATTGTGATCATGTACCAACCATTATGACATCAATAGTGAGAAAACATTCTGATGTATGTGGATACTCAGTATTATCTTCCCAATTTTTTTTGGTAACTAGAAACCCATCATGAGAGAATAGATTATTAGTAATCATGGTTTTTCTACACATAAGATTATATAACCAGTTCCAGTATTAGTTACTAGTGATGGCCATGTACCTATTCTTGTTGTTCTTACTATTGTCTAATTTAAATAATAGCATTCATGGTACAGAAAACTGAATGCATGATAAACACTTCATAGAAACATCTAGCTTTACATATTTTACGATAATAACGTATGTATATACCACTCTATTATGTGGTATGTAAATTAAGTGTTTTTCTGATCTTGAACGAGCATGTCATTGAATGGCTTTCCATAAAGGTGGTTATGCTAGATCATGAATGATTCTCAGATTTTACAGGATGTACGTCACATCATGCCTGAACATTGTCAAAAATAAAAACATACACGCGGACAGATGAAGCATTGTGACTGGCTCACTTATTGTAAAGAACCCTTGCTTTAATATTTTCACGTATACTTTTAGCAGGAATATAAGAGAATCAAATATTTCCAAATCAAAGAGATATTCAAAGACTGGAAGAACGATAGGGAGTTCAAAGGGTTTCAGAAGGATAAGATGTGACCGTGAAGGGGGAGTCACAGGCAAGCAGCTTTCTCTGGTCCACACTGACATGTTTGCATGAGGATATGTGACTTGCCAAAGGGTAAGTCCCAGAAGTACCAGAGGGAAAGACAACGCTTTAGGGCGGGGTGACATGGAAAAGGTGCTTCTGTGCCTAAGAGATGGGTCAGCAACCTGGCTGGGCGTCTCTGCGTCAAAGACTTCAAAAGGCCAGCAGTAACCTATACTCACAAAGATCTTAGTAACATAGATCAAAGTAACTTAGAGCCACAAAGATTTTAGAGCCACAGAGGCGATCTTCAACTATGATTAGGAGATGGTCAGAGTTTCACAGGATATGATCTTTGAGCCGGCAGTAGATGGCTAAATATTATTTAGGGCTATACATTTAATGAAAAAATGTATGTGTAAAAATTTGGGTTTGGAATGTTAAGAAAAATCACAGGCCCATCATGGAGTTACTTACGTTAAGGCCACATGTCACTAAACCTAATTTCATTCCTGCAGGAATGTAACCTTTCACCGGTCAGCAAATAATTTCCTAGTCAGTACTGGAAATTTAACTGATAGATCCCTGCCATTCCCCTCAGAGAGGCAGTCTTGCCTAAATAAGGTATTCCATGCCACTTTTTTTTTTAAGTTTATTCAAGTTAGAGACAAAGAGAGCACATGCCAGAGAGGGGCAAGACAACAGGGAAAGAGAGAATCCCACAACCAAGAGGTCATGATCTGAGCAAAGATCAAGAGTCAGACACTTAACCAAGCCATCCAGGCACCCCGAGAATGTGGAGTTTCAAAGGTTAGCAGTCTTGGCTGGGATACAGCCATGATGGCACTGGCCTACTCCTGAAAAGAAGGCAGCCAACAACTTGCAGTCAGATGGCATTGAAACAGTGACCTGTACAACGCCTGGTGCACACACTGGAGAGATTATACACTGATCAGGGAGAACATCCCTGAGAAGCAGTGTTCACAATGAGGGGACAAAGAGCTAGGACAGGTGGGCTGCGTGGCACCATTTCCCTGTTCTGCACACCTCCCCCCCAGCAAAAAAAAAACACAGAGCCATATGCTGGAAACAAGGCATTCCCCACACTGGGTGCCTAAGCTGCTTACACCAACCCCAACTTCCTGTGTTCTGGCGAGACTGGCCTAGGTCATTGAAGTTTGCCTCTGTCGCAATGGACCTGGCCCATTCCCCAGAACACCAGTGGAAGCCCATGACCAGACCACCTCTCTTGACCAGACAGTTATGCTTCACTTCTAGTGGCAATCGTTTCAAGTCTCATTTAACAAGCAGATCGGAGCAGACCTAGATAAGTCTCACCACATTCTGGCCAAGGACCATACATTGCTCATACAACTGGCTTGAAGGATAGTGCAGCCAGAACATAAAACAGTGCATGCAACACACACCACAGACACTCCATGATGTGCTAGGCCCTGGACACTTGATGATCTCCTCTTCATAAAGCCATTCATCTCAGAGGCAGGTAACATAATGAGCTTTGGTAAAAGAGAAGGCAAATACTCAACCAAAATGCCAAGACAAGAGGAATGCATCCCAAATGAAAGAACAAGATAAGGTCATGGCCAGGGACATGGAAAGAACACTTCCAAACTCATTCTATGAGGCCAACATGGCCTTGAGTCCAAACTGGACAAAGACCCCACCAGAAAGGAAAACTACAGACCAATTTCCCTGATGATCCTGGATGCAAAAATTCTCAACAAAAAGTAGCAAACCGGATCCAACAATACATAAAAAGGATTATTCAGGACAATGAGGTGGATTTTGTTCCTGGAATGCACAATAGATTCAATATCTGCAAATCAACTGATGTGATATATCACATTGATAAAAGAAAGGATAACAACCACATGATCCTCTCCATAGATGCAGAATAAGCGTTTGATAAAATGCATCAGCATCCTTTCGTGGTGAAAAAAAAAAAATACCTCATGAAAGGAGGGATAGAAGTATCATGCCTCAACATGAGACTATCCAGATATGAAAGTCCCACAGCTCATATCATCTTCAATGGTGAAAAACTGAGCTTTCCCCCTAAGGTCAGGAACACGATGGGGATATCCACTCTCAGCACTTTTATTCACCATACTGTTGGAAGTCTTAGCCTCAGCAATCAGACATCAAAAAGAATACAAGGTGTCCAAGTTGGCAAGGAGGAATCAATCTTTCCCTGCTCACAGACATGATACTCTCCGTGGAAAATCCGAATGACTCCACCAAAAAACATCTAGGATTGATACAGGAATTCAGGAAAGTATCAGAATATAAAATCAATATGTAGAAGTTGATTGCATTTCTATACACCAGTAATGAATCAACAGAGAAATCAAGGAATTGATGTCATTTACAACTGCACTGAAAACCATAAAATACCCAGGGATAAACCCAACCAAAGAGGGAAAACATCAGTACAGTTAAAACAATAGAGGGTCTCCTGGGTGGCTCAGTCAGTTAAGTGCTGTCTTCGGTTCTGGGCATGATCCTGCATTTGTGGGATTGAGTCCCTTGACGGGCTCTGTGCTGACAGCTCAGAGTCTGGAGCCTGCCTCAGAGTCTGTGTCTCCCTCTCTCTCTCTGCGCCCCCCCCCCCACTCATGCGCTGTCACTTGCTCGCTCACTCTCTCAAATATAAATAAACATTAAAAAAATTAAAAGAACAAACCATACAACCTCTATAAAAGAAGTTGAAGAAGACACAAAGAAATGAAAAAAAAAATCCCATGCACATGGATTAGAAGAACAAATATTGTTAAAATGTCAATACTACCCAAAGCAATTGACAAATTCAATGTAATTCCTATCAAAATAACACCAGCATTTTTCACAGAGCTAGAGACAACAATCCTAAAATTGTATGGAATCAGAAAAGACCCCAAGGAGCCAAAGTAATGTTGAAAAAGAAAAAAAGATGGAGACATTCCAACTCTGGACTTTATGGTGCATTAGAAAGCCGCAATCATCAAGACAGTATGGTATGGGCACAAGAACAGACACATAGATCAAAGGACCAGAATAAGGAACCCAGAAATGGAGCCTCAAACATATGGCTGAATAATCTTTCACAAAGCAGGAAAGAATATCCAAAGGAAAAAGAAGAGTCTCTTCAGCAAATGGTACTGAGAAAACTGGACAGTGAGAAGTATGAACCTGGACTATGTTCTTGAACTTCTCTCTCTCTCTCTCTCTCTCTCTCTCTCTCTCTCTCTCTCTCTGTCACACACACACACACACACACACACACACACACACACACACACACACCTCAAATGGATGAAAGATCTAAATGTAAGACAGGAAACCATCAAAATCCTAGAGGAGAAAACAAGCAACCTACCTCTTTGATCCTGACCACAACAACTTCTTGCTTGTCATTTCTCCAGAATCAAGGGCAATAAAACCAAAATAAACTATTGGGACCTCAAGATAAAAAGCTTCTGCACAGCAGAGGACACAATCAGGAAAACTAAAAGGAAACTTAATGGAATGGGAGAAGATATTTGCAGGTGACATATCAGATAAAGGGTTAGTATCCAAAATCTATCAAGAACTTATCACACTCAACACCCAAAAACCAAATAATCCAGAGATGAAATGGGCAAAAGACATGAAGAGACACTTTAACAAACAGGACATCTAGATTGGTCACACGTGAAAAGATGCTCACCCTCATTCCTCATAAGTGAAATACACATCAAACCCACAATGAGATATCCCCTCACGCCTATCAGAATGGCTAAAATTAACATCTCAGGAAACGACAGATGTTGGCAAGGATGCAAAGGGAAAGTTTTGCGATGCTGGTGGGAATGCAAAATGGTGTAGCCACTCTGGAAAATAGTATGGAGATTCGCTACAAAAACCAAAAGTAGAACTGCACTAGGACCCAGCAATTGCACTACTAGGTATTTACACAAAGGATACATTAATGCTGACTCCAAGTGGCACATACACTCCAATGTTTATAGCAGCATTATCAACAATAGCTACATTATGCAACGAGGCCAAATGACCATTGACAGATGAATGGATAAAGAAGATGTATATTCATACAATGGAATATTACACGGCAATCAAAGG
Source organism: Prionailurus viverrinus (assembly GCF_022837055.1). Taxonomy (NCBI): domain Eukaryota; kingdom Metazoa; phylum Chordata; class Mammalia; order Carnivora; family Felidae; genus Prionailurus; species Prionailurus viverrinus. The sequence goes on from NC_062572.1 coordinate 188,980, forward strand.
GAGTGAAATCTTGCTATTTTCAACAACGTGGAGTGAACTGGACTTTATTATAAGTAAAATATGTCAGAGAAAGACACACATCATATTAAATTCCACAGATGAGAGAATTCATAACACTGAAGAACATAGTGAAAGAAAAGCAAAAATAAGATACAGAGATGGAGTCAAAAGATAAGACACTGTTAAATAGAGGGAAGAAGCTCAGGGTTCCTGGAGGGTTACTGAATAGGGGTATGGGCTAAATGGGTGATGGGCATTAGAGACAGCACTTGGGATGAGTACTGGATATATTTTTGTAATTGACGGATCACTAAATTCTAATCCTGAAACTGTATTCCACTATAAGGTAACTAACTTGGGGTTAAATTTTTAAAAAGAAGAAATGTTAGGGGCGCCTGGGTGGCGCAGTCGGTTAAGCGTCCGACTTCAGCCAGGTCACGATCTCGCGGTCCGGGAGTTCGAGCCCCGCGTCGGGCTCTGGGCTGATGGCTCAGAGCCTGGAGCCTGTTTCCGATTCTGTGTCTCCCTCTCTCTCTGCCCCTCCCCCATTCATGCTCTGTCTCTCTCTGTCCCAAAAATAAATAAACGTTGAAAAAAAAAAATTAAAAAAAAGAAGAAATGTTAAAAATAAGTAAAGAAATACACTGCCAGTCAAAAGAAAAGAATATATAAATCGGGCTCTTTTAGTGGAAATGAAAGACCAAAATTGTTACAGACAAGAAAGGATCAGAGAAAACATCAAGATACAATGGTAAAACAACTAGTAGGGCACTAAATATATACCTATCAATAATTACTCTAATGTAAATCGACTAAATGCTCCAATCAAAAGACATTGGATAGGGGGTCAGAATGGACAAAAAAAGAAAAGAAAAGAAAAGAAAAGTAAAGAAAAGAAAAGAAACAAACAAAACAAGGCCTATCTAGGTACTACCTACAAAGCCTTATTTGGACTTAAGTCACCTGCAGATTTAAATGGAGGGAATGAAAAAACATTTTTCATGCCAACAATATCAAAAGAAACCCAGTACCAATACTTATATCGGGCAAAAAAACTTTAAAATCGAGACTGTAGTTTGGTACCCTTTAGGTCAATACCTAGTAGTAAAATTGCATGCACCCAGTATTTATAGCAGCTTTATCAACAGTAGCTAAATTATGGAGAGCCCAAGTATCCATCAAGTGATGAAGGTATAAAGAAGTTGTGGGGTCTGTGTACGTGAGGGTCTGTGTATTCATGTATATGCATGTGTGTGTGTTTGTATATATATTCATACATACATACATATGTATATACAATCTAATATGTCTCAGCTTCAATGGAATGAAATCCTGCCATTTACAACGATGTGGATGGATCTAGAATGTGTTATGCTAAGTGAAATATGTCAATCAGAGAAAGACAAATATATGATTTCACTCATGTGGAATTGAAGAAACAAAACAGATGAAAACATGGGAAGGAGGCAGGAAAAGAGAAGAGTGGTAACAAACTACATGTGTCTCTTAATGATAGAGAAAAAAAAGTGAAGGTTCATGGAGGGAGATGGGTCAGCTCTGGGCTAGATGGGGGACCTATATTAAGAAGAGCACTTGGGGCGCCTGGGTGGCGCAGTCGGTTAAGCGTCGGACTTCAGCCAGGTCACGATCTCGCGGTCCGTGAGTTCGAGCCCCGCGTCAGGGTCTGGGCTGATGGCTCAGAACCTGGAGCCTGTTTCCGATTCTGTGTCTCCCTCTCTCTCTGCCCCTCCCCCGTTCATGCTCTGTCTCTCTCTGTCCCAAAAATAAATAAACATTGAAAAAAAATTAAAAAAAAAAGAGCACTTGTTGTGATGAGCACTGGGTGTTGTATGTAAGGGATGAATCACTGAGTTCTACTCACGAATCCGAGAATGCACTGTATGTCAACTAAGACTTAAATTTAAAAAATAAATAAAGCTGTAACAAGAGATGAAGACAAACACTATCTCATACTAAAGGGGACAACCAAACAAGAAGATCCAATGATTATAAATTTTGATGCCCCCAACATGCAACCACCAAGTATATAAAACATTTAACAACAACCATAAAAGAACTCATTTATAATAATATAACGATATTAGAGGACTTTAACACATAACTCACATCGATGGACAGAACCTGTAAATAGAAATTCAACAAGGAAACAATGGCTTTGAATCACACACTGGACCAGATGGGTTTAACAGATATATCCAGAACACTCCATACTAAAATGACAGAGTACACACACTTTTTCAAGTGCACATGGGGCATTCTCCATAATTGATCACATTCTAGGTCACAAAGCAGGCCTCAACAGGTACCCAAAGACAGAGATCAGACCAAGCATTTTTTTCTGACCACAAAGCTAAGAAACTTGAAGTTAACCAGGTGTGCGTGCACGCGCGCGCGCACACACACACACACACACACACACACACACACACTAAGGGGGAAAGGCCACAAATAAAGGGAGGTTAAATAACATGCTACCAAATGAATGGGTCAAACAGGAAATCAATGAGAAAATACACTGAAACTAATGAAAATGAAAATACACTGGTAAAAATATTTGGAATGCGGCAGAAGCAGTCTATGATGGAAGTATATAGCAGTACAAGCTACCATAAAGAGCAAGACAAATCCCAAACAATCCTAACTTATAACTAAAGGAATGAGAAGAACAGCCGAAGGAAGGAAATATTAGAGATTAAGGCAGAAATAAGGAATATAGAAACCAAAAAGACACTAGACCAAATCAATGAAACCAGGGGCTGGTTCCTTGAAAACAGTAATCAACATGAAAACCTCCTAGGCAGAGTTTTCACAAAGAAGAAGGAAAGGACTCAAGTAAATAAAATCACAAATAACACAGGAGAAATAACAGTCAATGCCACAAAAATACAGTTAGAAGATAATATTATGAAAATCTATATGCAACAAATTGGACACTCTGAGAAAAATGGAACAATTCCTAGAAACACACAAACTACCAAAACTGAAACGGGAAGATACATAAAATCTGAAAACAGAAAGAAATCAAATCAGTAATAAAAAAATCTCCCCCCAACACAAGAGTTCAGGGCCAGATGAACTAATGAATTCTACCATCCATTTAAGGAAGAGATAATATATATTCTTCTCGAATTATTACAAAAAAATAAAAAAAGAAGGAAAACTTACAAATTCATCTTATGAGGCCATCATTACCCTGATACCAACGCCAGTTAAAGCCTCCACTAAAAATGAAAACTGCCAGGGCTCCTGTGTGGCTCAGTGGGTTTAGTGTCCAAATCTTAATTTTGGATTAGGACATTATCTTGCAGCGCATGGGTTCGAGTCCCACGTTGGACCCTGTGCTGACAGTGTGGAGCATGGCCAGGATTCTCCCTCTCCCTGTCTCTCTGCCCATCCCTCACTTTTATCCCTCTAAGTAAATAAATACTTTAAATATGTTAAAAATTTTTAAATAAAACTACAGACCAATATCCCGATGAATATGTATGCATAAATTCACATCAAAATACCTTCAAATTAAAGTCAATAATACATTAATAGAATCATTTACCATAATCAAGTGGGATATATTCCCGGACTGCAAGCGTGGTTCCACATTCACAGATCAATCAACATGATGCACCACAGTAATAGAAGAAAGGATAAGAACAATATGATGCTTTCAAGACATGCAGGGAAACAATTTGACAAAATGTCACATCCATTCACGATAAAACCCCCTAGCAAGTATATTGGGACTCAACCTACCTGCACATAATAAAGGTCATCTAGGAAAAACCCACAGCTCATCTCATCCTCAATGGGGAAAAATTGAAAGTTTTTCTTCCAAGGTCGGGGACAAGACAGGGATGATCCCTCTCACCACTGTTATTCCACATAGTACTGTAAGTTTTAGCCACAGCAATAAGACAACAAAAAGAAATAAGAGGCATCCAAATTGGCAAGGAAGAAATAGAACTTTCACTATTTGGAAATGACATGATGCTCTCTATAGAAAACATGAAAGACTCCCCCCAAAATTGTTAGAATTGATATATGAATTCGACAAATCAAAATATACAGAAATCAATGTACATAAATCTATTGCACTTCTGTAGACAAATAATGAATTAACAGAAAGAGAAAGTAAGGGATCAATCCCATTGACAGGTGCACCAAATACCCCAAGATACCTGGAATAAACCTAACCAAAGAGGTAAAAGATCTGTACTCTAAAGGCTGTGAAACACTGATGAAAGAAATGGAAGAGGACACAAAGAAAAGGAAATACATTTCATGTTCACGGATAGGAAGAACAAAATACTGTTAAAAGGTCTACACTCCACAAAACAATCTACACATGTAATGAAATCCCTATCACACAAACAACACATTTGTCACAGAACTAGAACAAATAGTCCCAAAATATGTATGGAGTGGCAAAGACCCCAAACAGCCAAAAGAAATTGAAGACCAAAACTAAAGCTGGAGACATCACGCTTCTAGACTTTAGGTTATATAACAAAGCTGTACTGAACAGAACAGTATGGTACTGGCAACCAACAACAACAACAAAAACACAGACGCAGAGAACAATAGAATGGAAACCCAGGCATGAACTCATACATATATGGTCAATTAATTCTCAACAAAGCAGGAAAGGATATCCAATGGGGGAAAAAAAGATACTCTTGGGACACAAGTGTGGCTCCACAGCGTGTGACTGTGGATTCAGCTCCGATCATGATCTCAGGGCAGTGCAGAGCATGCGTGGGATTCTCTCTTTCCATTTCTCTCTGCCCCTCTTCTGCATGTTCTCTCTCTCACTCTCTCTCTCTGTCTCTCTCTCTCAAAAATAAATACATAAAATTTTAAAAAGTCTCCTCAACATGTGGTTTTGCAAAAACTAGACAGCAACCTGCAAAACAAAACAAAAACACAAACGGACCACTTTCTTACAACATACACAAAAATAAATCCAACATGAATAAAGAACTACGTGTGAAACCTGAAACCATAAAAATCCCAGAGGATACCTAACACAGGCAGTATCTTATTTGACAGTGGCTGTACAAACATCTTTGTAGATATATATCCTGAGGTAAGGGAAACACAAGCAAAAATAATGGGACTTCATAAAAATAAAAAGCTTCTGTCACAAAGGATAATCAATTAAACACCTACAGAAACTAAACACTACAGAATAATATTTGAACAAAACTAAAACACCTACAGAATAATATTTGTAAACGACATCTGATAAAGGGTTACTGTCCAAAATATATAAAGTTATACAGCACCCAAAAAATGAGAAATCCAATTAAAAATGGGCAGATGACATGAATGGACATTTTCCCAAGGTGACATAAACATAGCCAAGAGACACATGAAAAGATGCTCAGCATTACTCATCTTCAGGGAAATACAATTCAAAAGTACAATGAGATAACACGTCACATCTGTGAGAATGACTAAAATCAATGAATGATGAAACAGCAGGTGTTGGCAAGGATGTGGGAAAAGAGAAACCCTCTTGCATTGTGGGAAGGAATGCAAACTGGTACAGCCACTCTGGAAAACATCATGGAGATTCGTCAAAAAAAAAAAATGGAAATAGAACTATGTTACAATCCAGCAATTTCACTACGAGGTATTTACAGAAAGAATACAAAAATAATTCTTCAAAGGGATACATGCATCATGAGCAGCATTTTCTACAAAAGCCAAATTAAGGAAACTGACCAACCATCCATCAACTGATGAATAAACTGAGATGTAGTATATGGAATGTAATATTATTCAGCCATAAAAACATGAAATCTTGTCATTTTCCACGAGGTGGATGGAGTGAGAGAATGTTATGCTGGGTGAAATAAGCCTGTCAGAGAAACACAAATACCAGATGATTTCACTAACACATGAAAATGAAACAAAACAAAGGGGGGGGGGGACTAGACAGTGACAAACACTCTGAACTAGAAAACAAACTGAGGGGTTCCACAGTGAGGTGGGGGAATGGATGAAAAAGCTGCTGGGGATTACCAAGTGCACCTGGGATGAGCACCAAGTGACGCATGGAAGTGTTGCTCTATATTGTACGCCTGAAACTAATATTACACTGTAGGTTTCTTAAGTGCAATTTAAAGTAATAGATAACATAAGGTTAAGACACCTACCTACCGGGTTTTCTGTAGTTTTCAATCACTTCATTAGGTTAGAAAAATAACCATAAATTTTTTTAAAAAGCATGTATGATGTGGGGGACAGTTTGTGCCCTTACCTCGGAACAACCCAGAAAATGCAAGGGCCTATGCTGTTTAGCAACCATCATGCCCAAGGAAGCCACCCAGAACCCCCTCCTCAGTACTCAGTACAACAAGGCAGCTTCTCTCTGGCGACTCAGGAGATGCCAAGTTGCTGCTAAACTCCCAAGGTCTCCCCTGGGGCAGGCGGCAGAACCCGCTGGAAACACAGCTCTGCTCTCTGTCCTGAGACAGCGGTAGAGGCCCTGTGTCCTCTGGGAGCAGCAGCAGCCCTTCCTGCTCTGAAGTGCCCTGGGTCAGAAAAGCCGATGGTGCGCCCTCTGCTGGCCATCACTGCCTAGGCAGAGGAGCCCGCCCCTCCAGGTCTGTGGTGCTTGAGCTCTCTCTGCTGGATACCATGGGAATTCCTGCAATGTTGAAGGCCCTGGTCGCTCAGCTGAGGGACTGAAGGTGCTCTGGGCAACTCCGCCTGTTCTCCACAATGGGAAGGGTTTTAGTGACAGGGCCTGGGACACAAAGAAATCTTTTCCTTCTCCTTTTTTTTGAGTGAAGAATGAAACAGAATTTATTAACATAATGACATCATTTGTAATGTTTTAAGCAATGCCCACAGAAAAATAGACCACCAATTTACACATGCTGAGCAAGTAATGGTGTTTACCACCAGAGTATTTAGGTTAGATAAAGAATTGACACCTTTGAGAGGGAGATAACTGCTTCCAGCTATGGAACGAATGAGTCCTAGGGATACAAGAGACAGCCAATGGAATAGAGTCAATCCTGTAATAATACTGTTGCATGCTTTCACAGGATACTACACTTGTGCTTAAGTACAACATAATTTATAGACATATGGAATGACTACAATGTATGCCTAAAACTAATACAACAAATGTGTGAAGAATATTTCAATGAAAAGTTGACATCCTTTACGCTATCTTTAATTTATCTTTTTTTGCCAATGAACTATCATTCCTGGGGCACTTGGGTGGCTTAGTCAGTTAAGCATCCGACTTCCCCTCAGGTCATGATCTTGCAGTCCATGAGATTGAGCCCTGCGTCAGGTTCTGTCCGGACAGCTCAGAGCCTGGAGCTTGCCTCAGATTTGGTGTCTCCTGCTCTCTCCCCCCTCCCTCCCTCAGGCTCTCTCCAAAAAAATAAATACAGAAACATTATAAATTTAAAAAAATCATTCCTAATTTAGAATCTGTGAAATTCCATTTATACTAGATTCTCTAACATCACCATCTTGATGTTGAGAGCTTATCTGAATAGTCACTAATAATATCTTTGATGACACATATGTGACAGGGTCAGAATGCAACTTACAGGGAGCTACACATCTGTTATGAATTTACTGTATGTATCCATGGCTAATATTTCCAATGAAATGTGCTTTAGGGATACAGATGTATGAAATAATGTCCATCAGTCATATAGGTCAAATTCCAATAGGACCATTATGCCTTCAATTACTAATTGTCATCTCTTCAGAATTAAAAGAAAGCTGGGACAAGAAAATGTCTTTGAATTTGATGTAAGAGAAGACTATGGTGTTTTAAAGGGTTCACCTACCATCTGGCATCCTCAGTTTGGCAGTGGATAGGAGGATAAAAACCCGCGATCTTGATGCACACCGCTAGTTCCAGAGGGAGAATATGGACCTTCTTGTCAAATACTTTTTATCAATATCAGCAGTTCACCTCTGCCAGGTCCAGACTGCTGGACCTGGGGGCAGCACAATGCCTGATGCCTGGGTTCAGAACATGAGGAAGACCAGCTGGTAGGGAGCGGTGGGGAAATCCAACAGGGCCTGGGGCAGTGAGGGAGATGGGTCCGGCTCCCCTCCCCACAGGGCGGCTCTAGTGTTTACCGGCCAAAGAGCAGCACACTCTCCCTCAAGACATCCCTCTCCATGACAGAACATGAGGCTGTGCCCCCACAATTCCAGGAGAAATGAGGGATACCCATCTTTTCAAGTGCAATAGCCTCTGCAAAGCTTGGCCCCCGGGATGTTGGAGTCTTAGAGTCACACAACATTGATGCCCATGATACCTGCCATTTCTTCCCCAGCACTCAGAGACACTTCATACATCCCCTCTCCCCTGGCCCATCTCACCCCATCCACATTCCTGGACCAGGTCGCTACTTTCTCCTTGTACTTCCTCTTTGTCTCTGTTTCTCTATAACCACATCTCTCTCTATTTCTTCCTTTCACTCTCTAGGACTTGCCCAATTCCCCTATCACAAATTCAATGTCTCTCTCCCTGCCTGTCTCTTTCTCCACCTCTCCCCAGGCTTCAAGATATCTGCTCTGTGCATGCAGCCCTGTCCAGGAGCACAGGGCACTCCTGTCTCTCCCTCTCTCATGTCTTGTTTTGTCCCAGGCCCTGATCACAATGGGGGAGAATCCCCTGTACAGCAGCTGTTCATGTTGACATTTGCTAGAGCAATGCTGGCAGCATGTGGACAGGCAGACATTTACCATGGTGGCTAATCCATGACCCAAAAGCTTCTGGAGGGCTGGCTGCTTCCCTAAGCTGGGAGAAAAAAGGGGCTCAGAGGTTTCGGGGTGCCTGGGGCAAAGTGGATTGGCTTGGCCGATGTAGAAGGAGCCATATGCTTACCCACAACTCTCCTGGGTGGTGTCCAAGGAACCTATCTCAGACCATGGAGCTCTGCCCTCCCCATCCCTCAATAAGGCAACAAAGGAAGTTTTGTGGGACATCATGGGTGACATCATTTGTGACTCACCACAAAAGCTGCACCATTTTCCCCCTTGAGGCCACCTAGATTGGTGCTATTGGGGGAAGCTGGTAAGGTGCACAAGGGCACAAGAGCTGAGTTAATGCAGGGCCTCCTTACCAGTCTCCTGAATCCATTCCTCACCATCGGAAGAGACCCTTTCCTGGAGACAGATACCTGCCCTCCTCACAGCACGAACCCCATCAACTGGCACGCACGCCATGTGCTCATGAGTATCTATCTACAGATATAACAACCACCACCAGATCTCCCTAAAGGATGTATCCAACTCCTCAGATGGAACTATAGGTCCCTTCCAGGCATCACAACCCCAAAGGATGATCTGTCTTCTTCCACCAATCCTGTACATACTATGTGTTGGCTAACTGCATATACAGGAACGCCAAAGTGTACACTTGATGGGGAATGAGTGTTGATTTTCCTGGAAGCAGACGCTGACACAGAAACACAACTGTGACAAGTGTATTAGGGGACATTAGGAAGGACAAAGTGGAGTGGACAGGGTAGGCAGGGAAAGCATTCAGGCCGAGGGGCAGATTAGACACCATCTCTAAATATATAATAACCATAGCTGGTTTGTAATGGTTCATTGTCCTCTTCAAATTTCAAACGGATTGTCCTCTACGTCAAAGTGATTTTGACTTATTGCAAAGGGATCTTCTGTTCTCCTCTGTGCATTTTGTCTTCTACAATACATCTGTGGCCTTGGATAAGCACATATTTGTGTGGCTGCATTTGTATATCTACCTCAGATCTTAGATGTAGATGCCTGAATATACACATTCTCATACTTATCTTTTCCTTCTTTGGAAAGTAGGACCTGAATTTTAATAGAAAAGACACAGGGGTCTTTGTTGTATCTTTGGAAACAGGAATTGCCAATCTCCCAACCTCAGGCATTATACCCTTAATTTCATGAAACTGAATGAATATCTGTTGATGATCTTCTGTGTGCGGATACATTCATTTCCATCCTGAGAAGGGTGAATGCCCACTCATCCCATACATTTTACAAATTCCTTATGTGCTTAACCACCTCTTCATCGCACTGACCTCAGAGACCAACATTGTTCCTGCTTCTCAGATTACAATGCTGAGGCTCTGAGATGGCCCCACTGAGAGCTGGCATTAGGGCTGAGACAGCAGGATCACAGGCAGTGCCTCTGGAAATTGTAAGGGAAGTTTCAGAGATGTACACCTTCATGCAGGGTCATGACAGTAGGTTCAGGGGTGCGGTGACAAGATTCCAGCAGGGGCGTTTCCTGGTCAACCCTGATTTCCCTGCTAAGAGTCTGATTCAGGCTGAAGGCCAAGGAAGCCACACAGCTAATCTACAACCTTTCATCACAGTTAGTCTCACAGAGGCACACAAACTTAGGCAGACAAGCATCCCATAAGAACAAAGGTAAAATACAAATCTCCAGGGCATTCTTTCACAAGGATCCAGAACCTTCAGGAGAACCTCCAAGGGAAACAACAGTCTTTATTTAGATAATGAACTAGGTGCACTTTGGCCACAATGACATTTCAGAGATGATACCTGCATGGACTATCCTTGAACCCATACAGCAGCTCTGTGTGGATGCCGCTCTGCGCTCACTATCCCTGCCCAGGTTGTGGGCCCTGCCACAAATGGCCTCCAACTCCATCTCACTGAGTCCAACACCCTCCTCTCTGTACCATCTCAGCTCTTCCTTCTCATGCACAGTCTCCAATTCATTTCCATGAGTTTCATGTCTCCGTCTCTTGTACTTGAGGACCCATTAATAGAGCTGCCATTATTGTAGACCAGAAGCTCCATGTAATTTAACACATGTGACTCTCCCACCATTAGGACAGTTGAAGCCCCTGATGGTAAGGGTTTGCCTTATCTCTCACACAGCCAGGGACATGGACTGTGTGTTGGGCACATCTGCAGAACTGACATGCCTGCTTTTCTATTAAAAGACTCTTTACTTCTCCACAAAGGATATATTCAGCCCAGCTCAATAATGGAAATGACACAGCCCAACATATGTATGTCCTGAGAAACTTGAGGAATCTTAACAGTGTCCTCATCCAGCAGCACCCTTGCATTACAAAGCGTGTGAGGCCATCTCTACGTCTTCTCAAAGACTCAACAACATAGAAGCTGAACATGCTGAACATGTCAACTCATACAGCTCAGCTCATCTCACAAATAGTCCTGTCCCACCATCAAGGAGCTGGAGGTAGCCCATAGAGCCCATGAACAGTGAAAATTGTATCTCTGCAGGGTGGACCTGGGAAAGAAGGAGGTCCTCTTGCATACATAGGGACCTACAGAACAGAAGTGACAGCTGTGTTGGTATGACAGACAGAAGCAGAACGCCCACAGGAGCTGAAACACAATGAAGCAGGTGTCAGCACCTGGCCCCTCGTTCATTCATGGGTTCTAGTAGAACAGAGCATCAGTGTCAGAAAACTCTACCCTTCCATGAGGTCCCACCTATAGCCTGAAAGTACCAGATGGCGCAAGGAGAAACTACTGTCTCCAAACATCACTGCACATGTTTACAAATGCAGAAAGCCAAGGAGTCCTATTCTAGAAGATTGATGGCATTAATGCCAGTCTAATAAAGGAACGTATTCCAGAGAGGCAGGCATCTGTGTCCAGGATCCCTCTGGTGTCCTCTTCCACCAGATCTGCAGACTTTTTCTTTGCACATTGAGAACAGACAGAACATGAAGGAATGAAAGAAATGACCAGAACCACACAGAGATCCAGGGCCACCCCAAAGTCAAAGATCTACCTGCCATCCCATGCCTGTCCTCACTCTGCTTCCCTCCCTGACAAAGACATCTTCTGTGCAAGGCCACAGAGACCTCTGAGGAGATGGGGATTCCTGGAGTCCAGCAGGGGACCTGAAAATGTGTTTTCTGAGGGAAACACATTACCTGTGAATATTCATTGGTCTCAAGTATGTTTATCTTAATTCACAGGTAATTCAGCTTTTAAATACGAGTTGCAGAGCTATTTTGTGCCATTGTAAAAGGGAGGTAGAAATTCTACATAAAAGAATGAACACAGGGGCGCTTGGGTGGCGCAGTCGGTTAAGCGTCCGACTTCAGCCAGGTCACGATCTCGTGGTCCGTGAGTTCGAGCCCCGCGTCGGGCTCTGGGCTGATGGCTCAGAGCCTGGAGCCTGTTTCCGATTCTGTGTCTCCCTCTCTCTCTGCCCCTCCCCTGTTCATGCTCTGTCTCTCTCTGTCCCAAAAATAAATAAACGTTGAAAAAAAATTAAAAAAAAAAAGAATGAACACAAACATGTCTCAATTTCAGGTGTAAAACTCCCATAAGGTATCATGAGACAAAGTACCAATTACAGCTGCTCCCGGGACACAAGAGAACCTGCTCATATAAACACAACTGAAGAACTCTGTGATGTACTGGCCCTGCAGGTAATCACTGATTCTCTCCCTTCACGACTGCAGTTCCACGTACATTTTTTATTACAAGTGCCACTTCTGAAAATTCAGAGTATTTCCACCTAGGGGACAACAGGAGAGATTCTCTATCGTACATTTACCAACACAGAAAGATCAATAATGAATTCTGAAATTTATCTAAGAACACTCAGCACTGCACAAAGCACACAGTATAAAATTGGAAAGGGTTTTCGTCTTTTCCAGTCATGAGGCTCATCACAGACATTCTGAACAAATTCATCGCCTACACTGAAATAGAAAAAAATGAAAATAATCAGGATAATCCCATGTAAAGAAAGTGTGGAAGGAGTCAGACGCTCCAGAAGACTTGAGGCTGCAGTGAAGTGTTATCCTCCTCAAGTTATTTCCACAAACACTAAGTGAGAGCCACATGGTCCTCAGCCTCCATGCACTTGTGGCATCCAGAGGCACTAGCTAAAATGATGATGTTACACTGGAGAAGCCTAGAGGCTTGTGAGGACGTAAATCAAACAGTAAAGACACCAGAGGAAAAAGAAAACCAGACAAGGGCAGATAAAAGTTTCCAGAAAGTATTGCAACTGAAACTGGCAACAGAATTTACCTTGTCTTTCTCTGCATCCTTGGTAGAGACACCACTGATATTGCCCATGGGAGCTGCATCACGTCTCAGGTCTCATAAAGGATGGACGTGGATGGAGGTTGATTCTGATTTGCATAGACTGTGTGGAAGAAAAACAAACCATCCACCACATGTTTCATTATATTCAACTCATTCACACTCTCGGGACAGAGTGTGTCCCGAGACTAAGGGACAGAGCGTTTTTCATGTGCCTCCGATGACCCTTGAGGACAAGAGGGAGATCTGATCCTGTCTCTTGAGGAAGGTTTACAGGGCCCTGGTTCAGGTGTTTTTATAACTAATCAAGCAGCTGTGAACAGCTCAGGTCTCAACTCGCTAGAAAGTATGTTAGGGGGGTGTTTCATCCCTCAGAGAGCCCAGCACATGGTCTCTGTACCAGCTACATCCTAGGGTGTGCTATGTCTGTCAGCATGTATAAGGCCTCTTTCCTTCTCTATCAGAGACATGTGTTGCCCAGCTCACTATGGAAATGACTGCCCATTTCATGCATGTCCTGAGAAACTTGAAGAACATTACAACATCCTCACTCAGGCTGACTTGAAAGCCCTGTGGTGCCATCACTGCATCTCCTCCAAACACATAACAAGTAAAAGACACAACGTGTTTTATAAGTAAACTTATACTGGTCATATCATCTTTCCTCATGGTGGAGGAGGAAGGTGAGGTCCCAGAGGACCCCAGTTTGGAGAATGTAGGGGTGTCCCAAAGCCCATGGGTGGTGATAAAAGTCAGCTCACGGGGTATCACATGGAGGGCACTTCTGGGAAAGGAGGAAATATCCTGGAAACCACGTGGACCTGCAGGACAGAAATTAAACTTTTGAGATTTGGTAGGGTAAAAGGTGAAAAATCCAACAACAACACCAACACAAACACTAACATACCTGAACCCCAATGAAGTCAGAATGGTACCTGTCTCCTTCCTCTCCACCTGGTTTCAACAGGGCAGCATCAGTGCCACTAAACTGCACCCTTCTCAAGGGGTCCCACCTAGAATTTCTAGGAGTTGGAGGAGACAAAGCAGTGCATTGCTAGCAGCATGATACTATCTGTGTCTGCAAATTTAGGGAAGGAAGTGGCTAGTATTAAAGCACCAGAGGGATAATTCCACACTACTAAAGACAGTCTGTTCCACACACACAGTCTTCTATGTCCAGAACTACTCTCCACCCAGATATTCACCACCTCAACAGCTACGTCTTGGCATAGTAAGAGCTGAAACGATGAGGAAGAATTTTGTTTCTGTACCATCATTTACATCGTTAATCCATTTCAAGTTAATTCTTGGAGTGGTATAAAATAAGGTGTTAAGCTTTATTCTTATACACGTGAATATCCAATTTCCCCTTCGGAGAGAACCCTGCACTGCTGAGGGTTCAGCGCCTGGTGCCACCTGGGATCTAAACCCAAACCAAACCCTAACCCTAACACTAACACTAACACTAATCCAATACCAAAATCTGACAACACCACGTGCCTGGGGTCGAGGAGCGGTGCAGACTCACTCCACATGGAACCTGGAAACTCACGATGTTGTGTCCCATGCCCAGCTGCAGCTGCCTGAGATGATTCCTGAGGCCTCCTCAACCAGGGGCCCATCGACTTGTGTGGCCTTGCCAGCCAAAGACTGATCATGACCGGCACGCACACTTGTGCCCTCAACTCAGCCCTTCGGGGAGACCGCTGCCATGCTGTGGACATGGGGACTGGAGCCTCCTGGAACCTAACCCTAACCCTAATCCTACCTTGAACCAGGACCCTCCACCAAAACCTAAGCCGGCCTCGAACCCTAATCATACACTTGAGCCGCCCCGTCGCATGGGCCCTCACTTCAGCCTTCGAGGGAGATCACAAGACCAGAGTCGCTTCGGCTCTAGGGGCGTCCTTGGACCAACCCTAACTCTAGCTAAGGCTCTCTCCCCATGGGGACCCAATACCAAAGTCTTAAAACAGCATGTACCTGAGGTCAAGAAGTGGTGCAGGCTCACGTGGCATGGAACCTGAAAGCTTACCATGTCGTTTCCCAAGCCCAGCTGCAGCTGCCGGATTTCTGAGGCCTCCCCGACCAGGGGCCCATAGACTTGTGTGGCCTTGGCTGCCAAAGACTGACCCTGAACAGCACCCTCCCTTGTGCCCTCAAATAAGCCTTATGGAGAGACCATTGCCTTGCTGTAGGTTTGGCGCCTGGAAACTCCTGGGACCTAACCCTAACCTTAAACCTACACCCAACCAGACACCTCCAAGGAATCCAAAGCCGGCCTCGAACCCTAACCCTACACTTGAGCCGCCCCGTCGCATGGGCTCTCACTTCAGCCTCGAGGGAGATCACAAGACCGGAGTCGCTTCGGCCCTGGTGACGTCCCTGGACTGAACCCTAACCCTAGCTAATGATCTCTCCCCATGGAGACACAATATTAAAGTGACAACGCCACGCACCTAGGGTCCAGAAACGGTGCAGACTTACTTGGCATGGAACCTGGAAGCTCACCACGTCATTTCCGAGGCCCGGGTTAGCTGCCCAAGAGGATACTGAGGCCTCCCCTACCAGGGTCCCATCGACTTGTGTGGCCTTGGAACCAAAGACTGATCCTAAATGGCATCCTCCCTTGTGCCCTCAACACAGCCCTACAGGGAGACCATTGCTCTCCTGTGGGTTTGGCGCTTGGAGCCTCCTGGGACCTACCCTAACCCTAACCCTACCACCGAAACGGGGTCCTCCAACGAAACCTAAGCCAGCCTTGAACCATAACCCTATACTTGAGCCGCCCAGTCCCATGTCCCCTCACTTAAGCCCTCGAAGGAAATCACGAGACCAGAGTCGCTTCGGCCATGGTGACGTCCTTGGACTGAACCCTAACCCTAGCTTAGGCTCTCTACCCATGGTGACCCAATACCACAGTCTGACAACACCACGTGCCTGGGATCCAGAAGTGGTGCAGGCTCACTCGGCATAGAACCTGGAAGCACACCATATCTTTTCCCAGTCCCGGATGCAGCTGTCGAAAGGATTCCTGAGACCTCCCCGACCAGGGGCCCAACGACTTGTGTGGCCTTGGAAGCCAAAGACTGATCCTGACTGGCACCATCCATTGTGCCCTCAACTCAGCCCTTTGGGGAGACCACTGCCCTGCTGTGGGTTGGGCGCCTGGAGCCTCCTGGGACCTAACCATAACCCTAACCCTACCCCGAAACGGACCCCTCGAACGAAACCTAAGCGGCCACGAACTGTAACCCTCCACTTGAGCTGCCCCATCGCATGGGCCCTCACTTTAGCCCCCGAGGGAGATCACGAGACTGGAGTCGCGTCAGCCCTGCCGACGCCGCTGGACTGAACACTAACCCTAGCAAAGGATCTCTCCCCATGGGGACCCAATAGCAAAGTCTGACAACACCACGCGCCTGGAGTCCAAAAGCGGTGCAGGTTCACTCAGCATGGAACCTGGAAGCTCACAATGTCATTTCCCAGGCCCGCTACAGCTGCACAAGAGGATTCCTGAGGCCTCCCGGAACGGGGGCCCATCGACGTGTGTGGCCTGGCAGCCAAAGACTGATCCTGACCAGCAGCCTCCCTTGTGCCCTCAACTCAGCCCTTCGGGGAGACCAGTGCCCTGCTGTGGGTTCGGCGTCTGGAGCCTCCTGGAACCTAACCCTAACCCTAACCCTACCCCAAACCAGGACCTTCCACCGAAAACGAAGCCGGCCTGGAACACTAATTCTACACTTGAGCTGCCCCATCGCATGGGCCCTCACTTCAGCCCATGAGGGAGATCATGAGACCAGAGTCACTTCAGCCCTGGCAACGTCCCTGGACCGAACACTAACCCTAGTTAAGCCTCTCTCCCCATGCGGACCCAATAGCAAAGTCTGAAAATACCACGAACCTTGGGTCCAGAAGCAGTGCAGGCTCACTCGGCATGGAACCTGGAAGTTCACCATGTCATTTTCCAGGCCCGGCTGAAGCTGCCTGAGAGGATTCCTGACCCCTCCCCGACCAGGGGACCGTCGACCTGTGTGGCCTTGGCAGCCAAAGACTGGCCCTGACCGGCACCCTCCCTTGTGCCTTCAACTAAGCCTTAGGGGGAGACCACTGCCCTGCTGTGGGTTCGGCGCCTGGACCCTCCTGGGAGCTAACCCTAACACTCACCTACCCCAAACCGGGACCCTCCACTGAAACTGAAGCCGGCCTCACACCCTAACCTTACACATGAGCGGCCCCATCGCATGGGCCCTCACTTCAGCTCTCGAAGGAGATCACGAGACCAGAGTCACTTCGGCCCTGGTGACGTCTCTGGACAGAAATCTAACCCTAGCTAAAGCTCTCTCCCCATGGGGACCCAATACTAAAGTCTGAAAACACCACGCGCCTGGGGTCAAGAAGAGCTGCAGACAGACTCGGCAAGGTAACTGGAAGCTCAACATGTCTTTCCCAGGCATGGCTGCAGCTGCCCAAGTGGATTCCTGAGGACTCCCCGACCAGGGGCCCATCGACGTGTGTGGCTTTGGCAGCCAAAGACTGATCCTGACCGGCACCATCCCTTGTGCCCTCAACTCATCCCTTCAGGGATACCACTGCCCTGCTGTGGGTTCAGTGCCTGGAGCCTCCTGGGACATAACCCTAACCCTAACCCTACCCCGAAACAGGACACTCCACCAAAACCTAAGTGGGCCTCGAACACTAAGCCTACATTTGAGCTGCACCATCGCATGGGCCCTGACTTCAGCCCTCAAGGGAGATCACGAGACCCGAGTTGCTTCGTCCCTGGCGATGTCCCTGGACTTAACCCTAACCCTAGTTAAGGCTCTCTCCCCATGGGGACCCAATACCAAAGTCTGACAACACCACCCACCTGTGGTCCAGACGCGGTGCAGGCTCACTCGGCATGGAACCTGGAAGCTCACCATGTCATTTCGCATGCCCGGCTGCAGCTGCCGTGAGGATTCCTGAGGCCTCCCCAACCACAGGCCCATCGAAGTGTGTGGCCTTGGCAGCCACAGACTTATCATGACCGGCACCCTCCCTTTTGCCCTCAACTCAGCCCTTCGGGGAGACCTCTGTCTTGCTGTAGATTCAGAGCCTGGAGCCTCATAGGACCCAACCCTAACCCTACACAAAACGGGTACCTCCACCAAAACCAAAGCCAGCCTCAAACCCTAACCCTACACTTGAGCTGCCACGTTGCATGGGCCCTCATTTCAGCCCTTGCGGGACATCACAAGACTGGAGTCTTTAAGCTCTGGCGACGTCCCTGGACCGAACCCTAACCCTAGCTAAGGCTCTCTCCCCATGGGACCCAATATGAATGTCTGACAAAACCACGCACCTGGTTTCCAGAAGCAGTATAGGCTCACTCATCAAGGAACCTGGAACCTCACCATGTCGTTTCCCAGGCCCGGCTGCAGGTGCCTGAGAGGATTCCTGAGGCCTCGCTGACCAGGGGCCCATTGACGTGTGCGGCCTTGGCAGCCAAAGACAGATCCTGACCAGCACCCTCCCTTTTGCACTCAACTCAGCCCTTCAGGGAGACCACTGCCCTGCTGTGTGTTCGACGCCTGGAGCCTCCTGGTACCTAACCCTAACCCTAACCCTACCCCGAATCGGGACTCTCCACCGAAACCTAAGCCAGCATCGAACCCTAACCCTACACTTAAGCCGCCCCGTCTCATGGGCCCTCACTTCTCCCCTCGAGGGATATCATGAGACCGGAGTCCTTCGGCCCTGGTGACGTCCCTGGAACGAACCCTAACCCTAGCTAAGGCTCTCTCCCCATGGGGACCCAATACCAAAGTATGACAACACCACGCACCTGGGGTTCAGAAGTGGTGCAGGCTCACTCGGCATGGAACCTGGAAGCTCACCATGTCGTTTCCAGCCCCGGCTGCCGCTGCCCGAGAGGATTCCTGAGGCCACCCCGTCCAGGGGCCCTTCGAGTTGTGTGGCCTTGTCAGCCAAAGACTGATCCTGACCAGCACCCTCCCTTGGGCCCTCAAGTCAGCCCTTCGGGGAGAGAACTGCCCAGTACCTGGAATCTCCTGGGTCCTATCCCTAACCCTAACCCTAAACAGAACCCTGAATATAACCCTAAACCTATCTTGAATCCTATCGCTCCCCCTGAACCATGTTTTGCATGGACCCTCTCTTCAGCCCTCAACGGAGATCACGAATCTGCAGTCGCTTCAGCCTTGGTTACCTCCCTGGACTGAAACTTGTAACTTCTTAAGGCCTTCTCCACATGACAACCGAATTGCAACGTCAGAAAACGGCCTGCACGCCGGGTCTTGTATCAGTGCAGAAATTCACGGCATGGAACTTGGAATATCACAATATCATTTCCAAAGCGTGACTACACCTGCAACAGAGGATTCCTTAGGCCTACCCCAAGTGTGGCCCATACATTTGTCTGGCCTTGGGACCCAAGACTAATCCTTTCCCGCATACTCTCTACATTCTCCACTCAGACTTTTGGGGAAACAAATCCACTGCGGTGGATTGAGGGCCTGGAGCCTCCAAACTAACTCTAACCCTAACCTAACCCTAATCCATAAACCCCTAACCCCTACCTGAACATTAACCCCAATCTCCTAACCCTAACCTTTAACCTATATCCCGAAACCCTCACCCTAACACCTAACCATTAACCTATCCCTAACCCTAATCCCAACCCTAACCACATCCCTAACCTTAACGTTAAACCCTATACACTAACCATGAACCCTAAACCCTACACCCTAACCCAACTCTACACCCTTACCCTCATCCTAACCCTAAACACTAACCCCAACCACTAACACCTAAATCCTAACCCCTAACACCAAACCCTAAACCCTAACACTTAACACCTGATGCTGACCCTGACAATGATCTTCTAACCCTGACCATAACCCTCTATCCCTGACCCTGACCCCTAATGCTAACCCCGAAACATAATCCCTATTACCTACCGTAACCCTAACCGCTAACCCTAACCCCTAACCCTAACCCAACCTCATGGACCGTCCTTCATCACCAATCATGAGCTATGACCCACCTCCCCTTCTCCACTTCCACCATTTGGTAAGATGACTAGAACTGGAAAAGGGACTTATAAAGCATATTAATCTGCTTCGTTAAAGACTTGTTGTGAAAAATGTAGAGATGGTTGTGAGGGCATGGCAATTCACCTGAAAAACTGCCTGAGGACAGTGTAACATATCTCAAGTTTCTCAGGACATATGTACATGGACAATGTCATTTTCCTGTAATTAGGTCAGCTGCAGGTTTCTCTTGTCAAAAAGAAAGAGGATTTTTACACAAAGGCAGATATATCAGGAGTACTGGTGCATATTTTAGAGACACGATGTTTTGAGTTCTGTGAAGGATGAGATGCACCCCTAAGTGTAGGTGCCTCAGGTGTCCTATGTGAAATGGGGCACATGCATTATATGACACAGACCTTGTGGTCACCATAATGGAAACACCAGTGAAGGAGTGGGGGAAACTTGAATCACACAGGAATAGAAGGGAATTCGAGGATAATAAGCAGGGTTTGAGGAGGTGCAGAGGGGAGGGTGCTGGGGTCAGTGAGATGCAGTTGCAGCCCATTCCTGACCACAGCCTGAGAAGGGAGCATGAGTTCCACACGGAACTGCTATGTGGGATCATTCCCAGTGCACAATTCAGGGTTCCTCTCTGAAATGTCATATTTGCCAAAGTGCACCTAGGTGATCATCTAAAAGGGTTGCTGTCTCCCTGCGTTTTCTGAAGGTTCTGGATATTTATGGGTGAAAAAAATGCCCTGGATATATAGGAAATTTAACTTGGTCTTAAGGAAATGCTTGTCTGCCTAAGTTCTTATCCCTCAGTGAGACTAAAACTGAAGACAGGATCTAGATCAGCTGAGTGCCTGCTTTGGGCTTCAGGCTCGGTCAACCTAGAATTCAGGGCTGGCCAGATGCCACCCCTGCTGGACCCCTGACATAACCTGACTACAGCTTTGCATCTGTCTCCTTAAACTTCTCTCACAATATCCCAAGGATTTTCCTGTGTTCCTGCGGTCTCAGCCAGAATACCAATTCTCAGTGGGACCTACACAGAGCCTGAGCTGTGTTATCTGTGAAAGAGGGGTAATATTTGTTTCTAAGGACATAATGAAAAGAAGACATTGAATACAGAATGCATCTGCAAAATGTCTGGGAAATATCCACTCACCATTCTCACAGTTTCAATTAAGATATCTCCACACAAATGATCATCAAAAAAAGATGGTCACAGAAGTTCATTAAACTAAAACTGTTAACACCTCAGCCCAGGGACTGGGAATCGCCACTTCAAACAATAAGACAAAGACACGCTTATTCTATTAAAATTCAGGCACTACCAGACAAAGAAAGAAAAAGATAATTACGAGAATGTGTATATCAGAGTTCTACATCTGAGATATGAAGACAATCATATTACATTACATATAGACTTGCAGATGCATCCACACACTAAACTGTTCATATGAGGCCACAGATTAACCACTGAAGAGGGAATGCGTGTAGGAAAACATAAGACCATAGGGAAATAACCCCAAATCTCGTATATCTCACTGCCTTATACAACTATTTTGAAATTTGAAGAGGACTGTGTGAGGTGACAGAGTATGGTGATTGTATATCTTAAAAATGTGTCAGATCTGCCTGCATGCTTTCTCTGCCCACCCTGTGCTCTCCACTTTGTCCTTCTTGGTATCCCTTAACACTACTTTCACTGTTATGTCTCTGTTTCAGTGTCTGCTTCTAGGAGGACCTACTCTCACCACCCCCCCATAGAATGCACACAGTGCGGTTCCTGTACATACAGGTAACTAGCAGAAAGTGACATGATGGAGGATAGTAGCAAGATTGCCCTTTTTGCAGAGGAGACCGAGAGAGTTTTCTGGGTGATGGTAACTTCCTATATCTAGATGCATGGGATGCTTGTGCTCATTTATTTTAGAAATATTCACTGTCTCCTGGTACTTGGGGTAAGATAGACAGGTACCTGACCCTAGCATATGGCTGATTTCTAATGGTGGGTAAGGATCAGGGACCAGCAGTGACTGTGGGAGATGAGTGAGGAGGCCACACATGGAGTCAGATTCTCACCCAGGGTGCCATGTCTCCACAGACAGAAACCTTGTGCAGGAGGGCTCTGAGGATCACATATTTCTTGATCAATCCTGTGAACTGCATAATCCTCCTCCAGATTTCTCACTGAGGGATGGACAGGGCAGAGGCCAGAAGCTGGAGGATGCCCTGATCATGGCTAGAGAGGAACAGTGGGCCTGGGGGATTGAGTCAGAGAAAGGGAAAGGCAGAAGGTAGCGACGAGGAGTTTGAGAGATAAAGGGAAGAGGAGAGAAGGGAATGTTTTCTACTGACTCACCCACATTTCTGTGTGAACAAAAGGAGATTCTTGTCTCCCAGGGAAGGGAAGATGGCTGGCAAAAAGACAGAGTGACATTCTCAGCTCAAGTACTCAGGATATCTGCCTTGCTTTTGAATACCTAACACAGGAAGCCTGTGAATTCTGTCATAAGTGGAACTGCAGCTCATACCATTTAGTGAAAATTAAAGTGATGATGAGGACCTCATCATTAAAGTAGTACAACAAAAGTATGTGGACATACATAGAGATACAATAGAAGCAAAAGTCCAAAGGTAGACCGAATGTAATACTTATGGGAATATAGAGTATTGGAAAAGAAGATACCCCAATGCAGGGTTTCAGACACCTGGGCAATATCTGAAAACGTGAAAAAAAAAGTAGTCCTTACTTCAAAAGTAACATTAGATTTAGACACAAAGGGATCGTGATGGAAGGTTTAGGGAGAAACCATATCATTTCATGGTGCTGTACCCATGGTCCTGTACCCTCATGTCTCATCAAATTATACTCTTTAACTTGAGGCTATTTGTTATATGTAATTATGCCTCATTAAAGAGAGTTTCAAAACATAAAATAATAGAAGCAAATGTGGTAAAGTTCCTTTCTAATCCTGAAGTGCATGTGTGATATGAGTCTGTCTGCCCATGTCTCAACAATCCAAAAGAACAAGACATTTAAAAAATTATTAATAGCAGAGTAAGAGGACCCTGAGCTCACCCTGTCCCGTGTTTTCAATGACATAATATCCACATCCAAGTCCGTGAACCAGAGAGCGATCCAAAGACTGGCAGAACAAACTCGACACCTAAATAGAGAGAAGCTGCATCAGAAAGGTTAGGAAGGTCAGAAAGGTGGAGGCTGGCTGCCTGCAGAATTGGCAGAGAAAGTGAGCCCTCATGCCAGGGAGCCGAGACAGGGAAGACTAATCTCTATAACATTTGGCATTAAAACCTAGAGGGACTGAATTCCCTTGAGTTTAGATCCTGGAGCTTTGGAGGTCAGCTGACCCAGCACTGGGTGATCCAGGAGGATGAGTGATAGCCAGGTCCCAGCCTGTGTAGAGAGACAATGTAAACATGGCATTTTACACAATGTGGAGGCAACAGGAGACAGATATACTCATGCTGATTCCTGAGTGTGCGGAGGACTTCTCCAACAATGAGGGAGCTCACAGACACCATTCTTCTCCCCCAGCCTCCCAGAATAAGCATAGAAGCACCCACAAGAGGGTGAGGCTCCACAGACACTTGCTACCTAACCCGTTAGCAGTGCACCAGTCCCAAGGGTTCACTGGGGGACTCATGACACCAAGCCTGCTGGTCTCAGGGCAAACATTCTTAAAACCACAAGGGCACACTGCCCAACAAGCTGCATGCATAGCTGCCACAGCATGCTGTGTACATCTGCACCTCACCCAGCTGTGCACATCCAGGCACCCTCATCTGTCTCACCCAGCCACATGTCCCCAAGCACAGACATGCTCTGTGCATATCCTCAAGCCCCTAGCTTCCACCGCTGGTCCACAGCCCCCAACCACCAAAGGTCATCAGGAAATCTAGCATAGGACTAGTAGCCCTGTGCAATTTTGCTAACACTCCTGCCCTGCTCCCAAGTTACCCAGCGGGCATAACACCCCACAGCTGGCCTGCCTGGGTCCCACTAACACCACTGAGAGCAAGCACAGCCCACAACAGGCACGCAATCAGTGCAGACACCTGCACTGAAAGGAAAAGTAACCCAGACACAACAGCAGGAAGTGAGCAATACCCATACGATATCCTCCTGAAGGCCCAGTTCCTATAAATGGAGACATTCACTACTGAGGCCCCTAGGACCTCTTCTTCATAACGTTATTAGTTTCAAGAGCAGAAGGCACAGACGACTTTCTTAACACAGAGAAATAGAGCCAGAGAGACAGACAAAATGGACACACAGAGATGTTTTTCCACAATGAAGTCCTAGTCAGAGCCATAGCCAGAGATCTAAGCCAAAGAGATATAAGTAACATACCTGATACAGAATTTAAAGCAATGATCATAAGGATACTCATTAGAGTTGTGAAATGAGTAGAAGAGTGAGACCCCTGACTAGAGATAAGAAATAATACAGTAGACATTGAGGACACAATAAAGGAGAAACAGGCTTGCTAGAACGAACAGAGGGATGGAAGAAGCAAACCAACAAACCAGTGACCTCGGAGACTGAGTAATGGAAATTAATCACCCTGAACCAAAAAGAAAAAACAGAATTCTGCAACATGAGATGAGACTAAGTGAACTCAGTGACTACAGCAAACATAATAATATTCATATTGTAGGAGTCCCAGAAGAAAGAGAAAAGGGGGCAGAAAATGTATTTGTGGAAACAATAGCTGAAAACTTCCCTAGTTGGGGGAGGGAAGCAAACATCCACATGTGGGAGACTAGAGAATTCACATCAAAATCAACAAAATCAGGCCAACACCCAGACATATTGTAAGCAAACTTGCAAATTACAGTGACAATAAAGAAAAACTCTTAAATGCAGCAACACAAAGAGACCCTCACTTAGAAGGGAAGACCCATAAGGCTAGCTACCAGATTTCTGAACAGAAACTTGGCAAGCCAGAAGCGAGTGACATCACATATTCAAAGTACTGAATGGAAAAATCAGCAGCCAAGAATACTCTATCCAGCAAGGCTATCATTCAGAATGGAAGGAGACACAGACTTTCCCAAACAAAAACTAAAGGTGTTTGTACCACTAAACCAGTCCTGCAAGAAATATTAAGAGGAACTCTGAGTGGAAAGGAAAGACCAAAAGTGACAGTATAGAGGTAAAAGACACAAATAAAGTAAAACATGAATATTTCTGTAAAAAATCAGTTAAGGAACTCAGAGAAATGGATTTGAAATATAATAACATCTACCAAAAACCTAGCGAGGAGAAAATAATGGGTGCAATAACGGGTGCAAAGGTAAATGACCATCAGCTTAATACAAACTGCTAAATGCAGAAGAGGTTATATAAACACCCAGCAGTAACCATATATCAAAAACCAGTCACAAATATGCTAGGAATAAAGATAAAGAAATTAAAATACATCACTAAAGAAAATAAGCAAAACATGAAAGACAGACAAGAAAGGATTGGAGAAAATCATTATAAACCACAAGAAAACAGGTAAAAAAAAATGGCAATACATACATACATATCAATCATTTCTTTGAAGGTAAATGGAATGAATGCTCCAATCTAGAGACGTAGGGTGTAAGAACGGATGAAAAAACAAAAGCTGGAGTAGCAATACTTGTATCAGAAAAAATAGACTTAAAAAAAAGTACATAACAAGAGACAGAGGAGGACACTATATACCAGTAAAGGGTACAATCCAAAAAGAAGCTATAACAACTGTAAATATATCCCACAATTAAGTGGGATTTATTCCCAAGCTGCAAGGGTGGTTCATTATTCTCAAATCAATCAATGTGATACAATATATCAACAGGAGAAAGGATAAGAACCATATGATCGGGGCACCTGGGTGGCTCAATCCTTTAGCAGTCCGACATCAGCTCAGGTCATGACCCCATGATTCGTAAGTTCAAGTCCCACATCGGACTCTGTGCTGAAAGCTCAGAACCAAGAGCCTCCATCGAACTCTGTGTCTCCCACTCTCTCTCTGCCCCTCCCCTGCTCCTGCTCTGTCTCTCAATATTAATGAACATTAAAAGAAAAGAACCATAAGTCATCTCAATACATGAAGAAAAAGCATTTGACATAGTACAACATCCATTCATGATTATAACCCCCTAAAGTAGGTTTACAGGGAACATACATCAATGTAATAAATGTTTTATATGAAAACCCCGCAACTATAATCAACCTTAATGGAGAAAATCTGAGAGCTCTTCCTATAAGGTCAGGAAGAAGACAAGGATGTTTACCCTGCCACTTTTAATAAACATAGTACTGGAAGTCCAAGCCACAGCCAACAGATAAACGAAACGAAAAGAAATGAAACAAAACAAAGTAAAGTAAAGTAAAAGTAAATTAAATTAAATTTAAATTTAAATTTAATTAAATTAAATTAAAACAAATCTAAATCTGGAAGAAGTGAAACCTTCACACTTTGCAGATTACATGACACTATATATAGAAAACCCTAAAGAGTCCACCCAATAACTGCTAGAACTGATCAATGAATTCAGCAATGTCACAGGAAACAAAATCATTGTACAGAAATCTGTTGCATTTCTAGACAACAATAATGAAGCAGTAGAAAGAGAAATTAAGAAAGTCGCATTTACAGTTGTACACCAAATAATAAGATATCTATGAATAAATCTAACCAAAGTGGTGAGCGACCTATACTCTGAAAACTATAAAATAGTGATGAAAGAAATACAAGATGACACAAAGAAATGGAAGGATATTCCATATTCATGGATCGGAAGTACAAATTTCATGAAAATGTCTATACTTCCCAAAGCAATTGGCACAATTAATGCAATTGCCATCAAAACAGCAACAACATTTTTCATAGAACTAGAACAGTCCTAAAATTTGTACAGAACCACAAAAGACCCCAATCTTCAGAGTGAACAACCTTTATGTGAAGTGATAATTATGGATGGCATTATGCCTCTGGATCTTCTGCTCCAAAACACAGTAACTCTGGCCTAAGCATCTGAACAAACCTTAGACATATCCCAACCAAGGATCATTCTACAAAATACATTCTACAAACTTACACTCAAAACTTTCCAGATTATGAAAAATATGGAAAAATTTAAAAATCGTCATGGCCAAGTGGAGCCTAAGGAGACAGGATGACTGTAATGTGCCAGCTGGGATGAGTCTGGGACAGAAGAGGTTAAAACCGAAGCAATCTGAATACAAATATAAACTTTAGTTAATACTACCATATCTCTTCAGGATATTGATTGTGAACAGGTATCAACTCATAGGACATCAACAGTCAGAAAACAGTCTGATGTATGTGGAGAGTCAGTACTATCTTCCCAATTTTTTTGGTAACTAGAAGCCTATAACAAATGAAAAGATTATTAGTAATCATGGTTTTATGTTTTCAACACATAATATTTTATGACTAGTTCTAGTATTAGTTACTAGTGATGGACATGTACCTATTCTTGTTGTTCTTAATATTATTTAATTTAAATAATAGAATTCATGGTGCAGAAAACTGAATGTGTGATATACAATTCATAGAAACATCTATTTTACATATTTTAAGATAATAACATATGTATATACCACTGTATTATGTGGTATGTAAATTAAGTGTTTTTCTGATCTTGAACGAGCATGTCATTGAACGGCTTTCCATAAAGGTGGTCATCCTAGATAATGAATGATACTCAGATTTTACAGAATGTACTTCACATCATGCCTGAACGTTGTCAAAAAAAAAAATGTACACACGGACAGATGGATCATAGTGACTGGCTCACTTATTGTAAAGAATCCTTGCTTTAATATTTTCACGCATATTTTTAGCAGGAAATCAAGAGAATGAAATATTTCCAAATCAAAGAGATATTCAAAGGCTGGAAGAACGATAGGGTGTTCAAGGAGTTTCAGAAGGAAAATATGTGACCATGAAGTGGCAGTCACAGGCAAGCAGCCTTCTCTGGTCCACTTTGACAGGTTTGCATGAGGGGATGTCCATCACAGCATGTGATCTGCAAAAGGGTAAGACCCAGAAGTACAAGAGGGAAAGACAACGTTTTAGGAAGAGGTGACTTGGAAAGGGTGCTTCTGTGCCTAAGTGATGGCTCAGCAACCTGGCTGGGGGTTCCTGGGTCAAAGATTTCAAAAGGCCAGCAGTAACATAGACTCACAAAGACCTTAGTAATATAGATCAAAGTAGCTTAGAGTCACAAAGATCTTAGAGCCACAGAGTTGATCTTCATCTATGATTAGGAGATGGTCACAGTTTCACAGGATATGATCATTGGGACAGCAGTAGATGGCTAACATATTATTTAGGGCTATATATTTTTTTTAATTTTTTTTCAACATTTTTATTTATTTTTGGGACAGAGAGAGACAGAGCATGAACGGGGGAGGGGCAGAGAGAGAGGGAGACACAGAATCGGAAACAGGCTCCAGGCTCCGAGCCATCAGCCCAGAGCCTGACGCGGGTCTCGAACTCACAGACCGCGAGATCATGACCTGGCTGAAGTCGGACGCTTAACCGACTGCGCCACCCAGGCGCCCCTAGGGCTATATTTTTAATAAAAAATGGATGTGTAAAAATTTGGGTTTCGAATGTTAAGAAAACCCACAGGACCATCATGGAGTTACTTACATAAAGGCCCCATGTCACTAAACCTAATTTCATTCCTGCAGGAATGTAATCTTTAACCAGTCAGCCAAGAATTTCCTAGTCAGTGCTGGAAATTTAACTGATAGATCCCTGCCATTCCCCTCAATGAGGCAATCTTGCCTAAATAAGGTATTCCATGCCACTAAATTTGTTTTAAGTTTATTTATTTTCAGAGAGACAGAAAGAGAGCACATACAAGGGAAGGGCAGGAATAGAGGGAGAGAGAGAATCCCACGACCATGAGGTCATGATCTGAGCCAGGATCAAGAGTCAGACACTTAACCAAGCCATCCAGGTACCCCGAGAATGTGGAGTTTCAAAATTTAGCAGACCTGGCTGGGATACAGCCATGAGGGCAGTGGCCTAATCCTTGAGAGAAGGCAGCAAACTACTTGCAGGCAGATGGCATGGAAACAGTGACCTGTGCATCGCCTGGTGCACACAGTGGGGAGATTATACACTCATCACGGACAGCATCCCTGAGAGGCAGTGTTCACAACGAAGGGACAAAGGAGCTAGGACAGAGGAGCTGGGTGGCGCCATTTTCCTCCTCTTCCCCACAGCATAAACACAGAGCCATCTGCCGGAAACAAGGTCATCTCCACACTGGCTGCCTAAGCTGCTTACACAAACCCCACCATCCTGTGCTCTGGCGAGACTGCCCTTCTAGGTCAATCAGGCTTGTCTCAGTCCCAATGGAGGTGTCCCCTTCCCCAGAAGACCAGCGGAAGCCCATGACCACCTCTCTTGACCGGACAGTTCTGCAGAGCTTCACTTCGAGTGGCAGTCGTTTCAAGTCTCATTCAAGAAGCAGATCGGAGCTGACCTAGACAAAACTCAGCACATTCTGGCCAAGGACCATACATTGTCCATACAACTGGCCTGAAGGATAGTGCAGCCATAACACAAAACAGTGCATGCAACACACACCACAGACACTCCCTGGTGTGCCAGGTCCTGGTCACTAGATGACCTCCTCTTCATAAACCCATTCATCTCACAGGCAGGTAACATAATGAGCTTTTGTAACCCAGAGAAGGCAAATACTCAGCCAAAACGCCAAGAGAAGAGGAATGCATCCCAAATGAAAGAGCAAGATAAAGTCATGGCCAGAGATATGGAAGGAACACTTCCAAACTCATTCTATGAGGCCAGCATGGCCTTGAGTCCAAACTGGACAAAGACCCCACTAAAAATGAAAACTACAGACCAATTTCCCTGGTGAACCTGGGTGCAAAAATTCTCAACAAAAATTAGCAAATGGGATCCAACAATACATAATAATAATTATTCACCACATGAATTGGATTTATTCCTGGGATGCACAACCGATTCAATATCTGCAAATCAACTGATGCGATACATCACAATGATAAAAGAAAGGATAACAACCACATGATCCTCTCAATAGATGCAGAAAAAGCATTTGACAAAATGCAGCATCCTTTCTTGATGAAAAAAAAACCCTCATGAAAGGAGGGATAGAAGGATTTTGCCTCAATATCAGTATGTGCAGATAGAAAGTTCCACAGCTAATATCATCTTCAATGAGGAAAAACTGAGAGCTTTCCCCCTCTGGTCAGGAACATGACTGGATGTCCACTCTCACCACTGTTATTCAACAAACTGTTGGAAGTCCTAGCCTCAGCAATCAGACAACAAAAAGAAACACAAGGTGTCCAAATTGGCAAGGAGGGGTCAAACTTTCCCTCTTCGCAGACATGATACTTTCCATGGAAAATCCAAAAGACTCCACCAAAAAACTGCTAGGACTGATACAGGAATTCAGGAAAGTATCAGGATATAAAATCAATATACAGAAGTTGATTGCATTTCTATACACCAATAATGAATCAGCAGAGAGAAATCAAGGATTTCTGATGTACTTTACAACTGCACTGAAAACCATAAAATACCCAGGGATAAACCTAACCAAAGAGGTAAAAGATCAGTACACTTAAAACAATAGAGGGGCTCCTGGGTGGCTCAGTCAGTTAAGCGCTGACTTCAGCTCAGGTCATGATCCCGCATTTGTGGGTTCAAGTCCCACGATGGGCTCTGCACTGACAGCTTGGACCCTGGAGCCTGTTTCAGAGTCTGTATCTCCCTCTCTCTCTCTTTCTGCCCCTCCCCTGCTCATGCGCTCTTTCTCTCTCTCTCTCTCTCAAAAAAAAAAAAAAAAAACCACACACATTAAAAAAATAAAGGAACAAACCATACAACGTCTATGAAAGAAATTGAAGAAACACAAAGAAATGGAAAAGCATTCCATGCTCATGGATTAGAAGAACAAATATTGCTAAAATGTCAATACTACCCAAAGCAATCGACACATTCAATGCAATCCCTATCAAAATAACACCAGCATTCTTCACAGAGCTAGAACAAACAACCCTAAAATTTGTAAGGAGCCAGAAAAGACCCCAAATAGACAAAGTCATGTTGAAAAAGAAAACAAAGCTGGAGACATTACAATTCTGGACTTTATGGTGTATTAGAAAACCGCAATCATCAAGACAGTATGGTACAGGCACATAAACGGACACAGACATCAATGGAATGAAATAGGGAACCCATAAATGGACCCTCAAACATATGGCCGAGTAATCTTTGACAACACAGGAAAGAATATCCAATGGAAAAAAAGAGTCTCTTCAGAAAATGGCACTGGGAAAACTGGACGGTGAGAAAAATGAACCTGGACACTCTTCTTAAACCACACACACACACACACACACACACACACACACACACACACACATGCTCACACACACACATTTCAAAATGGATGAAAGATATAAATGTAAGACAGGAACCATCAAAATCCTAGAGAAGAAAACAGGCAATCTACCTCCTTGATCCTGGCCACAGCAACTTCTTGCTTGTCATGTCTCCAGAAGAAAGGGCAATAAAAACCAAAATGAACTATTCGGCCCTCAAGTAAAAAGCTTCTGCACAGCAGAGGACACAATCAGCAAAACTAAAAGGCAACTGAATTGAATGGGAGAAGATATTTGCAGGTGACATATCAGATAAAGGGTTAGTATCCAAAATCTATAAAGAACTTATCACACTCAACACCCAAAAACCAAATAACCCAGTGAAGAAATGGGCAAAAGACATAAAGAGACACTTTAAGAAAGATGACATCCAGATTGGTCACACATGAAAAGATGCTCAATCTCACTCGTCATCACTGAAATACAAATCGAAACCACAATGAGATATTCCCTAACACCTATCAGAATGGCTAAAGTTAACATCTCAGGAAACGGCAGGTGTTGGCAAGGATTCAGGGAAAGAGAACCCTTTTGCAATGCTGGTGCAAAATGCTCCAATCAGAAGACATTGGATAGGGTGTCAGAATGGACAAACAAGCAAACAAAACAAAACAAAACAAACAAACAAACAAAAAGAAGACCTATCTAGATGCTGCCTACAAAGCCTTATTTGGACTTAAGTCACCTGCAGATTTAAAGTGAGGGAATGAAGAAACATTTATCATGCCAATAATGTCAAAAGAAAGCCAGTAGCAATACTTATATCAGGCAAAATAAACTTTAAAACCGAGACTTTATTTTGGTACCCTTTTGGTAAATACCTAATAGTGACATTGCATGCACCCAATATTTATAGCAGCATTATCAACAGTAGCCAAACTATGGGGAAAGCCCAAGTATCCATCAACTGATGAAGAAGTTGTGGTGTGTGTGTGTGTGTGTGTGTGTGTGTACGTATGTATACGCACATGTACATATGTACATATGTGTATGTCCATATATATATATACATACGCATATACAATGAAATATAACTCAGCTTCAAGAAGAATGAAATCTTGCCATTTGCAATGATGTGGAAGGAGCTAGAATGTATTGTGCTAAGTGGAATATGTCAATCAGAGAAAGACAAATATATGATTTCACTCATGTGGAATTGAAGAAACAAAACAGATGAAAACATGGGAAGGGGGCAGGAAAAAAGAAGAGTGGTAACAAACCATATGAGTCTCTTAATGTTAGAGAAAAAAACTGAAGGTTGGTGGAGGGAGATGGGTCAGTGCTAGGCTAGATGGGAGACGAGTATTAAGGAGAGCACTTGTGATGAGCACTGGGTGTTGTATGTAAGGGATGAATCACCGAATTCTACTCCTGAATCTGAGAATGCACTGTATGTCAACTAAGACTTAAATTTAAAAAAAAATAAAATAAAGCTATAACAAGGCATGAAGACGGACACTATCTCATACTAAAGGGGACAGCTAAACAAGAATATCCAATGATTGTAAATTTTGATGCACCTAACATGCGATCACCAAGTATATAAAACATTTAACAACAACCATAAAGGAACTCATTTATAATAATATAACGATAGTAGAGGACTTTAACACATCACTCACATCAATGGACAGAACCTGTAAACAGAAAATCAACAAGGAAACAATCACTTTGAATGACACACAGGACCAGATGGGTTTAACAGATATATTCCGAACACTCCATACTAAAATGGCAGAGTACACATTCTTTTCAAGCGCACATGGGGCATTCTCCAGAATTGATCACATTCTAGGTCACAAATCAGGCCTCAAGAGGTACCCAAAGACAGAGATCAAACCAAGCATCTTTTCTGACCACAAACTAGGAAACTTGAAGTCAACCACAAAAAAGGGGGGGGGGGCGCGCAGGAAGGCCACGAATAAAGGGAGGTTAAATAACATGCTACTAAATGAATGGGTCAAACAGGAAATCAATGAGAAAATACACTGAAACAAATGAAAATGAAAATACACTGGTAAAACCCTTTGGAATGCGGCAAAAGCAGTCTATGATGGAAGTATATAGCAATACAAGCCTACCTTAAAGAGCAAGAAAAATCTCAAACAATCCTGACTTACAACTAAAGGAATGAGAAAAAGAACAGCAAAAGGAAGGAAATAATAGAGATTAAGGCAGAAATAAGGAATATAGAAACCAAAAAGACACTAGACCAAATCAATGAAACCAAGGGCTGGTTCTCTGAAAGAAGTAATCAACTTGAAAACCTCCTAGTCAGACTTTTCACAAAGAAGACAGAAAGGACTCAAATAAATAAAATCACAAATAAGAAAGGAGAAAGTACAGTCAACACCACAAAAATATAATTAGAAGATAATATTATGAAAAACTATATGCAACAAATTGAACACTCTGAGAAAAATGGACACATTCCTAGAATCACACAAACTACCAAAACTGAAACAGGAAGGTATCTAAAATCTGAAAACAGAAAGCAATCAAATCAGTAATTTAAAAAAAATCTCCCCCAACACAAGAGTTCAGGGCCAGATGGCCTCATTGATGAATTCTACCATACATTTAAGGAAGAGGTAATACGTATTCTCCTTGAATTATTACAAAAAATAAAAAAGAAGGAAAACTTACAAATTCATCTTATGAGGCCATCATTACCCTGCTCCAAAACCAGATGAAGCCTCCACTAAAACCTAAAACTGCAGCGGCACCTGTGTGACTCGGTCGGTTTACTGTCCAACTCTTAATTTCAGATTAGGACATTATCTTGCGGTGCATGGGTTCGAGTCCCACGTTGGACCCTGCCATGACAATGTGAGGCATGGCCAGGATTCTCTCTCTCCCTCTCTGCCCCTCCCTCACTTTTATGTACTCTATCCAAGGAAAGAAAAAAACACTTTAAAAATGTTTAAAAATTTTTAAATAAAACTGCATACCAATAGCCTGATGAGTGTGTATGCCGAAATTCTCATTAAATACCTTCAAATTAAAGTCAACAATACATTAATTAGGGCGCCTGGGTGGCGCAGTCGGTTAAGCGTCCGACTTCAGCCAGGTCACGATCTCGCGGTCCGTGAGTTCGAGCCCCGCGTCGGGCTCTGGGCTGATGGCTCAGAGCCTGGAGCCTGTTTCCGATTCTGTGTCTCCCTCTCTCTCTGCCCCTCCCCCGTTCATGCTCTGTCTCTCTCTGTCCCAAAAATAAATAAACATTGAAAAAAAATTTAAAAAAAAAGTCAACAATACATTAATAGAATCATTTACCATAATCAAGTGGGATATATTCCTGGGCTGCAAGGGTGGTTCCACATTCACAGATCAATCAACATGATGCACCACAGTAATAGAAGAAAGGATAAGAACAATAGGATGCTTTCACAGATGCAGGAAAAGCATTTGACAAAATGTCACATCCATTCTTGATAAAAACCCTCAGCAAAGTACATTGAGACTCAACCTACCTGCACATAATAAAGGTCATCTAGGAAAAACCCACAGCTAATCTCATCCTCAATGGGGAAAATGGAAAGTTTTTCCTCCAAGGTCAGGGACAAGACAGGGAGGACCCCTCTCACCACTGCTATTCCTCATAGTACGGGAAACCCTAGCCACAGCAATCAGACAACAAAAAGAAATAAGAGGCATCCAAATCGACAAGGAAGAAGTAGTACTTTCGCTATTTGGAACTGACATGATAGGTTCTATAAAAAACATGAAAGGTTCCCTTAAAAAATGATAGAATTGATATATGAATTAGACAAGTCACAATATACAGAAATCAAGGTACATAAATGTATTGCATTTCTATAGATGAATAAAGAATTAACAGAAAGAGAAAGTAAGGGATCAATTCCATTGACAGCTTCACAAATACCTCAAGGTACCAGGAATATACCTAACCAAAGAGGTGAAAGACCTGTACTCTAAAGGCTATGAAACACTGATGAAAGAAATGGAAGAGGACACAAAGAAAAGGAAATACATTTCATGTTCATGGATGGGAAGAACAAAATACTGTTAAAATGTCTACACTTCTCAAAACAATCTACACATGTAATGAAATCTCTATCACACTAATAAAAACATTTGTCACAGAACTAGAACAAATAATCCCAAAATTCGTATGGAATGACAAAAGTCCCCAACAGCCAAAACAAACTTGAAGAAGAAAAGCAAAGCTGGAGACATCACAATTCCAGACTTTAGGTTATATTACAAAGCTGTACTGATCAGAACAGTATGGTACTGGCAAAACAACAACAACAACAAAACACAGACGCAGTGATCAATAGAATGGAAACCCAGAAATGAACTCACACCTATATGGTCAATTAATTCTCAACAAAGCAGGAAAGAATATCCAATGTAAAAAAAAAAGATAGTCTTGGGACAGATGGGTCGCTCATTCACCAAAGCATGTGATTGTGGATTCAGCTCAGGTCATGATCTCAGGGCAGTGCAGAGCATGCGTGGGATTCTCTCTCTCCATATCTCTCTGCCCCTCTTCTGCATGCTCGCTCACTCTCTCTCTCTCTCAACAATAAATACATAAACTTAAAAAAAGTCTCCTCAACATATGGTTTTGGAAAAACTGGACAGCAACCTGCAAAACAAAACAAAAACAACGGACCACTTTCTTACAACATACACAAAAATGAATCCAACATGGATAAAGACCTATATGTGAAACCTGAAACCATAAAAATCCCAGAGGATAACAAGGGTAGTATCTTATTTGACATTGCCTGTACAAACGTCTTTGTAGATATATCTCCTGAGGTAAGGGAAACACAAGCAAAAATAATGGGACTTCGTAAAAATAAAAAGCTTCTGTCACCAAGGAAATAATCAACAAACCTAAAACACCTAGAGAATGATATTTGCAAACTACATCTGATAAAGGGTTAGTGTCCAAAATATATAAAGTTATGCAGCACCCAAAAAATGAGAAATCCAATTAAAAATGGGCAGAAGACACGAATAGACATTTTCCCAAGGAAGACATACACATAGCCAAGAGACACATGGAAAGATACTCAACAATACTTATCTTCAGGGAAATACAATTCAAAAGTACAATGAGATAACACATGACATCTGTCACAATGACTAAAATCAATGAATGATGAAACAGCAGGTGTTGCCAAGGATGTGGAGAAAGAGGAACCCTCTTGCACTGTGGGTAGGAATGCAAACTGGTGCAGCCACTCTGGAAAACATCATGGAGATTCGTCAAAAAAAAAAGAAACCTGGAAATTGAACTACCTTACGATCCAGCTATTTCACTACGAGGTATTTACACAAAGAATACAAAAATAATTATTCAAAGGGATACATGCACACTAATGTTTACAGAAGCATTTTCTACAACCGCCAAATTATGGAAACTGCCCAAGCATCCATCAGCTGATGAATAAATTGAGATGTAGTATATGGAATGTAATATTATTTAGCCATAAAAACATGAAATCTTGTCATTTGCCACGAGGTGCATGGAGAGAGAGAATGTTATGCTGGGTGAAATAAGCCTGTCAGAGAAAGACAAATACCAGATGATTTCACTAACAAATGGAAATAAAACAAAACAAGGTGGGGGGAGGAGACAGTGACAAACAAACAGACTCTTAACTAGGAAACAAACTGAGGGCTTCCACAGCGAGGTGGGGGAATGAGTGAAACAGCTGCTGGGGATTAAGAAGTGCACCTGGGATGAGCACCGGGTGACCTGTGGAAGTGTTTCTCTATATTGTACACATGAAACCAATATTACACTGTAGCTTTACTCACTGGAATTTAAATTAAAAGATAACATAAGGTTAATAACAGGGACCTACCAGGTTTTCTGTACTTTTCAATCACTAGGTTGGAAGAATAACCATTAATTTTTTTTTAAAGCATGTATGATGTGGGGGACAGTTTGTGCCCTTACCTCAGTCTCTGGTTCCCGCAGGACTCGGAAAGTGGGTCCCAGCTCATTCTTCTAGGAGGTCCTGAGACAAGCATTTCATGTATTCACGTCCTAACTGAATGCAGCTCCCGTTCTTCTGAATTTCTCTCAGGGTTTCTTCCCGGAAACAAGCCTGAATCTGGAACAAACCATCGACTGCATCAATGAGGTGATGTTGTGGGACCCCGCAATCCACGAGTCCTTTAGTAAAATACGTCTCGTTCAAATACTGTCCGGGAAGGGGAGGAATAAAACACGGGAACAGCCCAGAAAATGCAAGGGCCTGTGCAGCTCAGCAACCAGCTTGCCCAGAGAAGCCACCCAGCGCCCCCTCCTTAGCATTCAGTACAACGTGGCAGCTTCTCTCTGGCGACTCAGGAGATGCCAAGTTGCTGCAAAGCTCCCAAGGTCTCCCCTGGGGCAGGCGGCAGAACCCACTGGAAAGGCAGCTCTGCTCTCTGTACTGAGGCAGGAGCAGAGGCCCTGAATCCTCTGGAAGCAACAGAAGCCCTTCCTGCTCTGAGGTGCCCTGGGTCAGAAAAGCCGATGGTGCGCCCTCTGCTGGCCATCACTGCCCAGGCAGAGGAACCCGCCCCTCCAGGTCTGTGGTGCTCGAGCTCTCTCTGCTGGCCACCATGGGAATTCCTGCAATGTTGAAGGCCCTGGCCGCTCAGCTGAGGGACCAAAGGTGCTCTGGGCAACTCAGCCTGTTCTCCACATTGGGAAGGGTCTTAGTGACAGGGCCTGGGACACAAAGAAATCTTTTCCTTCTCCTTTCTTGTGAGTGAAGAATTAAACCGAATTTATTAACGTAATGACATCATTTGTCATGCTTTAAGCAATGTTCAAAGAAAAATAGGCCGCCAATTTATACATGCTGAACAAGAGGTAATTGTGTTTACCACCAAAGTATTTAGGTTAGATAAAGAATTGACAACTTTGAGAGAGAGAGAGACTGGCTTCCAGCTATGGAATGAATGAGTCCTAGGGATACAAGGTACAGCCAATGGAATAGAGTCAATCCTGTAATAATACTGTTGCATGCTTTCACATGATAGTTACATTTGTGCTTAAGTACAACATAATTTATAGACATATGGAATGACTACAATGTATGCCTAAAACTAATACAACAAATGTGTGAAGAATATTTCAATTAAAAGTTGACATCCTTTACGCTATCTTTAATTTCTCCTTCTTTGCCAATAAACTATCATTCCTGGGTCACTTGGGTGGCTTAGTCAGTTAAGCGTCCGACTTCCACTTTGGTCATGATCTTGCAGTCCATCAGTTTGAGCCCCACGTCAGGCTGTGTCCTGACAGCTCAGAGCCTGAAGCCTGCCTCAGATTCAGTGTCTCCTGCTCTCTCCCCTCTTTCCAGCTTGGGCACTCTCAAAAAAAGAAAAAAAAGAACATTAAAAATAAAAAATCATTCCTAATTTAGAATCTGTGAAATTCCATTTATACCAGATTCTCTAACATCACCATCTTGATGTTGAGAGCTTATCTGAAAAGTTACTAATAATATCTTTGATGACACATATGTTACAAGGTCAGAATGCAACTTACAGGGAGCTACACATCTGTTATGAATTCACGGTATGTATCCTTTGCTAATATTTCCAATGAAATGTGCTTTAGCGATACAGATGGATTAAATCATGTCCATCAGTCATATAGGTCAATTTCCAATAGGACCATTATGCCTTCAATTACTAATTGCCATCTCTTCAGAATTAAAAGAAAGCTGGGGCAAGAAAATGTCTTTGAATTTGATGTAAGAGAAGACTATGGTGTTTTAAAGGGTTCACCTGCCTTCTGGAATCCTCAGATTGGTTGTAGACAGGAGGATAGCCACACACTATTTTGATGCACACAGCTAGTTTCAGAGGGAGAATATGGACCTTATTGTCAAATTTTTTTTTATCAATATCAGCAGTCCGCCTCTGTCAGGTCCAGACTGCAGGACCTGGAGCAACACAATGCCGGATGCCTGGGTTCAGAACATGAGGAAGGCCAGATGGTGGGGGGAGGGGGGAAATCCAACAGGGCCTGCAGTGAGGGAGATGGCTCCAGGTCACTTCCCCACAGGGCAGGCTCTGGAGTTTGCCTGCCAAAGAGCAGCACACTCTCCCTCAAGACATCCCTCTCCATGACAGAACATGAGGCTGTGCCCCCACAATTCCAGGAAAAATGAGGGATACCCATCTTTTCAAATGCAATGGCTTCTGCAAAGCTTGGACCCAGGGATGTTGGAGTCTTGGAGTCACGGAACTCTGATGCCCTTGATACCAGCCCTTTCTTCCCCAGCACTCAGAGCCACTTCATACATCCCCTCTCCCCTGACCAGTCTCACCCCGTCCACCTACCTGGACCAGGTCTCTACTTTCCTCCTTG
Organism: Prionailurus viverrinus; assembly: GCF_022837055.1. Lineage (NCBI taxonomy): Eukaryota > Metazoa > Chordata > Mammalia > Carnivora > Felidae > Prionailurus > Prionailurus viverrinus. Next base: position 228,935 of record NC_062572.1, read on the forward strand.
TACTTCCTCTTTGCTCTCTTTCTCCCTAACCACATCTCTGTTTTTCCTTTCACTCTCTACTTGCCCGATTCCCCTATCACTCATCCAGTCTCTCTCCTTACCTGTCTCTTCCCCACCTCTCCCCAGTCTTCAGGCTATCTGTTCTGAGCATGCAGCCCTGTCCAGGAGCACAGGGCACTGTGCTCTCTCCTGTCATTTTTTGTCCCAGGCCCTGATCACAATGGAGGAAAATCCCCCGTACAGCAGCTGCCCATATTGACATTTGCTATAGCAATGCTGGCAGCATGTGGACAGCCAGACATTTACCCTTGGTGGCCAAGCCATGACCCAAAAGCTTCTGGAGGGCTGGATGCTTCCCTAAGCTGGGAGGAAAAAAGGGGCTCACCGGGTTCAGGGTCCCTGGGGCAAAGTGGATTTGATTGGTCTATGTAGAAGGAGCCATAGGCTTATACCCAACTCTCCTGGGTGGTGTCGAAGGAACCTATCTCAGACCACGGACCTCTGCCCTGCCCATGCCTCAATATGGCAAAAGGGGGGAGCTTTATGGGACATCATTTGACTCACCACAAAAATTGCACCATTTGCCCCCTTGGAGGCCACCTGGATTGGTGCTATTGGGGGCTGGTAAGGTGCACAAGGGCACAATAGCTGAATTAATTCAAGGCCTCATTACTGGTCTTCTGAATCCATTCCTCACCAACAGAATATACCCTTTCCTGGAGACAGATACCTGCCCTGCTCATCAGCACAAACCCCATCAACTAGCACATGCGTCGTGTGCTCATGAGTATCTATGTACAGAATTAACCACCACCACCAGAGCTCCCTAAAGGATGTATCCAACTCCTCGATGGAACTATAGGTCCCTTCCAGACAATACAACCCCAAAGAATGATCTGTCTTCTTCCAGCAATACTGCACGTTCTATCTGTTGGTTAACTGCGTATACAGGAACCCAAAGTGTACACTTGATTCGGAATGAGTGTCAATTTTCCTGGAAGCAGACGCTGACAAAGAAACACAACGGTGACAAGTGTATTAGGGGACATTAGGAAGGACAAAGTGGAGGGGACGGGGTGGGCAGGGAAAGCATTAAGACTACAAGAGACAGATTAGACACCATCTCTAAATATATAATAACCACAGCTGGTTTGTAATGGTTCAGTGTCCCCTTCAAGTTTCAAACTGATTACCCTCTATGTCAAAGTGATTTTGAGTTATTGCAAAGGGATCTTCTGTTCTCCTCTGTGCATTTTGTCTTCTATAATACATCTGTGGCCTTGGATGAGCACATATTTTTGTGGTTGCATTTGTGTGTCTACCTCAGATCTTAGATGTAGATCCCTGAATTTTCGTTTTCATACTTATCTTTTCCTTCTTTGTAAAGTAGGACCTGAATTTTAATAGAAAAAACACAGGGGTCTTTGTTGTATCTTTTGAAACAGGAATTGCCAATCTCCCAGCCTCAGGCATTATACCCTTAGTTTCATGAAATTGAATGAACATCTGTTGATGATCTGTGTGCAGATACATTCATTTCCACCCTGAGAAGGGTGATTGCCCACTATTCCCATACATTTTACAGAGTCCTTATGTGCTTAACCACCTCTCCATCACACTGACCTCAGAGACCAACATTGTCCATGCTTCTCAGGTTACAAAGCTGAGGCTCTGAGATGGCCCCACTGAGATCTGGCATTAGGGCTGAGACAGCAGGATCACAGGCAGTGCCTCTGGAAATTGTGAGGGAAGTTTCAGAGATGCAAACCTTCATGCAGGATGGTGACAGTAGGTTCAGGGGTGCGGTGACAAGAGTCCAGCAGGGGCATTTCCTGGTTGACTCTGAATTCCCTGCTAAGAGTCTGACTCAGGCTGAAGGCCAAGAAAGCCACACAGCTAATCTACAACCTTTCATCACATTTAGTCTCACAGAGGCACACAAACTTAGGCAGACAAGCATCCCATAAGAACCAAGGTAAAATACAAATCTCCAGGGCATTCTTTCACACAGATCCAGAACCTTCAGAAAACCAAGGGAAACAACAGTCTTTATTTAGATAATGAACTAGGTGCACTTTGGCCACAATGACATTTCAGAGATGATACCTGCATGAAATATCCTTGAACCCATGCAGCAGCTCTGTGTGTACTTCACACTGCGCTCACTCTCCCTCCCAGGTTGTGAGCCCTGCCAGAAATGGCCTCCAACTCCATCTCACTGAGTCCAACACCCTACCCTCTGCACCATCTCAGCTCTTCCTCCAATTCATTACCATGAGATTCCTGTCTCCATTTTTTGTACTTGAGGACCCATTACTGGAGCTTCCACTGTTGTAGATCAGAAGCTCTGTGTCATTTAATGCATGTTACTCTCTTCACGTTAGGACACTTGAAGCCCCTGAGGGGGATGTGCCTCATCTCTCACAGAGCCAGGAACATGGACTCTGTACATGGCACGTCTAAAGAACTGATGCCTGCTTTTCTATGAAAAGACTCATTCCTTCTCCACAAGAGACACCTGCAGCCCAGCTCAGTAACGGAAAATGACACAGCCCAACATATGTATGTCCTGAGAAACTTGAGGAATCTTAACAGTATCCTCAGCCAGCAGCACCCTTGCATTGCAAAGCCTGGGAGGCCATCTCTACATCTTCTCAAAGACTCAACAAGACAGAAGATAAACATGCTGAACATGTAAACTCATACTGTTCAGATCATCTTACAAATAGTCGAGGTGGAGGTCACTGAGGACACTAAGGAGCTGGTGGTGGCTTACAGAGTCCATGAACAGTGATAAAGGGGATGTGTGGGGAAGGGCCTGCAGGATGGACCTGGTAAAAGAGGAGGTCCTCTTGCATCCATAGGGACCTACAGAACAGAAGTGACAGGTATGTTGGTATGACAGAAGCAGAATGCCCACAGAAGCTGAAACACAATGAAGCAGGTGTCAGCACCTGGAGCCTTTTTCATTCATGGGTTCTAGCAGAATGGAGCATCAGTGCCAGAAAACTCTACCCTCCCACAAGGTCCCACCTACAGCCGGAAGGTACCAGATGCCACAAGGAAAAACTACTGTCACCACACATCACTGCCAATGTTTACAAATGCAGAAAGCCAAGGAGTCTTATTCTAGAAGATTGATGGCATTAATGCCAGTCTAATAAAGGAGCGTATTCCAGAGAGGCAGGTATCTGTGTCCAGGATCCCTCTGGTGTTCTCTTCTACCAGATCTGCAGACTTTTTATTTGCACATTGAGAACAGACAGAACATGAAGGAATTAGAGAAAAGCCCAGCACTACACAGAGATTCAGGGCCACCCCAGGGTCAAAGCTCAACCTACCATCCCATGCCTGTCCTCACTCTGCTTCCTTCCCTGACAAAGACATCTTCTGTGCAAGGCCACAGAGACCTCTGAGGAGATGGGGATTCCTGAAGTCCTGCAGGGGGCTTGAAAATGTGTTTTCTGAGAGAAACACGTTACCTGTGCCCATTCATTGGCCTCAAGTACATTTATCTTAATTCACAGGTAATTCAGCTTTTAAATATAATATGAGTTGCAGAGCTATTTTGTCCCATTGAAAAAGGGAGGTAGAAATTCTACATAAAAGAATGAACAGAAACATGTCTCGATTTCAGGTGTAAAACCCCCATGAGGTATCATGAGACAAAGTACCAGTTACAACTGCTCCCACTACAGAATAGAACTTGCTAATATAAACACAACTGAAGAACTCTGTGATGTACTGGCCCTGCAGGTAATCACTGATTCTCTCCCTTCACGACTGCAGTTCCACATACATTTTCAAGTACACGTGCCACTTCTGAAAATTCAGAGTATTTCCAACTAGGGGACAACTGAAGAAATTCTCTATCACACATTTACCAACACAGAAAGATCAATAATGAATTCTGAAATTTATCTAAGAACACTCAGCACTGCACAAAGCACACAATATAAAATTGGAAAGGGTTTTCATCTTTTCCAGTCATGAGGCTCATCACAGACATTCTGAACAAATTCATCGCCTACACTGAAATAGAAAAAAATGAAAATAATAAGGATAATCCCATGTAAAGAAGGTGTGGAAGGAGTCAGATGCTCCAGAAGACTTGAGGCTGCAGTGAAGTGTCATCCTCCTCAAGTAATTTCCACAAACACAAAGAGAGAGCCACGAGGTCCTCAGCCTCCATGTACTTGTGGCTTCCAGAGGCACTAGCTAATATGATGATCTTAAACTGGAGAAGCCTGGAGGCTTGTGAGGGTGTAAATCAAACAGTAAAGACACAAGAGGACATAGAAAACCAGACAAGGCCAGATAAAAGTTTCCAGAAAGCATTGCAACTGAAATGGGCAACAGAATTTGCCTTGTCTTTCTCTGCATCCTTGGTAGAGACACAACTGATATTGCCCATGGGAGCGCACCACATTCTGGGTCTCATAAAGACTGGAGGTGGATGGAGGTTAATTCTGACTTGCATAGACTGTGTGGAAGAAAAACAAACCATCCGCCACATGTTTCATTATATTCAACTCATTCACACTCTTGGGTCCCTTACCAGGGGCAGAGAGTTTTTCAGATGCCTCAGGTGACCCTCGAAGACAAGAGGGAGATCTGATCCTGTCTCTTGAGGAAGGTTTAGAGGGCCCTGGTTCAGGTGTTTTTATAACTAATCAAGCAGCTGTGAACAGCTCAGGTCTCAACTCGCTAGAAATAAAGTTAGGGGTGTGTCTCCTTCAGAGACCCCAGCACATGGTCTCTGTACAACCTACATCCTAGGGTGTGCTACGTCTGTCAGCATATATAAGCCTCTTTCCTTCTCCATCAGAGACACGTGTTGCCCAGCTCACTATGTGGAAATGACTGCCCATTTCTTGCATGTCCTGAGAAACTTGAAGAACGTTACAATGTCCTCACTCAGGCTGACCTGAAAGCCCTGTGGTGCCATCACTGCAATTTCTCCAAACACATAACAAGTAAAAGACAAAACGTGTTTTATAAGTCAACTCATACTGTTCAGATCATCTTTCCAGATGGTGGAGGTGGAGGGTGAGATCCCAGAGGACCCCAGTTTGGAGAAGGTGGGGTGGCCCAAAGCCCACAGATGGTGATAAAGGACAGCCCACGGGGTATGACATGGAGGGCACTTCTGGGAAAGGAGGAAATGTTCTGGAAGACACGTTGACCTGCAGGACAGAAATTAAACGTTTGAGACATGTTAGGGTAAAAGCTGAAAAATCCAACACCAACACCAACACTAACATACCTGAAACCCATAGGAGCTGGAATGGTACCTGTCTCTTTCCCCTCCACCTGGTTTCAACAGGGCAGCATCAGTGCCACAAAACTCCACCCTTCCCACTGGGTCCCACCTAGAGCTTCTAGGAGTTTGAGGAGACAAAGCAGTGCATTGCTGGCAGCATGCATGGTACTAGCTGTGTCTACAAATGTAAGGATGGAAGTGGCTAGTCTTAAAGGATCACAGGGATAATTCCAGACTACTAAAGAAAGTCTGTTCCACACACACAGGCTATTATTTCCAGGACTACTCTCTACCCAGCCCTTCACCACCTCAACAGCTCTGTCTTGGCATAAGAGCTTAAATGATGAGAATTTTGTTTCTTATCATTCATTTACATCTTGAATCCATTTCAAGTTAATTTTTGGAGTGCTGTAACATAAGGTGCTAAGCTTTATTCTTATACATGTGAATATCCAATTTTCCCAGCACCAGTTATTCAAGAGACGACTCTTCTCCACTGTGTATTCTTGACTCCCTTGTCAAACACTAGTTGACTGTGCACGCATGGGTTTAGTTTGGGCTCTCAATTTCGGTTCCATTGTCTTATGTGTGTGCTTATGCCAGTGACATAACTGATTTCTTTGTATTAGAATGCAGTTTGAAATCAAGAGGTGTGATGCCTCCTGTTTTGTTCTTTCTTGCATTGGCTACTTGGGGCCTTTTTGTGGTTCCAAATACATTTTAGGATATGTTTTTCTAATTGCATAAAAATTGCATTGGAGTTTTGATAGAGATTGCACTGAATCTCTAGATGGCTTTGGGTAGTATGGACATTTTATCTATATTAATTCCTCCAAAGATGGACATGGGATGGCTTTTCACTGACTTGTGTGTTCTCCTGTTTCTTTCACCTAAATTGAACACCTTCCATTTCTCCATGCAGGTTTTCTAGTTTTCTGTAGAGAGATGTTTCACTTCCTTTGCTAAATTTATTCCTATATATTTTATTGTTTTTGATGCTATTTTAAGTGGGATTGTTTTCTTTACTTCTTTTTAGACAATTTGGTTAGTGTATAGGAATGCTACAGAATTTGATATGGTGACTTTCTATTTTGGAACTTTACTGCATTTCTTGATTAGATATTAACAGGTTCTTTTACATTAAACTTTTTATTTCATTACTTTACCTTATTTTTTTAAAAAATAATTTTATTTGGGAATAGCTGACACACTATGTTACATTAGTTTCAGATGAACAACATAGTGATTGGACAAGTGTATACATTCTGCTAACCCAGGTGTAGCTATCATCTGTCACCATGCATCGCTATTCCAGTACCATTCTCTATGCTCCCTATACTATATCTTCTTTCTGTGATTTATTCATTCCATAACCAGAAGCCTGTATCACCCAATCCCTTTCACATACCTAGGGCATCCTTGTCTTGTGCCTGATCTTAGAGGAAAATCTTTCACAATTTCACTATTGAGTATGATGTTAGCTGTGAGCTTCACATACATGACCTTTCTTATGTTGAGATATGTTTCTTCTACACTGAATTTTTAAAGAGTTTTTTAGCACAAATGGATACCAAATTTTTCTCAGAACATTTTTCCGTGTCTATTGACATCATCCCATGAGTTTTCTTGTTAATTTTTAAAATGTATTTATTTATTTTAGTTTAAGTTTATTTACGTATTTCTTTAGTATTTATTTTTTCAAGTTTTTATTTAAATTCCAGTTGGTTAACATACAATGTAATATTAGTTTCAGGTATAGAATGTAGTCATCCATCACTTACATACAACACCCAGTGTTACTACTAGCGCCCTCCTTAGCCCATCACCCATTTAACCCATCCCCCTGTCCACCTCCCTTCTAGTAACCCTCTGTTTGCTATTTATAGTTAAGAGTCTGGTTACTGGTTCATTTTTCTTTCATTCAATTATGTGAGGGGTCACATTTATTGATTTGCATTTCTGAAACATCCTTCCTTTACAGGGGAAAAAAAAACCCTTCATCACGGTCAATGATCCTTTTAATGTGATGCTTAATTTGGTTTGCCTGTATGTTATTGGGAATTTTTCATCTATAATCATCATGGGGATACTGGCCTATAGTTTTATGTTCAGGTAGTATCCTTTTCTGGCTTCCTATAAGGGCAGTTCCAGTCTCATGAAATGAGTTTGGTGGTGTTCATTCCTTTTTAATCAGTGAGAGGACTGCTCTTAGTTTCTTCTACAAACGTTTGGTCAAATTCACCAGTGAATCCACCTGGTCCTGGGCTTTTTTTCCCTGAGAGAATTTCTATTACTGATTCAATTTACCTGCATTGGTTATCTTCTTGTATTGATACAGTCTTCCTTTAATGGGTCTGTGCAAACCTTCTATTTCTTCCTGATACAGTCTTGGTAGGTTGTGTGTTTCTAAAAGCTTATCCATTTCTTCTAGGTAGTCGGTTTGCTAGCATCTAATTTGGCCATAGTCGCCTCTTTGTATCCTTTATGTTTCTGTGGTATCAGGTGTAATGTCTTCTCTTTTATTTATAGTTCTTTTGATTTGAGTCCTCTCTCTGTCTTAGCATAGTCTATGTACAGTCTTGTCAATTTTGTTTCACTCTTCAGTAAACCCACTGTTGGTCTTCCTCATATTTTCTATTGATTTCATGGTCTCAGTTTCATTGGCTTCCACTCTCATATGTATTACTTTCTCCCTTCTGAGAACATTGGATGTAGACTGTTTTTGTTTTCTAGTTCTTTGAAGCTAAAGGTAGGTTGTTCATTTGAGCCCTAAATCTATCCTCCACGCATGCAAACCCAGTGATTCATCAGAGAACCTTCAACAGGTCTTTCCTGTCCTATCTCTGATTCTCAGAACTCTGAAAAAGAACCAGAAATTTTATTTGAAGACACAATAGATGAAAAATTCCCTAATGCAGAGAAAGAAACAGATCCAGAAGCAGGAGGCACAAAGAACCCCCAACATATTCAACAGAAGCAGATCCACACCAAGTCATATAGTAATTAAAACACAAAATGTCATGATAAAGAAAAATTTTAACAGCAGGAAAGCAAAAGTTGACAGTTATCTACAAGGGAAACCCCATAAGGTTATCAATGGATGTTTTTCAAAAGAAACTTTGAAACTGTAAGTGAGCAGCATTGTATCATAAAGGTGCTGAATGGAAAACATCTGAAGCCAAAGAGAGTCCATCCAGCAAACTATCATTCAGATGGAAGAAGAGATCAAGAGGTTACCAAATAAATACTAAGCGAGTTCACAACCAACAAACCACCTCTGCAAGAAATGTTAAAAGGGGACTCTTTAAGTGGAAAAGAAACACCTAAAGTGACAGTATTAAAGTGTGAAACGCAAAAGCAATAAAATAAAACATTAGTCAATGTATTCACGATATGAAAGATTTTGAAATATGACACTACATATCTACAACACGGGGAGGAGAGGAGTAAAGAACTGGTTCAAACTTAAACAACTATCAACTTAATATAGACTTCTACATGCAGAAGTGGTTAGGTACAAACCTAATAATAACCACAAATCAAACACCACTAATACATATGCAGAGTATAAAGACAAGCAATTTCAAATGTGCTACTAAAGAAACCCAGCAAACCATAAAAAAGAGAAAGAGAAGAAAGGACCAGAAAGATTCAGAAACAACCAACATCAAGTAATAAAAGGACAAGTACATGTCTATCAATTACTTTGAATGGAAACAGAATAAATGCTCAAATGAAAGGCACTGGGTGACAGAGGTACCTGAATGGCTCAATCACTTGAGATTTCGACTCTTGATTTCAGCTCAGGCTGTGATCCCAAGATCATGGGATTGAGCCCCAATTGGGCTCTGCACTGAGCATGAACTTGTTTAAGATTCATTCTCATTCTCATTCTCATTCTCTCTCTCCCTCCCTCTCTCTCTCTCTCCCTCCATTCCCCCCTACCCTGTCCTCCCATGCCTGTGCTCTCTCTCTTAATAATAAAAGGCACTGGGTGATAGAATGAATAAAAATACAGGACCCATATATCTTCTACCTACAAGAGACTAATTATAGAACTGAAGTATCAAAAGAAAACTGCAGTAGCCATACCTATATCAGACAAAATAGATTTTAAAATAAAACTGTAACAAGAGACAAAGAAGGACACTATAATAATAAAAGGTGCAATCCAAAAAAAAGATAGAACAATTGTAAACAGATATGCGCTCAACCTGAGACCATCCAAATACCCAAAACTTTCAAAAACTAAAGAATTCATAGTCATACAATCATAGTAGGGCACTTTAACACCCCAATGACATCAATGGAGAGATCGCTCCATCAGAAAATCAACAAGGAAGTAGTGACTTTGAATGATAGAGTAGACCAGATGGACCTAACAGATATATTTAGGACATTCCATCCTAAAACAGCACAATACACATTCTTTTCAGGTGCACATGGAACATTCCCCACACTCGATAAAATATTAGGTCATAAAACAAGCCAAAACAAAATCAAACCGATCGACATCATACCATGTGTCTTTTCAGACCACAATGCTATGAAAGTAGAAGTCTACAACCAGAAAAAAAAAATCTGGAAAAGGCACAAAAACATGGAAGTTAAATAACACGCTCCTAAACAATCAATGGGCCAACCAAGAAATCAAAGAAGAAATCCAAAACGACATGGAAACAATTGAAAATGAAAACACAACAATCCAAACTTTTGTAAAGCAGGAAAACTGGTTCTAACAGGGAAGCTTATAGAAATACAGATCTGCCTCAGGAAAAAAAAAAAAAAACCCTGAAGTAAACTCCATAACCTTATAGCTATAAAAGCCGGACAAAGGACAACAAACAAAACCCCCAAACAGCAGAATGAAGAAAATAATTAAAAGCAGCGGAGAAATAAATGATATAGAAATTAAAACTACAGTAGAACAAAGTAAATGAAATTAGGAGCTGCTTCCATGAAAAGAACAGTAAAATTGATAAGCCCTAACCAGACTAATCACAAAACACAAACGACGCATATAAACAACAATGACAGAGAAGAACAACCAACACCACAGAAATACAAACCCTTGTAAGAGAATATTATGAGAAACTATATGCCAACAAGCTGGACAAACTGGATTATACAAATCAAATCCTAGAAACATGTAACCTACCAAGACTGAAGCAGAATGAAATTGAAAATTTGAACAGATGGTTTACTAACAAGGAGACAGACTCAGTAATTAAAAATCACCTAACAGACAACAGTCCAGGACCAGACGACTTCACAAGCACATACTATGAAACATCTGAAGAAATGTTGATACCTATACTTGTCAAATTATTCCAGAAAACAGAACAGGAAGGAAAATACCCAAATTAATTCTATGAGGCCAGCATTACCCTGATACCAAAACCAGATAAAGACACCACGAAAAAACAAAACTACAGGTCCATATCGTTCATGCACACAGATGCAAATGTCCTCAACCAAGATTTAGCAAACAGAATCCAACAACATATTCAAAAAATAGTCCACCAGCATAAAATTGGTGGTGAATGTAAAACTGAGGCAGGTCTACGAATCTCTGAATGAGAAAATGGGCAAAAAAAAAGAAAAATGGGCAAAAAAAAGTGGAAATGTATCAGACAGGGGGTGTAAACATGAATTTTCATAAAGACACACTATCCTCAGGCTTTTTCTTCTAAAATTGATTCACAATGCTTGCTTAGTACAATCTTGCCCACAGTGAGAAGTGGCCTTGGTAAGTTCTTTGACCAGCAGCAGTCTCAGAGGGATGGCATGAATCAGCTTTTAGTAGAAACTGCAATCAATTTAAAAGTATTTCAGTTTTTCACGAGTTCATGAGAAATTAGAAAACATGCCAAATCTCAACTGAAAAAGACATAAGGTAACTAGTATGTTTTTAAGATATTATTGATGAGTTTTCTTCCAACGAAGACAAGAAAGGATAACTGTAACAAATTCTGACACAGGAATAATATTGAACATTCATATAATGGGAGGTGCCTGACACAAGGTACCTGTCAGGTTTTCAGTTGTTTTCAGCGACTACAACATTGTTGGGGGAAAAATACCCACTGAAAATTATAAAAGCATGTATGATGTGGAGGGTACATTGTGTTTTTACCTCTGGCTCTGGTTCCAGCAGGACTCGGAGAGTGGGTCCCAGCTGATTCTTCTAGAAGGTCCTGAGAGTCAACGTTTGGTGTCTTTACTTCCCAACTGAATGTGGCTCCTGTTCCTCCGAATTTGTGACAGGGTTTCTCCCCAAAAACAAGCCTGAACATGGAACAAACCAACCCCAGCCTCTCTGACGTGGCATCGCAGGACCCCCTGAGTCCACAGAGCCTTGAATGAAATACATCTTCTTCACATACCGGCAGGGGAAATGAGGAAAAAACCACGGACAGCCCTGAGAATGCAAGGGACTGTGCTGCTCCCTGACCATCCAGCGCTTCCTGGAAGCTGCCCAGCACCCCTCCCCAGTACTCAGCCCCACCACTGAGGAGACACCAAGTGGCTGGGAAGCCTCCAGAGTCTTCCCCAGGCCTGGGGGCGGAGGCTGCTGGATACCCAGCTCTGGCTCTTTGTCCACACTCAGAGGCACTGGGTCCTCAGGAGCAAGGAAGCCTTTCCAGCTCTGAGGCACCCTGGATCAGAAAAGCCTAATGGGCGCCTTCTCTGGCTATCGCTGCGCCTGCAGAGGACCGGCCCCTCCCTCGCGTGCTGTGTGCGCGCCCTCTGCTGGCCGCTGTGGGAATTCCTGCAATGTTCAAGGCCATGGCCTCTTAGTTGGAGGTACTGAGGATGTAGCTGGTCCAGTGAAGCCTGTCCTCCAGATTGGGAAGGGTCTTAGTGACAGGGCCTGGGACACAAAGAAATCTTTTCCTTCTCCTTTTTACTGAATGAAGAATGAAACCGAATTTATTGATATAATGATATAATTCGTAATGCTTTAAGCAGCATTGCCAGAAATACAGACTGCAAATTGACACATGCTGAATGAACCACAGGCAGTGGTGTTTACCACGAAAATACTTGGGTTGAATAAAAAATTGACACCCTTGAGAAAGAGATACAGGTTCCAGCTATGGAATGAATACATCATTGGTATACAAGGTACAGATTATGGAATATAGTCAATCCTGTAAGAAAGTGTGGCATGCTTTCACATGATAGCTACGCTTGTCTAGGTGTATGGAGAGCATAATGTATACACACGGAATCAGTGTGATATACGCCTGAAACTAATACAACATGGTGTGTCTACTGTGTGTCAATAAAATTTGACAATACTTTAAGTTTCTCCTTCACCATTAAACTTTATTTCTAATTGAGAACATATGAAATTCCTTTTATGCCACATTCTCTATGTCACCATCTTGATGTTGAGAGCTTATTTTTCATGTTGTCAGTAATGTGTTTGATGACACCAATGGGACAAGGTCAGAATGCATACCTAGAGGGAGCTACACATCTGTTATGAATTTCCTGCCTCCATATGGGTAATATTTTCAATGAAAAGTGCTTTAGGGATGAAGATGGATGAAATAATTTCCATCAGACTCATAGGTAGATGATTGTGCCTTCAACTAATAATTTCCATGTCTTCACAATCAGAGGAAGGCTGGGTGAAGACATAGGTTTCTCTTTTCATGTAAGAGAAGATGGTGGTGTTTTAAACTGCTCACTTACAATCCAAAATCCAGAGATCAGCAGTAGATGTAAGAATAGCAACGCACTATCATGTTGCACATAACTAGTTCTGTTGGAGAAGTGGAGAAAGTACACTAAAGATGGCTGATTGGACTAAAGCAAACTCTGATCTCTAGCTTAGAGACCCCTCCTCCAGGTTCTTCTTCCTTTGCTGCACATTTGAAAACCACCCCACACACACACACAAAAATATGGAGGCTGATAACTATAAATTACCCTTCCTGCTCGCACTCAGGGCTCAGATCTTTGGAGAAATACAGTCTCCTCTGAGCCCACTGGTGTTAAATAAATCTCCAATCCACCATGAGCTCTTAGTGCCACTTGGCTTTTCCACCAGCGTTCCAGCCTGGTTCCATAACAAATTTGGTTCCCTGACCAGGAAACCCAACCACGCTGGCTCATTGTTGCCACCGGTATGGGAGAACAGCGAGGTGGTGTTGGAATGAGGGATCACAAGGTAGAGTGAGCAACCTGCCTAAATTTCAGCAGTCTCCTTCTATGTCCCATTCAGGCCATCACCTCTCCGCAATTCCCACCGGACTCGAGGAGACTTGGCAGGTGAGGTCCTGGACCCGAGGGTCGGAACCGGTAAGGCTGGGGCCAAATCTAGTCAGGCCCACTTGCAAGAGTGGAAGGGGGACCTGATCACTCCCCGAGACTTCAGAAGTCTCACAGGTAGGGATTCTATGGTAGGAAATATAATAACCTCTGGTGTATATGTGAATGTGAATGTGCAATTCGGTCTAGCTTGCCTGCAGAGTTCAATTCTGTGGCTCCACCGACAGGCACCCTTGGGGTCCACAGGGGCCCATGGAGGCTGAGGGGGCCTGTCTGCAATTCCATGATGCCTGGCACTCAGTCTGTGGTGATATCAGAATGGTTTCTGATCATGTGTCCCAGGTCTGGGACCTGGGTTCCTGGGTTCCTTCAGGACATAGCCAGGCAGGCATCTGGCTGGTCTCCTCATTGGAAGGGGCGCCCCTGTCTCTCTGTCTTTTTGACTCCGCCTCATGGGAGCCTTGTGGGGTCAGGGTGGAACAAGGAGAGCCAGGCAAAGGTTTTAACCGTGTTATCCGGAGACTCACCCAGGGAGCCAAAGAAGCAACAGACCGCTTCCCTAATGTCCCCCTCTTCATGACTCTTTATGCTCCCTTCCCCCTCCCCTGAGCTTGAAACTCCACCACCAGCAGACTCGCTGTTGCCACTGCTGCCACTGCTGCCACTGCTGTGACTGCCACAGGCAGGGGCCTACCTCCGCAGCCACCCATTTCTCCTCCCCTTCGAAGCCAGTGAACCCTCCCCCACAAGACCCTGCAGCCAGATTGCGCCCTTGGCCAGGCGCAGGCATTCTCCAGATGCCGGTCCACATCCGATGATATCAAGAGGCTCTCAAGGGGATCACAGCAGGGGACTGAGAAGGCCATAAACATGCCCAACAGCAAAGGGGGAGGCCCAGAAGCTCCTTAGCAAGAGGGTCAATGAAACTACTGCAAGGGGAAAGGACATTAGAAAGAATAAGTGTCCCAACCAGGGAAAGTCCCAAAACCCAATGGATATCAGGAGGAACCTCAAGAAGGGGACCTTATTGGTCTAGCCGAAATAGAACCTGACTAAAAGGGGACACTGACTCTCTCTCCCTGTTCTTCTGCTTAATAGATGTGAGGGATTCTCCCTCATTTCCCAGGTTAATAGCTATAATTGGAGCCAACTGTGGTTAATCTACCTCAGGACAGGGACTTTAAGGAATATTCCCAAGCAGTTGCTGCTTCTACCTTCCCCTCCCCCTCATGTTTCTGCGCCAACTTGGGTGTGGTCCTATACCCTCCTCAGTGTCTCAGGCACCATTGGTTCCTCCTCCCACCCTCCAAGTCCAGGAGCAAAGTGCACCCTCCTTGGACCACCCATTTCAGATACCTCCACTGGCACCCCAAATGAAAATTGACAATGGGGAAAAATTTATTGATTTTAGGTGGATGCAGGTGAAACATACTCGCTGTTTAAACTAATTTAAGTTTATTGGACCTGTCTTTAAAGTTATCGGCAAAGGTCAAATAAGCTCATGTTATCTCTGTTGCAATTTGTTAATGATAGTTAATTTTGTCTGCCTCAAGGTTTTCATGGGTAATTGTTAAAATAACTTTCAAGGTCCTTGGTAACCTGAAACTTTCCAAATAGGATGGAATTCTAAAGCTTTGATTACTGAACATAGGTTTGTGTTTTTAACTTTTTATTGCTGAGAATTTAAGCCTATTCAGACCTATTGGAAAACATGCTTTGTACTTAATTGGTTCATGAATTTACCGTCTAAAAAAATTCTGCTATAAACACCTCTCAATTGATTACTAAGTCCTCAATTGGAGACTGTGGTTTCCTAAGAGTTAAAATTCTGCTAAATGTACTTAAGACTGATGAAAATAAAGAAAGCAACTCTATATGTAGGAAAATAGGAGGTATATAAGAAAGATATAAGGAATGGAAATACAGTTTTGTTGAGGGTAAAATAAAATAATTTTGTCCTAAATGAGACTGGTTATTTGGAAAGAAATGGCTTTGGGACAAAATTTAGAAGCAAAAGAATGTTATAGAAGGTTGAGATGAATGGAATTTTAAAAGTACAATAGTAAAAGGTTGAAATCCTGCTTTTCTCTCTGCTCAAATGACAAAGTTTTCTTGAACTGTTGATCTGCTCTTGATAAGACAATGCAAACAAAGGTTTATCCTCTGGGAAAATCAAAGTTTTAGGCCTCATTTCTATCAGGTCTTTGATTACTTAGTTAAAACTTCTGAATGTTAAAGGAGCTAGGTTTTGATAACAACTGTATAATGCTATACATTCACCTTTGGGATCTTTTATTGCCACTTTGGTTGAATATATACAATGGCAAGATTTTTGTAATAGTAATGGTCTGTAATCCTATTTAGGATATACTTATGACTTCTGGGGTTTTAACAAACTTCTCAGGATTTAAATGGCAAATGAAGTCTTCTTGACCAATTAGGCCCCAGCTCCCTCCTGGATTGGTGCTACTGTGAGGTAGCTGGTAGGTGGGAAAAGTCCACAACATCTGGATTAATGCAGGGTTCCTCACTGTTCTACCAGAACAGTGTTCTACTGCAAATATGTCTTCCCTGAGAATTCATAATATTTTTACTACTCAAACAGCTGTAGTGACTCTGCAAAAGCACATTCCCAAAAGAAATGGGAAAACTGATGTACTGTAAATTTTAGGGGAAAAACTAACCTTTGAATAAGAGCATTCAAAATTGCTAAGCACATCTCAGAAAGTAGGGCTTTTCATGTTTTTCAGTTAGTGGGGATCACAATTAATGTTCTAAACAGGTTAATGACTAACTCTAGACAGAAAATGAGTAAAATAACAACAATAATACTGTTTCAGTTTTCAGGAATATTCCCATGAAAGGAGGTCTAGAAAAAGTGAGCCAGGACAGGAGACGTAAGTGTGGAGTGAGATGTCATCCTCCTCATGTTATTTCCACAAACACACAGTGACTGCCCTGTGGTCCTCAGCCTCTAAACACTTATGGCTGCTGGAAGCACCACCAAAGATGACAAACAAGCTAAGAAAAGAGAGGCCTGTAGGCTCTTGGGAAAGATTTTTACTGTTTGTAAAGTAAACAACACCGAAGATATATCTCAGAACACACAACCTAGAGACAAGACCAGGAGAGAGTGTTGTATAAAGGGACAAAAGATTCCAGAGAGAGAGTGACAACTAAAAATGGTCACATTATTTCCCTTGACCTTCTCTGTGTCCATAGTAGGGACAGAATTCTTGTTCCTCGCAGAAGCTGCACCAGGTTCTGCATTTGATAGAGAGCAAAGAAGGGATGGAGGTTTATTCTGATTTGCATAGACTGGGTGGAAAAAAAAAAAAAACTCCGTGCCTTCCTCCACCATCGTGCACTGCTTCCTACAATCAGGTCCCTTACCAGAAACAGAGGGTTTTCCACATGTCACAGGTGATGACCCCTTGGGACTCAAGGGAGCCTTGAGGAAGGCACCAGAAGGCTTTGTTTGAATATTCGATGATCAACAACTGCGGACAGGTCAGGGCTCAATTCATTGGAAATCAACACTAAAACAAGGGTTTCCTAAAACACATCATGGGAAATAACAATTTATCACAGATTAAAATTTTAAATATGAGTGGCTTAGTTAGGATAATGTCAGTAAACATCAGCATCAACAGCACACTGTCCTTTTCCACAAGGCATGGGTGGGATTTTTCAAGTGGTTTACTGTATATATCATCTGCCTTATGTATCTGACAAGGGATTATGTAAATATTCATGAAAAGAAATTGCCTTGAAGAGACTAATACTATAGTAATGAGTAAGCGAAAGGTTAATTCTATGTGTAATGAACTGTAAAGATTCATTGTAATATTCAATGTAATAAAACAACATTAGAGGAGTGAAATTTCATAAGGATTTACTTTGCTAATGGAGTACTATAGTTCACAACACAAAAAAAAAAAAAAAAACTAAAGAATAAAGGAACCTCTAAACAGAGGAAGAAATGTCTGCTTTCTTTAGACAAAGCATATTTTCTATGGTCATTTATCCAAAAGCCAAATCAAGAAAGCTCATCAGGACATACAGCCTCCAATCCATGCTACTGTTCACGTTATTCATGTGAAACAAAAGAAACAGCCTTCTACATTGTCTCAAGGTGGAAGGGGCGCTGACCCATGATCGTTCTAGCACCCACTCTCCTGTAAAGTGTAACTGGGAGGTTTCAGGGGGGCCCACAGTCAGTGGAGGGGCGTGAGCTTCACCACTCACAAGGGACAAACCCAAAGAGCCCTGCTGGCTGGGGCATCTGAGGGAACTAGTGTCCTGTCACCACTGTGAGACAACCTGTGCCCTCTATAACCACCTGGGACTGTTTTCATGAGAGCAAACAATTACACCCACTGGAACAAGAAGCCGATTGTGCGGATGTTGCCACAGAAGTTAAGCTACTGCATTTCACAATGTGCTCCATACCTTTCCATGGAGGTATCTCCTTGTCATGTCCTCGTGCCATTGGTTTGTGCCTCATGAATTCCTCTGGAAGCCTCTGTCTTTGGATGACTTCCAGTCTTAAAGATCGAGATGAATCTGTTTCACTAAGAGTTACCACACCCAAGCCTCCACTGGACACCAAACGGTTTAGAATTTTAAAAACCTCACAGCGCCCTTAAAAGAAAAAGAAATATGTCAAAATCCTGTACCTGCATTTCAGGTAGGTGACCTCCCTGCTCTGCTCCACCACTGCCCTCTCCAGATCATGAGCCCTAAGCTCAAGAGAGAAACACATCCATGTTTAGCTGTGGCAGTGTGCGCACAAGAGGAGGAGAGAAAAACATTCTTACCCAGTTGTCCTGAAATGCCTTCTCACAAAGAGCAATCTGAAAGAGTCAGCACATCAATAAAACCCCTGTGGAGACATTCAGTGTCCCGATATAATCATCTGCGTTAGGTGCTGAAGCACTCAGGAACTGCTAGGCAGAGTGCAGTGTACCTGGTGTCCGAAGGTGAGCTCTGACTGCTGCAGCTGTTCTTGTGTTTCTTCTACTCTTCTCCTGGGCGTGCAATGGCTTTCATCAGATGAAGCACCATGTTGAGCGTGATGTTAATTGGCCCAGGTTCCCATCACAAGAACTGAATTCTCATACACACGACCCAATCATAGAAGACACATTTCACATGAGGAGGAGAGTACAGAAAGCTCAAAGCCATCGCTACATCATCTTGGATTTATTATTTAATGCCTGTGGGGCTCCACATTGACACGGTCTCCTTACCTGTGGTGACAGCTCCCTAATTCTACAATGAGGATCTTTCATTGTAAAGTTCAAATCTCTTTTCCTTGTATCCTTATCATATTTCTCATGGTTACAACAAGTGGGTCTCTAAAATGGGATGGTCATATTTGTCAATGTGATTCAGCTTCAACCAAACTGCTTCCTGAGGTTTGTAATCATTTCCAGCACCTCCAGAAACATGTTCAGGAACCACATTTCCACATAGTCTGGCCAGCATTGCGGATCAGGAAATCCTCAGTGACTTAACTTGTTTAGATTAATATTTTTAACTTAACATCTGGAAAATGTCACATCTCTCTTGAAGTCTCCATAGAAATGAATGTCTCCTGAATGTGTATATTTGTGTGTTACTTGGCTCTAAACACTGTACAAAGTTTCAAAGTAATACAATGGCTGTTGTGTGAGCTGCTGGTAGGAGCTGAACTCACTTGTAGTTCCGAAGCTCTTCTGCAGCGAATTTCACTTTCTCCTCTGTGGCTGACAGCTGCTTCTCCCCTTCCACTGCTCCCATTCTTTCAGTCCCAGCTTCCTCCGAGGGGAAAGAAACATACATTACCTGGTAGCCCATGTAAAATTCTGCCTTTCTTCCCTCCCTGAAACCTGAATGTAGGACTCAAATGTCCCCTCTCCCCTTCCCCATAAGTGCACAGATCCACAAACACAACCGGGGGAAACATTGACGCCCCCCCCCCCAATTAAGGGACTAAACAAACTCAAACTCCAGCGTGCTGGCAAGTCTTTGGCAACTCTGAGTTTCTCCTCACAGTTCTCTATTCCTACTCATCAATACATCACATAAATATAAAAAGCTCACATGAGATGCACTAAGTGCCCTCCCAGTCTCAGGCTCTTGTGATTGGGATGGCATAAGCATATTTCTTTTCAACGTACAAAACCAAGCCTGGCCAACTCATCACAACTAAACACATAAGGATGATGCAGGGGTTTCTGACTTGTCTGATTTCTCCCAAGAGCCCTGAAATTTCAATCAAGGCTCAGGCCATGACATTGCCATGGAGACATCTTTCTTGGACGTGGTGTCATTAACACTGTACAATGGCCTACTGGACATATCTACAGTTCACAAGAGAACTCCTGCCACCTGCCTCAAAGACACCAGTTGAGAAGAATGCAAAATACACTGACAAAAAGAAAATCATGTGAATTGCCCACCTTCAGAGTATTGTCTCCTGGAAAAGGAATGTGGGGATGGGAAGGGATGGGACGGGATGGGATGGGATGGGAAGGGAAGGGAAGGGAAGGGAAGGGAAGGGAAGGGAAGGGAAGGGAAGGGAAGAGAAAGAGGGAAAGGAAGGAAAACTGAGTTCACAGGTTTCAGTAGTGCCAGCACCCCTGATCTCCTATCAGACATAAACTCCCATCTCATCTTCAACAAGATACCATCACAGTACACCTGAATTCTCCTCCCAATATTTCCTACCCAATGTCTAGAGTTTGACCAAAAATATACATACATATGTTGCTACGATGGGGCTGAAATGTAAAGGACAATGAAAATGAACCTGAGGTTTCCACAAAGGGAAGGAAGGTGCAGATCACAGAAATCAAGGCAGAAGGGAGAAACACAATTCTTTACTGGTTACTACGGGAAAAGTATGGTTGGTGTTAAATGTGCTCAAAGAAAGCAAATTATCCCCACTGTCTGACACATTCGTCCTTACAACAGTGTTTGTAACAATTAACTCCTGAAAGTCTTACTCTTCTGTGAGCTTCTGTCTTTGTCCACACATTCCAACACGAACGTCTACATTTTTCTTCAGCGTATCCCATTTGGCGTCCTTTGCCCCTTTCACACACCTAAGTGCGTCACAGTAGTCCCCCAGTTCCCTTTTGCTGCCTGTCAAGCATAAAACAATTTACTTGAGTGTGTACACCTTTTCCCACGAGTGCAGCCATGAAGGGGGAGAGGATAAAGGACAAGATTCCCAAGGCAGGAAGCCACTTTTTACCTTCCAGAGCAAACTCATTCTACCAAGTGCGGTTTTCTCCCCCCTAAAGTAACACCTATTCCAGGTTACACTATTAGACATCAAGTCTCCCTGCATCAAATCCTTGTTGCGTGCAGTAGTATCTCCTGACTTTAAGACAGATTTGGGAAAGGTGGAATGACTATAGAAGAACGTACAGTATAGCAAATGTACTTACCAACACTAAAATGTACACTTAAATGTTTATGATGGGAAACTTTCTAATGCATGTATTTTATCACAGTTAAAGAAGAGAAGCTTAAAAAGAAAGTAATGATGTTCAGTTCTCTGATTTACATAACATTTGATAGTAAATTTTGTTACCTGATTCTTTGGGATCTTAAGCTGAGAATTTTCTTTCTGCAGAGGCTGTTTTTCAAACTTTGATTTCACTTCACTGGTATCAACTTCATTAAGGGAGAGGTGAACCTGAGCAAAACATTCTCATTCATGACTTCTTCCCAAAAAGAAGATCACTCAGTAGATAACATATAAATCGAATATTCTAAGACATGAAAGATTTGTTTTTCTTCAAAGCTAAAGTGTACAATGGAAATCCTGTAGGAAATAGAGGGAATTTACTTCTGAAACTTCTGAAGTGTTTACTAAAATAGCACCTTTCAAGTTCTTTGTAGATTTTTCCTTTCCCTGATTTGCAAATAATATAGAAACAAAATGTGTGCTAGGCTTTCCAAACAAACACTGGACAATGTGTCACAAAGAAGCATTTTCAACAGAGCATACCCCACAGTCAGTCCCTGTATCATTAAAAACATTCGATCCAGTTTGGGCCAAAGAGAAAAGCCAGACACATACAGAAATAAAGGATGAAGAGAACGGTGGAAGGTGTCAGTGTTTCAGAGCAACTATCTTGGTTTCGAGACAATGGAACTGTGACTGGATGACAATGAAAAAGTGAAGAAAGTGTAAAATCTTTCAAGCCAAACAGCTCAATGAATGACTTTTCTTTACAGAAGAGAAATATTGTCACCAGATTCACTTTCAAAATTCTCTGAATTAAGTGGAACACAACTGTTCAACATGGCAAGAAACCTCTAGTGCTCTCTCCTGGCAGCACTGAATGATATAAAAAATTAAGCCAGAGTTATGAAAACAAATTCTGCCTCACTCCTACCTAAAAGAGGTTCTGTGGTGTTCCTGCTTGAAACAGCAGTGAACAGCATGGAAGGCTGAGGGGCTCAAATCACCCAATGACCAAAAGGGCTCAAGCATCAAATTATGGTAACT
This sequence comes from Prionailurus viverrinus, assembly GCF_022837055.1. Lineage (NCBI taxonomy): Eukaryota > Metazoa > Chordata > Mammalia > Carnivora > Felidae > Prionailurus > Prionailurus viverrinus. The sequence continues at coordinate 250,990 of NC_062572.1, forward strand.
CAGGAAGCCCCGATTCTTGATATTCTGATTTCTCTCAGATTGCAACAAAGCATACACACTTGGAATGATGTCATTAAAAAATTCATTAGTGTGCTCAAGTGTCTCACGGTTATTCCTCATAGTCATCAGGAATACATACTCCTTACTTTTACTGCCATTTTTAAAGGACATCCCTAAAAGAGGGGTTTTTAATACTTGTTTAAATTTGTTTTTTGAGAGAGAGACAGAGAGAGCGAGCAGGGGAAGGGCAGACAGAGACAGAGGGAGAGAATCCCAAGCAGGCTCCCCACCATCAACATGGAGCCTGATCAGGGTTCAACCTCATGAACCATGAGATCATGACCCGAGCTGAAACCAAGAGTTGGATGTTTAACCAACTGAGCCACCCAGGCGCCCAAGGACAAAGAAGGGATTTTTATCTTACGTTTATGTGCTTCATAAGAGGGAAGATTATTTTGCCACATGGTTTCTTGAGCACATTTCTTTGCTCCATTGATCTACACAAATATGTAAAAAAGGATTCAGAATTCAAAAATATTAATTACGCTGACATAAAAACCTATCTCTTGTGGGTAAGTAATTACAGAATTAAAGGATGTGGTATTTTACATATGTGATGATTGCTTTGAATTTAGCCTGGTAGAGAATGGAATGAAATGGACATCAGGATGAAAGAGGAGATGGCAAAATCAGTGAACCATAAGTGAACACAATTCCAGGTGAAATCAAGAAAATGAAAAAAAAAAGGGGGGGGAGTGGTTGTACCTGCTGTTCACAAATAGATTTTTTTTCTACACGTTTTGCATTTTCCTTCATGTAGTACTTAATCTTCTCAGAAATTTGATCTAACATAACCAAAAGGATAAAGGAGCAATCTCTTAAGATTAGTACCAAAACCAGTAAAATCAAATTGTCCATTGTGTCAACAGAAAAGGCACATGATCTGCCACTTTGGTCACATATAACATTTTAGCATTACTGTGGTCCCTGAAGAAAGTAAGTTTTAGTTAGTGGCATTTTATTTTCCTTTCTCTCTTTCTCTCCTTTCTCTCTCTCTCTCTCTCTGTCTCTCTCTCTCTTTTCTTTTTTTTTTTCACTTTATTTTTTTATTTTTATTTTTTTATGAAATTTATTGACAAATTGGTTTCCATACAACCCCCAGTGCTCATCCCAAAAGGTGCCCTCCTCAATACCCATCACCCACCCTCCCCTCCCTCCCACCCCCCATCAACCCTCAGTTTGTTCTCAGTTTTTAACAGTCTCTTATGCTTTGGCTGTCTCCCACTCTAACCTCTTTTTTTTTTTTTCCTTCCCCTCCTCCATGGGTTTCTGTTGAGTTTCTCAGGATCCACATAAGAGTGAAACCATATGGTATCTGTCTTTCTCTGTATGGCTTATTTCACTTAGCATCACACTCTCCAGTTCCATCCACGTTGCTACAAAAGGCCATATTTCATTTTTTCTCATTGCCACGTAGTACTCCATTGTGTATATAAACCACAATTTCTTTATCCACTCATCAGTTGATGGACATTTAGGCTCTTTCCATAATTTGGCTATTGTTGAGAGTGCTGCTATGAACATTGGGGTACAAGTGCCCCTATGCATCAGTACTCCTGTATCCCTTGGATAAATTCCTAGCAGTGCTATTGCTGGGTCATAGGGTAGGTCTATTTTTAATTTTCTGAGGAACCTCCACACTGCTTTCCAGAGCGGCTGCACCAGTTTGCATTCCCACCAACAGTGCAAGAGGGTTCCCGTTTCTCCACATCCTCGCCAGCATCTATAGTCTCCTGATTTGTTCATTTTGGCCACTCTGACTGGTGTGAGGTGATACCTGAGTGTGGTTTTGATTTGTATTTCCCTGATAAGGAGCGACGCTGAACATCTTTTCATGTGCCTGTTGGCCATCCGGATGTCTTCTTTAGAGAAGTGTCTATTCATGTTTTCTGCCCATTTCTTCACTGGGTTATTTGTTTTTCGGGTGTGGAGTTTGGTGAGCTCTTTATAGATTTTGGATACTAGCCCTTTGTCCGATATGTCATTTGAGAATATCTTTTCCCATTCCGTTGGTTGCCTTTTAGTTTTGTTGGTTGTTTCCTTTGCTGTGCAGAAGATTTTGATCTTCATAAGGTCCCAGTAATTCACTTTTGCTTTTAATTCCCTTGCCTTTGGGGATGTGCCGAGTAAGAGATTGCTACGGCTGAGGTCAGAGAGGTCTTTTCCTGCTTTCTCCTCTAAGGTTTTGATGGTTTCCTGTCTCACATTTAGGTCCTTTATCCATTTTGAGTTTATTTTTGTGAATGGTGTGAGAAAGTGGTCTAGTTTCAACCTTCTGCATGTTGCTGTCCAGTTCTCCCAGCACCATTTGTTAAAGAGGCTGTCTTTTTTCCATTGGATGTTCTTTCCTGCTTTGTTAAAGATGAGTTGGCCATACGTTTGTGGGTCTAGTTCTGGGGTTTCTATTCTATTCCATTGGTCTATGTGTCTGTTTTTGTGCCATCTCTCTCTCTTTTCTTTTAGAGATAGAGAATACATGAGTGGGTGAAGAGTCGGGAGAGAGAGAGAATCTTAAGCATATTCCAGGCTCAGCACGGAGTCCAAGGCAGAGCTCGATCCCATGACCCTGTGATCATTTCCTGAGCCAAAATCAAAATTCAGATAATCAAACGACTGAGCCACCCAGGTGTCCCCTAATATGCCATAATTAAGCAACATTCTTCTTAGAATATATGAACAGTTCAAATTGCTCTGACATCACCACAGGAGAAATGGAGAAAAATCAAGTATCGTACATACTTATAGGTTGTCTTTCATTATCAAATAAACAAATCAGTGCAATTACTTTAAAAACAAAAGTTAAAAAAAAATAACCTACCTAATTTCTTCCAGGTTTTCCCCCACTTTCACTCACACTTTAAAAATAAAGAAAGGGATTCTTGGGTGGCTCAGTCAGTTGAGATCCAACTTCAGTACAGGTCATCATCTTACAGCTCACCAGTTCCAGCCCATATCAGGCTCGCTGCTGTCAACACAGAGCCTGCTTGGGATCTTTTGTCCTCGTCTCCCTCTGCCCCCTCCTCACTTGCACCCTCATCCCTCTCAAAAATAAATATATCTTTTAAATAAATGGATACATACATACATACATACATACATACATAACAATAAAAACAACAATAACAAAAACTATAACAAGAGAGTCAGGCTCCTGGGTGCGTGATCAGTTGATTTTGGCCCAGGTCATGGTCTCACAGTCAGTGAGATTGAGCCTCATGTGAGGCTCTATACTGAAAGCATGGAGGCTGCTTAAGATTCTCTCTCTCCTCTCTCTGCCCCTCCACCACTCATGCACATACTCTCTTTCTCAAAATAAATAAACATTTAAACAAATACTGAGAGAAATTATTCTAAATGTCACTCATTTGGGAGGCCTCCAATGTCTTTCTGCTGCTCCACAGGGTCCCGTCCATGGGAACCAGGGTGGGATGCTCAGGTGCATGTGGCCTTGGAATCAAACACACTTGGGTAAAATCTCAGCTTTACTACTTATTAGCTAGAACCCTGGATAACTCCTCATCTCCCCAAATCACAAGAGGGTAAAAGCCCAAGATGCAAACCTTACCACCTGCATTACTGGTAAACACCATACATGTAGGAAACACTCACCTTACACATGGATAGCACATGCAAAGCACCTAGAACAGGGCCCAGTACTCCAGAATCTTCTGACAGGCATTGAATTCTAATGTTCGGTCCCAAGCTGCAAGCCTACCTTCTATTTGTACAATGTGAGAGCTCTGCTGCCCTGAGGTCACCCTTCTCTATACCAGCAGTGCTGTATTCCCCATAGCAACACCAGCATTTGAGGACCCACTATATGCCGGGTCACTTAATCAGCCCAGTCCGTGAAGCCCATACACAATCCATTAGCCCCATTTTGCATCTTGTTCACTTCCACTCACTCTCCACTGACATTAGAGGGTCTCTCCACCCAGGACTCATAACACATGTTTAAACCTCTCTAGTGACACACACATGGCCTGGCAATATCTGACCTCTTCTCTAAGCCTTTAGCTTCTTGACAGGCTCAGATAGTACCTTAATCTGTACATTTCCCCCAGTAGGCAGGTCACACCAAAATACTCCTGCCACTGGATTCTTAAACATTTCGGACCAGAGTTAAACTCACCCACTTCTCTCTAATTGTCTGATTTTTTCCTCTACTTGGTCACCTGTCTCAGTTGATGGCAACTCAATCTGTGTTGTCACTTAGGATGCAAACAAGGAAAAGTCACTGTAAAGAGTTAAGGGGCAAACTAGACCTGATAAGTAAATGTCTTTATTTCTAGCTGAATTAGAAACCACAGTGAACAGCTGTATTAAGATTAAGATTAAAGGTCACCTGGGTGGCTCAGTCGGTTGAGCATAAACTCTTGATTGTGCCTCAGGTCATGATCTCATGGTCTGTGAGATCGAGCCTCATGTCAGGCTTTTTATTCCTTTAAAAAGAGATTTAAAAACAATAGATTACAAGGAAAATAGAAGCCTGAAATCTTACCTTCATATACTCGATTCTACCTAGAAGAGGGATAAAGAAAATTAAATTTGATGTAGAAACAATATTTTTTATAAAAGTATAGCTCGTGACAACAATGTCAAAATCATAATCCAATGTGGTATTATAATAAAGGGTGGTTCAGCAAAATAAATTATTTTTGTAAGTGTTGCAATTCTAGTATAATTAACATACAGTGTTATATTTGATTCAGGTGCACATATCGGGATTCAACAATGCTGTACATTACTCAGGGCTCATCCTGGTAAGTGTACTCTTTAATACCCATCACCTATTTCTCCCATGCCGCCACCCACCTCCCCTCTGGTAACCATCACTTTGTTCTCTAAAGTTAGGGATCTGTTTCTTGCTTCGTCTCTCTCTTTTTCCCCCCTTTGCTCATTTGTTCTGTTTCTTAGATTCCACACATGAGTGAAATCATATGGTATTTATCTTTCACTTAGCATTATATCCTCTCTATCAATCCGTGTTGTTGCACATGACAAGATTTCATTCCTTTTTTGGCTGAGTAATATTCGTGTGTGTGTGTGTGTGTGTGTGTGTGTGTTAATGTATATATCACCTCTTCTTCATCCACTTATCTATGGATGGACACTTGGGCTGCTTCCACAATTTGGCTATTGTAAATAATGCTGCAGTAAACATAGGGGTGTGTCATAGACTCTAAGTCTAAAGTTCTCTTTTGGTCAGCAAAAGAACAGATGCAGGATTCAAATGAGAGATGACTAATGTCCAGGAAAAGGACAAGAGCCCCGAATAAGGTCCTTGCCTCATATTTATTCAGATCAGAAGGCTTGCAAACATGAAGCGTGTGTACAAAAAGACAAACTAGGAACATTAACTTGTGGATGTGAGGGGGAAAGGGGGATTTTGAAGATATACAGTGTTTGGGGTTTGGGTCAACATAAAATAAAATCCAGGCACCGGGCAGATGGATAGATGGTTGTTAACAGCAGACAGGAGGTGCTGTGCCTAGTGTAGCTATGGCCTAACATACTAAAAACTTAGAAGTAGAATAACCTATGGAAAGACTTCCCTTTCTACTTGCTGATATTTCAACAACCATTTCCACGGAAGAGAATTAAAGTAGACATCTTATTTTTGACCAAAAGCTCTGTTTCCATTCTATGAAACAGATACCAAACTACTCATCTTCAATAATGGAAATGGCAGACTTGTTTTAATTTAATAACCAATGCAGCATTTACTTGCAATTCTTTTTTGTCAAGTCCAATAGCCATAATAAAGTCCAGGATCACAAATATTTCAGAGATTCAGACAAAACAAAAGTAAAGGTAAAATCTTTGGACTAAAAGATGCCTCTGACTCACCAGAAACACAGGAGAAATGTCTCCTGCAGTTGGCTATTTCCTGAACTGACAAAGAATTCTGTCAAATCAGGTTCTATGATTTTTCCCACATCACCAACAACAAAGGTTTTCAAATCAGAAAGGAAGTGGGAGATGACTAGAGAAAACACACAAGCAACAACAGAAATGAAAGCAAACGTTTCCAGAAAGTGCAAAAAGTGCCTCCTTGGCCAGAGTCATTCCCTGAAGACATTGTAAAATTATAGCAGGTACTTGAGACGTCACAGAGAGATATAAACAAAGTAAACAAAATCATAGGAAGTATGTTCTCAGACCACAAATGACTCAAACTAGACATCACGGACAAAAATTTCTTAGTTGAACAATGACCAAAAAAAAAAAAAGAGATTAAACAACCTTCTCAAAAACACACAGATTCGAGGGGTGTTGGGTGGGGAGATGGCTGAAAGAGGTAAAGTAGATCAAGAGTACACTTGTCATGAGCACGAGAAATGCATGAAATCACTGAGTCATATGGAACACCTGAAACTGATATTGCACTGTATGTTAATCATAGTTGAATTTTTTTTAAAAAGTCCATATAGGTCAAAGGAGACATTTCTACAGAAATTTTAACATATTTAGTCTAAATGATAATGAAAATTGAACGTATTAGAGGGAAATTGGTGATATTGAGTGCATATAAAAGGTCCAGCTATATAAAACTTTCTGCTTACTTATGATTACAAGTCTACCTAAAGGTACTTTAGTATACTCACAGCAAAAACAGTTCACCAGAGGTAAATCAGACAAGCATAAGTTCCCATAGAGGCAGTAATAATGTTATGTTTCCAGAGAATTTCAAACACATCAGAGCCAAGAGGGAAATGGTCAGGCCAGTATGGACAGGCTGAAATAATATTCGAGATGATGAGGAATCTTAAAGATGTTTACAATATATGTCATAAAGAATCATCTTTATAAACCCTCTACCAGCCTTTGGGAGGATAAAAAGAACACCTCTCAAATGTCTTCTCATGGAAGAACAAGAGGACAGATGGCTTACAAAGGAGCGGTAACAAACTTACGAGGGTGATGACTGTGTTTGCTATCTTACCGTGGTCATGGTTTCATTGCTGCTTACCTATGTCAAATATCAATGAATTGTATTCTTTAAAAAAGGTATTGTTATTCTATGCAAAGTATATGACACTGAAGCTGTAGGAAAGATGTAATAGGCAACACTGAGAAGTTTTATTTTGCTGACAAACATATTGCAACTGTATTTTAATAGTAAGAATTTGGAAGCCAATGTAAAATAGGAAAATTAAGAAAATGCAAATTTAGTAGTAGATAAGAAGTCAATGACTTCTATTGTACATTCACAAAGTACCTGGATAAAATCCTTTGGAATATCTCCAAACTATGCCCAAAATTCATGAAAGAATGGAAGAAAGTAAAAACACAAAAATTACTATAGATACAAATGAGATTGTTCTACAGAAAGATGTTTACAGATACGGATATATCTGAGAGAGATGGGCAACTGCTATTATAATAATATGGGATTATTTTTCCAAGAAGAGGAATTACACATTATGGTTCACTTTTTGATATTTTATTTCAGTGTTCACTTTGATTCTGAATCACAGCTCAAAATGTCAGATTTCTGAGGTACAAAAAGATTTGCATAATCAGGTGATCTTGTGTATTTTGATAATATCTGTGGATTTTAAGTTACCTGAACACACATCTCTAAATAGCCAGTGAAAGGAATTCATGTTTCTATTTCATGGTATTGTGCCAAAATCAATCAACAGCAACTCTGAAAATTGATCTCTAAAAGAACACAGGGGCGCCTGGGTGGCTCAGTTGGTTAAGCAACTGACTTTGGCTCAGGTCATGATCTCGCAGTCTGTGAATTTGAGCCCCGCATCAGGCATGTGTTGACAGCTCAGAGCCTGGAGCCTGCTTCACATTCTGTGTCTCCTCTCTCTGCCCCTCCCCTGCTCATGCTCTCTTTCTCTCAAAAATAAATAAACATTAAACAAAATTTAAAAAAAATTAAAAAGTAAATAAAAGAATACAAAATTCTGGGATATGGTCACCAAAAAAAACAGAACACATATAATTTTGTAAAAACTGGACTTAGAAGCACTTTCAAAGCAAAACACTCACAGTACAATTCACACCAATTCACATACCAAGCTTAATTTTGTGCAAATAAACATGTCTAGAAAGTAGCCTCTGAAATCTATAACATTTTCAACTTCAGCTCTCAGAGATGAGGTCATAAAAATGTGTAATGGTGGGAAGTATACACTTTGTCTAGCCACTGTCTGAAAGAAAGCAGTAGCTGTCATCACAATGGTTGGTCATGGGGCTCAAAGGCACCAAAGACACAGGCCATCTTGTAATGAAGGTAAAACATCTTCAGCTGTGGGCACTCGGTGCATCTGGCAGCTGTCTGGCTGCTGATGTTGGTAGTTGACAATGAACTAGATTAGATCCAATGGGGCCAATAACACTAGGTTCTCACAGTCAATGGCCATGAGTGGGTGGAGGTGGGAAATGCAAGACAAGTTAGTTGGTGGAAGAATTTAGAGATGAGGTAGGGAGCGAGAGCTGAACCAATCTGTGAGAGGCACCCTAGGTAGAGGGGGAAAATTCTAATAAGGACGATCAAGAATTTTCCTCCTTCACAGTCTCAAAAGAAATAGAATTGATTCTATTTAGATTGGAGGCATTCGTGTGGAATGATTCTGCCTCAGTGCTAGGGTTATTCCTGACTACTGGGACTTTTCAGGTCCCGCTCTAAGGATCTGGTACATGCCAATCTAAGAAAATCTACTTATCTCTATGGTGTTCCCTGTCTGTCTGCCTCTCTCACTCTTTAGGGGTATGAGTTTTGATTAGTCACACTGGGAATCAGGTATTTCATTTTATTTGGACAATCCTAAGGACATTCAAAACCCTTCTTGTTTTGAGTAAATCAACACTCTGCACATACTTAGCTAAAGAAAGGACAACAATTTATTCACTTCCTGGTCATGTTGCTCCTAGTGATTTGCTATCATAAATGTCCAAGCAAGATGCAGTCACTTAGTTTCTGCTGGGCTTATGAGGCTCCCAACAACACTGTTGGACACAGAGTCCCTGGGGGCAGCTTCCAAGACCAGAAGCAAAGGGATGACTCAGAAGTTGCTAAAAGTCAACAAACTAGGAAGCACAGAGCCCAAAGACATTTCACTTTTTAACACTCTAGTACTAACACCAATCCAGTTATCACTGTTTCCAGGGCTACCAAACTTCACAAATATGAACAATGTGCTGATAGGAAAATGAACTACATATAAGATGGACCCTAGGCTTACAAAGTTGAAGGAGGATCTTAACAGGGCTTCCCGGAACCAGTCCCATACCCATAGTTCCTAGTAAATAAGAGTTTTTGACATTTTTAAAACAACTTTAATGAAATAATTCACAGATCATAGGAACACCTAGTTCAGTCAGTCAGCTCAATAGCTTTTAGTATCTTCACAAACCCTTCCTTCTTGACACTATAAACCTACTATGTTCAGGTTTACATCCTGTCAACATTGCTCTTTTTGGACCAAGCAGCACAGACAGGACGTGGATAGCTGTGGCCACAATCACTTCAGGCTGGTGGAGAAACCTGCCTTGTGGTTCTCAGTCTTCAGGAAGAAATGAAGTTCTTTTGAAGTTCCCATCAAAAGCCCCAGAGAAAAGCTGTTGTTTAAACACAGTGTGAAAGAACCCAATAGGAAGGAAGAATCCACCAATGTCCCATGTTCACTCACATTTGTGTTTGAGCAACCATGACACCCAAGCACAAGGAGCTAGAAACATAGCCTCTGCACCTTCCTGTGCCTGTCCTTTAAGGGGACTCTAGGGTTCCAGGCAGGAGGTGGACATGGGGGTGTAGGTGGGCAAGGGAGGAGTGGAGAGGGGTGGGAAAGGGGGAGGGTGGTAATTGGGGATGCAGGAGGAGTATAAAAATGGGGTGGGTTTAGGGATGGGGAGTGTCAGGAGAAGAAGGGGGTCAGAGACAGTACCAGGATCAAATCAAGTACAAGAGGGTAGGGAGGAGGGTTCAGACAGGTTAGTAGGTTAGCAGGTGGTATTGCCTTAGCATCCTGGAGCCTTTATACTCTCTCTCAACCAACCAGCTGCCCTCAGCCCTGGTAGAGAAATATAGACATCCCATGTGACCTCATTTTTAAAAAGCCGCTTCCCACCTGGTGCACCACCACATGCCATCCCAACTACAGTTCCTCTCTGTAAACTTGGCTGACTTTCTGGTTTCTGGGCCCTGCTAACTCAGCTCCCTGTCAGCTCTTCTAAGTGCTCTCTCCTTCCTTTCTGAACTCCCATGTCCCATGGGCAATAGCTGAACAATCGAGAAAGCAAAGGAGGACAGAACTGCAAGAAAAATCAAATACGCAAGCAGACAGGAAGGTTTAACCTTCTCTCACTAAGTCAAAGCAGATAGAACATCCATAAGACAGAGATCTTGATAGCAAACCATCTGAATCCCACAGCTATATCCATATATGTGTACACATGGACATAACACTGCAGAGGACACATTCACTTTAGGCACAGAGGATACAGTTACAAACATTCACCTTATTTATTATGGCCATAAGGGAAATTTCAAAGGAATGAAATGATTTGAGAGGAAGGAAATCACACAAAGCATGGTTTGGTAATAGAATGTGTTAGAAATCACTAATAAAGAGGTAACTAGAAATTCCCATATGTTTAAAAATTGAGAAGTTCCTCTAGAAGTAGAATATGAGTCAAGAAATCCCAAAGAAACAGAGCTATATTTGACCTCAATGATAGAAGCATGATAAAATTGTAATCCAAAATGTCTCCTGGCCTGCAATATCCTGGAATATTGGTGGGAGAAGATTGTCTGGTCCCCAAATCATCTCTAACTGACCTAGACATTTTAACACCACAAACAGTGGTAGATCTGTCACTTATCTGTGTGACCTTCCTACCCATTGGCATGGGCTGAACATTATGAACTTACATGGGGTGGGGGGGTCGTCAGAGAAGAAATCCAGCTGACTCAATAGGGATCTCCTGCGATCTCCAGAAATGACAGCATTTTAAGAGAAATAGTTCATCAGCTTGTCTCCTGGGGGACCCACGACAACACCCAGATTGTTGGCAGCCCCAGGTGTGCTGGGCCAAGCAGGTGGGCAGGGTCCAGGGACCCAGGGGACTAGACAAACCTTCTGTGATCATCTCTCCTGGGCTCTGTCCTGAGCTGAGCTTCCTAAATAATTTCTCTACATGATTGACTCAATGATTACCTATCTGAAAATCATTGTTCTAAATCCCTTCACTTTTATTTTTATGTAAGTTAGTTGTAACAGGAACCACTCTGGTACTGCTAAAATAGCAAAGCAAGGTCTCCAACCTAAGTATAAAGAAACCATACAAAACAACGAAAACCAAAACCAATACAAAACAGGAGTGAAAAACCAATAGTGTTAACATTCCCTTTAGATCCTGCTGCCTGCCTAAAGAGCCCCAGTGTTGGGCTGTCCTGGTTATACAAGAAGAGGCCAACTACAGAAGGGGTGGAGTCAGACAGGCCCAAAAGTGAATGGGAGAGAGGCCCTGACTATAAGGGGGCCTAGGGAATTCCATGAAGGGTGGCCAGGGTCACCCTGATTATAACTGGAGCAGGGACTAGGGAAAGAAGAGGCAGTGAACAGAATTTTGGTGGCCTTGAACAAGTGAGATCATTCATGGAGGTGTCCCCAAAGCCACTGTCAGACTTCCGTCTGAGGAGCCTTTCATTGCCCCTGGGGGCAGGGCCAGGAGCCTAGAGTTTGAGATCCAGTGTGCTGCTTACCAGCCGTGTGAGCCTGGGCTGTGTCCAGAACTGTGCTAAGGACAAGAGGAAGCCATGTGCTGAGCACTAGTGGATATCAGCGTCATCACCTCCCTGGGGCATGTGTCTTCCCAGTCTGGTGCCTTAAAAGTTGCACAGCTGTTAAAGGCAACAAAGGTGAAAACCACAGTTCCCTCCAGTTTCAGGCCTATGCCAAGACTTTGCCTTTGCAGACAGCACCACTCAGCAGCAGGACCATCTCTAACCCCTTACCCAGATGGGGATCCAGGCTCAGAGCCCTCAAGGTAAGGCTGGACCCAGGCTGAGAAAAGGTTCACTGCTGACTTGGGTCTGGGAAGGGATGTTGGGAGAGTGGGAAGCTGGGGCCTGGAGACTCAAGAGAGAACAGAGGCCACAAAGAAGCTTGGCCCCATAGCCCAGCTTTGCTCCAGGTCAGCCTGGACAGAGATGAGGCCAAACCAGAGGGCAAGTTCACAGCCTGGCTCCTGCACCTCAGGCTGACAGTCATTCATCTCTGTGGTGATGATAATGCTATCATATACTAGTTCTGATGATGCCATTAGTGCTATTATTGTTGTGGGGGAGGGCGCAGCCCACTTTGACACACCCAAGGATTCTGGAGGGGCTCGCCTGTCTCCCTCACTTGACCTGGCCCCATGCAACAACCCCACTCTAAGTGTACCCTATCTCTACCCTGTGCCCTTGTCCCTGTGGCCACCCTACCCTGGCCACTCTCTGGAATCCAGGCCTGGGCACAACCCTCCATAAAGCACTGACATGGGGCAGATGCCCAGCCCAGACTTGGAACCAGGAAAACACCCCCTTCCATGACAACTTAGATGGGACAGGTCATGCCAGGGTCTGTGCACCCCTTCTTCTTGTAATGGCCTGTACTGGAGTGCTAGAGCTGTCCTGGAGAGAGAGAGAGAGAGAGAGAGAGAGAGAGAGAGAGAGACTGAGAGAGTGCGTGTGTGTAATCTGCATTATGCACCTGTGAGTCTGAGTTCTGTGTCTGTGGCTATATTGACTGTGGACATGAATTTCCTGTTATTTGGTTGTTTTCATGTTTTCTGACAAGGTGACGAGGTTTTGGGTGACAGTGGGATTCATAGTGTCTGGAGCTGATGACCAAGAAAGAATTCTTGAAGTCATCTTTGGTGCAAAAAGGTGATTTTATTAAAGCTCTGGGACAGGACTCTTGGCCAAAGAGCTGGCCAGGCACCGTGAGGAGAGACTAGTTATATATGGAGCTTGGGGGAGGTCAAGTCCTGGGAAGTTTCCAATGAGACTTTCATATGCTAAAGAAGACTCCCGGGATACTGGAATTCTCTCTGCAATTTCCTTCTGCCTTTGTTTCCTACATCACTATAGAGGGATGATGTTGGGGTTCTAGGAAACCAAGTCCATAGATTTCTGGAGGTCAGTCTATTAATAAGATTGCCTTTTTCTTGTGATTTACTAAGATATTTGTAAATAGATGGAGACAGGCCTTGCAGGACTATGATCTCCATCAGTTAACCATTTGTTTTTTTCCTTTTCCTTTGTTCTTGGGCAGTCAGGAGTGCCCAGGGGATATCATACATATCCCACCTGGGGGTGGGGGTGGGGGCAGCTTGCCTTATGCTCCCTCATCATTTTTCTCTGTTGTTGGTCTGTATGCATGTGTATCTGTGTCTGTGTTTCTGAATGAGCATATATCCACTGTGCAAATCTCTGTATCTGTGACTGTACTATCTGTATCTTTTGGGTACATGTATCCCTGTGGGAGTATCTGTGTGTATCTGTGTTACATGTATGTGTGTGTATTGGTTGCATGTGTGAATTTGCTCTCACTTTGGGTGTTTCTGATCCATGACTCTGTGTGTGTGTGTGTGTGTGTGTGTGTTTTCTGTGTGTCCAGTGTGTGTAGGGTGTGTTTCATGGGAGGGTTGCACATGCCCCTGAGCGCATGTATCCCTGAGTGTGTGTGTGTGTGTGTGTGTGTGTGTGTGTGTGTGTGTGTGTGTGTGAGAGAGAGAGAGAGAGAGAGAGAGAGAGAGAGAGAGAGAGAGACCCAAGGAATTTAACAAAAATCCCCTACCCCTGGACAAGCAGAGCAAGACTAACTCCATTTTGTGCTACACCCACCATCTCATGTATAACCCCCACATGACCTACTTATTGCTTAAGACACTCCCCCACCCTAGTCAAGCTGCTGAGCACACCCTTACTGGAAACCGGCTCATATAGGAATGCAGAACCCCTAACCGCCAAAGAATGTAAAACCCACCTTTTGCCCGCCAAACTTGCGCGCCAATTCTGACCAGAGTGATAGGCTAGTTCAAACAGTTACTATAGGGTAAATTGTAATTCAATTGGCCACCTGCGTGTGGACTGATATGACTATGCAACTTTCTGTGTCTGTTACAGTCTCATTGGCCACTGGCCCCTATAAAACTGCTATGTCTCTTAACCTAGGGTCCAAGTCCCTGCTCCGCTGTGTTGGGTATACTTGGGCCCAAGCTCGAGCTTGCAAATAAACCCTCGTGCATTTGCATCGGTATCGGCTCCTTGGTGTTCTCTCGGATTCAAAATCGGGGGCATTACAAGAGAGAGAGAGTTCCTCTCAGGATGTCTATGTCTGCAGTGTGGGTCTATGTGTGGTCTGTCCATGAGCCCCATACCTGAGTCCCCAGAGGAGGCTGTGCATAGTTCCATGCCTGTGTGTCTCTGTGTTTGTGGTGTCTGTTTCTTTCTCTGTGCATGTGTACTTCTGTGCACCTCAGAAATGAGCAGCTGCAGAGGGGACCCTTCAAGATTGACTGCTGGGGTGGATGAGCAAGAGACAATATGCTCTTCCTCCAACCTCAGGCTCAGCTCCCTCTACCCATTTTTCTCTTATCCTCCCATATCCCCCCTTGTGATTTAATCTCAGTCCCCAAGGATGGACGGAGTGAGGGTCAGCTCAGGATCACAGGCCAGCAGCTGGGAGAGCTGCAGGTGGCAGGAGGAGGTTGTAACATGGAGGGGGGGCGGGGGGCTCTGGGCCCCTGGCAAGGCTGAGGGATTCCTGGTCCCTGAGAGAGGTGCATGAGTTGGGGCCCCTATGAAGGGCGGAGAAACAGCACTCCTGGGCACCATGGAAGGAATGTAGGACTTGGAACCCCTGGAAAGAGCTGGGGGAGTCCTACAGGACTCATGAGTCCCCAAAGGGCAGAACGCTCACTCACCTGTGCTGGTGCAGGCTGGGGCCTGGAAGCAGTAGCAGCATCCAGGGGCAGAAGAGACAGCAGATCCATGGGATGGTGGATGGAGCAGTGAGTCACGATCTTGCAAACAAGTGGAATCACCAACCTGGGCTGCCTTCGGTTCTTTCCAGCTTCCCCATCCACCTCAATTGCTCTGGCCCTGGCTTTAACCTCCATCAGGGCATGGGAAAGCCTGGCAGAGATGGACAACTGGGCCACAGGAGTGTCCCCCCTGACCTCTTTGTCCTAGTTTTTGTATGGGCATAAGGAGTCACCCAGGGATCTTGGAACCAGAAGGGAGAATCTGGCCCCAGAGTCTTCTCCAATGGGGTTAGGAAGAATTATGGAGGGACAGCATTCAGTGTCAGTTCATTCGCAGAATAAAAGCACAACACAAGGTCACCTTGGCTGCTGATGTCAGTGTTTTCTTACCCAGGCCACATTTGAGCACTTGCCCAGGGACTTGGAGGACTTAGATGCAAAAGAACTTAAAATTCAAAACTCTCAATAAGTTTTGTATAAAAGGAGATTACTTCCACATAATAAAGGCCATTTATGACAAGCCAACACTGAATATCACATTCAGTAGTCAAAGCTGAAAGCTTTTGCTATAAGATCAGGAGCAAGACAAGGGTGTCCACTCTCACCACTTCTATTCAACGTAGTATTGGAAGTCCTACCACAACAATCAGGCAAGAAAAAGAAATAAAAAACTTACAAATCAGGAAGGAAGAAGTAAAATCACCCATTTGCAAATTACATGATCTTATTATATAGAGAAATCACAAAGGCTCCACCAGAAAAGAAAGAAAAAGAAAGAAAGAAAGAAAGAAAGAAAGAAAGAAAGAAGAAAGAAAGAAAAAAAGAAAGAAACATAGTACATGCTGTTCCTACATTTACCAAGTCACTGTATTTTAAGGGCAAATCCTGGCAATATGCCATTCCATCCATTCCAAGGCTCTACAGTAGTTGCACTTAATCTGCTGTATGTACTGCAGAGTCAGTTGCTAGGGCGTATACCCAGGCTAGGGATCAGCCTCCTGATTGCCAGGGGTTGTCAGTGCATTATGGCTTTGAAGGAGAGAGACACCAGCAGCTTTAGGACTTAAGTTGTGCATGCCATACATGTTGGCAAGGGGATGCAGCACTGTCAGCCATGAGGAGATAGACTGGGGCAGAATATGCCAGACCAGGACCCCCATGTTCTCCCCCTCTTTCGATGTGGTATGCTCAATTACAGGTATAGTGAATTTCCACAGGTCTGACTTTCAGCAGAACAACAGGATCCCAGTAGAGATTGAGTAGACCCCCCTCACCCAGGGGTACAAAGTAACTCACCTATCCTATGGGACATACCATGGCAAATTCCAGTAGATAACACATTTTGGTGTTCTCAGCAGCATAGCATATTAATCCACAGTGAGAGTGGGGGCCATAACTTATCTCCCTAGACTTCTATATCTTTATAGTATTGGGTGGCTCAGCAGGAGTCCCCAGTCTGGCATATGGAGCCACGGACCATAATGTTTGATCATTCAAATGCATTAAAGCCTGTGACAGCACATTAGTACACCGGACCAAGGTGGTTTCCCCCGTTAATAACTTAATCTGATGCTTTAATATTCCATTTTTCCTTTCTACCAACCAGTGCTTTATGAGCCAGGACTTGGAAAACAGTGAGGATCATGTCAGGCTCTTGCAGGTGAGCCCAAATGCCCTGATACCATATCCTGATAACACAGGGCTTACTTATGATAATCTGCCCTTTGGCTTCCCAGTGTCTAAATTCTAGGTTAATCTCTTTAGAACAGTCTACCTGTCAGTGCAAAGGGTTAATTAATAGAGCTCATGAGTGATCACCAGTGAAACCCCTCTGAGTTCAGCCCAGTGACTGCTTAGCTTGTTCCTGTTTCCATCTAGATGGTGTCAGTACTGGGTTCAATAGCAACTTGAGTTCCTTTGTGTGGGTTTCCCCAACTACACCTGTCTGTATATTAGGCATAAGAGGAAATTTCCCCCCATTTTCTCTATAGGCCACAGGGGCCACAACACGAATAAGAGTGGGGTAATTTGAAGGATCTACATATTCTATAGGGTCCAGTAGCACCCACATTTCTGGAGACAGTGGGCTGTACACGGAAACTTATAAAACTTTGATAAAAAATTAATGAAGACAGAAACAAATGAAAATATATCCTACGTTCATGGATCAGAAGAATTAATATCATTGAAATATCCATAGTACCTGAAGCCATCTGTATGTCAATGCAATCTCTATCAAGGTTCCAATAGCATTTTCACGTAAGTAGAAAAAAAACAGCTCTAAAATTTGTATTGTTGTGGAAGTGAATAAAGTATGCCAAAGATGGCCGATGGGGCTAAAACAGACTCTGGTCTCTGGCTTGGAGACCCCTCCTCTGTGTTTTTCTTCCTTTGTTTGCTGCTCACGGGAAAGCCCCCACAGATGTGGAAGCTGATGACTATAAATTACCCTCCCCACTGGCATTCAGCACTCAGATTTTTGGAGAAACAGTCTCCTCTGAGCCCACCGGTGTTAAATAAATCTCCGATCCACCAAGATCTCCGAGTGCCGCTTGGTTTTTCCTCCAGCCTTCCAGTCTGGTTCCGTAACAGTATGGAACCACAAAAGATTCCAAATAGCCAAATCAGTTTGAGGAGGTATATAAAGCTAGAGACATCATGCTTCCTGATTAAAATTGTATCACAAAGCTACAGCAATCAAAACATTATGGTACTGCATTAAAAAAAGATACATAGACCAACAGGATAAAGAGCCCAAAAATAAACCCATGCATATGTGGTCAATCAATTTATAACAAAGAATACAAGAATATACAATGGGTAAAAGATAGTCTCTCCCATAAATGGTGCTGGAAAACTGACTAGCTACATGCAGAAGGATGAAATTGAACTCACATTTTATACTAGTCACAAAAATTAACTCAAAGTACTTAAATGTTGTACATGAAACTGTAAAACTCCTAGAAGAAAACCAACAGGAAAAGCCCCTTAATATTGGTCTTGACAACATTTTTTGGATGTGACACCAAAAGCAAAAGCAATAAAAATTAAATTAAAAAGTGGAACTACATGAAACTAAGAAGCATCTCACAGCAAAGGAAATTGTCAACAAAATCAAATGTGAACCTACAGAATGATAGGAAATATTTGCAAATCATATGTCCAATTAGGGGTTAATATCCAAAATATATAAAGAACTCCTATCACTCAATAGCAGAACCCACAAATAATCGAATTTAAAAATGGGCAAAGAACTTATAGACATTTTCCCAAGATGTTTCCAAAGACACACAAGACACACAATGGCCTACAGGCACATGAAAGGTGGTCCACATCACTAACATCAAGAAAGTGCAAATCAAAATCATAATGAGATATTGTCTCACACCTGTTAGGATTCTTATTATAAAAAAAAGACAAGCGATAACAAGTATTGGTGAGAATGTACAGAAAAGGAAACTTTTGTGCACTGCTGGTAATAATATAAATTAGTATGTCCACTATGGCAAACAGTATGGAGGATCCTCCAAATATTGAAAATAGAACTACCAGTGCACTTAGCTGACTCAGTCAGTGGAGCATCCAACTCTTGATCTCAGGGTCATGAGTTTGAGTCCCACACTGGGTGTAGAGATGGCATAAACAAACAAACAAAGTTAAAAAAATAGAACTACCATATGATCCAGCAAACCCACTCTGGATGTACAACCAAATCTGTTTATTCTCTTAGGAAACAAAATCACTACCTCAAAGAGATATACACCCCTACATGTTCACTGCAGTATCACTCAAAATAGCCAAGACATGAATGGATAAAGAAGATGTGATGTGTGTGTGTGTATATATGTGTGATTTATATATATTTATATATATATATATATGATATATCATATGGATATATGATATGTAATATGCGTATCACATATATAATGAAATATTCTTCAGCCATAACAAAGGAAATCCTCTCATATGCGACAACATGGATGGACCTTGAGAGCATTGTGGTAAGTGAAATAAGTCAGACAGAGAAAGATGAGTCTTGTATAAAACCACTTATTTATGAATCTAAAAAAGTCATATTCACTCATAGAAACCGAGAGCAAATTGGTGATTTCCAAGGGCTAGGGATGGAAAGATGTTGGTCAAAGTGCACAAACCTTCAAGTATAAGATGAGTAAGTTCTGGGGATGGTGCCACATGGAGACAATGGTTAACAATACTGTACTATGTACATGAGAGTTGCTAATAGAGTATTTTTACCACCCCCAACCCCACATACACAAACAGGTAACAATGTGAGGTGTTGAATGTGTTGACCAACCTTACTATGGTAATATATGTTTCAAAATATATATGTGTACCAAATCATCACATTGTACATCTTGAACCTACATAATGTTGTCAATTATATCTCAATAAAGCAAGAAAAAAATCAGGTCAAGCATCTCAGGTCAAAGACTAGCAAGGATGGGGGCAGATAATATAAGATCTTGTAGGCCACAGGGTAATGTCTTTGGGGTTTACTCCGAGAGATCTGGAAGACAATGCAGAATTGTGAGTGGAAGAATCACATAGTCATACTTCAGTTTTTAAAGGAGATTTTGGCTTCTGGGTTAAAATAATAATAACAAAATTATGAGTCAAAGAGGGATAAAGCAGGATAACAATGAGAAGGCGACTACAATACTTTAGATGAATAATGATGGTAGCTTGGACCAGGGTGGTCATTTTGGACAGGATGAAAAGGAGTCTGATTTAGATATATTTTAAAGGTATGGCAAACAGTACCTACTGACAGGTACTGGATATAAAGGTAGGGTATAAAACAAAGTGGGGAGTCAAAAAAACTCCAAGATATTAAAACTCAACACATGGAAAAATAGAATTGATACACTTTTTAAATTTTTTAATGCTTATTTAGTTTTGAGAAAGAGACAGAGAGAGAGAGAGAGAGAGAGAGAGAGAGAGAGAGAGAGCGCAAGTGGGAGATGCAGAGAGATGGAGACACAGACTCCAAAGCAGGTTCCAGGCTCTGAGCTGTCAACACAGAGCCCAACATGGGGCTTGAACTCACAAACAGGAGATCATGACCTGAGCTGAAGTCGGACGCCTAATTGAGACACCCAGGTGCCCCAGAATTTATATTTACTATGGAAAGAGGACTGTGGAATGAGAAGGTTGTAAGAGGATCATGATTTTTGTTTTCAATATAATGTGTTTGAGACGTTTGTTAGACATACAAGCAAGGACATCAAGTGGAGAAATAGGAGATGGGAGTTCAGGGGGAGGTCTGGGCTGGTGATTTAAATTTAAGGATCATCAGGGGAAAAGTTATTTAAGAGAGTGATAACAACGAAAAGAAGAGATGTAAGGATTGAGATGGGGAGCCTCCAATATTTAGGGTTTGGGGAGACAACAGGAACCAGCAAAGAAAACACTGAGGTTGAAGAGACTTGATCAATGTGGTATATTGCAAGCTAAGTGATGACGCTGTATCAAGGAGAGTGTCTTAGTCAGTTCTGATGAATATAATAGAATACCACACATGGGTGGCTTATAAACAATACAAACTTATTTCTCAATGTTCTGGAGTCTAGAAGTCCAAGATCAAGGAGTATCTTGGTCAGGTTCTGGTGAGAGCTCTCTTCTGGGATGCAGATTTCTCTTTGTATCTTCATGTGGCAGAAGCAGAGAAAGGAGTCAGGCTCTCTCATGACTCATTTCAAGGCCGCTAATCCCATTCCTAAGTACATCATCCTCATGACTGCATCTAATCCTAATTACTCCCCAAACGTCCCACCTCCTAATACCATCATATTGGGGAGTAGAGTTTTAACATACAATTTTAGGGTAGGACATAAACATTGAGTCCATAACAGTGAACATTTGCGTTGATCTAAATATTACTGATAGGTCAAGTAAGATGAAGACTAAGAATAAAGAAAGAAGTCTAGTATTGCCCAAGGGACTTAGCAATATGGAGGTCTTTGGTGATGTTAAAAAAAAAAAAAGCATAATTTGAGTAGCTTCTAGAGGTCATGGATGAGAGAAACTGGAAAAAATAATGTATCTCTGGTTTCGGCAGAGAAAGGGGTACAGAAACATGGAATGGTATCTAAGAATGACCAATGGGACCAGGAGAGGAATATTTTTCTTAGGGGAAAAGCAATAACATGTTTATATGCTTTGGGGGATGATTCAGTCAAGAGGGGAAAATTGACCATGCCAAGGAGGTGAGAGTTGCCAACATCCTAAGGAAGGGGGAAGGAATTGAAGGTCGTGAATCTAATGGGATCTAATGTAAGGCTGGAGGCTCTGGCCTTGGACAAGAGCATGGACAATTCCTCTCTAGGAGCAGCAAGATATACCTACTAACTAATTCTGCTTTTTCAGTGGAATAGAGAACAAAGGAATCAGCTGAGACAAATGATCAAGACTGATGTATTAGAGGGACACCTGTGTGGCTCAGTTGGTTAAGCAACCGACTTTGGCTCAGGTCATGATCTCACGGTCTGTGGGTTCATGCCCTGTGTCAGGCTCTGTGCTGATAGCGCAGAGCATGGATCCCGCTTCAAGTTCTGTGTCTTCCTCTCTCTTTGCCCCTCTTCTACTTGCTCTCTCTCTCTCTCTCTCTCTCTCTCTCTCTCTCTCTCAAAAATAATCAATAAACATCAAAAAAATTTTTAAAAGACTGATGTATTATAGATTGGAGAAGTGAAGGAAGGCTATGGAGTGGTCATGTAGGTGAGTGGACCAGAGAAACACAGTAGGATAACAGGGCGTCACCACCCCCCATTTAATATTAGCACTTAGGAATTTCAATGAGACCAAGCAGCTGGAAAAGACAGGGACAAAGGAGGCAAGAGTGAAGAGTTGGAAGGTTTGTTGAACAGTATAAAAACCCTATTAAGGATGTTATCCTCCAACCTACAAGATAAAGGGAAGCTAATCCTATTTGTCAAGCAGGGCAATGGCATAATTTAATTGGATTTGCCAGAGAGAAAACTCTGGTCGGTAAGAACATATGGGCTAGAAGTTTTTAGTGGAGATATGGGCTTTGTTGTATCTAAAACTCATGCTTATGACCAAAAATATATATATAAGCCTAACCAAGGAGGGGAGGAACCAAGATGGCAGAAAAGCATGGAAGTTTTTTTGTGTCTCACATCCATGAAATACAGCCAGATCAACACTGAACCATCCTGCACACCTAGAAAACTTATTTGAAGATTAACACAATGATCTGTACAACCTAAACAACAGAACTCAGCAGGTACACAGTGCAGATAGGTGAATGGGGAAGAGAGAAGCCACAGAGGGCTGGAAGCTGTTTTTGCTTGCAGAGAGAGGACAGAGATGGGGGAGATTATGGGAAAAGCAGCCCCTTCAAAGCAACCAGAAAGAAAGTGGAAAAGTGGAAACCATCACAGGGACTGAACTATAAAGGGAAAAGGGAGGGGGCTTAAATTCCATTAAGACTCTATAAACAGGGGGAGTACAGAGTCTGAGCCTCCACAGCTCAATTCCTGGCAGTGTTCTGGTGGGAAGGGTGAATCCCCAGGAGCAGAGTGGGGTCCAGGAGGTCCTCATGCCACCCATGGAGAAGCGGTTCCACTGCTGGAAGTACATTTGGTAGAGGCTGTGTGGCCACCTGGTCCCAGCAGACCCCAGAGAACAACCACATTTGCTGGTGCTGGAGCAAGGTCATTGAGGGTGAAGTCTGGTGCCAGATGGTGTTGTGATTTGCCATAATCCCTGAAATGCCACTGCTACAGGATCAGGTGAACATTTTCTGGGGCAGGCTGGCACTCAGCCACAGATCTGGGCATTGGCAGCAGCATGGTCCTGGGTGCAGATGGACCCCGGCCATTGCTCAGTGAGACCCTCGCCCAGAAGATCTGAGCAGGTCAAACCCTCAGTGCCTCAGAAGTGAGGGTTCAGGAAACACAGCCGCATCTGAGATAAAACTCAGGAGGGAGGTGCCGCCTGGAAACCTGAAGGCTTGTTAATGGACAGTGTTAAAGTGGAGAGTAGACATAAACCAGAGACAAAGGATGGGTGTGCAATTGCTGGTCAGGGGGAGCACAGAGTTCCAATACTAGAGACTGGGTAGCTGGGTGATGCCATTTTCACCATTCCCGTGCATGTGCATACACACCAACAAGTGCCACAACATTCCACCCCAGTAAGCTAAGCAGCACCATCTAGCAGAGAACAGATCCGTTACACTAAGCCCCACCCAACTGGGCCAAATTCACTCTTCAGGAACACCACAAATTTCTCCGCCTGCTTAGTTTATGGACTACAAAGTGCTTCATCGTTTGACTTCTAGGGGAAAGCAATGTAATTTCAATCGTATTTCAGTCTGTTCGCTGGTCCGTCTATTCAATTTTCTTTTTTTAATTTCTTTTCTTTTTCTTGAATACAGAAAGAGAAAATTTTATTTTTATTGTCACTTTTCATTAAAAATATTTTCTGTATTTTTCTGCTATATTTTTTAATATTTTGTAGTTTTTTTCAAATTCTATTTTACATCCCTCATTTCATTTTATTTTATTTCATTGTATTCATTTTCTCAAATTTTCAAACGTTTTCCTTTTTCCCCCCTGTTTTTAATCTAATCTCCCAAGCTCCTTTCAATAGCCAGACAAAAACACACCTAGGATCTAGCATCATTTATTTGATTTCTGTGTGTGTGTGTGTGTGTGTGTGTGTGTGTGTGGTTTTTAATTTTTTAATTTTAATTTATTACCTTATTAATTCCTTTTCTTCCTTCAAAATGACGAAACAGGAATTCACCCCAAAAGAAACAGCAGGAACAAATGACAGCCAGGGATGTAATCAACACAGGAACAAGCAAGATGTCTAACCCAGAATTTAGCATCATGATAATAAGAATACTAGCTGGGGTAAAAAATAGGTTAGAATCCCTCTCTGTGGAGATAAAAGAAGTAAAAGCTAGTCAGGATGAAATAAAAAATGGTATAACTGAGCTGCAATCTCGAATGAATGCCACGACGGCAAGGATGGATAAGGCAGAGCAGGAAGTCAGTGATAGAGAGGACAAACTCATGGAGAATACTGAAGCAGAATAAAAGAGGGACACTAAGGCAAAGGAGCACTATTTAACAATTAGAGAAATCAGTGACTCATTAAAAAGGAACAACATCAGAATCTTAGGAGTCCCAGAAGATGAAGAGAGAGAAAAAGGGGTAGAAGGGTTATGTCAGCAAATCATAATGGATAATTTTCCTTACCTGGGGAAAGGCACATATATCAAAATCTAGGAAGCACAGAGGACTCCCATAAGATTCAACACAAACCCACCATCAAAATGCATATCATATTCAAATTCACAAAATACTCAGGCAAGGAAAGAATCATGAATGCAGAAAGGGAAAAAAAAGTCCTTAACCTACAAGAAAAGACAGATCCGGTTTGCAGCAGACCTATCCACAGAAACTTGGAAGGCCAGAAAGTAGTGGCAAGATATATTCAATGTGCTAAATCAGAAAAATATGCAGCCAAGAATTCCTTATCCAGCAAGGCTGACATTCAAAATAAAGGGACAGATTAAAAGTTTCCCAGACAAACAAAACTTAAAGGAATTCGTGACCACTAAACAAGCCCTCAAGAAATTTCAGGGGGATTCTCTGAGGGGTGAAAAAATGAAAAAAGGCCAAGAGCACCAAGACTGAAAAGCACAAGAAAACACCACCACAAACTCCAACTCTACAAGAAACATAATGGCAATAATCTCATATCTTTGAGTACTCACTCTAAATGTCAATGGACTAAATGCTCCAATCAAAAGACACAGATAACAGAGTGGGGGGAAAAAAAACAAGATCCATCTATATGCTGTTTACAAGGGACCCACATTAGACCGAAAGACACCTTCTGATTGAAAGTAAGGGGATGGAGAACCATCTATCATGCTAATGATTTCTGTCCAGAGAAAGCCAGAGTAGCCTTACTTATATCAGACAATCTAGACTTTAAAATAAAGACTGTAATAAGAGATGAAGAAGGATGTTGTATCATAATTAAGGGAGTCTATCCACCAAGAAGACTTAACAATTGTAAACATTTATGCTCCAAATATGAAAGCACCCAAATATATAAATGAATTAATCACAAATATAAAGAAGCTCATTGATAATAATACCATAATAGTATGGGACTCCAACACCCCACTTATAGCAATGGAAAGATAATCTAAACAGAAAATCAACAAACAATGGCTTTGAGTGAGACACTGGACTAGATGGACTTAATAGATATATTCAGAACATTTCATCCTAAAGCAGCAGAATATACATTCTTCTTCAGGGCACATGGAACGTTCTGCAGAATAGATCACATACTGGGACAGAGATCAGCTCTCACCAAGTACAAAAAGATCAAGATCATACCGTGCATATTTTCAGACCACAACACCATGAAACTTGAAATCAACCACAAGAAAAAATTTGGAAACATAACAAATACTTGGAGACTAAAGAACATCCTACTAAAGAATGAGTGGTGGAAAGCAAGCTGTTGCAGCCACTCTGGAAAACAGTATGGAGGTTCCTCAAAAAACTACAAAGAGAACTATCCTACGACCCAGTAATTGCACTACTAGGCATTTATCCAAGGGATACAGGTGTGCTGTTTCGAAGGGACACATGCACCCCCATGTTTATAGCAGCACTATCAACAATAGCCAAAGTATGGAAAGGGCCCAAATGACAATCGATATATACACACATACATACATATACACACACACAATGGAGTATTACTTGGCAATCAAAAAGAATGAAATCTTGCCATTTGGAACTACGTGGATGGAACTGGAGGGTATTATGCTAGGTGAAATTAGTCAGTCAGTGCAAGACAAAAATCATATGACTTCACTCATATGAGGACTTTAAGAGACAAAAGAGATAAACATAAGGGAAGAGAAACAAAAATAATAAAAACAGGGAGGGGGACAAAACAGAAGAGACTCATAAATATGGAGAACAAACAGAGGATTACTGGAGGGGTTGTGGGAGGGGGGATGGGCTAAATTGGTAAGGGGCACTAAGTAATCTACTCCTGAAATCAATGTTGCACTTTATGCTAACTAATTTGGATGTAAATTGTAAAAAATAAAAAATAAAAAATAAAATTAAAAAAAAAGAATGAATGGGTGAACCAAGAATTGAAAGGAAATTAAAAAGTACATGGAAGCCAATGAAAATCATAACACCACAGCTCAAAACCTCTGGGATGCAGCAAAGATAGTCATAGGAGGAAATTTATAGCAATCCAGGCCTTCCTAAAGAGGGAAGAAAGGTCTCAGATACACAATGTAACCTTATACCTTGAAGAGCTACAAAAAGAACAACAAATAAAAACCAAAACCAGCAGAAGACAAGAAATGATAAAGATTAGAGCAAAAATCAATGCTATCGAAACTGAAAACAAAAACAAACAAACAAAAAAAAAAACTACATAAAACAAAAAAACAGTAGAACAGATCGATGAAACCAGAAGCTGGTTCTTTGAAATAATTAATAAAATTGATAAACCACTAGCCAGTTGGATCAAAAGAAAAAGGAAAAGACCCAAATAAATAAAATCAAGAATGGAAGAGGAGAGATCACAACCAACACAGCAGAAATACAAACAATAATAAGAGAATATTATCAGCAAATATATGCCAATAAAATGGGAAATCTGGAAGAAATGGACAAATTCCTAGAAATATATAAACTACCAAAACTGAAACAGGAAGAAATAGAAAATTTGAACAGACCCATAACCAGTAAAGAAATTGAATTAGTAATCAAAAATCTCCCAAAAAAACAAGAGCCCAGGGCCAGATGGATTTCCAGGGGAATTCTACCAAACATTTAAGGAAGAGTTAACACCTATTCTCTTGAAGCTGTCCCAAAAATAGAAATGGAAGGAAAACTTCCAAACTGTTCCTATGAAGCCAGCATTACCTTAATTCCAAAACCAGACAAAGATCCCACTAAAAAGGAGAAGTATAGACCAATTTTCATGATGAACATGGACGCAAAAATCTTCCACAAGATATTAGCCAACCATATCTAACAATACATTTATTCACCATGACCAAGTGGGATTTATACCCGGAATGCAAAGCTGGTTCAATATCTGCAAAACAATCAATGTGATTCATCACATCAATAAAAGAAAGGACAAGAACCACATGATATTCTCAATAGATGCAGAGAAAGCATTTGACAAAATACAGCATGATTTTTTGATAAATATCCTCAAGAAAGTAGGGATAGAAGGATCATACCACGAGATCATAAAAGCCATATATGAAAGACCTGACGCTAATATCATCATCAATGGGGAAAAACTGAGAGCTTTCCTCCTAAGGTCAGGAACAAGACAAGGATGTCCACTCTCGCCACTGTTATTCAACATGATTTTGGAAGTCTTAGCCTCAGCAATAAGACAACACAAAGACATAAAAGGCATCCAAATCAGACAGGAGGAGCTTAAACATTCACTCTTTGTAGATGGCATGAAACTCTATGTGGAAAACCCAAAATAGTCCACCAAAAAACTGCTAGAAATGATCCATGAATTCAGCAAAGTGGCAGGATATAAAATCAATGCACAGAAATCAGTTGCATTCCTATACACCAACAATGAAGCAACAGAAAGAGAAATCATGGAATCGATCCCATTTACAATTGCACCAAAAACCATAAAATACCTAGGAATAAATCTAACCAAAGAGGTGAAAAGTGTATACACTGAAAACTATAGAAAGCTTATGAAAGAAATTGAAGATGACAAACACACAAAAAAGAAAAATATTCCATGCTCCTGATAGGAAGAACAAATATTGTTAAAATGTCAATTGTACCCAAAGCAATCTACATATTGAATGAAATACCTACTAAATAACACCAGCATTCTTCACAGAGCTACAACAAACAATCCTACCATTTGTATGGAACCAGAAAAGACCCTGAATAGCCAAAGCTATATCTTGAAAAAGAAAACCAAAGTAGAGGCATCACAATCCCAGACTTCAAGCTGTATTACAAAGCTGTACCTTTGACAAAGAAGGAGAGAATGTCCAATGGAGTAAAGACAGTCTCCTCAGCACGTGTGCTAGGAACACCAGACAGTGATATGCAGAAGAATGAGCCTGGACCATTTTCTCACACAAAAATAAACTCAAAATGGATGAAACACCTAAATGTAAGATAGGAAGGCATCAAAATCCTCGAAGAGAAAGCAGGCAAAAACTTTTTTGATGTTGGCCTCCACAACTTCTTACTCAATACGTCTCCAGAGGTAAGGGAAACAAAAGCAAAAATGAACTATTAGGACCTCATCAAAATAAAAAGCTTCTGCACAGTGAAGGATACAATCAGCAAAACTAAAAGGCAACCAACAGGATGGGAGAAGATATTTGTAAATGACATGTGAGATAAAGGATTAGTATTCAAAATCTATAAAGAACCTATCAAACTCAACACCCAAAAAAAACAAGTAATCCAGTGAAGAAATGGGCAAAGACATGAGCAAACACTTCTCCAAGGAAGACATCCAGATGGCCAACTGACACATGAAAAAATGCTCATCACTCACCATCAGGGAAATACAAATCAAAACCACAATGAGATACCCCCTCACCCCTGCGAGAATGGATAATATTAACAACTCAGGCACAACAGATGTTGGCAAGGATTTGGAGAAAGAGGAACTCTTGCATTGCTGGTGGGAATGCAAACTGGTGCAGCCACTCAGGAAAACAGTAGGTAGGTTCCTCAGAAAATGAAAAAGAGGACTACCCTACAACCCAGCAGTTGCACTACTAGGTACTTATCCAAGGGATACAGATAGGCTATTTCGAAGGGACACATGAACCCCAAAGTTTATAGCAGCACCATTAACAGTAGCTAAAGTATGGAAAAGCCCAAATGTCCATCGAAGGATGAATGGATAAAGAAGATATGGCATATATATATATGGCATATATATATGGCATATATATATGGCATATATATGTATGTATATATACATACACAATCGAGTATTACTCAGCAATCAAATCTTGCCATTTGAAACTACGTGGATGGAACTAGAGGGTATTATGCTAAGCGAAATTAGTCAGAGAAAGACAAATATCATAGGACTTCACTCATATGAAGACTTAAAGATACAAAACATAAGGGAAGGGAAGCAAAAATAATATAAAAACAGGGAGGGAGACAAAAACATAAGAAACTCTTAAATGTGGAGAGCAAACAGAGGGTTACTGGAGGGATTGTGGGAGGGGTGATGTGCTAAATGGGTAACAGGCATTAAGGAATCTACATTGTTACTAACTAACTTGGATGTAAATTAAAAAAATAAATTAAGTAAAAGTCAAAACATAAAACTAACCCAGTAAATAAAAGTCTTCCCAACAGAATATGGTTGAAAACTCTGAGTCCCCACTAAGCTTTGTAAGTAAATGGTTTTCTTAATTTCCCTGTTTCTCATAAATACGGACAACGTGCTCTGACACAAATCTGCTCTTGCCTTGCCTCAAGGTTAGCAGAAAGAAAATATTCTCCTATGACTTGGCTTGTTAAAAAGAAAAGAGGAAAGAAAATTCATTTGAGATAAACCAACTATTTCTCATGATGGAAAATCTGCATGATTACTTTGGACATAATGTATTGCATTTGTTTCTGGCTGACTTTGCCTAAACTAGTAAAACTTTTTAAATGACAAATATTGCACATTTCACTTAGTCACACACACACACACACACACACACACACACACACACAAATAGCATGAAACAAAAATGAATAGGATATAACATAAATTCAGTAAGGACATAAAAGATTAGTTTTCCTATAAAATGTAAAATAACTGCTTTGGGAACAGTTTTCATTTGATAACTTCACAAGCAAATTTATGTTGACTTCCAATTTATTAACCATTTTTAGAAATACTTTTTTAATTTTTATTAATGTTTTATTTTTGAGAGAGACAGATACAGTGTGAGCGGAGGAGGGGCAGAGAGAGAGGGAGACACAGAATCGGAAACAGTCTCCAGATCTGAGCTGCCAGCACAGACCCCGAGGCGGGGCTTGAACCCATGAACTGTGAGATCATGACCTGAGCCTAAGTCAGACGCTTAAATGACTGAGCCACCCTGGCGCCCCTAGAAATACTATTTTCAGTGATAACTCTAAACAAATGGGATTATGCTTCAGAAAGAGAGAAACAGTGTTTTCTCTTCAGTAAATTTAATCATGCCAAAAACCAAAAGGATATCAGGTTTGCAAAAGACAATTCCAACAGACAACATTGTTGGTATCTGAACCATCATTTCAGTAAAAGTACAGTCAGTGAGGCTGTATTCTTGACTCAAAATCATGTACCATTTGTGGAGGGAACCCCAGAAACTCTCCTCCAACATGATGATTGTCATCCGGGAGCTGTAATTTTTTTTTTTTTTTTGATGAAATGGAATTTCAAAATATCTTTATCATGACTCTAGTCTCTGGCTTTTTAAGTCCAGCTCTGCTCTAAAACTGTCTTAATTCATTTGCCTTGGGTCACTTATCTTAAACCTGAATACCCAGGGGCGCCTGGGTGGCGCAGTCGGTTAGCATCCGATTTCAGCCAGGTCACGATCTTGCGGTCCATGAGTTCAAGCCCCGCGTCAGGCTCTGGGCTGATGGCTCAGAGCCTGGAGCCTGTTTCCGATTCTGTGTCCCCCTCTCTCTCTGCCCCTCCCCCGTTCATGCTCTGTCTCTCTCTGTCCCAAAAATAAATAAACGTTGAAAAAAAATTTTTAAAAAACCTGAATACCCAAATAAAAGGGACCTCAAATCAATTTTTTGATCATTAAAGAAAATAGGTTTACAACATTGATATATACCAAACCTTACTAGCTAAGATAGTATGCTTATCTCTTCCAAGTTACTAAAAGATTAATGCTTTTATTCAGTTTCATCAACCTGATATATGATGGGTTCTTAGGGAAACAAGTAATTTATGCTTGGAGTTTCAGTCTATTTCTTTGTTTTAATCAGCAGTAATGCTAAGTATGTTACTGTCTACAGATTTATTCTAGACCTATTTCCTATGTTTTAGTTTATATTGAGAGAGAGAGAGAGAGAGAGAGAGAGAGAGAGAGAGAGAGACAGAGCATGAACCAGGGAGGGGCAGAGAGAGGGAGACACAGAATCTGAATCAGGCTCCAGGCTCCCAGCTTCCAGCACAGAGCCCAACACGGAGCTCCAAGTCATGAGCAGTGAGATCATGACCTGAGCCCAAGTCAGACACTTAACCAACCAAGCCACACAGATGCCCCTAGACCTATTTTAAATTAGTAAATTAATACCAGACTCCAAAACTATTGACTATTATCTAAGCCTTTAGATCATTCACAAGGTGCATTGACTTTGAACAAAATTAATTTTGATAAGATGCCCTAGTTTTCTATCTTTTAGAAGCTACACAGACATAGAAGAAGAAAACCAACAGCTTCCTCATACACAACTTAAGAATCATCTCTAGGGGCGCCTGGGTGGCGCAGTCGGTTAAGCGTCCGACTTCAGCCAGGTCACGATCTCGCGGTCCAGGAGTTCGAGCCCCGCGTCAGGCTCTGGGCTGATGGCTCAGAGCCTGGAGCCTGTTTCCGATTCTGTGTCTCCCTCTCTCTCTGCCCCTCCCCCGTTCATGCTCTGTCTCTCTCTGTCCCAAAAATAAATTAAAAAAAAAAAAAAAAAGAATCATCTCTACACCCCTGATGCCAGTTTAAAACAACCATTACATGGCCACTTGATCAACATCCATAAGCTCAGGGCAATGGTTTGGAAATGCCAAATGAAGCCAGAGCTCAACACGTGTAAGGAGTCACACCACAAGCCTTAGTATTTCCATCTACATGTCCAAATGACAACTATTAACAGCTTCTTTCCTGTCAATTTAATGATGGTACAACTTGCATGAATGCAAATATAACATATTTTTTAAAACAAACCTCATTCTGAAATAGAAAATCTATGCAGAAAAATCCTAAGTTCTATTTCAAATAATCAGCTGCACCCAAAGAGAGAACGATACTCTCTTAACTATAAATAACTGACTTTCAACGTCTATGATGGTTTTTCACCAATACAGCTCAGGCATGTTATCAAGAACATATGGTAAACTCTTATAACAAAGGCAATGACCTTTTCCTCTATATTTTAGGATAAAATAACAGCTATTGCCTTGACATTATGAATTCATTGTATAATTCCGACATGTTACAAAGGAAACAAATTCTCTTAGTATTCTTAGTGGCTAAATTTTGCAAAGGGAAGAATACATTTAGATAGTCGTTAAGGATAACAGAAATTGCAGCAGTAAAAAATAAAAGGATGTCAGATTCAAATTCAACCTGTGGGTATAATTACTCAGATACTAAACTTAATCCCATTTCCTGAAATGTGACACCAGCTTTACAGGTACCATTGCTTATAATATATCAGGCTGAAGTACGGCTTTTCCCCGTGCATCTTGGGGACAGTGTGGTAGATGAAAGAAAGTGGGCTTTGGAGCCCATAAGAACAAAGTTATCCAAAGGACAGCACTTACTAGTACTGTGATCTCAGAAACATGACCTACTCTCTTTTGAGCTTCAGATTGTCAATTTTCAAAATGAGAATAATCATACTGACCTACCTGGAGGTTATGATGCCCATGCTAAGGATGTAATTCCAGTGCCAGCCAGGAACTTGGAGTATAGAGGTAGAGAGAAGATGTGAGCCTATACAAATAAATAGAGTTATAACTTGGGCTAAGGGCAAACTGGGATTAGCACTGTGTGAGCAAATAATGGGGACAAGGGCATACAGAAAAAAAAAAACATGTAGGTAGTGACTAGGTACAACAGACAGAAACCTGTTATGGAATGGATTTGCCCCCAAAATCCATACTTTGAAATCCTAACTACCCATGGGACTGTACTTGGATACCAGATCTTGAAAGGTAAAGTGGAGGTCGAATGAGCTCATCTGGGGGGAGGGACCCTAATCTGATGACTGGTGTCCTATAGGAAGAGAGTGGACACCTACACACACAGAAGGAGACCACGTGAAGGCAGCAGGAAGGAGGTCGTTCACAAGTCATGGAGAGAGGAGACCCACCCTGGCCACACATTGATTTAAAGTGTGACAAAATAAATAAATCAATTTCTGTTGCTTAAGCCACCCAGTCTGTGGTACTTTGTGATGGCGGACCCAGCAAACTAATACGAAATCCCAACATTTACTTGCTCAGCGAATGGTGTTTGAGCCTTTGAAGGAGTTAGACACTGTTCTAGGGCCCTAAGGAAACAGTCTTAAACAAAGCTACTTTGGTCTTTGGACCCCATGGAGCCAACATTCTGGCAGGGACTGAAGCAGGCGACAGACAGCAAGCAAGCAAGAAAAACAGATGATGCCGAGGGCCAGGAAGAAAAAGAATGCGGGGAAGGGATATCGGGTGTTCAGGTCAGAAAAGGAGCAGTTTTCAGTTTTAGATAGAGAGCTAGCAGAGACTCCACTGAGCAGGTGATGTCAGAGCAAAGATATGACAGAAATGATGGAGTATGTCATGTTGGCATGTGGGAGAAAATTCCGGACAGAGAGAGGAAAAGTGAGTGCAAAGACCTGAAGCAGGAATATGTGCCTGACATGCTCAGGGAGCAGGGAGGGGGCCGGTGTGGCCACAGCCCAGTAAACAAGGGGAGGAGAAGAGGAGATACCTTCAGGGAGGTAGCAGAGTCTGGGGAGGGTAGCACCTGTGTGGTGCACAGTTGGAGTCAGGCGTCTGGAGACATGAAGAGCTGGGGGCAGGGCATAAAGTCTTGGAGGCCCCAGCTGCTTGTAGATAGAAGCCTGAGGCTGGCTGAGATCATCCCAGAGTAAGGGTGGACTGAAAGCAGATGGGGGGCAGGAAGAAGATGAGGACCAACCAACACAGACACTGGTGAGCAGCGGCCCGGACGGTGGGAGGAGGAAGGAAGGAATTTTTAAAGAAAGGGAGTAATCAAGTGTGTCTGTAAAATGGTGCCACATAGTCCACATGCTGGGAGTTGAGACTTCACTGTGAGTTTCAGCAATGTGAGTGTCGTTCATTAATGAGATGAGAACTAGGGACGAGTGGGAGAGGAAGCCCATCAGCTGACAGAAACAAGGGAAGGTCTGCAGGCGCTGGCACGTGCAATGCTATGTGTAGGAAGACCAAACAGGTGGTGCTGGATGGGAAGTGATTGCTCCCCGTGGGCTGGGAGAAACAGCTGCGGTTACACAGGATGGCTGGGTCCCGAGGAAACCCCCAGTGTGCAGGAGAGAGGGAAGCAGTGTGGGAGGCATGTTAGTGAGAGATAGCTTCCTCCCTTAGGAACACGACTCAACTGTGGCAACAGGACACCAGCCAAGCTGTGAGGATAGATGTACCAAGATGGGCAGCTGTGAGGTTGCTGGGACTCTGTGTGATTGGGAAACACGATAAAGATGCCCTACATTCCTCTGCCTGTAGAAAAGGATCATGGCCAGCATTTCAATACTGATGCACTCAACAGAGCATTGAGCCCTCCATAGGGACTCCCATGTTGTCCTCTACAGCAGACACTCCCACCTCCTTCCTGCACCCATCACCTCTGTGATGCCTGTCAATCCCTCATCTGCTCTCCATTTCTATGATTTTGTCACCTCGAGAATATTATACAAATGGAATCAAAAAGCATGTGACCTTTTTAGGATTCGCTTTTCCCCTCTGAACATAATTCTCCGGAGATTCAGTCCTGCTCCAGTGTCTGTCAGCAGTGTGTGCCCTGGCACTGCTCACCTGTGAGTGCACCACCACATGGGGATAGCATGGTTTGGCTGTCTCCCTGTGGAAGGACATGTTGTACTAGTCTGGGCAGTGGCCCAAAGAAAGCAAGTCCTAATACCTGGAATCGAACTCCCATCGATGGGATCTAGTTAAGGATCTTGAGTCCTGGGTTGTCTGCGTGAGCTCTAGATGGAATCATGAGCATCCTTAGACAGGCAAAGGGAGACTTGACAAAAGAGGAGAAACTGTGTCCGTGGAGATAGACTGAGGTGATGTGGTCACAAGCCAAGGGAGGTTGGTGGTCACCGGGAGCTACTAGAGGGAAGGGATACACTGTCCTCTGGAGCCCTGGGGTCTCCAGAGGGAGTACAGCCCTGCTGACACCTTAGTCTCAGTGAAGCGAATTTCGGGTCCCTGGCCTCCAGAACTCTGGGAGAACATGATTTTGTTCTCATAAGCTACCAAGTTTGTGGTAAAAGAGCAGGTGTGTGCACAACAGGCCCCCATTCCCATCTCCCTCGGACTTTGGAGTCTTCCTTCCCTGACGAAGTCAGGGAAGCTCTGGCATTTCAACCTAGTTGACTGCAGGCAGCCATTGAGTCATTATTATGACCATTCCCAGTTCTCCAGGCAACACATTAAATTACATTTCCTGCAGGAAGAACCGTGTATCCATGTCTGGCCTATCGTATGTCACCTTCTTTGGTGTAATACTCTTTGAACCCACTCCCATATTCATCCCCCCATCTCCTACCAGTGTGAAGTGGTAATACCCTGCAACTCCCCTGCATGGGCACCTGATTATGCATGGACCTGATCCCACACCTCCATTTGGACTACACTGGAATCCCACTATTTCCAGGAAGTAAACACCGATGGTAGACGTGGAGCCTGAAGATCACTGCTCTTGGTCATGACAGTATTGTCTTAGGTGAAGCCACTGAAACCTTTTCTCTAGGGGTCCTGGGGGTGGAATAAGACTATTTTCCTTAGACAGGGGGAACTGCTTCTCTTGGCAACAAACACAAGATACTCATCTCATGAGGTCATACATTTTCTGATGTTTTTCCCTTGCTTTCAACCTATCCTATTTCCTGCGTATACCCCAGAAACCCAAACTGATCCCGGACAGGCTCTGTAACAGTCCCCCCATGACCACAGTGACAACCCCACCCACAATCCTCCAGAGTACTGTCTTCCATCACTCCACACCAGCACTAGTGGTAATGTGAGCAAATGTGAAATCACCTCTTACCACCAATGACCAGTATCCACTTCTGCCATCAAGGAGGCTACTTGTATGTCTACCAGAGAGAAGAGCAGTCCAGTCCCAAAGTCCCAGTTCCAGGAGGTTTCCTGTGGCCACTCATGGTACAAATTACCATTGGTGCAGGACTGTGACAGAAGGCAGACAGCACACCCAAAAGCAGTGAGTGAAAAGCAATGCAAGGGTAAGGGAACCTCCAGGAGATGGTGGAGAGGGCAAAGCAGCCATGCTAAGCAAAGGCAAGATGTTTCCACTAAGAAGAAAGTGCAAAGAAAAGTGGTTCCTGATCCTGTAATATTTATCTGGAGATGAGGGTCTTGTGGGGAGATGTAATGCAGAGGGACACAACTACAGAAGCTCCCCGTTATCCATGGGGATATGTCCGGAGACCCCAGGGGGGTCCCTGAAACCACAGACAGTAAGAACACTATAGTGGCCATGAAGGGGTGCTGGTGGCACACGCCTACATAGCCCATGAAGGGGCACAGGAAGAGGCACAGGCATGACAAATCTACATGGCCAATGAAGAGGCACAGAAGGGCTACAAGCGTCAGACCCCTGCATTGCCGATGTAGGGGTATCAAGGCTGTCCTAGAAGGTCGAAAAGTATGATTCGCGTACTGTAGGCGGCTGTTAGTGATGCGGCCGTGAGCCTTCGTAGTAGGGCTCAGGCACTGGTATATGATCTTAAGATCTGAATACCAAAATTAGACAACCAACTCCTAAGTTAAGACTGAGTGAATTTCGCAATAGAAGCAATAATGCTAGTATGTGCAACAAGAAATATTTGTCCTTGCATAAGCTCTATCAGAGCAGATAACCATGGATAGTTAACCATAAGATAAAAATAACCTAACTGTCGGGGCGCCTGGGTGGTGCAGTCGGTTAAGCGTCCGACTTCAGCCAGGTCACGATCTCGCAGTCCGTGAGTTCGAGCCCCGCGTCGGGCTCTGGGCTGATGGCTCAGAGCCTGGAGCCTGTTTCCGATTCTGTGTCTCCCTCTCTCTCTGCCCCTCCCCCATTCATGCTCTATCTCTCTCTGTCCCAAAAATAAATAAACGTTGAAAAAAAAATTTTTTTAATAAATAAATAAATAAATAAATAACCTAACTGTAAAGTCAATATCAAACCAATTGTTGACCCAACACAGATAGGCAATCAAGGAAAGATGAACAGAAGTAAAAGGAACTCAGCTGTTTCAGAGAGAGTGAGAGTGAGACACAGCATTTGAAGCAGTCTCCATGTTCAGAGCCATAAGCACAGAGGTGAAGCCAGGGTTCGAACCCACAAACCATGAGACCATGACCTGAACCGAAGTGGGACACTTAATCCACTGAGCAGCAGAGGCAGCGCAAAATACGTCTGACCTAAAAGGAACATCAACGCTACATCGCCGATGGAGGGGTGCAGAAGGGGCACATGCGTGACCCCCTCCCACGCCGAGGTGGAGAGAGCACATGAGTGAAACCCCTCCATTGCAGAGACAATGGCGCAAAGGTGACCCCCTCCCTTGACGTGGAAGGGCGCATGTGTGAACCCCCTCCTGTCCAAAGGGGAGGGGGGTGCGCTAATGCTTGAAAACCTTCCATACCCAGGGGGGAGGAAGTATGACCTAAGCCTTACCCTACCCCTTATGGCGGTGCCAACCCTAACCCTTACCTTAAGAGATGCGTGTTTCTTCAGCTGCGAAAGTGAAAAGAACCATTCGTGAAACTTCACATTTAATAGTGACATCACTACTCTCTCCCTGAAGGGTGGCACTGTGCATGGGTGGCCATCTCACACACCAAACAGAGGCAAAGCAGAATCCTGACCACTTATGGCATCAAGCAGGGTGGGGCTCATGTTTGAACGCCCTCCATCGCCAAGGGGGGTTCTGTGCATGTGTGAACACCCTTCCCGCTGAGGTGAGTGGGGCCAAGCGCCAACTCTCTCCCTCGCTGAGGGAGGGTTGTGCACCTGTACAAATGGTCTACCTCACAGAGTGAGGGCTGTCGGCATGCTTGAACACCCTTCCGCCGGGGAGGGGGGGGGGGGGGGGCTTTGCACTTGCGTGAACACCATCCTGGTGAGGAGAGCGGGGAGCATACATCAACGCCCTCCCTCGCTGCAGAGTTGCAGGGGCACATGCAAAAACAACCCCCTCATAGAGTGGGGCTTGTTTGCATGCGTGAATACCCTGCCATGACAAGGGGCGTGGTGCATATGAGAACCATCTCCCTTGTGGAGAGGGCTGGGCACATGCGCGAACACCATCCCACAATGAGAGGGTTTGTGCACATGTGTGAACACCCTTCTATCCCTAGGGGTGGCAGTGCACATGCGTGAATAGCCTCCTGCAATATGGGGGTGAGGCGCATAAGTCGACACCCTCCTGTGCCAAAGTGCAGTCAGTCACATGGGTGAACACACTCCCGTGCCAAAGGGGGACACGCTAATGCTTGGAAATCCGTGCCGGGGGGGGGGGGGGGGGGGAAGCTTGATCAAACCCTTACCCTACCCTGATGGTAATGTTAACCCTAAACATAACCTTAAGAGATACGTGTTTCTTCAGCTGTGAAAGTGGAAAGAACCATTCGTGAAACATCACATTTAATAGTGACATCACTACTTCCTCCCTGAGAGGTGGGGCTGTGCATGGGTGACCTACTCACATGCTGACAGGGGGCCAGGCGGAAGCCGGAACCACCTCCTGTGCTAAGTGGGGCAGGGCGCATGCGTGAACGACCTCCCTTACTGAAGTGGTGGTTCTGTGCATGCCTGAACACACTTTCTTGCCCAGGGGAGGGGGGTGCATGTGCAAATGCCTTCCCTCATTGAGGGGGGCTGTGCGTATGCGTGAACACCCGCCAGTTGGGGGGGGGGGGGGCTGTGCGCATGCCTGTACAGCCTCCTGCGGCAGGGGGCAGGGAGCATGCATGAATGTCCTCCCTGGCTGTGGGGGGCTGTGTGCATGTGGAAACGCCCTACCTCGCAGAGGAGGAGTTTTGTGCGTGCATGAACACCCTTCCACCTTTAGGGAGAGCTGTGCACATGTGTGAACAGCCCCCTGCGGTATGGGGCCGGGCACATGAGCGAATGCCATCCCTCCCCTAGCCGGGGTTGTTCGCAAGCATGAACACACTTCTGCCAGGAGGGTGGCTGTGTATATCTATGAACACCCTCCAGCGCTGAGGGGGCGAGGTGCATAGGTCAACACCCTCCAGTGCCAAAGTGGGTATGGGGCGCATGCTTGAACCATCTCCCTTGCCGAGGGATGCATGGTGCATGAGTGTACGCCCTCCCTCATGGAGGGTTGTTGTGCGCATGTGTGAATACCGTCCCTCACCCACTAGGGGCTGTGTGCATGCATGAACACCCTCCTGCACAGAGGGGGGCAGGGCAGATGCGTGAATATTCTCCCATGCTGAGGTGTCAAGGCACATAGGTCAACACCTTCCCATGTCAAAGGGGGGGGGTGCACATGGGTGAACACTCTACTGCCAGGAGGGGGGGGCCTTACACACACGAGAACAAACTCCCGGGCTAGTGGGGCAGGGTGCATGCCCAAACGCCCTCAGTCACCAAGGAGGGTTGTGCGTGAGAACACCCTTCCACCTGGAGGGAGGACTGTACTCATCCGTGAACACCCTCAGGTGCCGAGGGGGGCAGGGAGCATGAGTGAAACACCTCTCATGCAGAGAGGGGGAGCAAGCATGACCTAACCCTTACCCTAAAGCCTAAATGTAATGCTAACCCTAACCCTTACCTTAAGTGATGCGTGCTTCTTCAGCTGTGAAAGTGAAAAGAATCATTGATGAAATGTCACATTTAATAGTGGCAACGCTACTCCCTCTCCGAGGGGTGGAGCTGTTCATGGGTGACACCCTCCCTCCCCAAGGAGGTGAGGAGCATGTGTGAACCACCTCCCATGCCGAGGGAGACAGGGCACATGTGCCAACGCCCTCCCTCACCTTGTGGTGGGGGGTTGCGCAAATGTGTGAATGAGTGAACACACTTCCAAGCGGAAGGGGATGGGGCGCATGTGTGAACACCCTCCCACGCCGAAGGGGGTGGGGCACATGCGTGAATATTCTCCCGCTCTGAGGGGCGGTGCTATTGCGTGAATACACTCTGGTGACAGGGGGTTTGGAAGCATGACTTAACCCTTACCCTAACCGTTAATGGTAAGGCTAACCCTAACCCTTACCTTAAGAGTTGTCTGCTACTTCAGCTGTGAAAGTGAAAAGAACCATTCATGAAACGTCACATTTAATAGTGGCATTACTATTCCCTCATTGAAGGATGGCGCTCTGCATGGGTGACCTCCTCCCACACCAAGGTGGGGGGCTGTGAGCATGCGTAAAAACCCTCCCATG
Source organism: Prionailurus viverrinus (assembly GCF_022837055.1). Classification (NCBI taxonomy): domain Eukaryota; kingdom Metazoa; phylum Chordata; class Mammalia; order Carnivora; family Felidae; genus Prionailurus; species Prionailurus viverrinus. The sequence continues at coordinate 291,508 of NC_062572.1, forward strand.
CTGAGGTGGGCAAGACACATGCATGAGACATCTCCCCTGCAGAGGTGGGGTGTGCCCATGAGTGAACACCCTCCCGCACGGAGGGGTGGTGGTGCACATGTGTGAACAATCTGTCCCAAAGGGGGGATCTATTCTATGCATGCATGAAAGTCCTACCCAGCGGAAGTGGAGCAGAGCACATGCTTCAATATTTTACCACTCGGTGGGGGGGGGGGGGGGGAGGGGGGGGAAGGGTGAACACTCTCCTGTGCTTACGATAGTGGGGTAATACGTGAAAACTTCCCGTGCTGAAGGGGGGAGCAAGCATGACCTAACCCTTACCTTAACCCCTAACTGTAATGCAAACCCTACCTCTTACCTTAAAAGATGCATGATTCTTCAGCTGTGAAAGTGGAAACAGCCGTCCATGAAACGTCAGATTTACTAGTGGCATCACTACTCCCTTGCTGAGTGGTGGCACTGTGCACAGGTGACCCCCTCCAGTGCCTCAGGGGGACAGGGCACATGCGTGAACCACCTCCCACTCCAGAGGGCGGGTTCCTGCACATACCTGAACACCCTCCCAGGCCGAGGGGGACTGTGCGCATGCGTGAACACCCTCCCGCACCAAGGAGGGCAGGGCGCATGGGCAAACACCCTCCCTCGCCTAGGGCCGTGGTGCCAATGGATGAACACCCTCACACACCAGAGGGGTGCAGGTGCACACGTCAACACCCTCCCTCCCTGAAGGGGGCCGGGTCCTATTGGTGAACACCCTCCCAAGATGGGGGGGGGGGCGTGGAGCATGTGTGAACGCCCTCCCACTCCAAGGGAGGGTGCAGGCATGGCCTATCCCTTACCCTAACCATGAACGGCAATCCTAACCATAACACTTACCTTAAGAAATGCCTGCTTCTTCAGCTGTGAAAGTGAAAAGAGCCATTCATAAAACAACACATTAAATAGTGGCATCACTACTCCCTCACTGAGGAGGGGGCTGGCACATGGATGAACCCCTCCCATGCTGAGGGGTGGCAAGATGCATGAGTGCCTCCCTCCCACACCTAAGGGGGGGGGGGTGTAAATGTGACCTAACCTTTACCCTAACCCCTAACTCTAACTCTAATCCTAACCCTAACCCTAACTGTAACATATGACTGCTTCTTCAGCTCTGACAGTGATGAAAGCTATTCAGGAAATGTCAGATTTAGTAGTGGCATCACTACTCCCTTGCCGATGGGGGAGTGCTAGCATGACACCCGTCCATCGCCGATGAGGGGTTCGAGCATTACACCCCTGCATCGCCAAGTAGGTGTATCAGGCTGTCCTAGAAGGGCGAAAAATATGATTCGCATACTGTGGGTGGTTGTTAGGGCTGTGGCGATGAGCGATCATAGTAGGGCTCAGGCACTGGCATATGATCTTAAGATCTGAATACGAAAAAAAGACAACCAACCCCTAAGTTACGACCGGGTGAATTTCACACTAGAAGTGATAATGCTAGTATGTGCAACAAGAAATATTTGTCCTTGCATAAGCTTCTATCAGAGCAGATAACCATGGATAGTTAACCATAAGATAAAAATAACCTAACTGTAAAGTCAATATCAAACCAATTGTTGACCCAACACAGATAGGCAATCAAGGAAAGATGAACAGAAGTAAAAGGAACTCAGCGAACACAAACCCTGCCTGTTTGCCAATAAAATCACCTCTAGTATTTGTAGTATTAGAGGCCCTGCCTGCCCAGGGACATTCGTGAAATGGCCATGGTATCCTGCCCCTGCAAAGGTAGCATAATCACTTGTTCCCTAAATAGTGATTCATATAAATGGCCACACGAGGGTTTTACTGTCTCTTCCAATCGGTGAAATGGACCTTCCCATGAAGAGGTGGGAATAGGACAAGACCCTATGGAGCTTTAATTCACTGGCCTAAAGAGACTACATCAATACAACCAATACAGACAACACATCTCCCCACAGGCCAACAATTTAGGTTGGGGTAACCTCAGAGAATAATATCCCCTCCAAGGGATTTAGATTTACACTTACCAGTCAAAAGTACAACCTCACTTATTGATCCAAAATACTTGACCAACACCATAGGTTCGATACATGTACCCTGCTGGAGTTTCCTTTTGGGGGTGGGTGGTTGTTGTCTCCACATTCACTGCAGGGTTATGAAATGGTGGTGGTGGTGGTGTTTTGTCCTCTTCCATAAAGAGTTCCAAGGTGACCATTTGTGGGAGCCAAGCAGTAGCTGGTCTGCTCCTGAATCCCTCTCTGCTTTGGGTTCCTGTCGGTGTCATAGCAGCGGCCTAGTGGAAAAATGAGAGATGTCAGAAGACACTCAGGTAACCAAAGATGCGAATGAAGAACCTCCTGAAATACCATCAGAAGACTATGGGACACTGCTACCATCCACAGTTACAGTCCAGTTTCCAAGAGCATGTGGGATGCGCTAGAGGAATGCAGTGTTACAGTGGATGAGAGGTGTCCGGCTGGTAGAAGAAATGCTGCGCATCCCCGATGCTGGCTGGGGAAATGTCGTATATGTTGTCAGCTATGCCAAAGATAACAAAAGAACAATGGATGAGACAGACGCCTGCTTCTTCAGGAATGAAAGTGAAAAGAAGCATCCAGGAAATATCTGACTGAAAATGCTTTTAGGTACATTAATTTTTGAAAGAGACAAAGAATACAAGTGGGGCATGGGCAGAGAGAGACACAGACAGTATCTGAAGCAGGCTCCAGATTCAGAGCCATCAGCACAGAAGCCACCCAGGGCTCAAAACCAGAAACCGAGAGACCATGACCCAAGACGAAGTGGGATGCTGAACCCAATGAGACACCCAGGTGCCAAAGAAAACATCTGAATTGAAAGGAATATCACTGCTACATCGTGGATAATGGGGAGCAGATGGGACACATTCATGAAGCCTTCCCACACCAAGGGGGATTGCGACCATGAACTAACCTTACACTGACACCTAATATTAATCCTAACCATAAACCTTACCTTAAGAAACCCCTGCTTTTTCAGCTGTGAAAGTGAAAAGAGACATTCATGATTTAATACTGGCATCAGTAATCTGAATCTAAGGAGTGGCAAGGCCCATGGGTGATACCGTCGCATGCAGAGGGCGAGGAGGGTCATATGTGTGAACGCACCCAATGCACCAAAAAGGGATGGGGTGGTACATGAAATCTTACTATACCAAGAGAGTACGGGGTGCTGGTGTGAAATACTCCAGAGCAAAGCTGGAATGGGCGAGGCAAGAACAAACTGCAGTGCAGAGACTGGAGCCATAGCATGAATGCAATCCCTGGAAGGTGGGTGGTGTCCACACATGAACAACTTCCCGCTCAAAGTGGGGGTGCCAGCATGACCTAGTCCTTGCACTAGCCCTAACCCTAACCCCAACCCAAATCACAACATATAAAACTAACACCTAACCCGAACCATAACCCTAATACTAAACCCTGCCCCTGCTCCTGCCCCAGCCCCTACCCCTAAATCTAACTAACCGTAAGGGCAAACATAACCGGAAATAACCTTAACCTTAACCCTAACCCTGTAACTCTAACCCTAAAACCCTAACCCTAATGCTCTAACTCTACCTACTAACCATAAAACTATAAACATAAAACTAACCCTAACCCTAACCATAACACTCTAACACTAACCCTACCACTAACCCCTAATCCAAAACCTTAACCCCTAACCCTAACTGAAGTCCTAGACCTAGACCTAACCTTAACCTAAACCTTAAAGCAAACCCTAACGCTAACACCTATCCCTAACCCTACCCTGAACACTAGCCCTCTAACCATAACCCTAACTCTCAAACCCAAACCCTAACCCTAAACCCAAGCCTAACCCAATCCCAAACCTAACACCTAAACCTAACTCTAACTCCAAACCCTAACCCCTAACCATAACCGTAAACACTAACCATAACCCTAAACCCAACCCTAATGCATAAACCTAACTCTAATCCCTAATGCTAACCCCTAACACCAACCCTAACAGTAACCCTAACCCCTAACACCAAACCCAAACCCAAACCCCAACCCAATGCTCATGACACACAGGAATGGTGTCACTTCAGCACTGGTGAAGTCCCTGGACCAAACATTAACCCTAGTTAAGGATCTCTCTGGTTGGGGACCTAATTCCTATCTCTGAGAACACCACAAAGATCCCAAAGTGGTGCAGGGTTACTCGGCATGGAACGTGGAACATCATCATGACATTTCCAATGCCTGCATGGAGCTGCACAAAGGGGTTGATGAGGCCCAACTGAAGATGGCACACACACGAGGCTGGCCCTGGCAACAAAGACTAAGCCTGAACAGCCCACTCCGATGAGGCCCACACTCAATCCTCTGGGGAGACCACTACCATGCTGGAGTTTCAGCACTTGGAGCTTCCTGGGACTTAACCCTAACCTCAACCGTGACACTCAGCATACCGCTCAACCTGAACCTCACCCCAACTCTAAACCCAAACCTACACCTGACCCGCACCCATGCGTGGACCCTCATTCAGCCCTCCAGGGTGATTATGGCACTGGTGTCGCTTTGGCCTTGGCAATGTCCCTGGACCAAACCTTAACATTGGCTAAAGATTTCTCCCAATGGGGACCCAATTCCTAAATCTGAGGACACAACAGACATGGGGCCCAGAGGCAGAGGAGGATTACTCGGCAAGGAAATTAGAACATCACGAGGTCATTTCCAAAGACAAGAAGGAGCTTCAGAGGGGACTTGATAAGGCCTGAGGAGTGGCCCTGGCACCCAAACTCAGCCTGACTGAGACACTCACAAGAGCCCTCCACTCAGCCCTGCGGGAAGACCACTGCCCTACCAGGGGTAGATCTCCAGGAGCCTAGTGTCCAAACCCTAATCTTAACAGGGACCTTAGTATACACCTGAACCTAAACCTCACCTCATCTTTAACACTCACCCTGCACCTGAACCGAACCCTCGCTGTGGCATCAGTGCCTAGAGCCTCCTGGGACCTCACCCTAACCCTCAACATAATCCTAGCGATAACCATCAACCGAAACCTTACCCTATCCCTGATCATAACCGTAAACTTCACCAGCAGCCCTACATGGGCCATCACTTCACCCTTGTGGGAGATCACAACACTGGAGTTGCTTCGGCCCTGGCAACATCCCTGGTCCAAACCCTAACCCTAGTTAAGGTTTCCTCCCCATAGGGACACAATACCAAAGTCTGACAACACCAGACATGTGGGGTCCAGAAGTGGTGGAGGATCACTCGGTATACAACCTGGAACATCACCATGTCATTTCCAAGGCACGGCTGCAGCTTCCCGATGGGATTCCTGAGGCCTACATGACCAATGGACCAGAAAGTTGTCTGACATTGGAACCCAAATACTAAACCTGACAACCACCCTCCCATGTGCACTCCACTCAGCCCTTTGGGGAGACAACTGCACTGCTGTAGTTTCAGCTCCTGGAGTCTCCTGAGACCTAAATGTAACCCTAACTATAACCCTACCCTAACCCTAACCCTAAACCCTACCCTAACCCTAACCCTAACCGTCACATGAACCCGCACCATCGCATGGACTGTCACTTCAGCCCTTGAGGGAGATCACGAGGGAGATCACGACTGGAGTCGCTTCGGCCCTGGCAATGGCTCTCGACCGAACCACAACCCTAGCTAAGGCTCTCTCCCCATGGGGACCCAGTACCAAAGTCTGACAACACCACGCACATGGGGTTCAGAAGCGGTGCAGAAAGAGTCAGCACAGAACCTGAAAGATCACCATGTCATTTCCAAGGCCTGGCTACAACTGCTTGAGAGGATTCCTGTGGCCTACCCGAATAGTGGCCCATATATGGGTATATCCTTGGAACCCAATGACTAATCCTGACCGGCAACCTCCCTTTTGCTTTCCACTCATCCCATCGGAGACACAACTGCACTAATGTGGGTTCAGTGCCTAGAGTCCTGTGACCTAACCCTAACCCAAACCATCAACCTAACCTTCACGATATCTCTCACGCTAACTCTACAACACACATACACCCACACATGTGCCCTCACCTCAGCCCTGCATGGAATTCATGAGACTGGTGTCTCCTCGGCACTGGCAATGTGCCTGGACTAAACCATAACCAAAGCTAAGGTTCTCTCCCCATGGGGACTAACTTCAAAAGACTGACAATTCCACGTATATGGGGTCCAGAAGTGATGCAGGATCATTTGTATACAAAATAGAACAGCAACATATCATTTGCAAAGCTCGGATACAGCTGCTCCAGATAATTCCAGAGGCCTAACCGTAGAGTTGCCCATAGAGTACTCTGGCTTTCAAACGAAAAGTCTTATCCTGACAAGAACCGCAAGAACTCTAACTCTAACCCTAACCCTAACCCTCTAACCCTAACCCTAACCTTAACCCTAACTCTATCCCAGCAGGGTCTCAGGCTCTGGAGTCCCCAGCACCCAGCCCTGGGTCAGGTCAGTGTCTGTCCTGTTCCCAGCATCCACGTGGCTACTCACCCCCCCACCCAACCAGGGCCAACCCCCTCCCCTCCTCCAGGAAGTGGTTACAGGGAGCACATCAGTGATGCTCCAGCCCACAGGAGCAGTTCCTGAAGATCCTGTGTTCTCCTGATGGGACACGGCCTGCACACTATTGCTCACACCATGGGAGGCATGTGCCTGGGATGAGCACGATGGGTGCTTAGGGTGTGCGTGTGTGTGTGTGTTTCTGTGTCTGTATGTAGAACCCTGGGTGTGTCTGAGTTTTACTGGGGTTGGTGTGGAAATCAGCACAGAACCCTCACCAAGAGAGTAAAAGAGTAAAAGTCTTCATTATCTCTTTGGAGGAAAAGTTTGAATCTTCATACTATATGACAAGTACAACTGCCATGGATCACAATGGACTCCGAGCTTTGACACGTTGTTGGTGGTTGTCCCATTGGTAATGGGCACATTTTTTTTTTCTGGGGAGCTGCATTGGTGTCATGGCCAAGCCCCTCTCATGCTCTGGGCAGTCTCGGGGATATGAGGAGCTCCTGCCTGGGGTGCAGACCATGAGCCCCCAGGGACACCCATGCCCTCCTGCCCAGGGAGCTCCAAATGGCCAATAGGTTGTCCCTCAGCACAGCAGGCAGGAGGTTGTGACAGTGGCCACCAGGATGTCATCGAGTCCTGACTTCAAAGAACCACAAAAATTACAGGCTTCTGAGGAGGTCTGAGATCCGAGGGAGAGGGGAGTACCTGGAGAAAAAGTCAGCCTAGTGTCATCTCCACATGGCAGGGTTTCTGCAGCCCCATTACTTGGGCATTTCTGAGCTACCACCAGCCTCACGCCTACAAGCCATGCGTGTTTCCTGGAGGACTGGACCCTCCATGGAGACTGTCTGCCCACCCCCTATGTTGGGGAGCTGAGGCCGCCACATGGGGCTTGGCCTTGGCCAAAGGATGTCTCTGCCCTGTGTACTCATTAGTGGTGATGGGTGATTGTCGGTATTCAGTCCCAAACTGGAAAAAAAAAAAAGCCATAGAACAGGTCCCACTTTGTGAGTGGCAGACAAGCCCCTGTGGGGCATTGAGTAATAAACCAGATATTCCTTGTTTCCTGTCTTCAGACCCAAAAAAAGGGGCCAGATCCTTAGGTTGTGAGCACACACCATTTGTGGCCAGGATGGAAAGCAGCATGTGCTGGGTTAGGTGTAACAACCAGGTTCCCTGGAGCTGGTCCCCTGGCCATATTCTCTTTATCATAGTGCACACTGTGCTGGGAACTAACGTGTGGTCCCTGCCCTTCCAGTAGCACACACTTGTGCTTTGTGCTAAGTCTTAAAATCCACATTTTTCCCTGGTACCTAGAACCTGCACAGGTTGTGTCTCAAAGCTTACTCAAAACCCACATGCTGAGGGTGCCCATATGGACACCTGGTTTTCACCTTGATCCATAAATTCCAAATATAATCACATACTGTCATTACTGGGGCAGGGCCATTTGGAACAAGAGGGGCCTCTCTTGTTAAATGCAGCCAACAGAGAACACTGAGATGTCCAGGGCATTGAGTTTAGCTGCAGGTCCCCAGTGGCAGGGACGCTCCCTGCAGTGGCTGCAATTCCCCAGGAGGCAAAACACCTTGAAAGACGATGCTTGGCCATATGGGCCGTGAGGCACATGCTTTCTGCTCCTTCCACCCTCCTCTGAGCATTGCCTTCTCTTTCTTAGACTTGAAGCTCTGGGAAGCAGAGATCTGATGTTCCTCCTCACCCTCAGAATCCAAGGCTCCCTGAACATGGCAGGTGCACAGAGACGATCTTCACCTTCTCATGCCCCCCCCCCCGTCTCTGCCGCTCCCCTGTGCACCTGCTCTTCTACAGCCATGCCTGCCCCACAGTGATGTGCACACTGTCTGCTGGGCCCAGGCTGCAGGCACCAGCAGTCAGGTCTCTCTGGGTTTAATATTGCTACACAGCATTTATGCCATCCCAGAGTGAGGACCTGAGATTCACCTGTAGGATGAGGCGAAATGGTGTTCCTCACAATAAGTCAAGGCCAGACTGAACATCACCACCTGCCAAACTGCCTGCCCTGTCTCTGGGGGCTGATGGTGGGCTTAGCAGGAAGAGCTGGGCAGGGAGCCCACTTGTCTCTTGGCAAGTTGCTGAATGTCTGCCATTTCTGGTTCCCGGATCTGCAGACAGTGTGATGCTGTCTTTGCTGCAAGGGGGTCAGGCTGGACAATGAGGTCCCTCCAAGGGGGCAACTGGGTGGCCAGTGGGTCTGTGGTGCAGACTCCCCGTCAGCATTCCCAGAGGTGGAGCTGAGCCCCTGGAGGGGCAGGGTGCCCAGCGGTCAGAGATTCTTGGTGGGGAGCTGAGTGACCAGGCACAGGACCTTTTTGACCGTGGTTCCACCAACTGGGGATGCTCCCAGGGGTGCATGGGGGGTAACCCGAGCCTAGATTTTTGGGGTGGGTTCTGGGGATGTTGGTGTGGGGGAGTACAGCCTTCCCCGAGGAGCAGAGAAGGTGTCAGGACCACTTGGTGTCTACAGGTCATCAGCAGAGGGAGGGACTGGTAGTGACAACACTTTCTCCCCTGAAGGCCCAGTCTGTATGGCTCTTCAAAGTGGAAGAGGCATGGGTGGGGGTGAGTTACCCCACGTGGGGCAGAAAGTCAGGGGGTTGGGGCAGGATAGTGCAGTACCTGGAGGCAATGCCCTCATACTCTTCCCTCCAAGGCTCCGCGGGAGGCGACCAGTGACGATCCTGCCATGTTTAACTGTCTTCAAAAGACAACTGAAAGTCTGTCCTCACCCTCTAGGACCTAGAAACTGGGCTTCATACCCGCCAACCCAAGAGGGGAAGGGAGGTGCTGCCACTTCTTTTTTCTAAAGTTGTCTTTTTTTCCTTTTTCGAGGGTGTCTTTTCCATCTCATACATGTGGGTGCTGTTGCTACCTTTGCTCTTGGAATCCATGTCCCCAGACAGCCTGGTGCCCTGATGCTGGTCCAACAGACACCTGGAAGCATGCCAGCCCAGTTCCTACCAGGGAGGGTAGTGTAAGCTAACTAATGCCTCTACTGTGGCAATGTGGGAGACAAGACCGGGTCAATTATTCACATACTTAAAACAAATGGCCTGTTTCCAAAGATCACTGACCTGATGCTTCATTTTTTAAATATAATCTGTGAGCTTATGCTGTTGGTGCCTCACTCCAAATTCCCATGACCCACCTGAGCTCTGCAACTGCAGTGGGTGGGCAGCATCCTGGCTCCCTTGCTGGGGCTCCCTTCCAGCATGGAGGGGATGTCCCCTCAGGCAGGTGCACCCTGGAAGTGCAGGCGCATCTGCATTACTGGGGCATGCCCGCCCTGTCATGTACGGAGGACATTCTCGGTGTCCTCTGGGGTCTCAGAGGGACCCCATGGGACTGAACCCCACCACCCACAATAGTGACCAGGAATGCACCTTCTGTGGCTGTTCTCCCTTCCCCGCTGCGTCTTTCCCCCCACTTGTGCCTCCTGGAGTTGTCTTCCAAAAAAAACTCCTACTTTTGGAGGAACCCAGACTAAGATACCTGCTTCCTTCCAGGGAGAATGCAGGCAGCTCCCAAAGCATGTGAAACATAATTTGTCATGAGGCCAGATGGAGAAAACCCCGACTTAAGTTTGGTACCCTTCTTTCAAATGCATGGCCATCACTTCCCCAGCATCTATAAAAACCATGTGGATGCAGTTGTGTGCCCATGCATGACGGTGATGTAGTTAATGTGGAGACAGAGGACTTGACTGGCCTAGTGAGATGTGTGCATGCCCAGCTCATTTGATGATGGGGAGGCACATGGGCACAGATCTGTCCTGAATCACAACAGTTCTGTGCTTTGTGCGAGCCTTCAGGACCTCAGCAGCAGAGCTGAGCCAGACCACATTCCCCAACCCATGTGCTTTCTTCACAAATGCTCGTCAGCTGCATTTGTAAAAGGTCCAAGCAAAAGAGAAGGACGACTTCCTATTCGCGGCGTGTCTTTCCCTGTGTGTCTTGGAAGAAACACCCTGAGCAGGCAGGTAGAGGGTTACAGGATACTTCTTACAGAACGAAAGACTCTCCCTCTCTGCCCCCAGGCTATGTGTCCTGAGGGACTTTCTGGCTGCACCCTCTGTACACACTAGCAGGGTCCTCCAACCCTGGGCCCCACCTGGGCCCCATGGTTCTGAGTAACGTGGCTTCTATGTGCATCTGACAGCTAGCAGATAGGTTCCCAGCCCACCTGCATAGGCTCAGCACTCTGCACAGACTCTGCCCCATCCCCCATGGGCTCCCCCACTCTTTCCTTGCTATCTCTGTCTCCTTCCCCACCCCCAGACCCCAGGTCCCAAGGCCCACAAGCCCGTCATGCTCCCTTCCACAATGTGACAACCGGCTCACCTCAGCTGCCCAGCCGCTGTGCCCCCCTCAGGGCCCTGCAGCCCACCCTTCCCAGGTGACCTTGGGGTCATGAACAGCACCCATGGGATGGAGGGACTTCATCTCAGCAGCAGACACAGGACCCTGAGCCCCCTTGCCTGAGCCAAGATGCCTGATACTTATCACAACTCCTCCCTGTTCTCCATCACATTTCAATGCCCCCTGAAAAGCACATCATGATGACATCACCAAGTTCCTCCACTACACTAGTCATTTACAATGTGATTTCCTTCATTCTTCCCCTACCCCCAAAAGGTGGGAACCACACTCCCATTTTACAGGTGAGAAAGCTGAGTCTCAGGAGTTTAGGCAGACTTCCAGGATCTCTGGGACCAGGACTGTGACTCCCCCCACTCAGAGGGTCTAACAAGTGCGAGCTCTGCTCTGAAAGTGCTGCTGGAGGGGCCCTGGGAACCGTGGTCCCTGCCCCAGGCTGACCTGCTGCTCAGGCAGACACTCACCAATGTGGAGACTGGACATGGCACAGGGTATCACAAAGCTGCCACTGTCATGGGCCACACGTGGATGACAGCTCCAGGTTCTGCTCGTGTTCACAGGAACCACTGATGCCTCAGACGGAACCAGGCCAGGCAGTTGCTGCAAGCACTGCCTTTCCTGGGATGGACACCTGAAGGCAGCCCACTGCTGGCCAATCTCCTCAGCAAGTGCAGGGGACCATACAGACACAGATTCTCCCTGCCAGAGTCCCTGTGCTGGGAACATTCCTGGTGCAGTGCTCAGGGATGGAAATCCTCTGGCCAGGCCCTGGGAGAAGAGGAAACATTAATGTCAGGGTTGGAGACATGGAGGACCTGAGTATCAGGGACAGATGACCCCAGCCAGGATAGACACTAATGGGTGCTCGCAGCCCTGCTCAGCCTCCCACAAGGTGACACAGGCCTCCCAGGCCACGATGTGTTCAGCTAAGAGTGAAATCCTGGGAACAGCAGCAGACACGGTGAACAATTTACTAATTTCCTGACAGAAGATGCTCCAACCATCACGTTTAACTGCACAGGAGTCTCCCTCTGCATCAAGGTCTTGAAGGCCCACCAAACGGAAAGGGGTTCATAAAGGTCTTCTCTGAGGCCTCCCTCCTTGTCACAAAGCCATGTTTCTCTCCTGTGGGTCAGAAACAGGCCTGGGCTTCTCTGCTTCTCCAGGTTTGTGGCGTGAAAGCCTGCCCCATGGTCTTCAACCAATCTTACTTCATCTTCTGGGGCTGGCAGGAGATAAAATTAAAATTGTGTTAACCCAGAAAATAAGGTATTATAAATAAAATAACATTTGGGATATATGGGTGGGCAGGGATATAACTGTTGACCTGGCAGCTGATAGTTTTTGTCATTAGGTTAATGAACGCATCTCCTCCTGGACCATCGGCAAAGGCAGCATTATGTCACAGAAATGAGCATTCATAAGACACATGGAGCATTTACAAATCTGTGATGGCTGAAACACCGGTTGGAAACTGGGAAGAGGATATGAATAGCAATTAACCAAAAAAATCCAAATGATCAACAAACATCTTGGTCATGACTTGACTGCAGCCATGAAAAGCCACCCATACAATGTGTTCTAACATTTAATCAAATTAGCAAAAAAAAAAAAAAAATTAGCACCTGGGTGGCTTAGTTGGCTAAGCATCCAACTTTGGCTCAGGCCACAATTTCACGATCTATGAGTTCAAGCCCCTCATCAGGCTCTGGGCTCACAGCTCAGAGCCTGGAGCCTGCTTCAGATTCTGTGTCTCCCTCTCTCTATGACACTCCCCCACTCAAGCTCTGTCTCTGTCTCTCAAAAATGAATAAAATATTTTTAAAAAAAAACAAATCAGTATTGTCACTAGCCCGAGATGGTGAGAATGGGGAAATGGGAACTTTCATATTCCAGTGCAGCTTTTAGGAGTAAAATTTAACTGTGTGAAGTACCTATCAAAATTCACAATGCACACACACATGGGTCTAGTAAATTCATTTCTGTAATAATTTTCAGAAGAAATGCCTGCACATTTGCCAATAATGTACACACAGTGTTCATTGTTCACAAAGCAGGAAAAGGGGGAATGTGAAGAACTTCCACCAGCAAAAGACTTGTCCCAGAGTTGTGTGATGTCCCCATGGGGCCACAGGTGGCTTTGTCTCTGATGTGAGAGTGGCTATGTGTCAATGTCACCAGAAACACATCAGGGTATGGTGCTGGTGACCACAAACCCATATGTGTATACACAGAAGGACAGGTTCTGAGAGAAAGTTCACTGACTAGCGGTCATTACCTGTAGAAGTGGGTTTTGGCAACAGCAAAACCCACTTTGGTCTGTTTTCAATTTTACTGTGTATGATTCATATCATCTGAAATATTTTTCCAATGAAGAAAATAGCTTCTCCTCTCATGTCAGATGCCTTGGTATGTTAAATTGCTTGTCCTCCTGAAGACAGCTAGAAAAGATGAGAAAACATAAAAGGTGGGATCAGGCAGCACAAAGCAAACAAGTTGGTGAGCACCTGGATGGGGCTTGGCCCCCAGGAAGCTACCTGTAACACTGGACTCAGCTTTTCCACCAGGTTCTGCAGCACCTAAAGGCAGCATATCCCAGATGGTGGGTGGGGAGTATCATAGCTCATACTTTGGTTTGGACCCTCCTGGGCAGTCTGGGGCTCCTCTATGCCTGTAGGCTAGCTCCCAGTACATCTCAGAGTCCCACAGAACATCGCGATCCCTGTAACTGAACTTAGGCCAGTAGTCGTAGGAGGGGCATCATCTCTGCAGGAAGGTGGTGTCATTCTCTGTCTCTGAGTGTGTCAAGTCTTAGCTTTCCAAAAAGAGTGTCAGCACACGGGTACAGTAGGTGGCAGGGTAAGGGAAGGGAGACTTCCTGAAGGAGAGGGCAGGGACTATAGCACAAGGTGAGGTTGGTGCCCACTGGGCTCACAGAAAGACACTCTCTGAGCTGGGATGTGGGGTGTGGGGGTCATGAGGGTAATCAGCTGACCCCGACCTCCCCAGTGACTGGAAAACCTCCTTCCCAACTCCTGGCCAATCACGAGGCCTTTGCTTTCCCCTGCACAGGTGACCAGAGGAAACGACTGTAGTCTGCTAAGGCATTAGCATCCTCAGAATGAGAAAAGGCAAGAGTTACTGAGGACAATAGCTTTGTTCCTACAAATCCTCAGGACACTGTGTTGATGAGCAAACACCTCGCACGTGACCTCACCAAGTGAAAGCTCTCAATGGGGCTGTGGGACAGGACTGGGGCTGTGCCCCATGTCAGCCAGGCTCACGGCACCTGGGACACATTACTCTATTAACTAGCGGGGAAAAGAGATAGGGTAGGGACCCTCCTCACCAATGTGGGAGGAGGAACCACAGCGGGACTCTGCCCATGGCCCCTGCCCTGCTTGCTTCTTTCTACCCCCACCCAACTCCATCTTTCTGTCCCTCTCTAGAACACCTGCACTCTGGCCTTTGCCTAGAGTGCCTCAGAGTGCATGGTCAATCTGTGCCTTGGGGAAAAGACAGAGGGTGTTTGTCGAGGAGACCATGCAGGGCACACCCCTGAAAGGGAAGGGTCCTCCACTGTTTTGCTCCCTAACAAGTTCTAAACCCCTTGAGCAGTACCTGTTTCACAGCGAGTACTTAAAGATTTTTGTTGAGGGGAGCCTGGGTGGCTCAGTCGGTTAAGCAGTTAAGCGTCCGACTGCAGCTCAGGTCATGATCTCGCAGTTTGTTGGTTTGAGTCCCATGTCGGACTCTGTGCTGACACCTCAGAGTCTGGAGCCTGCTTCCGATTCTGTGTCTCCCTCTCTCTGCCCCTCCCCCACTTGCACTCGGTCTCTCTCTCTCTCTCTCTCTCTCTCTCTCTCTCTCTCAAAAATAAATACACATTAAAACATTTTTTTAAGATTTTTGTTGAATAGGCGAATGAATTCTTAGATCAATGTGGGGCATGAATTATTAGATCAATCTGGGGCATTAACTCAGATTACATGTATTTACTAATTTCCACTTATATTTACTAATTAAACATACTTGTTAATGTGTAATTACTAGCCAAACCTTATTATTTCTTCACTTTAGTGTTTTTACCCTCAAAACATACCCCCAGTATTCAAAATTGTAAGATTTGATTTGTGGACTTGCAATGTTAGACTAGGAAATTCAATCCAATCTTTCTGCTGAACACAAGGGAAAAGATGCACCAATTATTTTTAAAGGTCTGAAGGCATCAGAGAGCTGGCCAGGAAGGGACCAATTATGAGACAGACTCAAGAGGAGACAGACTTGCAGGGACGTGGGCCTGGATTGGGACACTTTTTCCCCAGACATGCTAAGTGGGTTAGCAGTGCCTTTGACATCCTGGGGGAGGTGGGAGGAAAACATGGGAGTACAAGAACCCAGGGGCACCCATGGTCACAGCAATAACGCCCCTTTCCTTTGCCACCTATTGTTCCAGGGGGTGAATGGGACTCTGCGAGGCAAAAAAGAAAGGAAAAAAAATATCTGCTAGAGACCCCATCAGCTTTTCCCCCAGCCCCTTCCTTCTAGTGTGGGATGTTGGTGTCATGCCTGGAGCTCTGGTAGCTATTTGGTAACTATTTTGTAGCATGAGGGCCAAAGGTCCTCGTGCTGGGAATGGAAGCAGAAGGTCAGGACATTCCTGCCTAGAGATATCATTCAGCTCTGGCCCCAGCTCTGACTATGTCTTCTGTGATACCACTAAAGGCCATTACCGTAAGAGCCCCTCTGAGATGGGCTTTCTAATACTTGTAGCCCAAACTTCTTGTTTGGAAATAGCTTTACCAAATCTCAGCCTGAGTACTTCACATGGACATATTCATTCCTGTCCAACCAGACTGAACTGATGTGTTTTTCATCCTTCATTCTGTAAACATCATTTGTCAGCAGACAGAGCAGGTGCAGGGGAACTGCAGGGAGGGTGTCACCTCCAGATGGAAGAGAGGTGGAAAGCTGCCTGCCACCCCTGAGGATTGTGGAGTCCACGTGCAGGCAAGGGAGGATCCAGCCAGGCAGTGTGTCTGGGGTGGAACAGTAGGGGGCAATTAGGGTCTTCTTCCTGGATCCCCCACAGCTCCCCAGGTGGACTCCTGAGGTTCCCACCAAAGTGGCTGTGCAGCTGTGCCCACTTCTCTTGGGACACCCGCGTGGGTAGTGTCCATGTGACAAGCTGGCTTCTGAGGGCACCCAGTAGAGGGATGACATGGAGAGATAGAGACAGAGACAGAGACTGAGAGAGACAGGGCCTGACCTGTGTGCCACAGCCCAGGCTCTGCAGCCTGGGTCTTGGTCACTGCACCGAGGGGCTCTGGGCTGGATCACTGTGGAGTAGGGTGGCCACCCCTGCTGACCAGGGACATTGCGTTGCATCTCAGGTGGCTGCTGAGGCTACTGCACAGAGAATCATCTTGGGCTGTTGGAGGTCCAGGGGCCTGTTGGAGCAAAGAGAGCAGACCCATTTTCAGGCCGTCCATCTTCAGTCTGCCCACCCAGCATCTAGAAGCTTCTCTTGGGAGAGCAGGGCTAGCAAGAGAACCAGAGGGATGTATGCCACTGAAGGCAGCTGAGCTCAAAACACTGAGCTGGACTTTGCCAGGGTCACCTACCAATGTATCCAAACCACAGAAATGCCCTTACGGAAGCAACAGGCATGTATTGTTTTGCACAATTCTATATGTGGCAAGTGGGGCCCCCACTGATATCTCTGGGCCCCAGCAGGCCTGAGTGGGGTGCCAGGGGCTCTGCACATATTGGGATATCCCCAGGATCTCCTCACAAGGGGTCTTGAATTCCAGTTTCCCCATACAACAGGGGTTCGGGGGGTTCCCCTGGGCCACCTCCCATCTGAGGAGGCCAGTGTAAAGACCGGCACAAGTGACACACCTCCTGAGGCAGAATCAGCAGCACATCCGGTCCACCACAGGTGGATGTCTGGGATGGACAGGATGAGGGTGTCTGCTCCTTCCCGTCACCCCAGTTTAGCACACAGAGGCTCACAGGTGGCTTCAGTCCTAAGAGGTGCAAGTCCTGCCCCTTTTGTTGACCCACATCTACCTGGCAACGTGGAGTCCCTGGAGGGCAGGCAGTGGCACTGATGGTTTGGGACACCTTAGGTATCAAAGTGAGCACTGGAGACACATTCTCATGGACCTGATGTTTGGACTTTGCACCTGTGCCCCTAAAATCTCCACACAGGTTGGTTGTTTTATTTTACTTTTAAAACTTAAAACATTTTAGTGAGAACTGCATCTATTAAGGATGTTTGGCACAGTGATTTGAGGCACACGTACCAGTGACATGATGGCTGGAGCCAAGCTCTGGACCCGTCTTCTCCCCACTCAGTCACCATCTGTGTGTGGTCACAGCATCTGAAGTCACACACATTCAGTACAGGGCTGTCAGCTGGTCACCATGCTGGGCGCCAGGTCTCCAGGCTTCCTCCTGCGTCACTGCCACAGTGTGCCCCACAATCAATGTGTCCCTACCCCAGGTCATTCTGTGCTTGGCTTCTACCTTTTCTTCAGATTCCACATGTAATTGAGACCACACAGCCTTTTCTTGTGTGTCTGGCTTATTTCACTCAGCATAACGTCCTCCAGATCTTCCCATTCTTTTTTACAGCTGAGCAATATTCCTTTGCATAGGCATCACTCATTGGATGGACACTTAACCTGTTTCCATGACTTGGCCATTATGAAAAATGCTGCTATGAATGTGAGGGTGCAGAGATCTCTTCCAGCCAGTGATTTCCTTTCCTTTGGGTAAATACCCAGGAGTGGAATTATAGACCATTGGGTGGTTCTACTTTTAACTTTTTGAGGAAACTCTGTACTGTTCTCCAAGGTAGCTGTACTAGTTTGCATTCCCACCAAGAGTGCATGAGGGTTCCTTTTTCTCCACATCCCAACCAATACTTGTTATTTTAAAATAATGAAGATTTAAAAAGTGCCCTCATTTCCAGCAAAGAGCCAGGATGCACCCAGGGAAATGGATAGTCTTTTGGCCTGGGAGGTAATAACCAGAATGTTTTTGAAATTCATTGAGTGTGGTGAGCCTCTCTTGGCCACCCAATTTCCCCTAAGCTGAACTGCTGGCTTGTAAGAATACTCAGCAGGAAGTTAGGGACAGGGGACAGAAAGGCAGAGGGAAAGGGATGAGAAACACAGAGACAAGGAAGATTCTAGAGAGCAGGTGCTGTACCAGGCAGGGACAGCCAGTCTGCAATTGGATCCCTGCCGCCTGGGCTGCTCCAAGCAGGTGGGTCCAACAGATACTGGCACAATCCATCAGGTGGGAATGGTGCCTTCCCAGCTGCTGTGAGTGTTTATGGGCAATGGGGGCCATTAGACACGTTGGTGTGTCTCAAGAGGACCCATTTCAGGCCATGAAACTGCAGACGCTGTGATTGTTAGTAATGATTCATGCCAACAGCCCTTTTATGTCCGTGGGTGTTTCCTCTGACCATACTCACAGTAGCAATTGTGTGAACATCAGGTCTGACAGTCCTGAGCATCTAAGGGGACGTGGCCTCTTCCAAAGTTTCACCTGCTCTTCCATTTTCCTGCTTGTTTCATAGCTACCCGGAGAAGGCAGGACAGGAGCAGAGTAGGGACACCACTGAGGGCAGAGCAGTGCCAGCCTGGAGACCCCACACCTGCCTACAGCCATGTGGAAGAATCATCTTGTCACCCATGCAGACCATTCCTCTAAGGATAACATTACGGGACAAGTCAGAAGTTCCACTCATGGTCTCTTCCTGGAGATAAACCTCCAGCAACATGAACCTGAATCCAGAAAGATGTGGAGAGAAACTCTCCTCTTCATGTTCCAACTTGGATGAGAGCTTCCCCAGACTCCAGTCATGTAGTGAAGCCTGTCAGGGCATCAGGGCCTTGGCTGCACCTGCTGCAAGCCTGGGCACCCCTTCTTCCCTGGGAGGGGGTGCCCTGGGATTTTCCTGCAGATGTACCGGGTCTCCTCAGGAGCACTTGGCCTTGTCTCTTTCCTCCAACTGCTGCGTCCTGTAACCAGGGCATGGGATACGAGAGCACCAGCTCCAGGGGCCCCAAACAGACTGGGTATGGCCACTCGATGATGACAGAATCCAGAGGCAGAGAGAAGAGTGGGAGTGACACAAGAATGTAATTCATTTCAGTGATGATGACACCAGGAAGATAGTGAACCAACGTCTCAGGGACTATTACCCAAGAGCTGAAAACACATCCAGGTTTATCTAAGGAAAATTGAAACAGAGGCCCCAGGGTGTGTGCAGGAGGGAGTGAAGGTGGGTGGGTGCATGCAGAGGGACCCATGGGTACATGCAGGGAGCAAGGGTGCAGGTGGGTGCATGAGCAGGTAGGTGGTGCATGTAGGGGGACCATTTGGGCATGTACAGGGAGGCTGTGGGTGCATGCAGGGGGGCAAAGGGGCAGGTTGGTTCCAGAGGGGTGTAAGTAGGTGCATACGGGGGGGCAGGTGGGGGCATGCATACGGGCAAGGGAGTGAGTTGGTGCATTCAGGGGGCCAGGGGAGCAGGTTGGCACGTGTAGAGGGGCAGGTGGGTGCGTGCAGGAGGAGGGCCGGTGAGTGGGTGCATGGGGAATGATGGTGCATGTAGGGGAACAGCAGGAAGAGTGGGTGCGTGCAGATGGGCATGTGTCTGTGTGCAGGTGGAGTAAAGGCATGTTGAGTGCATGCAGGGGGCAGGGAAGTGGGTGGGTTCCTACAGAAAGAGTGAAGGTGGGTGGGTGTGTGCTGGGGTACAGATGCGTCCATGGCAGGAAGCAGGTGGGTGTGGGCAGGGGGCAGTTTGGTGCGTGCAGGAGAGCCATATAAGTACACACAGGGGAACAGGTGGTTGTGTGCATGGGGGATGAGGGTGGGTGCAGGTGGGCACTGGGTATGTGCAGGAGGCCAGGGAGGCTGGTGGGTGCATGTAAGGGGACACTGAGGTTAGGCCCCTCATTGTCGTGGGGTCAGTCCCGGGCAGGGTCTTGCCAGCTCAGAGCAGTCCTTGCTGGTTGAGGGTGTAGTGTTAGTTCCAGCAAGGGATGCTTTGCCTTTGGGGTCTCTTGCTGGAGCTCAGGGGTGGCTGGAACAATTAGTCAATTAGAGACTACAGACCCCGGTCAGATGGAGGCAGTAAAATCCTTTCTGTTCTTGGCATCTTTACTCTACTTGACACTCTACTCACCACGATGCCCCTTTGGGAAGGCAGTGTGGTACTTTGTGTACCTGAATTGTGCAGATTCATGCCCGTGACAGAGCCTGTGTTGGGTCATCCCTGCAAACACATGCACAGATCTTCAATGAACGTGCTCAGCTGCTGTGAGCAACAGAGAAATCACGGCGACTGTCTCTGTGTGGCTCACAGGGACCAGTCCGTTGGTGTGGCACCACCTCCCAGAGGCACAGGTGGCTTTCAAAGAGAAGGGTGTAAATGTGCTCAGACATAGGAAGACACTGGCATCCGTGATCCTGGCATAAACAACATTACAGTGAATTGGGCGGCTTGAAACAAGGCACGTTTAACATCTCATGGTGTCTGAGGTCAAGGGTCAAGATGAGGCTTAGCCAGGCCCCGTGAGGTGAAAATGTGGGCTGGGGTATGGTCCTGTCTGAACTCCCCACCCCAAGGCAGGACCTGCTTCCTTATTCAGGCCTGTTCGACCTTCAAGTTCTGAGTAAAGAACAGATTTGGAGCCTATGACCTGCATAGAATAATTCAGTGAGGAACTCAGAAGTTTACCATATTTTCAGGGCTGGAATGGCACTGCAGAAGTGGATCTTGAGGCCAAACCTAACCCTGGCCCACAAATCATCAGGCCTCTGAACTTAAAGGGCCCAGCTTTGAGGTCTGAAATAAGAAAAGATTTAGGGTGAGGACTGGCACAGAACATTTCAGCGAGGAACACAGAATTTTGCCATGATATTTCCAAGGCTGGGATAGAGCTGCAGGAGGGCATCCTAAACCCAAACCTAACCCTGGACCACCCCATCATCTGGCTCCTGAACCCAACCCCTAACCCTCACTCACACCCTAACATACACCTTCAACACAGCCCTCCAGAAAGATCACCACAGTGCTGGTGGTTTGGCCTCTGACACCTCCAGGAACTTAAACATAACACTAGCCTTGGCTCTGGCCATCAGGGGGCCCACATCAAAGGTCTGAGAAAAGAATGTATTTGGGGCCCATAAGTGGTGTAACCTTCTTCAGCAAAGATCCCAGGAGTTCGCCATAACATTTCCAGGGTCAGAATGGAACTGCACAAAACCTAAGCCTGGAACACACCATCACCAATTCCCTGAACCCAAACCCTAAGCCAGTCCCACACTCTAACAAGTGCCCTCAACTCAGTTCTCTGTGGAGATGACTGAATTGGTGTCAGTTCAGCCCCTGACATTTCCCCAGACCTAACCCTAACTCTAGCCAAGGCTCTTTCCCTAGGGAGGCCCACTTCCTCGATCTGAGAAAAGAACAGACTGGTGGCCCATGACCAGCACAGGATTATTCAGCAAGGAACCCAGAAAATCACCATGACATTGCCACAGCAGGGATAGAGCTACACAAGTGGATCTTGAGCCCAAACCTCATCCTGGCCCACCACATCGTCTACCTCTTGAACCCAAACCCTAACCTGACCGTAACACATGTCCTCAACTCAGCACTCCAGGGAGATCACTGCAATGCTGGTGGTCCAGTCCATGATGCCTCCTGGAACCTAATCCTAACCCTAGCCTGGCTTAGCCCTAAGGGGGTTCCACCTCCTAGGTCTGAGGAAAGAACAGATTTGGGGACCATGAGCTATACAGAGTTATTCAGCAAGGAACTCAGACATTCACAATGATATTTTCAGGGCTGGGATGCTGCTACAGAAGAGGATCCTGAGGTCAAACCTAACCCTGGCCCACACAATCATCCAGCCCATGAACTCAAACCCTAAGCCTGACTTGCATCTAACGCATGCCCTCAACTCAGCAATCCAGGGAGATCACTGTCCTATGGTGCTTTGGTCCCTGCCTCCTCCTTGAGCCTAATCCTAACCCTAGCCATGGCTCTTGCTCTAAAGGGGGCCCAGATTTGAAGTCTGAGATATGAACAGACTTGGGGCCAGAACCAGTTCAGAACATTTCAGCAAGGAACCCAGAATTTTGCCGTGACATTTTCAAGGCTGAGATGGAACGGCAGCAAGGGATCTTGAGCCCAAACCTAAGCCTGGAACCCCCATGGTCTGGCTCCTAAACCCAGCCCTAAAGCCTGACTCAAACCCTAACACATGCCCTCAACTCAAACCTCAGGAGAAATCACTACAGTGCTGGTATTTCGGCCCCTGAGAACTCCTGGGAACTTATCCTCACCCTAGTCAAACCTCTTTCCCTAAGGTGGCCACATCCTAGCTCTGAGGAAAAAATGGAATTTGGGGTCCATGACTGGCTAAGGATTATTGACCAAAGAACAAAATCGCCGTGACATTCTCACAGCACAGATACAGCAGCACAAGGGGATCCAGAACAAACCTAAGCCTGCAACACAAAATTGGCAGTTCTCTTAACCCAAACCCTATCCAATCATGCACCCTAACAGGTGGACTCAACTAGGCCCTCCAAGGAGATCATTGCACTGGTGCTGGTTTGGCCCCTGTTACATCCCGGGACCTAACCTTAACCCTAATCCTAACTCTAAATCTAGCCCTAACACTAAATCCTAACCCTACCCCTAACCCTCACACTAACCCCTAAACCCTAGTCCCTAACCCCTAATTGCTATCCTTAACCCTAACGGTAATCAGGGTTGGCCAGGGGCACCCCACAAAATCTTGGACAAGCCCAGAACTTACCATCTGGCCACTTTGCAGGCATGGTCATCCTTCCTTTACTGAGCTTTAAAGAGAATTAGAAATGACAAAGGCTTTGAAGAATGTCTGTAAAAGGGGCATGTCACCTGCCCAGGGACCTGTTTTCACCAAAGACCTCTC
Organism: Prionailurus viverrinus; assembly: GCF_022837055.1. Lineage (NCBI taxonomy): Eukaryota > Metazoa > Chordata > Mammalia > Carnivora > Felidae > Prionailurus > Prionailurus viverrinus. Next base: position 314,464 of record NC_062572.1, read on the forward strand.
AAGGGCATCCACCCAGGTCTCTCACAAGGGGATATGGGGCTTCTTGCACTCCTTGACAGAATCAAGCAAAAAAAAAAAAAAACTCCTTAGAAGTGGCACTGTAATTTTTAAAGGCAAGCTGTAAGGATTTTCTTACTTCAAGGCTGTGGCTGTTTTTTTGTATTCTGTAAAAGTCTGTATTCAGAATCAGGACTGACACTTTCTGACTTTGATTTTAAAATAGTTGTGTCATGGGGTGCCTGGATGCTCAGTCTGTTGAGCATCCGACTTTGGCTTAGGTCATGATCTCTTGGTCTGTGAGTTCGAGCCCTGCATCAGGCTCTGTGCTGACAGCTCGGAGCCTGGAACCTGCTTCGGATTCTGTGTCTCCCTCTCTCTCTGCCCCTTCCCCATTCATGCTCTGTCTCTCTCTGTCAAAAATAAATAAATATTTAAAAAGGAGACTTATAGGATCTTGGAGGTCAGGATAATGTTAAGTCAACGTTGTCTTCTGCCCTTAGCAAAGCATTAACATCGAGGCAGTTGAGTTCCTAGAGGAGGGTCACTCTGCCTGTCTCAATAACTTGTCAATGGGCTGTAAGCTGTAAGGAAATTTAATTTTTTCCCTTTGCCTTTGATCCCCACATCAGTTACACAGGCAGTGAGGATAGTGTGTTGAAAATGGTGTCTATGGTCTGCCCCAAATTTGAGACACTTCCAGTCATAGTCTTGCTCATCCATAATACCGGGCAGGCACTACTGAAATGGGGTTTTTCCAGCACTAACAAACAACAAAGGTTGAAATGATAAAGGCAAGTCCCCTTTATGTGCTGTGAACCTCTTATCCCAAACTCCCCTGAGAACTGGTATAGCCAGACAAAGTGCTGCTGCTTGTAACTGCTTATCTTAGAACCTTAGTCTACTTAGTCTATTTGGCAGGACACCAAGTAGAACCCAGGTAGGTGTAGCCTCTAAATGGCAGAGACCAGAGGGAATATTCTCATTGGTCATAAAACCAAGCTCTAAGGACACAGAACAAGATGAAATAAAACACATCTCTTTTCACATAGGGGACCCACAGCAAAGGTTATCTAAATAGGTTGATGACAACTATGAACTTGCCATTCTGTGAGGCTGGCTTGAACATCAGGTATCTAGATTCCATATACCTGTGTCCCCCCCTCCCCACCTCCATGTGTATTTATGACAAATACACAAATCACAATGGTAACCATGTTTGGGAGGAAATGGATGAGTCAAACCAAGAGTACTCTGCCAAACTTTACAGAGTCACTAAGCCCAAGGAACTATTTCCACAAATATTTTCTCTTGGTGATCTAAATTTAGTAAGTGAGAGAAAAGAGACTCTCATGACTCTTGCTTCCATTAGATCCACAGGTGGACATCATAAGGATTATAACCTTCTGGATGTTTGTCAGAGGTCCCAGAATCTCTCAGCTGCAGGGGTGTCCAACCAGTTAAAGTTTATCTTGCTGATTATGCTAACAGTGGTGCAGAAAATGTTTCCTTTACCATTCAAGGTTCTTCCATCTGATCTAAAAATCAAATTGACATGAAACAAATTAACAGGAGGGAAAAAAAGCCCAAATTAAAGAAAAATTTAATGTTTATTAATATTTTTTGAGATAGCGTGCAAGTGGGGGGGCCATAGAGAGACATACACAAAATCTGAAGCAGGCTCCAGGCTCTGAGCTGTCAGCACAAAGCTGATGAGGGGCTCAAACCCATTACCTGAGCCAAAGTTGGATGCTCCACTGACTGAGTCACCCAGATGCTCCATATTCTAGATGCCATATAGAAAAATTCATGATTCAGGGGAAGGAGTCAAAATAGCAATATTAACAAGAGTTTGGATGAAGTTGATTCTGCAGCACGAAGAGGTGAAATGGGGGAGAGGGAAGCCATGGAGGGTGGGGAGCTGTATTTGAAAAGAGAGGACAGAGAAATGAGGTAGAGTACAGGAAAAGTACTTTTGCCCCCCAAAAGTAGCTGGAGAGAAAGACAGTGGAAACACCACAAGTGACTGAACAAGAGAGGGAAAAAGGAGGAGAGGATTTCAATACCATTAGGACTCTAAACAGCCGAGAGCAGCATCAGAAATTCTGCAGCATCTGGCGGTGCTCTATTGGGAAGGGTGAATCCTCAGGAGCAGGCAGCAAGGTCTGAGGGGTCTCTGAGCCACACAGGAAAAGCAGTTCCCCTGCTAGGAGGGCATTTAGTAAAGGCCATCTGGCCTCCCCACAGGCAAAGGTCCCAACAGACTCCGGAGAATATGATTGCTGGTACTGGAACATGCCAGCCTGTGGTGAAACCTGGCACCGGTTGTATGTTGTGATTTACCATATTCCCTGAACTGCTGCCACTATGCAATCGCACAAACTTATTCTGGGGCAAGCTGACACCCAGCCACAATCTCTGAGCCTCTTCAGCAGTGTGATTGCAGGAATGTTCCTGGGGGCAAGCCAGCACCCAGCCATTGACTGGTGAGACCTTCCCCCAGAGGACTGGAGTGGGTCCAAGCTACAGGGCCCTCAAAAGTGAGGGGTTTGGAAATACAGCACCATCTGAGATAAAATTCAGGAGGGAGGTGCCGCCCGCAGGCTGATGGCTTGGATGTGGACAGTGTAGAAGTAGGGAGTAGATGGAAGCCAGAGACAAAGGAAGGGTGCTTGATTGCTGGTTGGTGAGCATGTAGAGAACCCAAGCCAGAGACTGGGAAGCTGGGTGACGCCATTTTCACCTCTCCTGCAAAGGCGCACACAGGCACACACATGTGCTGGGTCGCCACACTGATCCACCCCGTGAGCTAAGCAGCACCACCTAGAAGAGAATGGAGCCATTACACCAAGCTCCATCCAACTGCACCAAGCTGTAGAGGACCACTACACATCTCTCCACCTGCTTAGTGTACAGACTATTAAGTGCTTCATACTTTGACTTCTGGGGGAAACTGGATGTAATTTCATTTGGATTTCATTCTGTTCACTAGTCCATCTATTCATTGTCTTTTTTTTTCTTTTCTTATTCTTGGATACAGAAAGATAAAATTTTATTTTTTATTTTTTGTCTTTATATATACATAAATTTTAAAATTTTTACTATATGTTTTTATTTTTCATAAATTTATTTTTTCTATTTTACCTTCTTCAATTCATTTTATTCTATTTTATTGTATACATTTTAAAAAATTAAATGGTTTCTTTTTTTTCTTTTCTTTTCTTTCCCTTTTCTTCTCTATTCAGTCAAGCTTCTTTCAACAACCAGACCAAAATATACCTAGGATCAAGCTCCCTTTATTTGATTTTTTTGTTGTTCTTAATCTTTTTAATCCTTAAATTTTATTTTATTAGTTCTTTTTCTTCCTCCAAAATGACAAAATGAAGGAATTCACCTCAAAAGAAAGAACAGGAAGAAATGATAGCCAGGGACTCAATCAACACAGATATAAGCAAGATGTCTGAAGTAGAATTTAGAATCATGATAATAAGAATACTATCTGGGGTTGAAAAAAAAGCATAGAATCCCTTTCTGCGGAGATAAAAGAGGTAAAATCTAGGCAGAATGAAATTTAAAATGTTGTAATTGAGATGTAATCTCGAATGGATGCCATGGCGGCAAGGATGGATGAAGCAGCGCAGCAAATCAGTGATAAAGAAAACAGAATTTTGGAGAATAATGAAGCAGAAAAAGAGAGGGAAACTAAAGCAAAAGAACGTGATACAAGAAATAGAGAAATCAGTGACTCATTAAAAAGGAATAACATCACGGGGCGCCTGGGTGGCTCAGTCGGTTGAGTGTCCGACTTCGGCTCAGGTCATGATCTCGCAGTCCGTGAGTTCGAGCCCTGCATCGGGCTCTGTGCTGACAGCTCAGAGCCTGGAGCCTGTTTCAGATTCTGTGTCTCCCTCTCTCCCCATCCCCAACTCATGCTCTGTCTCTAAATAAGTAAATAAATAAATAAACATTTAAAAAAATAATTAAAAAACAAAAGGAATAACATCTGAATCATAGGAGTCCCAGAAAATGAAGAGATAGAAAAAAGGGTAGAAGGTTTATGTGAGCAAATCATAGAGGAAAACTTTCCTAACCTGGGGAAAGACACAGACACATAGAAATCCAAGAAGCACAGAGAACTCCCTTTAGATTCAACAAAAACCAACCATCAACGAGGCATATCATAGTCAAATTCACAAAATACACAGACAACGAAAGAATTATGAAAGTAGCAAGGGAAAAAAGTCCTTAACCTATAAAGGAAGACAGATCAGGTTTGCAGAAGACCTATCCACAGAAACTTGGCAGGCCAGGAAGGCCTGCAGGATATATTCAGCGTGCTGAATCAGAAAATATATAGCCAAGAATTATTTATCCAGCAAGGCTGTCATTCAAAATGGGAGAGATAGAGTTTCCCAGACAAACAAAAACTAAAGGAGTTCTTGACCACCAAACCAGATCTGCAAGAAATTTTAAGGGAAACCTTCTAAGGGGAGAAAAAAACAAAAAATACAAAAAGCAGCAAAGACTAGAAAGGACCAGAGAACACCACCAGAAACTCCAACTCTACAGCCAACACAATGACAACAAATTCATATCTTTCAGTACTCACTCTAAATGTCAGTGGACTAAATGCTCCAATCAAAAGACATAGGTTAACAGAATGGATAAGAAAATGAAATTGATCTATATACTGTTTACAAGAGACCCATTTTAGACCTAAAGACACCTTCAGATCGAAAGTAAGGGGATGGAGAACCATCTATCATGTTAATGGTCGCCAAAAGAAACCAGAGTAGCCATACTTATATCAGACAATCTAGCTTTTAAAATAAAGACTGTAGGGGTGCCTGGGTGGTTCAGTTGGTTGAGTGACCAACTTCGGCTCAGATCATGATCTCACAGTTTGTGAGTTCGAGCCCCGCGTTGGGCTCTGTGCTGTCAGCTCGGAGCCTGGAGCCTGCTTCTGATTCTGTGTCTCCCTCTCTCTCTGACCCTCCCCCACTCATGCTCTGTCTCTCTCTGCCTCAGAAATAAACATTAAAAAAAATAAAAATAAAAAATAAAGACTGTAACAAGAGATGAAGAAGGGAATTATATCATAATTAAGGGGTCTATTCACCAAGAAGATCTAACAATTATGAATATTTATGCCCCCGTGTGGAACACCCAAATATATAAATCAATTAATCACAAACATAAAGAAACTCCTTGATAATAATACCATAATAGTAGGGGACTTCAACACCCCACTTACAACAATGGACAGATCATCTAAACAGAAAATAAGGAAACAGAGGCTTTGAATGACACACTGGACCAGATGGACTTAACAGATATATTCAGAACATTTCATCCTAAAGCAGTGGAATACACATTCTTCTCAAGAGCACGTGGAACATTTTCCAGTATAGATCACATACTGAGACACAAATCAGCCCTCAACAAGTTAAAAAATATAGAGATCATACTGTGCATATTTTCAGACTACAACACTATGAAACTCGAAATCACCCACAAGAAAAAATTTGGAAAGACAATGATACTTGGAGATTAAAGAACATCCTACTAAAGAATGAATGGGTTAACCAAGAAATTAAAAAGTAAATTAAAAAGTACATGGAAGCCAATTAAAATGGAAAAACTACAGCCCAAAGCCTCTGGGATGTAGCAAAGATGGTAATGAAGGAAGTATACAGCAATTCAGGCCTTCCTAAAAAAGAAGACAAGGTCTCAGATACACAACCTAACCATATACCTTCAAGACCTGGAAAAAGTACAGCAAATAAAACCTCAAACCAGAAGAAGACAGTAAATAATAAAGATTAGAGCATAAATCAATGCTATAGCAGTAAAAAAAAAAAAACAGTAGAACAGATCAATGAAACCAGGAGCTGGTTCTTTAAAAGAATTAACAAAATTGATAAACCCCTAGCCAGTTTGGTTTAATTTCTCATTTGCCTTTGTGTCCCATATTACCATGGCAAACACTTAAACCCCCTTACATCTTAATGAGGGTGATTTTAGGGCTCCAGGAAACAGAGTCTGTAGGTTTCTGGAGATTAGGCTATGGATAAGACTGCATTTTTCTTGAAGTTTACTAAGTTATCAAACTGAAGGAGATTCCTGTTCTGCATGACTGTGATCTCTATCAGTCAATCATTTGCTTTCTTTCCTTACCTTTGTTCTTGGGCAGCCAGGAGTGTCTGAGGAATATCACATATCCCACCTGGTGGGGAGAGGTGCTGTTTGCTTGTACTTTGTCCTCAGCTTGCCCCACTCTCCCTCATCACTCTAAAATTCAATAGCCTTGGACATCATTGCCGCCTTGCAAGGAGGCACCTGTGCCATTATCCAAACAGAATGTTGTGTGTTCATACCTGATGAGGATGCTAACGTATTATGTTTCTTAAATGAGGACACAAGGGAATGTCCTGTGTGATTCTATCCTAGTATAATATTCAGTGGTTGGGATCATGGGCCTCTTGGTGGAAAAAGTTGTTTCTCATTTCTGGAATCTCTGCATCTCTGTGCTTTCTCTTGCACGTGCCTATATTATTGCTGTGGCATCTGCCTCCAACACAGGCAGAGAGGTGCCACAGGAGCCATCTCCTTGCTACTGAAACCCTGTCCCGAACAGTCAGGGCACACTGCAGAAGAGAGATTCACATGAGATTGTAAGAGCCAGTCATGAGGGTTGGCATGTAAGAAAAGGTCTTCAAGATGACATGACCACCACTTGCTGTGACATGGACTCAGGCAATCAGAGGCTCCTTATCCCCTCCCCTGTCCTTGGAAACTGGGTCTGCTTTTCTTCCTTGCTCCCAGAGGCTGTCTTGAGATAGTGATGTGGTGTTGAGACTATCTGGATGGTATATGTGACTGCACTCCTTTATGGCCTCTATATAAACTTCTAAAAGGTGGCAGGCAGGTATGGAGATCTATTCTTTTTGCTTCTGCCCAATAAAAACCACATATGCAAGTTCCCATGCTTCTTAAACCTGCCACCTACCAATCTGGGGTGGCCTGCCTCTTTCTTTGGTCTCTCCCGGTCATCCAAACAAGGGCTGGTTCAGACTACATCTGGGATGCTCCCAAGGAGCTTGCAATCCAACAGTCACAGATTAGGTCATGACCTACAGATAGATGGACACTATTTCCAGACTTTAACAGAAAATGCGCACTTTGTAATAGGAACAGAGGACACATAAGAAACTTAGCATATAAAATATATTATCCTTGGTGGTACATATCAGTATTCAATCTTACACCACACATTTCTACCCCAACAATATGGGCTTGTCTCTTAATAAAACCTTTCATGATTTTATTGGGAGCTATAATCATAGCCTCTAACTTGAAGTTTAATACTTAGGACTTTCTAGACAGATATAGATACCCCAAATGTGCTAAGTTTTATCTAACTTCATTTATGCCCATCGTGCACCCTATGCCAAAAACAGATTTGAAATGAAACAATGTCAATAATACAGACATCATGGCAGCTGTGTTATCTTTGGGCATAGATGGATAGAATTAGCAATATATTATAAAATATAGGTGAATTTCACATGGAAGTAAACAAAGTGGTAGAAATTCAATGATGAGGGAGCATAAGGCAAGCTGACAAAAAGTTTGAGCTTTTGAGCTTTGTTCAGGGATTCATTTACTTGGGAATGGTTTGGTCATTTCAGCAACCACCATTTGCTAAGTGGTCCAGAGCAGTGCTAGTCCAGGGTTAATTAGTTTCCCACTACTGAGGGAAGACCCTCCTGAGTGCTCCATCCCATGAATTATAGGGATGTTTTAACTTCAGTCTACTGTTGGGAACAAGCCCCATTCCCAGCACCCTGTGAGCACTGATGGGGTTTTGGGGTGCTGAGGGGTTCAGAGCTGACAGCCAAGAAAGAATTCTTGAAGATGTCTTTGGTGCAAAAACGTGATTTTATTAAAGTATGGGGATAGGACCTGTGGGTAGAAAGAGCTATACTGGGGTCGTGATGGGTAACTGATCAGGTTGGGAGGGGGTTAGGGACAGTGTAAGTCTAAGGAATTTTGGAAGCAAGGTTTCCAGGACCTTGAGGGGCTAGCTGTTGTTAGGAATACATCATTTATTACTGCTTAGTAAAACCTCAGTCATGAGACCCTTAAGGGGCCATATGCTCATTGTATAATTGCTAACATATACTTGGGGATTAAAGATAAAGGAGGTTTGCAAAACTTTTTGTATATTTAAGGAAACTCACAGAATCCTGGGGGGGGGAGGGTTGTCAGGATAATGTTAAGCTATGATTCCCTTTTGCCCCTAGCAAAATATCACCATCAAGGCAGCTGAGCACCTAGAGGAAGGTCACTCTGCCTGTTTCAAGGACTTGTCAAGGGGCTATAGGCAGTAAGGGAATTTAAGTTCTCATTTGCCTTGGGTCCCACATCACCATGGCAAGCACTTAAGCCCCCTTACATCTTGATGAGAGTGATTTTAGGGCCCCAGAAAACGGAGTCTATAGGTTTCTGGAGATTAGGCTGTGGATAAGATTGCCTTTTTCTTGCAGGTTAATAAGTTATCCATAAACTGAAGGAGACTCCTGTCCTGCATGACTGTGATCCCTATCAGTCAACTGTTTGCTTTCTTTCCTTTCCTTTGTTCTTGGGCAGCCAGGAGTGTCCGAGGAATACCACACACCTGGTGGAGGAGGGGTGTGCTGTTAGCTTGTGCTTGGCCCTCAGCTTGCCTTATACTCCCTTATCAGTGCCAGGCACTTGTTCCCTCGAATCATTTCATGTGATTTCCCACTGACTTTGGGTAGTTTCCTCACATGGAGGTGCTGGTCAGTGCTATGTTGTCTGCCAGAGGGGTCCCCAAGACAGATCTTCCTGACTGACTTTCTGTGGCTCTAAGCCTAAGGTCTAAGCCTAAAAAGTCATCTCTGCGTCTTTCCATAAAAAAAGCTTACTGGTTTGGAGGTGGAGTCAACATGACAGAGAATTAGGGAGACCCAAAGTTTCCTCATCCCTCAAACACAGAAGGATTGAGGCAGGAAGACTTGTAATTCCAAGAATCTGGGCTACAGAGTGACAGAAACATCTCCAGGGGCCCACAGGGACAACTTGGTGGCCCACAGGTGCATGATTACACACTGGAAGAGATAAAATGGGTGGCGTAGGCACAGAGGGGAGGGATCCCCTTCTGTGGAGAGACAAAAGGAAAAAAGAGACAGCCTATGGAAATGTAGGATTGAATTTGGACAAGAGAAATACCACAGACTGGGGAATGGAAAAAATGGAGAAAGAACCAATTTCTATCTCATTCTAGGGTTGTGGGGCTTTCTCAGGACTGGGGTCTGCCACCCTGTGCACATGCCTGGGGAGAAGGGGAGCCAGCCCAGGCTCAGTAGCCAGTTCAGAGGCACAGTTGGAGAGAGCAATCCTCTCCCTTGAGTGCTGTAGGAAGAAGGCATATAGCCTCCAAGAAAAAAAGACCCTAAAGATTCCCGCCAGCCAGAGGCCCTTTGTGGGCTGGCTGGGTGGAATGGCTCTACCCTGGAACTAGGGCGCATGGAGCAGGATCCTTTAAGATATTGGTGTTTGAATCCCAGAAGAGCACCTGAGAGGCACATGAGACTGTGGAGAGGAACAAACCGGTGCACTTGCACCCACGAGGCACTGTGAGGATGGCCTGAACAGAGTGGTTTGGAACACTCTGTCTGGGGGGAAGAGACTGGGGTATAGCCTCTTCTTTCCCATCACCAACAAGGTGGGGCTTCAGGGAATGGACAGTGGGCCCAGAGTGGAGGCAGGAACCGCCTACACCAAAACACATCCCTCCACACCTGGTAACTGCATATCTACTGGAGCAAGACTGACACTGACCAGACTGACAGTCTCTTCCCCAGACCAGCACAGCCACCATTTCCAAGGCACCATCAGATATTGGTCCAGCAGTTTTTCATTTTCTGATTTGATTCTTGCTCAATTGTTATATACATATATATACATATACATTTTTTTTCCTTCTTCCTTTTCTTCTGCTTATTTCTTCCCTTCTCTATTCTGGTTATTCTGGTTGTTGGTTTGTTTAAGCAGACATTTTTAATCTATTCTTTTCACACCTCTTCTGTATCTCCTACTTCTTTATTTCCCTCTCCCTCCCTCTTGATTAAGCCATATAGTTTCTCTGATTCTCTGGCTGGTCAATTTTTTTCTTTTCTTTTCTCCCACCCCTGTCATTTCTCTCTTTCTATGAGATAAAGCTTATTCCACCATCCCCACTTTTTAAAATTTTTTCCAGGGTTACTTACTTCAATGAACAAATCAAAGCACACCTGGTGGAAGGCCCAAACCACCACTACAAGTAGGGAGATAAAGCAACCAGAGTCAAAACAAAAGAGAGCACACAACACATTCCAAAAACACCTCCTGAAGGACCAGGCCCTGGACAGTGTATGATCCTTTTTTAATATAATGGTGCTCGCAGGTACAAGACACATAAGATATTAAAACACATAAGGGACAGAAAACTAGCCAAAATGATGAAATGGAAAAATTCTCAAAAGAAGTCCCAGGAAGAAATGAAAGCTACAATTGCTCAAAACAGATATAAACAATATACATGAGCAAAAGTTTAGAATTTTAGTCATAAGATTAATAGCTGGGCTTGAAAAAAAGCACAGGAGACAGCAGAGACTCTATTGCTGCAGAGATCAAGGAACTAAGAAATACTTATGACAAATTAAGAAATGCTGTAAATGAGGTACAAAATAAACTAGATGTGGGGACATCAAGGATAGAGGAAGCAGAGGAGAGAATAAGTGATATAGAAGATAAAATTATGAAAAATGATGAAGCCAAGAAAAAGGGAGATAAGAAAATATTAGACCATGAGGGGAGAATTAGAGAACTAAATGACTCGATGAAATGTAATAATATCCATATCATAGGAGTTCCAAAAGAAGAGAGAAAGGGGCAGAAGGTTTACTTGAACAAATTATAGCTGAGAACTCCCCTAATGTGGGGAGAGAGGCAGACATCCAAATCCAGGAGGCACAGAGAACTCCCTTCAGATTCAACAAGAATAAGTCTTCTCCACAGCATATCATAGTAAAACCGGCAAAATACAAAGATAAAGAGAGAATTCTGAAAGCAGCTAGGGACAAACAGGCCTTAACCTACAAGGGTAGACACATAAGGGTAGTATCAGACCTGTCCACTGAAACTTGGCAGGCTGGAAGTCAGTGGCAAGAATTATTCAATGTGCTGAATAGGAAAAATATGCAGCTGAGAATCCTTTAGCTGTCAAAGCAGTCATTCAGAATAGGAGAGATAAAGGCTTTCCCAGACAAACAAAAGGTGAAGGAGTTCATGACCACTAAACCAGCCCTGCAAGAGATACTAAGGGGGACTCTGTGAGTGGAATGCTGCAAAGACTACAAAGGACCAGAGACATCACCACAAGCATGAAACCTACAGGTAACACAATGACACTAAATTCATTTCTTTCAATAATAACTCAATGTAAATGGACTAAATCCTTCAATCAAAAGACACAGGGTAGCAGAATGGATTAAAAAAAAAAAAGATCCATCTATATGTTGTCTACAAGAGACTCGTTTTAGACCTGAGGACACCTTCAGGTTGAAAGTGAGGGGATGGAGAACCATCTATCATGCTACTGGAAGTCAAAAGAAAGCTGGAGTAGCCACACTTATATCAGACAAACTAGATTTTAAAGTAAAGGCTGTGACAAGAGATGAAGAAGGCCATTATATCATAATTACAGGGTCTATCCTTCAAGAAGAGCTAATAGTTGTAAATGTTTATGGCCCCAACTTGAAAGAACCCAAATATATAAATCAATTAGTCACAAACATAAGCATTCTTATTGATAAGAATATGGCAATTGCAGGGGGCTTTAATAACCAATAAAGAAACAATGGCCTTGAATGATACACCAGACCAGATGGACTTGACAGACATATTCAGAACTTTTCACCTAAAAGCAGCAGAATACACATTCTTCTCGAGTGCACATGGACCATTTTTCAAGATAGATTACATATGGAGTCACAAAACAGCCCTCAATAAATATAAAAGAATTGAGATCATACCATGCATATTTTCAGATCACAACGCTATGAAACTTGAAATCAACCACAAAGAAAAATTTGGAAAGCCTCCAAATGCATAGAGGTTAAAGAACATCCTACTCAAGAATGAATGGGTCAACCAGGCAGTTAAAGAAAAAATTTAAAAATATACAGAAGCAAATGAAAATGAAAACACAACAGTCCAAACCTTTTGGGATGCACCAAAGGCAGTCCTAAGGGGAAAAATACACTGCAATCCAGGCCCATCTCAAGAAACAAGAAAAATACAAAATACAAAATCTAACCACACACCTAAAGGAACTAGAATCAGAACAGCAAAGAAACCCTAAAGCCAGCAGAAGAAGAGAAATAATAAAGATTAGAGCAGAAATAAACAATATAGAAACAAAAAAAAAAAGTAGAACAGATTAATGAACCTAAGACCTGGTTTTTTTGAAAAAATAAACAAAATTGATAAACCCTAGCCAGACTTCTCAAAAAGAGAGAGAACCCAAGTAGATAAAATCAAAAAATTAAGAGGAGAGATCACAACCAACACCACAGAAATACAATTATTAGAGAATACTGTGGAAAATTATATGACAACAAATTGAACAACCTGGAAGAAATGGACAAATTCCTAGACACCCACACACTACCACAACTCAAACAGGAAGAAATCGAAAATTTGAACAGACCCATAACCAGTGAAGACATTGAATCAGTGATCAAAAATCTCCTAACAAATAAGAGTCCTGGGCCAGGTGGCTTCCCAGAGGAATTCTACCAGACATTTAAAGCAGAGTTAATACCATCCCTCTCAAGCTGTTCCAAAATAATAGAAATGGAAGGAAAGCTTCTGGACTCATTCTATGAAGCCCACATTACCTTGATTCCCAAACCAGACAGAGACCCCACTAAAAAGGAGAATTACAGGCCAATATCCCTGATGAATATGGATGCAAAAATTCTTAACAAGATACTAGCAAATCAAATTCAATGGTGTATTAAAAGAATTATTCACCATGATCAAGTGGGATTCATTCCTGGCTTCAGGGCTGGTTCAATATTCGTAAATCAATCAATGTGATACATCACATTAACAGAAGAAAGGATAAGAATCATATGATCCTGTCAATAGATGCAGAAAAAAAACATGTGACAAAATACAGTATCCTTTCTTAATAAAAACCCTCAAGAAAGTCAGGATAGAAGGAACATACCTTAACATCATAAAAGCCATAATATGAAAAGCCCACAGCAAATATCATCCTCAATGGGGAAAAACTGAGAGCTTTCCCCCTGAGATCAGGGACATAACAGGGGTTTCTACTCTCACCACTGTTGTTTAACATAGTGTTGGAAGTCCTAGCCTCAGAAATCGGACAACAAAATGAAATAAAAGGCATCCAAACTGGCAAAGAAGAAGTCAAACTTTCACTTTTCTCAGATGACATGATACTGAACATGGAAACCTTGAAGGAGTCCACCAAAAAGCTGCTAGAACTGATATATGAATTCAGCAAAGCCGCAGGATGCGAAATCAATGTACAGAAATCAGTTGCATTTCTAAACACCAATAATGATGCAACAGAAAGAGAAATCAAGAAATTGATCCCATTGCACAAAGAACCATAAAACACCTAGAAATAACCCTAACCAAAGATGTAAAAGATCTGTATGCTGAAAACTACAGAAAGCTTATGAAAGAAATTTAAGAAGACACAAGGAAATGGAAAAACATTCCATGAATGGATAGGAAGAAAAAATATTGTTAAGATGTCAGTACTACCCAAAGCAATCTACACATTCAATGCAACCCCAATCAAAACTGCACCGTCATTTTTCTCAGAGCTAAAACAAACAATCCTAAATTTTATACAGAACCACAAAAGACCCTGAATAGTCAAAGTAATGTTGAAAAAGAAAAGCAAAGCAGGAAGCATCACAATCCCAGACTTTAGCCTCTAAATCATCAAGTAATCATCAAGACAGTATGATATTGGCACAAAAACAGGCACATAGACCAATGGAATAAAATAGAGAACGCAGTGCTCGCTTCAGCAGCACATATACTAAAATTAGAATAGAGGGGCGCCTGGGTGGCTCAGTCGGTTGAGCAGCCGACTTTGCTCAGGTCATGATCTCGCGGTCCGTGAGTTCGAGCCCCGCGTCGGGCTCTGTGCTGACAGCTCAGAGCCTGGAGCCTGTTTCAGATTCTGTGTCTCCCTCTCTCTGACCCTCCCCCGTTCATGCTCTGTCTCTCTCTCTGTCTCAAAAAAAAACATTAAAAAAAAAAGAAAAAAAATTAGAATAGAGAACCCAGAATTGGACCAACGAATGTATAACCAACTAATCTTTGACAAAGCAGGGAAGAGTATCCAATGGAAAAAAGACTCTTTAGCAAATGGTGCTGGGAGAACTGCACAGCAACATGCAGAAGAATGAAATGGGACCACTTTCTTACACCATACACAAAAATAAACTCAAAATGGGTGAAAGACCTAAATGTGAGACAGGAAGCCATCAAAAACCTAGAGGAGAAAGCAGGCAGCAAACTCTCTGACCTCAGCCGCAGCAACTTCTTACTCAACACATCTCCAAAGGCTAGGGAAACAAAAGCAAAAATGAACTATTGGGAGTTCATTAAGATAAAAAGCTTTTGCACAGCGAAGGAAACAATCAGCAAAACTAAAAGGTAACCAATGGAATGAGAGAAGATATTTGCAAATGACATATTGGATAAAGGGTTAATATCCAAAATCTATAAATAACTTACCAAATTCAACACCTGAAAAACAAAAAACCCAGTGAAGAAATGGACAAAAGACATGAATAGACACTTTTCCAAAGAATATATCCAGATGGCCAACAAACACATGAAAAGATGCTCAACATCACTCATCATCAGGGAAATCAAAATCAAAACCACACTGAGATACCACCTCACACCTGTCAGAATGGCTAACATTAACAACTCAGGAAACAACAGATGTTGGTGAGGATGTGGTGTAACCCTCTTGCACTATTGGTAGGAATGCAAACTGGTGCAGCTGCCCTGGAAAACAGTGTAGAGGTTCCTCAAAAAATTAAAAATATAATTACCCTACGACCCAGCAATAGCACTACTAAGAATTTATCCAAAGGATACAGGAATGCTGATTCATAGGGGCACATGTACCCCAATGTTTATAGCAGCACTTTCAACAATAGCCAAATCATGGAAAGAGCCCAAATGTCCATCAACTGATGAATGGATAAAGAAGATGTGGTTTATATATACAATGGAATACTACTTGGCAATGAGAAAGATTGCAATGATGTGGATGGAACTGGAGGGTATTATGCTAAGTAAAATAAGTCAGTCGGAGAAAGACAGATATCATATGTTTACACTCATATGTGGAACTTGAGAAACTTAACAGAAGACCATGGGGGAAGGGAAGGGGAAAAAATAATTTCAAACAGAGAGGGAGGCAAACCATAAGACTCTTAAATACAGAGAACAAACTGAGGGTTGATGGGGGCGGGGTGCAGGAGAAAGGGAAAAATGGGTAATGCACATTGAGGAGGGCACTTGTTGGGATGAGCACTGGGTGTTGTATGTAAGGAATGAATCATGGGAATCTATTCCCGAAGCCAAGAGCACACTGTATATACTATATGTTAGCTAACTTGCAATAAATTATATATTTAATTAATTAATTAATTAAAAATAGAGCTTAAGAAAATAATCCCATTTACAACTGTACCAAAAAAATGCCTAGGAATAAATTTAACTGAGGCAGTGAAAAATTTGTGCTCTACAACTATAAAACAATAATGAAATAAATTGAAGATGACACAAACAAATGGAAAGATAAACTAAGCTCATGGAATGGAAAATTTAATGTATTTAAAATGTTCACACTACACAAAGTAATCTACAGGTTCAATGCAATCTCCATCAAAACACCAATACCATCTTTCACAAAAGTAAAACAAATAATCCTAAAATTTGTATGGAACCACAAAGAATCCAAATAGCCAACAGTATGGAAGTTCCTCAAAAAGTTAAAAATATAACTACCCTATGATTCAGCAATTGCACTACTAGGTATTTACCCAAAGGATACAAAAATACAAATTCAAAGGGGCACATGCACCCTGATGTTTACTGCAGCATTATCAACAAGAGCCAAATTAGGGAAAAAGCTCAAATGTTCACCAACTAATAAATGGATAAAGAAGATGTGGTATATATATATATATATATATATATATATATATATATATATATACATACATACACACACACACACACACACACACAATGGAATATTACTCAGCATCAAAAAGAATGAAATCTTGCCATTTGCAACAATGTAGATGGAGCTAGAGTGTATTATGCTAAGCAAAGTAAGTCAATCAGGGAAAAACAAATACCATATTATTTCACTCATGTGGAATTTAATAAACAAAACACATGAAGGGAGGGTGGAATGGAAAAAAGAGAAGGGAAGGAAAGCATAAGAGAATCTAAGAGAACAAACTGAGGGTTGCTGGAGAGAGTTGGGTGGGGATGGGCTAGATGGGTGATGGGTATTAAGAAGGACACTTGCTGGGAATGCAACCTGGTGTAGCCACTCTGGAAAACAGTATGGAGGTCCCTCAAAAAACTAAAATAGAACTACCCAATGACCCAGCAACTGCACTACTAGGCATTTATCCACAGGATACAGGTGTGCTGTTTCGAAGGGACACATGCACCCCCATGTTTATAGCAGCACTATCAACAATAGCCAAAGTATGGAAAGAGCCCAAATGTCCATCGATGGATGAATGGATAAAGAAAATGTGGTGTATATGTATATATACATATACACAAAAACCTCTCTTATCCATATACACTAGCAATGAATCATCTGAAGAGGAATTTAAGAAAATAATTTCATTTTAGGTAACATCAATGTTAATAAAATACTTAGGAATAGATGTAATCAAGGTGCAAGACTTGTACACTGAAAATTGTAAAACACTGCTGAAAGAAATTAAAGAAAACCTAAATAAATGCGAAGGTTCAAGCCCCATATTTGACATGAAGCTTACTTTAAAATAAATGAATAAAACATTTTTTTAAAAAAGATGTACTATTGCTAAGTGGAAATAGTGCACAATGCACTCTGCAGCTTCAATGTGATTCCCAGGAAAATTCACTAAGGCCTTTGGGAAAAATGCACAAGCTAATCTTAACAGTCATGGAATTTCAAGGAACCAAAAGACAGCCAAAGCAATCTTGGAAAAGAAAATCAAATATTGAAGTTCATATTTCCCCATTTCAAAGCTTAATACAAATTCACAGTAAATAAAATATGGTGATAGTGTCATAAAGATATACATACAGATTAGTGGGATTTAACTGAGAACCCAGAAATAAAGTCTTCATCCATGGCCAGCTGAATTTTGACAAGGGTGACAATATTACACTAGGGAAAGTACGGTCTTCTCAACAAATGGTGCTAGACAACTGGCTATCCGTGTACAGAAGAATAAAATTGGACCCTTACCTCACAGCACATAGAAACTTAACTCAGTGGATTAAAGGTCTCAGTGGAAGAGGTAAAATTACAAACTCTAGAAGAAACAAATTGGGATAAATCTTCATGACCTTGGATTTAGCAGTGCTCTTAGATCTAAAAACACCAGCAAGAAGAGAAAAAATAAAGAAATTTAATTGCCTCAAAATTAGACACTCTGTGTGTGAGAGGATGCTATCCTGAAAGTGAAAAGACAGCCCACATTACTTACCTGATAAGAGTTTGTTATCCAGAATATGAAAAGAGCTCTTACAACTTATCAACCAAGACAACTCAATTTTAAAAATGGATGAAGGGCTTGGATAGACCTTTCTCCGGAGAAGACAAACGAATGGTCAATAGCACACGCAAAGGTGTTAAACATCATTAGTCAGAATGAAATGCAGTCTTAAACCACAGCGAGATACCCTTTTATACATGCTAGAATTGCTATAATCAAGAAAACTAAAAATAACACGTTTGCAAAGATGCTGAGAAATTGGAACCTTTAAATCTTGCTTGTGGAAATGTAAAATGATGCAGTCTATGTGTAAAATAGTTTGGCATTTCCTCAAAAAGATAAAAATAGAGGGGCGCCTGGGTGGCGCAGTCGGTTAAGCGTCCGACTTCAGCCAGGTCACGACCTCGCGGTCCGTGAGTTCAAGCCCCGCGTTGGGCTCTGGGCTGATGGCTCAGAGCCTGGAGCCTGTTTCCGATTCTGTGTCTCCCTCTCTCTCTGCCCCTCCCCCGTTCATGCTCTGTCTCTCTCTGTCCCAAAAATAAATAAAAAACGTTGAAAAAAAATTTTTTTTAATTAAAAAAAAAGATAAAAATAGATTTACCATATGGCTCGACGACTCTACGCCTAGATGCGTACCCCTCAAAACTGAATGCGCGAGGGCACCCAGAGAAGTCAGTTCCGAGACAGAAGTGGATGGGCTGTGGCTGCAGGGACCGATGGGAAAGGGGAACGGGGAGCCGGTGTTCTCACGCACATAGTTTCACTGCCAAAAATGAGAAAGTTCTGGACATGGACGTCCAACGGTGTGTGAACGCAGTTGCCGCCACAGAACTTGTACTTGAGATGTCGTCAGTGTTGTCACATGCTCCGAATCACGACGGAAAGCCAACGACACGTGTCACAACAGGGACGGACACCGAAGACAGCTCACTGCCACAAGCCTCACGGAAAAAGACCGCTCAGACTGGAACGTCTTGCTCCCCGAACCCACGCAGGTTATGCAAACAAGGGAAATTCTGGGGAACGATTCCAGAAGAATAAACCGGATCAGAACCGAGAAACACACTTCAGACGGGGGAGGCGGGTGGGGACGCAGCTGGGGCTGCCGGAGTGGGAAACCGCAGGGATGTCCTCATTCGGGGGCGTGACGCCGTTTGGGGTAAAACACACGGGAAGCGGCAACTGTGGTGAAGAAACCCCGCCTGGGGAGCCGGAGTGTCGCGGGGACGAGCATCTGCGCGGCTGCGACCAGTTCACTGCGCGTCTGCAGTCACCGCACAGCAAGTGACTCACGCGTCGCGCCACAAAGCGGAGGCCACGTCCAAGCCGGTGCCGGAGGCCGGGCCACACTGAGGCCGCGCTGCCCCGCGGCGGGGGCCACGCGCGCACCAGGCGGCGGGAGGGTCACAGCGCTGGGATCGCGAGCACCGCCCGGGCACCTGCTCCCGGGCCGCGAGCCGCGTGAGGACGCGGCGGGAACCGAGTCGGCGCGGAACAGGAACACGGACGCGCGGCCCCGCGGCCCCGCGTCCTCCCGAAGCACCCACAGCGGGTCTTGAGGAGACCGGGTTCTTGGCGTGGATGAGGCCCAGCGTCCCCCGCCCCCCCCGCCCAGTTCCGGCAAGGCGGGTCCTGGGGAGACCCGGTTCCTGTCCCTGTGGACGCAGCCCCGACGTCACCCCAAATCTTCCACAGCGGGTCCTGAGGAGACCTGATTTCTGTTCTTGTGGACGCGGCTCCACGTCTCCTCGAAGCCCGCGCAGTGAGTCCTGAGGAGAGCGGTTCCTGTCAGCGTGGACGCGGCTCCACGTCCTCTCGAATCCCCCACAGCGGACCCTGAGGAGGCCGGGCTCCCGTGGACCCGACCGCAGGCGGACGAGGCAGGAGCACGCATGCCCGGCGGGGGTCAGGGAGCGGGGCTCGCGCGCCCCCTGCGGGCGCTGGGGGAAGAAGCAGGTCGGGGCGCGCGCCTTTCCGTGGAGGCACCGCCCCGCTCCCGGCTCCAGCCGAGTTTCTTACATTTTGGAGATTTCGAACTGAAATGCGGCCCAATATCCGCTGATCTCTCCAGAGATACTTAAGGAACAATTCATTGAAAACCATATCGAATGAAACTACATGTAGGCAGTAACTACAACTTATACGAAAATCCACTCAAAATTGTAGATGTATTTAAGACGTAACTCTGTCAAAATATCAAAAAGAGGGGCACCTGAGCGGCTCAGTCCTTAAGCGAGGACTTTGGCTCAGATCAAGATCTCACTGCTCCTGAGTTCGAGCTTCGCGTGGGGCTCTGTGCGAACCGCTAGTGATAGGGAAAATCTGTTGTAAGATGGCAAGAGGACTGATAGGGAAACTCCAGTCCCCAGTGGAGGATTCCCCTTCTGGGTTCTTCCTACCCTCCTCCCCCACCCCCACCCCCAACCCACCGGCCTAGGTGCCAATTTACTGCTAATGCGGAAAGCGGAAGTAGCAGACTATAAATTGTTCCCTCTGCTAATCCTCTGGGGGCTCAAACCTCTGGAGAGTGATCTCCTCTGAGCCAGCTGGTGTGAAATAAACTTCCTGCCTTCCAAGATCTCGGAGGGCAGCTTGGTTCTTCCCACCCACCCCCACCCCCCGTGATCCAGACCAGGTTGCCTAACACTGGGAGCCTGGAGCCTTCTTCGGATTCTCTCTCTCTCTCTCTCTCTCTCTCTCTCTCTCTCTCTCTCTCTGAAATATTTTTTTTAACTTTTTAAAAAATATATCAAAAAGAAAACATAAATGGAAATCTACATGACCGTGGGTTTGGTGATGAGTTTTAAGACATCACACCAAAAGCCAATCCACAAAGGTTAAAAAAAATAACAAGAGCTTTATAAAATTGAAACTTATACCCTGTGAAAGACCTTGTGCAGCCAAAATACAAGCCACAAACGGGGAGAAAATATTTGTAAAACACACATCTAATAGGATTTGTACTCAAAATATACAAAAAAAAATTCTCAGAATTCAACAATAAGCAAATAAACAAGGGGCGCCTGGGTGGCTCAGTCGGTTAAGCATGCGACTTCCACTCAGGTCATGATCTCACAGTTCACCAGTTCAAGCCCCGCGTCTGGCTCTGTGCTGACAGCTCGGAACCTGGAGCCTGCTTCAGATTCTGTGTCTCCCTCTCTCTGCCCCTCCCCCACTTGCACTCTGTTTCTCTCCCTCTCAAAAATAAACATAAATTTTTTTTAAAAAAAAAGGAAACAACACTAGGGGCGCCTGGGTGGCGCAGTCGGTTAAGCGTCTGACTTCAGCCAGGTCACGATCTCGCGGTCCGTGAGTTCGAGCCTCGCGTCAGGCTCTGGGCTGATGGCTCAGAGCCTGGAGCCTGGTTCCGATTCTGTGTCTCCCTCTCTCTCTGCCCCTCCCCCGTTCATGCTCTGTCTCTCTCTGTCCCAAAAATAAATAAACATTGAAAAAAAATTAAAAAAAAAAAAAAAGAAACAACACAACTGATATTGGGTAATGATCTCAACAGATATCTGACTAAAGAAGATATACGGATAGTAAGTAAGCATACAAAAATACGCTCAACATCATCATTAGGACATTACAAATTAAAACAACAGTGAGATAGCACTGCACCTATTAGAAATGCTAAATTAAAAAAAAAAAAAAACCAGTTACTGGAGGGTGAGGAGTGACAGGAACTTTCCTTCATGCTGGGGAATGCACATGCTGACACTTCGGAAGACAGTTGACAGTTTTTTCCAAAGCTAAATAAATCTCACGTTAGCATCCAACAAGAGCACCTCTAGTAGTTAGACAACTCCCTTGAAAAACTACTTCCAGGGGCGCCTGGGTGGCGCAGTCGGTTAAGCGTCCGACTTCAGCCAGGTCACGATCTCGCGGTCCGTGAGTTCGAGCCCCGCGTCAGGCTCTGGGCTGATGGCTCAGAGCCTGGAGCCTGTTTCCGATTCTGTGTCTCCCTCTCTCTCTGCCCCTCCCCCGTTCATGCTCTGTCTCTCTCTGTCCCAAAAATAAATAAACGTTGAAAAAAAAAAAAAAAAAAAAAAAAAAGAAAAACTACTTCCAAACAAAACTAAGCATGCAGTTATGCACAGCAGCTCTATTCATAATGGCTAAAAAATTAAAGAAATCAGCGTGTCTTTCATTAGATGAATTCCTAAGCAAACAGGGATGCATCTGTTACGAAAGCAGGCTGGAACGTTGGTGGAAAAACCAAGAGGCATTCGGAGATCTTGGCGGATCGGGGATTTATTTAACACCAGCAGGCTCAGAGGAGACCATTTCTCCAAAGGTCTGAGTGCTGAATGCAAGCGGGAAGGGTAATTTATAGTTGTCAGCCTCCATATTTGTGGGAGGGTTTTCGTGTGCATGGCAAACAGGGCAAGAAGAACCTGGAAAAGGGGTTTCTAAGCCAGAGACCAGAGCTTGTTTTAGTCCTGTCGGCCATCTTATGGTGTAAAACTTGATTCATTTTCCCAACATTCCCCCCTTTGATGCCTTTTAAAATCTTTTATTAGGCATCACTTTTTAGTTCTAGGGGTTGGTACCCTCGGAGGGTTAAGATATGTGCTGCAGTTTGGTGAGCAACAGTGTTTTCAATAAAACGTACCAGGGTATTTGGTATACAGGGGCCGATGGTCACAAGTAAAATTATGGAAAGGAGGGGCCCTGCCAGGGCAGGGAACCAGGATGCCCAGTCTGTGAGATCCCAACCTCTCCATTGACCGATATTTTCTTGTTGTCTACATTGCATTCTTTCCTTGAGGTCCTTAACCTTAGTCCTGACTATTCCTGACTGGTTTACAAAATAGCAACATTCCTCTCCCAGAAAGATACAAGTTCCTCCTTTTTCTGAAGTGAGGAGGTCAAGGGCTCGCCTATTCTGGAGGGACACTGCTGCCAGGGAGTTTATTTGGCTTTGTCAGGTTCCCAGGGAGTCTGCCATCCGTTCCATGTCCAGCTTGTTGGTGCAGTCTCTTTTGGCCCAACAGCAAGAAGCAAGATCAGGACTAGGACACCAGGAAGGGGCAAGGGCTGGCAGAGTTGCATCCGAACCCCTGGGCTCAGTCCACACATTGATTCCTCAAGCTTTTGCCGTGTGCAGGCCAGCCAGCTTCCAAGGTGTGGCTGGAGCAGGGCTGGAGGTCTCAGGGGCCAGTGTCTTTTTGAGGGTCAGTTTAAGCAGGTTGACTGGATCTGGATCACTTTGCCAGGTTGAGCGTTCCTCTGAGTTGGCCTTCTTAGCTCTGGAGTGATGGACCCATGGGGTGATACCTGAAACTGAATCCTCTATTTGGTTGTTTGTCTGTAAAGTCAACCTCCAAGTCTTCGAAAGGGGCGGGTTTCTGGTAACTGTCAGATCAGGTTTAGGGAAGATATGGTTTGCATATTTAGAGATCCATCCTGTTTTCCAGTTGTTTAAATAATCTTATGCCCATGGGGTCTTATTAATATCCCTACAGAATAACAGGCACAGAAGATTGTCTATACATGAAATACTGTGACACTTTTTCTGAAGTTTACCTCAAGTTGTCTAGTTTAGACAAACAACAAACACTTAAAGACAATCAGAACTAGAATTTAACATCCAGGACGGTGCATTGTTGAAACATAGTTGTTCTCTAAAAACCCCCCCTTTCCAGAGATAGCCAAATTGAGACCAATGCATTTGTAGAACAAATCCAGTCTTCACAAACCTGGTCTAATTCTTTACATAAGCTCAGCAAGAATAGCGATTGATTATGAGGATCTTTTAAAGTTTGCTTTGTTGGAACCTTTTATAAGGAATCTCCGGGTTGAACTTTCAGTAACCTCTCCAGGCCAGAAGCCAAGCCAAATACTTGCCATCAGATAGGCCTGCAATACCTGTAGAATTGGAAGAATTTCTCTTCATGAGGTCCCCAAGATATCCTGAGGTTCCTGCACCTGCCACGAAGTGACCTTCTTTACTCACCTGGTGAAGCTGCTGGGAACTCTGTAAGCAAGGCACCAGGCCAACATTTCCAAGGGGCTTTATGGCTCCATGTTTTATAAAGCCAACCCTAATTCCTTAAAGCTGTCTGGTCATATCTGAGTCTATGAATGTCATCCTCAAATATGATATTCCAGTCAAAGCCTTGGTAAAATAACCAGTATTTCCAAATGGTGACCTGTTACAAGATGAACAGATTCTTATTGAACTTATGCAAACAATTATAATTGCCATGAAAGAAAGAATACTCATTGAGAGATTTTGAATTTCAGGGGAATTATGTAGAGAGAAAAGATAAATACTTCAGTTTACAAATGAATAGTTTATGACATTTTTGTATATCATAGATATCTTAAGAGAAAGTTTCCTTAATCTGGAACAGGAAACATTAGAGAACCAACAATACTTTCAACAAGAATCACAAAACTATAATCTTCATCAATTCATTTAATCCCATGTTCCTAATTCTTGTTCAATTTGAATGCAGCTTTTTAGTTCTGGAAATTCTTACCCCTTTTAGTATTAATCTTAAAGATGTAGAATACCTGTATTTGTCCCCAAAGTCCTTTTTATAAATCTCCTTGAAGAAACACGCTTTGTGAGAGAATAAGAACAATTATAAATGACAAAATCTCAGAAATAGACATTGTTAAAGATCTGATGAGAGTTCATTATGGTGCAATTGACAAACAAATTAGGTTATTTCTGTGACACATAACATTTCAAGTAATCAGAATATTAAGTGATGACCTTATATCAAAACATTAAAACTTTAGGAATTGCGTATATATTTGGGCAGTTACAACATTTACCTGTGCAATACAGCCTAAGGTTTACCATTGTATGACAGTGCTTTTCCAAGTAACTTAGGATCCCTAATTGGTCAAAAAGACTTCATTTACCATTTAAATCCTGAGAAGTTTGTTAAAACCCCAGGAAGTCATAAGTATATCCTAAATAGGATTACAGATCATTACAAATCTTAAAATTATATTTATTCAACAAAGTGGCAATAAAAGTTCCCAAAGGTGAATGTATAGCATTATACAGTTGTTCTCAAAACCTAGCTCCTTTAACATTGAGAAGTTTTAACTAAGTAATCAAAGACCTGATAAAGATGAAACCTAAAACTTTGATTTTCCCAGAGGACAAATCTTTGTTTGCATTGTCTAATCAAGAGCAGATCAACAGTTCAAGAAAACTTTGTCATTTGAGCAGAGAGAAAAGCAGAATTTCAACCTTACACCAGTGTACTTTAAAAATTCATTCATCTCAACCTTCTAAAACTTTCTTTTGCTTTCAAATTTTGTCCCAAGGCCATTTCTTTCCAAATAACCAGTCTCATTTAGGACAAAATTACTTTCTTCTACCCTCAACAAAACTGTATTTCCATTCCTTATGTCTTTTTTATATACCTCCTACTTTCCTACATACAGGGTTGCTTTCTTTATTTTCATCAGTCTTAAGTACACTTAGCAGAATTTTGACTCTTAGGAAATCTTAGTCTCCAATTGAGGACTTAGTAACCAACTGAGAGGTGTTTACATCAGAATTTTTTAGATGGTAAATTCATGAACCAATAAGTACAAAGCATGTTTTCCAATAGGTCCGAATAGCCTTAATTTCTCAGCAATAAGAAGTCAAAAACACAAACCTATGTTCAATAATCAAAGTTTTAGCATTCCATCCTATTTGGAAAGTTTCAGGTTACCAAGGACCTTGAATGTTATCTTAACAATTACCCGTGAAAACTTTGAGACAGACAAAATTAACTATCATTAACAAATTGCAACAGAGATAACATAAGCTTATTTGACCTTTGCCGATAACTTTAAAGGCAGGTCCGATAAACTTAAATTAGTTTAAACATCGAATATGTTTCACCTGCATCCACTTAAAGTCAATCAATTTTTCCCCATTGTCAATTTTCATTTGGGGTGCCAGTGGAGGTATCTGAAATGGGTGGTCCAAGGAGGGTGCACTTTGCTCCTTGACCTGGAGGGTGGGAGGAGGAACCAATGGTGCCTGAGGCACTGAGGAGGGTATAGGACCACACCCAAGTTGGCGCAGAAACATGAGGGGGAGGGGAAGGTAGAAGCAGCAACTGCTTGGGAATATTCCTTAAAGTCCCTGTCCCAAGGTAGACTGACCACAGTTGGCTCCAATTATAGCCTTTAACCTGGGAAATGGGGGAGAATTCCTCACATCTATTAAGCAGAGGAACAGAGAGAGAGAGAGGGTCAGTGTCCCCTTTTAGTCAGGTTCTATCTCGGCTAGACCAATTGTAAGGGTTAAAGTGTACTGTAGGGCTAACACTTAGCTTGAAAGATAACAACTTTGTTCTGACACTGAAGGTCAAAAGATAACAGCCTTGCTTTTACTCTTGTAAATCATACTTCATACTCTTGTGAATCAAGCTTTACCAATGAAGGAAACAAAAGCTCAAAAAAAAAGAGCATCAGAGACAAGGTCAAGGAGATCCACTGGTTGCAACTTGGCGGCAGAAAGTCTAAAATAATCACCTCATTTGATAACTGTTTCTAACTCACCTGGGAACTGTTTCTTTGTTCTGTTCCCAGGTGATGATAAAACGATGTGATCGGTTATAAAAACTCTGTACCCCGTCTGTTCGGGGCCACACTCTTATCAAGAGTGTTGGTCCCGATCCGTCAGCCTTGCCTCTCATTGTAATAAACTTTGTTGCGACTGTCACTGGTGCCCATAGCATTCTGTTTCAGGAGTCGTGTGGATGCAACACAATAACCCTTCTTAAGGTTCCTCCTGTTTTTGGCTGGGTTTCTGGGACTTTCCCTGGTTGGGACACTTATTCCTTTTAATGTCCTTTCCCCTTGCAGTAGGTTCATTGACGCCTTGCTAAGGAGGTTCTGGGTCTCCCCCCTTTTGGCAGCTATACCTTCCCAGTCCTTTTGTCATGGCTCTTTTGTGCCTCTGGAGCAAACAGGGTGTAAGCCTCGCTTAGCCTCTTATAATAATCCCTCTTGCAGGGCAGGGGGCGGGAGGGAGGGGGAATCCCCTTGCTGCTGGGCATATTTATGGCCTTCTCAGCCCCTGCTGTGATCCCCTGGAGGAGAGCCTCTTGGTACCTGGCATCTGGAGAGCACCTGTGCCTGGCTGAGGGCACAATCTGGCTGCTGGTCCTTGTGGGGGAGAGTTCTCCAGGCCAGAAGGGAAGGAGAAATGGGTGGCTGAGAAGGTGGCGAGACAGCCAGGGGAGGAGTTTCGAGCTCAGGGGCAGGGGGGAGGGAGCCTAATGAGTCATGAGGAGGTGGAACATTAGGGGAGCCATGGGTCGCTTCTTTGGCTCCCTGGGTGAGTTTCCAATTAAAGTGGCTGAAACCTTTGCCTGGCTCTGCGTACTATGGATGAATCGCTCCCAAGGCGGAGGATTTCAGGCAATTTCGAGCCAGGAGTCGAGGTATGGAAATTGATCAGGGTGACCTGGGTCTCTGGAGACAATATGCCAGATGCAGCTGACCATCGGGCATCCAAGGTACCCCCAGAGGGCCCCCCCACACCAAAAGTGGGCCATCCCAACTCACAGAGGGTCCCCAACAAGACGGGGGCTATCCCAATTCCACAGTCTCCCCAAAAAACCCCTCCTTGCTCTGTCCAGACCCGACAATGCTCCCGTGAGGTGGTATTGCAAAGACAGACAGAAGGACAGGGGCTCCCCCTCCAATGAGGAAACCAGCCAGATGGCCACCTGGCCATGTCCCGAAGGAACCCAGGCAACGCTCAGCCGCAGCGTTTCTGGAAGAGGATAACTTTAAATGCAAACCATGTCCTGCAACCCATGATCAGGACCCACTCTGATGCCACCACAGACCACACGCCATCCATCACGGAATCACAGATGGGCCCACTCAGACTCCGTGGGCCCCTGGGGACCCCAAGGGCTACCTCGTGGAGCCACCGAATCGAACTCGGCAGGCAAGCTAGACTTGAGTCACACATTCAAATTCACATACACATCTGAGGTTATTACATTCCCTCCCATAGAATTCCTACCTGTAAGACTTCTGAAGTCTCAGGGAGTGATCAGGTCCCCCTTCCACTCTTGCGAGTGGGCCTGACTAGATTGGGCCCCGGCCTTACCGGTTCTGACGTCGGGTCCAGGTCCTCACCTGCCAAGCCTCCTCGAGTCAGGCAGGAACAGTGGAGCGGGCGGCCTGAGGCGACCGAGCGGGAGGCTGCCGAAATCCAGGCAGAGCGCACCTTCTCCCTTGAGATCCCTCATTCTGTCACCGACTCGCCATTCTCCCAAACCGGTGGCAACAATGTGCCAACGCAGTTGGGTTTCCCTGTCAGGGAACCAAATTTGTTATGGAACCGGGCAGGAACACTGGCGGAAAAACCAAGAGGCATTCAGAGATCTTGGCGGATTGGGGATTTATTTAACACCAGCGGGCTCAGAGGAGACCATTTCTCCAAAGATCTGAGCGCCGAATGCAAGCGGGAAGGGTAATTTATAGTTGTCAGCCTTCATATTTGTGGGGGAGTTTTCGTGTGCTTGGGAGAGGGGTTTCTAAGCCAGAGACCAGAGCTTGTTTTAGTCCCGTCGGCCACCTTATGATGTAAAATTTATTCATTTTCCCAACACATCCACATGAAGTAAGCAGAATATGCCACCCCAAAATATGCCTCTTTTGGCACAAGGATAATTTGGGCTGATTAATATTTAGAAACAATAGACACAAGAGAATCTCTGAAAACCTAGCAGAAGTTGGCGTTTGGTGACCAAATTTTACGTTCATGAAGGAAAGCTCTGTTTGTAATGGTGTCCCTCTCTGTACCAGGAACAGAAGAGTGACTACATCTCAGGACACTTTTATCAAAGAACACACAGACTTAAATTTGCATAACAACCATACCCTCATTCACAGTAACTGGCATTCCCACCACCAAAAATCTTTCTTTGCTTTTAGCTGAAGATGGCATTTAGGGTGATAGCTTGGGCCATTTTGGGAAGTTATTTAGTTTTCCTGAGTATCTTCCATGTATACAGGATGTATACATGTTATTAAATTTGGTTTTCTCCTGCTAATTTTTTCTTGTGGGAAAGAGTCTCAGCCAAGAACCTAGAAGGGTAGAAATAATATTTTTCCTCCCCTATACATTCAGTGTGCTACTATTCAGCAGTAAAAAGGAATGAACCATCACCCCACACAAAGACATGGGTGAATCTTACATATTTTGCTATGGGAAAGAATCCAGTCTGATGAGGCTACACACTGTATGACTCCATTTATAAAGACAGTCTTGAAAAGGCAAAACTAGAAAGATTGTAAAGAGGTCATGTGGTGGTGGGTTGGAAATATTCCATAGAATACTTGAATGATGGATGATGATGTTTTGGGGGTGATAGTGGGGCTCGGAGCCAACAACCAAGAAAGAATTCTTCAAGATGTCTTTGGTGCAAAAAGGTGATTTTATTAAAGCACAGGGACAGGGCCTGTGGGCAGAAAGAGCTGATCAGGACCCTGAGGAGAAACTGTTTATATACTTGGGATCTGGGGGAGGTAAAGTCCAGGGGAAGTTTCCAAAGAGATTTTCATCTGGTCAAGAAGACTCCCAGGATACTGGAGGCCTAGCTATTGTCAAGCTAAGGTTGTTTTCCCCTCTGGCAAACCAATAAGACTGGAGGGAGTTCTTGGAGACATGTTTTACTCTGCCTGCCTCAAGTATTTGTCAATGGGCTGCAGGTTATAAGGAAATTTAATTTTATCTGCCATTTCCTTCTGCCTTTGTTTCCCACATAATGGATATCTGTCATTATGTATTTTCCTAAACCAGTAGATTTTTACAACGGATGAGTAAATCATAATCTATTCAAGTTAAATTATTCAGGGTACGAGAGTGTCACAGGATGGGATACAGAAAGTGACAAAGAATCTAACTGCAATGAAATGTATGGAAAATCGCTACCTGTGATGAGGCAACCAGTGGTAAACTGAGTAAGTTTAGGAATGAATATAATCTGTAGACTAAAGGCAAAATGACCCATACATAAACCATGAAGTCTATATGATAAAGTTCTTTCCTAGGAGGGTAGTAGCCAACAATGCTAAAACAGCTATATAATCTAGAAGGGGGCAATGAATTCAATGACAGATGGGGCGGGGGGCTGGGTTTCTCACTATTGGAGAAGTTACAGATAAGCACCTGCAGAAGATTAGTGTCCAAGTAATATGTAGCCAATTGGAGACATCAGTCTGAACTCATCTTTACCTTAATATGGACACTGACAGTTCCACATAGAAGTTATCAACCTTCAAAATAAAATAACCAGTTATTTTACCAGCAACATGAGTTTCTTCGGAAAAAGCAGAGGAATTGCCGTTTGGGACGAGCAAATTATGGCAAAACATACACAAATCCAACAAGACAAAAAGAAAGGTCACCTTTTATTAGATTTTAGTATGAAATTAGGGTGGGTTGGGTTTTTTTAATTGTAATTCCAGTATAATTAATATATAGTGTTTTATTAGTTTCAGGTATACAACATAGTGATTCAATAATTCTATACATCACTTGGTATTCATCAGGATAGATGTACTCTTAAAGGGGAGGTATTTTTTTTTGAGAGTTGTTTTATTTGTTTTTTTTTAATTTTTTTTTTTCAACGTTTATTTATTTTGGGACAGAGAGAGACAGAGCATGAACGGGGGAGGGGCAGAGAGAGAGGGAGACACAGAATCGGAAGCAGGCTCCAGGCTCTGAGCCATCAGCCCAGAGCCCGACGCGGGGCTCGAACTCACGGACCGCGAGATCGTGACCTGGCTGAAGTCGGACGCTTAACCGACTGCGCCACCCAGGCGCCCCTTGAGAGTTGTTTTAAACAACAGTTTACTGTAGAAGAATGACAGTTCAGGGTGGTGATAACTTCTTATTGGCCGCAAGTGCTGGTAGGTGCTGGGGCAGAGAGGGATCTTCCTTCTTTGTATAAAAGCAAGAGATGAAATTCCTATGTGAAAAATGTCCTCCCCCATGAAGATGTCTCCAATCTTCCTTCCTTCCACCGGTTATGCAGTCTGCCATGAGCGCTTCCTGCAGGAAAACTCCCCCTTCAGGGTACCCCAACTACATCTAAATGAGGTTTCCCTTAAAGACATTCCATGCTCATGGATTGGAAGAACAAACATTGTTAAAATGTCTACCCTACCCAAAGCAATCTACACATTCAGTGCAATCCCTATCAATATATCACAGAGCTAGAACAAACAATCCCAAGATCTGTATGGAACCACAAAAGACCCCTGATAGCCAAAGCAACCTTGAAAAAAAGCAAAGCAAAGGTAGAGGCATCACAATTCCAGACTTCAAGTTATATTACAAAACAATAGTAATTAAAACACTATGGTACTGGCACCGCTGGGAAAATAAGTAAAATTATGCACCATAAGATGGCCAAGGGACTCACATAAGCTCTAGTCCCTAGCTTAGAGACTCCTCTTCCGGCTTCTTCCTGCCCCACTTGCCGCATGCCAAATTACTACTAATGCGGAATGTAGAAGTACCAGATGATAAACTGCCCCCCATGCTTGTGCCCAGGGCTCAGATGTCCGGAGAGGAATCTCCTCTGAGCCCTCTGGTGTAAAATAAAACTCCGATCCACCAAGATCTCAGAGTGCTGCTTGGTTTTTCCGCCAGCGATCCAGCCTGGTTCCATAACAGCACAAAAATAGACACCATAGATCAATAGAACAGAATAGAAAATCCAGAAAGGAACTCACAACTATACAGTCAATTAATCTTTGACAAAGCTGGAAATAATATCCAATGGGAGAAAGAATGTCTCTTCGACAAATGGTGTTGGAAAAACTATACAGCAACATGCAGAAGAACATGGACCATTTTCTTTTCTTTTTTTTTTTTTTCAACGTTTTTATTTATTTTTGGGACAGAGAGAGACAGAGCATGAACGGGGGAGGGGCAGAGAGAGAGGGAGACACAGAATCGGAAACAGGCTCCAGGCTCCGAGCCATCAGCCCAGAGCCCGACGCGGGGCTCGAACTCACGCGAGATCACGCGAGATCTCGCGAGATGGTGACCTGGCTGAAGTCGGACGCTTAACCGACTGTGCCACCCAGGCGCCCCAACATGGACCATTTTCTTACACCATACACAAAAATAAATTCAAAATGGATGAGAGACCTAAATGTGAGACAGGAAAACTTCAAATCCTAGAAGAGAACACAGTAACTTGTTTGACATTGGCTAAAGTGACTTCTTTCTAGATATGTCTCCTGGGGCAAGGGAAACAAAAGCAAAAATGAACTATTGGGACTTCATTAAAAAAAAAAAAAGGAAAAAAAAACCCACAAACTTATGCACAGCAAAGGAAATAATCACAAAAACTAGAAGTCAATTTACAGAATGTACAGAATAGAAGATATTTGCAAATGACGTATCCGATAAAGACTTAGTATTCAAAATATATGAAGAATTTATAAAACTCACACCCAAAAAATGAATAATCCAACTTACAAATGGGCAGAAGACATGAATAGACATTTTTCTAAAGACATGTGGATGGCCAACAAACTCAGGAAAAGATGCTGGACATCACTCATCACCAGAGAAATGCAAATCCAAACTACAATGAGATACCACCTCACAGCTGTCAGAATGGCTAAAATCAACAACACAAGAAACAACAGGTGTTGGCAAGGATGGAGAAAAAGAGGACCCTCGTGCACTGTTAGTGGGAATGCAAACTGGTGCAACCACTCTGGAGAACAGTATGGAGTTTCTTCAAAAAGTTAAAAATAGAACTACCCCACACTCCAGCAATTCTACTACTATTTGCCCAAAGACTACAAAACACTAATTCAAAGGCATACATAAACCCCGATGTTTATGGTAGCATTATCTATAATAGCCAAATTATGGAAACAGCCCAAGTGTCCATTGACTGATGAATGGTTGAAAAAGATGTGGTACAGATACAATAGAATATTGCTCAGCCATAAAAAAAAAAGAAAGAAAAGAAATCTCGCCATTTGCAATGACATGGATGGAACTAGAGTGTATTACGCTAAGTGAAACAAGTCAGTCAGAGAAAGACAACTACCATGTGATTTCACTCATATGTGGAATTTAAGAAACAAATGGGCAAAGGGGAAAAAGAGAGGTGAACCAAGAAGCAGACTCTTAACTATACAGAACAAACTGATGGTTACCAGAGGGGAAGTGAGTCGGGGCGATGGGTCAGATGGGTGATGGGGACTGGGGAGGACACTTGTGATGGGCACCAGATGTTGTACAGAAGTGTTGATCACTGTGTTGTACACCTGAAAGTAATATTACATTGTATGTTGACTAGATGGAATTCACATAAAAACTTTTTAAAAATAAAATAAATGAGGTTTCCTTTATTTTCATAAAATTTTTATAATCATATATAGGTTGGAGCACATGCATGTATTTCCTTGCATTGTTAGCTGAGCGTATTTAGGTCCCATATTGACGTTTTGAATACCATCCTCTAATAAAAGGTACCAGGGCTCTTTGAAGAAATGGCTGTTACTATGACTGAGATAGTAAATATAGGAGCCAGGATAATCCTTAAGTATCAGAAAGTAACGAAGTATCAACAATAAAAATTCCACAAAAATGGAATTATGTCAAAGGCATACAGGAGCCAATGGAAAGAGCTCTCAATAATCACAGCAGAAATCAACGGATCCACCAAACACTAGTCCTGGAGCATAACCCAGAGCCTAAAATAACTACCCACCTGTCCATACTGGTAAAAATAAATGATTACATAGGCTTTTTTAAGTGACTAGAAATCTCTGCTGAAGATTTCCAAACAATTCAGGTAGACACTCAGCCATCTATGACAGAGGTGGGACTAGCCCCCCTCTCCTCAAGTGTGGGCTCCGCATGGTGACTTCCTTTTAAAGAGGACACACAGTGGGGCGTCTGGGTGGCTCAGTAGGTTGGGCGTCCGACTTTGGCTCAGGTCACAATCTCACCATCGATGGGTTCAAGCCCCGCGTCAGGCTCAGTGCCGACAGCTCCGAGCCTGGAGCCTGCTTGGGATTCTGTGTCTCCCTCTCTCTCTGCCCCTCCCCTGCTTGCACTCTGTCTCTGTCTCAAAAATAAGTAAACATTAAAAATTTTTTAAAAAAATAAAGAGGACACACAGTAAGGACATGGGACAAGAGGAACTTCAGTGGGGAAGCCTGACAAACACTACCTCAGCCACTGACCAGTTAATACCATGATAGGCTGTCTTGAGAGCATGTTCCAGCCAACTGGAAACCTAGAGGAAGGGGTGATGTACTAGTAAAAATACACATGAATAGAATAGACCCTAAAATAAGGAAAAACTGAAACTGACCAATTAGCATAGAAAAGCTTGCAGTGCTGCCTAGAAATCTCCCACCGGAAAATACCCCAGGGCCATATGGGTTCACAGTTCCCAGTGGACAGTTAACTGAGCATTAACAAATTCTCATTTTAATATCAAAGCCTGATATATATTTACATATTTCACCTAATGTAGGATGTCAATGTTCGCAATACAAACATTATTTTATGTGTAATTATAAATATGCTGCCACTTAACTTCTCAACAAAAGAAAACCATTTAACTGATGAGTTTACTTCCCTGACAGAAAGTTACATTTTTAATAAATTCTGGTTTGGGTACGCATAAATTTAAACTTCCATGTTTTCATACATCTAGTTTTCAAGTTGTCAATATATTTTTTTTCAACTGTGTCAACACTGAAACAACAAAAAGACCTTCACTCATGAGGGCAAGAACATGGGGACAGCTGGCCTTGGGGTGGCTGAGGGACTGGCCCATCACTCCAAGGACTTGCAGCCAAGATGGTCTGTGTTTCTCCTTTCTCTGTGCTGGAGCCTTCTGGCTGGATCCAGAAACAGTCACAGTCTGTGAAAAGTACTATGGTGTGTCATGATTATGAGCTGCCAAAGCTTTGATAAAAGGAAACATTTTGGGACATCTGAGTGCCTCAGTCAGTTAAGCCTCTGACTCTCTCTTTTTTTTTTTTTTTAATTGTATTTATTCATTTAGAGAAAGACAGAGAGACTGAGTGGGGCAGGCAGGGGCAGAGAGAGAGGGAGAGACAGAATCCCAAGCAGGCTCTGCACTGTCAGCGCAGAGTCCCATGCAGGGCTCAAATTCACGAAACACGAAATCATGACCTGAGCTGAAACCAAGAGTCAGACACTTAACCAACTAAGCCACTCAGGCATCCCAAGCGTCCGACTCTTGATTTCAGCTCAGGTCATGATCTCACGGTTCAAGGATTAAGCCCCCTGCTTAGGATTCTCTCTCTCCCTCTCTCTCTGCCCCTTCCCTGCTGCTCTAACATTTTTTTTAAAGGAACCATTTTGTATAATACATTGTGTGAATTACTACATGAGAAAGCACAGGTAAGCCACTGAGAAAGTCAGAAAGAGATTATGTTCACTATTGAAGATGAAATGTCTCTGGGGAAGCCATAGCAAATCTCTCTCCTATGCACTTTTGTTGTTGATTTATAAGAGTTCTTTATATATTCTGGATACTAAACCCATATCACATGTATGATTTGCAAATATTTTCTCCCATTCTGTAGGTTATCTTTTTTTTTAAGTTTATTTATTTTGAGAGAAAGAGCATGTGTGGGAGAGACAGAATCCCAAGCAGGCTCCACAATGTCAGCGCAGAGCCCAACACAGGGCTTGAACCCAAGAACCACAAGATCATGACCTGAGCCAAAACCAAGAATCAGACTTTTAACTGACTGAGCCACCCAGGCACCCCTGTAGGTTATCTCTTTAGTTTCTTGATAGTGTCCTTTGATATTCATAAGTTCATAATTTTGATGAAATCCAATTTATTTTTTTCTGTAATTTCCTGTGTTTTTGGTATCATACCCAAGAAATTATTGCCCAATTCAATGTCACTGCCAATGGACACATGAAAATATGTGGGGAAAAACTAGACACTGACATGAGTTGGTGAGGATATGCAGAAATTAGAACTCTAATACATTGGTGATGATGACATAAAATATTGCAACCAATATAGAAAATAGTTTGGCAGTTTTCAAAAAGCTAAACATAGAATTAGCATACGATTCCTAGGAATGTACACACACACAAATGAACACAGGTATTCAATCCAAAATTTGTACATGAATGTTCAAAAAGCAGTATTCACAATGGTGAAAAGGTAAAAACAAAGCAAATGTCCATCAATAGCTGAATGGACAAACTGTGGTGCAGCAATAGAACAGAATAATAATCAGCCAGAGTGATCAAGGTATGAACCTTAAACACATTATACTAAGAGAAAAAAAGCTGAACACAAAAAGTCATACATTATAGGATTCCATTCATATAAAATATCCAGAAGAGGTAAAACCAGAGACAGAAAGTTAACTACTAGTTACCAGAGGTTAGATGGAAGGCGAGCTGGGAAGTAAGTGATTCATGGGTAGTCTCCTATTGGAGTGATGAACATGTTTTGGAACTAGACAGAGATGATGGTTGCACAATATTATGCATGTACCAAATTGCAACGAACTGTACACTTTTAAAAAGTTCATTTTATAATTCCACCTCATTTGAAAACAAAGAAGCACATGCTGTTTGTTATACACAAAGGCTATTGAACACCACCCTGGGGCTCCCCATGGTTGGACTCCACGAAGTACGTTCACTCGGCATGTTTATACTTTTACATTTTCATACTTGGTTGCATCAGAAAATGCCTCCACCTCACTTCTGTCCACATCTCTCCTGCTCTGGATGCTAAAGATTCCTTCTGGTTCCTACCTCGTCCCGCTGACCAAGATCTGGCTCCCCACAGAACCTCGGGGCTACACAGGCACACAGAAGGGAGGGGGATGTCTGTCTAAAACAAAAGGGGCTTTTGTATTTGGAGACCTGGGACTACAAGTGCTTTTGTCTACCCAGGTCACAGTGGGCACCCACACCCCTGGAGAGGTGCCCTCTTTGGCTCAGCATCCAGAGACAGGCCTCCATTCATCCTACCTTCAAAACTTCAGCACCTCAAATCCCAGAACGATTTCATCTCAGCTCTCCCTGGGTGGGCGATCCCACTACCACCCCAACTCCAGCAGTCAGGCAGGATATGGTCTTCTGCCTGAGCCACTCAGGTGGTGTGCTGGGAGACCCCACAGTGCCTTGGACCAGTTGGGAGGTGACCACCAGCAGGGGCAGGGACACAGTTAATGGGTTGAACTGACTATAAAATGTCATATGTTGAAGCCCTAATCCTCAATACCCCTGAATGAGACCTGATATGGAAATAGGGTCTTCAGAGATAATGAAGTCAAGATGAAGTCATTTAGATCATACCTACTCCACTATGACGATGTTGGAATAAGCCAGAGAAACTGGACAGTGACACACACAGGGAAAACACCATGTGAAGACTGGAGCTCTGCTGTCCCAAACCAGAACCTGGAGAAAGCTCCCCTCGAGATTTCATGACCATGACATTAATCTCACTCTTCCAGCCTCTAGATCCATGAGGTAACAGATCTGGTACTCTAGGTCACCTAGTTTGTGCAGCTTTGTTACAGGAGACCCAAGAGACCAATGCAGGCACCCTCTGCTCTATCCAGCAGTCTCCAGACCATAGGGGGTGGGGGTTAAGGCAGGGCCCTTCACAGACCAAGGCCACTGCTAGGTGGTCACTTCTGACCCTGACTGGGAACTCTGACCATAGCTTTCAACCTCATGGGGCCCATGGGACTATAAAGAAAAGGAGAGGCAAGGGAGTTGCCCTCCCCGGAGCTGGTCAGTGGAGCCCAGAAAGCCCAGGAATGGCCAGATCACATCCTCTCGGACCTCCTCTGAGCCCCTGTCAGCCATCGGCCATTTGGAATAGCCACTATATCCCTTTTAATCTCAGTAGGGGTAGTGCCTCAGCAAGGCACAGAAAGAGGCCCCTCGGCCTGATCACAGTACCTCACCTATGTCTACTGGGCCCAGGTTGGCCCATAAACGGGGTGAGGGCAGAAATGACTGTGGCGCCCCCCCCCCCCACCGCAGAGGGGCCTGGGATCAGCACACAAAGCAGGGAGGGGAGTGGTGGGCCTCGGAGTGGGGGCTGGGTGGTGGAATGCTCAGCAGAAGCCCCTCCGACAGGTGCCGAGCAGCCTCCATCCACATGAGCCACCTGACCACTGCACAGGTGGCCCTCCAAAGGAGCTGGAGTCTGTCAAGGGTCAGCTCCAGAGACTATAGTCCATTGCCCACAAAATGGACATGCTCCAGCTGGCTGAGTCAGTAGTGCTCTGAACTTTCAGTATTGAGCCCAGTATCTATAAAGGGTAGGAAGAAGGAAGATACCTGGGAGGTCATCGCACAGCCCTTTGAGAAGGGTCTTGCCTCGGACTGTGACCACCTCACATAGTTACCGCCTTGTATCTCAGATAAGGCCAAGGCTGGGATGGGTCCAGAGCTCTGCATGTTTCCCAGGAAGGCCAAAGGGTAGTACCTCTCACAGCAGCCCAGGGTTAGTCCCTAACCCTCTAACCCTCACACTACAGTGTGTTTATCAACTGTGTTGACACTTTGTGCAGACTTTGAATGACTGAGGGCAGGATGAATTTGAACAGGGCACTTCCTAAGGTGACAGGTAATGCACAATGAGCTGTATCTCAGTGATTAAAACAAATCACTACTTGGGTGACTGGCACATGAAAAGGCTGAACAGTAAATCTTCATGAGCGTGCACTGTGTCAGTGAGGGAAGCTGGTAATGTGTTCATGAATTCTTAGAATTTACACCCATTAGAGAAATTCGGAAGTCAACAGAAAGCTTGATGAGAAACAGCATGTTTACATAGTTTTGAAGCACCACCCCCCAAAATATACAAAAACAGTAACTTTGTAGTGGAGAAGCCTGGCAGAAAACACCCTAATCGAGTGATCAAAATGAGCACCAACAATGATGGGACCATCAAAATTATGTGCCACCTGTAAGACATAAGTACCTGCTGTCACTTCTGGGATATTCCTTCCAAAAAGTCCTTCCCTGAATTACAGGGAAACATCAGACCTGGCCGTTTGGGGTGACGTGCTACAGAGTAACTGTCAGTCATAAAAGTCAAGGGAGGAACAGGGGCTGTTGCAGGCCAGGAAAAGATGCACTGAGTACACGCAGCATGTGCTATGTGATGGCTCTTTTGTAATTTGGGGCGTTGGTGGGACGACTGAGTGAACTTTAACGGGGTCTGGAAAAAGGTGGTAATGTATCAGTATTGATCTCCTTTTTGATGATTGCCTTATGGGAATGTAGAATTCTGTATGTAAAGGCG
Organism: Prionailurus viverrinus; assembly: GCF_022837055.1. NCBI lineage: Eukaryota > Metazoa > Chordata > Mammalia > Carnivora > Felidae > Prionailurus > Prionailurus viverrinus. The sequence goes on from NC_062572.1 coordinate 353,648, forward strand.
ACACAGAAGTAGAGCAATGACAGGCATCAGAAACGTTGGTGTTCCATTTGCAACTTTTTACAAGTTTGTGACTTGCACAATAAAGAAATCTTTGACAACTGAAAGACTGCTGGTTCTGGGAACACCGAATGCGAGTGAATGTCCCCGAGTGGAAACATTACTACTACTGCTGCTGCTGCTGCTGCTGCTGCTGCTGCTGCTGCCATTCGGTACGTGCTGTGTTGGCAATGAAGGTCTGCAGAGTCAAGGTGAGGGCAGGGAGCATAGGTGGTCTCAGCTCAGGTGCCTCCCTTTGGGAAGCCCTGGGTGTCTCATCATCAATGCATCACATATCCTGGGATATGCAACTACCCATGATTGCTCCTTATTTCTGTCTATCCTGTGAGGTGCCTGACAGCAAGAAATGGACTCTGCTCCCTGCTGTATCACACAAACTGCTCAGCACGTATCTGTCAACTGACACAATGGGAGAGGCAAGGACCAAGGACCTATCCCTGGAGGTGACAGTTATGAGTATCAACGTCACCCCTGCAAAGGAAGGTTACATGCATCAAGAGTCACATCACAGTCGGCCCCCCTGGGCCCGGTGTGCTTGAACATGGCAGCTTGTAGCACCGGGGAAATTCCTTTCTCCAACAAAAAATAGGTAAAGGGCAAAGGGACACTGTGACACTGTTTACAAAACAGAGACATTAGAAACAATCAGATCGACAGGGTACTAATTCATCAATCAATGCCCACTCATGCCATGAAGCGCCCATCAGGGACTGAAAGGGACAAGTGTCCAAGATGTAGTTAAGAGAGTAAAAGAGGGGGGGGGGGTGCGCCTGGGTGGCTCAGTTGGTTGAGCATCCTACTAGGCTCAAGTTGTGATCTCACGGTTGATGAGTTCGAGCCCCACGTCGGGCTCTGCGCGGACAGCTCCGAGCCTGGAGCCTGCTTGGGATTGTGTGTGTGTGTGTGTGTGTGTGTGTGTGTGTGTGTGTGTGTGTGTGTGTGTGTCTGCCCCTCCCCCACTCATGCTGTGTCTCAAAAATAAAATAAACATTAAAAAATTTTTTTGAAAAGAGTAAAAGGGGGAGTTCAGAACATTAAACTGTAATTTAATAGAACAGAACATTTGTTTTACAAACAAAATGATTTACAACCTCAGGGGGAAATGTACCGTCGCATCTTGCCTGAGCCATCCCAACCACATAACCCTCTGAAGAAGCCCCCCCAAGATATAGATACGTCAGAACACTGCCCATGCCCCACTAACCAACTTAACTGGGTAAAGTGTGGCCTCGTCATTACAGCAAAACATTCTCCTCTTGCTCTGGAAAGGCCTTCCCTGCCCAGAACCTGCCCAGGAGCTTGAGGTCACAATTTCTCGCTGCCTGAGTGAAACAGACCCCTCTAACTTCTGGGCTCAAGAGAATTCTCGAGTGCTTTGCTTCCTCCAATACAGTGAGTTGCCAGCCAACCAAACTATGAAACATGGCAGGGGGGTAACTGGCCCCCAATGCTTCTCACTGGAACCCCCTAAGGAACTCTGGGGTCCTTTTTTCAGTCGGAATAAAGCTCTATAACGTGTGTTGAATGGCTGGATGTCCACATCTGCTCCCCAGGGCACTGGCTGGATACCCCAAAGGATATCTCTCTCAACCCAGGCTGCCCCCTGAAAGCTCAAGGAGCATCCGGGCTCCCCAGAAGGCATCGCTAGAGGCCTGGCCATCGGGCCACTGCACCTGGAAAGCCAACACAGCGTTACGCACAGAAGCACCTTCTGCCTGGCTCCACCTTCCCACCCAGGCACCCCTACCCTGGGACCCACCCTCTCTGGACTCAGTGGGAAACACTAGCCTATGGCACCCGGCTCCCATTCAATTGACTCCAGCCTTGAGGCATCCCCACCCCTCATTCCATCTGTCTGCTTTATTCACTCCAAAGGCATGACCTGAGAATCCAAGAATTCAAAGGGAAACCCATGGTACCTGGTAGTAGGGTCTCACCTGGCTGGAGGGCAAGGGCTGGCTCAGGTCCAGAGCAGACATAGGGCTGGAGAAAGAGGGGCCCGGAGCCAACTCCAGGGGGCTGGAAAAGAGACGATGTCAGGACAAGCTCTGAATCAATGGGGCGCCAGGTCACTACATGCCCTGACCGCTCTCTGCACATAAGCAGCCCTTCCAGGTGCTGGATGCTCTTCAGGAACACTGTCCTCTCATAGGGCCCTCCGGTGTGCAGGTGCCACAGAGGGTTGTGTGACACCTCAAGTAGGGGGCTTGGGTGAGCCAGAGAGCACTTCAGGGCAGGCTCACAGAGAAGGGCCGGCAAATGGAAACCCGAAGGAAGGGTCAAGAAGGGGCAGGCTTGGGGTGTGAAGGAGACAAGAGGCCATTAGGACCAGGCTGGGAGAGCAGGGAAGATAACGGGTGCAGCCACTGGGGACAACAGTCTGGTAGTTCCCTAAACTGGCAGACGCACACCTACACAGCCATTCTGTGTACACACCCCAGAGACGTGAAGGCAAATACGTATGTCCGGGAATGCTCAAAGCAACCCAACCCAGGGACTCAGCAGTGACTACAAACCGGTGATGAATCAAAAAACCATGGTCCAGCCACATCAAGGACCAGAACTCACAAATAAAGGGGAATGGATTGCTGATGCACACAGCAACGGGGGGAAAATCTCAAAGTACTCAAGGCGAGTGAAAGGCGCCAGACCCCTCGCCCCACCCAAATTTAAAATTTTAGATGTCGTTTACATGGAATTCTAGAAAATGCAGATAAAGAAAGCAGACCCAAGGTCCTGGGGGTGTCAGGGTTAGAAGCAGGCGGGAGTGCTCTGTACAGCTCAGCAGTTATAGCTTCGTGGTGGATACGTAAGTCGCACTCAGAAAACGACCATCTGTACCATCTAAACATGTTGCTTTAATGAATGCCACTTATGCCCCAGTGAATTTGCTTTTAAAGAAGGAATCAAAGTCATCATATCAGAGCAATGATGGGCTGGGCCTTGGGAGTCCAAGGCTGATACAGCCAGTGGGGAGACCAAGAAAACCACAAAGGTACCCAGTGGGGGCATTTTCTCCATCACGGTTCCTGGTCACGACTGAAAAAGTGAGTCCATCTGCATGGTCTGCATTTTCTCACCATCTGCTGTTTCAGCGAGAAAATCAGTGACTTAAAGAACTGCTCCACTTCTTTCTCACACATCGCACTGTAGTTCTGCCCGTACTGGGCACCTGGCTTTCAGCTCCCAGACTGGGGAGACTGTGAACCCTGGGGACCTGGTCCTGGTGACCCCTATCATAGACCCACCAAAGGACCCCCAACGTCTCACACTCTTCCATCCCTCTTCTCTACCGCTAGATTCTCCTGGCCTGTTGTCCTGGGCCCCACGGCCAAAATCCACAGCACCTAGGCTGTTCATGGCTCTCCCAAGCACCTCTGAAACTACGGTTTGGAATATAAAATCCATCTTGATGCTGCTCAAAAACTCAGACAACCTCTGTCTAGGGAAAAGAAAATGCCCAAAAAGAGGCCGCTGGGGCCCAGGGTGATCTTAGAGAAGACACAAACCGTGAGCACTGTCCACAACACAGACCTCATATCTGCTCTGATATTTCTAGGTGTTCTTTTGTCTCAGGGAAAAACTATCTTCTTCTTCTGGTAGATGCAGGGTGGGAAGAATGTTGTTTTTCTTCCAGAAACCCATAAGGAAAGGGCTCAATCTGCACATCTGAGGTCACAAGTCTGTATGTAAACCAGACAATACCTTACCCACGGCCGGAGAAAATGTTGCTTGAGCCCCATGGCTCTGCGTGCCTCACCTCTGGGTCAGGATGAATTCAGGAGGCTGTGGCGGGGGCTGTGTCACCTGGAAGCCGCCAGCCTGTTGTTCTTCTTGACCACCGCCAGTGCCCGGACCTTCCTCCAGGTACATGCTCTGCGGATTGCCAACAGGTGGGTCAGCGAATCCTACACAGAAACAAATTCCACAACCCAGTGCTGGGAGAAGAGAACACAGCCCACAAGCAGCACAATCAAGACCTCCATGGAGAGAAGCAGCATCCAACCTGGCAGGCCTCAAGCCTCAGCCTCCCTTGCTGAGGAAGGAACAGTCACGACTGTTGATCTCAATGGCCTTTTTAGGCTTCAGAAACAAAGACAAAGCCCAATTTTGCAGACTTCAATTTCTGCTTAATTAACCCAGACTTCGTGCCAGCCCCCAATGCCAAAGATTCAGCATCCAAATCTGCCCCCCACACACCTCTGCTGCATGAGGACAGGGAATGGGCAGTCCACTTCTCAGTTTATCTCGTGCTGGTCCATCAAAGGCTGAGCCACCAGCCCTTAGCTATTTTCATTTTCACCTTTTACCTGAGGTTTCACCATGATTTCAATGAGGTGCAAGGTGTCACGACCTTATCTGGCTCCTTCTCGCTACATTGAAGAGAGTATCTCCATGTATCATTCAAGATAAGCCATGGTGAATCTGATCAATTCTGGGTCAACAAACATTCTGGAGCAAAGGAAGGGAAGGAGGAAGGTTCGTGTCTTCCCTGAGTCTACCAGGTGGTAAACCTAGCATCAGAATCCCTGATCCCCGACTCAGAACAACAGGCCAGCCAGGCGGGGCTCACAGTCCTTTGTCTTGTCTGCCAGAGTGACGACCCAACCTGCCAGCCAGCTGCCCAGACAATCTCAAACCAAAGGAACTTTCCTGACAATTTGGTGTATGTATGATTTTACCTCCACTTTCCACTGTTTCCTCTTTTCTGTGGAACTTTAAAAGTACTCTGAGATACATTAAATACAGTTTAAGTGCTGATTTGAGCATTTCTGATTCAAACATAAAAGATCACTGGGTTAGATCTTCTTCCTCCAAGAGAAAAACAAGTAATAAGCAAAAAGCCCAGAACAAAGGGAGAGTCAGGGGAGGGATAATTAGTGGAAGGGAGATGTCCACAGTCTGCAGACCCAGGGCACAAGTACATCCTATGTTGGTAGGGCATCCGAAAGGAAGGTGGGGTATAGGTCAGGTCCTGAGAACCCTAAGGAGGTTGGAAGGGAGGGAGCAGTAAGGGAGAGCAGGGTAACATCCTGGTGCTCAGGCAGTCAGCAGGGAGGCTCACCAGTTCCTAGAGAACATCACCCCTCACATGTGCTGGACCTGGTGTGAAGACCAGCTCCCCTCGTCCCAGTGTGAAGTTGGCCTGTGACTGCCCCACTCCAGCCTTGTTGGTAAATTTGGACAGGCAAACGTAGGTCTCTGACAGTGGAGAAAAAAACATGGACAGCAAGAAATGAGGGACCGATATGATCAAACTGAAAAGCTGCCTACAGAGCAATGAGTCTCCAGGGCCTTTCCTCTTTCTGACCCTTCTTCCTTCCCTATCCAAGGAAGGGCCAGAATCCACAGCCCCAATATTCCTGCCTTCAGACAACAAAACATATTTTTGAAACTTCTATTGAGAATACTCAGAAAAATCAAAGACACTGCATCTATAAAAAGTAACAGAATGCACGAAGAAGGGAAAATTCAAATAAAAAAAGAGCCTGGAATTCTCTTAACGCCTACCTGTCAAAATGGAATACTGAAAGACAGAGTTTAACACCTCCAAAGCACATACGATGAAAAAGAAAAGAAATGCAAGAAAAAAGGTAAACATTTGGGAGACTGGTCCAGGATTTCCAACATCAGAATAAGATTTGTGCTCTAAAGAGAACTGAGAATGTGGAGGGGATAAATTATCAAAGAACATTGTCCAAAAAATAGCCAAACCTTAAAGAAGACATTATCTTCTCTAAATTGAAAGGCTTAACAGATAAGTGAATTAAAAAGACTCACACCTAAGACCATCATTGTGAAATTTCAGAACACCCAGACTTAAAAAACAAAACTCCAAGAAAGGAACGATACGTTGCAAAGAAGAAAATAAAATGAAATCACCAACGTCAGATGCTAAAAACAATGATATAAATATATCTGTAAATATCTAAGGGAGGAGGAATATTTAAACTCAAAACTCCTTCCCTGACAAACTGTTAATCAAATGTGAAGGCAGGTTAAAGACAATTTCACAACATGTAAGGACTCAGAAAATTTATCTTGCAAGTACCCTTTCTTGCCCAGTTAATTGAAGATGTTCTCAAACATAACAAAGAAGTCAAGGAAGAAAGAACAAGACCTGCAATTCAGGAAACACCGATGCAAACCCAAGGAGACAATGAGAGGAGCACTCGGGATGGTGACCCCACACCAGGTCTAGGGAAACGTCACTGGGATGGAAACAGGAAGGAGGGCTCCAGCCATAAGTCTTCAGAGGAGACACTCGGAAAGCTGGAAGAAGTTAAGAATGTGATAAAAACAGGTAATGTAAGAAAAAAGAAAGGGAATTACAAACTCCAGGAAATATGGATGTACCCATAGAAGACTAAGAAATTTAGGTGACAGGCAAATTGATGGTGCCAATATCTTCCTTACAAGGTGAGATGTCACAAGATGCTTTTGTATTTGGTAGACTAAACAATATGTAAATACATACTCTTTAGATAACAACTAAGAAGAAACTAAAGAAGTGATATTTCAATCATGAGATGCTGTAGGAGGTCCAATAAGCTCGACCATCTGCTGTTGCAGCAAGCGCTGACAGGTAAGTTAGGTGGACTAGAATGGGGAATGCAGGGTGGCAGATGTCTAATTGGTTTTAACTCTTTCCTCACTGTCTTACTATTAGTCATATGCACATTTTATTTTGCAAACTAGAAAAGTAGGAGAGTATTGGCCCTTCCCACAACCCCTCAAATGAGACCCCAGTACTTGTGGCATCTTGTGCAGAAGAGTGTGGCCTGGAATGGACCCACCTGTGGAGCTGGGCTCACCCAGAGCAGTAACGGACACAGCCACAGCTGCATCTGCAGGGCGCATCATGAAGTCCAACCCAGGCCCGTGAACCAGATGCCCGGTCTGGAAGGAAACTTCCCTGGAGGACGCCAGTGCAAGAGACATCAGCCATGACTCAGGGGCAGCCAGAGAAGGGTCTAGCATGTCACTGCCAGCAGCCAGAGGACAGACGCCAGGGCCTGGGCAGATGGCAGGGAGAGTGACAGGATCGTGGCCAGGCCCCTCCTGGTACATCTCACCACCCTGCAGAGACCTGGGGAAGACAGCAAACACCATCCCTTGGAGGGCAGAGACTCCCAGGAGGAGACTCCAGCCTAGTTTGGGAATCCAGGTTCCCGACTCGACCCAGCCACTGATGGCTGTGAGGCCCACCACGTCCCTAATTACACTGCCTTCACTGTTCTACCTGTAGCTGCTAGGGTTCTAGAACACTTAAAAAATACTATGACTGCAGCACCTGGGTGGATCAGTCCTTTGGTTGTCCGACCCTATATTTCAGCTCAGGTCAGGATCCCAGGGTCATGGGATCCAGCCCAGCGTTGGGCTCCGTGCTGAGCATGGAGCCTGCTTGGGATTCTCAATGTCTCTTGACACCTGGGTGGCTCAGTCAGTTAACCATCTGACTTCAGCTCAGGTCACGATTTCGTGATTCGTTGAGTTCGAACCCTGCATCTAAACTGTCAGCGAGGAGCCTGCTTCCTGCTTGGGATCCTGTCTCCCTCTCTCTCTGCCCCTCCCCCACATTCGATCTCTCTCCCCGCCTCCCTCTCTCTCTCTCTCTCTGTCACTCACTGACTCATTCTCCTCCTTCCCCCATCCCTCTCCCTGCCCTCACTCTCTCTAAAAAACAAACAAACAAACAAACAAACATTACTGGAAACCTAAGATACATTAGCAGTTTCTTCAAAAGGAACTTCAATAAAGCACTATTCCACAACGATGAAAGCAAGATATGATTAGGAAGAACCTAACAGTTGAGTGGATAATGATGGTTGACCTTACAGGAATTACCGGGCAGCAGTCGATAACAATCAGACTCCATGCGGCACACTCACTGTGTCTAAGATGGTACTCCTGGGTTTATGTTACCACTCCCCCCAACCCACCCCATAATCTCTGCAATAACCTGCAAGGCATGCCCTCTCCATTTCGCAGATGAGAAAAGCACGGCACTGAGAGGTCACAGGAACCTGCCTAAGTTCACACACCTGGGCAGGGCCAGCCTGCATGTGAAGGGCCAGGCACAGACAGTGTCATGAGAGATGCTGATGTCACGTGGGAAATGGAAAGTGTCCACATCTCGATGGTTACACAAGATGGGACCTGGCCCCTCGCTCAGAACTAGTCCTGCTGATGGCTGGCACTTTCCTTATGCTTACATCAGGTTCACGCCTCGTCCCAGGTGAGGGAGAGTGCTTGGACAGTGCCTAGTACACAGGAGGAACTCAAGAAATGTTAGCTGTTACTGACTCAATGAAATGCAAACAGTACAAAAATACTAGAAATAAAATGAAACAAGAGCTAGGGTTCACCTTTAGGAATAAGTCTGCACGTTTTTCTTTCCAAATCCGTTTTCCTCATTCTCCAATACATACTTGAAGTCAGGCTGGAGCCCGGCTCCAGGGCGCAAGTGTGGGGTCCCTGACATGCATGGCTTCCTTAACCAGTGGCTCTCCCAAAGCAGAATGGCAGAATCTCTGCAGTCACTGACCTGGTCCCATTGCTGGCCCCAGGATTCACATGCCTGCTCCAGGCCTGGTCACCCACCCAGGATGGGGAAACTCGATAGGGTGACGGTCCCATGGTCCCATGGGATGGCAGTACCTGGGAGGCAATGGCTTTGGCATAGTCTCATCTCCAGAAAAGTCCGGGGCCAGGGCCAGCGACTCCCATGGCCCTTGGGCGGTCTCTCTGGATTGTGCAGGCCCATTTTCCTCCTGTCCTGCTGAAAGCCAATCAGACAGGAAGGAGACTTGCTGATGCTCCCAGTCCCAGCCTCCTTCCCAGCAGGTTAAGAGCAGCCCTACTGGCTGAAAAAAAGGGGTCAACCACTGACTCAATACAATATCCTTTGTCCCTTAAATGTCTTTTGTCTGAAACCAATCCATAATTACAAACCCATGAACCCCTACATCATGGTGGCTGGCTCACTTCCCAAGTCTTCTCCACTCCTGGCCCTGGGCGCACCATAATCTCTAAATGCAAAACACCTGTGGCAGGCCCCACTTAGGGGCATCCTGACCCTCACCCTCAGGGATCTCACTAACCACAAGGTGACGTCCTCAAAGTGCAGACTGGGAGTGAAGGTGCTGTCCCTATAACCAGAGTGAACCTAACTAGGCTTAGCCCTAAACAAAGGGTGCCCCCAACCACGAGGAAGGGGGGAGCCCTGGAACCACTCACCTGGCCACTGAGGCCTGTCCACACACCCAGAGCCAAGGTGGGGGTGGTCTGAGGGCTGGGGGCGGTCCGGACCCCTCTCCCTCACACTGGGGTCCTCTACTGTGTCCTCCGGCGCTGGCTCCAGGCGCTGGAGAAGGGCCCTCTGGCGCCGCCGGTAATTGGCAAACCAGTTGTACACTTGCTCTACGGTCAGGCTCGTCTCCAAGGCCAGGTTCTCCTGCCCCAAAACAGCACAACCTCTAGGCCCTCCACCGTCCCCGGAGCAGCGGCGTGCACAAGGGCGACCCGACAACGCTTTCACCGAGGCGGCGAGCCGGAGCCCGGCCTCACTCTCGGAGAGCGGCAGCAGAGAAGCTGAGCCGCCTCAGAGCAGGAGGCCCGAGCCAGGCCATCTGCGCCGCCAGCACGTCCGGCAGCCCGGCCTCGTTCACCGCTGGCGCCGCAACGGCGGCCCCGCCAACGATAACCCAGAAACGCGGAGGGCTTGGACAAGGCCTGCCGGGCCGGAGCCTTTCGAAGCAGGGGGCAGCGACGTCCCGCGACCAACGCCTGTGACCCAGGACCCCGCAGAGCAACTCTTCTTGCGGCCACCGATCGGCGCTCGGGAGAACCCAGTCTACTCGGCCGGCGCGGTGATCACTGGGAGAGCACTACTGATTGGACAGGTAACATGGTGGGTGGAGCAAGCACCAGGAGTGCCCTTTTGATTGGACAAGCTCTAGAAGGGGCGGGGAGGAAGTAGGTGGAGCTAACACGGGAGCGCCCTGCCGATTGGACAGAGCAGAGAAGTGGGTGGAGAGAACAGGCCGGGATTTCGGAGCACCGGGAAACTCCCACTGGTCGTATCTCGCCTCTTTACCCCTAGCAACCTCACCCCACTCCACTCCGTCCCTCCAGTTTCCTGGGGCTACGTTGAGGATGGCGCCCTGCTGGCCCTGAGCTCCGCAAATACCTGCCTCCCTCAGGCTGGAAGCTCCACGACGGCAGTGGGGATATGATGACCCCACGTTTGAAAACTAGACCCTCCACGAGTGTAGGCTGGATGGTCACGAGCTGCCAGCCAATGAACTCCCGTCTCCAGGAAAGTTCTGAGAGAGGCTGAAGCCCCCAGCATCCTGGCAGAGGGGCCACTGGGGAGGTCCGGAGGAGGGGAGGGTAAAGGTGTGAGTCATCTAAGGGTGGTGGCGTCGCCTAAGGTCGGGGGGGGGGGGGGGGGTAGGCTAAATGGGGGGCTGTCGAGTCTCGATCTCCTGGGTTCTTACCCGCTCGGCCTTGCTGGGGTTGGTGCTCACGCTCGAGGCAAAGTCGTGCAGCTTCCGGCGAACCTCTCTGGGAAAGTTTCGGCTCTTCAGGCCATCAGGGCAGAGGGAGAGGGGTGGTGGGTTTCTGGATAAAGACAGTGAAGTGGTGGTTACAGACACCCCTTCCCCTGGATGCACCTCGTGTGCTCGCAAACACTGCACCCCCAGACATCCTCTCCTCTCACTGGCTGCTCCTCCTCTCTAAGCTGCAGAGTCCCAAGCGTCCATCCCCTGAAGAAGGGAGGGGCCCACATTTCACGGCACAACCTCAGAGGGGTGTCACCAGGGTTTCCACTACCGCTCACTGAGATGCCACAGCTGACTGAAAGTGGATGATGAAGATATTGAGGTGGGCTATGCTACTCTTTACGGTGTATATACACGAGTTTTTCCAAAAGGAAAAAGTGATATATAAACAAATACTACCTGTAGGGAACACCCAAAGTACCCAAACACCAAATGAACAAATCACCATGGATGTCAAAAATGCATCCCACACATACCACATCCCAAATGGAGCTCGATCCTTTGCTCTCGGATCTTCCCCCAGTTCTGTGCATCTCAGTGAGAAACCATCATGTTCCAGTCAATCAGACCAAGAGCCCTGGAGTCCAGCTTTATTCTCTTTACCTCCTCCAACACATCTCACTCGTCAGCAAATCCTCCGAAATCTGCCCTGACGCAACCCTTTCTACAATCACTCCCAAAGATTCCCAAGAACCTCTTGCCCCTGCTCCTGTACTAACCACCTTTAGGAGACCCTGCCACACTTAGGTAGCGTACCAACCATGATGGCTGTAACCCCAATATCATCCCCTCCTTACACATCTAGGGATTGCTGTCCCAGAGCTCAGGCCTCCAAGCCAAGGCTTAGGTGAGCCTGCCTGCAACCTCCAACCCACAGCAAAGAACAAAGGCAGGATAGTCCTCTACTAAGCGCATTCCCTGTCTAGTACTCCCCACTCTGACTATGGAATCCACAGTGTTTCCTCATCCACCACCCATTGTCCATACCCAACATCAGCCCAGGAGAGTAGGGCCCAAGCATTACCCCCAGCACCTCCAATAGCACCCAGCAATCAGGGGCCCCTTCCAAATACTGCATACTGATCCCCAAATCATTTACTTCATTGCACTGGACTCTGGCAGGCCATGAGCACCTATATGGAGGGACATGACTGCTTTCCTGAAGACCCCAAGGCTGATTAACTGCTGGGTTTTGAGGGCATATCTCACTCTTTTGTGGGCACTGGGAAAATAATTCTCTCTGATCCAGAAGGAATCCATCTCTTCTTCCAGTAACCAGGCCAGTAACCAGGCCCTGTGGGACAGGAACCCCCTGTCACTTGGGCTGGCAGGAGCTCAGAGCGAGATCTGCAGCTCCTCCTGGTCAGAGAGGAACACGCAAGATGAAGAACAAAGGCTGTGCAGCCTCAGTGTCTCTCCTGGAAGCCTAGCTTTGCATCTCTCTCATGTGTAACCCTGGGCAAGTTGCTGACCTTTCTGTGCCTCAGTTTCCTCATCTGTGAATGGTGATGACAGTAATAATAATAATAATTAGCACTTGTAATGTTTACTTGGTGCTGAGGATGGGCCCAGCATCTCTCACGTGCCAGGCAATCTTCTAAGCACCACACGTATCTCCTCTAATGCTTGCATCACTCTCCTCTTTATTCTCCTTAAAATGTCCTGCAGCCCTAAGGGATGGCACTGAGATCCAGGCCATGGCACCTGCAGAGCCTGTCTGCGAGAATCAGATGACCTAAGACACAGGTGCTGGAAATTTCCCAAGGGAGAAGAGGAGGAGAGGAAGACAGTAAGGTCAGGGTGCCCACCTGCTGCCCCCTTCTCTGCAGAGCCCTCACCAGAAGGCAGCGTCTCCTGCCGCAACTAGAACTCTCTGCCTGGGTCCTGGAAAAGGCTCCCGCTCCTTACCCCGCAAGCATAAATGGGAATGCACCCCTCCCCCAGCTGCGCAGGTAGGTGGAGAGTGTGGCTCAGTGTGGGGCACAATGGCTGACGTAGAGCCTATGATCTTTTGACTACTACCGCTTCTTCTGACTTCTGCATTTATCTCCCCGCCTCTATTTCACCTCAGCCCCCCCCCCTGAGGTTTTAGAAGGCACAGCCCTAGGGAGTCCTAGGGAATAAGCACAAAGATAGACCAGCAGTATACCTCTTTCTGCAGCGGAACTTCTGCACTGGGGTCAGCACAGCCACGCCCAGCCGCTTCATGACCAGATGGTAGTGAATGTCGTTCCAGAGCTGGACCAGCTCCTGGCTGCCACCGGGCACACGGCAACCCTGCCGAGAAAAGCCTGCTGAGACCTGGCTGCCCTCGCCCTGCCTGGAGCACTGCCATCTGACCCGACCTGATCCCTGAGAAGAGCTGCCTGTTGATGTGCCAAGCAATGAGGGCATGAACCCAGCACTCCAATCACCAGCAGGCTCTGTCCCTGGTGGCCCAGCCAGCCATTCAGGTCATTTCAGCCCTTCGACCCTCCCACACAACACATGAGGTGAACACAGCTCTCAGTCACTGCTTACAGATGAAGAGCAGGAAGCAAGGAGAACACAAATGACTGGCCTGGGGCCACACAACACGCAAGAGGCAGAGCCACAGTTAGAACCACATGGGGATTCCAAGGCTGGACCCACATCTTGCATGAAAGACCTTTCTCTCCCACCCAGCAGAGCTGGCCCCTCCGGTGCCGAGCGAGTGCATTCTGAGTCAAGTGGGATGAAGTCCTGGTCTGTGCCCCGTGACAGCTCACTAACCCAGTGGGACTTGATCACATAACCCGACTCTGGAAATGGCCAAGGATACCTGCGGTTGGCCTCCCCCAGAACCCAGCTGCTGTAGTCAGTGTGTGGGGTTCTTGCATTTAACTCCAATGTCCTCAGGACCATCTTGGCAAGGGAGGTGCTGACAATCATTTAGCTTTCTCTCCACGGCATCAGAAAAGCCCATTTTTCTGGGCTGTGACTTTCACTGGCCGAGGGCACAGCCGTCCAGGAATGTATACGGGAAACTTGCTACCTGCAGGATGTGCCCCTGGGCAGGAAACATCCTTTCTTGGTGTGGTGTCCCCATCCTCTCTCTCAGGTCTCAGATATACGTCACCTTCTCAGAGACATTTCTGGACCATCCAGACTGTGTTTATAATCCCTCTATTGGGAGTCTTTCACTACTGGTGTCACTGACACATTTCACCATTGAGTGCCTTAACAGACGTTATTACAACTCTGTGTTTTTCCTTGTTTGTTTACCGGATACATTTCGACAGATTTGGAAAAACTTAGCCCCTCTTACTTACAGGTGTTATGTTCCGCGCCGTGGATCCTGTAACAAGCGGAACCAAGGCAGCCCCTCTCTTATGGGGCCTGCAGTGCAGCAAGGGAAGGCAGACAAAATGAATACCAACAAATAATTCTTCTAATTAGGAACTGACGAAGGAGCTATAGGGTGAACAAGATTCTCCACTGGAGAATAAAGTGGGCACTGCTTAGACAGGGTGACATCTACAGCAGAAACCAGAGAAGAAGAAAGACACCAGGCACACAAAGAGCCAGGCTCCGGCCTCTGGCACAGGCGAGAACACATGCAAAGGTCCTGAGACACAGAAAGATCTCAAGAGTTGTAGGGACAGCAGGAAGCAGCGTGGCTACATGAAGGAAGCAGGGGGAGAGTCCAAAAGAGAGACTAAAAAGCAGGCAATCTCAGATGGCAGGCTCCTGAGCCACCTGCAGACTCATGCAGACCACGGCCCATCTGCAGTTTTCAAACTCCCTGTGGCTGCTACAGGAACAAATCAAGGGGACAGGAGGGGACATTAGGGGAGCAACCAGGAGGACCCCACACAGCCTGTGGCAGAAGGAGTGGAAACGGAAAGAACTGGAAAGAAGTGAGGATTTCCAAGGTAAACTCAGCATGAACCAGGCATGAACTGTATCTGGGGGTCAAAGAGGGAAAAGGATGCCTCCAAATCCCTCACATGAAGCCCTTCGAGCCAGATGTACTTTGGAATTCAGAATGTCTCAGACTTTAGGGAGTAACACAGGCATATGCTCCGTAATATGCACCACCCCAGTGTCGTCTGGGGCAGGCAGCACGTGAGAATCAAACATACCGGTATTTAGGCAGCGGAATGCACCACGGTCACATTAAGTGGCTACAGACCATAAATGGCTTCACCTCGGTGCAGGTCAGGTCACATCAATGCCAAATGAGTCAGCATCCAAGTATCGCCAGAGGAGTGACAACGATACTTTCGGTTTGCGTTCTCGACTGCAGACCTGTGGCTCAAGGACCGAAAGCCTGGCTCTGTTTGACCGTCTCACCACCTGGGAGCCCCGCTCCCCGAGCCAGGGCCACCACTCAGAATGGATCTCATAAAGGGACAGTGTTGCCTCAGATTACAAGGTAGCTAGAATCTGTGAAGCAGAGTGGACCATCCTGGCTCCGTTTATAAAAAAATCTCCCCACATCTCCGTTGTGTTCGGGACGGTGGTGGCCACTGAACCTGTCTGCGCCCCCCTCACAGATCCGTCCTACCTCCAGCACCCGGCAGGCAGCCTGGTGCTGCTCTTGCTGGGCCAGCACCCGGGCACACACGAAGGCCACGTCCGCATTGTCCAAGAGGTGCAGGCGGAGCTGACTGTCCAACACGGCTGTGACCAAGGGCTGCACCTGGGCGGGGTCATCCTGGAGGTCTCGGCACAGCCTGCCTGCAAGAGTCACCAGCTCCGCCAGGGGTGGCCCAGCGCCCCCACTCTCCCTCAGCAGCTTCAGGAAGCTCTGCATCCCACGTTGGGTCGGCCCCTCTGCGAACAACACAACAGTCATCATGATGGCCACATGCCGGCTGCACCTCAATCCTCAACTCTGCGAGGCCCCCCTAGCCACAGGCATTTTTAACATGGTTGTGAGAGCTCCCCAGGGGAAGGCAGAGAGGGGTGTCAGATGCCGGCTAGTTTCCTTTCTTTAGTCCTTTGCTGTGCACTAGGTACTGTCACTGCGATGGCGCATCTCATGCCCGCGAACCTTTTGTCTGTGTCCCGTCCACAGGCCCCACCCTGGTCTTCTCCTATCTCCTCCTCTCTGTGTCCCCCACATTCTTCATTTTCTTTTGAATTTTATTTTAGAGAGGGAGGGAGAGAGACCACATGTATGAGCACGGGAAAGGGGCAGAGAGAGAGAATCCCAAGCAGGCTCCACACTCAGCACAGAGCCTGACACAGGGCTGGATCCCACAATCCCGGGATCATGACCTGAAGTCAGACACTCAACCGACTGAGCCCCCGAGGTGCCCCTGCTCCACTTTCTTATACACACAAGGTAATGGTGGGGTTTTTTCTCCCCTCCGTTTCTGACCTCAATCAGGGCATGGACCATGTGTGTTGGGGTCATTAGAGTTCCCCAGTATCTGTGCAATGGATGCCAAGGCCTCTTGAAGCAGTAAGGAGGTACCCTGGGCCGGGGGCTGGGCAGACACTGCTTACACTCTACAAAGAGGAGCCATGGGACCTTCCAGAGGCAGGACTAGCACCATCTGCTTTTTATTTTGATTTTGAAAACAACAACAAAAAAAAGCCAACATATTTGAAAAACACAAAGTTTTAAAGATTGTCCTAATCCCACACCTTAAACATATACACAAAGCAGTGAACATCTGCAAGGCCTCCCTGTGCCCAGTCCATCTACTCCGCAACCTCCTCCCGTCGCCCCCCCCCACACACACACACAGGTAAGCTATGGCAAGTTGGATCGGAAGGCTTTGTGAATTTTCTTTTTTATAAAAATCTCCATATACATACAGCAGTTTTACCAACAGAGACAGATTGCTCGTGATTAATCTCCTGGTCCATATGAACGGTCCTGTCAAGTGGCCCACGACGGTAGGGGCCAGGCTTCTTTCCACATCTCTCCACTCCTGGACACTTAGGCAGCATGACAACCCTAATACCTTGGGCTCAGGATTACTCTTCTACTGAACAGACTCACGTAAGCAAGGTTAAAGGGGAGCGCTATGTGGCAGCTGTGTTTTCTGTAGATGCTACCAAACCGCTTTCCACCAATGTGGTGACATGCGTGCCCAGAATTGCAGCCAACAGGCCTGTGTGCGCGCTCCCTGAAGGAGGGTCTAGCAGCAGTTTCTAGTTCTTTCGGCCCAGCACCTCCTCTTGGGTCCTCCTGGCGCCTGGGGCCGCCCACTAGGGGGAAGAGCTCTACGCCACGGCTTCAGGCTTCACCAGATCCTACCTTGGAGCCCAGTGCTTCTCCCCATCGTGAAGGGCAGTAGGCCTCAGATCCCGCGTCCCCCCAGGGAGCCGAGGCTCCGGGGCTTCGGCAGGGACGGTAAGGGGAGGGCTCCTCTCAGGACCCCAGGTTCTTCCGGCGCAAACCCCCGCCCTCCCCCCCCCCCGCTCCCCCCCCTCCTCCCGCCCCGCACCAGCTCTAGGAAAAGAGGACAGGAGGCTAAGGGCCAGGCTTCTGCAGGCGGGACCTCGGGCTTCAAGAACAAAGTGTCTTCCTGGGGGGGTACCTCCAGGGGACACTGAGGGGACCCGGCCCCGGGCAGGGATGGAGGGTACCCGGGGGGCTGTGGCTCTGCCAGGTGCCCAGACCTGGGCACCCTCCCCGAAGCCTGGCTGAGGCCGCACCCCCACCCCGTACCTTTCGGGGCGTGCTGCTCCCCCGCAAAGCCCGCGATTGCTGCCCAGCGCCCCCACTCTCGGCGCCGCAGGGCCGGCGCAGCGCCCCCCCACCCCCTCAGGCAGGCCGCCCGGCCGCCCCTCCGCCGGGACTCACCGCGCCCGGCCGCCCGCGCCCCACTTCCGCTCCAGCGCACGTGCTCTGCCCACAGGTCCGCGGAAGGCGCGGCTGCGACAAAGTATCGAGGCCGCGGCCAATCCGCGCGAGGGCTCCGCCCGACGACCCTGGGCCTCTGGGCCTGCGCCCCTGCGTGAAGGAGGTCTCCCCTGAGTTCGTGCGGGTTCTCGGTTGGGGGAGGGAGGCGCCGACAAGTTGTGGGGGCCTTGGGCGTTCTGGAAGAACCAGGACTTCCTGGGCGATCACAGGGGCAGTGAAGCCTGGCTCTGCGCGTCCTCAGACGCAGGAAGGAGCGGGACCAGGGTCTTGGGGGTCGTGGGCTGTAGAGAGAGCCCTGCTCGGCGGTGTAGGGAAAGGCGCCAGGACCCTCGTGCCCCTGCGGCGGGAGCAGGAGAAAGCTGTGACCTTTGACTGACCCCCACACCAGGCACCCCGTGGCGGAGCCAAAGCCCAGCTGAGGGCGCAGTTCTTGGGGCAGACATTCCCCTCCCGCATCCCCACCCTGACCCCTGCTGGAGGAGGGCGCCTTTCAAATCCAGACCCCCCCTAGGAGATGAGGTCGAGACAGAGGTCCCTGTGGAGGGTGCGGGGTCTGCGGCGCAGTGGGGGACTCCTGTAGCCGGGCTCCTAGAGCGGCCACCGGGGACAGCCCCTTGCGCCTCCGACCCCGGATCTCCGGCCCAGAGATCTTCCGACCTAGGATGGCCCCGGGCGGGTCATCTAAGATTCTCTGAAGCCAAAGCTTAAAAGCTTATGCAAAAGACTTTGGCGGGAACATAAACATTTCAGCGTTTGATCAAGTGAAAATCTGGAAACAACCCAAGTGTCTGGTGAAAGATTTGCTAAATAAATCACGCTTCAGAAAGAGAACGGGCTCCTGGAAGGTTCTTAGTAATTCCGCTGCAGAAGAATGTATATTGGCCTGACCCTGTCATGATACATTGTACAATAAAAAAGGGGTGTTACAAGACAGAGTGAGATGAGCCGATTTGAAAGGTACAAGCATAGAATGATACAGGCCACGTTGTTAAACTCTGCTTGAACGTAGGCATAGAATTACTATTTTACTTCATTATTTTTATTAGGCGTTTTAATTTTCTTTTTACTTACCACGTTTTCTATTTTTTATAAAAAGAAGAGTCTATATTTCCATTTTTAAGGTTCTTTTCAAGGAATGGGAAGAGAAAACAACAGGGTTGTAGGAAGCAGTCCTGACTGACGAAGTACAGATGACCTTTGAACAAAAGGGGGTAAATTACAGGGTCTAAAGGCACCTGAGTGGCTAGATCAGTTGAGCAGCGAACTCTTGATTTCGGCCCAGGTCATGATTCCGGGGTGGTGGGATGTAGCCCAGCATGGGCTCCAAGGTGAGCATAAAGCCCGCTTAAGATTTTCTCTCTCCCCCGTCCTCCTTCCCCACTCACGTGTGCTCTCTCTCTTCTCTCTCTCTCAAATAAAGAAACAAATAAATAACTATACAAGTCCATTTATACCTGGACTTTAAAAAAGCAAATACAGTACCTTAAATATATTTTCTCTTCCATATGATTTTCTTAATAATACTTCTAAGAATACATGGGGCGCCTGGGTGGCGCAGTCGGTTAAGCGTCCGACTTCAGCCAGGTCACGATCTCGCGGTCTGTGAGTTCGAGCCCCGCGTCGGGCTCTGGGCTGATGGCTCGGAGCCTGGAGCCTGTTTCCGATTCTGTGTCTCCCTCTCTCTCTGCCCCTCCCCCGTTCATGCTCTGTCTCTCTCTGTCCCAAAAATAAATAAACGTTGAAAAAAAAAATTTTTTTTTAATTAAAAAAAATACTTCTAAGAATACAATATAAAATACATATAACATATAAAATATATGTTAATTAGCTATGTCATCAGTAAGGCTTCTGGCCAACAGTAGCTTATTAGTAGTTAAGATTTGGGGAAGTTGAAGTGATGGGGTTCTTGAGCAAACAGCCAAGAAAGAATTCTTGAGACGTCTTTGGTGCAAAAAGGTGATTTTATTAAAGCACAGGACAGGACCCATGGACAGAAAGCTGCACTGGGGTTGTGAGGAGTGACTGATTATATACTTTTAAGTGAGGGTTAGGGATAGCGTAAGACTCTACAGGATTTGGAAGCAAGGCTTTCGGGACCTTGAGGGGCGAGCTGCTGTTAAGATGAGGTTACTTTCAGTCTTTGATAAAACAAGAACATTGAGGAAGTAAGGCAACCATGAGTTCCTCGAGGAAGGTGACGCTCTGCGTATTTCAGGTGTCTGTCATTGGGCTGCAAGCTGTAAGGAGATTTAATTTATGCTACATTTCTCTTGCCTTTGTTTCCCTCATCAAAAGCTCATACATGGATTTTCAACTGCATGTGGCTGGTGTCCCTAACCCCACGTGTTCAAGAGTCAACTGTATAGTGAGGCTGGAGCATCCCTGATATGGGTGAACACAGGGGGAATTAGGGATTTGCTACAGCATACCCTCGCATTTACAGTGAAATCTTGCTGTTAGTCTTTTTCTCTAGGACCCACTAGATGCTCAATGAAAATATTCCTGATTGCTCTCCAGTGAATTAAAAAGTCAATGGAGGGGTGCCTGGGTGGCTCAGTCGGTTGAGCTTCTGACTTCGGCTCAGGTCATGATCTCACAGTCTGTGAGTTCAAGCCCCGCGTCGGGCTCTGTGCTGACAGCTCAGAGCCTGGAGCCTGCTTCAGATTCTGTGTCTCCCTCTCTCTGACCCTCCCCTATTCATGCTCTGTCTCTCTCTGTCTCAAAAATAAATAAACATTAAAAAAAATTTTTTTTAATTTTAAAAAAGTCAGTGGAACCTAAAATGTAAATCTACATTATTGAATTAAGTTCAAATGTAATTCAACAAATTACACGATCCTAATTCACTAATATAACATCAGTTACTTTTTTTGGTTGCCATTTGCTGAACACTCAGTGTGTCCCAAGAAAGATATTATTATATGAGCCTCCCACCCCCACCCCCGAACTAAGACTATGTTCCCTTGTTACTGATCAGGAAATAGGTCCAGTGAATATTAAAACACCTTCCAGAGGCCCTGCACCAATAACAGACAAGGAAACATCTGTTCTTAACTTCAGCACATAACTATTTCTAAGCTTTCTAAATTGGGACGAACACTTCATAAGCTGCACTTTTGATAGAGGTTTGATCTCCCAACAAAAGATAGTGCCAAAGTGTGGCTGGCCTGTGCCCATTGTGAACAAGGACTGCCTCTCTCCCGGTCTTCCATGCTTTCTAATGTAGATGAAATCATTAGCACATAACACATTCTAAAGAATACTTCTCCTTCCAGATTTTCTGTTCTCTCCAAGACACAGGCTACCTGGGGTGGACTCTCAGTTCAATTACTTGACAACTATATGAACTCGGCCAAATTACTGGTCACCTGCACGTTCTTTCATCTTTGGTAATATAGAGATAATAACAGAACCCTTCATGGGATTGAGATAATTAGTCAATATTCAAAAAGTGCTGTCTTCATCATCATCATTTTGTTTCTTGTGTATACTATTTATTTTTAACACATTTAAAATCTGGCAAGGTAGTTTCCTGCATATTACTTTTGCTTAGAAAATCTCTGGTGGGGCACCTCACCAGTTCAGTTGGAGGAACATATGACTTGATCTTGGGGTCATGGGTTTGAGGTCCCACACTGGACATGGAGACTTGGGGAAAACCCTGCGGGGAAGAAAGTTTTTGGTGATTCATGCACTTTCCCCTGTCATGATTCGTTGAACACAATTTTTAAAATCCCTGATCCACAGAAGGCTGGGAGGCAATCTAGATCAGCCTGCTAGGAACCTCTGCTTCACCCTGAAGCCCTCTTCTCTGCAGGGAATATCACCTTCATTACCATGGGTTCCCCTGAGGGGATTCAGGTCCCATTTCTCACTGCCTTCTCAGTGGTCCCAGGGTAAGTACCTCTCGGGAGATCTGTTAGATTTTTTCATGTCTGTTTGCATATTAGATGGTTTGTAGCTGTTGGAGACCAGTCCTTTGGACCCCTTCACTGCGTTCACACAACTATAGCGAGCTGGTCTCCTGGGAAACATCCTAGGAA
Organism: Prionailurus viverrinus; assembly: GCF_022837055.1. Classification (NCBI taxonomy): domain Eukaryota; kingdom Metazoa; phylum Chordata; class Mammalia; order Carnivora; family Felidae; genus Prionailurus; species Prionailurus viverrinus. Next base: position 375,160 of record NC_062572.1, read on the forward strand.
GAAGATGCCTGACAGAAAAAAGAGATAGGGGACTTGATGTCCTGGGTAAAATTCTGTAAAGGACTGAGGGAACATAAACAAGAGCTTAAGAGTGGTCATGAAAGTAGGCAGATGTGGATGGGGGACAGGCAACAGGAAAGCAGGACCTCAACTTAAAGTACCCTCCCAGAGGGCATTAGAAATGGCTCCCTGTTCTGCTATGACAGAAACAGTTCAGACTAACAGCCCTGCTAGAGGGTTGAACCCTTTTCTTTCACAAACTTGATGAGTCTGACAAGATGCACCTCTACATGAAGATCTTCTGATGGGTCAAAGCATTGCAGTGTCCTCTTCTGGGTCATGGTCCAGCACCCCACTCCCAACACCACCACGATGGCATGCCTCCTTCATGACTCTGGGTTCCAGCTTTAGGGCAATGACTCAGCAGGTGGGGAGACCAACACTCCCTGGAGTCTAGATCTGTAAGTTTGGGGACATGTTACAGATGCCCACCCAAGAGGGTAACTCACTGGTGTATAGCTACAGAACTGGTAGAAGGGCTGAGGTTAACTCACATCCATCTGATTACAAAGTATGTGGATTTCTTTTTGACATGAGCCACTGCTTGTTGGACACAGGCTTTCTGCCACGAGTATGCCCCCTGGGAGCAGAGGGATGTGATGTCTACCAAGCTTACTGAGATGGAGGGTGGGAGAGAAGGAGGGGAGTGTCCGTGTAACCTGCATTCTATCATTACTCAGCAAACTTTCCTGATGCTTCTCATACTGCAGGCCTATGCTGGGCACTGACATCAGAAATGAATGTGTATTCCTGCACCTGAGGAATCCATCCCCTCAAAAAAGAGTTGTTGATTGCCTACCCTGAGTAGAGCAGGAAGGAAAAAATGATTTGTGTATTTTTGTTGTTGAAAAACAGGTATAAAAAGATGTTTAACCAAAAGCATTTGCTTAAATTGGCTTAATACTACATGTAAATAGCTGAATGAAAATATAAGTGCAAAACCGTGAAAATACATTTTGTCATGGTGAAAATTCTTAATGATTTTGATTCTGTGTTTTTTCTATTGAGAAATAACTTCCATGAAGTGCACAAATCTCAAGGGTATACCTCTGATTTTTTAATATATGTATATACTTGTGCCGCCATGTCTCCAGCACGCTGTGGGGTCTCCTGTGCTCATTTCCAGTCACTATCCCCACAGAGTAACCACTTTTCTGACTTAAGTCTGCACAGATCAGCCTTGCCTGTTTTTGTACTTCACATAAGTAGAAAACCAACACCCAAATCAAGATAGAGCATACTTTAGCATGCTAACAGGCATCATTGGTGCCCATTGGCACCACTGGCATCATCGGGTCAGTACATCCCAAAGACAATCACCGTTTTGGCTTCTATTGCCACAGGTAAGTTTTGCCTTTTCTTAAATTTCATATAAGTGAAATTATATAGTATATATTCCTTTGAGTTTGGCTTCTTTTACTTCACAGTGTTTTAAGATTCATCCATGCTGTTGCATGCATCAATAGTTCATTACTTCTTACTGTGGTGTAGAATTCTGTGGTTTCATTATACCACAAACTGTTTCTCCCTTCAACTGTTGGAATTTTAAGTGTTTGCAGTTCATATATTATCGATGAGATGCCACAAACATTCTTGTGACATTTCAGAGTGAACACATGCGCTCACTTCCCTTGGGTATACAACCAGGAGAAGAAAAGCTGAGTTATCTCATAGGCATATGTTTAGTCTTCGAAGAAACTGCCCAACCATTTTCCAAAGAAGCTGTACACATGTACCTTCCCACCAGCTAGGTATGAGGCCAGTTTTTCCACTTCCTTGCCAATACTTGTTGGATGTTGTGAGTCTGATCTATTCTGGAGGGTGTGTGGTGAAACACCACTGCAGTTTGTATTCCCTAATGACTAATGGTGATGAGCATACGTGATGTGCATATGTCTATTTGGTTATCTTTTTGTGACATGCTCAACTTCTTTGCCCATTTGCCTTAAGTTTTCTTACTGATTTGTAGCAGTTCTTTATAAAACTTGGATCTATGTTCTTTTCATATTTGTGTAATGAAAATACTTTTTCCCAGCCAGTAGCTCTTCTTTTCAGTTTCTTAAAGATGCGTTTAGGAAAAAATGCTTGGTGTAATGCAATCTTTTATGGTTGATACTTTTATATTCTATTTGCTAAATCTGCCTCTTCAAATGCCACATGTCCCCCCACTGTAACCTAGAGGCTCTACTTTCTTCCCTTTACTTTTAGGTATACAACTCATCTGGAAATCATTTTAACTTCTAGAATGAACTATGTCGTGTCAATTTTTTTTCCGGATGGATATCCAATTGACCTAGCCCATTTGACCTTTTACTGTATTGCAGTGGCACTTTTCTCTTAAATCAGATGCTGATACAAGTGTGGGTCTGTTTCTGCGTTCTCTGATCTGTTCCACTGGTTTATTTGTCTAGCTTTACACAAAACCATACTATTTTAATCTTGGTGTAAGTCTTGATTCTCAGTGTGTACCCTTCAATGTTCTTCCTCTTTGGGCTATACTTTACTTTGCATTTCCACATAAATTTTATGATCAGTTCATTAATTTTCACAGAAGTATATGTACTAGGACTTTACTTGAGATTGCATTGAATCTATAGACCAGTTAGGAAATGTTTGAGAAAAATATTGGGTCTTCTGATCCATGATTATGAAATAGATCTCAATTTATTGAATTTCATGCAATATTTAGTAGTTTTCTGTGTATAAACTTTTCACACTTCCCTTCAGATTTATGTCTGTCACTTAATGTTTTTGATTCTGTTGTCAATGGTACTTTTAGTCCCATTTCTGTTTTTGCAATATAGAGAAATACAGTTGTTTTTTTAATGTTTATTTATTTTTGAGAGAGAGAGCACGAGCAGGGGAGGGGCAGAGAGAGAGGGAGACACAGAATCTGAAGCAGGCTCCAGGCTCTGAGCTGTCAGCACAGAGCCCCACACAGGACTTGAACTCAACAAACTGTGAGATCATGACCTGAGCCAAAGTCGGATGCCTAACTGAGCCACCCAGGTGCCCCAGTTGATTTTTTTATATTGGCCTTCTATCTAGCAACTTTGCTAGATTCTCATTAATTCTAACAGTTAATTTTTAGATTATTTTGGATTTTTCTAACTACACAAACATGTTGTTTTTCATTGCTTTCTTTCTAATCTTTACACTTTTTAAAGTTCATATATTTATTTTGAGAGAGAGAACAAGCTGAGGTGGAGCGGAGTGAGATGGGGACAGAGGATCTGAAGCGGGCTCTGTGATGACAGCAGAGAGCCCGATGAGGGGCTCAAACTCAAGAACCGTGAGATCAACACCTGAACTGAGATCAACAGTTGGACACTTAACTGACTGAGCCACCCAGGCGCCCCAGTTATCTTTACACTCAAAAAAAATTTTTTTTTTAATTGCAGGGGCACCTGGCTGGCTCAGTTAAGTGTCCAACTGTTGATCTCAGCTCAGGTCTTGATCTCAGGATCTTGAGTTCAAGCCCTGCATTGGGCTCCGCTCTGGGCACGCAGCCTACTTAAAAATAAAAATTAAAACAAATATATTGCATTGACTAGGACCACCAATCTTCAATGTTGTCAGTTTTCTATTCTTGTATGAGAGGAGAAGGCATTAAATATTTCACCATGAAAAGCAATCATGATGTGTTTACATCATGAAGTATTTTGCAGATTTCTTTTGTAGATACCCTTTATCAGATTAAGGAAGTTCCTCTCTAGTACTATTTTTAAAACACTGCTATGAACACCTGTTTATCAACTTTCTTTCTACATCTCATACTATTTTTCTCCTTTATTCTGTAAATGTGGTATATTACAGTGGGGTTTTTTTTTTGAAAAAATTTTTTTTTACTTTAAAGCATCTTTGCATGGATAGGCTAAACCATACTTGACTGTGATGTAATTTTTATAAATCACTAGATACAGGCCAGTTTCTGTAGTGTAGTGGTTATCATGTTTGCCTCACAAGAAAAAAACAGATACAGTCTGCTAATTTTTTGTTTAGGACTTACACATCACTGTTTTTGAGAAAAAGATAGGTCTACAGTTTCATTTCATCCCATGTGTCTGTGGCATCAAAGTTACACTGGTCTCCTAAAAAGTATTGAGAAGTATTCTCTGGAAATTTTTATAGTGCTGAAATTATGTCTGCATTAAATGTGAGGAATAATTCACTAGTGAAGTTATCTAGGCCTCAAGCTTTTTTTGTGGAAAGGCTTTAAATTTGGAATTCAATTTCTTCAACAGATTCAGGACTAACTCATTTTACTTCTTTTTGTGTCAGTTTTAAGTTGTGATTTTCAAGGAATTTATCCATATCATCAAAACTATCAAATGTGTTTCCCTATTATATCACCTTCTTTGACTTGCATTTATCTTTTATATTTATTCATTATTTGTTTATTCATGATTCATTATTTATTTTCATGTAAAATCCATTATGATATTCCCATTTTCATTCTGGATATTGGCAGTGTCTCTTTTCTCTTTCTTGCCTTTTCTTTATTGGAAATGAATTTTATCAGTCTTACTAAGGACCAACTTTTGGTGATACATTTTTCTCCCAGTACATTTTTTTGTTGTTGTTGTTGTTATTTAATCATTTTCTGCTCTTTGCTATTGCCTTCCTAATCTGGGCTTAATTTGCTTTGCTTTTCTAGCTTCATTAAATAAAGGGCTAGAAAATACATTTTTAATCTTTTTCTCTTCTAATATGTTCATTTAAAGCTAAACATTTTCCTTTAAATACTGCTTAGCATTGTATTTTGCTATCATTTATGTAAAAGTGTTTCCTATTTCTTCAAATTTCTCAGTCTAAAGTTACTATTTTTTCCATTAATTAGTATCTAGGAGGAAGAGACTTTGAGACTGTAATATTTGTTTCTCATTACATTTTTGCTCACAAGTTTTAACATCCATTGATAATTCCTGACTGAAACAACCTTTACGATAATGGTTGCCAAATGGTGACTTTCTAATTTCATCATTTTTTCTACATTTATCAGTTTGAATTCTATTGTCACAAAGAGTTTTCCTCCTTCTTTTCATCCGTTATTTCAACGCAATGTATTTTTGTTGTTGTTGTTGTTTCATTTGGCCCTTTGTTCTTCCAAATGATTTCTTTTGTGATTTAGGAAGTTTTCTATTTTGGGGGGAGCGGGAGATGTTACTTTTCTAACTTTTTATGGTTCCCTGAATCTCATTTTTCTCAATCTGTTATAATCAGCCTATCAGTTGAGATAGTATCCTTTTTGGTTTTCTAATATCAATGACATTACTTCCCCCATCCCTCTCTCTCCTCTTCCCAAGCTTACTCACATTCTTCCTACTTTATCAGCAAATATATTTATATGGCATTCTTCCATCTTTGCTCAACCTTGATTTAGCTTTCTGTTGAGGGTTTTTGCATCTATGTTCATGACGACCATTTGCAGTTTTGCCTATTTGTAATATCTTCGTCAGGTTTTGTTATCAGTGTAATGCTGACCACATAAAATGGGTTAAGAAGTATTCTTCCTCTTCTATATTCTAGAAGAATTTGTATAGAACTGGTATTATTTCATCCTGAAATGTTTGGTAGAATTCACCGTGAAATGATATGAGCTTGGATTTTTCTTTGTGGGAAGGTTTTTAACTATAAATTCAATTTCTTTAGTAGTTATAGGGCTATTCAGGTTTACCCATTTATGCATAAGTGACTTTTGATAGTTTGTCTGTCAAGAGTTTTAGTCCACCTCCACCAACAGGTACGTGAAAAGATGCTTAACATCATTCATCATTAGGGAAATGCAAATCAAAACTAAAATGAGATATCACTTCACACCTGTCAGAATGGCTAAAATAAAAAACACAAGAGGTGCCTGGGTGGCTCAGTCAGTTAAGCAGCTGACTTCGGCTCAGGTCATGAACTAGTGGTCCGTGGGTTCAAGCCCCACCTCGGGCTCTGTGCTGACAGCTCGGAGCCTGGAGCCTGCTTCAGATTCTGTCTCTCTCTCTCTGCCCCTCCCCTGCTCATGCTCTGCCTCTTTCCATCTCTCACAAATAAACGTTAAAAAAAAAACAAACACAAGAAACAAGTGTTGGCAAGGATGTGAAGTAAAAGGAGCCCTCTTATTAGTAGGCGTGTGAACTGGTGCAGCCACTGTGGAAAATAGTATAGAGGTTCCTCAAAAAATTAAAAATAGAACTACACTGTGATGCAGTAATTATACTACTGGGTATTTGCCCCCAAAATACAAAACAAACAAACAAACAAACACGAAGTCAAAGGGATATATGCACCCCTATGTTTATAGCAGCATTATTTACAATAGCCAAGAAATGGAAGCAGCCAAGTGTCCACTGATAGGTGAATGGATAAAGAAGACATAGCATATACATACAATGGACTATTAGCCATAAAAAAGAATGAAATCTTGCCATTTGCAATGACATGGATAGAGCTAGAGAGTATAATGCTAAGCAAAATAAGTCAGAAAAAGACAAATACCATATGGTTTCACTCATGTGTATAATTTAAGAAACAAATGAGCAAAGGAGAGAGAGGGAGAGAGGAAGGGAGGGAGGGAGGGAGGGAGGGAGGGAGAGAGAGAGAGAGAGAGAGAGAGAGAGAGAGACTCTTAACTGTAGAGAACACACTGATTGTTACCTGAAGACAGGTGGATGGCGGGGGGGGGGGGGGGAATGGGCGAAAGAGGTTGATGAGGATTAAGAAGTGAACTTGGCGTGATGAGCACTGGGTGATGTAGGGAGTTGTTGAATCACTATACTGCGTATCTGAAACTAATATAACACCGTATGTTAACTACACTGGAATTAAATTTAAAAACAAAAAACAAAAACAAAAAAAAATAATTTAGTGCATCTCATCACAGTTGTCAGATTTATATGTGTAGTGTTTTTTTGGGGGGAGGGTTACTTCATTGCTTTCTGGTCTTATTTTCATTATTTTATTTGTATTTACTTTCAGCTTATTTTACTGTTCTTTTTCTAGTTTCTTAAGGTAACAGTTTAGGTTATTGATGTGAGATCTTTACTTTTTTCTAATATGAGCATTTAATGTTACAAATCCTCTATAAGCACTGCTTTTTTATCTCACAATTTTTGATTTGCAGTATTTTTTTTGTTCAGTTCAAAAAATATATATATATATATATATACATATATATATATAATTTTTTTGAGATTTCTCTGGTCCATGGGTTATTTGGAATTGTGTTGCTTAATTTTCAAGTATTTGGATATTTTACTGTTCTTTTTGCTATTGGTTTCTTATTAAATTGCATTATAGTCTGAAGACAATTTGCATGATTTTTTTTTTAAGTTCCAGTTTATGACCAAAGACATGACCCACATTGCTAAATGCTTCATGAACAATTGAAAAGAATGTGTATTCTACTGTTGGATGTTCTAGAAATGCCTATTGGATCCCGTTTGTTGATAGCAGTATTCAGTTAATTTTATAGCCTTGCTGAATTTTGGTCCCCACATTTTGTTACCCAGAAATAAATGTTGGTACACCTGGGTGGTGCAGTTGGTTAAATGTCCAACTCTTGATGTCTCTCAGGTCATGATCTTGCAGTTTGTGAGCTTGAGCCCGCATTGGGCTCCACGTGGAGCCTGCTTTGGATTCTGTCTCTCCTTCTCTCTGCCCTTCCCCCACTTGTTCTTGTTCTCTCTCTCTCTCCCTCCCTCTCTCAAAATAAATATTTAAAAAGAAAAAAAAGGAAAGAAAGAATTGTTGCAATGCCCAATTACAATGGTGGAGTGTATTTCTCCTTCCAGTAGTTTTTGAATGATTTTGAAGCTTTGATGTGAAATGCGTGCACATTTAGGATTGTCTGGTGGAATTACTTTTTTATCATTATACAATATCCCTCTTTATTTCTGGTGATTTTCTTGGCTCTTAATACATATTTACCTAGAGAAAAGGGTACATATTTTCTAGTGTCAGCTGTGAGATTGGGAAATGGGGTGTAGGTCAGAATCAATTTAATCTGGTATTAAGCTGTGTCTGGGCTTTGTTTCAGCTTCTCATTTAGTGCACAACTGCTTTCAAATATTCTGAGGACAGGATCAGGATATTTTCCTCAGAGGGCCTAGGATCTCAGCATGAGAATATTCTAGACACTTGCTTGTGCTCACAGCCAAGCCGCCAGCTTTCGGTGAACTACTTACCTCTTTGCCTTACTGTCTCACTGCTTTCTGGGTTGCTAAGGTCTCTTTGCTTTCCAATTCTTAGGATTTCCAGGCTCCCAGAGATGTTTCATGCTGCTGCCTAGTCTCTGGGTCCTCTGAGGACAGCAGCCCTGCACTCTGGGAAGGCCTACAAGATATTGGGAGTCTCTCAGCTCTCCTGACCCTTCTCCAGTCTTTTGTAATAGATTTTAATGCCTGGGGGTGGCTTTCATATATGTGTGTTCTCAGTTCTCTGCCCATCCCTTAGCCTAAAAGTCCGGAGTGCTTCTAATGGATTTCTCTCAACTGTTGCCCTGTCACCTTCCTTCAGATAGTATCTGCCTTCCACTTAAAGGAAAACCTGGGCATCTCAACAGGATTTAAAAAAATTTTTCTCTAACTGGGAATGCAAGCTGGTGCAGCCAGTCTGGAAAACAGTATGGAGGTTCCTCAAAAAACTAAAAATAGAACTACCCTACGAGCCAGCAATTGCACAACTAGGCATTTATCCACAGGATACAGGCGAGCTGTTTCGAAGGGACACATGCACCCCCATGTTTATAGCAGCACTATCAACAATAGCCAAAGTATGGAAAGAACCCAAATGTCCATCGATGGATGAATGGATAAAGAAGATGTGGTATATATACACACCCGCAATGGAGTATTACTCGGCAATCAAAAAGAATGAAATCTTGCCATTTGCAACTACGTGGATGGATGGAACTGGAGGGTATTATGCTAAGTGAAATTAGTCAGAGAAAGACAAAAATCATGACTTCACTCATATGAGGACTTCAAGAGACAAAACAGATGAACATAAGGGAAGGGAAACAAAAATAATATGAAAACAGGGAGGGGGACAGAACAGAAGAGGCTCATAAATATGGAGAACTGAGGGTTACTGGAGGGGTTGTGGGAGGAGGGATGGGCTAAATGGGTAAAGGGCATTAAGGAATCTACTGCTGAAATCATTGTTTCACTATATGCTAACTAATTTGGATGCAAATTTTAAAAAATAAAATTAAAGTATTTTTCTCTATCAATATCGCACTTGTCATACTATCTCTGAGGGTTCCAGGAAGACCCATGGGAAAGAGTTGCCCGGATGCTCCTTCGTGGCGGGGGCACTTTGGGATTCTGATGTGTCACGCCAGTCCACAGGCAACTGCCTGCTTGTCTTGCTTTCCCTTTTGCTACGTGGACCCTCTCCTCTTCCTGCAGTTTCACCAAGGATGAGAGCAGAAACTCTCTTCTCTTACAGAAAGTGCTTTCTACTTCCTACCGCCATGCTCACTGGGGTTTGTGCTCTGTTTCTAAGATGTCGTAGCTTGCCCAGTCTAACCAGAAGCAGAGCAACACAACTGATACGCATCCAGTAGAGATCCTACTCTATTTGCAATTCTCTGTGTTTGCCTGAGGTTTATTTTGGTTTTCCTAAATAGACAACCATACCTCCAAACAATGGAAGTTTTTTTTTTCCTGCCCTCACCCCCAATTCCTTGTTTCCACACATTGGCTAGAATTATCACACACTGTTCAATAAAAGTGATGGCCATTCTTGTAATTTTCTTAATATAATGGCAGATATCTACCAATAAGTACTTATGTCCAGTTTTGGAACATTCTGTTTGCAAAGTTAAAGGATTTAATTTCCATTCCTAATTTAATAATATTGAAAAATTATCTAGGGTATTACATTCCATCAAATGTGTTATCTACACATATTGAGATAATCACATGGCCTTTCTTTTATCCGGTAGTGTGATTAATTTTATGAAGATTTTCTAAATATTAAATCTCCCAAACATCATAATGTATTTTTATAGGGTGACATTCAGCTGCATATAACAGATCCAACACCCTTCCTACCTAAAAAAGAAAAGGTGGCTTAAACAAGGCAGTTCATGCACCCTTGTGTAAAAGATATTCAGATGTTAGTAGTGTAGAGCTGCTATAGCAGCCCCGTCATTACCAGAAAGCACAGACGCAGGTGGCTTCTGTCCTTGAGATGAATCCAGGTTCCACAATGGATGCTCCATCTCCAACCATCATGTGTGCTGTGTATTAAAGTGGGAAATGATTCCAGAACACTAGGGGGCTTTCCCCATTGTTTTCTTTTTTAAAAAAAATTTTTTTTTCAATGTTTATTTATTTTGGGACAGAGAGAGACAGAGCATGAACGGGGGAGGGGCAGAGAGAGGGAGACACAGAATCAGAAACAGGCTCCAGGCTCCGAGCCATCAGCCCAGAGCCCGACGCGGGGCTCGAACTCACGCGAGATCACGCGAGATCTCGCGAGATCGTGACCCGGCTGAAGTCGGACGCTCAACCGACTGCGCCACCCAGGCGCCCCATCCCCATTGTTTTCTTTACAGCCTTTCCATTAGACACTGTCAGCAACCTCTACTTCATTACTCAGAATTTAGTAGCAAGATACTTCACTACAAAAACAATGGAGAAAATGTAACTTTTTGGCTGAGCACATTGTCAGTATGAAAACTACAGTGATTGGGCACCTGGGTCGCTCAGTCAGTTGAGCGGGTCCGGCTCTTGATTTCAGCTCAGGTCATGATCTCACTGGTTCATGGGTTCAGGCCCCGTGTCCGCAGTGCAGAGCCTGCTTGGGATTCTCTCTCTCCCTCTCTCTCTGCCCCTCCCCTGCCTCAATATAAATAAATCAACTTTAAAATAAAAAGGCACAGTGACTCTGTTGGTAATGAAGGGACATTGGGTTCATGACTAGTAGTCTGCTACACGTATTGTCATGGCTTTAAAAAAAAAAAAAACCTCCACATTGTTGAATTCATTTTGCTATTAGATTTAGTACATTTTAACCTATGTTCATAAATACGAATCATGAATTATCCCCCCCCCATGTTGATTTTTGGGAAAAACCGTAAAATGCTGGATTATCTTTCCTTGAATTTTCCTGAGAATTATCAGCTATTACTAAAAGTCTGGGGCTGGGGCAGGGTTAGAAGGGCTAGACAGATTTCAAGCCAGAGATTCAATTTTTTACTTTTTCTTATTGTTTGTTGGTTGTAAATCTATTCATTCTGTTAAATTTCATTTACCTGGTAGATTTTCTTTTTTTTAAGATTTTATTTTATTATTGTATTTTTTTAATGTTTGAGAGAGAAAGAGCGTGAGTGGGGGAGAGGCAGAGAGAGGAAGACACAGAATCCGAAACAGACTCCGGGCTCTGAGCTGTCAGCACAAAGCCCAATGCAGGGCTCGAACCCATGAATCATGAGATCATGACCTGAGCCAAAGTCAGACACTTAACCAACTGAGCCACCCAGGCACCCCTATTTTATTTTTAAGCAATCTCTACGTGCAACATGGGGTTCAAACTCACAACCCTGAGATCAAGAGTTGCACACTCTACACTGACCAGTTGCCCCAAATTTTCTTTTTAAGATTAAGAACTTAATGTTAGCATTAGCCTTTCCCACAGTATTGGATTTCAACGTTGTTGAAACATTATAATGTTGTCAACATTATATCAACATTTCTACTGGGCAAGGTTGCATGTGGATTTGCATCACACGATACATTCACACAATTCATTATTATGTGTGAATCTTCCTCAGAACATCTATGACAGAACGCATACTCATTATATTTTCCAGATGTAGGGAATACACTTGATCAAGTATCTGACATTCTTCCCTCATGCAAACTTTCTCTTCTCTTCTGTGAATCATCCTTCTTTACTCCAGGGATCTTTAGATTGCATCCTGTGTAATGAGCTGAACACAGGAAGGACCAGGCATTCAGAAATCATTAAACACCTCCTTCAAAGAAGGAGGGTAAATGGTGGGATTCCCTCCTCAAGTACAGAGGACAAAGTGGGAGGGGATTCAGGAGTATCTGTGGCTTGAGGGGCACCTGGGCAGCTCAGTCGGTGGAACGTCCGACGTGATCTCAGGGTTCATGGTTTCAACCTGCACGTCAGGCTCTGTGCTGACAGCTCAGAGCCTCCAAGCAGGTTAGAACCTGCTTCAGGTTCTGTGGCTCCGCCTCTCTCTGCTCCTTCCCTGCACACACTCTGTCTCTCTCTCAAAATAAGTAAACATTTTTTAAAAATTTAAAAAGAAAAACATCTGTGGTTTGCAATACGCTACTCCTGAAGTGTAGCCGTGATTGCCAGGGTCCCAACTCTCTTCAGGTTAATGTTCATTCACATAAAGAAACTGGAGAGGAGGGGCACCTGGGTGGCGCAGTCGGTTAAGCCTCCGACTTCAGCCAGGTCACGATCTCGCGGTCCCTGAGTTCGAGCCCCGCGTCAGGCTCTGGCCTGATGGCTCAGAGCCTGGAGCCTGTTTCCGATTCTGTGTCTCCCTCTCTCTCTGCCCCTCCCCCATTCATGCTCTGTCTCTCTCTGTCCCAAAAATAAATAAACGTTGAAGAAACTGGAGAGGAAAACTGACCTTGTAAGAAGGAAGCTGGCACAGTGACTTTTCCCCATCCTCACTCTACGGCAACACGTACACACGTACCTCGGACAACTGCAGGCTTGGTTCCAGACTACCACAGTGAAGCAAATGTGGCAATAAACCGAGTCAAATGAAGTTTTGTTTCTTAACGCATATAAAAGCTATATTTACACTACACTGTAGTCTATTAAATGTACAGTAGCATTATGTCTAAAAAAAGCAATGTATATACCTTAATTTAAATACATTGCTAAACCATGCTGAGTCTTCAGCAAATCACAATCACTGACCACAGATCACCATAACAAATAATGGCAAGTTTGGAATATTGCAAGAATTAGTGAAATGTGACAGAGACATGAAGTAAGCAAATGCTATTGGAAAAATGAAGCCAATACGTTTGCTCAGTGCAGGGTCACCACATGCCTTCAATTTGGGAAACAGCATTGCCTGCGAAGGACAATAAAATGAGGTGTGCCTGAACACATTTCAGCAGTGCCACTAAATGTGTGATTTAAATACGTTGAAAGCACACCAGATAACTCATACAAAGATAAGTGAGTTAGAATTTTAAAATGACAATAACTAAAGCTATCCTGGGTAATCTATACAGAAAGAACTAATTAATAATTGCAGGAAAATGTTACCAGAAAACAAAAGCTCAGTTTGCTTTTTGGTACTTAAGGAGTCCATGAGAAATTCAAAGTCTGGAATATCTCAGCCTACTTTGACGATCATGTCAAGTCCTTGGTAGGGCACCTTGAATGATGGCCCCATCAGGACCTCACACACTGTGAGAGATTATCTTAGTGAAAATCAAGATGTTCTAACTAGTGAGGGCAGAATAGATTCCAGCTACACAAACACATCAATTATGCACTATAATAATGTACGTAACTAAAGAAGTAGCCACCAGGCCCACTTACAAAAGGTACAAAACAGTAGAAAAGGTTTGTAGTATTGAAATGTATTTTTAATAAATCATATTATTCTAGAAACAAGTTGTATTTCTTAAAAAGAATAAGTCCCTGGGCAATGGCATGTATCTAACTTATCTCTCATATGTGACACTCACAAGTGGAATGCCAAACTACACATAACTCCTATAGTAAAAGGAAGATAACATCTAAATATCCCTGTAGGTCTTATGATGTATTTCTGGTTATCCTGATTATATTTATTTACATTGTAAAAAAAAAAATAAAAAAAAAAAACACTTTATATTCCATTATGAACATGCCTATCATTTATAGTTGAATATTTTCTCCAATATTTTCCTAACAATCTGGAACATCTGGAACATAATTTCCCTTACAATAATTCTTAAATTATCTTCCAAATTAAAATAACAGTGAAGGGAACCTTTCTACTGAGGCTTTACCCCTTTTGACACATTCATAGATCTTCATTCATAATATATTTTTTTAAATAGAAGTTTGTCTTTCCTAGATGAAGAATTTCCCTAATTTATAGCATGATTTCTCCAAGGTATGATTTTCTGATACCTAAAGAGTGTGCAATTTTGATAATTCTGCCATTCATTGCCTTTACACATTCTCTCAGTAAAATCCTATGGTTTAAAATTAATTTCAAAGGAGTGTGCTCCATATTCACTTGCTTTATGAAACTTCCTCTTTGCAAATTTTATCACAGTAAAAAAATAACTTTCCAAAATTCACTTCATTGATATGGCTCCTCACCTGTACAAACTTTAACAAAGGATGACCTACCGGGCTCACTGAATTCATGACATTCCGTGTGCATTTACTGTTTTTATTTTATATGCAAAAAGCAGCTTTCTGTGGGTGCCCTGCCACATGCTGTGCGTTCATAAGGTTTCTATTCAGTATTAGTTTTCTGGTGTACAATGAGATTATTTCAGTTACAGAGTTTCTCTTCTGTATGAATTTGCTGGAGTTTCCTATGAGTTGACTTTTGGAAGAAAGTTTCTTACATTTAATTCATCAATGTGTTTTTCATCTGCATGAGTTCTCTGATGCATAATGAGCTGCGACTTCCAACAAAAGGCTTTCCCACATTCAGTGCATTTACAGGGTTTCTCTCCTGTATGAGTCCTCCGGTGTGCACTGAGAATTGACTTCTGAGAGAAGGTTTTTCCACATTCACTGCATCCATAGGGTTTCTCCCCTGAATGAGTTCTCTGATGTACAATGAGCTGAGATTTCCTAATGAAGGCTTTCTCACATTCACTGCACTCATAGGGTTTCTCTCTTGTGTGCATTCTCTGATGTACCATGAGCCGTAATTTTCCACTGAAGGATTTCTCACACTGACTGCATTTATAAGGGCTTTCCCCTGCGTGAGTTCGCTCATGTACAATGAGTAGTGACTTCCAAATGAAGGCCTTCCCACATTGGCTACATTCATGTGGTTTCTCTCCTGAATGAGTTCTCATGTGTATAATGAGGTAGGACTTGCTACTAAAGGCTTTCCCACAGTCACTGCACCCATAAGGTTTTTCCCCTGCATGAGTTCTCTGATGAGAAATGAGCTGATCTTTCCTATTAAAAGCTTTTCCACATTCACTGCATTCATAGGGATTTTCTCCTGTGTGAATTCTCTGGTGTACAATGAGCTGTGAATTGAAACTGAAGGCTTTCCCACAGTCACCGCATTCATGTGGCTTCTCTCCTGTGTGAGTCCTCATGTGTATAATGAGGTAGGACTTGCTCCTGAAGGCTTTGCCACATTCGCTGCATCCGTAGGGCTTCACTCCTGTGTGACTTCTCTGATGCACAATGAGCTGGGACTTCAAACTGAAGGCTTTCCCACACTGATTACATCCATAGGGCTTTACCCCAGTGTGAACCCCCTGGTGTACAATGAGCTGCGACTTGAAAGTAAAGGCTTTTCCACACTCACTACAACTGTAGGGTTTCTCCCCCGTATGGGTCCTCTGATGCACCATAAGGTTCGACTTGGTGTTAAAGGCTTTGCTACATTCGCTGCATTCAAAGGGTTTCTCGCCTGTATGAGTTCTCTGATGTATAATGAGCTGTGACTTTAAGCCAAAAGTTTTCCCACAGTCACTGCATTCATAGGGCTTCTCCCCAGCATGGGTTCTCTGGTGTGAAATGAGCTGGTATTTCCGGCTGAAGGCTTTCCCACACTCATGGCATTCATATGGACTCTCTCCTGTGTGAATCCGCTGATGTATAACGAGTTGTGAATTGAAACTGAAGGCTTTCCCACAGTCACCGCATTCGTGGAGTTTCTCTCCTGTGTGAGTCCTCATGTGTATAATGAGGTAGGACTTGCTCCTGAAGGCTTTGCCACATTCGCTGCATACAAAAGGTTTCGTTCCTGTGTGACTTCTCTGATGCACAATGAGCTGGGACTTCAAACTGAAGGCTTTCCCACACTGAACGCACCCATAGGGCTTTACCCCTGTGTGAACCCCCTGATGTACAATGAGCTGCGACTTGAAAGTAAAGGCTTTTCCACACTCAGTACAACCATACGGCTTCTCCCCTGTATGGGTTCTCTGATGCACCATAAGGTTTGACTTTGTATTAAAGGCTTTCTGACATTCACTGCATTCAAAGGGTTTCTCGCCTGTATGAGTTCTTTGATGTATAATGAGCTGTGACTTCAAACCAAAAGCCTTACCACATTCATTACAACCATAGGGTTTCTGCCCTGAATGAGTTCTCTGGTGTGAAACGAGCTGGTCTTTTCTACTGAATACTTTCCCACATTCACAGCATTCATAGGGATTCTCACCTGTGTGAATTCTTTGATGTATAACGAGTTGTGAATTGAAACTGAAGGCTTTCCCACATTCACTGCATTCATGGAGTTTCTCTCCTGTGTGAGTTCTCTGATGGACAGTGAGGTAGGATTTGCTGCTAAAGTCCTTCCCACATCCCTTACATTTGTAGGGTTTCTCTTCTGCGTGAGTTCGCTGATGCACTGCAAGGTATGACTTGCTGCTGAAGGCCTTCCCACAAAAAGCACATTCAAAGGGTTTTCCACCCATATACACCTGTTGGCATATGAGAGGTGACTTCTTGTTGACAGTTTTACCAGATTCATTACTTTCACAGTATTTTATTCCAGTAACAGTTTGCTCGTGTTTAGAATGATGGAATGGTTCCCTGTATGCATGAAACTCATTAGGATTCTTTCCAGCAAAACCACTATTGAAGTCTATATTATATTTAAAACTCATTCCATGAGTGATGTATTTATGAAGCTTTTGTCCTGAAGAATCATAATTTGTACTAAGAAGACATAGTTTTCCAAATGCAGTACATTCATAGTTTTTTGCCAAACTTTCCAGCTTGCCTTGATTTTCCTGATGCCAGTCCATATGATCATCAATTTCCAGGACTTTTTCTAGAAATGAGAAAATAGTTACATGTTAAAAATAATAACACGATCCTGGCAGAACATAAAATCATCTTAAAAATGCCATGTCGTGAGATTATACTTTTAGTTTCATATATCGGATCTGAATATAAATAAAACCTCAAGTATAAACGTAATGAAACTCCTGGCCATTGGGGAGAACAATCAAAACTAAAAATGAAGGGGCACCTGGGTGGCTCAGTCGGTTAAATGTCCAACTTCAGTTCACATCATGATCTCATGGCTCCTGAGTTTGAGCCTCGCCTTGGGCTCTGTGCTAACAGCTCAGAGCCTGGAGCCTGCTTCGGATTCTGTGTCTCCCTCCCTCTCTCTCTCCGCCCCTCCCCCACTCTCACTCTGTCTCTGTCTCAAAAATAAATAAAAATAAAAATTAAAAAAAACTAAAAATGAAGATAGGCATAGAAAACTGACAATGCATACAGATGGTTTTAAGTCTTGAAATTTTGAATAATGAGTAAAGAAAACAAAATAGGTACAAGGAAAAATAAGGAAAATATAAAGCAGTTGGAAGGGATCTCAGCATTATATTCTTTCAATAAATAATTGGATCAAAATTTAGAATGGCATCTGACTTCTCATTAGCATCACTAGAGGACAAAAAGCAGAGCATTCAGGAGTAAAATATAAACATTTTTGGAGGCACAGGTCTCAAAATTTGTATCACATGCACTCTTTCACAGGAAGCTACTTGAAGAGTGCTCTAATAAAACCAACCAAGAAAACAGATGACACAAAACAGATATAGAAAATAAAACCTGAGACTCCAGGATAAAAAATGGTATACCCAGGATATGAGAAAAACTAGGTTATAATGGAGAAAGTCAAAAAGTAGTGATGTCATCAGGAAGAG
The DNA here is from genome assembly GCF_022837055.1 of Prionailurus viverrinus. Lineage (NCBI taxonomy): Eukaryota > Metazoa > Chordata > Mammalia > Carnivora > Felidae > Prionailurus > Prionailurus viverrinus. Next base: position 393,078 of record NC_062572.1, read on the forward strand.
ATTGACAGAATTACTAAATTGGTTGACTGTACCACAAGAATATTTAGACATGTGAAGAAAAGTCTGGGGTTAATGATAAATACATTAATGATGAGAACAGGGAAGACTTGGCAGACAAATAAAACAACTCAAAAGAAAACAAATGATCTATGAACAAAAATTAACACCATTGCGTATTTGCATGATTTACCTGTGAACAGAACTTACATAGTCATAAAGATGTAAGAACTGAAGACCGAGCTAACTCAAATGAAGTAACTTTATAAAGATGACTGGGGTATAAGAAGACAGTGTGTGTATCATGGGGAGTATGAAGGAAGGAGGGTGAAAGAGAATTAAATCATTACACTTTTATACTGAATAATCATTATTAAGGGGGAAAATCAAGATGCACTACAATAGGCTGGTTATTTACAAATATGGAAGCAAGTGGAGCCAAAAGGGATGAAAGTGGCTTCATCTGGGGGAACAGAAAACTGAGAGGGGGCGGGCTGAACAGAATGCTGTTTACAACAAAACAAAAGCCAACGACAGAACGCAGACAGGGAACGAAACACAGGACTAAATCCTCAGGCACAATGACAGACATCTGGAGGCTGAACAGAAGAGAATGGGTAGACCTGATCTAGATGCCAAAATGAGAATCAGATTTGGTCATGTGTTTGGCTAACAGTCTTATCCGTGCAGACTTTCAGAGTTCGTGGACACCGAACCTATCCTAATACGCTACCCTTGTAACCCTTCTCTGACTGGCGCCATACCCGTCCTTACCGCTCTTGGTTAGCACAGCTCTGACTTCCTTCCTTTGACTTCCCAAGAAACCTGATGCATTTTTGGTGGGGCATTCTCTTCGCAACAATAATGGCAGAAAATGATATTATGGTCGGTTGTCACAGGAAAAGTTCAAAGAATTCAAGAAACAGGAAACAATACCAGAGCCGATGAATGGAAGACAGAAATTCCTGAGCTTAAATATTACTTAAACGTAACTGAAGATGATTCCTGGCTGTCCCTGGAAGGTAGTCCCTGGAAACTCAACTTGCACCAACAGAATTCAGACACTGAAGCTACAGAAAAACATTCTCCTGAATGACCATCTTGAGTGTAGCCACAGAAGACAACAGCAAGAGAATGATGCTCAGAGAGCAGAACCAAGGACTCGTGAGGCCACTGCCACACCAGGGAGTCCTGGCCCCGACCAGGGTTTCAACGCACTGCAAACCAGGGACTTGTGTGTGGCACTCACTGCAGTGGCTCTGTTTTACCTACTCTGCAATTCTCTGGCTGGTTGAATATGAATAACTTATCTTCAACTGCAAGCCACCAGACCATGAAGAACTACCACCAGGTCTGACTGGGAACAAGGATCCAGGACTTGGTATCCAGGACTTAATACAGTATTAGAAGGAAAACAGGGGTGGCGGAATATTTTTGAAGATGGATGGACCGGAAGATGGATGTGACTAGAAGCTACCTCTCCAAAGAGGTGGACGAAGGTAGACAGTGCTGCCTACCCAACAATCTTTCCTCCCTTTTCCTGGCTGGCAGAAACCTGATTTTTTCCCCAAACCCATCCTTAAGGCCACGTGCTTCAGTCAGGGAAATGGGGACCTGTCTCCATTGCTACCTCTACCCCTCTCCCCAGAAGGTGAAGCATCATTTAAATGAGTCAACACTGGTACGCCCACTTCCCTTGCCAGAGCCTTCTTCAGACAGGGGCTGTGATAAAAACCTAACCCACTGAGTATGGCAAGTTTGAGGAGATTTCTTGGAATAGGCTTTACCACCTCATAAAAACAGCCCTGTGGAAAAAGCAGTTTTTCTTCCACTGGGGCTAGCACACCTGCAGGCGTTGGCCAGAACTGTAATAGCCATCTGGTGACCATGGGCAAGATAACCTGGGAAAATGCTGACATACTGAGAATGGCGGGGAACAACCAGACTTTCGGTGATTTACTGAGTCAATCACTTAGCCAACCCTACAGCTGCCCTACTTCAGGACTTCTTGTGATGTGTACTAATAAATAGCTTCTGCTTAACAGGTTGATTTCGGATTGATGAGAAATTACAGCTGAAACAATCCTAATGATACAAACACCAACGTGATTCATATGGCCCTGCCTGTGACAGATTAAACTCGCGTAGGGAAACACACCTGATAGTAACACGAAGATGAACTAACACAAAAGGACCCAGATGAATACATTTGATTAATAAATACAATGACCAAAAATGAGATATTGGCCTTGGTGTTGGTGGGAAATTTAAAAGACTTCTCTATAGAGAACCAAAATATTAACAGATTTCAGCAACACTAGTGAAGAAAATGGCATATAAAAGAGATTTAAGCTGACTCCCCAGTGGCCAGAGAAAGAGCTGGAAGCACAGCAGAATGAATAAACAATCAGAAGGTGAGAAGAAAGTATGATGTAGCTACGGAGCAAACCAATGGACAATTCCAGTTCCTGAAAATGAGACTGGGGGGGGGGGGGGGGGACCAATCTCAGTACCAAAAAGCAGATGAAAGACAGACGGGCTGTCAATTACCAAAAAGAAAAACAGTTTAAATCTTCAGAATGGGTATCTTCTAAAGGTTATAATAAAGAAGAAAAGTAGTGACTATAAAAAGACCCCTTGGGGCGCCTGGGTGGCGCAGTCGGTTAAGCGTCCGACTTCAGCCAGGTCACGATCTCGCGGTCCGTGGGTTCGAGCCCCGCGTCGGGCTCTGGGCTGATGGCTCAGAGCCTGGAGCCTGCTTCCGATTCTGTGTCTCCCTCTCTCTCTGCCCCTCCCCCGTTCATGCTCTGTCTCTCTCTGTCCCAAAATAAATAAACATTGAAAAAAAAAAAAAATTAAAAAAAAAAAAAAAAAAAAAAGACCCCTTGGACTCAGAAGGAAACACAAGCGTAAGTGCTTCACCATGTAGTGTGTGAGTGGGTTCAGCGGGGTGTCACCTGGGTAAGGAGGGAAAAGGGCTCCAGGTGGAATAACTAATATCCAGGACTGTAGGAATGCACTTAGAAATGACAGTGACAACTTATCCTAATAGATTTCAAGGACAAGGAAGAAGGTTGGGACTGTGGTTGTTGATTTAAAAATATAATTAAAAAAATATAAAAAAGAGATATAAAAATATAATTAAAAAAAGAAAGTAGAAGGGTGTGTGATAGTCACACTGAGTAAGATAAAGAGGAAGCTTGTTTAAATGGATAACAAAATGAGTCTATCTTGGGAAAGTAGAAAAAAGAACAGAAGAGAACGGGAAGGAAATGGAGAAAACACGGTAACAAATGAGACAAAAGGCACAAACGTGAGTTGTACGTCAATCCGAATTCACATCAACTCTGAGTAAGGAGGAAAAGATCCAAGTATCTTGATCACTCACCTGGATGGCCTTGACTTGGCATTTGGGCCTGCAACATCCACAGTTCTTCTCCTTGCTCCAATTTGAAGATGATATCCGGTTTGGTGTCTTGATAACCTGTGAATGGAAAATCACAGACAACCTGGGCCAAAACTACCACAGACCCTGAAGAATAGGGAAGATTCAGTGTGGAGGCAGCAGGTCGAAGCTGCCCTATGCCCACAGCAAAGTGGAGACCGTTCCACTAGCATATTCTGATGCCAAAGGGAGACTAAGAAAATCTGGCCTTTAAATGTAAGTCTAAAATCACAAGTAATTTCTTTGCAAAAGCCACCCAAGTTTCAGCACCCAAGAAGGGGAAGCTTGGAGACCACACACAGTCCTTTCAGGGAGGGAGCGCCTACCCAGGGACACCAGGTGGCTGTAGTTCTCCAACATCACACTCCTGTACAGGTGCTTCTGAGCTGGGTCCAGCAGCCGCCACTCTTCCCAGGTAAAGTCCACAGACACATCCACAAATGACAATGGTCCCTGAAAGAGCACATTCCTATTGAATCTCAAATCACTTTACTGAGCTTGTGGGAAACAACAAGCTGCCTAGAATGTCCATTGTTCATATTCTACTTTGTGAGAAAAGCTACAATTTATTGAAAGCATCTCTTCGATGTGTATTAAATCACTCAGCCTTTCACTCAACATATGAGAATACCTGGTGCCAGACATCCAGTGAGGTGCAGGTGACATAAACTTGAATGAAACACAACTCTGTGCACAAGAAGTGTTCACCACTACATAGGAAAGCAAAGTTAAACATCTGTGAATATATCTGGGAGTCAAAGAAGCTAAGATGAACGAACATACAGAGCACAACAGGGGCACAAAGGAGGAAGCTGGCAAAGCCATTTGAAAGTGTCAGGCTGAATCTATGAAAGGGTAATGCTGGGGCAGCCACTGTGAGAGAAGGCATGTCCAACTTAGGTGGAATAAAAGGGGAACAGCTCTAAGCAGTGGCCAGTTTGTGAGGCGCATGATCTGAACAAGAAGATACACAGATGGCAATTGAGCATATGATAAGTTGTTCACCATCATACCTCATTAAAGAATTACAAATTAACAATAAGACGCCATTACACACAATTAGAGTGGCTAATATTAAAAAAACTAGTCATAACAACACCAAATTTCATGAAAGATGTGAATATAAACACCCAAGAAGCTTGACAGACACCCACAAATATGAGCTCAAAGAAACCGACGTCAAGACCTATTATAATCCAATTTTCTACAAAGAATCTTGAAACATCAAGAAACGATTGGTCCCACACGAGGATCCTCAGTCAGATTATAAGCAGATTTCTCATCAGCACCTTTGAAGACTTGAAGGCAATGACCTGATATATTCAAAGCGCTAAAACAAACCAATTGTCAACCAAAAACCCTGTATCTGTCAAAACTGACCTTCAAAAGTAGAGGGGGAAATTAAGGCATTCCCAGAAAACAAATGGGAGTTCATTTGTTAGACCTGCCTGACAGAAGTGCTCCAGAGAGCAGGTGAAATAAAAGTAGAAAGTAACTCGAAACTGTATGAAGAAATAAAGATCTTAATAAAGGTTGATAAATGAATAATTGCAAGAGGCAGTGTTATTTTAACTTCAGTTTGTAACTCCACAGTTTGTTTCCTACATATTATAAGAAACTAATGCATTTAAAATAATTATTAGTCTGTGCGTGGGGTCATGCAGTGCATAAAGATGTAATTCTGTGACATCAATAACCAAAAGGGGTGACGACAGAGCTGTAAAGGAGCAGAGTCTCTGCACGGTAACAAAGTTAAGCTGGTGTAATTTCAAATCAGCTCTGTGCTGACAACTCAGAGCCTGGAGCCTGCTTCAGATTCTGTGTCTCTCTCTCTCTCGCTCTCTCTCTCTCTCTCTCTCTCTCTCCACCTCTCCTGCTCACCCTCTGTCTCTGTCTTTCAAAAATAAATAAATGTTAAAAAAAAAGTAAAACAAAACAAAACACCTTGCTCTATGACTGCATAAAGCTGACACAACTCACGTGTGCCTCTTCAGAGTGTGCTCGTGACACCCGTGAAACAGAATCAAGAGTTATGAAAGCAAACCACACACACGGACACCTGACAGATGACAAGGGAGGCAGGCATAGGAAAAAGTCAATCACGTCATGGGCCCGGGACAACTGGATAACTCTATGAAAAAATAAATCTTGCCTCCCACCCACACCAAACAAAAATTCATTCGAGATGTATTACAAACCTAAATGTGAAAGGTAAAATAATGAAGAAAATGTCTTCATGAGCTTCAGATAGCAAAAAAAGTATTTAAATTGGACACAAAAAGCACAAGCAATAAAAAATTATGAATCAGAATAAATTAAAATTAGAAATCCCTGTCATCAAGACAGCATTAACAGAATGAAAGGCAAGCAAAAAAAAAAAAAAAAAATTGAACAACAGTTAATGCTATTCATACTGAAGTATTTAAAGGAGGCATGATGGTATCTGAACTATATTAAGAAATGTACCCCAGGGCGCCTGGGTGGCGCAGTCGGTTAAGCGTCCGACTTCAGCCAGGTCACGATCTCGCGGTCTGTGAGTTCGAGCCCCGCGTCAGGCTCTGGGCTGATGGCTCGGAGCCTCGAGCCTGTTTCCAATCCTGTGTCTCCCTCTCTCTCTGCCCCTCCCCCGTTCATGCTCTGTCTCTCTCTGTCCCAAAAATAAATAAAAAAAAAAAAAACGTTGAAAAAAAAATTTAAAAAAAATAAAAATAAAAAAATAAAGGAGGCATGATGGTATCTGAACTATATTAAGAAATGTGCCCCAAACAACATGGTTTAATGGATGCATAGAGAGATAAAAACACGGATAATGCGATAAAGCAAGTATGGTAAAATGTTAATGGTAACTTTTAGGTGGCGGGAACACAGAAGTTCACTAACATCTTTCAACTTTGCCCTCTGCCTGAAAATTTCTGCAACAAAATACTTGAGGTAAAGGAAGCACCCCAGGTAAAATTTGAATATGGATTTGGTATCAAGTTAGTTTTAAACTTTTCATGTACGCGGATCACTGGATCTCGTTAAAATGAAGAGGGTTGTGGGGTGTCACATTCTGCATTTCTAATGAGCTTCCAGGATATTAAAAATTCATTTAAACTAAGAAAAAAGAAAATCCAAAAGGCAACAAACTATCAAATATGCATGACAGAAGGTACTCATCCTCTTTAGCCTGGAGGAAATGCAAATTAAACCGATAGATGCCATCATACAATCACAAGAATGACCAAAATCAAAAGAGTAACAATAGAAATTGTTGGCTGAGAAAGTGAGGCAAACGGATGGATGTTCACGCACTGCTCTCCGTAGCATGAGCTGGTAAATATAGTTAAGAGTGTGCGTGTTTAATCAAACAAAGTGCTTACTGCAAAATATAACCAATACAGCAAGACACATGTGTACACACCATTAACAAAAATTAAAAATACATACACAGCAATAACAACACATATTTTGTGAATACATATAAGCAAAAGAAATCCACAAAAAACAAAGTAATTTTTAGAGGTGGGGAAGGAGACAGAAATGGAGTTTGGGGAAATCAGACAGTATGTAAATAAAGGTATAGGGACCTTACACAGACCAGTGATGCTAAACAGGGCATGAACTGAGAAGTGACTAACTTAACTCTTTGACCCGAGGATCCCCATCCCTCTCCCAAGCAAAAAAAAAAAAAAAAAAAAAAAAAAAGGAGACAAGTACTACAGAAGAGAAGCGGGAATAAATAAACACACAACTCACCCGAGACTGGGTGGGTTTTGGCTGCTCGTGGGAAATAAACAGCCACTCTAGAACCTGCTCTGTCCGGTGATTCCTAGGTCTTTGCCGAGGTGCACCAGGGCCAAGGATGGATTCCTGATCTCGGAACTCTCTGATTCTGTTGCACGAACTCTCTTGTTCCTGGAGAGGCGGAACCTGCGGATGTAACAGCAAACTCGCTTTAATGGCCAGAATTCCCCTAGGCCCCAACCTCGGTCTTTTTGGCTGGTGAACACACTCACGTGAGGCTAGGCTGGGTGTGCTGTGCTCTGTATTCAGTGTTGCCGTGGGGCAGACACGAGACAAATGCACATGGCGAGCCCAGCACACTGACAAAAGTCCCCTCCCCTCACTCTGCACAGGCACCCAGGAACCCTGAAGACGCAGCAAGCACCGAAGAGCTGAAAAATGTCAGGCAGCCACTTCAATGAGAACACAATGCTGGACGCTAAAGACTAACAACTCTGTTGTAGGCCGGGTGTATACAAGCAATAGATTTGGAATGAGCCAGTCTGTTTCAGTCAGAATTTCTTCCCTCACTATTTGGATGCTGATGGACAATTTACTTAAACTCTCTCACCAGGTTTCACATTTTGTTGTTATAAAAACATTGGGGTACGATAACATCAGGGTATCAATGCAGGTTTTAACCTTCCCCCAACTCCCAATGAACACAGAAGAGACCTACCATCATAGTGCAAGAAAAAGCCCAAAGACGTCTACACCAAACAAGGGTCTCCTCACAAACATTAAGGTATATACACAGATGTGACCCAAGAGCAGAGGCGTAGATCCTAGTGGAGTAAGAGTGAGCAATGAAGGAAGATTCTGATAGGCTACACGCTGCACATCCCCAAAGTCACCAATGTGTCCCCCAATGGGAGAGTAATCCCAAAGTCACTAAGTGGCCTGACAGCACTGTGACCACCTAAGAAAGTGGGGATTTGAGAAATAATTGGCAGATAGTCTCTTCCAGGCACACATATTTTTGCTCGAGGGAAAAACAATAAAAATAGTGCCCAGATCAACCCACACAGAAAAATATTCAGGTAGTGAAAGGAACAAGAGAGAGACAGAAAGAAACAGGCAAAGAAGGGGAGGGGAGAGGGAAAGGGGAAGGGGAGACAGGGGAGGGGGGAACATGGGGAAGGGAGTCGGGGGTGGAGGGAAGAGAGAAGAGAGGAGAGATCCATACTAGAAGGAAAGGAGAGAAAAGGGAGAAAGGCTATTAGATAGTAAGACAAAAGGGTTCAGATCTTGTTTCAGAAATTAACCACAAAACACAAGATGTACATCTGACAGAAATGCGTGAAAAGACAGGGCATGCTGAACTCGAGGAAGCACAGGGCTAGAGGCAGAAAAAAGGGCTTCCTGATAAGCCTTAGCACGTAAGTATGTGTTTGCTATACTTCCAAAAGAATCACTGAAAAGATGAAGCAGGAACTGTAAAACTGGTGACCTCAGAAGGAAGCAAAGAACAGGCCAGAAGGGATGAAGCAAGTCAGTGTCTACTTTTGAATTAGGTAAATATTTTAGAGAATCAAAAAGAGGGAGGGCAATCCCCAAATTGCAAGTAAGTGTCAACACGCACATATGTTTATCACTTTTGGAAACAAAACTACAAGAACATAATTTTTCTAGCTGATCTTAACATGTAGTATTTGGCTGTGTATTCTTTGGATAAAATGAGCTACGGGGACATACTGAACTTCATTCAGTATCGTTGTTAATAATAACAAATTGTAATTTTAAAACCATCTTATGCACACTGTAAAATATGACAGTTATATTGCTATTACTAAGAACCAAGGTATCTGGATTTAACAGACATTTTCATAACATTCCATCATAAAACAGAATACACATTATTTTCAAATACACACAGAACATTATCCAGAATAGATCACATGTTAAGCCACAAAACAAATTTCAACAAAGTCAAAAACATCAAAGTCATACCATGCATGTTTTCTGATGACAACGCTATGAAACTAGAAATCAACCACAAGAAAAACCTGGAAAAAACAAATATACGCAAGTTAAATCACATACTATTAAAATAATGAATGGGTCATCCAAGAAACCAAGGAGAAAATTAAAAAATACACGGAGAAAAATGAAAATGAAAACACAATGGTCCAAAATCTTTGGGATACAGCAAAAGCTGTTCTAAGACAGAAGTTGATAAAAATACAGGTCTACCGCAAGAAGCAAGAAAAGTCTCAAACAACTGACCTTGTACCCAAAGAACTAGAAAAAGAACAAACAAAACCCAAAACCAGTAGAAGGAAAGAATTATTAGATCAGAAATAAATGAAATAAAACTAAGAGCACAAAAGAACAGATCAATGAAACCAGGAACTGGTTCTCTGAAAAGATCAACAAAATCGATAAACCTTTAGCTACACTCTTCAGAAAGGGGTTGGGGGACAGACAAAGACTCAAATAAACAAATCCAGAACAGAAGACAAATAACAACTAACACCACAGAAATACAAAGGACTATGAGAATATTATGAAAAGGTATATGCCAACAAATTGGACAACCTGGAAGAAACAGATAAATCCCTAGAGAGATATAACCTCCCCAAACTGAAAAAAGAAACAAATAGAAAATTTGAACAAGACTGATCACCAGTAATGAAATTGAATCACCAATCAAAAAACTCCCAACAGACAAAAGTCTGGGACCAGATGGCTTCACAGGTTAAGTTCTACTGAACATTTAAAGGAGAGTTAGTAGCTATTCTTCTCAAACTATTCCAAAAAAACAGAAGAGGAAGGAAAACCTCCAAATTTATCCTATGAGGCCTGCATTACCCTGATCCCAAAACCAGATAAGTACACTACAAAAAAAGGAGACTACAGGCCACTATCTTTGATGAACATAGATGCAAAAATCGTCAACAAAATAACAGCAAACTGAGTCCAACAATACATTAAAAAAATCATTCAACACAATCAAGGGAGATTAATTCCTGAGTTGCAAGGGTGGTTCAATATTCACAAATCAATCAACATGACAGATCACAACAAGAGAAAGAATAAAAACCATATGACCATTTCATAGATGCAGAAAAAGCATTTCACAAAGTACAACTCATTCATGATAAAAACCCTTAACAAAGTAGGATTAGAGGTAATATACCGCAACATAAAAAAGGCTATATACAAAAACCCCACAGAAACATCATACTCAATGGTGAAAAATTGAAAACTTTCCCCCTAAGATCAGGAACAAGACAAGGATGTCCACTCTCACCACTTTAATTCAACATAGTACTCCAAGTCCTAGCCACAGCAATCAGACAAGAAAAAGGAACAAAAGGCATACAAATTGGTAAGGAAGAAGTAAAACTCACTATTTGCAGATGACATGATACTATATAGAGGAAACCCCAATGACTCCACAAAAAAACTACTAGAACTGATAAATGAATTCAAATAAGGCTGCAGGCTACAAAATCAATGCACAGAAATCCACTGCATCTTTATACACTAATAATGAAGTAGCAGAAAGAGAAATTAAGAGAACAAACCCATTTACAAATGCACCCAAAATAATAAAATACCTGGGAATAAACTTAATGAAGGAGGTAAAAGACCTGTACCCTGTAAACTATAAAACACTGAGGAAAGAAATTGAAGGGGTACTTGGGTGGCCCAGTCAGTTGAACATCCAACTCTTGATTTTGGCTTAGGTCATGATCCCAGGGTAGAGGGATCAAGCCCCCCCATCTCTCTCTCTTTCTCTCTCTTTCTCCCTCTCCCTCTGTGCCTCTCCCCTGCTCATGCTCGCTGTCTCTCGAAAGAAGAAAGAAAGAAAGAAAGAAAGAAAGAAAGAAAGAAAGAAAGAAAGAAAGAAAAGAAAGAAAAGAAAGAAATTGAAGATGATACAAATGAAAAGATATCCCATGCTCAGAGACTAGAAGAATAAATACTATTAAAATGTCCATATTACCCAAAGTAATCTACAGATTTAATGCAGTCCTTATCAAAATACCAACACCATGTTTCACAGAACTAGAACAAACAACCCTAAAATTTGTATGAAACCACAAAATATTCCATATAGCCAAAATAATCATGAAAAGAAAAACACATCTGGAGGGATCATAATTCGAGATTTCAAGTTATACGACAAAGCTGTATTAATCAAAACAGTATGGTACTGGCACAAAAATAAACACATAGATCAACAGAAGAAGACAGAAAGCCCAGAGACAAACTCACAATTATATGATCAATTAATCTTCAACAAAGCAGGAAAGAATATCCTGTAGGAAAAAGACAGTCTCTTCAACAAATGGCGTTGGGAAAATTGGACAGCAACATGCAAAAGAATGAAACTGGACCACTTTCTTACACCATATACAAAAATAAACTCAAAATGGATTAAAGACCTAAATGTGAGACCTGAAACCGTAAAAATCCTAGAAGAGAACACACAGTAATTCCTCTGATGTCAGCCATCGCAACATTTTTCTCAATATGCCTCCTGCAGCAAGGGAAATATAAACAAAAATAAACTATTAAGACTAAATCAAAATAAAAAGCCCCTACATAGTGAAGTAAACAACAAAACTAAAAGACAGCCTATGGAATGGGAGAAGATACTTGAAAATGACATACCTGATAAAGAATTAGTACCCAAAATACATAAAGAACTGATACAACTCAACACCCAAAAAACAAATAACCTAATTACAAAATGGGCAGAAGACATGAACAGACATTTCTCCCAAGAAGAATACAGATGGCCACAGACACAGGAAAAGATGCTCAACATCACTCATTATCCAGGAAATACACATCAAAACTACAATGAGGTATCACCTCACATCTGTCAGAATGGCTAAAATCAACAACACAAGAAACAACAAGCGTTCGCAAAGATGTGGACAAAAAGGAACCTTCCTGACTGTTAGTGGGAATGCAAACTTGTTCAGCCACAATGGAAAACAGTATGGAGTTTCCTCAAAAAGTGAAAAATAGAATTGCCCTATGATCCAGTAATTGCACTAATGAGTATTTACCCAAAGAATACAAAAAAACTAATTTGAAAGGATATATGCACCCTTATGCAGCATTATCTACAATAACCAAATTATGGAAGCAGCCCAAGTGTCCACTGACTGATAATGAATGGTTAAAGAAGTTGTGGTACCTACACACATACACTGGAATATTATTCAGCCATTAAAAAGAATAAGATCTTGGCATTTGCAATGACATGGATGGAGCTACAGTGTATTATGCTAAGTAAAATAAGTCAGACAGAGAGAGACAAATACCGTATGATTTCACTCACAGGATTCAAGAAATAGAACAAAGAAAAAAAAAGAGAGAGAAACCAAGAAACAGACTCTTAACTATAGAGAACTGATGGTTACCAGAGGGGGTGGAGGGTGGGGAATGAGTTAACTAGGTGATGGGGATTAAGAGTACACTTGTGATGAGCACTGAGTAATGTACAGAATTGTTCAATCACTACATCGTACACCCAAAACTAATATAACACTGTATGTTAACTACAGAATTAAAATTAAAAACTTAATGAAATTAAAAAAAAAAACAACAAGATATCTAGCACAAGACAAAAAATGCAACGGTAATTTTTTTTTTCCAATATATGAAATTTATTGTCAAATTGGTTTCCATACAACACCCAGTGCTCATCCCAAAAGGTGCCCTCCTCAATACCCATCACCCACCCTCCCCTCCCTCCCACCCCCCATCAACCCTCAGTTTGTTCTCAGTTTTTAAGAGTCTCTTACGCTTTGGCTCTCTCCCACTCTAACCTCTTTTTTTTTTTTTTCCTTCCCCTCCCCCATGGGTTTCTGTTAAGTTTCTCAGGATCCACATAAGAGTGAAAACATATGGTATCTGTCTTTCTCTGTATGGCTTATTTCACTTAGCATCATACTCTCCAGTTCCATCCACGTTGCTACAAAGGGCCATATTTTGTTCTTTCTCATTGCCACGTAGTACTCCATTGTGTATATAAACCACAGTTTCTTTATCCATTCATCAGTTGATGGACATTTAGGCTCGCTCCATAATTTGGCTATGCAACAGTAAGTTTTTCATTGCCAAGGCATCCATTTCAAAGACATTCACCTTGGACAAACACATTGTGGGCTATATAAACAGGCAAAGAAACAGGCCCTCTCAATGAAGTTCCCATTTCCAAAAGTCCTGAGTGACCTACATAACTACTTGCTTGAATAACCCTGCTTTTCCCTTTCTGTGCTTTTTTTGCTTTGTTTTGTTTCAATTTTTCAATGAAATTCTAGTTGGTTAACATATAGTGTAATATGGGTTTCAGAAGTAGAATTTAGTGATTCGTCACTAACATACAACACCCAGTGTTTGTCACAAGAAGTGCCCTCAATACTCATCACCCATTTAACCCATCCCCCGCCCACCCCCACCCTCAGCAACCCTTAGTTTGTTCTCTATAGTTGAGTCTCCTATGGTTTGCCTCCCTCTTTTTTTCCCTTCCCCTATGTTCATCTGTAATGTTTTTCTTTTTCTTTTTTTAGCGAGAGAGAAAGAGAGAGGGCGAGCATGTGAGTGAGGGAGAGAGAGAGAGGGCAGGGGAGGGAGGGAAGGAGGGAGAGAGGGAGAGAGGGAGAGAGAGAGAGAGAGAGAGAGAGAGAGAGAGAGAGAGATCTTAAGCAGGCTCCACCCATAGAGCCCCATGCAGTGCTCGATCCCATGACCCTGGGATCATGACCTGAGCCCAAATAAAGAGTCAAACGCTCAATTGACTGAGCCACCCAGGCACCCCCATCTATAATGTTTCTTAAATTCCACATACGAGTGAAATAATACGGTATTTGTTTTTCTCTATTTCTCTTAGCATAATACACTCTAGCTCCATCCACATCATTGCAAATGGCAAGATTTCATTCCTTTTGATTGTTAAGTAATACTCCATTGTGTGTGTGTGTATATATATTCTGTCCTCTGAAAACTATAGAATGCTTATGAAAGAAATTGAAGATGACACAAAGAAATGGAAAAACATTCCATGCTTGTGGATTAGAACAAATATTGTAAAATATCTATTACCCAAAGCAATCTACACATTCAACACAATCCCTATCAAAATGCCACCAGGATTTTTCACAGAGCTAGAACAAACAATCCCAAAATTTGTATGGAACCAGAAAAGACCCCAAATTTCCAAAGCAATCCTGAAAAAGAAAAACAAAGCTATAGGCATCACAATTCCAGACTTCAAGCTGCATTACAAAGCTGTGATCACCAAGACACTATGGTACTGGCACAAGAGCAGACACTCAAATCAACTGAACAGAATAGAAAACCCAGAAATGGAACCACAAATGTATGGCCAACAAAGCAACAAAAAGCAAGCAAAGAAAGAAAGAATATCCAGTGGGAAAAAGACAGTCTCTTCAGCAAATGGCATTGGGAAAACCGGACAGCAACATGCAGAAGAATGAACCTGGACCACTTTCTTACTATCAGACGCAAAAATAAATTCAAAATGCATGAGAGACCTAAACGTGACAGGAAACCATCAAACATCTAGATGAGAACATAGGCAGCAAACTCTTTGACATCATCCATGGCAACTTCTTACTAGATCTGTCTCCGGAGGCAAGGAAAACAAAAGCAAAAATGAACTATTGGGACATCATCAGGATAAATAACTTCTGCACAATGAAGGAAACAATCGGCAAAACTAAAAGGCAACCTAGGGAGTGGGAGAAGATATTTGCAAATGACATGTCTGATAAAGGGTTAATATCCAAAATCTATAAAGAATTTCTCAAACTTGACACCTAAAAAATAAACAATCCAGGTAAGAAATGGGTGCCTCGGTGGCTCAGTCAGTTAAGTGCCTGACTTCAGCTCAGGTCATGATCTCACAGTTTGTGAGTTTGGGCCCTACATTGTGTTGACAGCTCAGAGCCTGGAGTCTGCTTTGAATTCTGTGCCTCCCTTTCTCTCTGCCCTCCCCCACTCACGCTCACTGGCTCTCTCTCTTTCAAAAATAAACATTAACAAATGTTTTTTAAAGAAATGGGCAGAAGACATGAACAGACAATTTTCCAAAGAAGACATCCATACGGCCAACGGACACAGGAAAAAATGCTCCACATCACTCATCATCGGGGAAATACAAATCCAAACCACAATGAGATAGCACCTCACACCTGTCAGAATGGCTAAAATGAGTAATTCGGAGGGGGCCTGGGTTGCTCAGTCGGTTAAGCATCCAACTCTTAATCTCAGCTCAGGTCATGATCTCAGAGTTCATGAGTTCAAGCCCTGAGTCGGGCTCTGCACTGACAGCACAAAGGCTGCTTGTGATTCTCTCTCCCTCTCTCTCTGCCCCTCCCCGCTTGTGCTTGCTCTCTCTCAAAATAAATAAGTAAACATTAAAAACACACACAGGAAACAACAGACTTTGGTAAGGGTGTAGAAAAAGGGGAGCCCTCTTGCACTGTTGGTGGGAATGCAAACTGGTGCAGCCACTCTGGGAAACAGTGTGGAGGTTCCTCAAAAACCTAAAAATAGAACCACCCTACAACCCAGCAATCGCACTACTAGGTTATTTGCACAAAGGATACAAAATACTGATTTGAAGGAGTACATGCACCCTTTCTGTGCTTTAATTCCCACCTTTATATTTCATTTTTTAAAATACATTTATTTTTCAGAGAAAGGGAGCACAAACAGGGAAGGGACAGAGAAAGAGGGAGACACAGAATACAAAGCAGGCTCCAGGCTCCGAGCTGTCAGCACAGAGCCCGACACGGGGCCCAAACTCACAAACCATGAGATCAAGACCTGAACTGAAGTTGGACAGTCAACCAACTGAGCCACCCAGGTGCCCCTTCGCCCTTGTATTTTAAATTCACCAATAAAGAGTGAACCTGCAAAACACAGGCACTCCACCTTCAGCCCCCAAAAAGCAGAACCCCAGGCCTGAGCTCAAGCTTTCCCTTCCCATGCCCTTGCTGTGTGGCATACCATATACCCTCCAGGACTTGTGAGTTATAAACCTTGTTTTTTCAAAGTTCCCTGCTGGCTGTTGCTGAGATGCATCGTGCAATCATAGAACTTCAAATGCTGGTCTATCCACAACTCTGATTTCCAGTCAGGAAATGTCTGAAGGCTCACCACAGGGGCCCCGGTGAGGGCCACAGGCACTGCTAATCACTACATCACTACCGATGGGCTGGAACCAACACAAAGTAACCTTGAAAACGTGCTGAAAGAAAGAAGCCAGATATAAAAGGCCACATATGGTAGAACTATATGAAATGTCCAGAATTGGTAAATTCATAAAAATACAAAGTAGATTCATGGTTGCCAGGGAAAAGGGGAAAGAGGGAATGGAGAGTGGCTGCAGATGGGGACAGAGTTTCTTTTTAGAGTGATGATAATGTTCTGGAATTAGACACCGGTGATATTTGTACAACTACGAATACTAAAAATGACTGCATGGGACACTTTGAGTGAATTTTATGGTCTATAAATCATGCCACAATAAAACTTGTATAAAAAGAAGAGTATTTAACTTCAATGGTTTTTATTAAATTGATGGCTTTGCAAAAAACCTCTCACCCAGGTTTAAATTCACGTTGTTTCAGACACTCATTGTGCTGCACTGAAGCCAGGGCACTCTCACCAACCCCCAGGCAACCGCTGCCCTGCTTTCTCTGGGCATTTCATATAAATGGGGTCATGCTATATATTGTGCATGGCGTGTTTCACTTAGTATCATGCCTCTGAGGCTTATTCGTTATGGCATGTACCAATAGTTTGTCCCCTTTATTGTTGAACAGTATTCCACTTTGTCTATATATCCATCAGTTAGCATTTAGATTACAGTTTGGGCTACTAAGAATAATGCTGCCATGAACATTCACATACGAGTCTTTGCGTAAATAATTTTTCCTTTATCTTGGATAAATTCCTAGAAAATGAACTGACGCGTTATATGGTAGGTTTATTTTTAACTTTTTTATTTCAAGTAGGATCTACACCCAACGTGGGGCTTGAAGTCACGACCCAGAGATCAAGAGTCAGATGCTCTACTGACGGAGGCAGCTAGGAGCCCCTATATTTAACTTTTTAAAGAAATTGCCAAAATCCTTTCAAAGTGACTGTACCACTTTATATTCCCACCAGCAGTCTGTAAAGGTTCTAATTTCTCTAACTTTCATTGTCTGTCTTTCTGCCCTACAGCCATTCTAGTGGGTATAGAGTGATCCCTCATCATGATGAAATCTCTATTTCCCTGATGACTGATGATGGTAAGCATCTTTTCATGTCCTTATTTGCCATCTATGCATCTTCTGTGGTGAAATGTCTGCTCAAATCCTTTGCCCATTTTTAAATTGGATTGTCTTCATACTGAGTTTATATATTCTGAGTTTACATATTCTGAATACATTCCTGTACTGGACATATGACTTGCAGATATTATCTCAGAGTCTGTGACTTGTCTTTTCATTTGCTGAAAGAAGGGACTTTGAAGTGCAAAAGCTTTTCATTTTGATGTAGCAGTCCAATTTATAACTTCAAAGCACAATCTATATAATAGTTTTCTCTTTTTTTGTAGACTGTGGTAATGGAGGTATAGCTAAGACCTATGGCCTAACCCAAGGTCATAAATATTTTCCTACGTGTTTTCTTCCAGAAGTGGTGCAGCATTAGCTCTTACAGGTAAGTCTATTTTCCATTTTGAATTCATTTTTTGGTACTGTGTAAGGTTAAGAGTCAAAGTTCATCTTTTTAAAAAAAATTTTAATTGTGGTAAAATACACATAACATAAAACTTATCTTAACCATTTCTAATGTACAGTTCCGCGGAAGTAAGTACATTCACAGTGTTACATAGTCATTACCACCTTCCTCTCCAGAACCCTTCTCATCTGTAAAACTGAAACTGTATCCTCTGAACATAACTCCCCCCCTCGCCTCCCCCAGCCCCTGACGACCATCACTCTACATTCGGTTCGATTTTGACAACTCTGGGAACCTCATATAAGTAGAATCATGTAATATTTGTCCCTCCATGACTGGCTTATTACACTAAACACAGTACCCTCAAGGCTCATCCATGTTGCAGCAGGTGTCAGAATTTCCTTTCTTTTTAAGGCTGAATCATGTTCCATGTGCATCTGTATGTATCAGCCCGTGCGTACACACACACACACAATTTGGTTTATCCATTTCTCTTTCAGTGCACTTGAGTTACTTCCACCAAAGAGAGAGTAATCAGCAATTTTTAAAAAGGGAAAACTCTAATTTAAATTGGAAATACCAATACGAACCATGCTTTTTTT
Source organism: Prionailurus viverrinus (assembly GCF_022837055.1). Taxonomy (NCBI): domain Eukaryota; kingdom Metazoa; phylum Chordata; class Mammalia; order Carnivora; family Felidae; genus Prionailurus; species Prionailurus viverrinus. The sequence continues at coordinate 411,609 of NC_062572.1, forward strand.
CCTTTCCAAAGATTCCTAAGTCTGCCTAGTGAAACAGCCTAGAAGCAATGACACCCAGGATCAGTTGTGGTCTCGGAGCATATTAACCTACCAAAAGGTATCAGGTTCCCAGGAGGAAAGGTTGATTCCAGATCTGGGACAGGAAATAATCAGATGAGCCTAGAATGTCTTGTTGGGCCCAAAAGTGAGGAAGCCAGACTAACACACTAACACACTGACAGACTAACAGACTAACACACTGACAGAGTCATTTCAAAAGAGCTCAGGGCCAAGCTGAAGAGGCTTCCTCTGGCCAAAGCTGGGGCAATGTAACCCTCTAAAAGAATAAGGACTGCAACTGATTGAAACTAACTGAATATATTAAGATTTATGAATTTCTTAATCATACTCAAATTAACAATAAGAAAATCAAACAAAAAACACCTTGTAGTCAGCAACACAGGTAACCATGATACAACTCCTGAGGGAACCCTGGGAAAGAATTAAGCATGTACCTGGCCATTCCTTACAAATTCAGGACAACAGTGAAGCAGCTGCCCTTGACAGTGCTCAAAAGCAGATGGGGGCGGGGGGGGTACTCTGGTGGCTCAGTCAGTTAAGCATCCAAATCTTGATATTGGCTCAGGTCATGACTTCATAGTGTGAGGTTGTGGGATCAAGCCCTGCATCAGGCTCCCATGCTGAGCCTGGAGGCTGCCTGGAATTCTCTCCGTCCCGCTCTCTCTTCCCCTTCCCTGCTCGTATGCACGCTCTCTTTCTCTCTCAAAATAAACTTAAAAAAAAAAAAAAGCAGACGGGGAAAAAAGCAAAACTATATGCACATCTAGAGTAAGGTACCTTCATCCTGTACCTTAACCTTTTCCTTAAAAGAATTTTTCAAGCACAGTGACCAGCACACAAAATAATGAAACTTTCAGAAAACAAGATGACAGAAACAAAACTAACAAAAGTCAACAAACGACAGAAAGAAACCATCAAAGCCAATGGACACTGGAATCAATGGACACTGACTATAAAGCAAACGTATTATATTCAAGGAGACAAAGGCAAACTTTCCAATTTGGCCAGGAATTAGATGACGATTTAGCAAGCATATCTGAAAAAGAAAAAGAGTTACTAGAAATGGAAAAAATATATTAACCAAAATGTGTTTAAATTTTTTTTATGTTTATTTATTTTTGAGAGACAGAGAGTGAGACAGAGTGAGAGTCGGGGGAGGGGCAGAGAGAGAGGGAGACACAGAATCTGAAGCAGGCTTCAGGTTGTCAGCACAGAGCCCGACATGGGACTCAAACCCACGAACTGCAAGATCACGACCTGAGCCAAAGTCGGACGCTGAACCGACTGAGCCACCCAGGAGCTCTGACCAAAATATGTTTAATAGCAGGTTAGAATGAATTAGTCAAGCGAAAGACAAATTAGAAAAAATTATCCAGAAAGTAGCCATTAAGTGTTTTCTTTAATTTTAAAGCAGTAAATTGTACGTATAACTCCCAAACCTCTATGGAGAGGGAAAAGAATAAAGGCAAGACAGAAGAAAAAAAAACAAAAAGTTAAAAAACCCAGATCAAGTACAGCAAATAGAAAGCCAGTAAAATGGTAGATTTAAACCCAAACATATCAGTAATTACATTAATCATAAAGTGTTCCAGTTAAAATAAAAAGATCGACAGATTAAAAACAAGCAGTGGGGGCACCTGGGTGGCTCAGTCGGTTAAGCGGCCGACTTCGGCTCAGGTCATGATCTCACGGTCCGTGGGTTTGAGCCCCCCGTCGGGCTCTGTGCTGACAGCTCAGAGCCTGGAGCCTGTTTCAGATTCTGTGTCTCCCCTCTCTCTCTCTGACCCTCCCCCGTTCATGCTCTGTCTCTCTCTGTCTCAAAAATAAATAAACGTTAAAAAAAAATTAAAAAAATAAAAAAATAAAAAAATAAAAAAATAAAATATAAAGATACAAAAGATAAAGCAAACAACCAAAAGGTGCTCCGACAGCTATCTGGACATAAAACAGACTTTAAGGCAAAAACGAATTCCCGGAAATAAAGGTGATTCCACAATCGTTACAGGCTCAACGCATCAGGAAAATGTACTTTGGAGCTGTCTGGAGAGGATGAGGAGCCTGCTCACGGCCAGCTAAGGAGGGGTGGTTGAATTCAAACCAGCCACCAACTTAAATCATTTCGCCCCTCCAAGCTCCTAACAGCTAAGGACACAGCAACTGGGGTCTTCCTCCGCCTGAGCTCCAGGACTGTCCCTGCCACTCCCCTTTTCCCTACTGCTGCCAACACCTGCATGCACAGGCAGCCTTCCCTGAAACCCTACCGTCCCCTCCTTTCACACAGCCAATTCTACAGATCCTTTGAGAGCACACGCTGTCAAACATCACTCCCTGGGCCTCCTTCTGCCTCAGCTCCAATCCCATGGCTGCCCGCACTGCACTCTATTCCCTCTCTGAACTTCCTGGAAGACGTGGGATCTCTGGGGCCAGGGCTGTCTCTGACCTGTGTATCCTCATGCCAAATCAGTACCTGGAATATAAACAGGTGTTTAGTAAGGGTCGTCAGTAAGGGTAGTTAGTGAATGAACATCGCCACGTTTTAACCTTTAATTCCCCAAAAGGATCAGTTTGGGGAAAGCTAAAGACATACGGTTCAGTATACACAGGGGCACCAGCCAACCTTTCTCAGAAAGGCCTTTCTGGCAGAATTCCCTTCCCTCCCCCATGCTCCAGCTCACATTAGTTTGGAATCCCCAACTCGCTGCACTACAAACTACGAATATTAGCCTGTCTTGCCGGTGATGGTGGCCGACAGGGGTCCGCGGGAGCAGAGGTCCTGGAGAACCGCGGAGACAAAGTTCACTGGTATAAATAAGTCAACTCCTATTGGAGATAAAGAAATAGAAAACCCTTCCAAGCCCCTAGGAATGGAGACTCACTGGATTCGAATTTGTAATAACATATTTAAAGGGGGGGGGAGGGAGGGGGGAGTCAGTGGAAGAAAGGAGCCAAACAAAAGTGAGTGAAAAAACAAAACCTGCCGGTAAGTGCTCAGCATCCTCAGAGGAAAGAAACAGGGATCTAGAGGCTCACAAGGCCTCAGTGAAATGTTACTTCCGATGCTCACCTCCTTTTGCTCTGAATTCATACTCATCAAATAGTCTAGCTACTAAGTATCACCTTGATACCCATAAGACGCCCAGAATATGGGCCCAGGATATATGTCAGGGGAAGGGTCTCTTGCATATTACACACTTTCAGCTTTTAGCCCATCCCTGAGTGAGGCCATCTATGTTTAGAAAGAAACCCAGTTTGGGTGTTGTATGGAAACCAATTTGACAATAAATTTAATATATTTAAATAAAAAAAAAAAAAAAAAAAAAGAGAGAGAGAGAGGGAGGGAGACACGGAATCTGAAGCAGGTTCCAGGATCCTAGCTATCAGCACAGAGCCTGATGCAGGACTCGAACTCATGAGCCTTGAGATCATTACCTGATCCTCACAAGCCATGAGGTCATGACCTGAGCTGAAGTCAGAAGCTCGACCAACTGAGCCACCCAGGCACCCCTGTGATAAATATTTTAAGTAAAATACTAAATCAGAACAAACAAAATGCCTCTAAGATCCAGACTGTAGCAAGATCAAAAGATAGATCTTTTGAAGGTATACTTTCTAGAGTTCTGAGCAGAGCAATCTTACATTAAATTGAGTCTATTACTTTGAAAACTAGCCCATTTAAAATTCTATATATATTTTATCTATATGATATGCAGGCTGACACATTTTTATTTTGAAAAGATGTATGAATCGAGGTAGAAGATGATTTTAAGGTACTTCCTGAGGACATCCTTTAATAGGAAAAACAGGTGTAGTTGCAGTAAAGGAATGAAGAATGAAACACAGTAACAGGAAGATCCCTCACTTCTGCTTCAATCCTGTAAGAAGTCAGCTGTCTCAATGATACCAGTTCATCTGCACCGTGTTTCATATGCAGGCACTATCTCTAGGCAGGTGCCAGGCAGTGGGGGTGCAGGGAAACACAGTCACAGGCACCCGGCATGCTATGTTTACTGGCAGAAAACAGTGCAGGGTCCGCAATGTGGCTCTACTGTAAAGGAAGTACCAAAAATTGTCTAGTTTGGACACGCACAATTACGTACTCAAAATAAGTAAAATAATTAAAAGAAGTGTTCTTCTCAAAAAAAAAAAAAAAAAAAAAAAAAAAAAGGAAAGAAAGAAACCCAGTTTCTCTCAATCATTCCCCAGAGACTGGGCCACACCCACCACTCTGCCCAGGGCACGGCCACATACTTCACTGGTCCCACTTTTGCCATCTTCGGGATCCGAGGAGCTGAGAAGTAACCCTTCATAGGTAAATAGTAACTCCCGTTAGGGCTCAGAATGCTGGAGTCTGTGTCCTGAGAAATTCCCAGCCTACATCCTGAAGCAGTAGAGGACACTGGCCAAGGAAACGGGGATAAAGCCACCAACCTGAGTTCAAATCGTGAGTCGACACTGACCAAGGGTATAACTTGGCTCCTGACTAAAGGCATTAAATCGTAGCTACACAAGACCTAGCACCACGTCTCACACATAGTAAACACTGATTACCAAATTCGGTCGGAATGGCAAAAAAGACAGGACTGTTTAAAGAAAATAAGTCATTCTGAAAAAACGTCAACGGGCTAAATGAAAGCGTCAGGTGGTTCTCAGGAAAGAGGGCTCTACTTTCAAACGGCCTCTAGTCTGTCCCGTTTCTCCACGTCTACCCTCCTAGAGAAAACCTCCGCCACCTCTCGTCTGCCGTGACCTAACTGGCCACCCCTTTCCTACCACTGTGTCTACTCCTGCCCATCTGCAACGGTTCTTTACTCAGCAGCAAGAAGGGTCTTTGAAAAACCTACCTATGTCACGTGGACCCCTTTCGAACACAATAGTTTACCAGCCTGATCTGGACTCTGCCCAGCTCCGCGTCTGCTCCCTTCCCTTCCCCCACATCCCCAGTCACACAGGCCTTCCTTCCATGCTACAAAAGCACAAGACTTCTCCGACCTCATGACCATCCTCCTGCCCCGGCTGACCTGCTCCTGGAACTCAGACCTTGACTTAACGTCACCTCCTTAGCGGGGCCTTCTCCAGTCACCCAATCTTTGACATTACCAGTTTTAATTCTACGTGTAACTCAACTCTGACATCTTCTCTTTACTTGAGTAGTTTCTTCACCATTTACGCTGTCATCTGCCTCCCTCCACCAGAATGCAAACTCCCCAAGAGCATGGATTCTGTCAGTCTCGTTCAACAGCACATGGCTGGGACCTTGCAGGGGGCCTGGAACATAGTGGGTGCTCAGCAAATACCCAGAGAATGAAAAAAGGAGCAAACATTTCAAAAACCGAAGTGTATGGTTTCTATCTATTAGGATGCTCTTTATCTTGAAAGGGTGAATACTGTCACGTTAAGAACTCAGAGCTGGGAGCCCGATTTGCGTGTGTCAAGTGCTTAGACCCACGCCTAGGACATAGTAAACACCGTGTAAATGTTAAATAGCAATGTTGGAAAGCTTTCAGACACAAGTCCTCTACATGTTTTAGGTTTGTAGCAATTTTATCTTTTGCCATTGTAAATAGGGTATTTTCTTTCACTGTATTCCCTAAATTGGCAAGTATTTGTAAGTAGGAAACCTATTTATTTTCAGACTGATTTTGTACCAAGGTATCTCACTGGATTGTCCCCAAGCTCCCACTCTCTTCCCACTGCAGCGGCACGACTGCCTCAATTCTACATCACCGTCCCCATTCCCGTCTCTGCAGCCACCTGCTGTTCCCTTCCCTTCTTTCCCTGCTGAACGTGCAGACACACTCACACTCTGTTCTGGAAATATTACCAGCAACACACACCACTACCATCACATTCAATCCAATTTAAACTTTTATGACCTAAGGTCACTTGACCCCCCCTGGGACGTCTCTCACATGACAACCAGTGTTGAGGGTTTTTTTTTTAACTCTAAAACACAGGTCTCTTGTTTTCTCTCATCTCTTCTGGGCTCCCTCCCAGTCTCCAGTCCCTCCGCTGCTACCTTCCCACGTCAACCCCCTGGGCGTTGTCCTCGTCTGCTCCTCATCCTGACCACTCTCTTTGAGCTAATGTGGCCATACCTAACCAGTGCAACCTGTCCGGATCTTTCTCCTGAGACACACGCTTACTCACCTGCCCTCAACAAGGGGAGAGTCCAATCCATATAAAACAGAAAAGTCCACCCCCCAGCCCCCAAAACAACTCCAACAGTCCTCGCTGACTCAGGGAACGCTACCACTCCCAACCCAGGCCCCCAGAGCAGAATTCCAGCAGCCATCCCTGGCTCTCCTGTCTCCCTCACAACCAGCACCCAACTAGTTACCAAATCCAGATGCTTCTGCCCCCCCCCCTTTTTAAATTAGTCTCTTCCACATATTTTCCTAACTGGCTTATTTACTAATTTATCTTATTGAGGGAGAGTTGATGCACAACGCTGCATTAGTTTCAGGTGTACAACAGTTATTCGACAGGTCTGTGTCATGCTGTGCTCACCACAAGCATAGCCACTGTCAGCACACATTACTGTAATACCACTGAGAACACTCCCTACGTGCTAGCATAGAGATATACCTTCTATCCCCATGACTCACTTCTGCCTCTTTACCATCTTTCTTCTCAACACTATTAGTTTACTTAAACCCTTGTCTTCTCTTGCCCACTGCAGACTACTCCAACCCAAAGTCCTTTGAGAAATCACTCCAATAAATCTCTCTCCCCAAGAGAATAAAATCCAAATTTTTAAGGTGATCTTCAAACCCCTCTATGATCTGGTCCCTGCCTATGGCTCTGGCCTCTTTTTTTTTTTTTTTTTTGAAATACGGAAAGAGAAAGAGAGAGAGCATGCACACATGCGTGAGACCTGGAGAGGGACAGAGGGAGAGAGTGAAAATCTTAGGCAGGTTTCATGCCCAGCACGGGGCCTGATCTCACAACCATGAGATCATGACCTGAACCGAAATCAAGAGTTAGACACTTAACCACTGAGCCACCCAGGTGCCCCTGACCTCATTTCTTTATATTTCACCACTACCTGCAAACCCTCAGCAACCCTAAAGTGATCAAAGTTCACCAACATACTAAGTCATTTCAAGCCTCTCGAAGTTGCATGTTGCCTCCTTTTCCTAGGCTGACCTTCAGTCCCTTATTCACATTCACCTTTTAAACCTCAGTTAAGAATCTCTTATTAATCACTGAAGCATTTCTTGGAGTACCCTCACCTCCAAAACTGACCTTCTGCTGTGTCCCCCATGCACTTGTGCAGCCTGTTTGAGTACCTATTAACTTGTCACTATGCCTCCAGGTTCTCTTGTCCACCAGCCCCACCAGACCTCTGCTCTCACAAAGCAGGACAACAACTTATCTCTGCACTCTTAGCACCTGACTCCGGGTCCAACAAACACAAGACAATAAAAACTGTTGAATAAGAGAATAAACGAGCGCCGAATTTCTCAAATGAGGCTCAAATACTTTGGATATAAGAGACGAGAGATGATAACCCTTCGTTTAACTCAAATCGCAGGATACAAAATGGGCAGAAAGGAAACTGAAAGTTGTAAAAAGTCTAATGGCCAAGTATTCCTGGACAGTCTAACATCCTCTCAAGGAGGCCCAGCGTCCTGGAAGAGGGGAGAGGGAGCTCATGACCAACTCTCACCCTGCTAAAGACGGAGTTCAGGGAGCGCTTTTCAGAAAGGAGAGAAACACCCCTACTCACCCAGATGGCAGCTGTCCGGACCCTGGTGGCCATCCCCACGGTCAGTTCTGTGCGTCCCGCGGGTGGTGGCAGGACCCGAGGGCTGCCCGGAGGAAGAAGAATCGTGAAGGGTCTCCCCGCCCCTCCCGCCCTCAAGCAGGGGAGACCCTCCTGCACCCAAAGAGGGAGGGTCCGAGGCCCCGGCACCCGCCCTTCCCGCCGGCGAGACTGCTTGCCCCGCCGAGCCACGCGGTTCCCCGCCTCCCACGCGCCCCTTGCCAACACAGCCGCGATCGGACGGCTGTTCCGAGTCCGCGCAGGAGGGAGCCGGGTCACACTGGTCTGCACAGTCCCGCTGCCTGGAAACGTAAGGGACTGGGCGCGTCCGGCTCCACTAACCCCTCCGCGAGCAGCCGTGGGACTCGGGGAAGACTGGCTGCCTCCGCCTCCCGGAGCTGCAGTCAGATTGGCTCTGTCCTCCCTTCTGATTCTGCGGCGGCCGCCCGAGTGCTTCGGCCACGGCCCCCGGGGAAGACGAGGCCAGCCCACTTGGGCTCCGGTCACCACCGAGAAGGGAAACTGACACAGACCCCGAAACAAGGTTCTTCGGGCCGGGGCCCAGCCAACCGCGACCGTAAGGGACGCGCCGGAAATGCGTCAGCGCGACCCCGGGGCAGAGCGAACTACAATTCCCAGCAGCCTCTGCAGGAGGTCCCGCGGCGCGGGGAGGGCTCCGCGCGAGGGCCGCCGGATGAGAACCCGAGAAGCTCGGGTTCTCGGGTGGGGAGTCGGGCGCGCTGGCAGCCCTAAGTACCCCCCGAGATTTACAGTAACTCACGGCACCAGCACGGAGGCGGGAGCGGCGTAAGTTGAGGTAAAAATGCTCACAGTTCTCTGCGTTTCCGAAATGCTTATAAAGTCCAAGTTTCTTCTTGAATAACTCAAAAATTCATGGTAACACGTTAACGTGACATTTTAATGGATATTCCTTTAAAAAAAAGTAGTGAGCTGTGGCATTGTTCTACATTTTTCTCCTGCGAGAAATCTTTTAAATGTCCAGCTAAGTAGAGAACAGCCGGATTCTCGTGTGTGCTTCCACAATCTGTTGCGTGTGTTGTTTTTTTGGTTTTGTGAAGTATTTAAAGAAAATCCAGCCTCACACAGGTGTGCAGTTGGAAAAGGACAGGGTTGGGGTGTTTTTTTTTAATGTTTATTTTGAAGGGGGGGCGGGGAGAACCCTAAACAGGCTCCACACAGTCAGCGCAGAGCCCCATGTGGGGCTCGAACTCAGCAACCGTGGGATCATGACCTGAGGCAGGGTCGAGTCCGATGCTCAGACTGAGCGACCCAGACGCCCGGAAAAGGACAGGGTATTTCAATGCGCTTATCAGATAACCGTGGATACGCTTGGATAGCACAAGCTGAACAAGGGAAACGCTAGTGCGGTGTGCAGTCTGAAACCACGTTGGTGACTTCACGCTATTACGTTAAAATCTATTTGTCTGTCTTGCACCTTGAATGGATAGTTTCATTCATGCTTCTGTAGCATCATAAATTAGTCACTAGGAAAATACCCACCGATTTATGCAGCTCTTCACAATGTTGCCACGTTCCATAGTATTATAATTGATCTTAAGTATTGGGGAAGCTGTGAAATTCACAGTGGCAGTACAAGTTTTCCAAAACTGTTCTATTCACTTGAAAACTCAAACTTTATGTTGGGAAAACAAAAACAAAAACAAAAACACTGTCATTTATTTTCCTTGAAGTGACTGGCTCACTTGGTTGATTTCTGAGAAAATGCCACATCCCCAAGTGTGCCTTGTCTCTCCTTTTCGTCAAGTTAAGCTGTCAAATCAAATAATCACACAAGTGCTTTTTCTAGACAACTGTGGAACTTCAGTGCGCAGCACAGAATATTTGTTGCACAGAGACTAAGAAGATATGTGCTCAAGAGTTGCTTTAACACAATTACTTTTTACTGCCCTACCAAGGACATCCTAAAGTGAAATAAATCCTAGATACATTAAATGCTAGATGGAGACAGAAAGACTGAAAAGCTTTACACTGAAATGTAGCTACCATCCTTAGCCCACTGGTCTGTTGAACAATCTGCTATATACTAGTTTCGCATAGTCTCTTCATTTTCTTTTTTGTATAGATTTCTTAATGTTTTTTATTTTTGAGAGAGAAAGAGAGCGCGTGTGCATGGGTGCAAGCGGGGGAGGGGCAGAGAGCGAGGAGGACAGAGGACCCAAAAGAGATCAGTAAGTTACCACAGACTTGGTGGCTTAAGCTACAAATGTATCTTACAGTTCTGTAGGTCAGAAGTTTAGCACGGGTCTTAACGAGGCTAAAAGTGTTGGCGGGGATCCATCCATTTCTGGAGGCTCTGGGGAAAGGATCCTTTCCTTTGTCTTTCCCAGATTTGAGAGGCCGCCTGCGTTTCTTGGATCGCGGCCCGTTCCCTCCATATTCAAACCCAGCAACAGTTGAATCCTGCTCCCTCTGGCCTCCTCCTGTCTCCCTCTTTCACTTTTTTGTTTAATTTTTTTTGAGAGAGACTGAGAATGCGAGCGGGTTAGGGGCAGAGAAAGCGGGAGACGCAGAATCGGAAGCAGGCTCCAGGCTCCGAGCTGGCAGCACGGAGCCCGACGCGGGGCTCGAACCCACAAACCGCGAGATCATGACCTGAGCCAAAATCTCATCAAACACTCAACCGACTGAGCCACCCAGGCGCCCCATTATTATATATATATATATATATTTTAAATTTTTTAAATGTTTTATTTTTGAGACAGAGAGTGAACAGGGGAAGGGCAGAGAGAGAGGGAGACACAGAATCGGAAGCAGGCTCCAGGCTCCGAGCTGGCAGCACGGAGCCCGACGCGGGGCTCGAACCCACAAACCGCGAGATCATGACCTGAGCCAAAATCTCATCAAACACTCAACCGACTGAGCCACCCAGGCGCCCCATTATTATATATATATATATATTTTAAATTTTTTGAATGTTTTATTTTTGAGACAGAGAGTGAACAGGGGAAGGGCAGAGAGAGAGGGAGACGCAGAATTGGAAGCAGGCTCCAGGCTCCGAGCTGGCAGCACGGAGCCCCACGTGGGGCTCGAACTCACGAGCTGTGAGATCATGACCTGAGCCAAAATCTCATCAAACACTCAACCGACTGAGCCACCCAGGCGCCCCATTATTATATATATATATATTTTAAATTTTTTGAATGTTTTATTTTTGAGACAGAGAGTGAACAGGGGAAGGGCAGAGAGAGAGGGAGACACAGAATCGGAAGCAGGCTCCAGGCTCCGAGCTGGCAGCACGGAGCCCGACGCGGGGCTCGAACCCACAAACCGCGAGATCATGACCTGAGCCAAAATCTCATCAAACGCTCAACCGACTGAGCCACCCAGGCGCCCCTCCCCCTTTCACTCTTAAGGATGTATGGGTTACACTGGGCACGTTTGGGGAACGCAGGATCAGCAAACTTCATTCCCTTTTGCCATAAACATAACATTTTCAGAGATGCCAGGATAGGACGTGGACGTCCTCCAGGGGCCGTTAGTTTGCCTATCCCGCATCCATGACTGTCTCCAGCCAAAACTTCGTTCCACCGGTATTTCCCTGCAGTGGGGGCCTGCAAACTTTTTCGGTCAAAGTCCAGTGAATAAGTGTGCTAGTGCTGCCCTGATAAAGTACCACAGAGTGGTCTCAACAACAAATTTGTTTTCTCCCAGTTCTGGAGGCTGAAAGTCAGAGATCAAGGTGTTGACCAAGTTGGTTTCTCCTAATGCCTCTCTCCTTGGCTTGGAGCAGCTCATTTCCCCGCGTCCTCCCATGGTTGTCCCTCTGCATCTGTGTCCTCCTCTCCTCTCCTCCGGACACCAGTCACATTGGATGAGGCCCCACCCTGCCATCATTATTTTAATTTAAAATGTTTAGACTTGAAAGACCCCAGTCACATTCTGAGTCATTGGGGATTAGCACTTCAGCATAGGAATCTGGGGGGGAGTCAGTTCATCCCGTAACAACCAGTTAGCAAATGTTTCAGCTTTTGTGTGCCACAGTCTGTCGCAACTACTGACCCTCGCCCTTGTAGCACAAGCGCAGCCACGGCCAACATGTACGCCAGTGAGCACGGTTGTGCTCTGGTAACACCGAAAGGACAGAGGTGGACAGAAGGCCACACTTGGCCTATGTGCATTGTTTGCTGACTCCTGGCCAACACGATGCCGGGGCACCCCGTGTTGTTACCCCGTCACTAGAGTAAGTATATACCACTTGTTCAGTAGTAGGTCGAAACCTTTTGCTGTTGTTCTTTAAAACGGTCTGTTATTTTTATTCCTTTGGTCTTGCGTGCACCTTTTAGGCTTCAGTGACCAAGTTCCAAGTAAAACCCTCTGTAATAAATTGTGGTATCTATTAGGATGTTATTTCTACGTGGCAAGCACTGTTGCTTCACCGTCCAGTAACTGTCCTCTCCCGTTCCTCTTTGCTACAAAAGCTCTGTACGTGTAGGTGCTGGTTGGCCATAAGTTTATGGCATTCCCCTTTCTAGATTCAGTGGATGCATGTTCATTTCTTCAAGTCATTCAACAAATTTTATTGAATGACTGCAATGAGCTAGCCACTGTATTAGGCCAGAGGCTATCTCAGTAATTAAGACAGATCCTTTGGGAAGCATTCGTTTTGGCAAGGGAAGACAGATGATTGACAGATAAGAAATACTACTGAAAAATGAAAAGAAGGGGCGCCTGGGTGGCGCAGTCGGTTAAGCGTCCGACTTCAGCCAGGTCACGATCTCGCGGTCCGTGGGTTCGAGCCCCGCGTCGGGCTCTGGGCGGATGGCTCGGAGCCTGGAGCCTGTTTCCGATTCTGTGTCTCCCTCTCTCTCTGCCCCTCCCCCGTTCGTGCTCTGTCTCTCTCTGTCCCAAAAATAAATAAAAAACGTTGGAAAAAGAAAAATGAAAAGAAGAGGATAAAGGGGACTAGCAGTGCCAGAGGGGTGGCTGCAATTTTAAGTAAAGCAGTGTCTTAGTTTCCTAGGTCAGCTGTAACAAACTACCAGAGTGAGGGCTTCAGCAACAGAAATGTATCTCACAGTTCTGGAGGCTAGAGGTCCAAACTCAGGCTGTGGGTAGGGCTGCTTCCTTCCGAGGGGTGTGAGGGAAGCATCTGTTACAGGCCTCTGCCTATTATATACCACTGATACTGGATTAGAGCCTGCACGAATGACTTATTGAACTTGATTACCTCTGTGAAGACCCTTTCTTCAAGTAAGGTCACGTTCTGGAAATGGGGGATGACCTCAACACACGAATTTTGGGAGCACAAAATTCAATCCATAAAAGGTAGTCAGGGTAGAGCTCATTTATAAGGTAATACACCCTACATCGAATCATTTCCCGCAAGTCTGCGATAGAACTTTGTCACTAAAAATAAGTGAAAGATGAATTTCTACTGTGTGCAGTGAAAAGCAGCTGGCCTTTCCAACCTGACGCCACAAATCTATGGCACCTCTATTGCCTTGCCATCTGTCTCCTAAATTGATCTCATTGTCGGAGTAACTTGCGAACCTCAACCAACAGCTGTTTCCACACCATGTCTTTCAACCAATTCTAATTCCCGTTCACCAGCTGCTGAGACACTGGGCACATGGTCAGCTTCCCAGTTATTTAAGGGCTAAGTTAACTAAACCAAACATTTTCACCATCTTGCCTTTCAGGAATGGTAATGCACAGATTAATCAGTGTGTGCTTAATTCATGGATGAATGTTAATACTTTCTTGGGGCACCTGGGTGGCTCCGTCGGTTAAGCTCCCACTCTTAATTTCGGCTCAGGTCATGATCCCACGGTTCGTGGGTTTGCGCTGTGCTATCAGCTTGGGATTCTCTCTTTTGGTTTCTCTCTCTTCCTCTTTCTCTCAAAATAAACGTAAAATTAAAAAAAAAAAAAAGACAATACTTTCCAAATCATTATGTGCCTGTAACAATGGTGACTGATTATACTGGGACCTCTCTTAAAATTCCTGTGGTTTCCCCTTACCCTTAGGATAGTGCCAGGATCCTTAACCAGATGTGGAGTCGGCAGGTAGTAGTGGAAACACCACGTGCCGGAGCCAAAGCGATCTGCGCTTGAACCCTGGGTCTTCCTCCACTTACTCTGCAACTTGGGGCAAGTCACTGTGGACTCAAAACAGAAGTAGGTAGCACACACGAACAGAATTCACGTGAGGATTAAACGAGACGGGGCATGTAACTTATATGCCACCACTTGTGGCATTTAACAGTAATTTACTTTCTTCCCTTTACATCCTAATTTCCACTCAGTCCCTGCATCATTTTAAGATATGACACAATGATAACATAGAGGGAGACAGAGGACACTGAGTGAAGTCTGAGTGAATTTGTCTCTGAAGGAGATACATAACAATGGTACTGTGTATTTTTTATATTGAACTGGCTAATTTTGTTAAGATCCTCTACAAAGTGCCAGGCATTGTCTTGAGACCTGCCACACACTTACCACTTGTTTTTCATATGAAACTTCACCACTTACTAGCTATGTAAATGGGGACAAGCTACCTAAATTGCCAACCTCTAGTTCCCTTAACCATAGGGGCAATAGTATGTCACTCACAGGGTTATAGACAGAAGCAATCTATTGTATTAAAGGGCTTAGCTTGGCTACCTTGTATCAAGCTGTCTATAAATGAAGATGAGCTACAAAAATCAACAACTACTACTACTGTTCCTATGTGTCACTTGGAGCTGCAGATTTTCTCTGATTTCCCAGAAATTCCTGGTTTGCGGAGTATTTTGAAAAAATCAATTTTATTGAGATAAAATTTGCATACAACAAACTGGACCCACTTAAAATGTATACTCTGATGAGTTTAACAGACAAGTACAGTCATGGAACCACCACCAGTCAAGATACAGATCATCCCTAATGGTTCCCTTGGGGTCCCGTCTGCTGTCAGTCACTCTCCCATCCCCAGCCAACCACTGGTTTATCTGCTGCCAAGTTCCATGGTTAAGGTTCTAGCAGCTTATTTCTAGACAAAAACTTTGGAAGAGAAAAAATTCCTTTACTGAAGAAACTGTAATATAAAAGTAATTTGTATTTGTTGAAGAGACTTTGGGAAAAAATAGAAAACTACAAAACAAAACAAGAATAAAGAAAAAAAAGAAAGTTAACTGCTCTTAATCTTTTGACAAATTTCCTTAAGAGTTTTAAGCAAGATTCATTTCAGTTATTTACAATTGATTTATTTTTATACATTTCAGTTTACTCCATATTAACAACTATTCATCATGCTTTTTTCAAAACACATGACAACATCAACATTTTTCTTGTCAACAGTTTGCGTTAATTTTAATGTCTGTGTAATACTCCATGACACGGATACGCTATAACCATTTTGCTATTATACATTTCTATATTGCAAAGTTTGCACTATCATAAGTAATGTTTTAGTGACCATCCATAGACATTTCTCTCTTCCTACATTCCTTGGTGTGTTAATAACAGTAGTAGTAGCTAACACATTTAGTACTTGTGGGCCAGGCACTGTTTTAAATACTTTATACACATTATCTCACTTAATCCACACAACAACCCTCTGAGGTAGATACTAGAAATAACTCCATTATACAGTTGAGGAAAATTGAGCCATAGGTTATCAGAAACTCTAAGAGGCCCGGTTAAGGGACCACTCTTCGACTCCCATTAAGAACCACTGCTTACCATGAAAACGATTTCTGATAGGAATACATTACACATGCGAATGATATATATATGCACTGAAGAACGCAGCACTAATTGAGGAACCCAGGATCTAGTTCTTGGTCTGACTTCACTCAAAATGTGAGACCAGTGCCAACTCACTTGATCTCAACTGTACAATGAAGATTACACATTAGGTGCTCACTTCAGCAGCACATATGCTAAAATTGGAACGAAGATTACATGTTAGATGGTCTCCTGCTCCTTGTGAAGTCTCATGACTCTTGACAGTCATTTCTAGATTTTTCCTGGGAGAGAGACATCAAGATCTTTGTCCTCCTGGTCTCAAAAATACTTATCACTCAACAATCAATCATTAAGCATCTAAAATATATTTTGTTCAGGGGCCCCTGGGTGGCGCAGTCGGTTAAGCGTCCGACTTCAGCCAGGTCACGATCTCACGGTCCGTGAGTTCGAGCCCCGCGTCGGGCTCTGGGCTGATGGCTCGGAGCCTGGAGCCTGTTTCCGACTCTGTGTCTCCCTCTCTCTCTGCCCCTCCCCCGTTCATGCTCTGTCTCTCTCTGTCCCAAAAATAAATAAACGTTGAAAAAAAAAAAATTAAAATAAATAAATAAATAAATAAAATATATTTTGTTTGCTAGAAAATGGCAAATAATGGCTAGTCCTTCACAGAGATCCATTTATAGAATGAAACAGAGAGTTAAAACAGGTTCTCTTTCTGAATCTTTTTTGGGTCATGAACTTACCACAGAATCTGAAGATCAGGCTTCTCTCCCTAGAAGAGAAAACTTCTGTACAAACGAGATGATTTTGCATACGATATTAAAAGTTGTTTACTGATCCTCAGAAGTGAGTCGTTACACCCACTACGGGTAGTGATGATTTCCTCAGGCTGAGCAGTGCTGATGTAGGTAAGAAGGAAACGTGGCTGGGAAGGAAGTGAGAACTCCAGGAGCTCTTGCTCACTGGCAAGCAGGTTTAATTCAATGGCGCACACCAGAGGTGTGCAACAACAGTGACACCAGTTACCACAGCTAACAACAATAAAGCACTTAATATACGTCAGGCACTATTCTAAGCTGTGTATATGTTTACTCAGTTAATACTCACCACAGTCCTACAAGGTAAGTAATGTCCCTAATTTACAGAAGAGGCACCGATGTTAGGCAGCATGCCCAAGTTCACCCAGCAAGTTAAGGACAGAGGTGGAATTTCAACTTGGGTAGTGTAGCTCAAGCTTGTGCATTTAGCCACTAAGTTTCCTTTATAAAGATACAAGACTACCTTGGAAGGAGGGTGGCTTTGAGCAGTGCTGTTTATTTCATGAGCATAGCTGCTCTAAGAATGCCCCAGGTACCTGCTCCCACTCAAAGGGGACCCTCCCTCACGTGCTCAAACACCTAGTCTTCTAGGTCTCAAAGTCCAAAGAAACCCCGTGTTTAAATTCCCAGGAGCCTTCAGCACACGGTCTCAAAGAGCACAGTTCCATGACCCAAACAACGTAGAATGGGAAACTTGCTAGCAGGTGGTCCTTAAGCATCCTTGATGATAGAATAGAGAAACTGGATATCCTTTTTAATGTTTAAAAATATCTTCAAATAATTATCGGAGTAACATGGAATAAACTATAAAACTCACTCAATCCCATCACCTAACAGATCGATTCTGTTCATTATCCAGAGTTTTTCGATTCTTGCTCACATGCAAATATACTTAAAATAAGTACCATTACTAGTAAATGTGTTCTTCTTCAGCTTTACCTTATAAGCATTTTCCCTGCTAACCAAAATGTGGTTTATATCAGACACATAAAAGAGTAGACACTACTAACTCTCCCAGAAGGACAATCAAGTAAAAATATGGCAGGTTATTTCACTGGAATATTATTTTCCACTTTTTTTCAATAACTATCAATTTTTTATTCTTTGCAATAGGAACTCTCATTGACTTATCTTTCTGAAGTATCATTCTGACTGACATCTTTTTGAAGAAGGCAATGAAGCTGGATAATCTCCCACCTACTTAATGGTTCCTTCTCAGATTCTAGCATTTTAAGGCTCGGTCAAGAATGCTCCAAGGACAACTGCTTTTATAGGAACTTGTGGAAAGAAAAGCTGATGTGTTTCTGTACTACAATGAAATCTGTAGGTTATTTCTCCTTCTAGGACCAATTCTCTAGTGCACAAAAGGGTAGTGACAAGATTGAAAGCATTTCTGCACAGATTACATCTACACTGCTTCCCTCCAGAAGGAGTTTCTAATGTAAAACCAAGTTATTGCTCTTTGTAAAGAACTTTCCACATTCGTAATATTAATAAGTATTCTCTCTAATATGATTTGTCTGATATCGAATAAGGTTAGGGCTATTAACAAGCGCTGTCCCACATTGGTTACAAGTTAAGAACTGCTCTCCAGTGTGGGCTATTTGATGTACTATCAACGGAGAGTTCTGGCTGAAGATAATCCCACACTGATTACATTTATAGGTCTCTTCCCCAACATGAACCCTCTGATGCTTAATAAGGTCGTTCTTCCGAATGAAGGCTTTCCCACACTGGCAGCATTCATATGGCTTCTCTCCAGTATGAATTCTCTGATGCACGATGAGGGCAGAACTCTGGCTGAAGGACTTCCCACAGTCGTGGCATTCATATGGTTTCTCTCCAGTGTGGGTCCTCTGATGGGAGAAAAGGTGAGAGCTTCTACTGAAGCATTTTCCACAGTCTTTACACTCAAAGGGCTTCAGTCCCGTGTGAGTCCTGTGGTGCACCACAAGGTGAGACCTCTGGCTATACGACTTCCCACACTCGTTACATTCGTAGGGCCTCACTCTGACATGAGTTCTCTGATGCAGAATGAGATGTGTGCTCTGTCTGAAAGACTTCCCACACTCGGGACATTCATAAGGTTTCTCTCCAGTATGAGTTCTCTGGTGCCTAATGAGCCTGGAGCTGTGAACAAATGACTTCCCACACTGGCTGCACGTGTACAGTTTGTCTCCTGTGTGAGTTCTCTGGTGGGTCACAAGGTGAGAGAACCAGCTGAAGGACTTTCCACACTCTTTACATTCATAGGGTTCCTCACCAGTGTGAGTCTTCTGATGTCCAATGAGGTGAGAACTCCGGCTGAAAGACTTTCCACACTCTTTACATTCATAGGGTTTTTCTCCAGTATGAATAAGCCGGTGCCTGGTAAGATTAGAACGCCAGCTAAAGAATTTTCCACACTCCTTACATTCATATGGTTTCTCCCTATGTATGCCCTTCGATACACCAAGGGAGGTACCACCGGTAAGAGAGTTGACAGTATCGGGGCATTTGTAAGACTTATCTCCTGGTTGAGTTCTGGCAAACTGAATAAGATGAATGTTTTGACAGAAGGTTTGACCACATTCACTACCATTACTTGCATAGCTTTCCTGATGACCACTAAAAACTAAATTATGTTTTAAACTTTTACTATGTGAGTCATGTTTGTGGAAATACTCCCTCAGCACTAGTTGAGCAGGAAGAAGACAATTTCCCCCACATTTACCGTTTTCACAGACGCTCTCCTGAGTAAGTGCTTTCTTTTGGGTGAATGCCACTTGCCTCAAACGTCTCTCCTGATTTTCCTGATCCTTGTCCAACTGGTCTTCACACTTCCAGACTTCTTCTAATGACAAATACCAGAGGTCGTTCTTTGGGATTCCTTCCATTTTAATGCCATAGGATTGTTTATCTTTAGAAATGCTCTTACTGGACACTGATGATTTAATTTCAACCGCAGTGTCCAAATCTGAAAGAAATGAGGAAGCTTTGTGTAACTAAAAAACCATTAAGGTCCAAACAGTGGGATGTGAAGTATGGAGGCTGCACGAGCTGCTTATACAGCTGCCTTCCTAGTAAGAAAGCAAAGAGGAGAGCAGCAAACAGGAAGGGTGCTGGGCTGTGCAGCACAGAAGAGAAGCAGTGAGGCCAAGGGGAAGCCACAGGACTGGGCAGGACACACGGGATCAGGATATTCAGTGCTGGGTGGCAATAAGGGAAATCCCTTATGGCACTCCCATGATCTAAACTATTAACGATGTAAGAACCTGACATGTCTGCTTGTTGCCAGGCCCTTCCCCTGACATGCCTTCTTCACACTGCAATTTCGCATTCCTAAACCACGAGTTCAGCCCTATGCCAGGGGGTGCCTGTTCCTGACACCAGCACAGTGCAACATGATAATGTCCAGACATCTGGCACCAAGAACCTCAGAAAGGCCAAGCAACAGGCTGGAAAAGCAACTGTACACACATTATCCAGCCACAGGCTCTGATTCTAAGCTGTAACACTACTAGTGGTGAATTCAGACAAGTTGTTAAACTTTTCAAACATCACTTTGCTTATCTGTAATCCAAGGAGCGACAGTTAACTGTGGCGTAAGATTGTCATTAAGTACTGTACGGTATGAGTTCATCACAGACCCTGACACACGTGTGGTCAAAGCAATACCATAGTAATCATTATTTACACTATTCTGGTCTTAAAAAAAAGGGGGGGGGGGCACCTGGGGGGTTCAGTCGGTTGAGCGTCCGACTTCGGCTCAGGTCATGATCTCACGGCTCGTGAGTTCGAGCCCCGAGTCAGGCTCTGTGCTGACAGCTCAGAGCCTGGAGCCTGCTTCAGACTCTGGGTCTCCCTCTCTCTCTGCCCCTCCCCGCTCATGCTCTCTCTCTCTCTCTCTCTGTCAAAAATAAAAAAACACTAAAAAAACAACAACAACAACATTATTCTGGTCTTACATCCTGATTCCTTTGTTTGGAGACATCAAGACTTAACAACTGATAGGACTCACACCACAGGACACTAACTCACAACCTGGCCCCTAACTCATATTCTCCTGAGTTTTTCTGCCCTTTTGTTTGTACTTGTATTACTGCACATTATTTACCCTAGTTAAAAGCCTGTTTGTTTCTCAATGCCTTTTAGGTAAAATGTTGGTTCTTAACCTAGAAAGAAACACCATTAAAGAAATGGTGGAGAGAGAGAACATTAAGCAGGCTTCACATTTGACACAGAGCCCAACACAGGGCTTCATCCCATGACCCTGGGATCATGACCTGAGCCGAAATCAAGTTGGACGCTCAACTGACTAAACCACCCAGGCGCCCCTTAAGTCATCTCTATGCCTAACACGGGTCTCAGACTCACAACCTCTAGATCAACAGTCACATGCTCTACCGACTGAACCAGCGAGGCTCCCCCCACCCAAAAACACTGTTTACAAAGTACCATCTCTCCCTACAAAGTGGGGTAATATTCTACTCTTATCTGGTGTATGGGTTGAACTGTGTGCCCCAAGTAAGATATGTGCCCGTATCTCAGAATGCAACTTGACTTGGAAACAGGATCACTGCACATGCAGTTAAAATGAAGTAGTACTGGAGCAGGGTGTGCCCCTAATCCAGAGACTGGTGTCCTTCCAAGGAGAGAAGAGGGGGCCTGGGTGGCTCAGTTGGGACCTGTGCTGATAGCACAGAGCCTGCTTGAGATTCTCTCACTCTCCCTCTCTCTCAAAATAAATACACTTAAAAAAAAAAAAGGAGAGGAGATACAGAGACAGACATACAGAGAAGACAGACATGAAGGCAGAGGCTGATTGGAATGATGTGTCTACAAGCCAAGGAACACCTGAGACTACCAGAGCCTCACGAGGCAAGGAAGGATCCTGTCCTCCAGGCACCAGAGGGCGTGTGGCCCTGCTGACACCTTGACTTCAGACTTCTGACCTTGAGCTCTGAGAAAGCACGCTTGTGTAAACTACCGGTTTGTGGAACTTTATCTTCGCAGCGCCAGGAACTAACAGGCCTGCTGATAATCCCTGTGCCAAGCCCCTAACCGCCTTCTTTGTGGAACCCCCACCAGTCTCCGTTTTCAGTCACTACTTTGTTAGTTACTAGCTTCTCCCTCACCCTGACTTTTCTTTTCTCGTGGTAAAATACACATGACATAAAATTTACCATCTTAACCATTTTTAAGGGTACAGCTCAGGTATGACATACATTTGCATGGTTGTACAGACATCCCCTTATGTCATCTCCTCTGTGGAACCAAAACTCAGTGCCTCTTAAACAGGAAGCCCCTTCTCCCATCCCACCAGCACCTGGAAGGCACCATCACAGTTTCTGTCTTTATGATTTTGACTACTTTAAGTACCCTCATGTAAACTAATCATATTATTTATCTTTTTGTGTCTGGCTTCACTTAACATAACATCCTCAAAGCTGATCCATGATGTAGTTCTCAGAATTTCCTTCCTTTTTAAGGCTGAACAAATAGCCCATTACGTGTGTGTGTGTGTGTGTGTGTGTGTGTGTGTGCGCGCGCGCGCACGTGTGCACACGTGCACGCGTGCAGCCATGATTTCTGATAAGAAACACACCACCCTTATTCTCCCCTCCCCTCCTTCCAGGGCATCAAAATCCCACAGAGAAGTTTTTCAAACCACAAATGCCAACTGGAAAATTCTAAAATGAACATGTGTGATGCAGACTGGGGGCTGGGTACCAATGGGGAACAGCTGTGAGTGGCATGTTTGAACACATACATGTGATTCTTCCCTTCATTAAAATCCTAAAACTTGTCATATATTACATAACACAATACTCTAGTGAGTTATATTTAAAATATGTAGCATCCATTCATCATCTCATCATTTGTATTTTTAAAGCCACCACTCATTATACTTTCTTTCCACTTTGATTATGAAGCTCACATAGCCTGGTAGATTCCCTTAAATTCCATGTGTTTAAGCACATGGAGTTTCAGTATTTCTTTTGACAGCAAATTCTCAATAAAAATCTAAACTGCTGATCTAGTCAGTTAGTTTTAGATAGCAGTCAAGAGACACCTGGGAAAGCTTGTAAATGAATGAAGACGTGGATGAAAAAAATAAAGGAAATAATAGAGAAATGAAAAGAAAACAGAGGACAATCTTTCTTCCCACGGCCCCAAAGCAACTGCATGATCAAGTTCTAACACTGTATTAAAGGACTTGCCTTTGAGGCAGAAATTTGAGACAGTCACCTACAAGACCAAATGTAAGAAAACTAAAAAACAGTTTATGGTAGTTAAAAGTACACTTAGGGGTAGCCAGGTGGCTCAGTCGGTTAAGCGTCCAACTTCAGCTCAGGTCACGATCTCAGTCTGTGGGTTCGAGCCCCGCGTCGGGCTCTGTGCTGACAGCTCAGAGACTGGAGCCTGCTTCGGATTCTGTGTCTCCCTCTCTCTCTGACCCTCCCCGCTCACGTGTGCACACGCTCTCTCTGTCTCTCTCTCAAAAATGAATAAACATTAAAAAAATCTTTAAAGCAAAAAATTAATTAAAAGAATTAAAAGTAAGAATTGAGAAAATACAAAATAAAGAGCTGGAGTACAGTAAGAAAGATGTGTTTTGGGAGCAGCAGTTATGGAGAAAAAGGAGTTCAGCCAGCAGAACTGGCAAGCCCCTCAGCACACTCAGAAGAGTGGCCAGTGACCAACCCCACAGCACGAGGCCATGGGAAGGGGCCACAGGAAAGGGAAAAGACAGGTGAGGATGAAAGAGGAGACTGTGTGACAAATGAGAGCATGGCGACACTAGAATTAGCGTAAGAACCAGGAAAGCAAGACCAAAGGGGCTGAAACCAAGTACGTGAACAGAAAGATAATTTTCATGAAGAGTACACGTTTGTCTCTGAATGCAAATGACGTGTGGCGAGACTACAGAAAGACTGGTCATGGGGAAACAGAAGGTAAATAAACTCAGTCTTCGCCTCGGAAATGAGAACCAGTGACCACTATGCCCAGGGAGTCCAGCCCCTCATGCTCCTCCGGGCCATGACCTGCAACACCTCTTGACTGGTCCTCACCTGGGTGGGTCTCCCGGTGAGTCCCTCTCTCCACCAGCCACGGCTCTTCCCCTTTCTCCAACTGGAGGATCACATCTGGTTTGGGAAGCTGATGCCCTGTGCATGGTGAAAGAATTGGGTAAGGGTTGGGAAGCTCTGTCCTAGACACAAAGAGCATCCCAGATTCAGCCCCAACCCCAACCCCTTCTTACTCCCGGGGGGACTCTCAAAAGTAGACAAGGGGAGGCTACAGATAAATATATATATATATATATATTCCACACACAAACACAAAAGTAGAAGTGAGTACAAAAGCCCTCTTCTCTGCCCCAAGGAAATCACATCCCTGGCCCCAAGCTCATACTCTGATATACGTGCTTGACGATCTCCATACCTTTTGATCAATGAAAAACCAAAATCCTCGCAGGGGGATAGCTCCGAGAATACAACTCAGTCTTACCCAAGGAAACCAGGTTCTTGTAGTTCTCCAGCATCACATCTTTGTACATGATCTGCTGAGCAGTATCCAGCAGCTTCCACTCCTCCCTGGTGAAGTTCACAAGTACATCCTTGAAGGTCACCAGTGCCTACAACATGGAACAAATCTGTATCAAGCCAGATGTATACTTCCGCCCTTCCTTCCTGAGTACAGACAGAAAGAGAATTAGGCAGATAGCACTGGGGTAGGGAAAGAGAATGGGCCAGAATTCATTCCAGAAGTGAGCAGTATTTATTTCGGATTCTGATCAAGTCCTAACAGGAATGGCTATTAGATACCTACTGTCTAAAATCCAGTTCCATGTTATGCTCTAGGTTTAGAAACTGTCAGAACTTGTATTTAAATCAACTCTGTTATGACACCTACAGCGAGGAGCATCAGACACCAAAAGTTAATCTACATTTATATTATGTGAAATAAAGAACCCAATTCAAGGCAGAAAAAAGAGGGACACAGCAGTCTTCAGTTCAAGTATAACTTCATGCTTCAGAGACCAAACTCACCATGTTTTCTGATCTAAAATAATTATCCAAAACATTTTTCCTAAACATTGGTAGGTAGGTATTTTTTTTTTAATTTTTTATTTATTTTTATTTTATTTTTGAAGGAGAGAGAGAGAGACGGAGCATGAGCCGGGGAGAAGCAGAGAGGGAGACACAGAATTCGAAGCGGGCTCCAGGCTCTATGCTGTTAGCACAGAGCCCAATGTGGGGATCGAACTCACGAACTGCAAGATCACGACCTGAGCTGAAGTCGGATGCTCAACCGAATGAGCCACCCAGGCGCCTCCATGGTAGGCATTTTTTTTTAAATGAAGATTTGACAAAGAAACAATAGACACAGAAGCAAGGCCTTTATTAGCTACATTAAAAAGAAATGCTGACTACACAGAGAAACAACACCTACTTGAAGGAGGATATCTCCTCGAGAACCATGAAGGTCAGAAGACCGTGGAATAATAGCTTTTTAAAAGCTGCAAGAACTGTCAAGCCAGAATGTCCAGTGAAAATATCTTTCAGGAATGATGCAAAATATACCCTCAGTGAAGTAAAAGCATTTGTCCGCAGCAAACCTGCTCTAAAAGACACGCTAAAAGTAGTTCTTTAAGCAAAAGGGAAATATTAACAGAGAGAAACTTTAAATCTCAGGAATGAAGGATGAAGAACAAAAACGGTAAACGTCTGGGTAAACATTACTAGTTTTCCTAACTCCTTCAAAATATGTGGCACAGTGAAAGCAAAACCCACAGCACTCCTCGGTGGGATTTTCCACATACGCAGAGGTAGTACGTGTAGGACGCTCCAGGGGAGGAAGCTGAATGAGGCACCAGGGGCCCCGTCTCCCACCCTGGATGCTCCCAGAGGTTCCATCCCCCAAGCTCCTCATGCCCTGGCTGTGGTCACCCCTGGATAAGTGCATAACTTGTGCCTGAGCTCCTTGCGACAGGAGCTCCCCAGGGAGGCACCACGTAGCCAGCTCCACATCTAGGACAACCAGGGGCCAGAGGCACGAACACTCCCAGTTCCCACATCATTTTGTGGGGAGGAAGCACGCTGTGGCCTTCATCCCCAGTGTGGATGAAAGCATGTTGTCAGAATCCTCAATATCACCCAGTTGGCTCCTGCCCACATCACTGCTAAACCTCTATTTCTTTTACATGGAAGGAAATAAAACTACATCTACAAACAAGCAAACAAAATAGTGCCAGTCTCCCAGAGAAGAGTGTCCAAGATATAATTTCTCAAGCTCCTGGTCAAAGGACTCCAAAACTCAAGCAGAAAGGGGGTCTCAGTTGGAAAACAAAGAAAGCAGCCCAACTTACATGGGACCGGGCCGTTGACAACTTGGTCTCCATGCCCTCCTTGTTCTTGATGATGCTTTTTTCAGTAATGAAGATCCTGAGGAGGAGAAGGTAGAAAAAAGAAAGAAACATGAGGAAGGTTTGCTATCATGGGGAGGTTTCATAAACCATCAACCTAGACTCCCTCATACTTGGCTGAGTATAATGCAAACACCCACCACACAAAGAGGAACATCAGAGATAGTCCAAAAACACATCTACAGTGCTGAAATTCCCAGGAGCAGGAAGAAAAGAGCTATGTCGATTGCAGTTTTTCCCCTTAGTCTCTAGAGTTCCACGCAAAATTTCATTTGCAATTTACATGGTTCTACTGCTACAAATTCTCTTTTTTGAGAAACACAAACCAAAAAACAAAACCCGCCTCGATCTAATATCCTTACTTTACAGATAAGAAAACAAGTGTTTTCTCCAGCTGATCACAGGAGGGAAGTTTGGAAGCACAAGAACACTGGGATGGGCCACTACTGGCCTGCAGGTGGAGGCTGCCACACAGCAAGGAGTATGGGCGGCCTCGGGGAGCTACGAGCAGCACCCAGCTGACAGCCAGTCCTAGGACAGCGTACAGTCACAAGTAACCGCGTTCTGCCGACAATCAGAGCCTCCAAATGAGAACCCAGGCCAGCCGACACCTTGACAGCAGCTGTTGGGATACCGGAGCAGAAAACCCAGCCAGAGTGTGTCAGACTTCCACCTACAGAACTGTGAGCTAGTACATGGATGCTGTCTGAAGCTACCAAGTCTGAGATCATCTGTTACACAGCACTAGAAATCTAATACACGGCCAATTATCTTTTAAAGTCACTTAAACAATAAGAAAAAATATTATATATTTACCTACGTAGTTACCATTGCCAGTGCTTTTCATTCTTTCCAGTAGATCCAGATTTCCATTTGGTTTCATTTCCTTTCTCCCTGAAGGACATCTTTTAACATTTCCTGCAATGTGGGTCTGCTGGTAATAAATTCTTTCAGCTTTTTAAATCTGAGAATGTCTTCATTTTGCTTTTTTTTTTTTTTTTCAAAACAGCTTTACTGAGACATATTCACATACCATACAATTCATCCACTCAAAGTACACAATCACAATGGTTTTTGGTAATTACATTATTCATCTTTAAAATGCTAGTAAAAAAATTAACAAAATTTGCTAATTATTGCTAAGTGTACAATTCAGTGGCATTAATTACATTCACAATATTGTACAACCCTCACTAAGAATTCTAAACTTTCTAATCACCCAATGGAAACTCTGAAACATTAAGCAAACTCCCTATTCCTCAGACTCTGATAACCTACTGTCTCTCTGAATTTACCAATTCTAGATAATCATATACATAGAATCATACAATATATATCCTTTTGTGTCTAGCTTACTTGACTCAGCATAATGTCTTCAAGGTTCACCCATGCTGTGGCATGAATCAGACCTTCACTCTTTATAATGGCCAGGTAATATTCCAGTGTATGGACAGGCCATGTTGTTTACCCCATCGTCTGTTGATGGACCCTTGGGTTGTTTCCATCTAGTGGGTCTCGTGCATGGTGCTGCTGTGAACACTGGTGTACAAGTACCTGCTTGAGTCCCTGCTTTCAATCCCTTCGGGTCTGTACCTAGGAGCAGAATTGTTGGGTCATATGGTAATTGTGTGCTGAGCTCCGTGAGGACCCACAAAACTTTTCCACAGTAGTAGCGTCCTTTCAGTCACACCAGCAACATCCAAGGTTCCAGTTTCCCCACATGCTTGCCAAAACTTGTTATTCCATTTTTTAGATTATTACAGCAATCCTAGTTGGTTTGAAGTGATATTTCACTGTAGTTTTGATATGCATTATTTTCACGTACTTAGTGGCCATCGGACAAGTGTCTTTTCAAGTCCTTTGCCCCTTTTTAAATTAGTTAAGTTTGTGTTTTTGTTATTGAGTCGTAGTTCTTTGTACATTCTACATATGAGCATGTATACATACACAAATATGTTTACGTATTCTGTGTATATTAAACCCTTATCAGATGTATAATTTCCAAATATTTTCTCCCATTCTGTTGGTGGTCTTGTCTTTGTGGTTGAAATGTATTTTTGCTGAATATAGAATTCTAAGTAGAGTTATTTTTCCTTTCAGTGCTTTACATAAATAGCTCCATTCCTAATGCTCCAGGAATTACAGGAGTTTTCCAGCCCAGCCCGTAGGAACAGTATTCCCCATGCAAATATCAGGACTATTCCCTCCAACCCTTTAGAGGATTCCTTCCCTGTCTTCGGGGAGTTTCCTCACACATGTGCTGCTCTGTGCTCTTGAGTCCTCGTGGGAGGCCCTCTGCAGACCTCTCCTCTCTGCTGGTCTGTCCTATGAACTACAGCTGCTTTGCTCTCCCCAGATTCTCAGCTCCGTCCTTGGCTCAGGAAGTCTGCTGGACTCCACCTCAGTTCCTCCTTCCTCTACTGGAAACTGGAAACCCTCTCAAAGGCAATAAACTGGGCAATCAGAAGGCTTACCTCGTTGCTTTTCCATCTCCCAGGGATGAGTGTCCTTTGTCATCTGATATCCAGATAGACCGACTGTTTCGTGTATTTTGTCTGTCTCTTTATTGTTGTTGCTGTTGTTCGGGCAAGACCGTAAATCTACCCCACTCCCACCCCCCACCCCCACCCCCGTCACTCCAGCACGGCCAGACACAGAAGTCTATAAACATTGCGTGTTTAAGTTGTTTTAAATTTAGACTGTATTTTTAATTTCCACCTTTTGAATACTGGGCTTGACTATTTTCCGTATGTTTGTATTTACAGTTCTTTTGAACTTTTCATTCCTATTGTTTTCCCCCTTTGTCTTCTGGAGATCTTAAGGATTTCCTCGCAGTTCTATGCAAATTTATGTGAATAAAAGCAACATGGTTTCTGCCCTGCCATACCGTTAAAACGGTTCTCACCCACAACATCTGTTACAGAGGACACTGCTGGCCTCTGGAATGTTCTTGAAGCTCTTTATTTACTTTGCCTCCTTCACCACCTCGCTTTCCTCTGTACATCTCGGTTCTTAGTCTCCTCTAATGATTTCAAAAATTATGATGAACTTTAATGTAGGTTTCCCTTTGTTGCGTCCTCAGCCTTTCTTGGTGCCCATTTTCAGTGACGCCCTAGGCACTATCAGGACACAGAACATCTACTTGTTTTATCCTGTGTCTCCCACTGCATGGCACACAACAGACCTAAGTGTTTCAGCTAGAATGAACAGATCACTCTGTCTTCTATCCCAACCTTGTTCCTCAACCCCAAGTGCATATTTCAAACTGTGCTCCAAAACTTACTAAGTGGCTTCTTAACCTCTCATGGAGCTTACTTTTCATGTCAGATGAATAAAGGCTGAAATAACCAGGGATGTTAAACTACATAAGAAATCACTTTATGGAAGCAAGAGAATGGTTTTCACATATTTAGAGGTCCTGTGGAACAGGGATATTTGAGTTGCTCCAGAGGGCAGAATTAGGAATAATGTGCAGAGTCACAAAAAAGTCAGTCACAAGTCAATATAATAAGACACTGTTAATCATATGACACCTGGAAATAGATCAGATTGCCTAAGGAAACAGGAAATTTCTGGCCACCAATAAATTTTCAATCAGATCTTAATTAAAAAAAAAAAAAAGCAACTACAGTACAGCCTTTACATAGATCTATCTAAGATCCATTCCAGTGACTCTCCCATTTTATGATTAATAAAATTTAAAAAGTTTATAGTTAATCTCATTTCATCCTAATTTCCCTTAACCTCCACTTCTGATAACTTACTCTAACCTTTGTCTAAACCAGTGGTTTTCGACCCTAACTGAATACTGGGATTGCCAAGTATATTTATAAATTATGACACCAGCATCCCATGCCGTCCTTCTCTGAGAGAGTCTGACTTAATTGTCTGCAAAGGGGCCAGGGTTTTGTTCATTTTAAATAATTTCCTTGGTGATTCTAATGTGCAACCAAGGTTGAGAACCACCGATTTGAGCCATCATTTAATCTACTTAATTCAAACCTATTTGAGCTAATTAATTAAATCCTACCACTTCTTAGGGATAACCAGATCCTTTAATCAGTCACCAGATACACAAAGTATCTTTCTATGCAACTGGCCAAAACTGATCCCCAAAAGGGATACTGGGATGTTTTATCTGTGTTCAGCGGAACTGCTGTTAAGTTGATGACTATCTTGGTGTTACAGATTTGGATCTTCTTCTGTCGTTTTAATACATCATTAGTGAACACTTACTCCGTGCCTGGCTCTGTACAAGGCCCAGGGGATAAAAACACGAATTAAGTATTTCTTCCTGACATCAAGCAGCTGAGTCCAGCAGAAGAAACCGAACCGGCACCCAGAGTTCACTATGATTACTGCTCTGATAACAGCATGGCCAAGGGGTCACGGACCACCTGGTGGGTTCAAGGCTGAGTCAGACAGACAGGCAGACAAAGGAGGGTGGGGAATTGTGTGAACAAAGGCAGAGTCTGAGACAATGCACACTGGGAAGGGCAGGGAGGAGCCAGAAAGGAGCCCAGAAACACATATGGCCAGACCTAGGTCACAAAAGGACAAAAATGCCATTTTCAGACTCTCTCCTATGTGTTTTAAGCCCAGAAATGATACTAGATTTGCACCTTAAAAATGCCTCATCTGCATTTGGGATAGTTCTGTGACGGACTGGAGGAAGATGTAACAGCAGCAAAGGAAACAGGAAGGAGGCTAATATCATAATACAGAGGATGGGAACACAAATTAGGGCTGTTGAGGGTAGCAACGCAAAGCAGGCAGATTTTGGAAAGACTGGTACATCCTGGAAATCAAATGGGTACAGATGTGAAGACAGGTTGGGGGTTAGAGGAGACTCCCAGTTTCCTGGGTGACTGACAGAACAACAACGTATCAGGAGGAGGCACTACAGGAAGGAGGGGACCGTGTGTATTTGTGTGTCTGTTTAAAGAAAGGCAAACTGCCGTGTGCAGCGCCTCATCTGGACGTGTCTGGAGTTCTGGAAGCTTGACTACCCCACGTTCTCCTACAAATGGTCCCTGAGAGCTCCTTTGGAGGGTCTAGCAGCGAGCGCAGCTACTCATATACCCTTGACTGAAAGTCCTCCTGTATTGGGGAAGGTCGTCCTCTCTGACCAAGTGCACAGCTTCGGGAGGGACGCACATGGAGTGGGGGAGGAAGGGGACACCCGCCTAGAAAACCAGATAAGTCGAATCAACACTGGCGATCGATGGGCTGACCGATGTCCCAGCCAGATCACCCTCACATCCTCATGGCATTGGTTTTAAACACAGAAAATGGGCCAGAGAAACAACATTTAGGAAGATACATTTAGATGTGAGGGTTATCCAGCTGTATCCTCTGCCTTCCACATTTCTGTTCTATCTGTATCTATCCAAACTAATCAGCTCTATTCTCAAGACTCGGGGGAGTGAGGGGTGGCCTTTTGTCACAGATTTGAGAGTGACTGTGTTCTTCTGCTATGAGATAAAGATGAAGTAGGCAAATGGACAGGAGTCTGAAAGAGATCAGACATTCCTACCAACAACCCTATGACATAATTCCTATAAAGCCCAGTAAGAAACAGTAAGACTTGCTAAAGCTAGCTCGTGGTATTATCAGATGACACCATGGCAATACATAAAGTCAACCAAAGATAACACGAGAAGTACGATAAAGTGTAAAACCAGGATAGACTATGGGGAAAAATCAACATTTAGGAAGCAAACAGGAGAGAAAGAAAGACCCACTAATGAATGAGAAGATCCAGAAGAGAGGCATATCCAAAGCCAGAAGAATTTCAAGGGGGGCAGACTTAAAACAAGAGTTCAGATAAGCTAAGGCCTGGATTCTAATGTGCCGGATTGGTCAGATACGGGTTCAGCACCGTTTTGGGGGAGCGGTCTCAACATACTGCCAGAGGCAGCAGACACATTCCACAAAAGGAATGAACAGCTTGGAGGCGAAGAAAGAAGATAAAAGGCACAGCTGGAAGAGGTGCTGGGGACCGGAGAGCAAGGAAGTGACAAAGAAGCAGGCTGGAGCCAGAGCAGAGAGGAGGGCAAGGGGCAGAGTCAGAAATTCTGAGGGAGGCATCAGGACCGACAGCCAGGAAGCTGGCGACACCGTCTCTCTCTGTGCCTTTCTTCTGTGGTCACGTCTCCCCGACACCCACCTTCTGCCCCCTTATTCCAATGGACCTCTGTGACTATACTGGGCCCCCCTGAACAATCCAGGGTACTCTCCCCATCTTAAGGTCCTTAGCTGAATCACATGTGCAAATTCCCTTCTGCCATATAAGGCAACACATCCACCATAAGGTTCTGGTTCTTTGGGGAGTGATTTTTCTGCCAACCGCCGGGGCAGAGATCAGCTGCAAGACGCTCCGAGTATGAACCAGAGGCTATGAAAGCTACTATCCAGGCACAAGAGGCCCTGCAGCACATCTCTGATCAAGCAACTGAGTATACGGGATTCACAACCATCTACATTCCGGGCCCTGACTACATTGCGACTTGAACTCCTGCTGCACTCATCCCACGCTCTCTAAGCGTCATTTAAATGCCCCCTTTTCTGACAAGCCTTTCTGTTGTCTGAGAAAGAATAACTTCCCTGACCAGTAATCATGGAACACTCCAGCACTTCACTCTGCCTTAAGCTACTACTACTCACTTGTCCACATCCCTTCGGAGACAAGGAACCTCCTCAGAATTGGGATTATCTCATTCACAATCTCAGAAAGAGACTGGCATAGTGCCTTGAACTTCATATTTGTTCCACTGGCGTTTGTCAAATTCTTAACAAGCACCCACAGAGATAACACGTCTGTTTCCCAAGGTGTCTGCCCTCCAGTCTCCATTTTAAGCCCCAGTACCTGAGGGCCAGTGCCCAGAGACAAGCAAGACGTTGACAGGGACAGCATTTCAATCGGGCATATGGAGTATATGCTTCTGAACAAAAGCAAACAGAATCTCTTTAGATTCTGAGTAAGTACATCAGGACTTAGCACGTGCAAAGGGCAAGGAATGATTAGCAAAAGAACCCAGAAGCCACGGTTAGAGCTCTGGGACCAGAAAAGATGGCAAGGACCATGCGTCTGTGAAAACTCAGCAAACGTATACTTTCATTTTGTGCATTTTACCTAAATTTTACATCAAAAGAAAAAGCTATACAAATACTGAATTCTAGTTAATAACATGCATGCATTCTTAAGTATTTAGGGGAAGAATACTGATGTCGGCAACTTACACTGAGATGCATTAAAAAAAAAAAGATGGGGGGGCGCCTGGGGGGCGCAGTCGGTTAAGCGTCCGACTTCAGCCAGGTCACGATCTCGCGGTCCATGAGTTCGAGCCCCGCGTCAGGCTCTGGGCTGATGGCTCAGAGCCTGGAGCCTGTTTCCGATTCTGTGTCTCCCTCTCTCTCTGCCCCTCCCCCGTTCATGCTCTGTCTCTCTCTGTCCCAAAAATAAATAAACGTTGAAAAAAAAAATTAAAAAAAAAAAAAAAAAAAGATGGGGACTGACGAAGAAACAGATGTATGTTAAAATAAGAATAATAAAATGTTTGGGGCGCCTGGGTGGCGCAGTCGGTTAAGCGTCCGACTTCAGCCAGGTCACGATCTCGCGGTCCGTGAGTTCGAGCCCCGCATCAGGCTCTGGGCTGATGGCTCAGAGCCTGGAGCCTGTTTCCGATTCTGTGTCTCCCTCTCTCTCTCTGCCCCTCCCCCGTTCATGCTCTGTCTCTCTCTGTACCAAAAAAAATAAATAAATGGTGAAAAAAAAAAATTTTTTTTTAAATAAATAAACACTAAAAAAAAAAAATTTTTTTTTTTTAAAGAAAAGAAATGAGCTACTTCCATAACATTCCCCCATAATTGGAGGATGGGAAGGGGAAAAAATATTTCTTTTTTTTTTTTAATTTTTTTAATGTTTGTTTATTTTTGAGAGAGGGAGTGGGGAGAGACAGAGAGGGGAGACACAGAATCCGAGGCAGGCTCCAGGCTCTGAGCTGTCAGCACAGGGTCCGACACGGAGCTCAAACCCACCGAACGCAAGATCATGACCTGAGCCAAAGTCGGACGCTTAACCGACTGAGCCACCCGGACACCCCGGGGAAAAAATACTTTCAAACAGAGAGGGAGGCAAACCCATAAGAGACTCTTACATACAGAGAACAAACTGAGGGTTGATGCAGGTGGCAGGGGAGGGGGAAAGTGGGTGATGGGCATTGAGGAGGGCACTTGTTGGGATGAGCACTGGGTGTTGTATGTAAGCGATTAATCACGGGTATCTACCCCTGAAACGAAGAGCACACTGTGTATGTTAGCTAACTTGACAATAAATTATATTTAAAAATTTTTTAATTAAAAATTGAAAAAAAAAGAGGAAGATATAAAGAATAAAGTGCATAGGGATTCTTGAAAAAAAAATCCCAGTTTTATTTCCTAGACAAATGAATTTAATAAAAAACAGAACTGTTCTCATTTCTATTCATCCTTTATTCTTATTTTCTATCTACTAGTAAGGTGTTAAAGTTTTTCACATAGCTGAGGTATATTTCTAGCTAAAAGTAATATTAGATACTTTATTCCTATTGTGAGTAGACTTTCTTTTACAAATGCATGTGTTAGCTTGTTACTGAAGACAGTAAAGAATCTATTCACTTACCTATTTCCTTTTCAGTCACTTTACTAAAAACTCATTGATGTTAACTGAATCTCTTCTGGGGGGGGGAGGGGGGAATAATAAGAATAATTTTGTAATCTCTTTTCCAAAAAATATAACTTGTATATTGTCCTAAGTAGAATTTTGAGACAACGTTAATATAAAATACTGAACAGACTTGCTTCTTCATCTGTATCTCAAATCCCTGCCCTGTGACTGGCACGTGCTCAGAGCTCAAGAAATGTGTACTGAGAGAAGGAACGACAGCACAAGGGAACAATTTTCAAGAATAGGCGTGAACGTGTGAAATTCACCCTCCAGGAGGCTTTGCAAGACAATCTTAATGCAACAGAAGAGAAGTGAATTAGTTAGGTCACAGAGAAAAGTTAGTGTAGGGCTGAGTTAGTTTAAAAGGGGGGAGGACGAGTTGTGCTATTTAACTGTCTAGACAGTTAACTACAGTCAACATCGCCAACCTGACACATCTGTAGCTAGCATTCTGGATGCCATCTCGTCTTCCCTTGTACTTTAAAAGCAAGGTATATTCTGCTATTACCAGAATTGAAATGCTCCACCTTCTCCATAGACTTTGGGTGGGATCTAAGTAACGTTGATGTTAACCTGACCTTTGACATCATACTAGATGTTAGATGATGTGCATCATTTCGATTGGCTTAACAACTCTAGTGTCAAGGGAAAATAAAATAATAATTAAAACTAGGTTAAACACATAGGCACCTCCAGTTAATCTACTTGATTAAAAAAAAAAACTACACAAGTTAGGGGCGACTGGCTGGCTCTGCTGGTAGAGTGTGCAACTCTTAACCTCTGGGTCGTGAGTTCAAGCCCCACACTGGGTGTGAAGCCTACTTAAAAATAAAATAGGGGGGCGCCTGGGTGGCTCAGTCAGTTAAGCCTCCGACTCCCACTCCCGGTTTTGGCTCAGGTCATGATCTCCCAGTCTGTGAGTCCGAGCCCCGCATCAGGCCAATGCTGGCAGTAAGAGGTAAAAACGTGTTTTTAACTTAGTATTTCTAGACTAGATCAAGAAACAGAAACTTATCCAGCCCTTTCTACAGGCTGGATATTAAAGCAGACCTACTCCTCCAAGAAGCAAGTAGCCTATGACTCTGATAATATCCACAAATAGAATCCAATAGTGTACATGTTTTAAAAACAGTACAACCACGTTGGATTTCTCCCAGGAACGTGAGGCTCTGACTGCTAAGAAATGTCCTCCTCTAACAAAAACAGCACGATCATTTTCAGCAAATGCTAGAAAAAGCCAAATGCAAAATTTAAACCCGCAGCCCTAGCTGGAAAAAGAGAAGCAGGACCAAAAGACACCGCATTCTGAACCACTGAGAATATGTGGTTCAAACCTACCACCAGCACCACAGAACACGAACACCAAACGCTAGGGGGTATTGTCATTATTCTTGCAAAGCAGCAATGTGCGCTATCGATGCTACGACGTGAATTCAAGAATCACCCGCAACGGGGAAAACACTCATCCACGCAAGGGGTAAGAATCAGTTGGGAGGAAAACTTACAATGAAATCACCGTCCACCCCGAGCGCTGAGGTTAACAAGCAACAACACGACGGGCCCGACTGCGAAGCAAACACACACGCGCCGCCGCCTGCGCGTGTACCCGCAGCGAGCACCGGGAGGCGCGGTGGGCGAGGCGATCCCGTCACAATGGCAGCAGCCACGGCGAATCAATGACGAGCCAGGCCTCCGCGAGCAGGCGACGCGACCGCGGCGAGGCGCGCACGGGCCGCCCGGGCGGCGGCCGGCTCTCCGCGCGGGGCTCCTCGCTGCCCGCCGCGGGCTCGCGCTCACGCGCCCGGCCCGCCGCGCCCTGGGACCCCCGTCCCTTCACGCACACTCCGCAGCCCCGGGCGTCGCACACACGCCCCCGTCCACGCACGCACGCGCGGCAGCCTTGGCCAGAAGTCCAGAATCCCTCCACGGGGCAGGGAGGGGCGGCGCGGCGCGGCGCGGCGCGGCGCGGCGCGGGTGCTCTTGGGAAATGTAGTCTCGGCCCCCCGGCTCCTTGGGGCGGTCGGGCGCCGGAGCTCCGCTCGCTGCTCTGCAGACGCCGCCGCCGTCCGCCCGGCGCGCGCTCTCCGCTCCCTTCTCGCGGCGGCCGGGCGGGTCCGACTCCGAGAGGCAGGTACCGCGAGGACAGGGGAGCGCGTGGGAGCGCGCGGAGCTGAGGAGGCGCGGCCTGTGAGAGGCGACGTGGGGAGGGGCCGCCCCCGCGCCGCGCGCTCTTCCAGGCTCGGTGAGCGGCCGAGGCCTGGCCCGGCCGGAGGGCGGGGAAACGGGGGTGGGAGGGCGCGGAGCCGCGCGCGGTCCCAGGACGGCGGTGGAGCGGGGGGCTGCCGGTTCGGGAGTGGGCGTTGGCATGTACCGGTGGCCTCATCCGCGAGCTCTTCCTGGGTCTGCCCTAACCTTCGTCTGCTCGTGGGTCGCGGCCCAGGAATGGTGTCTCCGTTCTCCCCGGCAACCCTTAAATTCAAAGGGACTCGAGGGGCGCCCTGGTGGCTCCGTGGGTTGGGCGTGCGACCCTTGGTTTCTGCTCAGGTCTCGAGCTCACCCATGGGATTCTCTCTCCCTCCCTCTCTATCCCTTCTCCATTTGGGCGCGCGCGCTCTCTCTAAATAAATAACCTTTTTTTAAAAAAGGATTTGAGGGGCGCCTGGGTGGCGCAGTCGGTTAAGCGTCCGACTTCAGCCAGGTCACGATCTCGCGGTCCGTGAGTTCGAGCCCCACGTCGGGCTCTGGGCTGATGGCTCGGAGCCTGGAGCCTGTTTTCGATTCTGTGTCTCCCTCTCTCTCTGCCCCTCCCCCGTTCATGCTCTGTCTCTCTCTGTCTCAAAAATAAATAAACGTTAAAAAAAATTTTTTTTAAAAAGGATTTGAAATTGTGTGAACCTTTATTTGGTCCATGAGTCAAAGAAATAACTTTAAAAACTGGTAACAAGTAGGGGAGAGGGGGGAAATGGGTGATGGGCACTGGGTGTTGTATGTAAGCCATGAACCACGGGAATCTAGCCCAAAAACCAAGAGCACACTTTACACACTGTATTTTGGCCAAATTGATAATAAATTATATGAAAAAAATAAAATTGTAAATAAATAAATAATTGGACAAAGGAAAAAAGTAGAAAATAATAAAAACCTGATAACGGAGGGACGCCTGCGAGGCTCAGTTGGTTGAGCATCTGACTTCGGCTCAGGTCAGATCTCAGTTCGTGGGTTCGAACCCCATTGTGCTGACAGCTCAGAGCCTGGAACCTGCTTTGGGTTCCGTGTCTCCCTCCCTGTCTGCCCCTACCCCGCTCACCTCTCACGTTCTCAAAAATGAAGAAACATTTAAAAAAATAATAAAAACATTCTGATAACAGAAAAGTTTGAACACTGCCTACATACTTGATAATAAGCAATTACTGCTAATTTTGTGGGTGTGATAGTATCCTGGTAATCTTATTCAGAGATAAATTCCAGGGGTCCCTGGCTGGCTCAGTCCAGTATGCAACTTTGATGTCGTGGTGGTGAATTCAAACACCAGGAGGGGCATAGAGCTTTCTTTTTTTTTTTTTTTTTAAGTTTATTTATCTATTTTGAGAGAGACAGAGACAGCGTGAGTAGGGGAGGAGCAGAGAGAGAAAGAGAGAGAGAAAGAGAATCCCAAATAGGCTCTGTGCTGTTAGCGCAGAGCCGGATGTGGGGCTCAAACTCACGAAAGCTCAAACTCATGAGATTGTGACCTGAGCCAAAACCCAGAGTTGGACACTTAACCGACTGAGCTACCCAGGCACCCCTGGGCATAGAGCTTTCTTAAAACACACACACACACACACACACACACACACACACACTCCCCCCCCTCCCCTATACAGATATACAGCGATAAATTCTGAAATACTTAAAAATAATATAACGTCATCAGATCTGCTTCAAGATACAGTGGGTACAAGAGTGTTCAGTAGCTGTTAGAGTAACAACGGTAGTTTTTCTGGTTGTCAGTAATTCTTGCAAATGTGCAAACAGTGATTAAATGTAATGTTCTTTTATCACGTTAGTAAACAGCTGTATTCAATTTGTTAATATTTTACTTGCATTTTAATCTTCTTGTTCTATCTGTGGTGTTTACATGTGGGGGTCTCACCCTACCAGATGGGTCCCCTAATGTGGGGCCACCATGAAGCGGAAGCTGGTGGCGGTGGGTGAAAAGAATTCACCCGAAACAGAATGAGGGAGATCGACTGCCTGAGCGCACCTCAAGGGAGCGGCGCTCCCTGTCAAGGGCAGGACAGCAGAGGGGAGGCCATCTGCACAGGACCGTGGGTGGGAGCTGTTTTAAAGGGGGAAGATGAGGCGGCAGGTATGGCCATGCATGGAAGTTTCCCTTTTTGGTAACTGCCTGGTTGTAAGTAGCCCCTTGGTCAGTTAGGGCCTGAAATGTCTGTCTGTATTCAGCCAGGTGGTCCCTGTGGCCCTTTCTAAGTCCCATCTCTCAAGACTGCCTCAATGTGGCCTCTACAGTCTCCTTGTGCAACTGTCTCCTGTACTGTACCAGAAAGATTTCACAAGTCTCATGAATAATTTGGGAAGTATAGATTTTTTTCTTTCTATTTTGTGAAATAGTTTTTCCATTGTAAGTTTTGGGCTCAAAATCCTTAGGGGTAGATATTTGACATCTGATTCTTTTTTTTTTTTTTTTTTTTTTTTTTTTTTTAGAGAGAGAGAGAGAGAGAGAGAGCGCACATATGCAGGAGGGGCAGAGAGAGAGAAAGAGAATCCCAAACAGGCTCCATCTTGTCAGCACAGAGCCCGACAAGGGGCTCAGTCTCAGGAACTGTGAGATCATGACCTGAGCCGAAATCGAGAGTCTGACACTTAACTGACTGAGCCACCCAGGCACTCCCAATTTTTTTTTAAATGGTAGTTGATGGATTTAAGTTTTCTAGTTCTTAGTCAATTTGGACACTTAGGTTTTCTAGAAAATTGTTCATCTCATCTGAATTTTCAAGTTTGTTGGCATAGAGTTGTTTATACTAATCTTTTACAGTGATTTTTTTGGAGATTTTATTTTATTATTTTTTTTTTAATTTTTTTTTTCAACGTTTATTTATTTTTGGGACAGAGAGAGACAGAGCATGAACGGGGGAGGGGCAGAGAGACAGGGAGACACAGAATCGGAAACAGGCTCCAGGCTCTGAGCCATCAGCCCAGAGCCTGACGCGGGGCCCGAACTCACGGACCGCGAGATCGTGACCTGGCTGAAGTCGGACGCCCAACCGACTGCGCCACCCAGGCGCCCCTTTTTTGGAGATTTTAAAAATCACTGCTTTTTAGTGATACTTAAAAATCATTGCTATAATTGTGGCCATTTCTTCCTTTTTGAGTTTAATATTTTTTCTGGGCCATCCTTTTTTTATGGATTAGTCCTGCATTATATATATCTATGTTAATCTTTTCAAAGAAGTGGATTTTGATAGTTTTTGTGTTTGGTTTTATGTCTTTGTATTTTGGTTTTCTGTACAGTAACTTACTCTGTGTTTTTAAATTTACTTTGTTGCTGTTTTTCTACTTCTTGATTTGGTTGACTAATTCATGTATTTTCTCTGAAGTTTATTTACTTTTTAGGAAATATATATATACATTTTTTTAAAAATCTATTATGTTGGGGTGCCTGAGTGGCTCAGTCGGTTGAGCATCCCACTCTTGATTTCTGCTCAGGTCATGATCCTAGGGTCATGGGATGGAGCCCTGCATAGGGTTCTCCACTGAGTGTGGAGCCTGCTTAACATTCTCTCCCTCTCCCTCTCCCCCTTTCCCTGATCATGTGTGCATGTGCTCTCTCTCTCTCAAAAGCAATGAACAAATAAATAGATATCTAATATGTTAAAAAGGCTCATAATAAAAACAGAGGTCCCTGTTTCTTCTCAATGGCAACCACTTTCAAATTTTTAAGCTGTTTGCACTTATTTAAACTGTCTTCAGTATTTTTTTAAATTTTTTTTATTTTAACGTTTATTTATTTTTGAGACAGAGACACAGCATAAGCAGGGGAGGGGCAGAGAGAGAGGGAGACACAGAATCTGAAACAAGCTCTAGGCTCTGAGCCGTCAGCATAGAGCCCGACGCGGGGCTCGAACTCATGGACCGCGAGATCATGACCCGCCGGAGTCAGACGCTTAACCGACTGAGCCACCCAGGTGCCCCTAAACTGTCTTCAGTATTTTTTAAGTTCATCAATTTGAGACATTTTTCCATCTCTTACTGCGTTAAATGAGAATCTTATTACGTCCATCCTTCCTACATTCTTAAACCATAATGCAATTATATTGCAAGTGTTATAATGTTCTCTCACAAATTTCGGTTCTATCCATGTGCAGCACTTTCATTGTAATAACTGTATAAATACAGTTATTTATATGGTTTAGTGCTGAACCATAATAAGTTTCTTTCTTGTGTAAATTCTGCTCTTCCTATTTTTAGTAACTGCCTTTCTTATTCATTTTCTTTGTTTTCACTAAGTCCATGTAAAATGCCTCTCAATTCTGTTTTCCTCAAGGTCAAACCTGTCATACAGCCTTACCATTTTTCTGAGGAGCCTTCTGAAGTCTGACAGATCCGTTACTCTCCAGGCATATATAACCCTCCTGGCATTGTGAGACGTCCCTTTACGCTTATGTATTCCCTCAGCTCATCTCTGTTTTGGATTCATTTCCTGGAAGCTTTTTTTTTCCTTTTTGGTAGATTATAATCTTATTACCTTCTGGAAAAAGAGCCCATATGAGCTAAGTTGTTTATAACTACAAAATACTTTCTCTCGTCCTCATATTTGTTTGGTATTTTGGCCTTCTGTCTAAGTCCTGGAAAGGCAATTATTTTCCTTAAGAATTTTTCTTTTCATTTAAAACAGGGAATACTTTTTTCAAACCCATCAGAGAAATGGACAGCTTGGGTCTCATTGTGTTTTAAAGCATAGGTCAGTAATTGTATATGAAATTAACTGGTCAGAGCACAACTTTTCAATGTGTAGAACAGAATAAGCTTCCCTGTAAAAGCAGCACGTTTGTGGCTTTTTTAACTTTAGTATTCTTCTTCACCCTCTCCTTCGACAGAATCCACACCAACTTCCTCATATTCCCTCTCAAGGACAGCCATGTCCTCGTGGGCCTCAGAACACTCTCCTCCCTCCATGCCCTCACCCACATACCAGTGAACAAAGGCACGCTTGGCATACATCAGGCCAAACTTGCGGTCCAGGCGAGCCCAGGCCTCAGCAATGGCTGTGGTGTTGCTCACTGTGCACACAGCTCGCTGTACTTTGGCCAGGTCTCCACCAGATACCACAGTGGGAGGGTGGTAATTAATGCCAGCTTTGAAGCCAATAGGGCACCAGTCCACAAATGGCACGGTATGCTTGGTCTTGCTGGTGGCAGTGGCAGCATTGACCTCTTTGGGAACCACGTGGCCACAGTACAACAGGCAGCAAGCCATGTATTTACCATGGCAAGGGTCACATTTCACTGTCTGCTTGGCTGGCTCAAAACTGTTCATGGTAGGGGCGCCTGGGTGGCTCGGGTAAGTGTCCAACTTCGGCTCAGGTCATGATCTTGTGGTTTGTGAGTTCGAGCCCTGCATCGGGCTCTGTGCTGACGGCTCAGAGCCTGGAGCCTGCTTCAGATACTGTGTCTCCCTCTCTCTCTGGCCTTCTCCTCTTGAGCTCTCTCTCTCTCTCTTTCTCTCTCAAAAATAAACATTAAAAAAAAATTTTTTTTAAAGCTGTTCGTGGTAGGCTTTCTCAGCAGAGATGAAAGGAGCGTATGTGGCCAGAGGGAAGTGGACGCAGGGGTAAAGCACCCAGGTTGGTCTGGAATCTGTCAGAGCAACATTCAGGGCTCCATCAAATCTGAAGGAAGCAGTGATGGAAGACACAATTTGACCCGTCAGCCTATTTAGGTTAGCGTGGGTTGGATGTTCGATATCGAGGTTGCTACGCCAGATGTCCTAGATGGCCTCATTGTCTACCATGAAGACACAATCAGAGTGCTCCAAGGTGGTGTGGGTAGTGAGGATAGAGTTGGGCCCAACTACAGCTGTGGAAACCTGGAGGCTGGGTAAATGGAGAATTCCCGCTTGGACTTCTTGTCAGACTCAACAGAGAGTTGCGTCAGCAGGAGGTGAACCTGGAACCAGTTCCCCCTCCATGGCTGTGGAAAACCAAGAGGCCCCAAAGACTCGTGCACAAGTCAGCCAGTTTCTGAATTCAGTCCAAGACAAGGTCAGTGATCTCCCTGCTGATGGTGTAGTGCCCTCAGGCATAGTTCTCGGGATCACTTCCCCTGTCTGTGATGGGCTGCTCAGGGTGGAAGAGCCGGCGGTAGGTGCCAGTGCTTCCTGGTTTACAAACACTGCCCTGGGCATATGCTTGTCAGCACCCATCTCAGTGAAGAAGGTGTTGAAGGACACATCCCCTCCCCCATTGTTCTGACCAATGGGCGGGATGCCCTGTTCCAGGCAGTACAACTGGATGCCGGCCTGGCCAACATGGATGGAGATGTATTCACGTGGCCGCTGAGCAGGTGGTGGGGAGGACAGGGAGGGGCTGTTGCTTCTCACAGCATGTGCCTTAGGTGGTCGATGTAAGAACCTGCCTTCCCTCGGGATTTTGAAAGCAGGCAAAGCTAGATAGAAATGGAATAATAAAGAGGTGCCAGGGTGACTCAGTCGGTTGGATGTCCAGCTCCTGGTTTTGGTTCACATCATGATCTCACGGTCAGGCCTTGCATTGGGCTCTGAGCTAACCGTAGGGAGCCAGGTTGGGATTCTCTCTCTCCCTCTCTCTCTCTGCTCCTTCCCCACTCACACGGGCATTTGCGTTCTCTCATTCTCAGGATGGATGAATAAACTTAAAAAAAAAAAAAAAAGAACAGGGGTGCCTGGGTGTCTCAGTCGGTTGAGCATCCAACTTCGGCTCAGGTATGATCTCACAGTCCATGAGTTCGAGCCCCGCGTCGGGCTCTGTGCTGATAGCTCCGAGCCTGGGTTTCAGATTCTATGTCTCCCTCTCTCTCTGACCCTCCCCCTTTCATGCTCTGTCTCTCTCTGTCTCAAAAATAAATAAACATTAAAAAAAAATGAACAGTGGGGCGCCTGGGTGGCGCAGTCGGTTAAGCGTCCGACTTCAGCCAGGTCACGATCTCGCGGTCCGTGAGTTCGAGCCCCGCGTTGGTTCTGGGCTGATGGCTCAGAGCCTGGAGCCTGTTTCCGATTCTGTGTCTCCCTCTCTCTCTCTCTGACCCTCCCCCGTTCATGCTCTGTCTCTCTCTGTCCCCCAAAAAAATGAATAAACGTTGAAAAAAAATTTAAAAAAAAAAAAAAAAAAAAAAAAAAATGAACAGTGTTACCATTGAAAAGTCATGCCTGTTACTGATTTGTATGTAACCTGTTTATCATCTCTTGGAACTTTTAGATCAACTTATTTTTGGTATTCAAAGCTTTCATGATGATATGTTTAGTTCCAGTCTTTAAGAAATTGCCCGTTTCAATGGGTCAATGCTTAGATATTTCACTGTTTTTAGGAATTTCTCCTGTATTTGTTTCCCTCTTCCTCCTGTTTTTTTCTTTCTGGAACTCTGAATAATCTGGTGTTGAACCTTTGAAATTGATCATATCATTTTCTTACATTTTCTTTCTCACTGCTTATCTCTTTTGGGAGGTCTGCTTGCTGGAAAAGTTCCTCAGCTTTATCTTTAAACCTTTTTACCTATTTTTGGTTTCTGTTATAATTTTAAATTTCTTAAGATCTCTTAATTTGTGATTTTATATGTAAATAATAACCCATACATCCTATTAATGTTTTATGAGTAAAATCTCTCTCTGATGATTTTTAGATTTATATTATGAAAATTTCAGAACATAAAAAAAGTGTAATGATGGGGCACCTGGGTGGCTCAGACGGTTGAGAATCTGACTCTTGATTTCATCTTAGGTCACGATCTCAAGATTCATGAGATTGAACCCCACATTGGGTCTATGCTGACAGTGTGGAGCCTACTTGTGATTCTGTCTCTCCCT
The DNA here is from genome assembly GCF_022837055.1 of Prionailurus viverrinus. Classification (NCBI taxonomy): domain Eukaryota; kingdom Metazoa; phylum Chordata; class Mammalia; order Carnivora; family Felidae; genus Prionailurus; species Prionailurus viverrinus. The sequence continues at coordinate 456,136 of NC_062572.1, forward strand.
CAGCCTGTCTCTCTCTCAAAATAAATGAATATTAAAAAAAAAAAAAAAGATAATGAACACCCTGGTATCCATCACTATTTTGAAGCAGACCTTTTACACGATATATTGTAAATATTTCAGAATCTATCTATAATAAGAACTCCTTTAAAAATTAAAACAATTGGGGCACCTGGGTGGCTCAGTAGGTTGAGCATCCATCTTTGGCTTAGGTCATCATCTTGCAGTTCATGGGTTCAAGCCCTGCATTGGGCTCTGTGCTGACAGCTCAGAGCCTGGAGCCTGCTTTGGATTCTGTGTCTCCTCTCCCCCTCTCTCTGGAAATATGTGAAGTAGAATTTATGCTTTTCTCAAAAAGATAGTCATTTGTCTTGACAGCATTTTGATAACTAGTGCATCCTTTTCCCCCATGATTTACACTGCTGCCTTTATCATGTACGAAACGGCCAGCTACACATCAATCTGTTTCTGAAGTTACTGTTTTACTTTTTATTATTGCCTCATTATCATTATGTTTAAGTTACTAGAGATTTATAACACATTTTGAAATATAGTAGGGGCAAAGCACTATTTTAATAATTGCCTTGTTATTTGTGTAGCTTTGTTTTCCTATAAAACCTTAAAAAATCAGATTCTCATTTCAAGAAGTCCCTGTTGAGTATATAGATTAATGAAAATACAATTCAATTCTGGTCAGAGAAAAACTGAAACCAGTATAATATTGGATCCATGATCATGATGAATGTCTCCATTTATTATTTTTTTCCTGTTTGTCCCTAAATTCATTTAGTTTTTCTTATTAGTTCTGTAACTAGAAAAGAAATGAAACTTGGGGAATTAAGGAGCAAGTCCAGAGTACAATTCTTAACTTAAAAAGCTTTAACCAGAAGGCAAAGTAAGTTCCTTTTTTGAACAGGAAACATAACTTTCTAATTTTGTTTTGCTCCTGAAAGAAGGGTATGGATGTGGGATTGGGGGGGGGGGGGGGGAGACCTCCTTCACAAAACCTTAATTGCTGTGGACTCATTCAGCTTATTTGATAAATATTTGTTGAGTGTCTGCCATATGCTGGGAAACTTTCTAGGTACTCGGAATACAGGAATCAACAAATGAGATGGAAATCTATTTCTATATGGTTTACCCCAAAGAGACAGACCTTTCTGGTTTTAAGGACATAGAATCTACCTGTCAAAGATATTTGTCTAAATAAAAATGCCAACTTATCAAACTCAACACCCAAAAACCAAATAATCCAATGAAGAAATGGGCAAAAGACATGAATAGACACTTCTCCAAAGAAGACATCCAGATGGCCAACCGACACATGAAAAAATGCTCCACATCACTCATCATCAGGGAAATACAAATGAAAACCACAAAGAGATACCACCTTACACCTGTCAGAATGGCTAACATTAACAACTCAGGCAACAACCGATGTTGGCGAGGATGCGGAGAAAGAGGATCTCTTTTGCGCTGCTTGTGGAATGCAAGCTGGTGCAGCCACTCTGGAAAACAGTATGGAGGTTCCTCAAAAAACTAAAAATAGAACTACCCTATGACCCAGCAATTGCACTACTAGGTATTTATCCAACGGATACAGGTGTGCTATTTCAAAGGAACACATGTACCCCAATGTTTACAGCAGCACTATCAACAATAGCCAAAGTATGGAAAGAGTCCAAATGTCCATCAATGGGTGAATGGATAAAGAAGATGTGGTATATATATACAATGGAGTATTACCCGGCAATCATGAAGAATAAAATCTTGCCATTTGCAACTACGTGGATGGAACTGGAGGGTATTATGCTAAGTGAAGTTAGTCAGAGAAAGACAAATATCATATGACTTCACTCATATGAGGACTTTAAGAGACAAAACAGGTGAGCATAAGGGAAGGGAAACAAAAATAATATAAAAACAGGGAGGGGGACAAAACATAAGAGACTCATAAATATGGAGAATAAACTGAGGGTTACTGGAGGGGTTGTGGGAGGGGGAATGGGCTAAATTGGTAAGGGGCACTAAGGAATCTACTCCTGAAATCATTGTTGCACTATATGCTAACTACTTTGGATGTAAATTTTAAAAAGTAAAATAAAAATAAATGCCAATTCTGTATTTTTTCCCATTAAAACTTAACTCTATTGTATTGAGATGGGGGCTCATATTTGGAGGTTATCGCCTAATCTTCAAAAAGTGAGACTTGTAAAAATATTAACCTAATAAATTATTGCATGATTTGTTGTGATCCTTAAAGTCTCTCTAAGCACTAATTTTTTGTATACACACTGGTTTTTTTTTTTTAATTTATTTTAAAGCTATTGTAAAAATTATTTAGGAAAGTGTTATACCATCTAATTAACATTGTTAAGACCTTCTTCCCAACGTTTGGATCATGGTTTGTGCTTCTTTGTAGATCCCGTTCAAGTTCTAGATAGAATAAATTATCATGAGAAAATACAGACTTTGGGAAGAGAGACTGGATTGGAGGTAAACAAATGACCATTTGTTTCAAAGTCACATAGCTACCTTTAACAACTTTAATAAAATTCCTGAGTAGAGTAGCAGCCAAATCATCAGTTGATTGATCATGTGTGTTATTCAGTTAAAAACATCAAGTGATATGTAGAAAAGTAAGCCTACCTAAAATAGTTGTGTTTAACAGGAAAATTATTTTTCCATTTCAGAAGGTAACTAAAAAGTACACACGAAATTAAACAACCATGCTTCTTTTAGCTGGTTCTCTTTAGCTTTAATCTTTTTTCTTTTAATAATGCATGCTCCTGGGGCACCTGAGTAGCTCAGTCAGTTGAGTGTCTGACTCTTGATTTTGGCTCAAGTCATAATCTTGTGGCCAAGATCGAGCCCCTTATTAGACTCTGTGCTGACAGCACAGAGCCTGCCTGGGATTCTCTTTCCCTCTCTCTGCCCCTCCCCTGTTCTTTCTCTCTCTCTCTTAAAAGAAATGGAAAAACTTTTAAAAATAATAATAATGCATGCTTCTCCCACCCATTGCTGACAAATAGTCTCCAGGAGAAACCAGTATAAATAACCACGATGACTATTTTGCATGTGACTACAAATCCTAGTAAAGATTTTAAGGGCACCTGGGTGGCTCAGTTGGTTGAGCATCTCTCTCTGTCTCAAAAATAAATAAAAACATTAAAAAAAAAAAAGATTTTAAGCTGGCCAAACCCTGCTGGGGTGGTGGAGGGGGTCTACAGTTTTTCTTTTTACCTTGCCACCTATGGGGCCCTGTTTCCACCTTTCTTCTTTCACCTGAACCTGCCTCTTTGGCTGCAGGGAGGATACCCAGTGAAATGTATCCATGCTGTGGTTGGATCAGAGAAACAAGAAATATCCTGATCTCTCTGCTCTGTTGTGCAAGCAGATATCACTTTTAGACTCTCAAGATGGCAGCCATTAATCTGTCCTCCATAAGGGCTCTGTCGACACAGGACTCTATTTCTATGTGAGAAACACTGAGGAAGAAAGGATGATGGCTTGATTTCCCACAACGTGGTTACAGGGACCAGTGACCTTTAAGGGTGTGGCTGGGGAGTTCACCCAGGAGTGGATGATGCTTGATTCTGCTCAGAGAAGAATTTACAGAGATGTGATGTTGGAAAGCTATATAAATCTTATCTCAGTGGAATATCAGTTACAGAAGCCTACTGTGATCTCCCAGCTGGGTAAAGAAGAGATAAGAACTATGAGAAAGAGGGGCACCTGGGTGGCTCAGTCAGTTGAGCATCTGACTTTGGCTCAGGTCATGATCTCGCAGCTCGTGGGTTCGAGCCCCACATCAGGCTCTGTGCTGACAGCTCAGAGCCTGGAGCCTGCTTGGGATTCTGTGTTTCCCTCTCTTTCTACCCCTCCTCCACTCGTGCTCTGTCTCTCTCTGTCTCAAAAATAAACATATATATATATATATATATATATATATATATATATATATATAAAAGAACTATGACAAAGCGAATTCTCCAAGGCACCTATCCAGTCTAGTATATTCAACTTAAAAGACTCCACTCTTAAGCAGAATATTTGTAAGGAAAAATCCTCCAGTGCAGTGAAAATGATAAGATTCATAATGGATGATTGGTCTTCCACATTAACTGAAGACCAAGAATTCCATAAAGACCAGAAAACAGTGCAAGATCCCAGGGAGAAATATGAGGCAAGTGACCCAAAATAAAACAGCATCTCAGGAGAGATTCTATGACCATCATGAATTAGAGGAAAACTCTAAACTTAAATCAAAACTTGTTTTTTTCAAGAGAGTCTCCACTAAACATTGCCATAAATGCTACTTAGTATTGAGTGTTTGAAATATAATTCAATCTGGGGTGGCTGAGTGGCTCAGTCAGGTAAGCATCTGACTTCAGCTCAGATCATGATCTCACGGTTTGTGAGATTAAGCCCGCATTGGACTCTGTGCTGACAGCTCAGAGCCTGGAGCCTGCTTCGAATTTTGTGTCTCATTGTCTCTCTGCCCCTCCCCCACTTGTGCTCTGTCTCTATCTCTCAAAAATAAATGTGAAAAAAAAATTTTTAAAAGAACATAATTCAATCTTGGGGTGCCTGGGTGGCTCAGTCAGGTAAACGTCCGACTTAGGCTCAGGTCGTAATTTCATGGTTCATGGGTTTGAGCCCTGCATCAGGCTCTGTGCTCAGAGCCTGGAGCCTGTTTCAGATTCTGTATGTCTCTCTCTCTCTCCGCCCCTCACCTGCTCATGCTTTGTCTCTCAAAATAAATAAATGTTTTTTTAAAAAATCAATCTTAAACAATTACAAGAAACTGGGAATCTCTGTGAAATTCATACATATGATAGAGCTGTGACACCTTGGAAAAAACTCAAACAGCACAAAAAGAGTGTGCATGTTTCAAATATGGCATACACTTCAAACATAATAATATACTTCCTATATATAACAATTTAATCCCTATGAATGTAATAAAAGCAAGGCTTTTTGTCATTATCCATCCCTTAGGCAACAAGAGCAAACTCCTAGTGAAAAGAAATATTATGTAATCAATGTGGGAAAGCATTCAAAAGAAATTCTAATCTTATTTTGCACAAGAAAAGTCACATGGGTGTATGAGTGTAATCAATGTGGAAAAGCATTCAGTCAGAAAACATCTGTTAAGGTTCATGTGAGAACTCACACCAGAGAGAAACCTTATGAATGTAATCATTGTGAAAAATCCTTTGACACAAGTTATCTTATAGTGCACAAGAGAATGCACACTGGGGAGAAACCAGGAATGCAGTGGCTGTGGAAAAGCCTTTACAACAAGCTCGCACCTTAAAGTTCACAAGAAAATACACACTCAAGAGAATCTCTATGAATCCAATGACTGTGGGAACGTTTTTAGGGTTTCTCATCCCTTAGGATGCATGTGAGAACTCATACTGGAGAGAAATCCTATCAATGTAACGAATGTGGGAAGACCTTCAGTGTTTCCTCTTGCCTTAGGAGACACACGAGAACTCACACTGGTGAAAAACCCTATGAATGTATTCAATGTGGAAAAGCCTTCAGTTGGAGTTGTTCACTTACTATGCACAAGAGAATTCATACTGGGAGAGAAACTCTATAAATGTTATGAATGTAGAATTGTTTTTTTCATTGTCTTAAAGTGAACTCCAACTCATTGTTACAGTGTTTGTTATCCAAAATAAGCATGTAAAACATATAGTCCTCTAAAACACCTCTTCAGCAATGTAATACATTTTGGTCTGTGTTAGTTTAATTCTAAATGTATAAATGTATCACAACTTTTTGAATCTATATGGGTTTAGAATTACGCTTTTTAAAATATGATTTGAAGTTTGCAGTTATGTTCTTAATGATTTCTAAGTTAATTGCATTATATTTAGAGTAGCTGGAGTATCTGATACTACTTTATTGGTATTTTCTTTCTGGCCTGTTGTGGCAGATACTATTACTAGTCAGTCAGACATCCATCTCATCTTTTCCTACTGATAACCCTATTTTGGCTCACACTAGCAATATATCCAGTTATAAAACTCCTCGCAGTCTCCTTGCAGCCAAGTGTAGCCATTTTCCTCATCTTGAGAATCAAAACTAGTATCACTGGAAACAGACCTATGTAGCTTTTTCTCTTTGCCTTTTGCACTTCACCTTTTATACCTTCTCCATTGTTTTCCCTTCGAGTTTTCCATTCCTAGAGCTGAAAGAGCCATCTGTGGCCTTGAGAATGATAACCATGGCCTAAGGATGGTATAAAAGGAGATCCTGGTTCCTCAGAGACCTATTTAAATAGCTGTACCAGCAGTATACTCCTTGTATTTGGATATTTTTATGTGAGAAAAGTAAGCTTGATTAAAAAAAAAAATATATATATATATATACAGTCAACAGAGTAACCTTGTTTTTTAAAAAGAAAAAAGACCACACACAAAAAAGAAAAAGGTCACAGAGGTATGTAGAGTTAAATATTTTATGTTTGATGCATGTGTTTGGATAGGAACATAGGGAAGGGAGGAATAGAAGAAGAATATTTACAGAACTCTTGTGCTTAGGCTAGAAATGATGATAGAACCAAGGTCACTGAACCAAGTGATCAGAGAAGCAGGGAATCCCAAACATTTCAGTATTAGAAATCAAGTTTTCAGAGAAAGAGGAAGTTACAATTTTAATTGCTGAATGAAGCCCATGAGATTTTGCTAGTTGGTCCTGTAAAAACTGACTAGCTTGGCTCTAATATATTAAGAAACAAAACATAGAGGAGTCTATGATGGAAGAAAGAGGCAGTAGCTGCAGTTTTTGTCATGTTAACTTTATAGAGTTTGAGACATCCAGATGAACAGGCTGCACTTCTGGACCAGAGGAGGTGTCCAGGATGAAGATACAATTTTAGCAACATCAGTAGATAGACTACAGTAGGTCTTGTGGAGGCAACTAACATTGCAGAGAGAAAGTGGATGGTGTGAGAAGAGAATGTCTGCTACTGACCATGAAGACCTGCTCTATTTAAAGGTAGGCTGAATAAAGGACTCTTAGTAGGTAAGAGGAAAACCAGAAAGACTGGAGTTTTGCCAAACCAAGACAAACCAGTGTCTCAAGAAGGAAGGTAAAGTCAGTTCTTCTAAATGCTCTTTAGAGGTCAGATTAGATGATGAAGTCTTAAAAAGTGAACATATCATAGAGCAACATGAGGAATACTGTTAACCTTAGTTGGAAATAATACATTAAGGATGGATGGTAAGTTGGGTAGGTTTAGTAATCAATAAAGGACAAATAAGTAAAGACTGAATATAGACAAGTGTGAATAGGACAAAGTGTAGTAATTACAGAAAGATGTGGCCAAGGCAAAAGATTTTTTTTAATTTATTTTGAGAGAGTGCACGTGCACAACTGGAGGAGAGGCAGAGGATGAGAGAGCGAGAATCCCAAGCAGGCTCCACATTGTCATTGCGGAGCCTGACGCGAGGCTTGAATCCACAAACTGGGAGGTCATGAGCCAAAATCAAGAGATGGGCGCTTAATCTACTGAACCATCCATGCGTCCATGGCAAAAGATTTTTAAAGTAATGAGAAACTAGAACATCTTTAAGTCCTAACGTAATGTACCCAGTTTGGAGAGATTAAATATGCAGATGTAAGAAGAGAGATAGTCAATCATACAAAGTTCCTGAGAGGGGGTTGCAGGTGTCTGGAGCACAGAGAGATGTATTAATGTTACCTCGAAGAAGATACTTCCACCATCAAAGGAAGGGAGGAGTGGGTGGACTGGTTTTAATTTCTGCTTATTTACTTATAGCTAACTTAATGGAGCTGCCCTCAGAGTATCCGAAGTGTAAAGTGTTCTTTGGTTTTTTTAAGAGTTACTTTCTGAATGAAGGAAAACTTCCAGATTTATTCTATGAGGCCAGAATTACCCCAAACCCAAAACCAGATAAAGACTCCACTACAAACAAGAACTACAACCAATATCCTTAATGAATATGGATGCAAAAATTCTCAATAAAATACTAGCAAGTCAAATCCAACAATATGTTTAAAAAATCACTCACCACAATCAAGAGGAATTTACTCCTGGGTTGCAAGCATGGTTCAATATTCGCAAGTCAATCAACATGATACACATTAATTTAAAAAAAAGGATGAGAGCCATATGATCATTTCAATAGATGCAGAAAAAGCATTTGACAAAGCACAGCATCCATTCATGATAAAAAAAAAAAAAAAAAACTTAACGAACCAGGTTTAGAAGAACATACCTCAACATAATAAAGGCTATGTATTAACCCACAGCCAACACCATCCTCAATGGGGAAAGGCAGAGCTTTTCCACTACGATCAGAAACAACACAAGGATGTCCACTCTCACTACTGTTAAATAACAGTAACATAACATAGTACTGGAATTTGTAGCCTCAGTAACCAGACAATGAAAAGGAATAAAAGACATCCAAATCGGCAAGAAACAAGTCAAACTTTCACTCTTTGCAGATGACCTGAAACCCATAGAGAAAACCTGAAAGACTCCACCGAAAACCTGCTAGAACTGATACCTGATCTCAGTAAAGTCACAGGATGTAAAATCAGTGTACAGAAATCCAATGCATTTATACACCAATAATGATGTGGCAGAGAGAGAAATTAAGGAATCCCATTTACAATTGCACCAAAACCAATAAGATACATAGGAATAAACCTAACCAAAGAGGTGAAAGACATGTATTATGAAAACTATAAAACACTAATGAAAGAAATTGAAGATGACACAAAGGCTCATGGGTAGGAAGAACAAATATTGTTAAAATGTCAATACTACCCAAAGCAATCTACATATTTAACACAATGCCTATCAAAATACCAACAGTTTTCACAGAGCTAGAACAAACAATCCTAAAATGTGTATGGAACCGCAAAAAAACCGTGCATAGCCAAAGCAATCTTTTTTTTTTTTTTCCTGAAGTTTATTTGAGAGGCAGAGTGAGTGAGTGAGTGAGTGGGGAGAGGCAGCGAGCGAGGGAGAGAGAATCCCAAGCAGGCTCCTCGCCATTAGCACAGAGCCCGATGCGGGGCTCTATCTCAAGAACCATGAGATCATGACCTGAGCCGAAATCAAGTCCGATGCTTGCTTAACTGATTGAGCCACCCAGGTACCCCACATAGCCAAAGCAATCTTGAAAAACAAAAGCAAACCTGAAGGCCTCACAGTCAGGCACCCCAGTATGTGTAGTTAATTTTTCATTCTTAACAACTGCTTAGTATTTATATATACCTATACATCTGTACATCCATATGTACATCCATATGGATGTACTGTATTCAGTCATTTCCCCCTCCAGATATTTTATAATAAACAACACTGCCATGAACAATATTGTTTATGTATCTTGCTTTCCCTTAATCTGTTCTTCATGCTGTTCCCAGGGTGACCCATCAAAGTACTAATCACATTGTATTACATTTCACTTTTAAGTCTTCCACTGGCTTTTCCTCCATTAAGATAAATTCCTTTTAGGGGCGCCTGGGTGGCGCAGTCGGTTGGGCGTCCGACTTCAGCCAGGTCACGATCTCGCGGCCCGTGAGTTCGAGCCCCGCGTCAGGCTCTGGGCTGATGGCTCAGAGCCTGGAGCCTGTTTCCGATTCTGTGTCTCCCTCTTTCTCTGCCCCTCCCCCGTTCATGCTCTGTCTCTCTCTGTCCCAAAAATAAATAAATGTTGAAAAAAAAAATTAAAAAAAAAAATTCCTTTTACATGACCTTCCACACTCAAACTCTTAGCTGTCTTTCTGGGCTGCCTTCCTTGCTACACCCATCTTTTCAGTCTCTCTCTGGACCTTAACCTGGCCTGTTCACCCTTGGTTCTGAACCCTCTGTCTGCTTTAACACACTGATCAGACACAGTGTTGCCTGTTTAAATACATATCTTGCCTTCTAAACCGTAAGCTTTGGTAAGGGGAGAACTTTGTCTCAGTTTTTCACTGTTTTACTCCTAGTACTTGGCCCATAGTAGGTATTGATTTAAACATTTAAAACTTTTCAGTGCAGGGGCACCTGAATGGCTCAGTCAGTTAAGCATCCGACTCTGGGTTTCAGCTCAAGTCGTTATCTCACAGTTCATGAGATCAAGCCCCATGTATGGCTCTGTGCTGACAGCACAAAGCCTGCTTGAGATTCTCGCTTTCTGCCCCTCCCCCGTTCATGCTCTCTCAAATAGACTTTAAAAAAACTTTTCAATGCATTGTATGCCTTTTCTTGTTTACTTAGTATTTCAGTGGAGGCCTAGGTTAAAACAAGGGCTGGGTTTTAAGGGATTGTATAAGGCAAAATTTGCATGTATCAAAATGTCTGTTTTCTAAGCACTGGAGTCCCACTCAGCATAGCAAGATATCCCACCATGACAGGCATGTCAAGAGAACTTCAGTTTAATGGATATGTATTCCTATTCTCTCCTCTCCCAGCCCCTCAGCCCTCTTCCTTCACCTCACAGCCTGCCTCCTCTGTCACACACTCATGTAATTTATTTTGCAGTCAGTGTTCGTATGCTGCTACATTGTGTATTAAAAGGAATGAAATGCCCCAGCATTGTTGAGGGTGCAGTATTCTTCAGGTTGTTGATGGCAGCATAAATTAATACAACTTTTCTGGAGGACAGATAAGCAATATGTGCCCAAAACAAGAATATTCATAACTCCTAACCTAGCAATTTTTTTCTGAGCTTTTATGAAAGAGCTCTTCATTGAAGCTTGTATAAGTAACATTTGTCATCTCAGTTTCAAGCTCTAGTGAAAAACTGCAAAATTCCTAAATTTCTAATAGCATCTAGTTGGGTTTTACATCACCATGTATGTCCATAAAATGGGACAAAATGCACTTATTAAAATGTAGTTTTATATTTATTGGTGTGGGGATGTATTCAATATATTGTGACTTTCAAAAATACAATTACAGATATCAGAATATGATCATGTTAAAATATATAAGTATGTATGTATGTATGTGCGTGCATTAAAAATATCCTGGAAAGACATACGCTGAAATGTTATCAGTAGTTATTTCTGAGTAACAATTTTTTATTGAAGTATAGTTGACATACAATGCTATATTAGCTTCAGGTCTACAGCACAGTGATTCAACCATTCTGTACATTATGCTGTGTGCTCATCATAAATGTAGTTACATCCGTCACCATACATTATTATAGTATTATTGACTATATTCCTCATCCTGTACTTTTTTTAGAGAGGGAGAGAGAGAGCATGAGCAGGGGAGAGGGACAGAGGGAGAGGAAGCGAGAGAAAATGTGGGCTTGACCCCATGACCCCAGGACCATGACCCAAGCCAAAATCAAGAGTCACACACTCAACTGACTGAGCCATCCAAGCACCTCTTATGCTGTACGTCTTATCCCTAGGAGTTTTTTATTTTATAACTGGAAGTTTGCATCTATTTTGCCCACTTCCTCAACCCCCTGCTCTCTCGCAACCACCACTTTATTTACTGTATTTATGATTCTAGTTCTTATATTTTTTGGATTACACATATAAGTGAAATAACATGGTATTTACCTGTGACTTTTTTCACTTAGCATAATAGTCTCTTGGTCCATCCATATTGTTTCAAATGGTAAGATCTCATTTCTGAGTAATATTCCATTGTAGGTATATAGCACATATTTATCCATTCACCTGTCCATGGACACTTGAGTTGTTTCCATATCTTGGCTATTGTAAAAAATGCTGCAATATACATGTAGATGCATATATCTTTTCAAACTCGTGTTTTCATTTTTCTTTGGGTAGATCCCCAGTAGAATTACTGCATCATGTGGTATTTCTATTTTTACTTTCTTGAGGAACCTCCACACTATTTACCACAGTGGTTGCACCAATTTACATTACCACTATCAGCGCATGAAAGTTCTCTTTTCTCCACATCCTCACCAACACTAGTTATTTCTTGTCTTTTCAGTACTATTTTGACAGGTGTAAGGTGGTATCTCATTTTGGTTTTGACTTGCATTTCCCTGATGATTAGTGATGTTGAGTATCTTTTCATATGTCTGTTAGCCATCTGTATACCTTTGGAACAATGTTTACTCAGGTTCTCTGTCCATTTTTAAATTAGATTATTCAACTTCTTTAGCATTGAGTTGAACAAGTTCTTTATATATCTTGGCTATTAACCCCTTATTGGACATACTGAATGTAAATATCTTCTTTCATTCACTAGGTCGCCTTTTCATTTTGTTGATTTCCTTTGCTGTTCAAAAGCTTTTTATTTTGGTATAGTACCGATAGTCTATTTCTGCTTTTGTTTCCCTTTCCTAAGGAGACATGTCTAGCAAATGTCGCCAAGGCAAATGGCCAAGAGATTATTGCCTATGTTTCCTTTTAAGAGTTTTAAGATTTCAGGTCTCACATTTTAAGTCTTTGAGTTTATTTTTGTGTATCATGCAAGAAAGTGGTCATTTCCCCAACAGCACTTATTGAGATGTCTTTTCTCCATTATATATTCTTCCCTCCTTTGTCATAGATTAATTGACCATATAGGCGAGGGCTTATTTCTGGCTCTCTGTACTGTTCCATTGAACCATGTATACCTTGATCTGTCTTATTAGTGGTTATTTCTGAGTCATAATTTTATTTTACTTGTCTGTTCTCTAGTCCATGTAGTAAACAGAACTAAGTTTTCTGTTCTTTTTAGGTGAACAATTCTATCATGAACTAATTTCCAAAAGCATGATTATAATGTCTTCAAAGTCATACATAGATTTGCTTAGACTGTTACTGGATATCGGTTCTATCCATTTTTGAAGTATCAGATATTTTTTTTTTTACATTTTTAAACTGTCTTTACTATCTCCCAACTTTTTAAAAGCAAACCTTTTGAAAAAGCATGTTTTAAAGTACTGCTTAAGAGTGTGGGCTCTTTTTAGACTTCATTTAAGTAGACTTTGAGGCTAAATTCAGAACAGAGGGAAACAAGTAAGATGGTAGGATAAGAATAGGGGCACCTGTGTTAGATAAGGCAGTCAAGAAAGGTCCCCAGGTGACCATCAGCCGGAATCTGAAGGAAAGGTAGTAGTCCTCCTTGGCGGGGCGGGGGGAACAGGAGAGCTTTCTGAATAGAACAAGAGTCAAAGTCGTCATTCAGACCATGGCATATTTTTCCTCTCTTTCTCTCCCCTCCCCCATCTCTGTTTCAGTATTTTTGTTATTGATTCACCTTCCAGTTTACTATCTCTAGTTATGTATTCAATTTGTGTTTAGTCCATCTATTCAATTCTTAATTTCAGATATGGTGTTTTCAATTCTAGAATAGCCACTTGCCTTTTTTATAGATTCTTCTTACTAGTTGAAATTGTTTTTTCTTCCATTCTTTCCTGTATTTTAACATATTAACCATATATCAAAATCCTTGTCTAAAACCCCCAATATCTAGGCACCTGTATGTCTGCTTCTCTCGTCTGTTTTGTCTCTTATTGATTACAGGCATACCTCAGAGATACTGTGGATTCAGTTCCAGACCACTACAGTAAAGCACAATATCGCAAGAAAGCAAGTCAAATGATTTTTTTTGTTTCCCAGTGCATATGTTATGTTTACTCTTCAGTCTATAAAGTGTGCTATATTGTTAATTTCTATTAAAAAACACACACACACACACACACACACCTTAGTTTTTAAAATACTTTATTGCTAAAAAAAAAAAAATGCCAACCACCACTTGGGCCTTCAGTGACTCATAACCTTTTTGCTGGTATTGGATCTTGCCTTGCTGTTGATGGCTGCTGACTGATCAGGGTGGTCGTTGCTGAAGGCTGGGGTGGCTGTGGCAATTTCTTAAGATAAAGAAGTTTGACCCATCAATTGACTCTTCCTTTCAAGAATGATTTCTCTATAGCATATGATGCTGTTTGATAGCTTTATACCCGGAGTAGAATTTCCTTCAAAATTAGAGTCAGCACTCTCAAATCCTGCCACTGCTTTGTCAACTAAGTTTATGTAATAATTTAAATCCTTTGTCATTTCAACAATCTTCACGGCATCTTCACCAAGACTAGATCCCATCTCAAGGAACCACCTTCTTTGCTCATTGATAAGAAGCAACTCCTCATCTGTTAAAATTTTATCATGAGATTGCAGCAATTCAATATAATATTAACGAAAAATAAATATTATGAGAATCACCAAAATGTGACACAATGACATACAGTGGGCAAATACTGTTGGAAAAATGGCACAGATAGAATTGTTCAACACAGGGTCACCACAAACCTTCAATTTGTTTAAAAAAAAAAAAGTATCTGCAAAGCACACTAAAATGAAGTATATCTATATATGTTCCTGTCCTTCACATGCCTAGTAATTTGTTTTTTAATTGTGTACCAGACATCATGTTTAAAAGAACCACAGGGGCTCTAGGTTACATTACCTTCTACCAGAGAGTTTCTCCTTTCCTCTGTTTGAGGTGCTAATCACCTCAGTCCCATAAGTTTGAGCTGGCTCAGAGCTACACTGCATTTTTAATAAGCCTCATGTTAGCCTTGTTTAGCCTTTGTATTTTAGGCAGGACTCTCCTAAAGCTTTTAAATCCGAGGGCTTGGTAGGTCCTAGTCTCCTTAACCTCCTACCTCATGCAGCTTCAAATTTTCACAGATGGCTTGAGGAGAAGACTGGCTACTTATTTTGGGCAGTCACCCGTCTCTAGTGGGCTTTTCATCCCTAAGTACCACAGACACTGCAGATACTTCACTCTTTCAGCTTTGATTCTAGCCACCCAGAGTTCTGCACAGCCTTAAAATTCAGCAAATGTCCCAGGAGAGGGAACCAGCTGTGTGCACTTGAAGCTTCTCAAGTTGCTAATCTGCCACGTCACCTTCAAATGACCACAAAAACTTGAGATTTCCCTCTGGAATTTTGGTCCATTTAGTCATCATTGCTTCCACAGTTCAAATATGCCTTTAAAAATATGATTTTTGAGGAGCACCTGGGTGGCTCGGTCGGTGGAGCACCTGACTCTTAATTTCAGCACAGGTCATGATCTCATGTTTGGTGGGATCAAGCCCCACATCGGGCTCCGTTTTGGGAGCACAAAGCCTGCTTGGGATTCTCTCTCTCTTTCTGCCCCTACTCCGTTCACACTCTCAAATAAATACACATTTAAAAAACAACAAAAAACCACTAAAGGGGCGCCTGGGCTCAGTTGGTTAAACATCCGACTTTGGCTCAGGTCATGATCTCACGCTTTGTGGGTTCAAGCCCTGCATTGGGCTCTGTGTTGACAGTGTGGACCCTGCTTGGAATTCTCTCCCTCTCTCTCTGCCCTTCCTTGGCTCGCATTTTCGCTCTCAAAAATAAATAACAACAACAAAAAAAAAACTAGTAAAAATATATTTGTATTTTATCTGCTTTATCTGGTTGTTGCCACAATACTTCATCCTATTTGAAAGTAGACTTGTTGAAAACATTAGAAGTAGCAGTGGAATCCAACCTGATAGTAACATCACATTCATTTGAAGAGAGAACAGTAAAAACTGGTACACATTCTACACTCACAACAGCACGACAGCTGCATCTAGGAGTTGCCAGATGTGGACAGTCATTCAGCTGTAGACCTAGCTTGACAGTATACAATATAATTATTCCGAAGGTAAAGTCAATTCAGGAAGATTTCCCACAGTAATTATACAGGAGTCATATTCCAGAAGATACCATGTGTTATGTGAATGACTACCCAATATGCTCTTCTATAAAGGATAGACCTATTCATTTGAAGTATGATGCTTTTATACTATATGGATAACTGAACAAAGGACAACAGAATAATGAAAATACTGTGTCTGTCTCAGTTCAAATAATGGTTGCATTCCTGAGCATGTTTCACTAAACTTTACACATCTCGAATATGCAATCCTAAGAAAATTGTGTCTGAAATACAAACTACTACATAGAACAAAATGCTTTAGCTGGGGATCACCTGGTTGACTCCGTGAGTTAAGCACCCAACTCCTGATTTTGGCTCCGGTCATGATCCCAGGATCATGGGATAGAGCCCCACATTGAGCCCCGTGTTGAGCTCTGCACTGGGCACAGAGCCTGCTTAGGATTCTCTCTCCCTCTCCCCTTTCCTCACTCATTCTCTCTCTCTCTCTCTCTCTCTCTAAAAAAAAAAAAAAAAAAAAAGCGTTCAAGCTGGATGTTTACGCCCTCATGTGTATTGAGATGGTCATACTATAGATCACCATTGTTTCTGTCTCAAGCATACAAATAGGAACTGAAATAATATTATGTTCTACAAGTGACCTAAAATGCAGTATCGGGGTGTCTGGGTGGCTCAGTCGGTTAAGCGTCCGACTTCAGCTCAGGTCACGATCTTACAGTTTGTGGGTTCGAGCCCCGCGTCGGGTCCTGTGCAGACAGCTCAAAGCCTGGAGCCTGCTTCAGATGCTGTGTCTCCCTCTCTCTCTGCCTCTCCCCCATTCACGCTCTGTCTCTCTCAAAAAGAAACATTACAAAAAATAAAGTGCAATATCATCCATACGTTTTTCTCCTACTGTTTGCTGTTATATCTTAGTGTGTCTGGCTATTTTTGCAGAATTTCTCCTTGAAAAACAGGCAACTTTCTTTTTTGGGCTTCCACTACCATTGGAAAGCACTACAGCTTACAAAAAGTGATTATGTTAAATATGGAAAGATGTAACAGATTTGTGTGCTAAAATTGAGAAAGAAAGCAACTATGAACCTTGCCAGCACCTTCTTGTTATGACAAATAAAACATACTGTATAACAGAATTCCCACAAACCATTCACTTTCTTTCTTACTTAGTAGTGTCTTGACATCTCTTATTGTATAATCTAGAAACTACGTATTTAAATTTAATTAAAAATAATGGCATAGTTCTTATTTTCTGAAATATCTCAACCACAAATTGAGAATACCTTTAGGATGAGTTACATAGTTCAGGATGATGTTGCATGAAGGGAATTTTATGGGCAAATTGTTATTTTTGAAAGACTGATTCAGGCAATTTGGTAAGCTGGGCCACTACCTGCAAAGGTGCTCCCTGCCTGATTGCCCCACCCTTACCTGATCAGAGGCCTCTTATCATTTTTTCTCCATCATTCTTTGATTCTTTCCCTTGCTCCAGTAAGGAGGTCACATTTGATTTAGAAACAGAGAGTCCTGCTTACAAGAGGGAAAAAATAGATACTTCAAAATATTATGGTTCCTCCTAGATCCAGACCCAATCTCTTAATATAAAGGCAGAAAAGCTATTACAAGAAAAGCAAAAGCAGAAGGAAACAAGCAAGCCACTTCCCACTTGTACCAATTTTAATTCATTCTCTCAAGAATATGGAGAAGGAATCCAGGTGGGCAATTTAAAGCCCACTCCCTATTTCCTAAAGAGAAAGCAAAGATACCTAAGTTCAGGTTCTAAATTTGCAGGAATAGTAACCTTGGATGAGGTTCCCATAGTTCTCAGTCATTATGTTCCCATATAACTTCTGCTCAGCGTCCAATCAGCCCCTTCCTCCTGAGACAAGTCTATGGCCACGTCTCAATGTTACAAACCTCTAAAATGATAAATACATTTGGGGCGCCTGGGTGGCTCAGTTGGTTGAGCTTCCGACTTCGGCTCAGGTCACGATCTCACCGTCTGAGTTTGAGCCCTGCGTCGGGCTCTGTGCTGACAGCTCAGAGCCTGGAGCCTGCTTCGGATTCTGTGTCTCCCTCTCTCTCTAACCCTCCCCCGCTCATGCTCTGTCTCTCGGTCTCAAAAATAAAATAAAACATTAAAAAAATTAAAATGATAAATACATTTTTGTTCACCAAAGACCCCCATATGGTGCTAGGAAAATAATGCCAGGCACACCAAAGGAAAGGGAGGATTTGTACCACGGAGTTGTTCTGGTAGAGATTGAGGCTTGGAGAAAATTATTAGGCAGCAGCGATGTATGTCACAAGGAGTAGGAGAGAAAAATGCCAGCCTCTCACTTTGTGAAAGATTTACCCATACATGAAAAAAACAGACTTAAATAAGGCACTTATTCAAGTGCTAAGTTGCATATTATCTATACTAAATGCAAGGTAAGTTCTTAAAAGGAGGCAGACAGATGCTTGAAAGATACACCTTTAACTGGGACATTAAAAAATGGGCAAGGTGTACATGGAGAGTGAAAACATCATCTGATTTATTTTGACAAATACGTGCTTACAAAAGAAATGTTCCTACTGTAAATGGAACAAGAGGAAAAGTACCTTGGCATTTTCCTGTGACACACCTTATTTACATTTATTTCGGACTAAAACAGGTCTAGTCATATTCAAGGATAAACATGAGTTAGCATAACTTTAAATCTAAATTGTCTCACAGTTAAAGCCATAATATATTAAAAAGGTTTCAGTAATCATGTATGTTTCAACAAAAGCGCACTACTCTTGTTAGTGATATCGATATTGTGGTAGTTGCATTTTCATAATCACAAATGTGTGGAAAAAACTCTGCAAGTACTAGATTAATTAACTAGAAAATAAAATATTTATTCATAGCTTTTTGAATTTGCTTTAAAGCAAAAATCACCTCACCCCCAAGAAAAGAAGAAAAAAAAAAAAGAAAAAAAAAAAAAAAAAAAAAACCTCCCACAGATTCCCTCCAGTATGACTTCTCAGAACTCTTAAGATTTTGCCACACTCATTACAATGGTAGTTTTTCCCCCAGTATAATTCTGTAGTTTGATATAATGCAGAAAGTCACCCTATATTCAGTACATTTATAGTGTTGTGTTTTCTCTTTAGAAGAGTATTTTAAAACCTAATAAATATTGCATGGTACAAAAAACACTCCTGAATCATTGTGTTTGCATGACTTTGCTTCATTATTAATTTTCTGATGTCCAAGAAAAAGTGCAATCTTACCCACACATTCTGCCCTGTTTGAGCCGACAGATGCAGAATTAGGGCCAATTTCTAATTAAAAGCTTTCTCACATCTATTGGCCACGTATCCTTGTCTGGTAGGAAGTTACAAATGTAGAGTAAGGGAATCTCACCAAATGAAGGCTTCTCAGTATTGACTGATTTCATCTTCTGATATTACAAAAAGAATGCAAAGCTATTAATGGCTTTCCCACATATTCCTAGGTTATTTTTTCTCCAGGATGTTGAATCAAGTATGACCCATTTTTCTTCACATTGAACATATTCACATAAGGCTTCTTTCCAAGAATCCTTTGAAGTCAAAGTTAAGGCATTAACTGTTTGCTTTTCTTAATCCATATTCTTATGTTTTCTCTATAGCGTGAATTTCTTTGTGTTCAGTAAGGAACGAGTGATAATTAAATGAATTCTCATATTCATAAGGGTTCTCTAGAGTGTGTGTTCTCTGATGTTTGGCAAGGTTTGAGCTCCAGCTGAAGGACTTATTGCACAACTTACATACATAGGGCTTCTCCCCAGTGTGAGTTATCTGATGTAGAATGAGGGAAAAGCTCCGGCTAAAGGTCTTATCACATTCAGTACACGCATAGGGCTTTTCTCCGGTATGAATTTTCATATGTTGCATAAGGGATGCATGCCACGTGAAAACTTTACCACAGTCATCGCATTCATAGAGCTTTTCTCCAGCATGGATTCTCTGATGTTTAATAAGGAATGAGTGGCATCGGAAGGCTTTCCTACACTCATTACATTCATAGGGGGTTTTGGTAGTATGGATGCTCTGATGCCGAGTAAGGTGTGAAGAACGGCGAAATGCCTTCCCACATTCAATGCATTCATAAGGTTTCTCTCCGGTATGTGTAATCTGATGGCGAATGAGTTCTGAGCCACTGCTAAAGGCTTTCCCACATTTCCTACATATATACTGTTTCTTTCCTATATGAATTCTCTGATGTCGAGTGAGGTTTGAGGCACGGCTAAAGGCCTTTCCACATTCAGTACATTCATAGGGTTTCTCCCCAGTATGTGTTCTCTGGTGTTCAATGAGGAATGAGAGATAACTGAACGTTTTATTACAGTCCTTACACTCATGGGGTTTCTTTCCAGTATGTATCATCTGATGTTTCACAAGGTTTGAGATCTGGCTAAAGGTTTTGCCACATTCCTTACATACGTATGGTTTCTCTCCAGTATGAGTTCTCTGATGTAGCACAAGGGAAAAGCGCCGACTGAAAGTCTTCCCACATTCATGACATCCATGGGGCCTCTCCACGGTATTGATACTCGTGTGCTGAGACAGGGCTCCCTGATGAGACACTGTTCCTTGCCGGATACACCCCTGATTTCCTTGCATCTGAGTATCTTCCTCGAATTTCCAGCCTCCTTTAAAACTGGAATATTCAGGGCCGTGGCTTAGAATTCTTTCCACTACCAAACACTGGGGTGAGTCATCTTCATAAATGACATTTTTTTGAGAAAACTCTTTGACCTCACGATTTGGTTCTGAAAATGAAAAAACAAAGCAGTTGTTTCTCTTTTTTTCTGTGTTGAGTAAGATAAAGCCACTCCTCACTTTTTTAATGAGAGATTTTTAAAAAAGGCATCTCAGCAGTGCATAGCTTTCACAGTTTTTGTAGTTCTCGTGGAGACTGAAATCAGAACAGTAAGCCCAGAAATTCAGAACATATCAGAGGGGAGATGTAGGTAAATAACAAGAAAAGCTAAGTAGAAGTAACTGAAGAGGGAGGATAAAACAGAACACGAAGATAAATAATTGGGAAGGATGGGTTTTGGTCCTCAGCTCCACTTAAACTTTATCTGAGGCCAAAATGACTTGAGAAAGACAATTTCATAATGCTGCTAATAAACCACAAATGTTCCTCACGTCCCACAAAGACATCACACTCTGTTTACTTAATGCCTTTGGAACACCTTACAGTAACTTATTCTAAATGACCAAATAAGTAAAAGGTACCTCTGACAATGACGGTCTATGACCCTCACTCTAACTCTACTTTCCAAACTGACAGCTGACACTCTACTTTGGTATAACAGTGTCTTTCCATCAGATGCTTTTGATAGACAAACATAGGCCCCGATTTTCTCCAGGCTAACTTTATCATTTTGGGGGGGAAACAGAAACTATAATATGAATAATATGAAGACTTTTTAAAAAATATATTCACTCATATCCTAATTCTTAGGAAATATGTAGGAGTAAAAGGCCATGATGTATACAACTTACTCTCAGATGTTTCAAGAAAAAAAGCATATACCAAAGGATAGAACAAACAAGGTAAAATGTCCGCAGTAGGTAAATTTCAGTAACAAGCTTGTGGTTATTCTTTATACTATTCTTGCAAGCTTTCTGGAAGTTTAAAATTATATCCAAAAACACATTAAAAACTTCATTTTCCTCTAAAACACACTGTGACATTTATTTTGTTTGAGGGGGTGCTATCTTTTATTATCACTGACCATAAGCTTCTAGGAAATATAAATAGATCTATTGCTTTAATACATATCTGAACAAAGGATCAAGATCTATATTTATAGGGTAGGCATGTAAAAATGAAAGATTAGGATACAGGAAAGAGTGAAATAACAGTTAAGAAAATGATCTCAATAAAGCAAAAATATTTTTTTTTTTAATGCTTATTTATTTTTGAGAGACAGAGAGAGAGCACAAGCAGCGTGGGACAAAGAGAGAGGGAGACAGATAATCCGAAGCAGGCTCCAGGCTCCGAGCTGTCAGACAGAGTCCGATATGGGGCTTGAACCTGCGAGATCATGTCCTGAGCTGAAGTCAGATGCTTAATCAACTAAGCCACCCAGGCGCCCCAATAAAGGGAAAATCTCACATTACTTTCCTGACTCCTCTATAAACCAATCTCATATCTACTGAGCACCTCAGTAAGAGCCCTGGGGATATAAACTGAATAATTCTTGGGGCGCCTGGGTGGCGCAGTCGGTTAAGCGTCTGACTTCAGCCAGGTCACGATCTCGCGGTCCGTGAGTTCGAGCCCCGCGTCGGGCTCTGGGCTGATGGCTCAGAGCCTGGAGCCTGTTTCCGATTCTGTGTCTCCCTCTCTCTCTGCCCCTCCCCCGTTCATGCTCTGTCTCTCTCTGTCCCAAAAATAAATAAACGTTGAAAAAAAAAAAAACTGAATAATTCTTTTCATGAGCTGAGAAATTAAATAGGGAGATAAAGAGGACACAGAAGAAAACAATAATGTAAGAAAGGAGTAAATTCATTACATTTAGAATGAAAATTGTATAAAAGATCAGAAACAACACATAAAAATCACTGCAACAGGTAAACAAAGGCTTCATTCAGGAAATTAGTTGGGAACTGAAATATATTATAAGTCAGGTGAACCTAGATATTTCATGATATTAGAAAAAGCCATTGATGTTAACTGCACAGAGTTAGTATATTATCTGCCATATGGTTTCCCAGACCATTGAGAGTCAAAAGCACAACCAAGAAAATTAGGTACAAGACATAAATAGAACGCTAATTATATATTCCTCACCCCCCTCTTCCTTCACTCAACATCACCTCCCCTTCTTCCATCGCCTACTATGCCCACACGCTTTTTGGTAATTCCCAAATGGATCTGCTATAACAAAGCACTTACACTTATTAAAAGCCTAAAGAGATACAAAGATTCATTCTTAATGTAACAAAGCGTTCCTATGATAAATCAAAACCTAATATGCTCAAAGCAAAAAATTTTAGATGCATTGACTCTCTTCTCATGAAAAAAAAAAATCCTCTATCACGTTACTTAAGATCATTGAGGAAGTACTTCACGTACTACAATGTTGACAGAAAAAAAATCCACCAACCTAGAATTGTGTACCCTACAAAATTATACTTCAAAGGTGAAGGAGAAATAGATTTTCTGAGACAAAAACTGAGGAAACATACCATCAGGAGACATGCCTTGCAAGATCCAACACCCATTCATTAAAAAACAAAAAACAAAAAACAAAAACAAAAACAAACCTCAACAAATTAGGAATAGAGTGGAATTTCCTCAAGCTATAAAGAACACCAAAAAATCTACAGGTAACGTCAGACTTAATGGTGAAAAATCTGAAGCTTTCCTGCTAAATGTGAACACAGGAAGGATGTCCCTTCTCAGCACTGCTTTTCAATGCCATGATGGAATTCTTAGTTAATGTAAAAAGACATGAAAAGGGGGTACCTGGGTGGGTCAGTCAGTTAGGCGTCTGACTTCAGCTCAGGTCACGATCTCGTGGTTCATGAGTTCAAGCCCCACATCAGGCCCTGTGCTGACAGCTCAGAGCCTGGAGCCTGCTTCCAATGCTGTGTCTCCCTCTCTCTCTGCCCCTCCCTGGCTCATGCTCTGTTGGTCGGTCTCTCTCTCTCTCTCTCTCTCTCTCTCTCTCTCTCTCTCTCTAAAATAAACCCTAAAAAAGAAAAAACAAACGAGGGGAACCTGGGTTGCTCAGTCGGTTGAGCGTCCGACTTCGGCTCAGGTCATGATCTCATGGTTTGTGAG
Source organism: Prionailurus viverrinus (assembly GCF_022837055.1). Taxonomy (NCBI): domain Eukaryota; kingdom Metazoa; phylum Chordata; class Mammalia; order Carnivora; family Felidae; genus Prionailurus; species Prionailurus viverrinus. The sequence goes on from NC_062572.1 coordinate 479,598, forward strand.
TCCGAGCCCTGGATCGAGCTCTGTGCTGACAGCTCAGAGCGTGGAGCCTGTTTCAGATTCTGTGTCTCCCTCTCTCTCTGCTCCTCCCCCACTCGTGCTCTGTCTCTCTCTCTCTGTCTCTCTGTCTGTCTCTCTCTCTCTCTCTCAAAAACAAACATTAAAAAAAAGACATAGGGGCGCCTGGGTGGCACAGTCGGTTAAGCGTCCGACTTCAGCCAGGTCACGATCTCGCGGTTCGTGAGTTTGAGCCCCGCGTCAGGCTCTGGGCTGATGGCTCAGAGCCTGGAGCCTGTTTCTGATTCTGTGTCTCCCTCTCTCTCTGCCCCTCCCCCGTTCATGCTCTGTCTCTCTCTGTCCCAAAAATAAATAAACGTTGAAAAAAAATTTTTTAAATAAAAATAAAAAAAAGACATAAAAATTAAATAAAAGGTATACAGATTGGCAAGGAAGAAATAAAACTTTTTTTTTGGCAGATATCAGTATTATCTATGCAGAGATTCCAAAAACCAAAAACCTGGAATAAGTAATTATAACAAGGTTGCAGGATACAAAGTCAATGTACAAAAGTCAGTCTTTCCCATATACCAGCAATGAACAAATGCAGTATGAAACTGAGACATTACTATTTGTATTAGCATACCAAAAAAAATGAAATACTTAGGTATAAACCCAATAGAACATGTACCAGATTTGTATGAGGAAAACTACAAAACTCTGATGAAAGATATGAAATAAGAAGTAACAGGAGAGACAGAAATATTCCACATTCATAAGAAGCCTCAATATTGTCAAGATGTCAATTCTTACCTGTGGGAAATAAGCTTAGGAATCCCCCGGGCTTACACCAATGGGTTACAAAGGCATAAAGAAGGACAAAGCCATAAGATGCTCACACCCGAGTTTGGATAATAAGATCAGGACCCCAGAACAGGGAGGTGCAAAGGCACCCCAGAATAGAGAGGGAGGGGCAAAGGCACCCGAGAACAGCAAGGGGGTGCAGAGCCCCCAGAATAGAGAGGGAGGGGAAAAGGCCCCAGAATAGGGAGGTGCAAAGGTACCAATATAGAACAGAGGTATGTGAAATAAACAAGATTAGGCATTCAGGGCAGAAGTGCCCCCCAATTTAGTACTATAGCAGAAAGGAGGGAAGGACCAAGTTAGATAAACAGGTAAATTGGGCTATAGACGCTACTCTGCGCTGCAGGCAAAGTTGCCCTGAGCGGAGATGGTTAACAAAAGAAAAGGTGCCTTGTCAACCCTGAGGTTACTTGCCCTACCTGTCTCATCCCCTAAGCTGAGATAAACAGAGGTGGTGCCCCATGTCCACTGTAAACAACCTTCCGCCCCGCCGCCCGGCGCCAGGATTTTGTTTTGTATTAACCCAAACACCTAACCCCAAATATCTTCAAGACCCCCTTTCCGCCACGTCCATGAGTTAATGTTCACAGATTCATTGTCACTTTGTGCACATCCGTCACCATGTTAGCCTTCTGATCCCAATAAAAACGGGGCAAAGACCCTTATTCAGTGCTCTTGTCTATTCCCAGACATTAGCCATCTCTCGCTTTAATCCTGTATCCTGCTCCTTTGCTAGACAAGAGAGAACTTTAGACTTAGAGTCTACAACACTTACCAACCTGATCTACGGACTCAATGAAATCCCAGAAAGCAATTTTACAGATCTCAACAAACTTATTCTAAAGTTTATATTGAGAAGCAAAAGACCCAGAATACCTAACAGAGTATTTAAGGGAAAGAACAAAGTCAGAGGACTGATACTACCTAACCTGAAGACTTACTCTAAACTTATAGTAATGAAGACAGTTTGGTTCTAGAGAAAGACAAGTAGATCAATGGAACAGAGTAGAGAACTCAGAAATAGACCAGAATAATTATAGTCAACTGATCTTTGACAAAGGAGCAAAGACATCTTTTCAACAATGGGTCCTGGAACAACTATGCATCCATATGCATTAAAATGAATTAAGACACAGACCTTATACTCTTGACCAAAATTAACTCAAAATGGTCATAGACCTAAATGTAATACACAAAACTATAAAACTCCTAGAAGATAACACGGGGAAACCTAGATGACCTTAGATATGGCAATGGCTTTTTAGATACAACAACCAAAAGCATGATCTATGAAAGTAATTGATAAGCTGGATGGACTTCATTAAAATAAGAAACTTATGCTCTGCAAAAACCAGCGTCAAGAGAATGGGAAGACAAGCTGCAAACTGGGACAAAATATGAGCAAAAGACATATCTGTTTAGACCTAGCATCCAAAATATACAAAGAACTCTTAAAACTCAATGAGAAAATGAACGATACAATTTTAAATTGGACAAAAGACCCAAATAGACACTGCACCAAAGAAGATACACAGGTGGCAAGTAAGAATATGGGAAGATATTCGACATCATGTTATGAGAGAATTCTAAATTAAAATGAGATACCAGTACACACTTATTAGAATGGCCAAAATCCAATCCACTAACATCAAATGCTAGCAAAGATGTGAAGCAACAGGAACTATCATTCATTGCTGGTGGGGATGCAGAATGGTAGAACCACTTTGGAAAATAGTTTGGCAGTTTCTTAACCAAACATACTCTCCCCACATGATTCAACAATTGCACTCTTTGGTATCTTCCCAAATTAATTCAAAAGTTATGTTCACACAAAAGCCTGCATATGAATGTTTATACCAGTTTTCTTTAAAATTGCCAAAACTTGGAAGCCACCAAGATATCCTTCAGTAGGAGAATGCAAAAGTAAACTGTACTTCATCCAGACAATAGAACGTTATTTGGCACTAAAAAGACACAAACTGTTGAACCGTGAAAAGGTACAAAGGAACTTTACATGCACAATGTTGAGTGAAAGAAGCCAATGTGAAAACGCTAAGTACTGTATGATTCCAACCATATGACACACTGGAAAAGGCAAAACCATGGAGATAATAAAAAGATCAGTGTTTTCCAGGGGTTGCAGGGCGGGGTGGGGGGAGAGGAACACGCAGATTGTGAAGGATTTTTAGGAAAGTAAAAGTATTCTGTACGCTATTAAAATGGTGGACACATGTCATTCATTATACATTTGTCAAAACCCTCAGAATACACACGCCACCACGAATGAACTCTAATGTGAACTATGGACTTTGTGTGATGATGTGTCAATCTAGGTTCATCAGTTGTAACAAATGTACTATTGTGATATGAGATTGTGGTATGGGATGTCCACAGTGTCAGAAGTTGTGGTGGGGGTGGGGCATATAGGAACTCTTTGTACCTTCCACTTAATTTTGACGTGAACCTAAAACTACTTTTTAAGAAGTTTATTAATTTAAAAAAAAGCATTACAGTATTTACAGCAAAGAAAGGTTTAGGGTATTTTTATTGCTACAATAAAGACTGAGGGATATAAATATACAAATTCACTAGCATTCCTGCAGAAAAGCAATATGACTTGTAAAAAAAGAAACTAGGTAAAGCTGCTTAAGAATAAGTTCAACAACATATAGGGAATGCAGGGAGTTTACACGGAAGATTCAAAATTTTAAGAAGCTGTGAAAATAACTCCCATATATGTACTTTAGCTCAGTATCGGCATCTGGGAGCTTGTTAAAAATACAAATTTGGGGGGCACCTCGGTTAAGCCAGTTAAGCGTATGACTCCTGGTTTCGGTTAAGGTCAGGATCTCACGGTTTTGTGAGTTTGAGCCCCACATCAGGCTCTGCACTGGCAGCACAGAGCCTGCTTGGATTCTCTCTCTCCCTCTCTCTCTACCCCTCCCCTACTCACGCTCTCTCTCTCTCTCTCTCTCTCTCTCTAAAAATAAATACACTTAAAAAAATGCAAATTCTTGGGGCGCCTGCATGACTCAGTTAGTTAAGCATCTGACTCTTGATTTCAGCTCAGGTCATGATCTCATGGTTCGTTGAGATTGAGCCCTGTGTCACTGTCCTCGTGGAGCCTGCTTAGGATTCTCTCGGCCTCTCCCCCACTCACGCTCTCTCACGTGTTCCCTCTCTCAAAATAAATTAAAAAAATAAAAAATGCAGATTCTTGGGTTCTAAACCAAATGTAATGACTTAGATTTTTCCAGAGTAGGGTCTGAAATATGTGCTTTAAAACTCTCGAAATGACTGAAATTTGAGAAGCACTGTGATCTCTTTAAGCTCCAGAACGATACCCAGTTACCTACTGAACTGATATATTCAAGTATCCCACAAAGCCCCAAAACTCAGTCACAAATTGACAGTCTTTCTTTCCCCTTCACTTTTTTTCCCCCAGTAACGCCATGGAGAGTGCTGTCAACTACGTTTCCTCAGGCTTCTCCAGGTCCCTTTGAGTCCACTTCCTCAGTTTGTTACCAACCTGCGTTCCTCCACTCATTCCCTGGACCCCTCCATACTTCATGTGATGATTACGTCTGGCCGAGGTCACGGCAACACCTCTTAAATGAGAGCTGTTTCCTAGTCTTGCTTCCGACAAACCTGTTTTCCAAATGTTAGCTAAGATAAAACGCTTGCCTGCCTAAAATCTTTTAATGACTCCCTAACAGGGAGGAGCTCTAGGTTCATTAACATGGCTTGTAAAGCGCCTGCGCGATCTGACCGATGTTTTCCCTAACCATCCTTAATCCCCACCATTTTCCTCCTTTTACTTTACTTTATACTCCTGTTCAATCTAGACTGAACTTCCTATTCTCATTTTATCAGTATCCTCTTTCTACATGCTACAACTTTGCTTTTTGTTTCCACTTGCAAAACACAAGATGAATGGTTCCAGTCGTGTAAAGATGGAGTTCGTGCACTCTGACCTGTCTCTCCTACTGCATGTAGGTAAACGCTGTGCACAGAATGCACATCTAAGAGCCCTAAAAAGTAAAGGGTAGCAAGGCGATTAGAGAAGGAAATCAGACCTTAAAGTAACAGTGAACTGGTGGTGAGTTTCTTAGGTTTTTTTCCCCCCTCCAAATTCTCCAGGCTTAAAGCCAAAGGCAGCATGAAACCAGGAACTGGGCAGTAGGTATGAGGAGAAAGAGCTCCCAGAGAAGCCTCTATTTCTGGTCTGAGGAATGGGAAAGAGGGTCTATACTAGTCAGAGAGAAATCTTATCTTTTGTCTGTTCATTTCCCATTCCTGCCTAACCCCAAGGCATCTAGCAGCAGTGGTGGCCATACAGGCTCTTAAAACTCTACGAAAGGAGTTTTCTCTCTCAGCAGAAAAATCCATGTTCCCAAGAGCACAGGGATCCCACCCATTTTTATTCTTTTTCTCCCTGTCTCCTTGTTACTCAGCTGCAGAGGCAGACACAGCTGCAGGAAATACAGAGCAGAGGGGAAACTAAAGGTCTGCCTTTCTACCCAGAAGACTTGAAAGAGGGGGGCCTGGGAGCCAAAACGTGTAGGAGAGGTAGCTCAGGAAAGTGCTCCCGTAAAGTTGTGTATGAAATCCTGGGCTCATCCCTGAGTTGCACGTGCATGGATCTGACCCTGCATCACATACTAGAAACTGTGAAAACGGAAACAAAGGGGAACAAACCACGCAAGTTCGGAAAGGCCAGTAGGAGGTGCACATGCAAGACAAGTACAACAGACCCACAAAGCCTTTAAAGACAGGGCTGTCCCGGAGCCGCATACATAGGAGAGAGGTTAGAACTGATGGCTTCAAACTTGCTTAAATAAAATTAACATCTCAATGTGACTTAAACAAGACCCAAAGTCTTAAAATATCAAAATGAATACATTACAATGAAAGTTACAGGACATACAGAGAAACAGAAACGTTGCATTATCCTGCAGGGCAGGACAACCAGCGCGCACTTGTGACGCATTTACGTATGGACAGTGCACTTAAAAAAAATACTAGGGGCACCTGGATTGGCTCAGTCAGTTAAGCAACTGACTCTTGATTTTGGCTCAGGTCATGATCTCACAGTCATGGGATCGAGCTCTGCATCGGGCTCAGTGTGGAGGCTGGAGCCTGCTGGCAACTCACCCGCTCTCCCTCTCTCTGTCCCTGCCCCGCAGTGTGGGCTCGCTCACTCACGTTCTCCCCCCCAAAAATTTAAAAACTTGTATGAATAAATAATTTAGAAAATACTAGGCAAAACTGTTATTTTGGTATGAAAAATGACATTTTGCTCATGGAGGAAATGTCCCATTTATTCATCGATAGTGAAGTACTGTAGAGTGAAATGTTGAGATGTCTATAATTTACTTTTTTTATTATTAAAAAAAATTTTTTTTAATTTAATTTCTTTTGAAAGAGAGAGAGACAGCATAAGCAGGAAAGGGGCAGAGAGAGAATCCTAAGCAGGCTCCATGCTGACAGCACACAGCCCGATGCAGGGCTCAAACCCACAAACCATGAGGTCATGACCTGAGCCGAAATCAAGAGTCAGATGCTTAACTGACTGAGCCACCCAGGCGCCCCTGTAATTTACTTTTAAATTATTCAGCAAAAAAAGGGTGCCGTAAGGCAAATACAGTAAAATGTTATCCATTATTAAATCCATGACTAAGACTGAATAGATGTATGCGAGGATAGAAAAAAAGAGATTCACTAAAGAACAGAGAACCCAGAAACATACACAAAAAATGGTATTTAAGTTATGACAAACTGAAGACAACAAAAGGAAAGGACAGACACATCAGTATATGGTGCTATGAGAACTGGATCTGCTCACAGAAGGGATCAAAACTGACGAGTAACTCACATGACGCACAAGAATAAGCTCAAAATAGGCTATGGACCTAAATGTGAATGGCATAAAGACCAGGCTTTTTAAGAGAAAATACAGGAAGATGTCTTCATTATGACCTCATGGTAAGAAACAGTTTCTTAAACAGTCCAACCATAAAGGGAAAGACTGGTAAATCTGACCCCACTAAAATTAAGAATTTCCATTCATCAAAAAAAGTTATTAAGGGGGAAAGTAGGCCACATGTGAGAGAAGATGTTTGCAGTGAGTGACAATAATTAGCAAAGAATCTGAATCTGAGATATGTAGCTTCTACAAATCGGTAAGAAAAAGGTAAGTCATCCAATACATGAGCAAAAACCTTCAAGAGGCACTTCACAAATGACGGTATCTAAATATCCCATAAACACACAGAATGGTGCTCAACCACATTAGTAATCAGAGAAATGCAAGTTTATGACAGGCGGGGACACTCACCACTATCCTAACGAGGAGGACACAGAAATGCAAGCTTAAGCCACAAGCTACCACTGCACACTCTTCTGGAGAGTTGAATATTATGGTGCCGAACTTTTGGGCATTGGTGAGTTTGGGGAACAAGAGGACCCCACGTACGGTGTTTGTGAGAACGTAAGTCAGTAAAAGCACTGTGGAAAACATTTTGGCATTAGCTAATAATGTGAAGGAGGGTCACTGTCCTCTGACCTAGCGATTCCAGCCTTAAATATCACCCCAGGAAACCCATGCCAGGATACAGGGACAATAGTAACACTGCCTGTGACAGCCCTAAAACGCAAACAACCCAAGAAGGCCTCAATAATAGAATAAATGGGGGAAGGCTTAGCTGTACAATGAAACGACCTCTAGGGTAATATGCAAAATGCATAAATCTTAAAAGTACTTTTCAGAAGCAAATCACAACATATACATTATGAACCCCTCTATGTAAAGTTCACAAACATACAAACCTAAACTATAGTGATTACAGACACAAACAGATGACAAAGCTATAAAGAAAACAAAGTAAGTTACTCCCATTAAAGAGAAGGCTGCCTTTGAGTGGGGGCAGGAGTGAGCACTCAGAAAGTTCTTAGGGACCTGGCAGTGTTCTATTTACTGACCTGAGTGGTGGTTACATGGGTGTCTTAGTAATTGGTTAAGCTGCAGATTTATGTTTTATGCATTATTTCTGTGTGATATTTCACCTTTCAAAAATGTACTGGACTGCAGCCAATTAAGCCAACCGTGCTGTCTCCCCATGGGGCCTGGTGTGCAGCCTCCTCAGTCGTATATTCAGCCTGTTGCTTCTATGAGTTGCCTTAGAGGAGGCAGTCCTTTCCAGTGGACCTTCACGTCTGACCTCATGCTATCCCCAGTCTGGGCTCCAGACAGGCACGTGGGGGGACCTTTGGAAAGCCCCAGGGCACCATGGCCAGGGTCCGCACAGACCAAATCATGTCCATCCATACCAAGCTGCAGAATAAGGAGCATGTGATTGGCACCGTACACAGGGCCAAGTTCAAGTTCCCTGCTGCCGGAAGAGCCACATCTCCAAGAAGTGGGGCTTCACTAACTCTAATGCGCATGAATTTGAAGATATGATGACTGAAAAAACAGTTCATCCCAAATAACTATGGGGTCAAATACATCCCTAATCGTGGCCCCCCTGGACACATGGCAAGCCCTGTATTCATGAGAACCTCAGCACCACTGCCCCCCACCTTTGTGCCACCAATAAATCCTACTCTGTTTGAAAAAAAAAAAAGGGAGACAGAGGTACTAGAATGAACACACAAAAACTGGACAAGCTGTATTAAGGTAACGGAGGGGCACTTCGCCCCTCGGGAGAGCATTAGACTCTCGATCCTTGACGTCATGAGTTCAAGCCTCACACTGGGCACAGAGATGGGTGGAAGCAAGGGAGGCAGGAAGTAGTGGGACTAGCGGCAATTTTTCCCTCCCTTCCCCTGTACACAGTTTTATTGGTTTTATTATTTTTACATGTACAAGAGGACACTGTTCTTCAGCTCATACTTAAATGAAGAACTCTCCCTGCATTTGCTCCACTCACGACTTCAGCCCACATCAGTACCTTCCACACCCTCCTGGAAGTCTGCAGCACATGCAATTAACCACCGCTCTCCCGACAGATGGAGCTCAGTGTTCCTGACACCTGCTCCTGCTCCCTCACCAGTCCTTCCAAGCTGCTGCTTCCGGCACACGGAGGCAGTCTCCGGTTATCTCAGGGGAAGGTCAGTGTACCTCCAGGAGAGGTTCGTTTCAGAATCAACGAAAGAACTTACAGAACCCTGCATAAATAAAGAATTTAGGCTCCATAGATCTTCAAGTCTACTCTCCATAGACTCTTCCAGGGCAGGGCACGGCCATTTGTTTTTAAAGAGCTTCACCAGCCATTCTACGGTCAACTGAAGGTGAAGGTTTTCAGGCACTGCTCAATCTCAGGGCTTCAATTTTTGCTTCTGAGTGTTAAAATTCCCACATCTACATCTCCAACTTGAACTGTTTTCCGTGATCTATTCCAACAGCCTATGCATCTCTTCACTTGGAAATACCATCCTCTACTCACACCAAGCACATCTCCTTACTAATTCAGCACTTACTCTCCAAAACTGATCTCTTTCCTGTCTTTTCTGCTTCTATTACTACTATCCCTATCCAAATCATCTAGGCCTAAACAAATAGGAATTCGTTTTTCCTTACTGCTGAACTGACAATTTGAGGACATCTAATGAAATTATTTACAGACCTATCATATCTCACTAGACTATAATTTCTTTGGTGGTTATTATACTTTTTTATATTTTCTGCTCTCTGTAGCACCTAAGAGAAAGTCTTTTAAATAAACATTAAAGGAATGTGTGAGCGAACGAATAAAGCCATCAGGTAACCAAAAAGCAACGAATCAGTCTTTCCAAGGTGGCTAACCGGAACAGTAGTACACAGAAAAAATATATACCTTTTAACTTAGGCAACAGAAACAGAGGTCAATTTCAAGACAGACAGGGAGGAGAATTCAAAAAGAATTGAAATCCAGAGCCCAGACAGAGCTAACAATGGAAAGAAAGCACACATCTATTTGTAAGAAAGCGGGGAAAGCATAAGATGAGAACTAAAGGCAGACTGGTAAGTGGGTGTGAACGCGGTTCCTTATGGAGCTGTGTGGGCAAGACTTCATAGTCTCCATACCTCTGCTATCTTTAAGGGAAAACTTTCCAACCAACATACAAAAAAGTATTGCATTCTCATTGATTAGTTGGGTTGTTATTAACTTACTCACCTGAAAACAGATCTCTTCTCACATCTCTTTTCTCCAACCAGGGCTCTTTCCCTTGCTCCAATAAGGAAACCACATATGGCTTAGAAATGTTAAGACCTGCTTGCAGAAAAGGAAATAAATTCAAAATCAGTCCTTCAGTCCCTAGAAGAGGAGCCATTAAAAGAAATGCCAAGGGTGCCTGGGTAGCTCAGTCAGTTAAGCATCCGACTTCAGCTCAGGTCATGATCTCACAGTTCATGGGTTCGAGCCCAGCGTCAGGCTCTGTGCTGGCAGCTCGGAGCCTGGAACCTGCTTCGGATTGTCTCTCTTTGTCTCTCTCTCTCTCTCTCTCTGTCTCTCTCTCTCTCTGCCCCTTGCCTGTTCATGCTCACACGCACTCTCTCTCTCTCTCTCAAAAATAAATAAATATTTTTTTAAAAATTTTTTAAAGAAATACCAGATGTAGGAGCACCTGGCTGGCTCAGTTGGTAGGGCATGCAACTCTTGATCTTAGGGTTGTGAGTTTGAGCCCCACACTGCATGTAGAAATTACTTAAAAATAAAACCTTTAGGGGCGCCTGGGTGGTTCAGTCGGTTGAGCGGCTGACTTCAGCTCAGGTCATGATCTCATGGTCTGTGAGTTCGAGCCCTGCATCGGGCTCTGTGCTGACAGCTCAGAGCCTGGAGCCTGTTCCAGATTCTGTGTCTCCCTCTCTCTGACCCTCCCCCCGTTCGTGCTCTGTCTCTCTCTGTCCCAAAAATAAATAAACGTTGAAAAAAAAATTTTTTTTTAAATAAACAAACGTTAAAAAAGAATTAAAAATAAATAAAAAATAAAAATAAAATAAAATCTTTAGGGGCACCTAGGTGGCTCAGTCAGTTAAGTGTCTGTGTCAGGCTCTGCGCTAACAGCATGGATTGCATGGGATTCTCTCTCTCCCTCTCTCTCTGCCCTTCCCCCGCTCTCTTACTCTCTCTCAAAATAAATAAATGTTAAAAATAAATAAATAAACTTTTTCGAAAAATAAATATCTTGGGGCGCCTGTGAGTTTGAGCCCCACATCGGGCTCTGTGCTGACGGCTCAGAGCCTGGAGCCTGTTTCCGATTCTGTGTCTCTCTCTCTCTGCCCCTTCCCTGCTCATGTTCTGTCTCTCTCTGTCTCAAAAATAAATAAAAACATTAAGAAAAAAAAAAAAAGAAAAAGAAATATCTACCAGATGTAAACATGAACGCTAAGGATTCAGTGCTTATAATCCATCTTAAAAAGTTAAAAAAAAGAGGGCCATCTGGTGGCTCAGTCAGTTGAGCGCCCAACTCTTGATTTCAGCTCAGGTCAAGATCCCAGCCTTGTGGGATCAAGCTCCACATTAGGCTCCTTGCTGAACGTGAAGCCTGTTTCGGATTCTCTCCCTCCTTCTCCCTCTGCCCCTCCCCACTCACACACTCCCTCTCCCTCTCTCTCCCTAAAATAATGAATGAATGAATGTAAAAAACAAACAAAAAGAAAACTAACATACCTCCCTTGGGAATATTAAGTCAGAAAACCAAGATTTACAACAGCCGTTCCCAAGTTTAAATTCTGACTTAGAGGAGATAAGAAGGAATACACTTACCCAGTGAAACCAGGTGGCTGTAGTTCTCCAACATCACATGTCTGTACAAATCTCTTTGAGTAGGCTGAAGCCATTCCCACTCCTCCTGGGAGAAGTCTATGGCCACATCTCTGAATGTCACTGACCCCTGAAATGATATACAGATATCTGCACAACCAGCACCCATGCTCCCAAAGGCCCTGATTAGGAGTGAAATGAGTCTCACCATGGAGAGTCGACAGTGTATGCACAGAATAGCAATGGGGGTTTTCAGAATTCTAATTAGTAAGAGCCTAGCAGTTTTGTTTTATTGCATAATTGGAGAAAAGGAAAAAAAAAAAAATACGATTTGTCCTGACATAATTTACAATTTTGTGAAAGATAAAGGATTATACACATGAACAACATGGATTTCTGCCTTTTGTTGTTCAAGTTCTTAGAATCTTAGAACACTTAATGAATAACAAAGACAGTCCCTTTGTATTCAGTAGGCAGTGTATATTTTCCTTGATAGCAGCCTATTTTGATGAGATCCGGCAAGAATATCTTCATGGTAACAACCGGCTACAGCAGACAGCAGCAGTACCTTTAAAAAGGGGCATGCACTCAAGTGCAACACGGTTACCGCCATTCCTGAAAAAAGGGCTATGAAACTTACCGGCGATGTAAGCAGTGTCACAGAACAAGGATACGCAGTAAGAAAGACTACCCAAGGAAGACATGTCCCCCATCCCAGAATGGAACCAAAAGCTTTCCCCTCAGGGTTAGGAGTAATAATGTGCCCCCACTTCACGGCCTGCTTTTGCACTGCTTCAGTAACCCACAGAACCATTAAGCATGAGCAGAAATTTTAAAAGGGGTCAAACTAGTAAGAGCTCCAGATGCATGGCAGTTGTATCTTACAGTTAAAAAAAAAAAAAAAAAGTTTTAAGCGATAAAGGTTACTGACTAGTAAAGGAAGCTATTTTCTCAACCACGGAATCTGCAGCACAGATGGAAACTGGACTCCCCGGCAAATCTGGGAGAGCATCTGGATTTGGAGACAAGCATGAGACAACGTATGTAGGGCAGAGAAGTAGAACTAAAAACAGGAACTAAATCAAACAGTTGGACTTCTTACCCCCACCTCTGTGAAACAACTGCCAGAGACTTTGTTTGCCCCCGCTGAACCCCCCACACCCGGGATGCATCACGCATCAGAGTCACTTGGGAGTGACTGTTGAACTGCACACCCAGAGTTTCCGGTTCAGAAGGTATGGGAAGGGAGCTCATGACTATACGTTTCTAGTACGTTCTCACGCGATGCTGATACTGCTGGTCCAGGAATTCCACTTTGCGACCACTGACACAGGTGCTGAAAGTCCATGCTTAATTAGAATACGATTGGGGCAGTCGGGTGGCTCAGCCGGTTAAGGATCCGACTCCCGATTTGCGCTCCGGTCATGATCTCACGGTTCCTGGGATGGAGCCCCACTTCTGACTCTGCGCTGACAACGAGGAGCCTGCTTGGGATTTCCTCTCTCCCTCTCTCAAAAATAAACAAACTTTAATATGTACGACTGAGAAAGGGGTAGCTGGGGCGAGGGACAGAGTAAAGCACTCCTCATTCTAACGCTGGGAAAAGGAGGAAGAAGTGACCTAACACACCCGCCCCCTCCCCCGCCGGCTCCCGACCTTCCCCCAGGTCCGAAACCCGCCCACCACCGGACAGCTTCCCGTCAACCTTCCCACGTCCCCTCAGGTCCAGGTGCCCGAAGGGGAGGACCAGAGCAGGGCACTTCCGGAGAAAGCAAGCCTCTGTCCCCCAGTCCTGAAGCACACAGATGCCCTGGGAAAGAAAAAAGGAGCAGCTCACCTGAGACATGGCTCGCGGCGGGACCGAGGGGCGCAGGGGGAAACGGCACAGCTGACAGCGAGAAAAGGCAGCCCTGAGCGCGCGGGCCGTCCGGGAGCGACCGGGCCCCACCGGCTGCGGACTCCCACCGCGGCACAACCACCCACCCACCCTTCCTCGTCACCCAGAGGACCGGGGCCGCCAGAGAGAGTCCCTCCCAGCCACGGTGTGGGATCCGGGGAGCCTAGACCCGACCCGCACCCCGGCACCGCCTCCTGTAACGGGGTCACAGGACGGCGCGTTTCCTCTGCGCCTTTAGCCGGGAGGGGGGGGGGACGAGGCGTTCTCGAGCTGCAGGTGGTCTTCGGCCCGGGCCACCTCGAGGGGATCTCGGACAGAGGGGGCTGCTTTAAGTATCTTGGGCCCAAGCGAGCCAGACTTTCGGATCCGCGTCCGGGGAGGGACTCTACCCGCCACAGCCTCGGACACCAGACCCCGCGACCAGGCCGGGCCGCGGACGACTACACTTCCCAGGACCCACCGCGGCCGCGGGGCCAGGGCAGAGGCGCTCCCATCACCCACCACCAATGCCCGAACGCCCCGCGCCTGCGCACACAGCGCCAGAGCCCGCGGGCCTCGGAAGGCTACACTGCCGAAGACCTACCGCGGCCTCCCCCGCGAGGGCTGAGGCGCTCCCCTCACGCACTACTACTGCCAGAATGCCAGGCACCTGCGTACGCAGCGCCAGAGCCAGGGGGCCTGGGACGACGACACTTCCTAGGACTACACTGTGGCCCACACACTACAACTCCCAGAATGCCCCGAGACCATTCCAAAATCCCGTTGGCCTCAACTACGACTCCCATAATGCCCCACGTCCCGAGCCTGACACCAAGACTCCACCCTCAGACCTGCTACGAAACCCAAACGGACTGCGGGCCCCGAACTTCCGCGACAAACCACCAGCGTCGGCAGCTGTAGTAAACGGAATTCCCGCGTGAAGGGCTGAGATTCTAAGAGACTCTCGCGCCAGGGCAGCGATGGCTCCCGTCGGCCGAGCACGGACGCTGCATCCATCGGACGTGACAGGAGAACGCAGCCCCGGGGTGGCCCGGCTCCTCCTCCCAGGTTCTGACCTGCCCGACGCCCTTCGGAAAGAGGAGCTGGAGTAGCTGAACTGCCAGAACGACCTAGGGGCTCCTTTCCTCCCTACGCCGTGCAGGTTGCTGTCGTGGCCGCGTAGGGAAGGTTTTGGGGCGCAAGCCAGACGCCGCCCTGCCCTTAAAGAGCTCAGGGGCCCAGGAGGAGGGAGGCGGGAGGAGGAACTAGACACTTAAAGAGCCGGCCCATTGAATCCGGGAGCATTGTTCCAGGTGGAGGGAATAGTTTGTGCAAGACTTAAAGGCAAGAAAAAAATGGAGTCCATTATTAAAAAAAAAAAAAAAAAAAAAAAAAAAAAAAGAAAGAAGGAAGAAGAACTCCACTGGCTGATGGTTGCAGAGGGAGAGGTTGGGGGGATGGGCAAAATAGGTGGAGAAGTGGGAGTCACAGATTTACAGTTATGGAGGAAGTCATGGGAATAAAAGGTACAATATAGGAAATAGAGTCAATGGTACTTGAATAAGGTTGTATGGTGACAGCTACACTTGAACATATAGAGTTGTTGAATCACTGTGTTCTACACTTGAAACTAACATTGTCAATTATACTTTAATTAAAAAAAATTTATTTTGTGGGGATGGGGGAAACCTGGGTGGCCCAATCGGTTAAGTGTGAGATTCTTGATCTCAGGGTGGTGAGTTCAAGCCCCACACTGGGCCCCGCGCTGGGCGTTAAACCTTCCTTTAAAAAAAAATACATATATATATATATTTTTTTAGTTCACTGGCCTGGTGAAAGAGGGCAAAGGAGAAGTAGTAAGAAAAGAAATGAGACTGAAAAAGTAAGCAAGTCATTGTGGGGGAACTTGCGTATTTTGCAATGAGAAGACACTGAAGAAGTTTAAGGAATGGTATGATCATCATTTGCACTCTAGCGCCTAGTGTTAAGGGTGAATTGAAGGGAAGGAAAATTTGAGCCAGGATGGCCAACGAAGGCAATAATTTTGTGTGTTCTGGGAACTAATGCATGGGAATTAGGGAAAACTGATGCAAGAAACTTTACGTAAGCTTTGTGCCAAACGTGGGGCTTGAACTCACAACCCTGAAATGAGAGAGCCACATGCTCTATGGACTGAGACAGACAGGCACCCTCAAGAAACAATTTAAAGGAAGAATCTAAGGGACCTGGTAATTAATTGGATATGATAGGAGAACAGGAAGAGCTAGCTTTCTTGCTTGGGTTAAATGTTCCCGGAAGTTCATTCCTTAAAACCTCCTCTACCACTATGTTACCCACTCTCATGATTTCGATTTCAATTTCATTTATATGACTTGCCCAGATCTTTTGGCTAATCATTTTATTTCACACAAAATGATGAAAATAGGAAAAGAAACAAATTTAGAAGAAATGGATTTGCTTGGGGATACGTTGAGATTGACATGTGTCTGTTTAATCTCATCTAGTAATCTTGTCCAAACAATTTTCACCTGGAATCCTGCTCTGACTTAACCACATCCATTTCTCCAAATCTCTTCTTCACACAAAAGTTAGCCTAATATTTAAAAGGCAGTTCCAAACATATTCTCCAGATTAACATAATTTGATGCTTTTTTATTGCGCTGAGGTAAAGCAAAAGTCCTTAACATGATCCACAAGAGTGCACTATCTCACCCCTGCCTTTTCAAGCTCTTATATTACTTTCCTCCTCTCTGTGCATTGTTTCCCCAAATGCCATGTACCTCACAACCTTTGAGCATGTTAATTCCCTCCACCTAAAAAGGCTATCTATCTTTTCACACCATAACTTCACTAGTTCATTCCTATTTCTTTTCTTTTTTTTTTAAGTTGATTTATTTTGAGAGAGTGGGGGGAGTGGCAGAGAGGGAGGGAGAAAGAATCCCAAGCAGGCTCTGCATTGTCAGCATGGAGCCTGATGCAGGGCTCAAACACATTAACCATGAGATCATGACCGGAGCTGAAATCAAGAGTCAGACACTTAACTGACTGATCCACCCAGGTGCCACTTCATTTGTTCATTTCAACTCATCCTTCATAATTCAACTCAAGCAACTCTTACTCAAAGGAGTGTTCTGTGATCCTATTGTGATCTCTGAGCAATGTCCCTTTGATTCTAAACTCACTGAAATCTTTTTTTAATTTACATCCAAGTTAGTTAGCATATCATAACAATGATTTCAGGAGTAGAATCCAGCGATTCAGCCTCTACGTATAACACCCAGTGTTCATCCAAACAAGTATTCTCCTTTATGCCCCTTGCCCATTTAGCCCATCCCCCCATCCACAACCCCTCTAGCAACCCTCAGTTTGTTCTCTATATTTAAGAGTCTTGTGTTTTGTCCCTCTCCCTGTTTTGTATTCGTCCCTTCCCTTATATTCATCTATTTTGTATTCTAAATTCCACATGTGTGAAGTCATATTTGTCTTCGACTAGTTTCACTTAGCATAATACACTCTAGTTCCATCCATGTTGTTGCAAAAGGCAAGATTTCATTCTTTTTGGTTGCTGAGTAATAACTCCATTATGTATATCTATACCATATCTTCCTTATCCATTCATCTGTCAGTGGACATTTGGGCTCTTTCCATAATTTGGCTATTGTAGATAGCACTACTATAAACATTGGGGTGCATGTGCCCATTCAAAACAACACACCTGTATCGTTTGGATAAATACCTAGTAGTGCAATTGCTGGGTCATATGGTAGTTCCATTTTTAATTTTTTGAAAAGCCTCCATACTGTTTTCCAGAGTAGCTGCACCAGTTTGCATTCCCACCAGGAGTGCAAAAGAACTCCTCTTTCTTCACATCTTTGCCAACGTCTGTCATTGCCTGAGTTGTTACTTTTAGCCATTCTGACAGTGGTGATGTAGTATCTCATTGTGGTTTTGATTTGTATTTCCCTGGAGATGAGTGATGTTGAACGTCTTTTCATGTGTCAGTTGGCCATCTGGATGTCTTCTTTGGAAAAGTGTCTATTCGTGTCTTTTGCCCATTTCTTCGCTGGATTATTTAGTTTTTTGGAGGTGTTGAGTTTGATAAGTTCTTTATAGATTTTGGTTACTAACCCTTTATCTGATATATGCAAATATCTTCTCCCATTCTTTTGGTTGCCTTTTAGTTTTCCTGATTGTTTCCTTTGCCATGCAGAAGCTTTTTATCTTGATGAGGTCCCAATAGTTCATTTTTGCTTTTGTTTCCCTTGCCTCTGGAGATGTGTTGAGTAAGAAGTTGTTGTGCCCAAGGTCAAAGAAGTTTTTGCCTGATTTCTCCTTGAGGATTTTGATGGCTTCCTGTCTTATGTTTAGGTCTTTCATCCATTTTGAGTTTATTTTTGGGTATGGTGTAAGAAAGTGGTCCAGGTTCATTCTTCTGCATGTCACTGTCCAGTTTTCCCAACACCATTTGCTGAAGACGCTGTCTTTATTCCATTGGATATTCTTTCCTGCTTTGTCAAAGATTAGTTGGCCACACATTTATGGGTCCATTTCTGGATTCTCTATTCTGCTCCACTGATCTGAGTGTCTGTTTTTGTTCCAGTACCATACTGCCTTAATGATTACAGCTTTATAATACATCTTGAAATCTGGAATTGTGATACCTCCAGCTTTGGTTTTCTTTTTTGGGATTGCTTTGGTAATTTAGGGTCTTTTTTGGTTCCATAAAAATTTTAGGATTATTTGTTCTAGCTCTGTGAAGACTGCTGGTGTTATTTTGATAGGGATTACATTGAATATGTAGATTGCTTTGGGTAGTATCGACATTTTAACAATATTTGTCCTTCCAGTCCATAAGCATAGAATATTTTTCCATTTTTTGTGTCTTCTTCAATTTCTTTCATAAGCTTTCTATAGTTTTCAGTGTAAAGATTTTTTTTTACCTCTTTGGTTAGGTTTATTCCTAGGTATTTTATGGGTTTTGGTGCAACTGTAAATGGGATTGGTCACTTTATTTCTCTTTCTGCTGCTTCGTTATTGGTGTATAGAAATGCAACCGATTTCTGGGCATTGATTTTATATCCTGCAACGTTGCTGAATTCATGGATCAGTTCTAGCAGTTTTTGGTCAAATCATTTGGGTTTTCCATATAGAGTTATCATGTCACCTGCAAAGAGTGGAAGTTTGGCTTCCTCTTTGCTGATTTGGATGCCTTTTTATTTCCTTATGTTGTCTGATTGCTGAGGCTAGGACTTCCAATGCTTTGTTGAATAACAGTGGCGAGAGTGGACATCCCTGACGTGCTCCTGATCTTAGGGGAAAAGCTCTCAGTTTTTCCCCATTGAAGATGATATTAGCGGTGGGTCTTTCATATAGGGCTTTTATGATCCTGAGATATTTTATGATCCTTCTATCCCTACTTTATTGAGGGTTTTTATCAAGAAAGGATGCTGTATTTTGTCAAATGCTTTCTCTGCATCTATTGAGAGGATCATGTAGTTCTTGTCCTTTCTTTTAATGTGATGTATCACATTGATTGATTTGCTGATATTGAACCAGCCCTGCATCCCCAATATAAATCCCACTTGATCATGGTGAAGAATTATTTTAATGTGTTGTTAGATCCAGTTGGCTAGTATCTTGTTGAGAATTTATGCATCCATGCTCATCAGGGAAATTGGTCTATACTTCTCCTTTTTAGTGGGGTCTTTGGTTTGGAATCAAGGTAATGCTGGCTTCATTAAATGAGTTTAGACGTTTTCCTTCCATTTCTATTTTTTGGAACAGCTTCAAAAGAATAGACATTAACTATTCTTTAAATTTTTGGTAGAATTCCCCTGAAAAGCCATCCAGCACTGGACTCTTATTTTGGGGTAAATTTTTTATTAAGAATTCAATTTCTTTACTGGTTATGAGTCTGTTCAATTCTTCCTGTTTCACTTTTGGTAGTTTATATATTTCTAGGGATTTGTCCATTTCTTCCATATTGCTTAATTTCTTGGCATGTAATTGCTCATAATATTCTCTTATTATTGTCTGTATTTCTGCAGTGTTGTTTGTGATCTATCCTCTTTCATTCTTGATTTTATTTGTTTTTTGTTTGTTTGTTTGTTTTTGTCAAATTGGCTAAGAGTTTACCAATTTTGTTAATTCTTTCCAAGAACCAGCTCCTGGGTTCATCTATCTGTTCTGTTTGTTTTATTTCAATATCATTGATTTCTGCTCAATCTTTATTATTTCCCACCCTTCTACTGGGTCTGGGGTTTTGTTTGATGTTCTTTTTCCAGCTCTTTAAGGTATAAGGTTAGGTTGTGTATCTGAGACCTTTCTTTCTTCTTTAGAAAGGCCTGGATTGCTATATACTTCCCTCACGACCACCTTTGCTGTATGCCAGAGGTTTTGGGCTGTGGTGTTATCATTTTCGTTGGCCTCCATGT
Source organism: Prionailurus viverrinus (assembly GCF_022837055.1). NCBI lineage: Eukaryota > Metazoa > Chordata > Mammalia > Carnivora > Felidae > Prionailurus > Prionailurus viverrinus. The sequence continues at coordinate 499,514 of NC_062572.1, forward strand.
GCCTTTTAATTCCCTCTTTAACTTCTTGGTTAACCAATTCATTCTTTAATAGGATGTTTTTTAGTCTCCAGGTATTCGTTGTCTTTCCTTTTTTTTTTTTTTTTTTGTGGCTGATTTGAAGTTTCATAGCATTGTGGTCTGAAAATATGCACAGTATGCACTCAATCTTTTTGTACTTGTTGAGGGCTGATTTGTGCACCAGTATGTGATCTGTTCTGGAGAATGTTCCATGTGCACTCGAGAAGATTATATATAATGTCCTTCTTTATCTCTTGTTACAGTCTTTATTTTAAAAGCTAGATTGTCTGACATAAGTATGTCTACTCCAGCTTTCTGTGACCATTAGCATAATAGATGGTTCTCCATCCCCTTACTTTCAATCTGAAGGTGTCTTTAGGTCTAAAATGGGTCTCTTGTAACAGTATATAGATGGATTTCGTTTTCTTATCTGTTCTATTACCCTATGTCTTTTGGTTGGAGCATTTAGTCCATTGATGTTTAGAGTGAGTACTGAAAGATACGAATTTATTGTCATTGTGTTCCCTGTAGAGTTGGAGTTTCTGGTGCTGTTCCCTGGTCCTTTCTAGTCTTTGTTGCTTTGGTCTTTTTTGTTTTGTTTCATCTTTTCTTCCCTTAGAGAGTCCCCCTTAAAAATTCTTGCAGGGCTGATTTAGTGGTCACAAACTCCTTTAGTTTCTGTCTGAGAAACTCTTTATCTCTCCTTCTATTTTCAGTGACACAGTTGCTGAATAAAGAATTCTTGACTGCATATTTTTCTGATTCAGCACATTGAATATATCCTGCCAATCTTTTCCAGCCTGCCAAGTTTCTGTGGATAGGTCTGCTGCAAACTTGAACTGTCTTCCCTTGTAGGTTACAGACTTTTTTCCCCTTGCTGCTTTCATAATTCTTCCCTTGTCTGTGTATTGTGTGAATTTGACTATGATATGCCTTGTTGATGGTTGGTTTTTGTTGAATCTAAAGGGAGTTCTCTGTGCTTCTTGGATTTTGATGTCTGTGTCTTTCCCCAGGTTGGGAATGTTTTCTTCTATGATTTGCTCACATAAACCTTCTACCCCTTTTTCTCTCTCTTCATCTTCTGGGACTCCTATAATTCAGATGTTACTCATTTTTAATGAGTCACTGAGTTGTCTGATTCTTATATAGTGCTCTTTTGCCTAATTTTCCCTCTTTTCTGCTTCACATTCTGCATAATTTAGTCTTCTGTATCGCTAATCCACTGCTCTGCTTCATCCATACTTGCCGCCATGGTATGCATTTGAGATTGCATCTCAGTTATGGCATTTTTAATTTAGTCCTGACTAGATTTTACTTCTTTTATCTCCACAGGAAGGGATTCTATTCTTTTTTCAACCCTATTCTTACTATCGTGATTCTAAAGTCTAGTTCAGACATCCTGTTTATATATGTGTTGATTAAGTCCCTGGCTTTCATTTCTTCCTGTTCTTTTGGCGTGAATACCTTTGTTTTGTCATTTTGGAGGATGAAAAATAATTAATAAAGTACAAATTAAAAAATAAAAACCAACACAAAAAATCAATTAAAAGAAGCTAGGTCCTAGGTGTGTTTTGGTCTGGTTGTTGAAAAGAAGCTTGATAGAATAAAGGAAAAAAGGGAAAGTAAAAAGAAAATGTTTAAAAATTAAAATAAATGTATAGAATAAAATGAAGTAAAATAGAATTTAAAAATTTACAAAAAATAAAAAATACAGTAAAAATTAATTTTAAAAAAAAAAAATTATAAAAACGGGAAATAGGGGCACCTGGGTGGCTCTGTTGGTTAAAGTGACCAATTTCAGCTCAAGTCATGATCTCACAGCTCATGAATTCAAGCTTCCTGTTGGGCTCTGTGCTGATAGCTCAGAGCCTGGAGCCTGCTTCAGATTCTGTGTCTCCCACTCTCTCTGCCCTCTCCTGCTCGTTCTCTGTCTCCGTCTCTTAAAAATAAATAAATGTTAAAAAAATTTTTTTAAACAGAAAATAAAATTTTTCCTGAATCCAAGAAAAGAAAAAAATGAAAAAAAAAAACAAAAACAAAAACACCTAAAAACCCAAATAGATGGAGCAGCAAACCAAATGAAATCCGAATGTAACTACATCCAGTTTCCCCTAGAAATCAAACTATGATGCACTCTATAGTCCATACATTAAGCAGGCAGAGAGACTTGTGGTGATTCTCTAGGGCTTGGTTGGTACAGTTGGATGGGCCTTGGCAAAAGGCTCTGTTCTCCACTATGTGGCGCTGCTTAGCTTACTGGGATGGAACTGTGTGGGGCACGTGGGTGTCTATGAACATGCATGGTAGAGGTGAAAATGGTGTCACCTAGCTTCCCAATCTCTGGCACAGGAACTCTGCACTCACCCACCAGCCATCAGACACCCCTTCTTTGTTTCTGGTTTCTGTCCAGTCTCCACTTCTACACTGTCCATGTCCAAGCCATCAGCCTACCAGCAGCACTACCCTCCTGAGTTTTATCTCAGATGGGGCTCTGTTTCCAAACTCCTCTCTTCTGAGGGCCTGCCACTTGGACCTGCTCTGACCCTCTGAGGGAGGGTCTCACTGGGCAATGGTCAGCTGCCAGCTTGTCCCCAGAAAACTCACTGAATTCTATACTTACTCTCTCTAGCATTTGCCTAATTTGCTTGTTTATAAATATATGTATTTATGTGTGTACTTTGTTAATAATGTCAACCTCACTAGTATGAATCTAGAGACTATTTTGCTTATTATTATCTCTATACCATATTGCTGGCACAGAGTGAGGGCCCAATGTGTATTTATTGACTGAATGAATGACAAGTGGCTATTACCAAATTTAATTTTTGTCATATAGTGACTTAAGATATCTTATTGTAAATTTGCTTTTTGTGAGAATAAGCAACTGTTTATTGACTAGTTCTTATTTACCTTCTGTGAAATACTTATTCATATATTTTGTCCATTTTCCTATTAGAATCTCTGCTTTTATCATTGATTTATAAGAGCTCTTTGGGATTTTATGCCTTTTATGTATGTTACAGATAAAGCATATTCTTACAAGCCATTACTTCTCATTTCCCTTTGTGTGTAATGTGTGTGTTTGCGTGCATGCTGTACTTTGAAGTTTTTATGCAGTAAAATCTGTTCATTTCCTTTTTGGCTATTGAATTTCTCTTGTTTATAAAGGATATCTACATTCTAAGTTTTAAAATATATTGTAGGGGCACTTGGGTGGCTTAGTTGATTAAGCATCCAACTTCAGCTCGGGTCACAATCTCGTGGTTTGTGAGTTTGAGCCCCGTGTTGGGCTCTGTGCTGACAACTCAGAGCCTAGATCCTGCTTCAGATTCTGTGTCTCCCTCTCTCTCTGCCCCTCCACCACTCACTCTGTCTCTCTCATAAATAAACATTTAAAAATATAAGTATATTAAATAAATAAAATAAATAAAGCACTACCTACAGAGGAAAAAGTGAGTGACAGGGGAGTTCTCATCTGAGAAGTGGAGGCCAGAAGGAGGTGGCATATTTTTCACATGCTAGGGAAAAAATAATAATTGTAAACCTTTAATTCTGTATCTAGCAAAAATACTCTTCAGATGAAGGGGAAATAAAGACCTCCATATGATGAAGGTGAAGGAAAGTTAATAATCTGTCACCAGCTGCCCTTACCTTAGAGGCTGGCTAGAGGGAGGTCTCCAACTGTAAAAGAAATTATAACAAGGGTTAGAACTTATAAAGACAGTGGCGTGGGTAAAAATAGGGATAAATGTAATGGACTGTCCTTCTCATGAGTTTGATAGTTGAAAAAAAAATGTAACACTGGAGCACCTAGGTGGCTCAGGCAGTTAAGTATCCAACTCTTGATTTTAGTTCAGGTCACAATCTCATGTTCCTGGGACCAAGCCCGGTGTCGGGCTCTGTACTACAGTATGGAGCCTGCTCGGGATTCTCTTTCTTCCCCTCTCTGTGTCCCTCCTCTGCTCTCACCTCGCCTAACTTTTTTTTCCCCTTCCCCTCCCCCATGGCCTCTGTTAAGTTTCTCAAGATCCACATATGAGTGAAAACATATGGTATTTGTCTTTCTCTAACTGACTTATTTCACTTAGCATAATACCCTCCAGTTCCATCCACATTGCTGCAAATGGCCAGATCTCATTCTTTCTCATTGCCAAGTAGTATTCCATTGTATTTATAAATCACACCTTCTTTATCCATTCGTCAGTTGATGGACATTTAGCCTCTTTCCATAATTTGGCTATTGTTGAAAGTGCTGCTATAAACATTGGGGTACATGTGCCCCTATGCATGAGCACTCCTGTATCCCTTGAGTAAATTCCTAGCAGTGCTATTGCTGGGTCATAGGGTAGTTCTATTTTTAATTTTCTGAGGAACCTCCACAGTTTCCCAGGGAAGGGGCACCAGTTTGCATTGCCATATCTCTCCTTATTAAATTGAATTAACCTCCTGAGAGCAGAAACCTTTTCTGTCTTGTTCAGACCTTTACCCCATTGCCTAGAATAGTGGTACATGACAGGTAGTACATGGTGTATGAAGGCTCATAAAATATTTTTGAATTAAGTGAATATATCCTATTAGCATCATTTTGTAAATGTGCACATTTTCATTGTATAGATTTATCACAAATTAGAGTAAAAGACTTAAATCCTAAAACTAGACAACAGAAGATAATTTTATATCCTATAACATTAAATTTTACACAGTGAAATTTATGTTTTTTTAATAATGCTTATCTTATTTTTGAGAGAGAAAGAGGGAGAGACAGAGAGAGGTAGAGAATAAGCAGGCTCCGTGCTCTCAGAGCAGTGCCTGATATGGGGTTCAAACTTACAAACTGTGAGATCATAACCTGAGCCAAAGTCAGATGCAGAACCAACTGAACCACGGTTCAGGTTTTAAAAACACATCCTCAGGATGTGTTTCTAAAACCGTTTTTCATCCACATTATAAATATTCATATATTTATATATGATGTTTTGTTTCTTATATGCAATTACAAAATTATCCCTTCTGTAATTTATGTTTTTTAGTGTAAGGATTCAATGCTATTATTTTGTCCAAAATTTTTGGTTGTGGGCCCTAATAACATATATTGAATAAAACATCCTTTTAATTTTTTTAAGTTTATTTTGTTTGAGAGGCAGAGAGAGAGAAGGAGACAGAGAATCCCAAGCTCAGCACTGTCACCAAAGAGCCCAACGCAGTGATCAAACCCACGGAACCACAAGATCATGACCTGAGGTGAAACCAAGAATCAGACATTTAACTGAGCCAGCTAGGTGCCTCAATCCTGCTTTTAATTTTAAAGTCAAATTCTGGGTGCCCGGGTGGCTCAGTCGGCTAAGCGGCCAACTCTTGATTTCTGCTCAGGTCATGATCTCATGGTTTGTGAGTTCAAGCCCTGCAGTCAGCCTGCTTCTCTCCCTCTCTCTGTCCCTCCCCCACTCGCTTGCTCTCACGCTCTCTAAATAAATGTTAAAAAAAGTTTTTTTTAAAGTCAAATTTCTTCAGTGGCCCGAGATTACTTAGGGACAAACAATAACACATCTGTTCAAAAAGGCTCCCAGATTCTGCCACACAAAGCTCTTCTGAATGTATTTCTCAAACATTTTTAAGAACAGGAATATATAAATATATACCCCTCAGGATTCTCCTTTTGTTGACTCTATTTTTTTTTCTTTTTTCCTTTTCATTAACCCTCAATCTGTAGCATCAGCAGCACGGCTTAGAAGACAAACCAAACATTCCCTAAACAGATCTTATGCACATTGGTATACAAAATTTTCTGAACATATGTTTTCATTTTCCATGGGTACAGTCTTAGGAGTAGAATTCCTGAATCTTATGGTACATATATATTTACCAGTTTTTTAAATTATTTTTTATTGACATATAGTTGACACAAAATGTTAACATTTCAGGTATACAACATAATGATTGATAAGTCCACACATTGTGCTTGCTCATCACACGTGTAGCTGCCATCTGTCACCATACAACTGTATGATGAACTTTTAAGAAATTGCCACACTGTCTTCCAAAGTGCTTGTATTGTTTTATATTCCATGTTTGGCTATTCTGGTGAATGTAGTGGAAAGACTCAGCATTATTCTTCATGGCCAAAATATGAAACAATTTGTATGTCCATCAACAGGTGAGTGGATGGACAAACTCTGGTATATCCATACAATGGTATTTCCATACAATGGAAAGCTGAGCAATAAAAAAAAACAACAAAAACAAAACTGATGCACAAAAAACATGCACATATCCCAAAAACATTAGACTGAGAGAAGCCAGATACGAAGGGTTATTGTACAATCCCAATCATATGAAATTCTAGAACAGATAAAAAGAATCTAGTGTCAGAAGAGAGATCAGCGGTTAAGGTCAGCAGTGGAAGTGAAATTTGTGAAGAGGTACAAGGGAACATTTTAAAGTGATGGAAATGAAATAATCTACAACTTGGTAGGAAGCGGTACTCACGTTGGCCTAAACATTTTTACCAAAACTCATGGAAGTTCTACTCTATGTGAAAAGTAGATACATTTTATTGTCTAAATTTTATCAAAATTTAGTCCTAAAATGTGGTTCTGAAGAATGAATGAAAATGGAAAGACCTGGGGCACCTGGGTGACTCAGCTGATTGAGCATCCGGCTTCAGCTCAGGTCATGATCTCATGGTCCGTGTTTTCGAGCCCCGTGTCAGGCTCTGTGCTGACAGCTTGAAGCCTAAAGCCTGCTTCAGATTCCGTGTCTCCCTCTATCTCTGCCCCTGCCCCGTTCGTGCTCTGTCTCTGTCTCTCAAAAATAAACATTAAAAAAAAATTTTTAAGAAAATGTAAAGACTAGAATTTGTTAAAGGAACATTAACATGGGCCTCTTTGACGCTGGAAGGGATCATGGAACACACTTGGAAATTTGACTCCGATCTTGGGTGGTTTGTAAAGCTCCCAATTTTGAGTGGCGCCTAGAGCAAGAGAGCTCTGCAGCAGGCACAGGACTGGTGCGAGGTACCCTGTAGGTTAACTCACATGGTGCAGAAGGTCTGTTAGAAGTATCCAAGGCAGTTAAGGATGCTGTCTGGAGTCTACTTCAATCTCTGATGGAGCTGCAGAGCCCTCTAGGGTTCTGTTGCAAAGCCATGATTTCTGTGGCAGAGAAATATTCTCCATTTGAAAAGCAGATTCTGGGCGCCTGGATGGCTCAGTAGGTTGAACGTCTGACTCTTGATTTCAGCTCAGGTCATGATCCCAGGGTCATGGTATCAAGCCCCATGTCGGGCTCTGTGCTGAGTGTGGAGCCTGCTTGGGATTCTCTCCCTATCCCGCTTCCTCCCTCTCCTTCTAAGATAAATCTTTTTAAAAAGAAGAAAAGTGGGGCACTGGGGTGGCTCAGTTGGTTGAGCACCTGACTTCAGCTCAGGTCTTGATCTCACAGTTTATGGGTTCAAGCCCAGTGTCAGGCTCTGTGCTGTCAGCTTGGAGCCAGCTTTGGATTCTCTCTTTCTCTGCCCTTCCCCACTACCTCTCTCTTTCTCTCAAAATAAACATTAAAAATTTTCTTTTAAAAAAGAAAAAAACCGGAAAGCAAGAGGGGCACCTGGGTGGCTCAGTTGGCTGAGCATCTGACTTTGGCTCAGAGCCAAAAGTCTGACCTCACAGTTCGTGAGTTAGAGCCCTGCACTGGGCTTGCTGCTGTCAGCAGAGAGCCTGCTTCAGATCCCCCTCTCTCTCTGCCCTTCACCCCGTGCTCTCTCTGTCTCTCTTAAGCAGGGATGGCCTCACCTACCGTCACATTACCAATGATTGCCTCGAGGCCTTTGTGCTTCCCATACCCACAACTCTGGGCTCTGCAAGGTTAGAAGTCTTGATCTGTACGGAGAACACACTTTTCACCAAGACAGAGCAAGTTTCCTACTTAATTGCAAGCTCCAGGTACGCCGTGGGCATTGTGCTCCTTGTGTCCAGGGACCAGCAGGGCAGACGAGGAGTCGCTCTTTTTCAGGGGTACTTGATGCACGAGGAGGATGCGGTGCTGCTTACACAACAGGGTGGGGAGGAAGGAATGGATTCAGGTGATCCACTTAGGGGCTTCTTGCAACTTTCTTACCCAGTTGTGAAGGTACATGCACAGATACAGCAACTTGGTCTGAGGGCACGGGAACCATAGCTCAGACCCCTCAGCAAGGAGGTGAGCCATCAATGCCAGCAGAGGTGGCAGAGGCCCCAGAATAGCTCACAGGTGAGAGAAAACGACAGCATCAGGAGGGACCTGTTGGTCCCAGCAAACTTTGTTTCCTCAGTCTCTCCTCGGACAGACCTAACGCTGGGAAAATGGAACTCAGCAGAGGTGGGATGGACTGTGGGCACAGAGTGAGGCCACCCAACCCTCTCCAGGGAAGGACTTGTTGCTCAGCAGCAGGGAGTGGTCAGCTGACTGCCCCCAGTTGCCGGAGTTTGTGGAGTTGTTCTCAGCTAAAGAGAGCAGATTCACTTGGGATGCTCCCCTTCCCAGGGCAGCAGGCCCCTGGTGACGGAGCTCCTCGGGGATGCGGAGACCTGACCATCTTGCCCCACAGGAGACACTCACGAGCAGCACTTCCTTCAGAGCTTCCTACTGGTGTGGCCAGGGTCTCACCAGCCTCAGTCCAGCCTGACTTCTTCCTCCGACCCACCCTTTCCTATTCACCTTCCCATCACCCCACAGATGCTGATCCTCAATAAACACCTTGCACTCCAAACTGCATCTCAGGATCCACTTCCAGAGAACCCAACTTATCGCACAGCCTAACCTCCTGTGTTAGGAATATTTGGGTTGTAAGTAACAAACACAACTTGAACCAGATGAAGCAAGCATGAGAATTTATTAGAAGGGTATTTGGGTTATCTCACAGAAGAATGCAACAATCAAGGCATGAAAAGGGCAGATGTGAGTCTGGACATTAGGACAAGAACCAGGTCCCGGAATAAGCTTCCAGGCTTCACTCTTCTCCCTCACTGCAGACTATGTTTCCCTATGTGGGGAAAGCAGCCACCGTGAGCACCCACGTTCATAGATTACAACCTCAGTTGCTAAAACCATATAGACAAACAAGATAGTCCCAGGTTTCCAGAAGCTTTCTAATGGAAAAGACAACACATGCGATGATTGTATTACCACAGTGACAAACACATGTGCGGTTCATAAAGGATGGCCAAGCGTTAATAAGGAACATGGGCATTTCAGTGACAGGAGACTTGTGAGACTGTAGAAATACAAAGGAACTGCAAGTAGTTCAAGGAGGCCAAAAAGTACTGTGCAGGAGGAAAGATATTCAGAAATGATGGATAGGCCAGATTTATACAGAAGTCCTCATTAAGTCCACAATTAGCTACCTGCTGTTTCAACACAGAAGTGTATAATCAGAATTGCACCTTAAAATACTATGTGTAGTGTGGAAAATGGACTAAAAAAAGAATGAAGGCAAGGTGCAAGAAATTATACATACAGCTACAAGGGTCATGGTTGGGTTAGCACATCAGCATAGGCCAGACTAGGTGCTGAACACCTAGCAGCTTGCTGGTACCGTATCTGTAGACTCATGAGCCCAGCAGAGCTGACAACCTGAGCATATACTGCTAGAATAAACGGCCAAATGAGGGAAGCCTCAGATGTAGATTCCAGATGCCCACTGACCTACATTCTTCTACTGGTACAGGTATTGCTGGATAAATTGGATATTCTTTGGGTTTATTTCACCTCAGGTTCTACAGGTGATGATCTTGAGATCAAAATACCCAGAACATTGGATCCATAGAGAGAATGGTGTCACGTTACAAAAGCCCACAAAGAAACACTGAATAGAAAGGCACTCCCCAAGACTCAAAGACTTGATCTCCAAATGATCCATTACTTAGTAAAAGGAATACAGTAGAACTGTCCTTGGCAGAACGGTCTTCCAGGACAGTGGGGGAACCTGGGTGGTGAAAGAGGAGGGAGGGGATGCTCTCCCTATGCATTCTACCAACATCAGCTACTATGCTCCATGAAGCTGCAAGTAAATCCCTCTTAGCATCAAAACCAGCTCTCTTCTTGATGTGGGATTTGTGGTAGGGGAAATGTGGGGACTCGTGTTTTTTTGTGGTTTACCAAGGTAATTTAAAACGTGGACACTGAAAATCTCTAATTTCAGAATCAAAGACCCCTCTTCAGAAAGAGAGTACCCAGTGAGTTCTACACAGCATACCTGGGTCTCCGCGTAAGGTATTTTGATAAACAAGGCCTCTGTTGCCAGCGTTAGCACTCCCTATGACTGACACATGACCCCTAAGGAAAAAATCTGCTCTTCGGTATTCAACCAGTAGGCTAAAGCCAAAGTTTGGTTATCTAGAGAGTAAACTACTGGGTTTAACTCCTTAATAGTAAATGGAACAATCTAGAACTGAAGTGAGAAAAATTAGGTCATTTTTAGACCACAGACTCCAAACTCAATCCAAGAACTAACGAATCAATATCTGGGACTAGGGAAGAGAATCAGGAGAGATAAAAATTTAAAAGTGGGAGAATCTACAAAGTAAAACATAACCCTATAACTATTCTTTTACAAATGAAGTTGATAAAATCACCTTCAGGTTTGAGGGAGAAAAGCAGGAAGTCCATATGTTTGAGCATGAATAAAAATTTGGGAAGTTAGATACTTTTAAAATTACCATCCTGGTGTAGTGGATTAGAAAATTACTCTCATTGAAGTCCCAATTTTTCAACAATGATGTAAAATTGGTAATTACAGGAAAGAATACTGGTAAACTCAAAGGTGCGGACAAAGCAACTTGTGCATGAAAGAAGTCTTGATTTTCCCAAGTCTGGTATCAAAGTCAGGACTTTTCTGAATTTCACCATCATACAAAGAATATTATACACTTTGTCAAGGATCATTATAAAGATCACTGCAAAGTTCCACCTGAGCTAAAGGGTGGTTCATGCACTGTCGAAGTGAGCCCTACTTACAATGAAAGGTTCACAACAGGATCACCATGTGCACGGTGCAGCTGGTGAAGAGAGGCAAAGCACAGGTACTTCAAATGATGAAGCAGTGAAAGGCCTACTTCCTAATACCTGTCCGGACATCACAGAAATGTGCAGGAAGGTAAAATAGGCTTCCTTGAATACATCAAAAATATATTTCTCAGCACACAAAAATCTATACTTTACATTTTCCGAACGTGACCCCTAAATAATTGGTTTCTCCCCCTAGCTTTTCCACAAAATATCTTATGAAACACTGAAAACAATAGCACACAGCATATTTCATCAGAGTAACTTAAATACAAGCTGTACTTGGGCACACAGCACTTGAAGTACATACACTGGATGCACAAAGGCACCACACTGAATGAGAACAACACCTGGACAGCACTACTGCCATTTAGCTCGAGTGCTGTGTGATACAGTTCACACGCCTTTCTTTTGCTCACTCAGTACATAATGAGTCACTATTGCGTTTTGCGTTCCTGTCTTTGAATACTCATTAACCAGGTATTAGGTAAATTGTTTCTGAGATTGCAGACTTTATATAATGTTGGCTTTCATAACGGAAGAGAAACATCAGCAACCACAGACCCGTTTATATGCCAACAAGCCATAAGGAAAAAAAGAGATGTAGTGTTATTAAGCTGCGTACTTGACAGTAAGACATGTTATACCAATTGCCATTTCAACAGTATCATTAAAACAGAAAAACCAGCGGCATGTGGTTATGTCCTGACATCAGAGGCACTACTACAAGGTATGTGCATTTCATGCTCACAATTACATCATCATATGTGATTCCAAAATATGAGACACACTGTGTGACACAGGAAAATAAACCATAAATACCACTGAGAAATGTCTTATCTAGATGTTTCAATGACTCAATTTATTCACATATTTTTAAAACTTCATACTTCAGAATGAACATGTCAATCATCAGTATGGGGTTTCTAATAACCACGTCTATAAAAAAATGTATGGCTTCCCTTTATAGCCTTATTTCTAGGGGCACGTTTCCCATTTCTTTCAACCGTTAGGCTTACCCACAATGTAAATCCCCCCCCCCCAAAAAAAAAATATGGTTGGATTACCTGCTGAAGAGTGTCCCATATTTAGTATTTTCACAGAGCTTCATTCCTGAGAGTATTTTAATGCACAATGAGCTGTGATTTCTTGATGGAAACATCACCTCACTTGCCGTATTCATGGGATTTTTCTTCATTTGCTGGATTAGGGTTTACCCCAGTGGGCATATTTCCAACAGCTAATGAGATGTGGCCTCTGCAAAACTTTCTGATGTTCACAGTACTCATCTTTGCTATTAATTTCCTACTGTATGCTTGCCAAGCTTTTAAAATCCACTGCATCTCATAGGCTCATTCTACTCCATGAGTTCCTATATAAGCATGTTAATCAGCTGAAAACTTTCCCTACATAACCTCACTTAGAGTTCCTACCCTAAAAGATTACTCAGACCTACAATGTGATGTGACTATTTATTTGAAAGGTTTACCATAACTGCATTTTCTGAAGTACAAAGAGGTAAGGTCTCTGTCAAAGACTAATATTAACTCCAATCCTAGGATTTCTTTGCTGTATGAGTTCTCTGGTGATTAATGAGCTGTGACTTTTGGGAGAAGGCTTTCCCACATTCATGGCATTGGTAAGGTTTCTCTCCTGTATGAATTCTCTGGTGGTTAACAAGCTGTGACTTCTGAGAGAAGGCCTTCCTACATTCGCTGCATCCGTAGGGCTTCTCCCCAGTGTGTGTCCTCTGGTGCGGTATGAGGTGTGATTTCCGAGAGAAGGCTTTTCCACATTCGCTGCATTCAAAGGGTTTCTCTCCTGTATGTGTTCTCTGATGATTGATGAGACTTGACTTCTCCCTAAAGGCTTTCCCACATTCGCTGCATTCATAAGGTTTTTCTCCTGTATGAGTTCTCTGATGTCTAATTAGCTCAGATTTCTCAAAGAAAGCTTTCCTGCAAAGACTGCATTCGTAGGGTTTCTCTCCTGTGTGGATTCTCTGGTGAGTATTGAGCTGTGACTTCTGGGAGAAGGCTTTTTCACAATCCCTGCACCCGTATGGTTTCTCTCCTGTATGAGTTCTCTGGTGAGTTGCGAGACTGGACTTCTCACCAAAAGCTTTCCCACATTCAGTGCATTCATAGGGCTTCTCTCCTGTATGAGTCCTCTGATGTGATATGAGATGAGACTTCTGACAAAAGGCCTTCCCACACTCACTGCACACATAAGGCTTTTCTCCTGTGTGAATTCTCTGATGATTAGTAAGGCTTAATTTTTCACTGAAAGCCTTCCCGCACTCACTGCATTCATAGGGCTTTTCTCCTGTGTGAGTTCTCTGATGTCTAACAAGCTGAGATTTCCTGCTGAAGGCTTTCCCACATTTACTGCATACAAAGGGTTTCTCTCCTGTGTGTGTCATCTGATGGGAAATGAGATGTGACTTCTGGGAGAAGGCTTTCCCACACTGAATGCACCCATGAGGCTTCTCTCCTGTATGAGTCCTCTGATGGTTAATGAGACTTGACCTCTCTCTGAATGCTTTACGACATTCACTGCATTCATAGGGCTTCTCTCCAGTATGAATTGTCTGATGTCTAATGAGCTCTGATTTCTCAAAGAAGGCTTTTCTACAATCACTACACCCATAGGGTTTTGTTCCTGTGTGAGTCCTGTGATGTGTAACGAGTTGTGATTTCCTGCTGAAGGCCTTCCCACATTCTCTGCATTCAAATGGTTTCTCTCCTGTATGAATTCTCTGATGATTAATAAGATTTGACTTCTCACTAAAGGCCCTTCCACATTCATTGCACCCGTAGGGTTTCTCACCTGTGTGTGTCCTCCAGTGTGATATGAGATGGGACTTCCGGGAGAAGGCTTTCCCGCATTCACCACATTCATATGGTTTCTCTCCTGTGTGTGTCCTCTGATGGGATGTGAGCTGTGACTTTTGGGAGAAGGCTTTCCCACACTGGCTACAATTGTAAGGTTTCTCTCCTGTGTGAGTCCTGTGATGTGTAACAAACTGTGACTTCTGGGGAAAGGTTTTGCCACACTTACCACAGCCATAGGCTATCTCCCTTATGTGTCTGGTCTGATGTTTAATGAGACTTGATCTCTTAGTGAAGCGTTTCCTACATTCACTGCATTCATAGAGTTTCTCCCCTAGACGAGTTCTGTGAAATATGATAATCTGTGACTTCTTAGAACTAATTTTATCATATTTATCATATTCATAGTATTTTAACCAAGCATCAGTTTCCTCAGGCTTGGTATCGAGAAACAACTTATCAAATACACTGAAACCATCCGATTCTGTCTTTCCATAATCTGCTTTTGGAATAAGTAAATCTAAGTGATGTTTTAAAAATAATCCATCTACATTATCTTCACTGTTTGATTTCCTTAAAGGAACAAAGTTCATGCTCAGATTGAGTTTTTTTCCAAATGCATCACATTCGTGATCCTGTTTCAGATTTCTAAGCTTCTCCTGGTCATCCTGGCGCCACGTCATATGACCATTTCCTTGCAAGTCTTGTTCTACAAAGAAATAAAAACCTGTGAATGTTTCTGTGGTTGTCTTTCCTAAATGAAAAACCAGCTATGCTATGTAAGGGGATGAATGCTGGGGAAGGCCGTTTCCCAGTCCCAGGTAGAAGGTCTATCCTCTAGGTACTGGGGAAAAAAAGAAAATAAAATGCTATAAATAGGAATGACATACAGGCAGTATATTATGTCACCTGTGATTGTGGTCAAATGTAAGTTTATAAAATGTAAGAGAATGTAAAAAATATATCAAGAGCAATGAGGAACAAAGAAAGGAGGTTGGAAGAAGCACTGATCCAATATTGTGAGGAAATGATTTCCTCAACACCTACTTAGTACACACTGTGCCCCAGGTGGAGCACGAATCACAAGAGACAGGAAACAAGCCCCTGACCTTGAGCAACTTAATTGTAATGGAAAAGAAAACAAATAGAGAAAATTAACAGGTTGACAGAGTAACTACTAAAGCCATTACAAGCTTAGAGAATGAGAAATCATATTTGTCCCTTTTCCCATTTTAAAAATTTCTGAATGTTTTAAACTTACCAGAAACATTTTCAGCATTATCACCAAGAGAGCCACTTCGTGGAGCACACCATTTTTCATCTAACGTATTTAGGCACAAAACCTCACAATCTATGTGTTCTTTCACTGAAAATATCTTAAGATACAAGTTCCCATTCTTCAAATATTCTCAATTTGCCCTTTATTATATAGCTCTTTTGTCATTATTCTCACAACATAACCACTTAGGCCACTGTTATAAGTGTTCTTCAAAAGGCTTATTTTTCACTAACAATCAACACTTGGAATTTTTCCTGAGCTCTTACCCACAGGTATGAAAGCCAACCAGTAATGTGAAAAACTTTTTAAAGACTTAAATGTCAATCAAGGGTAATAAATTTGCAGGAAACCCACAACTTACTGTTGGCCATATCCATTCAGGAGGTAGAGTCAACAAGATTTGCTGATGGATTTGACATGTAAGAAATAAGGGAAAGCAAGGAATCAAGAATGAACCCTAAGACTGGGGTTTGAGCAATTCAGTGGATTATGGTGTTCATTACTGAGTTGAGAAGAATGAAGGAAAACGAAGCCTGGGGGTTAAAATCAAAAGTCTACTACAGAAATATTAGCTTTGAGATGTACGTTACAAGTATGAATAAAGCGGTAACGTGAGAACAGAAAATGAGTACTTACAAATTAAACTTGTAATTTTGTTACTTTAACTGTTACATTGTTCAACTAAATACACATTTGGAAATTGTATCTAACTTCTTCCAACTTTAATTTTTCCCCATTAGAAAAATGGGTTTGCTTCATGTTTGACCATTTGTAGTATATCCCAGATACCCCAACTCTCCCCACCACTTTTTTCTGCTGTAGCTTGTTTATTTTTAAGTATTTTATTTTTTATTTTAGAGAGAAAGAAAGCATGAGTGAGGAAGAGGGGCAGAAGGAGAAAGAGAGAGAATCACAAGCAGGCTCCACGTAGGGCTCAATCCCATGACTCCAGGATCATGACCTGAGCTGAAATCAAGAATCAGATGCTCAACCGACTGAGCAACCCAGGTGTTCCTCTCTGCTGTAGTTTAATCCATCTTAATATCTCAGTAAAATATCCTTCCAACTGGTTTCCCTGCTTCCTGTTAATTTTCTACTCTGCAGTCAGGTTAAGCTTTTTAAAATACAAATCAGATAATTTTATTATCATTTAAAATTGTTTGAATCAATTCAAACTCCTTCCTATTGCTTACAAGTTGATGTATGATCTAGTTTCCGCACACTCCCCAACCCCCATCTCCCTGAGGCAAGGCCTTTCTAAGTAACTAAGTCCCTTCCTGACTTAATGCATTCATATTTATCATTCCTTTTTTTCAATATTTATTTTGAGAAAGAGAGAGTGCGAGCAGGGGAGGGGCAGAGAGAGAGAGAGAGAGACAGAGAGAGAGAGAGAGAGAATGAATCCCAAGCAGGCTCTGCACTGTCAGAGCAGACAACACAGAGCTCGAACTCACAAACCATGAGATCATGACCTGAGCTGAAATCAAGAGTCAGATGCTTAACCAACTGAGCCCCCCAGGCACCCCCATATTTGTCATTCCTTTCAGGAACACTTTCTCCTAATTCAGATAGCTTGTTCCTTTCAGTCTTCATGTCTAGAATTGCCTTCTCCACATGACCCTGTTATGGATCAAATGTTTGTGCCATTCCCCAAAATTTATGTATTTAAGCTTTAACCTCCGGTGTGGTTGTATTTGGAAATGAGATCCCAAAGGAAGGAATTAAGGTTAAATGAGATCATAATGGTAGGGCCCTGACCCAAAAAGATTAGTATCCTTATCAGAAACACCAGAGTACTCCTTGGCCCCTACTCTACCCACATGCATGAATGAGGAAAGGCCATATGAGGGCAGAGCTACATTGCTACAAGCCAACAAAACAGCTTTCATCAGAACCCAAATCACGCAGGCACCTTGATCTTGGGACTTCCAGCCTCCAAAACTGCGGGAGTAACTTCCTGAGCAGACTAACACTCTCTCTACCATATTATTATCTACCTTATTTCTATAAGAGCACTTTCAGGATCTCGGTTTTACCCTGGTTATTTGAAAACTTGTTCACTTTTATCCTCCCGTGAGAAAGTAAGCACTGTGTAGACAAGGAATACCCACACCATCCAGCACAATACCTTAAAAATAATAAGAGAAATCAACACATATTCAATTTTCTATGAACTGCTAAAGTTGTTGTGCAGAAAAGAGTTGGCACCAGGCCTGAGAGTGCTATGCACACACGACTACTTGCAAGATTGCTCTTGGCTAGCATTTGGGAACCTGGGTTTCTGGAGTGTTCCTACCATTCCCAGCTGATAAAAGGGGCTCCCTGTGGTGGACTGTGTGCAAACCACGTGGTTTATGCTGAGTACCTGGTCTCCTGGGAGTCTGAAATGCTGGACTCCTAGCCGAAGTGCTAGGCAGAGGTGCCTCTGACCAGCTCCCAATAAAACCCTGGGTGCTCGGTCTTTAGTGACCTTTCCTGGGCAGAAATACCACACATACTACTGCATTTTCATTGCTGGGGAAGAAGTGAGCTCTGTGTCACCCTCATGGAGGGAGCAGCACAGGAAACCTGCACCTGGATCTGCCTGGGCCCGTTCCATGGTGATGCAGCTATGTGTCATTATGTCACTGTAATAAATCTTAGCCATTCCTACAACATCCGCAGTCCCGTTGAACCTCTGAGCATAGTGGTGTTCTTGGGGACCCTGAAGTGCAGGCCTTGTTAATTTTGACAACTAACTTTGCGCTACATTGCAGTGAAACATAAATGTTCACTATTTAAATGCAGAGTTAAAAAAATTGGATGCAAATGTCACTTCTTAAGTAAGTTCTATGCTTCTGTATGGTATTTTCCAGGTATTTTACTTTTTAATCACTTTAGTAGAAACTCAAGTGGTGGCCATCAATGAGAGAGGGGCACATAAAAAAAAAAAAATCACAAGAGTTTCTCAAACTACAAATTCCAGTTCTAGAATACTACATTTTAACATACATATACAGCACTCTACTGAATCAAATCCCCATGTGATCTAATGCACACCTGGCTAAAAACATCTGTATTAGAACAATGGGCTTGTGGAGAAGAATTTGCGGAATGAATCCTGTCTGACACAGAGCTGGGTATAAAACTATAAGCCTGTGTCTGTGCATGCACACAAAGCTCAGAGACCAACCAACTAAAGAATATTACCCAGCCTGTGATCAGGTCTGGAATGGGACTTCCGAAAAAAGTGAGACCAACTGAGCTGGACAGTCAAGGAACATTCCATGTGTATGAATGTGTATGTGAAAACAGAGTTTGTGTGGAGAGGATTAAGATAAAACACAGCACAATCAAACGGAGATGCAGAGAAGAGTAAGTATTTCGTCTGAAAACACTGAGAAATGTTCAAATGGAGTTGACCATGAATTTGAGGAAGAGGGTATAAACAGCAGGAGAGGCTGCACAGATTCACACAGTGGAGAGCCTGGAAGAAGAGGCTATAGGCTGTAGCAGACTCTTGTCAATGCCTCAGCTACATTCAGATGGCACCTGCACCCTGGGAAGACTGTGGGGCCCACCCCAGGCACCCATCTCTCTCTGCCCAAAATAATCCTTAAGCTGCAAGCGCATGCTTGGTCTGTGTGCAGGGATTCTGGGCATTCTGGAGAATTCACGAACGCCCCCAGAGCAACGCTCAAGCCCTGAGCACTGGGCGTTAGCAGGTGACCGGCTTCCTGGTCCCTTGGGGGGTCCAGGCAGCCGCCACAGGTGAGCATCCTTCCATCACATGCACTGCCATTCCCTCCCCACCCCCACATCAACGCCCTTCCTCCCACCGCAGTGCCACTCAGATACGTATCTCAGGGGGTGATTTCGAGGGAGCCTGAACTTATAAAAGAAGGTTAGATTCTACACCTATCTAGAAATTTGGATAATTCAGTAAGTGAAGTAAATTCCAAATCCAATTATTTGGATAATTCAGATGTCCCTAAGGGACATCATGGGCCTAGTTTTAAGTGTGTGTTGAGGAGTTAAGTTAAAAAGATAACTTCCAAAGCGCAAAAAACTTAAATAAGAGACAGACCATTCAATGTACTCCGTGGTATCTAATCTACAGGAAAAGTACAACAGAACCTAATTTTAAAAAGGGAGAAAAAGGACCAATTGTTTGGGAGGAACGAGCAACTGTTCTCAGCTGTACAGAGGCTGAATGGAGTGCAGTGGGCCCACGGGGTACTTCTCTGGGCATCAGACACCCCACTGAGGCGAGAAAGAAACCTCCTAACTGTACAAGCAGACGTGTCTAACTGTAGGTGAGCAGAGGACAGAAGATTAAACATGTCAGAATATGAAAGAAGCCAAAGTTCCAGACTTGGCAGACAGGGAGTAGTTCATGGCCTAAACAAGCTGGAAGCAAAGAAGCCACACCTAAAGACACAAAGTGGCTCACATCAGGTGTTCTGAAACCCCACCACGGGGCCAGAGATTGTGAAAAGAGCTCTCAAAAGCACATTTCAGAGATGTCATCAACCCAGTGACCAACTGAGACTGAATTTCTGGCTGGTTCTCACACCCACCTGAGCAGTCTGCACTTGGAACTTCTCCATCTCCCACCCATGGCTCTTCTCCTTGCTCCAGCTTGAAGATGACATCAGGTTTCATAACTTCATACCCTGTTCAGGGGAAAACACAAAAGCCTTGACCCTGACTGCTTGGGCTTCAGGGCCACCGAAGAAACAGAAAGGTTTGGCATCACACCGGCCCAGTGAAGTACCCATCTGTGTATGAACAGACTAAATAATTCTCAACAGCAGGGGTCTCCCTGGTGGCTGATGGTCCTAAGATTGTTCACTTCTGTAATCCAAATACAAAACCGTTACCTGCTTCAGAGGCTCCCGAGCCCATCAGCCTGGGTTCAAATCCAGGCCCTTTCAATGACTAGCTGTCAATCCTTGGGAAAGTGACTTAAAAGGAGAATTGTACCTGCTATACAAAACTGCTCTGTAAGTAAGTCAACACAGAAGAAGCAAGTGGAACATAGCCATTTCCTTGCATTAGGTGCCAACCCCCCATGAATGCGGTAAGCTTCGGAGGACGCATAAAGAAAATAAGCCTTTGTAATTGGAAGGTCAGGTCCAGATGTTTTCCCTAGTGTCACAGTACACGGAACTTTTAATCTCCTGAATTCAGGTTCAAAACCATTAAAAAATTCAGAACCCCCACAGCTCTCAGCAACTAAACAAGTAAGGTATTAGGCATAGTCTGAGGTCCTCCAGGAAGTTCTTCTTACCCAGCGAAACTAGGCTGCTGTAGTTCTCCAGCATGACATCCTTGTATAAGTCCTTCTGACTGGGGTCCAGGAGTTGCCACTCCTTCTGGGTGAAGTCCACAGATAAATCCTCAAATGAGAATGCCTCCTGTAAAAGCATAACCCTGGTGAATCTGAAGCAATTATCACTCTGAGAGATAGGAAAGAATTGGAGTGTAAGCACATTTTTCTCATCACAGCAAGTTATGGAGAATGACTGTGTCCTTTGCACGGTATTTCTGCAATAAAACACGATGATGCACTCTTCCACCCTTCCATATATACAATACATTAGAAATGGAATTCAGGAGTTTAAATCTCAACAGGGGGCGTATGAATGGCTCAGCTGGTTGAGGGTGTGACTCTTGACTTTGGCTCAAGTCATGATCCCAGGGTCGTGAAATCAAATGTCAGGCTCCATGCTGAGCCTGGAGTCTGCTTAGGATTCTCTCTCCCTCTGTCCCTCTTCTGGTCACACACATACTCTTTCTCCGCTCCCCCCCCAAAAAAAATCAAATTAAAAAAATAAATAAATAAAAATTCAAAAATATTCTGAACCACCAACAAAATATTTACTGAACCTCAAATCTGCCACCGGAGAGGTGGTACCCAAAAAAAGGTAATAACACAATACCCTAAAAAACTGTATAGTCTCGTAGAGGCTACAAATATATACGCCTATTCATAAAATAAGCTGCTGTAGCTGAGGCACCACGTGGGTCAAAGCAAGGACAGCTTCAATTTCGGTGTCAACTCGGGCTCTCTGCAAGAGGTAAAGCCTGAGGTGAGTTTTAAGAAATTAGCAATGCTTTCCACAAAAAAAGGAGGTGCAAAGGCATTCTGGGAGCCAACAGCTCCAATGAAACCCCAAAACCAGGAGAGTTGAGGAGATACAAACAGTTCAGTTAGATAAGAACACAAGGTACAAAGTAGTAATTAGATTAAAAGGCCACATGGGGGGGGGGGGGGCAGGCTGGTTAACAGAGATAGACACTTTCTCGTTGCCAACAGCTAGCCATGATTCCATGAGATGGGAGAGATATAACCAAATCTAGGTTTTAGAAAGGTTTCTGGATTTAGGTCAAGATGGATTTCCATCTCGGAGTACCCAGGTGGCTCAGTTTGTTGAGCATCCAACTTCAGCTCAGGTCATGATCTTGCAGTTTGTGGCTCAAGTCCTGCATCAGGCTCTGTGCTGACAGCTCAGAGCCTGGAGCCTGCTTCAGATTGTGTCTCCCTCTCTCTCTGCCCCTCCTCTGCTCATGATCTCTCTCTCTCTCTCTCTCTCAAAAATAAACGTTAAGAAAAAAAATTTTTAAAGAGATGGATTTCCATCCCAAAGTTACCTGAGATGATCAGAAAACATGCACTCCAAATAATCCATAATAGCATCAGAAAATAAGAAACCTGACTCTAAGCAGCACATCATACACTCTGAGAAGAGCTGGTGAACCTGAAGACAGTCAATAAAAGTACCCATTTTGAGCAACTGAGGAAAAAAAAAAACACAAAACTTAAAAAAGAGCTCAGACACTCAGGCCTCAGGACACTGTCACCAAATGCATGTCAGAGGAGTTCCAGAAGGAAAAAAGCAAGAACATGGTGGAAAACAGAAATGATGGCCAAATGCTCCTCAAATGGGGCAAAAGGCGTAAGTCAACAGGAAACTCAGTGATCCCCCAACTGGATGATAACATAAAGAAAGCCACCACGGAGCTTTTGTAGTTCATAAGTGTGATAAGTGAGCGTTCACGCCACTGTGTGACATGTGCCACCCTTAAACCTTGTTACGATGTCGGCACATTACGTGTCTGACGTGAAAAAAAGAAAGCCACCACCAAACACATCATAATCAAACTGCTACAGAATACAGACAAGGAAACAGTCACCTCACTTACAGAGAACAGCAATTCAAATGACTGTAAATTTCCTATTAAAAAGCAGAGGACAGAAAAGGAAAACACTTTAAAAGTGCTGAAAAGAAAAACCTGTTAACCGAGGATTTTGTAACCAGCTTATTCACCAGGAATACTTGTGAAGTGAGGGCATTTTCTCTTATGAAGAAAAACTAAGAGAATCCAGGGCAGCAGAGCTGCCGGCAAAGGGCTGACAGATGCGAGGCCTTCCGATGGAAGCAGTACCAGCAGGCAACTCCAGGCTCAAGAATTAAGAACAGGGATGGCAAATATCCATGCAAATACAACACAATCTTCTCCTCTAACGTCCTTTGTTTCCTTCCTCCCTCCCTCCCTTCCTTTACTGTTCACTTATTTTTAAGAGAGAGAGACAGAGACAGAGCATGAGTGGGGGAGGGGCAGAGAGAGAGGGAGACACAGAATCCGAAGCAGGCTCCAGCCTCTGAGCTGTCAGCACAGAGCCCGACGTGGGGCTCGAACCCACAAAATGTGAGATCATGACCTGAGCTTGTGTCGGGACGCTTAACTGACTGAGCTACTCAGATGCTCCCTTTTTTTTTTTTTAATGTTTATTTATTTTGAGAGAGAGCTCACGCTCAAGAGTGGGGTAGGGGCAGAGAGAGAATTCCAAGCAGGCTCCACACTTGAACCCATGAACCATGAGATCACGACCTGAGCCAAAGTCAAGAGTCAGACACTTAACCAACTAAACCACCCAAGTGCCCCTCCTCTTCATTCCTTGAAGTATGTTTGACCGCTGGATGCAAAAATCGTAGTATCGTAGTATCTTCTGATGGATTTTCAACATGCAAAGGTGTAACATAAACACAGCAGACAGAGTGTCACAACACCTAGACAGTGTAAGGTTTCCATATTCCTATCCAAGTAACAAGATATAAAACTGTTGCACTTCAAACTACACAACTGAAAAATGAAAAGCCAAGCCACAATCAGGAAAAAATTATTTGCAAATCCTACTTATGTTGAAAAAAAAAACTTGACTCAGAACTTATAAGAAAAACCTCTTAGAACTCAATAAAAAAACTAAATTAAAATTTTAAGAAAAGTTAAAAAGTAGGTAGGGGCACCTGGCTGGCTCAGGTGACTCTTGATCTCAGGGTTAGCAGTTCAAGTCCTGCATGGACGTAGAGCTTACTTTAAAAAGATATTAAAAAATAGGGGCACCTGGGTGGCTCAGTTGGTTGGGCATCCAACTTCGGCTCGGATCATGATCTCACGGTTCCTGGGTTCTAGCCCCACGTCGGGCTCTTTGCTGACAGCTCGGAGACTGGAGCCTGCTTTGGATTCTGTGTCTCCCTCTCTCTCTGCCCCTCCCCTTCTCATGCTCTGTGTCTCTCTCTCTCTCCCTCTCTCTCTCTCTCTCTCAAAAATAAATGAGCATTAAAAACATTAAAAAAAAGGGGCGCCTGGGTGGCACAGTTGGTTAAGCTTCCAACTTCAGCCAGGTCACGATCTCGCGGTCCGTGAGTTCGAGCCCCGCGTCAGGCTCTGGGCTGATGGCTCAGAGCCTGGAGCCTGTTTCCGATTCTGTGTCTCCCTCTCTCTCTGCCCCTCCCCCGTTCATGCTCTGTCTCTCTCTGTCCCAAAAATAAATAAACGTTGAAAAAAAAAATTAAAAAAAAAAACATTAAAAAAAAGATATTAAAAAATAAAAATAAATAAATATTAAAAGTAGGTAGAATATTTTAATATATTTTATCAAAGAAGATACAGGAACGGCTACTAAGCACATGAGCACATGAAACAATGACCAACATCATTAGTTATGAAGGAAATTAAAACCATAATGAAACACCACTTCACACTCGCCATAATGATAAAAAGACAGATGATAAGTATTGGAAAGGATGTGGAGAAACTGGAACTCAACAGTGCTAGAAATACAAAGTGGTCTGACACGATGGACTGTGGCAGTTTCTTAAAAAGTAAATATAATTTGACCATACAACCCAGCAATTACACTCTTAGGTATATACTCCAGAGAAATGAAAACGTGTTCATGTAAAACTTGTACATGGCTGCTCCTGTGAGCAGCACTTACAACCACTGCGAAGGGTAAATAATCCACATGCCCATCAAGGGTAAATAATCCACATGCCCATCAAGGGTAAATAATCCACATGCCCATCAAGTAGTAAAGAGACAAAGAGAGGTATATCCATTTAATGGAACACTAGTCCACAATAAAAAGAATGAATTTCTGACATATGCTAAAATGTTGAAGGACTTCAAAAACCTATGCTAATGCAAAGAAGCTAGACACAAAAGAATACACATTATATAAATCCATTGATATGAAATGTCCAAAAGGAAACCCTATATAGAGAGGAAGCAAACTGGTGGTTTCCTTAGCCATGGATGGAAATAAGAACTGACTGCAAAATGACAAAATTCTCTTGGGATGAAACAAACCCTCTAAAACTGGAGGGTAAGGACAGTAACACAACATAAAATTACCAAAAAATCACCCCAGTATATACTTAAATTGGGTAGATCCTACTGAGGTCATAGTTCAAAAAAGCTGTTAAAAAAGATAACAAAATTAGTAAATTTATGTTAATGTATTTGACAACTTAGATGAAACAGATATTCAAACAATGCACTCAAAAATTACACAATATGAAATAAAAATCTGTATTAGTTGAATGTTAAAAAGACTGACCCCATCCCCCAAAACCTTCCTTCAAAGAAACCTCCAAATCTATGAGGCTTCAGAGGTGAATTCTTCCAACCATTTAAGGAATAAATAAAGTGACTTCACAGAAATTCCTCCAGAGACCAGAGCAAGAGTGTAAACTTCTCAACTCACTGTATAAGGCCAGCAGACCAAACCAAACAAGAACACAAAAGGAGTGAACATCACAGGGAAATTAATAGAAACAAAATTCCTAACAAAAAGCCATATATAAACAAAGCATAATGTCAGTTGACCAAATAAGGTTTCCTTCAGCAGTGCAAGACAGGGTTAGCATT
The DNA here is from genome assembly GCF_022837055.1 of Prionailurus viverrinus. Taxonomy (NCBI): domain Eukaryota; kingdom Metazoa; phylum Chordata; class Mammalia; order Carnivora; family Felidae; genus Prionailurus; species Prionailurus viverrinus. The sequence continues at coordinate 524,879 of NC_062572.1, forward strand.
CAGAAATCCATAAAACTTATTAACAGAATATGGGAAAAAAACCATTATTTCAACAGACGTGGAAAAGGCACATAATAAAAATCCATTCATTGTAAAATACTGTCAAACAAACTAAGAATCGAACAAACCTAATAATCATAACCTACCAATATCTACAGCTAACATCACACTTAACGGCAAAATAAGGAATATTTGCTCCCTGGGGACTGGAATAGCATTATCTAAAAGAATGTTTTGTGATGACTTAAATGTCCTCTATCTGCACCATCCAGCAAGGTAGCCGTCGGCCACAAACATCTACTGAATACTTCAAAGGTGACTAGGAAAGGACTTTTTAGTTTTACTTATTTTTAACCAACTTATATTTATTTTTATTTATTTTTAATGTGTGTTTATTTTTAAGACAGAGGATCTAAAGTGAAGAGGGCTCTGTACTGACAGCAGACAGCCCGACATGGGGCTCGAACTCAAGAACGATGAGATCATGACCTGAGCCGAAGTCAAACACTTAACCGACTGAGCCACCAAGGCACCCCTCAGCTTTTTATTTTTTCAGAGACAGAGCACTCAAGAGTGTGTGTGTAAGGGGGGTAGAGCAGAGGGAGAGAGAATGTTAAGCAGTCTCCATGCCCAGCCCAGAACCCAACTACGCAGGGCTCGATCTCACCACTCTGAGATTATGACCTGAGCCAAAATCAGGAGTCAGACGCTTGACTAAGGCACCCAAGAGCCCCTATTTTTAACCAATTTAAATTTAGACAGCACAGGTAGCTAATGGCAAACGGCTGTATAATTTGTCTGGCCTGTGTCAGATTCCTGGGACAGAGCCTTGCTCTTTCCCCAGTGACAGAAATGCTTTTATTATTCATGGGGGCCCCTCCTGAGTTTATGCTTCTCACAAAAACGGTGACTCACGGTGGGCTCCTAGTCTTCCGAATGGGCACTGGCTGGAAAGATCAACCATCTGATTAAACAGTTGAGGCTTTGAGTCAGGTGGTATCAGCACAACCTCCAGGAAGGGGAGAAGGCTGAGCTCAATCATACAGCCACTGATTCAATCAACCTACATGACCATACCTACGTGATAAAAACTCCATAAAAATTCTGGACATTGGAACGTGAGGTTAGCTTCCTAGGTGGTGAACACAAAAACGTGCCAGAAACGTGATGTGCCCTGATTCCACAGGGAGAGGGCACAGAAGCTCTGCATCCGCAACCCTCCCAGACCCCATCCTATTGTGTCTCCTCATTTGGCTGGTTCCAGTTTGTGTTGTTGATAAGAAAACTGTAATTGTAAGTATAACACTTCCCTAAGTTCTGTGACTTGTTCCAGCAAACATGAAGGGGTCATGGGAACCCCCCAAATTTGTAGCCAGTTGGTCACAAGTACAGGTGGCTTGGGAGACTTACAGCTGGCAAGTGAAATGAGAGCAGTCTTGTTGGGTGTCCTTAACCTGTAGTCTGTACTAACTCCAGATGGTGCCAGAAACGAATGCTGGAATGCACCAGACAGAAAGCAGTGCCGGCCGAGAGCAGGGAGGCAATGACACTTCTAACCCACATTGTCCAGGAGGTCCTGGCCAGTACAATAAAATGCAAGGAAAAAGTACAAATACTGAAAAGATGTAACACTGTCGTGCATAGTATGACCGCATATGAAGAAAATTTAAGAAATCCTACAAACGATGATAATTAGTTAACTGTGGATATTCTTTGACACCACACCAAATCTAATCAACTTGTAGTCTCTTAAAAATGAGCTACAACAGGGGCGCCTGAGTAGCTCAGTGGCTTAAATATCTGACTCAGGCTCGGGTCACGATCTCACGGTTCATGAGTCCGGGCCCCGCATCGAGCTCTGTGCTGACAGCTCGGAGCCTGGAGCCTTGCTTCGGATTCTGTGTCTCCCTCTCTCTCTGCCCCTCCCCCACTCATGCTCTCGTCTCTCAAAAATGAATAAATGTAAAAAAATTTAAAAAAAAAAGATGAGCTGCAGTGTACAACCTCCACCTTTATCAATTAATGAGCTTCTCATATTGTTACATTAAAATCTAACGTTTTATCTGGATCTTTCAGTGGATAATTTTCCCATTAAAGATTTTATAACATCAAGCATTAGTCATGTGGAAAATATTGGTTTTATGAGTTAAAATCTTCTCACAAAGAAACAGCTTTACCAGTTAATTCTGTAGACATTTAATGAAGAAATAATTCCTGTTTTACTAAACAATTACCAAACACAGAAGCAAGAACACAACCCTACACTTTGATACAAGCATCATCACCTTGATAACAAAACTCAGTAAGGATACTGCAAGAAAGGAAAAGCAAAGGCCAGTTTACACATGAACATTCATGTGAAAATCCTAAATGACAACTATACTGAGCAATATGTAAAGAAGAAAATATAGCAAGACTGAGCTGGAGGGGCACCTGGGTGGCTCAGTCGGTTGAGTGTCCAGCTCTTCATTTCGGCTCAGATCGTGATCTCACACTTGTGAGGGTGGAGCCTGCTTTGGATTCTCTCTGCCCCTCTCCTGCTCACCCTCTCTCTCAAAATAAATAAATAAACTTAAAAAAAAAAAAAATTTAAGGCTAAGTCAGAGTTACTCCTGGGTATATAATCAGTCTCTCCTCACAGTCCTGGGGCAGGCAGCATTTCCTGCCCATGGGTCCTATCCCTGTGCTTTAAGAAAATCACCTTTTGCACTGGGGGGAAAGAAAAAAAAGGACTAAGTTGGAGTTTATCCAAGAAATTCAAAATTCAAGTTGCATTTAACATTAAAAGGAATATATATATTCACTACTTTAACAGATTAAGAAAAGATATGTAATCACGTCAATAGATGCAGATAAAGAATATTTGCAAATTAAAAGAATATACACAAGAACTACAAACAACAGAAAAAAACTGAACAAAATTGCTAAAATGCTCGTTTAAGTTTTCATATAGAAGGACTGGATTTCATAAGGAAGGAATACAAAAATATGAAAAAGAACAAGCAGACAAGAAAAGAGTAAAACATACCAAAAACTGAAAAGTAATCAACATTTGTTACAAAAAGTCTTAGCAGGGGCGCCTGGCTGGCTTAGTAGGAGGACTGTCCGACTCCTGATCTAAGAGGGTCGTTGACTTCCGGCCCCACATTCGGTATATAGCTTACTTAAAAAAAAAAAAAAAAAACAGTCCTGGGGCACCTGGGTGGCTCAGTCGGTTGAGCATCCGGCTTTGGCTCAGGTCATGATCTCATGGTTTGTGAGTTTGAGACCCACATCGGGCTCTGTGCTGACAGTTCAGAGACTGGAGCCTGTTTCAGATTCTGCATCTCCCTCTCTCTCTGCTCCTCCCCCACTCGTGCTCTGTCTCTCTCTCTCCAAAATAAATAAATATTTAAAAAAATTAAATTTAAAAAAAAGTCCTGGCAAACTAGGAATTTACAATTTATTTTTACTAAGAAAAAAAATATTGCTGATATTTTTGTTAACATGGAAAATCTAAAAAATCTAAAGAAAATTATTAGAATTAATAAAAAGGTTTAAGGGAGCCTAAGTGGCTCAAGGGATTAAGAGTCCAACTCCTGATCTCCGCTCAGGTCATGATCTCACAGTTAGTGAGTTCAAGCCCCACATCAGGCTCTGTACTGACAGGTACAGAGCCTGTTTGGGATTCTCCATCTCCCTTTCTACCCGTTTCTCTCCCACTGGTACTGTCTCTCTTTCTCTCTCTCAAAATAAATAAATAAACTTTAAAAATAAACAAACAGGCTTAAGAAGTTCCTGAATGCAAAGTCAGTATGTAAAAACCTACTATATTTCCACGTTTCGGCAAGAAAATTTTTAAAATTTTATATACCATAAAATTTCAAATGCCACGTACTGTGGAAATGACTAATTACAGATCTGGGACAGAAAGTGTACAAGCTGATCCTTGACATATTTTATCATGTGATAGAGCAATAACTTCATTTAAGAAACAAGGAAGTGCTTAGAAGCAGAGTATCATTCTGTGGCCCCTAATAAAACAGTCCATCAAGGCAACAATCATAAAGCTGCTGACGTGACAAAACGGGCAAGCAGACAGGAGTCACCTCCTGGAATACACACCACCACCTCTGAAACACTCTTACCCAAAAAGTCACACCTAAGTCTGATCAAGCCTCCAAATCAAATCTGTAATGATGAAGATATGCTTTTATCTGTGCTAATTCATGGCTACTAAGTACCTGAAATGTGGCTAGTGTGACTGAAGGGCTGGATTTAGTGGTTTTAAATTTAAACATTGTTGTGTGGCCAGTGGCTTGGGTACTAGCCAGCACAACTCTAAATCTGCCTATTTACAGGAAACACAGAACACATTGGCACACTGTGGGGATGCAAGGAGCAAAACCCAGACAGTGGGAGATCCACAGAATAAATGCCCTGGCCTCTTCAATCAAGAATGGGGCTAGAAAAAAAAAGAGCCAACAGGTTAAGAAGACTTAAGAGACAGATGAACGAATTACACTGTATGAACTTTCCTGGATTCTGATGCAAACAAACTGCAAGTGACTTGTAAATTTTACGAGACAACTAGAGATGTGACCACCGACTGGATTTGGTGATACTGAGAAGCTGCCTTAACTGAAGAAGATTCCAACTGCACTGAATCTCACAATCAAAATGGTGAAAGAAACAAACACAAATTAGTACATACTGCAGCAGACAACATGAAACTGCAGTGTTTAGGGACGGATACTTTGGAGTAAAACCATAAAGAGCAAGGAAATGGTTACAAAGTCAGGGTCCTGGTTCCCTCTGTTAAGAGGGAGAAGTTGTGATTGGCAGAGGCACATGGAAGGCCTCACCTGGGCTGGAATGTTCTGTTCCTTGACCTGAATGGTGGGTTCATGGGTATTCGTTCAGTTGATAATAACTCATTACTTTGTACTTTTACATTTTATGTACTTTTCTGTATGTGAATTCTGCTCCACATTTAAAGAGAGAAATTATGATTACTAAGTTCTGTTCTGGCATTTTCTCCCTGGGTCACACTCCAGAAAACTATGAAAAATTACCATAAGACCCATGTATTTACTATATTTCTCTGAGGACATCACTCACACGGTATTATTTGTTCAAAACTTCATCAAAGAATGAAAAATATTTACTCTCTATGAAGAATTAGTTTACGTTTTTCTAGGATAGTGCAACTCATAGAAATGTTCTAATTTCTTTATTAAAACTGCTAAAAATTTGAGAACCAAGTTTGTACCTCAAATTCATTAATTATGCAGGACACTATGGCTCATTAAAATTCAAATCTCAAGACCTTCTGAAAGCCCTATAGTTAAATAAAGTTGATCTTTGGACATCATGGGTTTGAACATGTTTGGACAACATGGGTTTGAACTTTGGACATCATGGGTTTATCATACAATATAGTATATCATACACATACAAAATACTGTACGTGTTAATCACCTGTTATCGGTAAGGCTTCTGGTCAACAGTAGGCTACCAGTAGTTAAGTTTTGGGGAGTCAAAAGTTACACATGGATTTTCCACTGTGCAGGGAGCTGCCATCCCTGATGCCCACGTTATTCTAACTGCTCCAGTTTTGTCCCAACCTGGATCTTCAACTCCAAGGTTATCTTCCTCTGATTTCTGAACTACTTACACTTTTCTTTTTCACTGGAAGACTTACATACCTCTTCTAATCCCCCGGAAAATAATGAAGAAGAAACAATCAACTAACCTGTAACGTGGTCATTTTCTGTTGCCTAGGCCAGACGAGTTGCACATCTGAGACCTGCTCCACGCTGAACCTCTTCCGTTTCTGTCCCAAAGCTCCAATGTAAGGCGGTGGCTGGGTCTTTCACACTGACAAGTTCCTGGCTCCAGGAGCTCCTTTCTTATATCACATGAGCAGGCTCATCTGTGGGTAACCAGGATCTGTGAACATAGGAATAAAGCACTTTATTGGTATATTCATACTGCACCTAAAATCTTTTCTCCTCTTGCTAGGAACCAGGAATTCAAGTAGTCTTCATGTCTGTGGGGAATAAGCTTAGGAACTCCCTGAGCCTGCACTGATGGGTTAACAAGGCATAAAGAATTACAAGGCCATAGGATGCTCACACCCAAGATTGGGTAAACAAGATTAGGCGAATAAGGATAGAGAAGGGGGGCTATGGCCCCCAGAATGGAGTAGGGTGGGGGAAGGCCCCCAATACAAAAGTACATGAGGTAAGCAAGATTAGGTATTCAAGGCTAAAGCACCCCCAATTCAGTACTATAGCAGAAAGCTGCTTTCATAGGAAGGAACGGCCAAATTAGGTAAATAGGGCTAGAGCACTGCAGGTGAAGCTGCCCAGAGGGGAGCTAATTAACAAAAGAAAGGTGCCTTGTTAACACTGAGGTTACATGCTATGTCTTATCCCCTAGGCTAGCGAAGATAAACAGACACAGCTTCTCATGTCTGCCATTAACATCTGCCCATCCACCTGTCGCCAGCATTTTGTTTTTTTATCAACCCAACCCCTAAACCCGAATATCTTCAAGAACCCCTTTCCCTCACGTCCATGAGTTAATGTCCACAGTTTCATTGTCTCTTTGTGCACGTCCATCACCATGTTTGTAAGCCTTCTGATCCTAATAAAAACGGAGCAAGGACCCTTAATCGGGGCTCTTGTCTTTTCACGAACATTAGCCATCCCTCCCATTTTAATCCTGCACCCGATTTCTTGCTGGCCAAGAAAGAAGTTTAGACTTAAGAGTTTGCATGGAATACTACGTGGCAATAAGAAAGAATGAAATATGGCCTTTTGTAGCAACGTGGATGAAACTGGAAAGTGTTTGCTAAGGGAAATAAGCCATACAGAGAAAGACAGATACCATATGTTTTCACTCTTACCTGGATCCTAAGAAACTTAACAGAAGACCATGGGGGAGGGGAAAGAAAAAAGAGAGGGAGGGAGCCAAACCATAAAAGACTCTTAAAAACTGAGAACAATCTGAGTGTTGATGGGGGGTGGGAGGGAGGGGGGGGGTGGGTGATGGGTACTGAGGAGGGCACCTGTTGGGATGAGCACTGAGTGTTGTATGGAAACCAATTTGACAATAAATTTCATATTAAAAAAAAAAAAAAGAGTCTACGACAACATCCAGCATGGAGCCCAACACGGGGCTTTAACTCACAACCCTGAGATCCAGACTTGAGCTGAGATCAAGAGTTGGGCACTTCACGTTAAAAAGAAATTTTTAAAAAAGGGGGAGGGGGGGAAACTGGGTGGCTCAGTCAGTTGAGCATCCAACTTCGGCTCAGGTCATGATCTCACAGTCCATGAGTTCGAGCCTCACGTTGGACTCTGTGTTGACAGCTCAGAGCCTAGAGCCTGATTCAGATTCTGTGTCTCCTTTTCTCTCTGCCCCTCCCCCACTCACACTTGGTCTCTCTCTTAAAAATAAATAAACATTAAAAAAAAAATTTTCAGCCAAGTGGCAGCATATAAAAATAATGCACAGAAATTAGTTCCATTCCTATACACCAACAACGAAGCAACAGAAAGAGAAATCAAGGAATGGATCCTATTTACAATTGCACCAAAAACCGTAAAATACCTACGAATAAATCTAACCAAAGCAGTGAGAAATCTACACACTGTAAACTACAGAAAGCTTATGAAAGAAATTGAAGAAGACACAAAAAAATGGAAAAATATTCCATGCTCCTGGATAGGAAGAATATTGTTTAAATGTCAATACTACTCAAAGCAATCTACATATTCAATGCAATTCCTACCAAAATAACACCAGCATTCTTCACAGAGCTACAACAAACAATCCTAAAATTTGTATGGAAGCAGAAAAGACCCCGAATAGCCAAAGCAATCTTGAAACAAGAAAACCACAGCAGAAGACATCACAATCCCAGACTTCAAGCTGTATTACAACGCTGTCATCATCAAGACAGTATGGTACTGGCACAAGAGCAGACACTCAGATCAGTGGAACAGAATAGAGAACCCAGAAATGGACCCACAAACGTATGGCCAACTAATCTTTGACAAAGCAGGAAAGAATATCCAATGGAATAAAGACAGCATCTTCAGCAAATGGTGTTGGGAAACCTGGACAGCGACATGCAGAAGAATGAACCTGGACCACTTTCTTACACCATACCCAAAAATAAACTCAAAATGGATGAAAGACCTAAACATAAGACAGGAAGCCATCAAAATCCTCAAGGAGAAATCAGGCAAAAACTTCTTTGACCTTGGCCGCAACAACTTCTTACTCAACACATCTCCAGAGGCAAGGGAAACAAAAGCAAAAATGAACTATTGGGACCTCATCAAAATAAAAAGCATCTGCACAGCAAAGGAAATAATCAGCAAAACTAAAAGGCAACCAACAGAATGGAAAAGATATTTGCAAACGCCATATCAGATAAAGGGTTAGTAACCAAAATCTATAAAGAACTTATCAAACTCAACACCCAAAAAAACAAATAATCCAGTGAAGAAATGGGCAAAAGACATGAATAGACACTTTTCCAAAGAAGACATCCAGATGGCCAACCGACGCATGAAAAAATGCTCCACACCACTCATCATCAGGGAAATACAAATCAAAACCACAATGAGATACCACCTTACACCTGTCAGAATGGCTAACATTAACAACTCAGGCAACAACCGATGTTGGTAAGGATGCGGAGAAAGAGGATCTCTTTTGCACTGCTGGTGGGAATGCAAACTGGTGCAGCCACTCTGGAAAACAGTATGGAGGTTCCTCAAGAAATTAAAAATAGAACTACCCTATATGACCCAGCAATTGCAGTACTAGGTTATTTATCCAAGGGATACAGGTGTGCTGTTTCGAAGGGACACATGCACCCCAATGTTTACAGCAGCACTATCAATAATAGCTAAAGTACGGAAAGAGCCCAAATGTATATCGATGGATGGATAAAGAAGATGTGGTGTATATATAGACAATGGAGGATTACTCGGCAATCAAAAAGAATGAAATCTTGCCATTTGCAACTATGTGGATGGAACTGGAGGGTATTATGCTAAGCAAAATTAGTCAGAGAAAGACAAATATCATATGACTTCACTCATATGAGGACTTTAAGACACAGAACAGATTAACATATGGGAAGCAAAAATAATATAGAAATAGGGAGGGGGACAAAACATAAGAGACTCTTAAATATGGAGAACAGAGGGTTACTAGAGGGGTTGTGGGAGAGGGGATGGGCTAAATGGATAAGGAGCATTAAGGAATCTACTCCTGAAATCACTGTTGCACTATACGCTAACTAATTCAGATACAAATTAAAAAAAAAAAAAAAAAAAAAAAAAAGATGTGTTAAAAAAAAAGGCACCAAAATGACATTAAACCTCTTTTATAAATAATTTTCTACCATTATTTGCATATTTCAAACTTCACAGATTACAATTACTATAAAATTACTATGGCTTAGTAATTTTAATCTATACATCTCGGATGTTATTTGCAAAGTGCTTAAAACGGTACTTGATACACACAGTAGTGTGTGTGTGTGGGCGTATACATGCACGTATCTATATAACCAATACATACCATGTATGAACATGTGTGTAAATGTATCCTCTCTGTACCTAGCTATATAGATAGATGAGTAGATAATGATATATGTACATCTTTCTTTTTTCTTAATGACAATCCTTACATAAATAAAAGAGTTTGAATTGAGAGTTCTTTGTTCTAGTCTCCATGGGGATGTATTAATCTTTTCGAGGGTATTTCTTGATCCTATTTTTTCCCTAGAAAACGCAAATAAAATGTTCCCTTTCAAGAAAAAATAAATAAACGTTTTTTTTTTTAATGTTTTAAATTTTTTTTTTAAAGTCAATAAATTTAACCATTAAAAAAATTTAGGGGGCCTGGGTGGCTCAGTCAGTTACGTGTCTGACTTCGGCTCAGGTCTGATCTCACGGTTTGTGAGTTTGAGCCCCACCTCAGGATCTGTGCTGACAGCTCGGAGCCTGGAGCTTGCTTCAGATTCTGTGTCTTCATCTCTCTCTGCCCCTCCCCCGGCTCACGCTGTTTCTCTCTCTCTCAAAAATGAGTAAACATTTAAAAAAAAATTTTTTTAAATATAAAAACCCCCGTGTGGCTAAAAAAAAAACATCAACACACACAGCACAAACCAAGAAAATATACCTACAACAAATGTCACTTGCTTCACATTATGCTTTCACTTCATTTCACACAATAAAATTTCTGGCATTGTGACAAATGAAACTAGGTTTCTTATTGAAATCATTTCTTTAAACACAAATTCACAATTTGATTTTAAAATTTCCTTTACAACTGTTGTCAAAGAAAGTTTACTTGCTTTCAGTGAGAACCTATCAAGAGTGGAAAACTTAAGTCAACATGATGTAGACTTACTATAGAAAACAGAGTTGAGAATTTCAGTTCAACAGGGTGTGACAAGCCATCAGTGTGGTAGTTTTAAAGTATTTCTGATGGGGACGCCTGGGTTGCTCAGTCGGTTAAGCATCCAACTCTTGATCTCAGCTCACGTCTTGTTCTCTGGATGTGAGTTCAAGCCCTGTGCTGGGCTCCATGCTGGGCATGAAGCCTACTTACATAAATAAACAAATAAATATATAAAAATAAAAAATCAAACATTTCCGATCATATTTAAGTTTATCATTAAGAAAAATGCAGAGTTAGGTGCCTGGCTGGCCTAGTTGGTGGAGCATGTGACTCTTGATCTTGGGTTGTGAGTTTGAGCCCAAGACTGGGTGTAGACATTACTTAAAAATAAAATCTTTTAAAAAAAAAAAAAAAAAAAAAAAAAAAGGAGGGGCAAGTGGGTGGCTCAGTTAAGCCTCCAACTTTGGCTCAGGTCATGATCTCAGGGTTCATGGGATTGAGCCCCATGTCAGGCTCTGTACGGACAGCTCAGAGTCTGAAGCCTGCCTCAGAATCGGTCTCCCTCTCTCCTTCTCTGCTCCTCCCCTATTTGTGCTCTGTCTCTCTCATTTGAGAGAGAGAGAGACAGAGTGTGAGCCGGGGAGGGACAGAGAGAGAGGGAGACACAGAATCCAAAGCAGGTGCCAGGCTGTGAGATGTCAGCACAAAGCCCCACCTAGGGCTGGGAACCCACGAGCCGTGAGATCATGACCTAAGCTGAAGTTGGACACTCAACCAATCAGGAGCCCCTATAAACAAACATTCTTTTAAAAAAAGGTTTAAAAAAAGGGAGATCCAACCTTACTCTAAACAAATGTTTTGAAAGTTGGCCCCTCAGGGAGAAGTTCTTCTCTGAACTTTTATATTTGGCACCACACGTCCTCTCAGCAAATGAAGCCTATGCCCTTCACTGTACAATTTGGCCCGATTTAACTTCAGCGGTTTTGTCGTGTACCTGGGCAGTTTCCCGCATCACACTGCAGCTCTCCCTGTGACAGCTCTCAGGTTTATCTTCAGAAGGAAGGCACAACCTTCGTCATCATCCCACAGTTCCACTTAGCATCAAGTTCTAAAGGAAATTCAGGGGGAAAATGGAGAATAAAAAGTGTTGACTTAATTACTTTGTGACAGACGTTTTAAACATCACCGTGCCTTTTTTTTAATGCATCCCGCACCCATCACAGACAGTGATAAGGCACAGAGAGGTTCAGCAAGTTGCCCAACATGGATGACACGCCTAGGAAGTGGCAAATCTGGGCCGCTGGTCCCCTCAGTGCCCCTCAGACCTGCAGTCACAGCCCCCCGCTCCCCAAAACGCTGGAGGGAGAGCTGGACAAAGGCCCCCAGAGTCTCTGTTCAGATTTCCAGTACAGGTGCCATGCAGTCCACTCGCTGTCCAGAAATAAGGACACCAGGGCAGAGTAAGGAGGAAAACAAAAGAAGTTCTCAGAGGCCCGCTGAAAACACTGAGGGCCTGGAACAAAATAGCTCCCGTTGAAGAAACGTATCTGTGATAAACTGAAATGGCTGCGAACAGCATACTCCCAATTTGTTTTTTTAAGCAAACATAAATAACGTGTACCAAAAGTAGACACGCGTGTACGGACTAGAAGAAATGTACTAAAATGCTAACAGTCACTATCTCCTGGCGATGAGATCATGGAAGATTTTCCCTTGAGTCTGTGGGTCCAGATGCTCCAGACTGACTGCAGTGAACACATTCTAAATCCATAACAGAAAAAAAGTATAAACATTATTTTTCAAAATCTTAAGGTCCCTAATCCAAGAGCACAGCCGGCAAGCCGAGCACTACACGGATGAAACAAGCAGTAAGTGATTAAAATAAACAGAAATATGTTTTAATGACAGCAAAAAGCATCAGAGCTAGGGGAAAAACATTTCTTTTCACCCCCTCACTTTCAGCCGATAAACGTGAGGCCCAGAAATCGCGGGTGGACCAAATTCGGCCCTAAGAACTTCGGGCCATTGTTGTCGCGGCCACGGCGGCCACTTATGGTCGGCCAGAAACTGCCTGGGGTTGGGGTTTGGCCCGGAGGGTTGTTCTGTAGCCGCGAAGCCTTTGCAAACAATCCTACTGATCCAGGCGGGGCTGGGCGGATGAAGCCGGGCTACAGGGGCCCAGACAAGAAGTCCCCTCGCCGCCCGACGCCTCAAGGACCAGCTCTGGGCTCAGGCCGGGACCACCCACGCAGCCCCCCGCGTCCGGGGACCCAGGCGGGGAGGCACGGCCCTCACAACCCCAGCGGAAAGCCCCCCCCTTCCCCCCCCCCCCCCCCCCCGGCAAGTAAGAGCCCAGAGGCCCGGGGCCGGCGGCGTCCCCGCGGCGGCCCCGGCCCCGCGCCCCTGCACTCACCCGGCGCCCCGCCGCGCTGCCTGCGAACCCCGAGCCCCGCGCCGACGCCCACAGGCCTCCAAGCCTGCGGCCCAGACACGACCGCCGAGTCCTTCCCGCGAGCCCCGCCACACGTAACCCCAACGGCCGGCCCGGACCCCGCAAAAACCCGGCACCGACCGCAGGCCTCAGTCTTCGGACGCGCAGGCCCGGGAACCACGTGACCCGCCCCGCGCGCCCCCTCCCCCCCCCAGACTCACCGACGCCCCGCCCCCCGCCCGCACGCGCCCCGGGCCACGACCCGCTGGCCTCCGTGCTGAGCCAGCGGGCCCACGAAATCCCGACCGGGCTGCGGCGGGGCCCGGGGCCGCGCACGGGTACGCGGGCGCGCGCGCGGAGACGCCCACACTCGCCTCTCGCTTGGCGACGAAGGACAAAGAGAAGGGGCGCAACCCGAAAGCGTCGGTGGCCGTGCGAGTGCGAGTACGCGTGCGCGAGAGAAAGACGCCTTTGTTTTTTCTTTTTTCTTTTTTTTTTTTTTCGGTCGGCTTCACTCAAGGAAGGGGCCTTTGTACTACATTTCCCAGAAGGCTCCGCGGCACGTAGGCGCCCGGCCGTCTGAGGAGCGCTGGTTGCCTAGAGACGCGAGGGCGACCGCTCGCCCAGGACCGAGTTGCGTGAACACGCTTTTGGGAAAAACGTAAAAGATCTCGATTTAGGCGGCGCTTAGGTGGCCCACTCGGTTATGCGTCTGACTGAGGCTCAGTCATGATCTCACGGTCCGTGAGTTCGACGCTCGCATCGGGCTCTGTGCTGACAGCTCGGAACCTAGAGCCTGCTTCGGATTCTGGGTCTCCCTCTCTCTCTGCCCCTCCCCTGCTCACGCTCTGTCTCTCTCGGTCTCAAAAAGAAACAAAAACATTATAAAAAAAAAAAAAAAGATTACGATTTGAAACACTGGGAACCCAAATCTATCAATACGTTAAAAAAGAAGAGACAATTGGTTTAAGAATCCAACTGAGGAAATAAAAAAAATTTATCCATACGTTTATATTAAGTAGATAGGAATTAACAAAAAAATAAAGCTGATCCATAATTCAAGTGATGTGGGGAAAGTTCTAAATAAGTCACTATCCTTACAGAGAGAAGGAAAGGATGATAAAAAGAGAACAACCACAGACATACAGGAAATTGAATGAGAATCCTCTCTATGCTAAGAAATTTGAAATTAAATGATTCTCCTGGGATGGATGTGTCAAATTCAACTCAAGAAAGGAGAAAAACACATCATGGATAAAAATGAGGACAATTTGGCAGAGATTATCTGCCAAAAAGCACCAATCATTGACTTTCTGGGGAATTCTTTCAAACATCCAGTGATTACAGAATTCTTACACATAAAAATTTCCAGAGGAAATAGAAGAAGGAACTGTTTCTATTTATTAGGCAGCATAAAGACACCAAAATCCACATGTATGACTTGAAAAGGAAGCTCAGACAAAACTTGGTTATGACTACCCATGCAAAAATACTAAGAGGGGATCCTGGGTGGCTCAGTTGGTTGGGCATCTGACTCTTGATTTTGACTCCCGTCACGATCGCCCGGGTCGTGGGATCAAGCCCCATGTCTGGCTCTGCACTGCCGGTGCGGAGCCTCCTTGGGATTCTCTCTCCCTCTCTAACTTCCCCTCCCCTGCATACATGCTCTTTCTCTCTAAATATAAATAAACATTTTACAATTACATTCCAGAGTTTTAAAAAATAAATTAGAGGGGCACCTGTGTGGCTCAGTCGGTTGAGCGTCCAACTCTTGATTTCGGCTCAGGTCGTGAGCCCAGGGTCATGGCATTGAGCCCTGCATGGGGCTCCATGTCAGGCTTTGTGCTGAGTCTGGAGCCTGCTTAAGAGTCTTTGTCTCCATCTGCCCCTCCCCCTTCCCCCTCAAAAAAGAATAAAAGAAGAACAAATTAGAAAAAATTGTTAGCTGCTTTAACATAATTTTAAAAATAGACAATAACCATAAAGCTAGTATGCTGTTTAATGTTGGAACATCAGGAGGAGTTAGTGGCGAGATATGAATAGTTAAGATCAAGATTTTAAAAACTGGACTAATATTTGAAATGCGGAACATACAGGTAACGTGTCTGCTGAAGTGTATATATTTCCACACAATTTGGGGTTTTGTTTCATAGACTGTCGATTATCCTTTGCCCATTTTTCTGTCAGGTTATCTTTTTCTACTAGATTCATGGAGTTGAATGTATATTGTTTACAAATCCTCAATATGCAACATGTTTTAATTTTTTTGTTTAATTCATTGTCTTTGAACTTAGATTATCAACATGTTGGTCCCTTGGATTTTAGTTTTGACATTATAAAATGTAGGTTTTCTTTTATGGGTTCCTTATGTGTCTCGTTGAGAAATCTTTCTCTTGAAAGAGAAAACAAAAAGAAATATTTCTCCATTTTGTTAACGTAAAATATTTCCTTGTATTAATTATCTTCTAACAGTTTCAGCATTTTGGCTTGACACTTAAGTTTTAATCTTTCTGGAGTTGTGTGTATGCGTATAGTGCGAAGTATTGATCTCATTTCATTTTGTTGCCCTATGGGAAGCTAATTTCCTGACTCCAAGGGTATTCGTTTGCTAGTGATAGAGCAGGCAGTTAGCTGGTGGTGGCAAGGGTGGTGAGAAACAGGTGACACATTAGAAGCCGAGGGCACAACATCCTTTGTGGTTTTCAACATCTTGGCCTTGTGGCTTCTAACACCCCGGGAGCTGACAGACCAAGAGCCACAGGTGCAAAACACGTGCTCTCCTCTTCAACTTCTGCCCAGCATGACCCCCCCCCCCCACCCCGGGTTTATTATAGTTCACACATTTGGCGGTTTCAGCCCCCCTCCCACCTCGCCTCCCCGTGGGGAAAGATGGCCATGACAGTTCCAGCAAGAACCTTGTAGGAGCCAGAACTCCCCCTCCCAGGGGAGGGGAACAACCTCAGTCGGAGACTGCCCTACCTGTGACCCGTCACCAATACAAAACTTCAGTGCAGGTGCCACCCTGGACCTGCCCGCCCTCCCTTCCCGAGAGTGGCCTGTCCTCAGCAAGCTGCTTTGTGCTTGATCCCTTCCTTCTGGCCCTCTTTATTTGAGCAGGATCCCCACGCAAATGTTTTGAGGGGAATCCAAGAACCAAGACTCCACAGACACAACACAGACCCTCTCAGCAGTAGCACGGGGGCTGCCACAACAAATACCACAGGGTGGGACGAACAACAGAAATCTCGTGTGTCAAGATTCTGGACGTGAAAAGTCCAAGACTAAGGTGTTGGCAGGTTTGGTTTCTTCCAAAGACTCCGTCCTTGGCCTGCAGGTGGCTGTGTCCTCACATGGCTGTCCCTCCGTGTGTGTCTGTGTCCTAATCGCCTTTCTTACAAGGACACCAGTCATTTCCAGATTGGGGTCATCTATATGACTGAGTTGTACCTGAATTTCCTCTTTAAAGCCCCTGTTTCCAAATACAGTCACTTCCTGAGGTGCTGGGGGTTGGACTCTAACATAAGAATTTGAAAGGGGGGCGCAATTCAGCCCATAACACCAAGTATCAAACAACCCATTCTTTCTTCAATACTTACAAATTAATTTCTTTTATATCCCAACTTCCTATATGCCCAAGTTACCCTTTCTGGAATATTTTCTGTTCCACCTGCCTATTAGTCTATCACTGTGTGAGTACCACAATGTTTTCATATTCTAGCTTAAAAAAACCTCCTGTATCTGGAAGGGAAACTATTCTATCTGTGCTTGTTCTTGATGATCTTGCATAGTTGGAGACCAGTAAACTTTCCTGTAAACGATAGAATCTGTCCCATTTCAAGAAAGAAAATTCTTTTATTGTTCTCATTGGAATTTTATTAAATGTATATTTTGCAAGAATTAATATTTTCATTATACTGACTTGACTCTATCAATATAGTATATCTTTGGGGTGCCTGGGTGGCTCAGTTGGTTAAGCGTCTGACTTTGGCCCAGGTCATGATCTTGCCACTTGTGAGTTCGAGCCCCGGGTAGGTCTCTGTGCTGACAGCACAGAGCCTAGAGCCTGCTTCAGATTCTGTGTTTCCCTCTCTCTCTACCCCTCCCCACTCACAGTCTGTCTGTCTGTCTCTCTCTCTCTCTCAAAAATAAATAAAAATTAAAAAAAAAATTTTTTAACATAGTGTATCTTTGAAATTTTCAGTTCTTTTTTTAGATGTTTTTTTATTTTTGAGATAGAGAGAGCAGAAGCAGGGAGGGGCAGAGAGAGAGGGAGAGAAAGAAACCAAGCAGGCTCCATGCTTTTGTCAGCACAGAGCCTGATGTGGGCTCGAACCAACAAACTGTGGGATGATGACCTGAGCCAAAATCAAGACCCGGACCCTTAACTGACTGAGCCACCCAGGCACCCTAAATTTTTTCAGTTCTTTTATGAATGTTATTGTTTTATTCATAAATTCTGCTTCTGTAAGTTTTTAAGAGACTTATTCCTAGATAGTTTTCATTTTATTTTATTTTTTTAGTTTATTTCTTTATTTTGAGAGAGATGGTGAGTTGGGAGGGGCAGAGAGAGAGAGGGAGAGAATCCCAAGCAGACTCTGCCCTGTCAGCACAGAGCCTGACTTGGGGCTCAAACTCACACAACTTCAAGATTGTAACCTGAGGCCAAAACCAAGATTTGGAGGCTTAACCAACTGAGCCATGCAGACACCCTGATAGTTTTCATTTTATTTTTTTTTTAATTTTTTTTAACATTTATTTATTTTTGAGACAGAGAGAGACAGAGCATGAACAGGGGAGGGGCAGAGAGAGAGGGAGACACAGAATCGGAACCAGGCTCCAGGCTCTGAGCCATCAGCCCAGAGCCCGACGTGGGGCTCGAACTCACGGACCGCGAGATCGTGACCTGAGCCGAAGTCGGACACTCAACCGACTGAGCCACCCAGGCGCCCCATCATTTTTAATTCAACATTGTACCAGATGTATTCCTAAGAAGCTTCTCAATCCTAATGATATAATGAAGTTTTTTTCCCCTAGTGTATTTTCTTACTTGCTATTAAATACACTATGGACTGAATATTTGTGTTCTTTCAAAATTCCTTTGTTGAAATCACAACCCAGGGTGGCTATATTTGGAGATGGACATCTAAGGAAATTAAGGTTAAATGAGGCTGTCTTCATCTTGCACACCCAAAATACAATAGCAGAGCACACACAGAAAAACCGCTACAGATACTCATATTCGAAACCGGGGACAACAGTCCCCACCCCGCGGTCATTGGTCTACAGAAATGCCTAAATCCTACTAAATACGGGTTACCAGCTCGCCCTTTAGGGTTTGGTCCTGTTCTCTTGGAGTTCTTCCTAGCTCTTGGCTGCGCCCTCTGGACCTTGATTCTGCCATCTGAGTCATCCTTCCTTATTAATAAAAACTGATCCATGTTTGCAAGAAGAAATCCTTCTCAGTCTCTTCTTGGCAGTCCTAAGAGCTCCTTTTTTTTTTTTTTTTTCAACATTTATTTATTTTTGGGACAGAGAGAGACAGAGCATGAACGGGGGAGGGGCAGAGAGAGAGGGAGACACAGAATCGGAAACAGGCTCCAGGCTCTGAGCCATCAGCCCAGAGCCCGACGCGGGGCTCGAACTCACGGGCCCGCGAGATCGTGACCTGGCTGAAGTCGGACGCTTAACCGACTGCGCCACCCAGGCGCCCCAGAGCTCCTTTTATTTTGCATAGGGTTTGTCCTTTTTAGTCAAAGTTGATATTGCTGTTTAAAACTTTGTGGTTTGGGGGCACTTGGGTGGCTCAGTCATTTAAGCGTCCAACTTCAGCTCAGGTTACAATCTCATGGTTCATGGGTTCAAGCCCCACGTCGAGCTCTGTGCTTACAGCTCAGAGCCTGGATCCTGCTTTGGATTCTGTGTCGCCGTCTCTCTCTCTCTCTGCTCCTCCCCTGCTCATGCTCTGTCTCTCTCTCAAAAATAAATAAACATTCAAAAATTAAAACTTATTGTGTGCATGTATGTATTTATATCACTTTTCAGATTACAATTTGATTTTTCTCCCATTTTCTTTTTCGCTGTGAACACTACAATTAGTCATACCATAATTTTATCCTGTATTTTTCCACTAACTTTGCAATTTTACCTTTTTTTTTTTTTTGGTTTGTTTTTAACTAGACATTCATGAATCTCACGACAACTCTTTGGTTAGCATGTCTCCAACTCAAGTAATGGAAAATACTCTTGGGAATTGAAGTTGTAATAAAATTTTCTTCAAAATGATTTTCTACCAGATTTGCAAGCAGGTTCTTAGAACTCACCAGCTGATGCTATGGCTTATCTCATTGAAGGCTTGACTTCTATTCTTAAAAAGAGGAGCTCCCAAATTTCTGTTGTTTTTTTTAATGTTTATTTATTTATTTAGAGAGAGAGAGGCAGAGAGAGAATCCCAAGCAGTCTCCACAATCAGCTCAGAGCTGGACATGGGGCTCAATCCCATAAACCCATGAGATCATGACCTGAGCTGAAATCAAGAGTCAGATGCTTAACCAACTGAGCCACCCAGGCACCGCCTACTCCCCCCACCCCCATTTCTGTTTTAGGAGTATTTTCGTAGAGAAGGAGTTTGGTAATTATAAATATGCATTGTTGCAGGGGATACATAGGAAGTGGGAGCGGGGACATTGTGGGCTTTTTATGTATCAATTAGGCAAAAGCCACATCCCCAGGTATTCCATTTGAGGGCATTAGGTATGCCAGGGCAAAGGCAATATTGAGAAGGTCTGACTTTATCTAAAAAGTCTCCTTGGGGCAGCTGCAGGCTTAGTCAGTTAAGCGTCCGACTTCGGCTCAGATCATGATCTCACGGCTCATGGGTTCGAGCCCCCTCATCGGGCTTTGTGCTGACAGCTCAGATCCTGGAGCCTGCTTCGGATTCTGTGTCTCCCTCTCTCTCTGCCCTTCCCCTGCTCATGCTCTGTCTCTTTCTCTCTAAAAAATAAAATTTAAAAAGCCTCCTTTCCCCATGTTCCCATAACACTCTCCCCATATTCCTTCAAGTGCTCAGCAACAACCTATGACTTTGGACTCTGTTAATACTCTCCCCAAGGGCCCTTCAGGGTTTCACTACTATTTTCCTCTAGAGTCTTCCAGATTCTGCTGACCACCCAGTGCCAAGGCCAGTAGCACCCCACTTGTAGACCAAATTTCTATTCTAATCACAACTGCTACCTAAAATATCACCCTCAAAACCCTAGCACACATAACAACAAAGATGTTATTCTCTCTCACGGTTCTGTTGGTCAGGAATTCCAGAAAGGTTTGGCCAGGCAGTTTCTGGCTCAGGATGTCGCATGCAAAGCTGTTTGGTGGCTGGAGCTGGGAAGATGGCATTGACGAATACGGCATCTCTCTCTTCATGTGGCCTCAGGGCCGGTCTACGCTGTTTCTCTTTATGGACTCTCAGGGGTACCCCTAGCATCACAGCCTGAAGGACTGCTCACGTGGCAGCCCAGAGCTTCAAGAACAAGTACTCCAGGCAGGACAGCAGAAGCTGCATTGCCTTTCCGGGGTGTGTGTGTGTGTGTGTGTGTGTGTGTGTGTGTGTGTGTGTGTGTAGGGAGCACGCAGCAGCCCTCCACCACATTCTGGTGGCTACGGCGACCACCAGCAAACAGAACTCTCGGTGGGAGGGGTGGCTCGGCCACACTGTAGAAGAGGAGGTGAGAAGGGGCTGGCTCTTGGCTACACCCATCTTTGGAAAGCAAAATCTACCACATATGTAAAAAATGTCCAATTATCAGTAATTTCACATAATTCGGCCTAAATGGACATATACTGATGTGTACATGGGAAAGCTCGGATTCCATTTTATTCAGAGAGGTTTCATCTATCAGACCAGCCTACAATATGTTTTTCTGTGGTCTCTATCCAGATTTGGTGTGAAGTTTATACTAGGATTGTAAAATGAATTTAGGAGTGATCTATCCTTTAAATTTTTCTAATACTGGGGTGCCTGGGTGGCTCAGTTGGTTAAGCATCTGAGTCTTGATTTCAGTTCAGGTCATGATCTCACGGTTCATGAGTTCAATCTGTGCGTTGGGATCTGTACTGACAGCATGGAGTCTGCTTGGGATTGTCTCTCCCTTTCTGCCCCTCCCTTGCTCATGCGCTCTCTCAAAATAAACGAACACTAAAAAATAAAATAAAATTTTCTCATACCGTTGTATAACACAATGATGATCAAGTCCGTCAATGTTTTGTACAGTTTTACTGTTCAGTAATCTAAGCTTGCTACATTTCATTGAGGAACATTTTAACTACAATGCAATTTCCTTATTTGTTACTGACTTAGTAAGTCTTGCTTTTTCAGCTTGGTCAATTTTGGCGATGCAAGAAAATGGAGAAATTTGCAAGAAAATGGAGAAATTTTATCTAATTTTTCATATTTAGTGGCACATGGTTACCCTTAGTATTCTCCTATAATTTTTTTTAAATTTTTTTTAACGTTTATTTATTTTTGAGACAGAGAGAGACAGAGCATGAACGGGGGAGGGTCAGAGAGAGAGGGAGACACAGAATCCGAAACAGGCTCCAGGCTCTGAGCTGTCGGCACAGAGCCCGACGCGGGGCTCGAACTCATGAACCGCGAGATCGTGACCTGAGCTGAAGTCGGCCGCTTAACCGACTGAGCCACCCAGGCGCCCCTCTCCTATAATTTTAAAAAATATGAATTATCTGTATTTATGTCCTCTTTTCATCTAACATTAGTTACAAGTTCTCAAGTTCTTTCTCATGAATGTTCATGACTCTGTCATCCAATCTGAGAAACAAGAAATTACAAGGAATTTGCAGCTTCTATTTGCTGCTCCTCTGCACAGGAGAGGAGCTTTCTTTCTTTTCTGGTTCATCATTTTATCACAGATTACATGCCTGCCTAAATAATATGTAATTCCATTTCACTTTAATTTGGCCTTCAACAATGGGATTCTGCATAGCCTTCTGAGAGTGACTTTTATCACTCAGTATTATGTATCTAATACTTGGACATGTGGTTTATGCAGTTGTAGTTTGTGTCATAGTACTTAATATTCCATTGACTGTATATAATATTCATTCCCCTTTTACATCTTTAATAGACTTATTTCGATTGAAACTTTTATTGAGACAATTGTAAATTCTCCTGCAGTGTAAAAAATAATAGAAAGAAATCCCTTACAGACTTAGCCCAGTTTACCCCAATGTTACCATTTTGCAAAACTATAGTGTATCACAGTCAGAATACTGGCATTAATATGGCCCACAGTACTCATCAAGATTTCTCCAGTTTCACTTACACCCGTGTTTATGTATTAGGTTCTACTCAGTTTCACACCTGTGTAGGTTAATGTATCCATATTCACAGTCATGATACTGAACAGTTCCAACACCACAAGTTTTTTTTTTTACATGTTGTGTTTTAATATATTTTTTAATGGATTCATTTTATTAAATCACATTTTGTAAAGTTTCTGGTATGCAAAAAATAGCATTGATTTGGATATATTGACCTGATCTGATGAATCATTTTTTTTATTATTTAGAAATTATTTGATACTGATGCAAAGTTTTAAAAATCACATAATTATAGAATTCACAGAATAGTGAAGAATTCCTAAATACATTTTACCTATATTCCCCAAATGTTAACATTTTACCATGTCTGCTTTCTCTATGTAAGAACATATTTTTCTGACAGACATAATTCCTCTACACTCCTGAACTCTTCAGTGAGTATTTCCAAGAAAGTCATTCCATTATCTAACCACAGTAAGTTATCAAATTGAGAAATCGAACATAAATGCAGTTCTATTATCAACTACACAAAACTTGTTCAAATTCCATCAGTAGTCCTAATAAAGTCCAAGAGACAAAACGTAGCTTCAGTATCCCTGCTTGCTCACTCTCTCTCTCTCTCAAGATAAATTAAAAAAAAAAAAAAAAAAAAAACAACCTTAAAAAAAAAGATAATCATTGTCTTTTTTAAAGTTTATTTATTTTGGGAGAAAGGGAGAGAGAGAGCAGGGGAGGGGCAGAGAGAGAGAAAGAGAGAACCTCACGTAAGCTCCAGGTTATCAGCACAGAGCCCCATCCAAGGCTCTATCCCTTGAACCATGAGATGATGACCTCAGCCAAAATCAAGAGTTGGATGCTCAACCGACTGAGCCACTCAGGTGTCCCAAAGATAATCATGTTTAAGTGAGGTCATTGGGATGGGCCCTAAGCCTATATGACTGGTATCCATATAAAAAAGGAGAAATCTGGACACAAATATAGACACACACAGGGAGAAAATGATGTGAAGAGGCAAAGGAATGGACAAGCCAAAGAGCGCAGCTAGCAACAAGATTCTTCTTTCTCAGCATCAGAGAGAACAACTCTGTGGCACCTCGTTTTCAGACTTCTGACCTCTGGACCCATAACACAGCAAGTGTCTGTTGTTTAAATCACTCATTTTGAAGGACTTTGTTATGGCAACCTAGCAAATGAATAAAGGTCTCTGCACTGGAAAGCAGGGTGCTGCTGCAGCAAATACCTTAAAACATGGAAGCAGGGCACCTGGGTGGCTCAGTCAGTTAAGCATCTGACTTCAGCTCAGGTCATGATCTCACAGGTGGTGAATTCAAGCCCGGCATCAGGTCAGCTTGGGCTCTGCACTCTCTCTCCCTCTGTATCTGGTGGGATTCCCTCTCTCTCTCTGCCCCTCTCTCACTCGCACGCTCTCATAAAAAATAATTATATATTTTAATGTGAAAGTAGCTTTGGATTTGGCAGAGGATGGCACCTGGTACGAAAAACCTGGACTGCCTTCTGAAGACGCTGTTGGTAGAAACGTGGAAGTCCAAGGTACTTCTGGTGTCAGGTAACAGTGAGGAACATGGTACTAGAAATTGGAGAAGAAATGGTTTTTGTAATGAAGTGACAGAGAACGTGGCTAGATTGTGTTCTAGTGTGTTGTCAAAAGCAGAACTTAGAAACAATGAACTGGAATGCTTAGCGGAAGAGATTTCTAAGCAGAGCGTTAAAGACCTGGCCCGACTTCTTCCTGCTAATAGTACAATTTGGGAGGACAGAGGTACACTGAAGAACCAATTGTTAAACAAATTTGGAAGACCCTCAATTTACCCATCCTGCAAAAAAATGCAAAAGCACGCTCTGGAGAGAACAAGGATGTGGCAGAACAGCAGAGATATTAGGTGTGGGACTAAATCCATCAACCGACTCAGCAGAAATGTTACCAGCTTGGACTGATGGGGACAGAGACGGGTTGAAATGAAGGAAAGTCGTTGGATGTCTGGGGTTCTGCAGGCAGAAAAACAGGCTGATAGAGCCATCTAGATGTGCACACAGGTCAGAACGACCTCGAGGGCAGAACCACCTCCTCGGTCCCAGAGGGTGAAGCCACCTTTTCAATTCCAGAGGCGGGGCCGCCATCCAGGATGAGAAGCAGGGCCACCACCCCAGTGGGCTCAGAAGACAGAGCATTCAGCCAAGGAGAATTATTCTCAGGCCTTAAAATCTAATGGAATTTGCCCTATTTTGGACTTGCTTAGGCCTCACAACTCCTTTTCCTGACTTCTCCCTTTTGGGATGGGAAGGTCTATCTTGTGCCTGTCTGATCACTGTACGTTGGAAGCTGAGAACTTGTCTGATTTCACGTTCCCAAATGGAGAGAAATGTTGCCTCGGGACAAAGCTACCCCAAGTCTCACACACATCTGATTTAGATGGTGTTTAGAGGAGTCTTTCAAGTTGAGCTCCCTTGCTTGCTGGGTGAATTAAGCCTTCAGGGGGTTTGGGGCTGGGGGGAATGTACTTTGCATATGAAAAGAACACGGATTTGGTGAGGGGGAGCAAGAGGGCAAACTTATGGTTTGAATTGCGTCCATTCAAGAAAGACGTATTGGATTCTTAGCCTCCAGTACCTCAGGATGTGAAGTTAATTAGCAATAGTTTCTTTATGGAAATAATCACGTGAAAATTAGATAACAAGGGTGAGACTTAAGCCAATGACTGGGATCCTTATGAGAACAGATTTGGGCACAGAACTGGTAGTATTGAGCCCTGGGGTGTTGGCAGAATAAACCTGCTCTTGCGAGGTTTTCTCTTCCACTTTTCCAGGGAGGGAAAGGGGCCCTACATCAGGAGTTGGCAGGTTTCCTGGGCAACAGTATCTGTCACAGCTCTGCCATTGTAGTTAGTGCAAAAGCCGCCAGACAACACACAAACGATTAGGCCTGGCAGTGTTCCAACAAAACTTGATTTATGGATGCTGAAATTTGAATTTCAAATAATTTTTTCAATTCATGAAGTAGTTTTGATCTTTTTGCAGCCATTTAAAAACATAAAGACTTCTTGGCTTGCCAGCCATACAAATACAGCCATACAAATACATACAGCCATAAAAATACATTTAAAAACATAAAGACTTCTTGGCTTGCCAGCCATACAAATGCAGGCAGCAAGCTGCATGTGACGGGTGAGCTGTAAGCTTCCAACATCCAAGCTACGTATTTCTAGAGCCTCTAGTGACGTCTGCCAGGAGTTTGCTAGACCGAGTCCTCAGGCTCCTGTCAGCTATCAATACACGAAATCATCAAGAGACAACTTTTTCTAGACCAATACTTGTTTACATAAGGGATCAGCGAGCACGTGAAATGGACGGCTTACTTCAGCAAGACAAATGTCACAGTTAATACTCTTCCTTGAGAAGAGATTTCAGGGCTTCACGTCTGTCACTGCTTAAGGGCTAGTATGACCAGGAGTAGCCACCCCACCCCGTCTATTTCTTCATAAATTAAAAACTCTTCTTTGGCAACAGTCCCTCAGTGTTCCCAAAATCTAATCATCAGGGGTTACAAGGTTCTTGGTGTCCACAAGGACACTATTTCATACTATGGGCTAACAGGTTTCCATACTGGAATGTAAACAGAATCTGATTTTCTTCTTGACTCAGGAAGAGAGAGAGACCAGACCGCGAGTGGGGGAGGGGCAGAAAGAGAGGGAGGCACAGAATCCGAAGCGGGCTCCGAGCTGTCAGCACAGAGCCTGAAGTGGGCCTCAAACCACAAACCGTGAGATCATGACCTGAGCTGAAGTCGGACGCTTAACCAACTGGGCCACCCAGGCACCCCAGAAATTCACTCGCCTTGAGGCGCCCAGGTGGCTCAGTCGGTTAAACATCTGTCCGACTCTTGATTTCGGCTCAGGTCATCATCTCCTGGTTCGTTGGGTTCAAGCCCCAAGTCCGGGTCTGCGCTGAGTGTGGAGCCTGCTTGGGATTCTGTCTTCCTGGCTCTCTGCCCCTCCCCCACTCACAATCTCTCACTCTCTCAAGATAAATAAATATTGAAGAAAAGAAATAGGGCATCTGGGTGGCTCAGTCAGTTGAGTGTCTGACTTCGGCTCAGGTCGTGATCTCTCGGTTCCTGAGCTCAAGCTCCATGTCAGGCTCTGCACTGGCACTGTGGAGACTCCCTGGGATTCTTGCTCTTTCCTCTCTTCTGCCCCTCCCCACTTGCGCTTCTGCTCTCTCTCAAAATGAATGAATAAACTTAAAAAAAAAAAATCAACTCTCTTTAACTTTAGCAGAAAAAAACACTTTTACTGGAGAGGAGGAAGCACACAGGCCAGCAAAGCAGATGCAAGGAGAGACAGCACCCAGAGTTATTCTGGGAAACCAGGAGGGCAGGAGGAATTGATGGCCTCAACTCTGGGGCAAGAGTAAGTGAGTTCCCACACTTCCCTTCTGGTTCATGTGACACTGAATCTGAGGCTCAAAATCTAGCAAAGATCCAGCAATGGCCGATGAACAGATGCCCGGAAAGACGCCAACTGGACAACGCACACGAGAGGTGCTTCTGCAGAGAAAACTAGTTGTGCTCTTACCCGTGAACAGACACCGCACTGCTAACATATAATCCACGTTCGTTCCAATGAGTTCTCTTATGCAGCAGCCGCGTAATAACTGCCAGACCCACTTACGTAGATTGGTGAGTGAGTCGACTCCTTTAGGGAGCAGTATCTTTTCATTATTAAAACCCACATTATTTCTGTCATATTGCTAAGAAATGAAGAGACAATACTGATATTTAGCATTTAATATGGAGAATATTGGGGGGATGTTATTCCACAAGCTACCAAATATATGTCTAACAAGTTACGTTAAAAAATAAAATACCAAAAATTTTTAAAAATGCTATTCAGTGTTACTCAGGAAAGTCACACTAAATATCTCTCAACCCTCAGAATATGTTCCTTGCCATTTCCCTCCACTGCTTTATTTACATATCAAAATAAAAATCAACTTTATACTCCACCATGAAAAAATCTACCATTTATAATTGAGGTTTTCTTCAATCTAAAACATAGCTTCAAATCTGGAATGTGACTCTCCACAGATAACATTTTCTATGGGACAATGCTTTTCCAATTTATTAAATTTAGAAGGTTTTAAATATGAATTATCTGAATTTTATCTTCATAATGACACCACCGCATCTGATGTCACTGTTCCTCACTCCTTCAGTTCTTGTCTACAGAGACTTGTAGGACTTACTTCTCAAAGCTTTTGCCCACTCTTCCAAATATGACCGTCTCTCTCGGACTCAATCGGCAGGAGTGTATTTTTAGGACTTCCCGCTTAATGCATCCCACCCATATTATCATTTAGTCTCCTGAGGATCAACTTCTATGAGAGAGTTTCTAACATCTACTTCGCTTCAATTTCTCACTTGTGAGTTTTTCGATGTATACGAAGCCCTGAATTCCAACAGAAGGACTTCCCGCATTCGGAGCATTTCCACGGTTTCTCTCCTGTATGAACTCTCTGATGTTCACTGAGGGACGACTTCTGGGTGAAAGCCTTCCCACATTCACTACATTTAAAAGGTTTCTCTCCTGAATGAGTCTTCTGGTGTATCTGAAGTGAAGCCTTCCTAGGATAGGCTTTCTCACATTCGCTGCATTCGTAGGGCTTCTCTGTTGAGTGAGTCCTCTGGTGTATAATTAGCTGTGATTTCCCACAAAAGGCTCTCTCGCAGAAACTACATTCATAGGGTCTCTCTCCTGTGTGTGTTCTCCTGTGTATAACGAGGTAGGATTTACTGCTGAAAGCCTTCCCACACTCGCTGCACCCGTAGGGCTTCTCCCCTGCATGCGCTCTCAGATGCGCAGTGAGCTGCTCCTTCCTACCGAAGGCTTTCCCGCATTCCCCGCACTGATAAGGATTATTTCCCGTGTGGATTCCCTGGTGAACAACAAGTTGTGTCTTCATATTGAAGGCTTTCCCACAATCACCGCACTGGTAAGGTTTCTCGCCTGTGTGCATCCTGATGTGAACCAGGAGGTAGGACTTGCTCCTAAAGGCTTTCCCACATTCGCTGCACTTATGGGGCTTCACTCCCGTGTGAGTCCTCTGGTGTACAACGAACGGGGACTTCAAACTAAAGGCTTTCCCACACTCGCCACATTCGTAAGGTTTCACTCCTGTGTGGCTTCTCTGGTGCAAAATGAGCTGTGATTTCCAGCTATAGGCTTTCCCACAATCACTGCAGCCGTAAGGTTTCCCTCCCGTGTGAATTTCCTGATGGACGATGAGCTGTGACCTGAAAGAGAAAACTTTCCCGCACTCGCTGCAGGAGTAGGGCTTCTCTCCCGTGTGGACTCTCTGGTGAGCATTGAGGTTTGACTTCGCACTGAACGCCCTTTCACATTTCGTGCATTCGTAAGGCCTCTCTCCCGTATGAATTCTCAGATGGACGATCAGCTGTGATTTACAACGAAAAGCTTTCCCACATTCGTTACACACACAGTTTTTTTCTATACTGTGAGCTCTTTGATGCTTAAGAAAATATGATTCTTCGTATCCATGAAACTTATCAGGATTTTTTCTCAGACAGTTTCTGGTTGGACCTGAGTTTTGTGTCAGACTTCTTCCATGTGTGTTATACTTATGGATTCTCTGTCTTGAAGAAACATGGGTTCTGCTCAGATTAAGTTTTCCAAATGCACTACAAGCATAAGTTCTCTCAACATTTTCAAGCTCATCTGGATTTTTCTGGTACCATTCTTTCCAATCTTCTAAGAAAAAAATACATATATATATTTTTAATCATCACATGTAGCTGATATCAAATTAGTTTTAAAACTGCCACGAAATGAGTCTTTTTTTGATAACAGACCTCAGACACTGGTTCAAAAGAAATACTGGCCAAGTGTACATGCCTTCTTTCTGAGCTGGGGAGCACGAGGAACAACGTCAAACCAAGCCCATTACGGAAATACGGGTGGCAAATTAGCAGTGATTAAAAATGGTTTTTTAAGTTTATTTGTTTTGAGAGAGAGAGAGAGAGAGAGAGAGAACGAGAACATGAGCAGGTGAGCCAGGGAGGGGCAGAGAGAGGGAAAAGAATCCCAAGCAGGCTCTGCACTGTCAGTGCAGAGCCCAACGTGGGGCTCAAATTCATGAACCTCGAGATCACGACCTGAGCCAAAACCAAGGGTCAGACACTTAACCGACTGAGCCACCCAGGTGCCCCCAAAATGGCTTTTAAAACAGAGGCTTACAAAGCTTAGCCTGCACTTAGGAGCCAATGTCATTTATCTGATATCGAAATGTCATTATTACAGATGCTTATTACCCAAAAAGTGAACTGAGACAATACAGAGTAACTAGGGTATAATATTCAGACAGGTACAATGAGACACTAAAAGCCTGAGTTAGCAGGGCTCCTGGGTGGTTGAGTGTCCAGCTTGGGCCCAGGTCATGATCTCACAGTTCATGAGTTGGAGCCCTGTGTCAGACTCTCTGCTGTCAGCGCAGAGCCCATTTCAGATCCTCTGTCCCCCTCTCTTCCTGCCCCTCCCCCACTCACACTCTTTCAAAAATAAATATTTTAAAAAAGTGAAAATTAAAAAAAAATAGAAGATTGAGTCAGCCACACGAAAATTAAAGCAAGAGCATTTCAAACCGAAGGAAAAGCACATACGAAGTTCTTGAGAAGGGAACCTGCTTGGCATAGTTAAGGAACAGAAAAAATGGGGCACCTGGCTGGCTCAGTCAGTAGAGCATGAGACTCTTGATCTCAGGGTTGTGAGTTCAAGCCCCATGTTGCATGTGCTTACTTTAAATAAAAATTAAAAAAAAAAAAAAAAAAGAAATAGAAAAAGGTCAGGATAGTTAAAGCCCACTGAATGAATAGAGTGAGGCAGGAACCAAACAGGCAAGGCTATGACAAAAAGTTTTCATCTTACCAAGGGGTTTTAATTAGAGGACATCTTGATTCGTGTTCTGCTTTTAAGTATATGTATCTCTGAGAGACAGAGAGAGAGTGTGCATGTGGGGGAGGGACAGAGAAAGGGGGAGACACGGAATCCAAAGAAGGCTCTGAGCTGTCAGCACAGAGCCTGATGTGGGGCTCGAACCCACGAACCGTGAGATCATGACTTGAGCCGAAATCAAGAGTTGGATGCTTAACCGACTCACCCTGTTCTTTTTTTTTTTTTCCAGAAAACATTTTTTGAAACATTTTTTGGGGGAGAGAGCATGTGTGAGAGTGGGGGAAGGGCAGAGGGGAGAGGATGGGGGGAGAGAGGGAGAGAGAATCCTCCACATGACACAGGCCTCAATCTCATGACCCTGAGATCATGACCTGAGCTGAAATTGCCAGTTGGACACTTAACGGACTGAGCTACCCAGGCCCCCCTTTCATGTCATGCTTTTAAAAGATGTTTGGCTGTTAAGTAAAAAATGAAGAGAAGGGCTGACAGACCAATGAGAAAGCCGCTGTAGTAAGGCAGGAAGACGTTGATAGTGGCCCAGACTGAACTCTGGAGCTGAGCAAATGTGGAACATACACAGACACAGAACCAAGAAAACCTACCAAAGGACTAGATGGAGGAGAAGCTGAGAAGGGGACGCTTCACTGACTCCAGATTGTAGGCTTGAGAAACGGGGTGCTGCCCTTGCAGGGGGAAAACACTGAGAGACCCATGTTTGGAGGAAAAACGAAGGACTTTGTTTTGAATCTTACTACACTTGAGATACCAAATATCCAAATGAAGACAGTAAGCAGGCACACAGACCACAGGTCAGTGCTCAGTGAAGAGGGGGCTGATCTCCATGCTGTGATGGACAGGACTCCCTGTCCATCCGCTCCAGGGCAGGGGTACCAAAACAGCCCTGGAGCGGATGACACTGAAGGCCGCACAGCGATGAGGCCCAATCACGCCATGGTGAGTGTGATGTCCACACAGGGCGCCTGGAAAGAAGTGGCAGGTGTGGGTCGAGCACTCATCGGGGTACAGCCTCATCATCCCACGACAGCCTCACACCGTGGAATCATCAGGAGCCCTCCTGCTTCCTGAGGACCTCCTGCTAATCCCTCTCTCCCTGTTCACGTGGAAACAATTTGGAGTATGTTTTGTACCTCAAAGCGGGCCCACTAAACTCAAGAATGGGGGGATGGGGTGATAATACCAAGACCAATGGCTAGAAGAGAGGACTTCTCAGGCTTGAAGACATGTCTGGACAATTTTTGGTTGTTGTTACTGGCTTAACAGAATTAGTCAGGGGAAAAAAAAAAAAAACTAACCGGAAACTCGCGAAGTTTTGAAGGGAACCTCAGCCTGATCTGATAACAGCCTATGATTTTTTAGCCCTAACTACCCCCAAATCTGCACCAACAGACACGGGCCATTCTCCCCAAGCCTTATCTCACCAGGGGCTGCACAGGACAAAAAGAGAAGACTGAACAGGGAAATTACACCAATGCCAGGGCAAGAAGTCTTCCTTGAACTTTTTCCCAAGGAGGAGAGTGTGTGACAGACCAGTGATGACTGCCATCCCTCATCCACCCCTCTGGGAAGAGAAGCTTTCACCATAGCTTCCAGTTCCTTCCCCACTACTGCATGTGTCTGGAACAGACCGTCGATCTTTTCACCCCATCACTTCAGATCGTGAGGCCACAGCCACACTTGTCTGCTGATACCACACACATCTCAAGAAATTCTGGACTTGGGACTGGACTCAGGTCCAGGACAAGACACGTACCGCTCCCCGGAGAAGCGATGACCGTGTTTCATGTTCACATTCGCGCATTTAAAGGCGTCCAGGTGGCAAGAAGGGCAGTGTGATGAAAACCCAGAGGCAGGACTCCAGCACACACTGTTCACTACACTCCCAACGGTACTGCCCTCCTCCCGAGCACCAGCCCTGACCAGGGAAGACAGGGTCCACGTGGTGCTCCACCAAGCTCTGCCACCCCGCCCCCGCCCCCCAGCTAGTTCAGACACTGGCATGTCAACTGTAAGAAAACATGCTGGCAGGCTTTGGGAAAAATTCTGGGGACTGATGAGAGGGATTTTCTGGAAAAAACCAGGGCTTATCCACTGACTGTGTCTTCATGTGATGCCCGGCATGAAGGTACCCACCTGGGCAGAAGAAAAGTGTAACATCTGAGGGTGAGAAAAGGGACACACGTGGCACCTTGGTCCCTGACATCACCGACCTTCTGCACTGAGCCACTGTGGAGCTGCCATCCGGTGCCAGACAAGAGTCACTTGAAACTATAAATTCTTTAATGTTTCCTCAGGTTGAATCTGGGATGTAAGATACTTGTGTATTTCCTCAAACTAGTGACAGGGATGTTTATGAAAATAACTACAGCAGGAACAGCTAAAGAAAAGACTAGAGTTCTCAAATATGGCTAAGAATCTGAGCTGTCCACGCCTGGGAAAATACTGATCCTGTCTGGGTGACAACTGAGGACATAGGAGCTATGGAGACACCACCAAAGGTTAAGCTACTAGCAAAAACAGAAGCAGAACTGATATTAGCAAAGGAGAAGGGAGACGGGGCACCCAAGGAGAGCCTGCAGAGCCGGGTCGTGGTAGTTCAAGTGCAACAGCAGCAGTAATCAAAGAGAAGAAGGCACAGAGGAAGCGTTCCTTCCCAGTTCTGCTGCTGAGAACGAGTGAGGAAGCCCGGCTCTCTTATGAGCATTTACAGCCAGGAAGAGACGGCGGAAGAAAGAGGACAAGGATGTCCACAGGATGCTACAACACGGGGGAAAGAAAGCTTAAATCCTCAGAGTGCAAGAGACTTTCAGTCGTTACAATATCGGCAGGAAAGAACAGGTAAATTTGGGAAACTCTGTATGACTCCGAAGGGAAGAGTAAGGAGCCAGGAAATGTAAGGTGACAAAATCACTTAATGACACAGGAGAGTCCGTGGCAGGTTTTGGAATCCTTTTAAGAAAAGTGCCCAAGAAAGCAACAGTTGTAATCAAGGTGACCAGTTTGAGAAAAGGAAGCACTGAAATAACGCAACACGATGATGCTGAGCAAAGGACGAAAAGACTGAGGGCTTTATCTGTGGAAGGAAGAGAGGAAGTACACATAAGGAGAGCAGAGGGCATGAAGTCACACAAAAGGAGAGGAGAGAGGACTGTTCAGAGGCTGGGATGGCTGAGGCGGCCCTGGACCATGGGGGGAAGGAAGCTAACCCAGAAAGCATCTGAGCAGAGTGCAGATAGGAAGGGTGCGCCTGCCCCTCAGAGCTAAGAGACAAAAACCCACACGTGGACAGAGCGATGGTCCCTTCCCTTCCTGAGGAGCTAGCTTGTGGGCCCATCCCGAGTGCCCCCCATGGTTCAAGGGCTTCAAAGGAAAGTTTCTGCACCACACGGCCTAAGTGCAAGCTGTGCTTCACACCCCCACCCACATCTTCCTGGTTCCCACTCACCCACCTGGACAGCTCTGACGGGAAACTTTGGCATTTATTATCCATGGCTCCTCTCCTTGCTCCAACTTGAAGATTAAATCAGGTTTGGTACCATGATACCCTGTTGATGGAAAATCACAGAGGATGTGGGCCGAGCCGCTAGGAACTCAGGGGTCTGGAACTACAAAGTGAAACTGCTCACTTGCACTTGGGGGAAAGATTACAATTAGGAGATGAGGGCCAAATAGGGACTAGGAGCCTTTGACCTCCAAAGTTCAAGCCCATAATCATTAAGTACTTTAGAGACCTCAGGGTAGATAAAAGACAAAAGGATGGCAATTTGTAATTCGTGATCGGAGGTCAACAAAGAAGCTGCACTTACCCACAGACACCAGGTGGCTATAGTTCTCCAGTATCACATCCCTGTACAGGTACTTCTGCGCAGAATCCAGTAACTGCCACTCATCCCAGGTGAACTCCATAGATATATCCTTGAATGACAACAACCCCTGTAATAATATACATCCCATTCAATTGGATGCCACTGCATTAGGTGATGTGGACAGATGTACAGGAGCTGGGAAAGGAGAAATGTTCCTCCATAGACTGACTGCCTCCTGTGCCCAGTTCAGCACAGGCTTTTAGAATAAAACCAAACCAAAACAAAAAAATTTTTGAGCTTCCATGTTCAAAATACTGTTTTTGATCCTGAAAATAATCAGGATGAACACAACCAGCTTCTGCCTTCAAGAAGCTTTCAGTCTTGTAGAGGGAGATAAACATCCATACATGCATATGAAACAGGTGTTTCAAATCTTTGATAAAAAAAAATTATCCAGGATACATTTTGCCCAGGAATGGAGAGAACAATTCTAAACACATGGGAAGGGCTACCCTCCAAAGTAGCTGTCATCTTCACAGCTACTCAACCCATCTTGAGTCTCAGAGGGAGTGAGAGCCTGGCACCATAAAAAAAATTAAATAAATAAATACATAAATAAATTAATTAAAAAACAAGGGGCCCAGCAGCACGTGGGTGGCTCCATTGGTTAAGCATCCAACTTCAGCGGCTCAGGTCGTGATTTCAGTTTGTGAGTTCGAGCCCCATGTCGCACTCTCTGCTGACCGCCCAGAGCCTGGATCCTGCTTCAGATTTGGTCTCCCTCTCTCTCTGCCCCTCCCCCATTCGTGCTCTGTCTCAAAAAAAAAAAAAAAATTAAAAAAATTTTTTGATTAAAAAAAGAAGGGATCCATTACTGAGGCCAAGCAGGGTTCCCTCCAGCAGACTCTGGGCCTGGAGCTCGTGTTGCAGAGCTGAAGACGACGGAGAGCCACTGTGGGTGGGCGTGGGCTGGCAGTTCTGTGTGAGCCGTAAGCGCGGACTACCCAGTAGGCTCGTAATAAATCCTTTCATGGGACCAAAAAAGTACTGATCGTTCAACAAGCATTTATGAGTCACCGACAGTGCCAGGATTGTCCCAGGTGCTGGGGGCTCAGCAATGCACATTGGGTTTCTGTTCCTTCAGGGGGAGGTGACAGTAAACCTGTAACTACCCACCAAGCAGGTGGGGACAGCGCTCTGCCAAGACTCAAGCAGGGTAAGGGGACAGAGTTCAGGAAGCAGGCACAGGAAGATGGAGTGATCAGGGAGCCCTCCGGTGAGGCAACATTTGGCAGAAACCCAAGCGCTATAGGAAGGAATGTCAAGATTTCTGCAGGAAGAGCCCTCCAGGCTACATGAAAACTAAGACACAGTCCTGCATGGCTCAAAGGGAATGGTAAGGTCTTGGGGTTCCATTCCTAGAGAGGAGGGGCCGTCGGAAGGCCTCAGACAAGAGCAGAGTGATCTCACACCTGACAGCATTCTTCCTGCCACGGAGGAGGGAGGGTCCTGGATCTGGGAGCGATGAAGGTAGCTGGTATCAGAGTGAGAGCACTGGAGTAGTAAGTAGTGGTTGGGTTCTGGGCATCCAGTGAGAACAGGGCCAGATGACATCCTGGTGGGTATGACATGGCCAACAGAGAAGGGTGCTGAGGAGGACGGCAAGGACGCGGCCCTTTAACCAGGCGAGGATGCCTGAGGGAGAAGGAATGAGGGGAACGAGGGGCTGGAGAAGCAGCCGGACACAATTCCCTGAAGCAGGCCACTGGGGGAAGGGCGGGAAGGAAGAGGCAGTGTGGATGTCCACTGAGCCCAGTCAGAAGGAACTGGTCTGTGTTCAGGGATTTCAGTAAACCAGGAATCTGGTACATTGCACTCTGGGAATTCCTGAAGATGAGGATTCTGGAGCACTCTGCAAAGGCAGTGGAGAAGTGACACCCAAAGATTCCTGAACTTGATCCCCCTTGACAGGATCCCAACCCAACAGCGCTGCCTGCAGGAAGACCCTGCAGTGGGAAGAGACAGTGAATTCTGGGGGAACTTGCAGAGGTGAGTGAGAGAGAATCGCTTCACAACATGGAAATACAGGGCGGGGCCCGTCTCAGGCTCCAAGCAACCGTGTTGGTGCTGGGCACGGACCACCTGACAACAGGAGCTTCTCTGGTCTCAGCACTGATCTTCCGAACCCAGGAGGAGCCTCCACAGGAAGTGGGAGTAAAGAGATGAGCCCTCCCATCTCTCCTCCGCAGCCTAAGTCGGGCGAGAAGAGGAGGCGGGAATAGAGCATAGACTGGACTCTCCAATGTCTGAAAGTGACCAGAGAATCATGAATGCTCGCCGACACAACCGCCGGAGCCAAGGACAGGGAGAGCTGACAGGCATATCTGAGGTTGTGATGGAGAAAAATGAGGCCGTGACTTCCTGCATCCAGATCAAGCCCAGGCCACTCATCAAGCCAGCAACTTTATGACGGAGGAGAAACCAAAGCAACGCACACCAAAGTGACTGTGTAAAAGCTATGGCAGGGCCACAAGAGTGAACAGGGACCAAAATGGCTGAGTGTGGACACAGGATGGAAGAAAAAAGGTGCAGAGCAGAGAGTGGAGGCAAGCCATGAGGCTTATTTTAAGCTTTTTACTATATTTTGAGCTTGATGAGAATAAAAATAAAATACAAAGAAACTATTTTAAAAAGCTTTTATTGGCCAAGCCTGGTCAAGAAACGCAGGAATTAAAAAAAAAAAGAAAACTATTATGACCAGGACAGAGTCCATAACTCTGAGATTGTTAAATTCATGAGATTATTATACAGAGGCAATTCTACCATAATGTGACAGGTACGCTGCAAAAAATCATCACTATGCAAAGTCACACAGCAAACTCACGGGGATTATGGGGAGAATGGGGTTGGGGCACAACACCTTTGTCAGCAACACATAAAAATGAACACCAGGAACCTACCAAAAACAGAAGTTTTATGAAATATATAAAATATATAAAATGACATTTATGAAATATATAAAAATATTTCTTTTATTTAAGAAATATATAAAATGACAATATAGCACTTCACTTTGCAAGACCTGGTGTTTGGATGTCAGAGGGGCTGCAGCTGATCATAAAATAGTGGAAAGAGGCCTGTCTGAAGTCAGACAGAAAGTTCACGCTGTTCCCTACAGTACCAACTGTGCTGAATTCACGTTTCTAAAGCAAACATGGTGGCAGACCTAACTATATTTACAAATTTGTTCCAATAAATTTGAAAACTTAAGAAACAAAAATCCTCTAAGAAAGTAAAAGTAATCTGTAAACTAACGTGGATTTAAGTAATTGTTTTAAAAAAGTAAAAGTAACCAAAATTGGCCCAGAAATAATTTAAAAAGCAAGCTTGACTAATCAATGGTCACAAAATAAGTAGTGGGACACTGGCTGGCTCAGTCAGAAGAGCATGTGACTCTTGATCTGAGGGTTAGGAGTTCGAGCCCCATGTCGGGTACAGAGATTACATTAAAATCTTTAAAAAAAAATTAAAATAAATAAAAAAAATAAATAAATAAGTAGCAATCAAAGGCATACCCTCTTGGGGCACCTGGGTGGCTCAGTTGGTTAAGTGTCCGGCTTCAGCCCAGGTCATGATCTCATGGTTTGTGCGTTCGAGCCCTGCATTGGGGTCTGTGCTGACAGCTCAGAGCCTAAAGCCTGCTTCGGATTCTCTGTCTCCCTCTCTCTCTGTCCTTCCCCTGCTCGCATTCTGTCTCTCACAAAAAATAAAAAATAAAACACACTAAAAAAATAAAAAATAAATAAAAAAAAACAAAAAACCCCACAAAGGTATACCCTCTCCAGAAAGGCAATGGACCCACACTACATTTAAGTCAGTTCTACCAACATGGAAAGAACACAAAATTCCCAAAATGTCTAACTGATGTTGAGCCAGGAAACCATGGGATGCCCACACAGTATATCACACAAACTTACACAAAACCCCATGGACAAAACCAGGCAAGTACAGCACAGACTGTAGTGTTAACTCATTTATTATTAACTCTGATCAAAATATCTGGATAAAAATACTAGTAAAGTAACAAGGCCTGTACACACACACATAGCACTAGGACGAGGAAATTTATCCAAAAAATTAAGGGACAATCCAAAATTAACAAAACACCCACAAAAATCTATCCGTGAAGTCACACTAGTATATTCATGGAGAACAGCCAACCAATCATTTTAATAGATGAAACAAAGTAATGTGGTAGAATTCAACACTTAAAATTCAGAATTCAGCTAAAAGTAGAAAGGAATTTTACTCTTTGACACATAACCCCAGACACTTTACTTAGAATTCCAATTACATTAAGTTTTAAAAAAAAAAGGCAAGATTTACGGTGTAACAGAAAAAAAAAGAAGTGGCCCCTGGGCCGGGGGGGGGGGGGGGGGGGGGGGGGGGGGGCGGGGGCAGTGGTGATAGGAAACACAACGGAACCTGCTAGGGGGTCGGAAATCTTGATTTTGATTTTGATTTGTCTTCAGTGTATGCTTCAGTTTTGTGATTTGTAAAAATATCTGGTCATTCAAATGTTCAAAACATATTTCTCACATGTATTTGGTCTTCATCCAAGGGTTCCTGGCTCACAGCTCCTAAAACCCTTGGAAATTCCCTGATAAGTGTGATTAAGGTATCTTTTGTTATGTTAATGCGGCAACTATAGGAAACCCTTAGGTAACCTACAGATGGGCAGCTGGTTGATGGGAGAGTGCCCCCCCCACTTCTGCCCAGTCTCCAAGGAGGGGAGAAGGGCTAGAGGTTGAATCAATCACCAGCAGTCAATGATTTAATCAATCACACCGATGCAGCGAAGCCTCCCTAAAAACCAAAAGGTCTGGATTCGGAGAGCTTCAGATTGAAGACGTGGAGAGGGGAGACTGGCGCACCTGGGAGGGCGCGGAGGCTCCAAGCCCTTTCCCCATGTGCGCTTCTAACTCTGGCTGTTGACTTGGTGTTCTTTACCATATCCTTTAATAGACGGGTGAATGTAAATTAAGTGTTTCCTTGAGTTCTGTGAGCTATTCCAGCAAATTAACTGAACCTAAGGAGCAAGTCTTTGAAACTTCCCATCTGTAACCCTGGTAACAACAGCCTGGGCCTTGAAACCTGTGGCTGAGCTTGGGGGAAGAAGGGCAGTCTGGTGGGACTGAGCCCTCAGCTTGTGAAATCTAGCGCCATCTCTGGGCAGACAGTGCTGGAATTAAGTTGAATTCTCAGACAACCTGCTGGTGTCCAAGAGTTGCTTGCTGTTGTATGTAGGGGAACTGCACCCCCACCCCTCTCGTTGGAATTGGGTCCAGAAACCTAAAAGAATATAAATAGTCTATTTAAGATTTATGCATTTTACTATCATTAAGTTAGAACTCAATTAAAGAAAAAAAAAGTCAGAAGTCACATAGGGATAAATATGTATAAAACCATTACAGGCACAACTATAAATATATTTTTTAATGGAAAAAAACAGAAATAATGTTATATAGAGTGAAACCCATTTAAATAATAACCCACACAAATAAACCAAATGTTTTAAGGATATAAGCAGCTATACACAAAGGTATGTACAAAGATCTAGAAGAATATACACCAAATTGATTACCTCTAAGGAGAGAAAGGGGAAGTAGGATGGGAAGACGATTATAGGAAACTGAATTGTGCATTTTTTTTTTAATTTTTAAAAATATGTTTACTTATTTTTGAGAGAGAAGGCAAGAGCGCGTGCGAGAATGCAGAGAGAGCAGGAGACACAGAATCTGAAGCAGGGTCCAGGCTCTGAGCTGTCAGCACAGAGCCCGACGCGGGGCTCGAACCCACGAACTGTGAGATCGTGACCTGAGCCGAAGTCGGACGCTTAACCGACTGAGCCACCCAGGCGCCCTGTGACTGCACTGTGTTTTAAGAGAATGTAGAAGTACCAAATTTGTCACCCAAAATTAATGATAGGAACATCCGTACATGTGCAGAGTTGTTCACTGTTTCAAAGTCTGTAAGAGCAACACGCTCAACAACCTAAATTTCCATCAATAAGAGAATAGCTAAATGAGAATATGGTATGTCCATTCCATAGTGACGTTTTTTCAAATTGGAATATGATTATACACAGTATGATGCAATTCATATAGAAACAAAACTTTTCAAATGTTGAATTAAGCACACCTGACATTCCACCCCATCACCCATAAAAATCATAATTTTAATCAATTATTTTTAAAAATTTAAACATACTTGTCCCTCAAAAGAATAAAGAAACACAACAATCTCTATGTATTGCCATAAAGAATTCTAAAACAAATGTAGGGGAAATGGCAAACGGCACCATTTACAGAAGAGAAGAAAAACATAAAACCACGTTTCCAGTAGAAAAGGTCTGGGGGCACCTGGGTGGCTCAGTCAGTTGAGTGTCCAACTTCGGCTCAGGTCATGATCTCATGCTTCGGGAGTTCGAGCCCCAATTCGGGCTCACTGCTGTCTTTGGATCCTCTGTCTCCCTCTCTGCACCTCCCCTACTCAGGCGCGCTCTCTCTCTCAAAAATAAAAAAAGCATTTAAAAAAAAAAAAGGAAAGGAAAGGAAAGGAAAGGAAAGGAAAGGAAAAGTCTGGATGGGGAGCCCCCAATCTGACTACCTTTTATAAAGCTTTTTAAATTTTATTTTAGGTAGGCTCCACACCACTATGGGGCCTGACTCGACCCTGAGATCGGGCAGCCGCTACTGACTACCTCTTGACAGAAGAGGAAGCCAAAGGGGGTTTGGCTGTGTCTTACAATCCCGTTTTCTAAAAGGATGCAATCAAAAACTGTTTAATATGAAAGAGGAAAAGCAATACTTTTAAGCTAGAATATATGTGTCAATAAAATAACAGGGAAGGGAAAGAAAGAAGGAAGAGAGGACTGGGGGGAAAAGATGAGGTGTGTAGGCAAGAGCTGGCTTTCAGAGGTGAAGTGATGCCACGAACTGGAACAACAAAGAGGGAGGGAGGAAAATGAGTGTGCGTGTGTACACATGCGTATATACACAGACGAGGAAGAAAAGAGAAAATGACAGACTGAATATGGCAAATAGTTGCCTTGCCTTCTGGGGCAAGGGTTTTTGGGTTTTTTAATACAATACCGTACAGGAGTTTTTAATACTATTCTTGCAACTTCTCTACAGTTTGAAAATAATAACATAACATAAGGTAACATGAAATCTCCTAGGACTCTCCATCATGATCCTTCCCCTCACTTAAAGGGCCCTACACAATCTGGCCCCGGCTGATGCACCAACCCGATCCACTCCAGCCCGGGCTTGCTTTCCACCAGAGGCACCTGCCACTTGCCTGGAACGCAACCCCAGGCTGCAATGCTTCCTCCCCTGCTACACCCACTGTCCTATGATCATGAAGTTATCACTCAGATTCTACTTCTACGTTGCCTCGAGAGGAAGCCAATCTAAAGTAGCCACCCAGCCGCTCTCTTTCACACGCGTGATATTCACAGCTGTTTTTGTCTGTTTATGACGCTCCTCTGGAATGTTTGACCATCTCCCACACCCTGCATGGGATCACGGACCCTGACAATCTTGCTCACTCCTACACGCCCTAGAAAATTACCTGGCGTAATAGTCAGTAAATGTTTGTTAAGTCAAAACGTGCACTCAAAACAGGCAAATACTGTTCACGTTAAAATGTAAGGGGCAGTAAGAGCACAAACTCTGAAAACACTGCTTTGTTTGAATCCCTGCCCTGCAACCCTGGTCCCCTTGTATCCTTTACCAGTTTGGTACCATGGACAGGTTTCCCAGTTTCCTTACCTGTAAAATGGAGACACACCTGCCTCACGGCGTCACAAGTCTTTAATGATTTCATACAAAGTACCTACCCAACTGTGGTACCTACTACTATTCAATAGTTTTAGAGTCTTCATTTAAAAAAATAGTCTTAATTTAGTCTTGTTTACTTACTTATTCTTTATAAAGTATGATTCCGTTCACTTATTTTACCTTTTTTTAGTTGCTATCGTAAACATGTTTTCTCTTACGGTATTTTCTATATGGTTATGGTTTTGTTTGTTTGTTTTTGTAAGAAAG
Source organism: Prionailurus viverrinus (assembly GCF_022837055.1). Classification (NCBI taxonomy): domain Eukaryota; kingdom Metazoa; phylum Chordata; class Mammalia; order Carnivora; family Felidae; genus Prionailurus; species Prionailurus viverrinus. The sequence continues at coordinate 566,976 of NC_062572.1, forward strand.
AGCAAGAGAGCGTGCACATGACCAAGCAAGGGAGAGGGACGGGGGAGAGAGAATCTCAAGCAGGATCCATGCTCAATGCAGACCTGACTAGATCCCACAAACCCAGGAATGACCTGAGCTGAAATCAAGAATTGGACAGTCCACCGACTGAGCCACCCGGGCGCTCCTATATAGTTACTGAGAATAAAAATATCCTAGGGGCGCCCGGGTGGCTCAGTCAGTTGAGCATCTGACTTTGGCTCAGGTTATAATCTCACGGTTCATAGGTTTGAGCCCCACGCTCGGTTCTGTGCTGGCAGCTCAAAGCCCAGAACCTGCTTCAGATTCTGTGTCAACCTCTCTCTCTGCCCCTCCCCCGCTTGGGCTCTGTCTCTCTGTCTCTCTCTCAAAAATAAATAAACGTTTAAAAAAAAAAGGATAAGGGGCGCCTGGGTGGCGCAGTCGGTTAAGCGTCCGACTTCAGCCAGGTCACGATCTCGCGGTCCGGGAGTTCGAGCCCCGCATCGGGCTCTGGGCTGATGGCTCAGAGCCTGGAGCCTGTTTCCGATTCTGTGTCTCCCTCTCTGTCTGCCCCTCCCCCGTTCATGCTCTGTCTCTCTCTGTCCCAAAAATAAATAAACGTTGGAAAAAAAAATTTTTAAATAAATAAATAAATAAATAAAAATTTTTAAAAAAAGGATAAAAATATCCTGGGGATCCTGGGGCACCTGGCTGGCTTAGTCTAGATCTAAGGGTTGTGAGTTTGAGCCCTACATTGGGTATAGAGAGTACTAAAAAAATAATAATAATAATAAATAAAGTAAAATATCCTTACTTTTAAGGTCAAGTGTATCACTCAGGCCACCTCAGTGAACTCCCTTCTTACTGGCACCCAAACTCTTGTCACACACGAAGTGTCACACCACCTAAGAGAGGTCTCTGCTGTCAGTAATTTTCCTTACGCTCCACTGTCCACGATCTTATGTGATCCACTTTACAACACTCCCACTACCTCTCAGGAAGTGACCATTCCAACGTTCTCTCTGGTAGGGAAAAACTGCTTAGGATTTATAAATATCCAAGTCCAAAAGATACCATTTGTCTCATGAAGTACTGCTCTGAAGTATTTCATTTCACGGCTTTTATGAAGATCTCTTTTCTCAAATTTACAGGGAAACAGCCACTCTCCCAAACTTCCACCTCTCTTGCTCCCTGGCCCTTCTGCACTACAGTCCTTTCTGGTCTTTGCCACAAACCCTCCATTTGGCCCTTTGCAGGGCTCTGTGACATCATATCCTGAGCTCCGACTAACATAGGGACCTTTAATCCGGACATTTCCAATTGAGAACTCCCACTCGAGCTACAGATTCAACTGTAGGCACCACATGTTCAACACCTACAAAGCTACACTCTTTTCCTGGATGTCGCTTATAACGTTCCCAAGACTGGAAGCATCACCACCCTGTCAAGAGGTCAGAAGTTCAGCAATCACTGTCAAGTCCCCTCTCGCTCCCTCCATCAATCACTTGGCTAGTCACCAGCCAGATCCACTGGCCCTCCCCAGCTCCAAAACTGCTCCCTCCTGCTCCCTTAACAAGGACCCTCATTTCCCCCAAAGTTCAGGGTCTGCAGCTGGCAATAAAGCATAACTTTCAAAGGGGAGGACACCGGGCACAAAATGCCAGAAAACAGGGAACGTTTCTAGAGACCAGAGACACGGGGAGAAGGGGGCGGGGAGGGGTGAAGCGCGGGAACACGCGAGTTCGGGCCCCGGTTGTGACCATAAGATGAACGTGCCCATCCTCCGTGCCGAGTCACCTTTTTAAAAACGAGAAAGTCCCTACTTACCCAACACGAAGCTGTCCGGAACCCGGCGGCCATCCCGTGCTGTTTCGTGCAGACTGCGGAGCAGAGAACCGAACCGTGAGGGTCTCCCTGCTGGTCTCACCCGCGCCCACCCAGGACGGACCTCCCGCTCCACAGAGGGTGGGTCCGCGGGCACCTGTCACCTACCCGTCCGAGGCCTCGGGCCCCGGGCAGAAGAAGTCGGAGAGGAGTTTGTACGGTGACGCGGCCCTGACACGGGAACCCCCGAGGCCGGCCTGGCTCCGACCACGCCCCAGACCGACCGTAGGGCTTAGCTGGCCAAGCTCCCGGTCTGCACAGGACGTGCCGGGCAGGGCTAAGTCTGTGCTTTCGCGGGTCCAGGGCCCCGGGAACCCGCAACTCCCGGGCCCGCTCCGGTCCACCAACACCGAGCCGGAAACAGCCCTGCAGGAGAGTACGCGACTACAGCCGCGGGTGCGGCGCAGCGGAAGTACGTCATGCGTCGATGCACCTGAAGGAACGGCCCCGAAGAAAAACTACACCTCCCAGAATCCTCTGCGGAGGGTCCCCGTTCACTGGCCCGGCCTCCAGCAGAAGGCGGCTGTGCAGAGCGGACCAAGTCTGGTGGGTTAGTGTCGGTCCCCTCTGCGTTCCGGCCTCAGTGCAGGGACCGACTGGCTGAGGTCCGCTGTCAAACAAGACAGGGTTCAGATCCCAACGCGTAGCAGAGAAGGACACTTTGTAAGGCCACCAGCTGCCGTTCCCAGCGTTATAAAACAAGTCTTGAATAGCAGCGCACTGAATAACACAGTAACTCCATACAAGAGAAACTACAGTAGGTGAAAAGAAATGAATAGAAGGGCACCAAGAATAGACACGAATAGATTCCTGGTCCAAGATCAAACAATTATCTCGTAACAATACAATAAAACTATAATGGGGCTCCTGGCTGGCTCCTGGTGGAGCAGGCGACTCTTGATCTCTGGGTTGTGAGTGCGAGCCCCACGTTGGGTATAGAGATCACTAAAAAAAAATTTTTTAAACCCTCCAAAACTATGAATAGCATATTTTTAAGTTTATTTTACTTGTTTTGAGAAAGAGAGCATGGGAAAGGCAGAGAGAGGGGGAGAGAGAATCCCGAGTCCGATGCAAGGCTCAAACTCACAAACTGAGCTCATGACCTGAGCTGAAATCCAGAGTCCATAGCCTAACCGACTGAGCCACCTAGGTGCCCCTGAACAGCATAATTTTAAAAGGCCTTTCTGCCTGAAAATCTTTTTTTTTTTTTAAAGAAAAGCTTTCTATTCAACAAATATTTGAATGAAATAGGGAAATAAAGACAAAAATGTAGGCACACAATTATGAATAAGGAGACCTGGATTAGCAAGAGACTAAAGCCCCTATGGAAAGATCAGGGAAGACTGTAGGATTAGAGCCTGTGCATTTACATTTACTTACATGACATAAAATGGCAATCCAGATTGGAGGATTGGAGGCTAGCCTAAGAAAGGTTTTACGTGGTAAAAATTTACATCAATCAGAGAACTAGGCAGAGAATATATTTTTGAGACTTGCTAAAAATATAATCTGCTTGGCAGTTTTATGAGTCTATAACTGAGTAGCTCTGGATTCAGATAGAAAGGGAAGATTAAATTGGAGGCAAGTGGAATAAAGAAAAGAGTTCAGGACTTGTATTTCTATCAGTTTAGACTTTTTTGGTATGTTGAGTTTTGTCTTGTTTTAATTTCAATCCTTGTAAATCTATTGAGACTAACTTTGTGGTCCAATATAGAACCTATCCGGGACAGTGTGCCATGTGCACATAAAGATTAGCATGCTTAACAGTCTTTAGATAGTGTTGTTGAAGAAAAATCAAACCAACTAAAATTTAAAGATCTAATGGCTTTATTAATCAATTCATGAATCAGGCAACATTCCATCTAACAGGTAGAGGGGAGCCTCAAATGGCTACAGAAAGGAAAAGGTTTTAAAAGGCAGGACAAAGAGGTCATAAACAAACAAAAAAGATTATTTTAGGTAAGGTCACCTTCATTTGAGGACAAAGGATGTTTAGTGTGGATTACCTCCTCTTCCTTTGGGGGATGAAAAGGGCTATGTGACAGATTATCTTACTGGTGCTGACCTATTAGGATTGCATTTCTAGGAAGTTGGGACTGTATTAGGTTAGGTATTACAAGTGCCCCCACTTTGGGCCTGTGGTTTTCTAACAGTGTGTTCTCCAGATGTCCGTTACTTTCCGTCTTTTAGTTCTTGCCAGTGTTGTCTGGTTGTTTGCCTTTACGTTTAATATATCCTTTGCTTTTTTTTTTTTTTTTTTTTTTTGGCTTATTTACTTGTTCTTTCACCAGGTTTTTGAGACTTTAATTTGCCTTTTTGGTGTTGTTATAATTACTCAAGATCATGAGATTTTCTGTCATTGCTGCTTTGTTTCTCCCATAAATGCTTACAGAATGTGGCTCTGTCTCCTCTCTCTGCCTCTCCCCTGCTCACACTCTCTCTCAAAATAAACTTTAAAAAGTGCTCTTATTTGTTTTTGTTCCCAAATTTGGAAACAATGGGCTGTTATTAGATATTGGATTGGTTGGTTAATTTATATGGAATACCCCTAGAATAATTATTTCTTCATTTTTGGAATTGTCTTTTACATCACCATTTCTTCTTTTCTTTCCTCCTCCTCCTCCTTATTGGGTAGGCTCCACGCCCAACATGACGGTTGAACTCAACAAGCCTGATTTCAAGAATCATGTGCTCCACAGACTGAGCCAGCCAGGCACCCCCGTAATAGTTTCTTCTCAGTCTTAGCTTTTCTAGATCTTCCTATTACCGTGCTCTTGTAGAATATCTACAATCTAAGTCTATTCCCTTAAGGGACTCAGCAAAGAATGAGACAAATTTATTTTTCTAAGATTTATAAGCTAGCTAGGACAGTTAGTATACGCATGCAGTAGGTTGAATTTTGCGGGAAACAGACTTTATAATGAACGGGTGGTGTATTAGGGACGGCTCTCAGGAACGACCACCGTGCGGGAATGAGGGAAGCAGGACCGGACAGAGGGGTAAAGTTGAACAGCGATGCTTTCACAACAGAGGCCTCAACTAATTTCACAGAATCTCTGAAACTGGTTGTTCAGAGATGAAGAAAATGGAGGTAAAGGGGTGGGGACTTTGTAACCTTATATTGACCAGTTTTTGGATATGGGCTGACCCCAAGGAGGTTACTCTTGGGTGAGGCAGCTCCCTTCAGCTGAGGGCAGACACTTAAGTGACTGAGCCACACAGGCATCCCCATATCTGAGAGTTCTTACTTGAGAGAAATTTTATGAGCATTTTAAATGTGAAAAAAACTGTAGCTATAACACAGTTCTTTTTTTTTTTCTAAGTTTACTTATTGTGAGAGAGAGAGAGAGAGAGTGAGAGAGAGAGAGAGAGGCAGAGAGAGAACCCCAACCGCGCTCTGCAATGTCAGTGCAGAGCCCAAACGGGGCTTGAACTCAGGAACCGTGAAATCACGCCCTGAGCTGAAATCAAGAGTTGGACGCTTAACCAACTGAGCCACCCAGGCTCCCCTGTATGAGTAAATTCTTTAAAAATACACATTCCAGATTGAATTTCATTGAATGATTTTTCAGTATCCATTGAGATGATGATGCACGTTTCCCCCTTTAATCTTTAATAATTACATTACATTACTAATTACATTAGTTTATAAAGTCCTGCAATGCCTTCTACTTAGTTGTGATATGTATTTTTTTTAACATTTTATTTATTTTTGATAGAGAGAGACATAGCACAAGTGGGGGGAGAGGCAAAGAGAGACGGAAACACAGAATCCAAAGTAGGCTCCAGGCTCTGAGCTGTCAGCAGAGCCCAACGGTGGGGCTCGAACTCACGAGCTGCGAGATCATGACCTGAGCCAAGTAGGACACTCAACTCACTGAGCCACCCAGGCGCCCTGATATGTATTTTTAATATTGCTTGATTTCACTTGCTATTTTTTCATAATTTTCACAAAAATATCAGAACTGAGATTGCTTTATAGTTTTTTGGGTTTTTTTTTAACCTTTGTCTCGTTATGGCATAAGTATTTTGCTACCTTTGTGTTAAGAAGAACTTCCCTCCTATCTAGATTTTTCTGGAAATTGGCAAGAACTATGTCCTTTCATAGTGTGGAGGATTCAGATTCACCCATTAAAACATCTGAGCCAGGAGCTGAAAGCATTTTAACACTGGCTTTAGTTCTACATGGATATTATTTTAAAATAAGTTAGTTACCTAACTATTCCTTTAAACATGTACTTCATTGGTTTCCAAATTTATTAACATACTACAAAGAATTGAGTAAAATATTCTTTTACAAGTATTTAATTTTTTCAGTTTATTTATTTTTTAATTTTTTCTAATTTTTTTTTTAAATTTTATTTTTGGGAGAGAGAGAGAGAGGCAAAGAGAGAGGGAGACGGAAAATCCGAAGCAGGCTTCAGGCTCCGAGTCTCAACAGAGCATGACCTGTGGCTCGAATCCATAAACCACGAGATCATGACCTGAGCTGAAGTCAGAAACTTAACCAACTGAGCCACCCAGACAGGCCTAGTTTAAGTAATCTCTACACCCAATGTGGGGCTTGAACTCAGGACCCCAAGATCAAGAGTGACACCCTCCTCCAACTGAGCCAGCTAGGCGCCCCTTAAATGTGTTTTTTATGGCTGTTTCTATTTTGTCTTTACCAGCTGTTTTTGCTGTTCCTCCCCATTTTTTGATAAAAATTTCTAGTATGATTTTATATTTTATTTTAAAAACGTGGCTTTTCAAGTTTTTGCTGTTTTAATTCCTTAACTTCTGTTTCAAAAAAAAATTTTTTTTTTAAATTTTTTTTCAATGTTTATTTATTTTGGGACAGAGAGAGACAGAGCATGAACGGGGGAGGGGCAGAGAGAGAGGGAGACACAGAATCGGAAACAGGCTCCAGGCTCTGAGCCATCAGCCCAGAGCCCGACGCGGGGCTCAAACTCACGGACCGCGAGATCGTGACCTGGCTGAAGTCGGACGCTTAACCGACTGCGCCACCCAGGCGCCCCTCAAAAAATTTTTTTTAATGTTTATTTATTTTTGAGAGAGATAGAGACCGAGTGCAAGTGAGGGAGGGGCAGAGAGAGAGGGAGACACAGAATCCAAAGCAGCTCCAGGCTCCGAGCTGTCAGCACAGAGCCCGACACAGGGCTCGAACCCACAAGCCGTGAGATCATGACCTGAGCCGAAGTCAGACGCTCAACCGACTGAGCCCCTAACTTCTGCTTTTATATTCGTTAATTTCTTCTTCTTTCCACCGTTGAAGTTTCTTTCTCCCTAAAGCCCTCATTTCATTTATTTTCATTACTTTGGTCAGTGCTGAGTTGGATGCACTAGAATTTACCTGCTTCACTTACTTTGACTTTGTAAATGACTTCGCTTTAGCATCAGAAATGTAAAGGATACAGAAGTTTCCTCCTGGTGACACATTTATGTTCACCCACAGACCTATTTTGAGGAGAGCGGCTCCGCCTGACATTTCTGACCCAGAAAGCCTCAGGCAGCGCGGGATAGGAGGTCCATCGGAAACCTCCCACCTGCCAATCCGGGGAGGTGCGCCGCAGAGCCGTCTGGGAGATGTAGTTCTAGGGAGGGCGGCACTCTGGGAAATGTAGTTCTGCGCGCACACTTCCGAGGTGGGCCGCGTGAGTCCCGGCGCAGCGGCCCGAAGCCTGAGGTGGGGGGTAGGGGCGACGCGGCGAGGCTGCGGGGGCCGGGGCGGCCTTGATGTCCGCGGGGGCCCCGCGGTGAACCCTGACGCGCGCACGAACTGGCTCCGGAGCCGGGTGCGGCGAGGACCCGGGGCGGGGGCGGGGGGAGGTTGTGGGGGCCGGCCACGCAGCGCAGGCGCCGGTTCCGGTCCGGGTGGGGCGTGGCGTGGGGGCGGTGCGGTGCGGTTCTGGGGCAGCTTTAGGGGCCTGGGGGCGCGTAGGGATGGGACGGGCGTGGCGGGCGGCGACTGTGGGTGTCAGGAGGGAGATTTGGGGGTCTGGCGGAGCCGCCTGTGGTGGTGGGTGACGAGGAGGCTGTGAGGGAGATGGTGGAGCCGGCCCATTCGTGGGGCGCTCGCGGGTCAAGGGATTGGAGTGTCTGTGATACATCAGTGAGCCGGGGTTCGCGGCGGACGAGTGGTTGTGGAGCCGGCGGAGGGAATTAAGTGGGTGATGGGGCCCTTTGGCGCGAGTCGTAGTGGGAGCGGCTCTGGGCGGAGGCCGAGACTCGTGGGCTTGGCAGTTCTGGGCATGAGGGGCAGGGGTCGGGAGAGAGGAAGTCCGTGAAGCTGCCCCAGTGTGGAGACTCTGGACGGCGAGTGTGTGCCGTCGGGGATGCGGCCGAAGGGTGGTTTTCCGGAGGGATTAGGACTCTGCTCGTCAGTGATTTAGATGCCTCCGGGTCGGCAAGTGGGCCCGGTGTGGATGGACCATAAGATCTTCGTGGAGGTGTGTTTGGGGGAGCTCAGAATTGGCGGCCCGAGGATTTCTTCGACTGGAAGGCCTGTTGGTTGGTGGCAGTGCTGGATTGTACTGAGCGCTGGGCTCCCGGGAAGCAGGAAGGTTAAGACGTCTCCCGCCCCCGTCTCCTGCTCCAGGAAGCGTGTGTTCTGCGTAACACGTGCCCGCTTGTTGGCCGATGACGCGGCCGGAGAGCAGGCCTCCAAACTCCCATGCTTTGCCCCACCAGCGATGAGCTGGACTGTCGTCCCCACTGAGCAGTCAGGAGAAGACGATTGTTACTGAGACGTGGGACTTAAGCCTCCTTCTCCCCCGCCTCCCCACCCCCGCCCCAGGCCCTGAACTTTGATTCACTCCCTACCTGAGCTGCTTTGCGCCCCCTCCTTCCCGAGAACTGCCCTCGTCTGATCTGCTCTCTGATCGTCCTGCCCTTTCCTTCCACGCTCCTGGTTCTTCTGACCTTGTATCTCCCTTTCCGTGGAAGGAACCACGTAGGTCTTTGCCCTGCGTAGATGCTGGCAACTCTTCCGGCCACAGCGTTCGCCCTATTGTAGTATGCCCCCCGCCTCCTGCAGTAACTGTGGAATAAGATCTTTCTTTACCTTCTATTTGGCAGTTCAGCGGTAGCTGTTTCGATGGAGGGGGAGGACCGGGGTGGCCTGTGCTGCTGAGTGGTCTGTGCCTGTGTTTGGGAGGTTTTGTGGTTGAGGCGTCAGGGACTGGGGCACTGCGTGTCAGTGACAAGGTCTGGATACGAGTTGGTGGGTGGCCTGTGGGGGTTGTGAGCGAGCAGACGGTGCGGGTAGTAACTAGAGTCATTGGAGGTAGCGTGTTAGGGCAGGGCGGAGCTGGCGGCCCGTTCAGGTGACGATGGTGAGGGTCTGTAGGGGTGCTAGTGAATGGTGGGTGAGCGTGGGGTAGATTAGAAAGTGGGGTGTCATGGAAGTGAGTGGTTGGGGTCCCCGTATGATGACGGATTGGGCATCCCCTGGGTTCAGTCTGTGAGAACCGGTGATTGGGGCACTGTTAAGGTGAGTGGATGGGCAACTGAAGGAGGGAGGGCTGGGAATTCTGTAGGGGTCCTTTGGGACTCGGTGTTGAGGATTGCACAGACTCCATTCCTAGTCAATGAATAGACTCTGCTGAGATTACTGCATGGGAGTGTAGGGGAGCCAGTGACGGGTTTCTCGGCGTTAGTGTTTAGAAGCCTGTGGAAATCAGTGATGAGGGGCTGTGCCGTCACAATCAGTCAAGGGACCTATAGGAATGACCACGCGGGGTGCTTGGGGCTGAGCGAGGGGGAGCCTGGAATGATCAGGAATAAAGGGTCCTAAGGGGATCTGATTGGGGGCGGGGCTGTGGAGAGACTTTGGATTCCATTGATTGATGCACTTCTGTGCGTTGGTTTTGTCACTTGGGGGTTGGTGATCGGGGGCTTTGTAGAGCAGTCACTGGAGACCTACCATAGGTGTAATTGAAGGTCCTGGAGGGGCGGCCTGTGGAATCAATAATGAGGGTCCTAGTGGGATGATGGGCTAGTGGGATACGTGGGAGTGGGGCTTATGGGGCTCAGTGGTTGTGCGGTCTGGAATTTGTGAGGTCCCTGTTGTGTTCAGTGAAATGGGGGCTGGAGAACTCTCAGGCGGGTGGGTGGGGAACTGGGAGCCTTGTGAATGCTGAAGGTTGGTCCGTGGGGTGGGGTGGCTGGGGGTTCAGTCATGCAAGGTCTGTTGGACCTCGTGTGTGATCGAGGCCGTCTTTGGTGATTATGGGCCTGTGTGGTTGTGTTTGTGGGTGTGGGTAGTCTCAATGAGTGCTGACCATGCATTGGCTCAGGCAAGACTCTCACAGAGTGACTTCTGTTAAATGACCATATTCTCTTTTGTTCTTTGGTCTTTCTCACCCAACACATCACTTTGTTGGTCAGTGACGGCTCCTTTTACCGAAATATTTCCTCACTTAAACGTTCTCAGCTGGTTCAGCCTCATTGCCCTCCTCTCTGCCCGAACCGCCTTCAGCTCTCTCTAGCTCCAGCCGTTTGAGTGTGGTGCTCCCTGATGGGCATGCTCTTCCCGCAGGCGTCCACAGTGGGTTCCATCCTCTGTTCAGGACTCAGCTAAAAGTCATTTCCAGGATGCCTTTTCTGGCCGTGGGAAGGAGCACCCTCCACCCACCCCTTCCTCTGTCACATTTAAAATTTCCCGTGAGCACTCTTTTAGTCTGACGTTACTTTATTTACTTGTTTTCCATCTTCGAATGCATTTCTTAGAGGACAGGGACCCTGTCTTGGGACCTTAAGTCGTCTCCCCCATGTGTTCAGAACAGGGCCTGGTTGGGAGAGGCATTCAGCAAACTGCTGCTCTCCTGGCCCGTAAACAAGACTGTGCGTGTGTGTGTGAGTGTGTGTGTACATGAGAGTGCTGAATGTACATGTGCGTGTGAGGGCGGGGTGCAGGAGTATGTCGGGATCCTGAAGGAGGAAACGGGAGTTAGTATGGTCGGCACATTCCCTTTTCCAGAGGTGAGAGAAGATGCGTGCATCAACCCCAAAGGGGTCCAAGCTGGACAGAAGCTCCTGGGGCACGTGGGCCTTTGATCTCAGGGACCCCAGGTTCGGATGGCAACAGCTCTCTTTTTTCACTCAGGGCTTCCCAGACTGTTGAGACCCCTAACTGTGTCCGGGAGAGCTTCCTGGGCATCTTGGAAAGAGGCATTTCACCTTTGAATGTTGCTCTCTGCTCTCCTAGAACCTTTTCTCAGAGATTTGCCCTCCAGCCCTGCACTCTTCACACTGGACTAAACAGAGTCCAGTTTCCCTGGGGGGATCTGACTTTTATGTATATACACCACAAGTGGGCAAAACCCCTGTCGTTTTCTCCTTTCCCACTTTTAGGAATTTTTCCTGCTCTGGATGCCCTTGCTCTGCCCTCTACCACTGTTTTGGGTCAATATTCAAAATCCAGCCTGTCTTTCGATTCTTTCTTGACTGCCCCACAAGATCCTCCTTATATTGTTGATGTGGGAACCTCAATATAAGGGAACCTCCTTATATTGTTGATGTCTCCACTTACTGGCCCAAGTCGTCCCTCCATTCTCTTCATCATAAGGTGGGAGACTTTCAAGGCCCTCAGGAGATGATGTCAGAAGCTGATGTACAGGGTCAGGTCAAGGCTAAGATGTGTTCAGATGTTTCTTTTCTCCTGCCTGCTCACTGTCTGCACAGGGCATGGGCTTTGCTGACCAAGCAGCATCTGGTGATGAGAGCAGCTTTGTCTCGTCTGTCTCCAGCCCTTGGCCCAACTTGGGGTGGGTAGTAACTGCCTGGGGCGGGGGTGGGGCTGGTCTGGCCCCACTCTTGTTAGTTGCCCTGGGGCAAAACCTGGCAGTTCGCTAACATCCAAGCATAACTTCCTATCTTCATTTGCAGCAGATTTGTCTTTATGTCCATTGGGACATTGGAGACACCCTCACCTATTCTTTAATAGAACAGTGCCTTTAAATAAAGAGCTCTTGCCCTAAACCTTCCACAGGTACTATATTATCTCTTTGTTCCGTTTATTTGCTGGAAAAGTGCCCACTGACCAGTCCACCGTGTCCAGTCTTCTTAAGTAGCCTGTCAGCCTGTGGAGACCAAGCTGGGAGCACCGGGAGCTTAGGTGCTCGGCAAACACCCTAGACCACAGGTAGAGACCACAAGTGCCAGACAGACCTCTCTTGGCAGGGCTGCTGCGAAAGGTGGGATTTGTCCCTCTTGTCCCCAAGTTTACTGGGTACTGTGATTTTTGAACATTTCCTTTTAGGTGTATTCTTAGGAAGGAAATGACATCTCTTTGTGACCTCATGCTGTGGAGTCCCCGGCTCTGATCTTGTATCTGGTTGAATGTAAGTGACCTGGTCCATGAGCAGTGGAGGAATTCAAAGTGTAAGTATGTGTACACATCAAGATGTAGTATTTTTTGTTTATTATACTTAGCTGAAACCTTGGTTCATTTGTTCCAATAATTCTGCCTGAGATATCTGTTAGGTGGTTTGTGATCTCTTAAAAGGCTTTTAAAATAGTGGTTGTACTCAGTTATCTGGTTATTTGGTCTGTTGGGGAAATAATTAAAACCCAAATCTGCCAACCCCCAAATCTCACAAAAGCAGAAGAAAAAGAAAAGCAGTTAAACTGGAATGCAGTGAGCTTCACAGACAACCTGCTAAAGAGATCGCAAAGGCAGAAAGAAATCTCCCTCTTTTCTCCAGCCAGGCCCGAAGAACCCATGTCCACGTGGTCTCAAGATAAATGATAATGTGTCGCACATGGTTCATGCTACTTACCTGGCACTTGGGGCGGCTGTTTGTGTTAGCCAATCACCTTTATCCAAAGGGAAAATAGACCTCTGTGTTGGTGACAGGACTGCAGCAGGACATCAGCTGCCAAAGTCAGGCACTTGGCCAGGCCCCTGCCCTTCCTGAGATTGGGAAATAGGGGTGTATCTTCCCGATGATTTCAAAGAGATAGCTCCTAGGTCCTTAAGAAAGATGTTTTGGGGTGGGAAGCTGGACGAAGCTTATTTAGCTTTAGAAGAGATTTATACGTATCTCAAAGGAACAGAGAATGTACGGTTGTGGGTTTTCGGAAGTAAATACTTTGCAAAGAGGAGTCGGGAGTCTTTTTCCCTTTTTCTGCATGAGGGAGAATTTTTTTTTTTCTTAGTTTTAGTTTGTATTTGCCTGTACTGGCCTCTGAGCTCATGCATATTCCTCTAGAGTGTTAGCTGCTCTCCTGCACTCTGGGTAATTTGCACTAGGGGAGGGCTGAGGCTGCACCTTTGAAGGGGAGGAGAGGGGAGGGGCGCCAGGGCCGACAACGTGGACCCTGCAGAACACACAGTGCTGTCCCACCACCCCCTCAAGCATCTCCTGCCGTCAAGGGTCGGAGACCCTGAGCAGCAGGTGTGGACAGCGTCCTTGTACGGAGGGCTGTGGGAGGTGACGAAGGGCAGCCCTTGTCATCTCTGCGGCCCCTTCACTCTGCAGGGATTTTGATCTTGGAAGTGTGGCCCGGGCTGTCCCTGCTGGCTTCTGAGGGAAAGGGCAGGCAGTTTTGTCCTGGCGCGCACCGAGAGGCACCACGGGGAAGGTTCCTCACGCCTCCTCGCTGTCGTGGATGTGGCTCCCCCCGCCCCGCCTCAGACCCACACGGGAGCCTTAGTCTTCCCCCAGGGCCTCTCTTCTTACTGTTTCTGTTAGTTTCTCTGATCTAGGCTTTCTTTTCACTGCAGGGCTGGTTTTGGAGTAGAAAGCCAGCACCCCAGGCTGCTTCACCATCTTGGTCTAACAGCCATTTTCCCTTTACCATCCTGCCTAGAGATAAGTTGCATTTTACTCTGTAGCACCTGTGTCCCCGGGAAATACTGCTGCAGATTGAACGAGCCAAGGTTATGTTCCTGAACTTTGTTGACCTCTGCAGAGCATTTGGTGGGGTGACGCTCCTCTGGGGATGTTTGGCCGAACCAGTGAGACGTGTGGCTTTCACGTGGCGTTCTCGGGTGCGGGCCAGGGCTGCAAGTGTGCTGTGTGGCGCAGACCCGGCCCAGATGCAGTCTGGCCCAGTCGAGACTTCCGCCCTGTTTCTTACCCACTAAACCCGATGGGCGTTGTCAGGAAGAGAGATCCGAGATAGGGTCCCGGATTAATGACATCATCTAAAATGAAATTCCACTGCATCTCCAGGGCATGGCTCTGAGGAACAAGATAACTCATGTGAGATAAAAAAGAAGAGGCCTCAGGACTAGGGGTGCATTCTCAGTGTACAGACATTTGACCAGAGGCCTCTCTCCAGAGCATCAGAACAGAGCAGATTTTCCAAGCAGCTGAAAATGATCAAATCACAGGTGAGTTACTTGTTTATTATCTGGCAGTTTTTATATGTAGACATGAGAGGTTTGCAGGAAAGCTCTAAATACATTTGAGTCATAATCAGAAAATACAAACTTGGGAAAGAAGATGTCAGAGAAGAACGAAGTGGATTGTGGAATCATACAAAAGTCTTAAAGTTGAAGCATGGATGTACAAGAAGGTGAGCTGCCCGCTGTCCTCAGATGTTCCCAGAAGTGGAGACAGGAAGGGAAGCGGGAATAGTTACGTGGTCTCCTCTGACGAAAAGCAGACTAGTTACTCAGCAGAAGCAAACCTTGCTGATGATGCAGAGCCCAAAATATTTGGACAGCTATTGATGGGGATGAGAGAGTGGACACAGTCCTAAATAGCAGCCCTATAATAAACATATTTCGCGGTGCTAAGAAATTACAGAGTTCCTCAGTGTGAGCTAAGGGCACAAATTTGAAGGAAAGCTCAGAACAGAGTTTGTTTCAGGACTGAAACAGTGGGCCCCGATACCCATCTTACCTGTGTTCCAGTTTTAGGAAGGAAACCTAAATCATCGGCAGAATTGGCCACTACAGAACTTTCAGATGGTCCCCATATTCTCTCAGTTTGAATTTTGGTACATTTTGGATAGAAATATCTTTGCTTCTGTTGGCAAAAGCTGGGCGTGGGTGTATCTGCCTTTAGCTCTTTTCACTTTCTTGACTCAAGAAATGGAGAGTGTCACGAAGGTTGGGGTACACAGGTCAGAAGTGCAACCCTAGAGGACACGTGTGGTTTTTCTGGAAACAAAGGATTTACGGAGGGTACCTCAAGCAGGGCCGGCCCTCAGTGTGGCTTTCCACTGTGGGCCCTTCTGCCCTGGGTTTCTAGTCAAGTCTGAATAATGTAGTTTAGTCCTTGGCTTTAGAGGAAGTGCTTGGGGCATTTACTTCCAAAGCGCTGTGTCCACGACCCCAGTTTATTAGTCCACTCTGTTAGATGTGGGCAACTTCTGGGGATGCTCTTCCTGGAAAGTACAGGAACTGAGGCTGCCGTCTGCTGTCTCTAGTCAGCCCTGTCGGGAAGGCATCTGTGTTGGCTCAGCAGTCAGTCTAAATCCAGAGAATTTGCCAGAGCTTGGAGAGGCAGCACTGGGAGGTGTGTCTTTTGCTTTTTGTTTTTTCCAGGAGGAGGGGGAAGCTTTTAGGAGCAAGTCCAGAGAACAAACATCATTCATGTACTTCTCTACCCCCATTCTTCCCCGGGTGCTAGGTTGATTTTGTTTTTGTTTTTCTGTTGTATCAGTGTACCCCATTTAGTAATCAAAACTTTATTTATTTTAAATTATTTTTAATTTTTATTCTAGAGAGAGAGCGTGCACAAGCAGGGGAGAGTGACAGAGAGCAGAGAGAGAGAGAAAGGGAGAGCAAGTCCCAAGCAGGCTCCACACTCAATGCAGAGCCCAATGCTGGGACTTGATCCCATGATCATGAGATCCTGACCTAAGCTGAAGTCTGAGCCACCCAGGCACTCCCACAACTTTTTAAAAGCTCATCTGTTTTCGTCCAGACGCTTTGTCTGGAAAGGGTGTATGTAAGAGGTACAGATATTTTTATCTAACTTAACCGGAAAGATGTATCATGTTTAAGAATCAGCTAACAAAACCTCCAGAATTTTCAAAAGATTTTAAAACAGTTTTATATAATCTCACATTCGTCAAATCTTCAGGAAGAGGTCATAGGGGATGGAAGCCTTTTGCTGTGTCCCCCATGGAGCCTGAGGTCTCAGTAACTGTGGAAGATGGGTGTGTCTGTGAAGACAGCCTGGTCTTCACATGGCAGCAAAGAGAAGTGTCCTTTGGGGACTTACTGCACTGAGGCCCCAGGATGCCCATTTGAGCTGTGTAATCTGGGCTGGGGCTATCTTGACCCCTCCCGTCAGTCACATAAGTCTGTCCTTAAGTGTCCACTGAGACAACTGCATGGCTCATCTGGGGCCGTTCTCAGATGTAGTGAATCCAGGGAACCGCAGAAAGGAACAAATGTGGTCTTGTAGTGCCTGGATAGTGTGGCCCAAGTCAGTGGAACCCATGGGGACGCTAAACCAAACTTGAAGAGGGTGTCAGCTGCAGTCAGAGTCCAGTGAAACCCTCTGGCCGGGGCAGAGGGCCCAATGAGAGCTACCTGTCAACGTCGTGGCCCTCGGCACAGGAACTTGTGTCTGGGCAGTTTCTAGCCACGGCCAGCGTGTGGAAGGCCAGACGTGACGTCCAGGCCGTTTCAGCCTCTTCTGATGGCCCGGGCGGCACGTGCACAGGCCCCACTGAGGACGGAATCTGAGTCTCCACGGGCCAGCGTCTTCTGGGTCCTGGTGGCAATCAGTCACATACTCGAGGGCTTTGTGGTGGAGGCAGGTTTGGTCTCCACGTTGGGTTGACGGGGCATGTCTGTTGGTGAGTGTGGGGGCCTTGCTCCTGAGCATCCACACGGGTAACGACAAGCTCACCGGGAGCGTATCCAGATGTCTTGGCCCATGGGAGGGCTCCTCGTGATCAGGACATGTATAAATTAACATGACCAGCATCCTAGTTGGGATTTAGAACAGCTCCAGCCTCCACAGAAATTCCCCGTCTCACCTCCATGCGTCCCTAACCCCAGCAGCAACTCATCTGTTCTCTGTCACTGCAGTTTTGCCTTTTCCAGAATGTCATAGAATGGACTCATTAGTGTATAACCTTTTGCTACTGCCTTTTTTCACTTGTGTCTTCGAGATTCATCGCCCTTGTTTGAATCAGTAGTTGGCTCCTTTTCCTGCTGAGTGCGGTCCCTGGGTCGCACCCCCTTGTACGAACCTGCCAGTTTGCTTACCCTTTCACTTCTGAAGGGCTGCTTGGTTCCTTCCAGATTTTAGCAATTGTGTTCATGTGCATACAGATTTGAACGTAAATCTTGAGGTGAGCAGAAGTTTTGAGTGTCCTTGGGCACGTACCTGGGAGTAGTAAGTCTCTGTTCAACCCCAACACATCTTCCAGAGTCACTGCCCTTTTGGCGTTCCCAACTTCACGGCAGGAGAGCTGTTGCCGTGCATCCTCACTGGCATTTGCCACTTTTCGTGTGGGGTGTTTTGTTTTTGTTTTTGTTTTGTTTTTAGCAATTCTAATAGGTATGTAGTGTCCCATTATAGTTTTAATTTGTATTTCCCTATTGACAAATGATGTTGAACATATTTTCATATGTTTATTTTTTATCTGTACATCTTCTTCAGTTAAGTGCTTGTTAAGATCTTTTGTCTATTTTTTGGTTAGCTGACTTTTTTTTAAATAAGAGGTTTTTTTTTTTTTAAGTTTCTTATTTTAATTTCAGTATAGTTAACAGAGTGTTAGATTCGTTTCAGGTGTACGATACAGCGATTCAGCTGTCCCATATGTCACCTGGCGCTCATCATGAGTGTGCTCTTAATCCCCATCACCTGTTTCCCCCATGCCCCCCTCCCGCCTCCCCTCTGGTGACCATCAGTGTGTTCTCTACAGTTAACAGTGTTTCTTGGTTTGCCTTTCTCTCTCTCTCTCTCTCTCTCTCTCTTTCTCTTTCCTTTGCTCGTTTGTTTTGTTTCTTAAAATCCACATATGAGTGAAATCAGACGGTATTTATCTTTCTCTGACTTAACTTACTTAGCTTTATCCACATTGTTGCAAGCGGAAAGATTTCATTCTTTTGCATGGCTGAATAATATTCCATTGTACGTATACCACGTCTTCTGTATCTTTTCATCTGCTGATGGACACTTGGGCTGCTTCCACATCTTGGCTAGTGTAGATAATGCTGCTATAAACGGGGTGCATGTATCCCTTTGAATTCGTGTTTTTGTATTTTTTGGGTAGATACCCAGTAGTGCAATTACTGGATTGTAGGGTAGCTCTATTTTTAACTTCTCGAGGAACCTCCATACTATCTTCCACAGGGTCTGTACCCATTGGCATTCCCACCAGCAGTGTAAGAGGGTTCCCTTTTCTCTGCACCCTTGCCAACACCTGTTGTTTCTTGTGTTAATTTTAGCCATTCCCTGATTGCATTTCCCTGGTGATGAGTGATGTTGAGCATCTTTTCCTGTGTTGGCCATCCACATGTCTTTGGGAAAATGTCTGTTTATATCTATTGCCCATTTTTAATTGGATTACATTTTGGGGGGTGTTGTGTTGTATCAGTTCTTTATATATTTTGGATACTAACCATTTATTAGATATGTCATTTGCAAATATCTTCTCTTATTCTGCTGGTTGCCTTTTACCTTTGTTGATGGTTTCCTTTACTGTGCAGAAGGTTTTTTATCTTGATGAGGTCCCAGTAGTTCGTTTTTGCTTTTATTTCCCTTGTTTCAAGAGACACCCATTTTTTGGGGCGCCTGGGTGGCACAGTCGGTTAAGCGTCCGACTTCAGCCAGGTCACGATCTTGCGGTCCGTGAGTTTGAGCCCCGCGTCAGGCTCTGGGCTGATGGCCCGGAGCCTGGAGCCTGTTTCCGATTCTGTGTCTCCCTCTCTCTCTGCCCCTCCCCCGTTCATGCTCTGTCTCTCTCTGTCCCAAAAATAAATAAACGTTGAAAAAAAAAATAAAAAAAAAAAAAGAGACACCCATTTTTAATTGTATTTTCTTATTGTTGAGTTTCACGAATTATTTATTCTGAATACACACGCTCTGTCAGATAAGTGGTTTTCAAATATTTTGTCATAGTCTGTGCCTTGTCTTAACAGCGTCTTTCATATAGGAAAAAATTTCAATTTTGAAAAAGTCCATTTCGTTGATTTTTTTCTTAAGTTGACCATGCATTCAGTATTGTACCTAAAATCTCATTGCCAAGGAGCGCCTGGGTGGTTCAGTAAGTTAAGTGTCCAGCTCTTGGTTTTGGCTCAGGTCATGATCTTGTGCTTCGTGAAATTGAGCTCCACATTGGGCTCTGCTCTGACAGTGCAGAGTCTGCTTGGGATTCTCTCTCTGTCCCTACCCGGTTCACATGCTCTTTCTCTCTCAAAATAAACTGGAAAAAAAAATTTTTTTTTTAATGTTTATTTATTTTTGAATGACAGAGAGAGAGAGCACGAGCAAGGGAAGGGCAGAAAGAGAGGGAGACACAGAATCTGAAGCAGGCTCCAGGCTCTGAACTGTCAGCGCAGAGCCTTACGTAGGACTCAAACTCATGGACTGTGAGATCATGCTATGAGCCAAAGTTGGACAGTTAACCGACTGAGCCACCCAGGTGTCCCTCCCCGCCCCCCCCCCATTCTTATTTTAATCTCATTGCCAAACCGAAGATCACACGGGTTATTTCCTAGAGCTTTATGATTTTTTCCCCCCATTTAGGCCTGTGATCCATTTTGAATTCATTTTTATATGGTATGAGGTATGTGTTGAGGTTTATTCTTTTGCTTATGGGTTCTAGCATCGTTTGTTGAAAAAACTCCTTTCTTCATGGCATTCATTTTGTAAGAAATGAACCGAGCATGTTTAGGGGGGTCTATTTTTAGGCTCTCTGTTCTGGTTCATTCAACTTTTGTCTAATACTACCATTGTCTTCATCACTGGGGCATTATGGGAAGTCTTAAACTCAGATAACGTGAATCCGGCAACATTGTTGTTCTTCCACATCGTTTCGTTTTTGTTATTGTAGTTCCTTTGCCTTTTGTCCCAAAACCCTGTATCTACTTGTTTCATGACCTTTGTAACACCTTATTTCCTGGCCTGAAAAGACCAAAAAGTATTTAAGAACATGGTTTTTGTTCTACTCATATTTATATTTCTAACACTTTTTCTGGTTTGGGGAGCCTTAATGCTCAAAACATGTGTTCAAGAAGATATGTGAAGGAGCCAGTTAATTGTTACTACTTGGGTGCAAAACCACCTGGAGGGAGAAGAGTGTTTTAAATATGTAGATAATGCGGGGGGGCAGGGGGGACACCTAGCTGGCTCGGTGGATTAAACGTCTGACTTCAGCTCAGGTCACGATCTCACGGTTGGTGGGTTCAAGACCCACGTCAGGCTCTGTGCTGACAGCTCAGAGCCTGGAGCCTGCTTCGGATTCTGAGTCTCCCTCTCTCTCTCTGCCCCTGCCCTGCTCATGCTCTGTCTCTCTCTCTCAAAATAAACAAATATTAAAATAATGATAATAATAAATATGTAGGTTCGGTTTGGGTTTTGACAGTAACCAAAAAACATTACTGTCGTTTTGCACATAGAGGCCAGGCTTGCTGAGGGTCTAACACCGCATGGGCCTCAGCTAAGAATTGTTCCCAAATACCCAGTGGTACCTTCTTTGAGAAGCACAGTGACTTTAAATACAACCTGTTCCAAATTCTTTTGTAATGGATCGATGGATGGATAGACAAGTAAATTCATAATGATAAATATTTTAGCATTTTGTCTCTCTCTCAAAGTATAGTGCACGGTTAGGATATTATGTTCGTTCTCGATTGCCGGGTAACAAGTTACCACAACCTCCGTGGCTAATAACATCAACATTTATCTCACAGTTTCTCTGGGTTAGAAATTTGCCAGCTGCGCTCACATTTGGTTCCCAGTCGGGGTCTCCTACAAGCCTGTGCTCAAGAGGTTAGGAAGGGCTGAGGTCCTTTCAGAGTGCAACAGGGAGGTACTCCCCTTCCAAGCTCATTCACGTGGGAGTGGGCAGGCCTCAGTGCCTGGCCACATGGGCTTCTCCACAGGCCTGCCTCAAGGCACGGCAGCTGGATTCCCCCTGAGAGCAAGGAGGGTTCCCCAGATGGAAGTGACCTTCCTTTGTGACCTGATCTCAGCAGTGACATCCCATCATTATTGTGTTCAGCGGAGGTGAGCCTGTAAGTGCAGCCCACACTCAGGAGGGAAGTGTGACACACACGCACCAGGACCGGGAGCTAGGGGTCCCTGCGGCTGCCTGGCACCGTGGAGAAGAAAGCATGTATTCTGCATGGAGCCCATTCAGGTTTAACAGCAAATCCGCTTTTCTAGATCTCATTTGAGGATGTGGCTGTGGACTTCACGTTGGAGGAGTGGCGGCTACTTAATCCTACGCAGAAGAACTTGTACAGAGACGTGATGCTGGAGAACTATAGCAACCTAGTGTTCTTGGGTAAGAGTGTTCTTGTGGAAACAGCGTGAGTCTGGTAACTGTGGCACCTGGAAGATGTTTACTAATGTTGGATTTGAGTTACAGATTTCAAGGATCACTTGATACGCAATCACAAGATTTTGGTTCACTTGGTTTATTTTCTAGCCTTCGTGGTAAATATTCTTCATGTTTAAGAGTCCGTCAGCCCAAGCAGTTGGGTCCAAGTTGTCTGTTTTTCTAATTAACAGGTTATCAAATTATCAAGCCTCATGGGATTTTCAAGCTGGAGAAGGAAGAGCCATGGATAATAGATGAAGTTCTAAGTCAGAACTTTTCAGGTGAGAGGTAATCAGGTGTGTGACACACAGTGAAAGTTTAATAAGGTTTTTGATGTCAGGTTATAATGTTTTGAAAAGTTAGTTTGAAATGTTATTTATAAAACTGGTTGAAATTCCTAAATCTTTAGAGTTGGCTCAGGACTGGTGCCCTGAGTCCCTTCTGGGTTTTCATGTGCTCTCTGTCCCGGTCTCCACATCAGGATGTGTCCTTTTTGCACAGAGCTGATAGCGGCACGTACCCCCTTTCCTATACAGCAGCATAAGTTGGGGGCTAGCACTTAGGGCCTTGCTTTTGGGCTGGGCTCTTCTTCCCAGCTCCTCGGTCTCCTTTCCCTTCTCTCCCGCACTTCTAGCCTGCAGGGCTAGGCTTCTTTACTCATAACTCCTTATGAATTCATACATTTTTCCTGTTAAAGGAACACTGAGTCAGTCCCTCTAATTTGTCCCTCTGATTGGTCAGATTTCTGTTTTAAACCCAGAGAGAGCAGACAGTGAATCTAAGGATACAGAATGAAAAGCTAACACCGTGAACCTGCTCAGGGGGCTCTGCCTCTTTCCCTGTTCTGTGCAGACTGACCCTGTGCGGTCAGCTCCGTGGTGCTTTTTGGTGCCTTTGAGGTTCGTCTTCTCCAAGCTCCTCGTTCAACCCATCGTCTGCTGGGCTCAAGACCCCCATGTGCCATGTGATCTTTTAACTACATGTATATTGAAGAACTCATGGTATAGCAGCATTTTATTCAGTTTTGGTTTGTATTTTCTTGGCCCAGAATTCAGGGTCAGCTGCATTAGAACTAGTTTCTTCCTCCACGCATTTCATACATTTTTCTCTGCACGTGGGCCATTGATTATCATACCTTTTCCTCACGTAGACAGTGTCCCTCTCTTCAGGTGGCCCCTTTTTTACCTCCAGAGACTATAGACTCCCAGCCTTTCTGAAGTCTCTGCCCACTTAGTATTGTATTGTAGGAATCTTGGCCCTGGTCAGACGTTATCTGGAATTTTTAAACAATTAGATCTTACAGGTTTTTTTCCCCACGTAGAAAGATGGCAAATAACGTATTCTTCTCTGTTGTCTGTAGGATTTATGGTGTGTACTGATTAAATGTTTCATTAATTGACTGTTATGGGGCCAGGTAAGGCAGGACCTTTCTTGTTTATCAAATATTTCTTTAGTGCCAAGGTTTTCATCTAAGCAAGTGTCTCTGCTCACCTTAAGAAATATTTCAAATTATGGATCTCTGGGTACCCTTCACATGGATTATTAGGTCTGGGTATATGTAGCTTAGAAGCCACCACCTGTGAAGATAGATTTTATGTTCATCTACTAGTTTAGAACAGCTGCTGTTATGAAGAATGAGAGGAATTGAGAGAAGTAGCCATGAAATAGCCTCACAGGACCAGAGAATTTTAATATAGAAGACAATGCAAAACTGTATTTATTCAATAGTTCAGTATCAAACACGAAGCATTTGTATTAAAATGCAAAGTTAATGATCAAGATTAATGGCACGGAAGGGCACTGCTTTAGAAGTCCAGTTATGGGGCGCCTGGGTGGCTCAGTCGGTTAAGCGTCCAACTTCAGCTCAGGTCATGATCTCGCGGTCCGTGAGTTCAAGCCCCGCATCGGGCTCTGTGCTGACCGCTCAGAGCCTGGAGCCTGTTTCGGATTCTGTGTCTCCCTCTCTCTCTGACCCTCCCCCGTTCATGCTCTGTCTCTCTCTGTCTCAAAAATAAATAAATGTTAAAAAAAAATAAAAAAGAAGTCCAGTTATGAGTGAACAGTACTGATCCTGCGTGCATTGAGCACTTGCTGTGTGCTGTGTCGTGGGGATACAGCAGTGAAAAATAGTGAGCCTTTTCCCTTCCCCCAGGGTTTACATTCCCGTGGGGGACACAGAAGTAAGGTGATTACCTGTTTGGTGAGAGCCAGGAAGGAAATAAACAGGGTATCGTTAGTATGCTCTTGAAATGATGTTTACGCTTAAATGAGCCAGGCTTGCTGAAAGCTGGGAAAAGCGTGTCAAATAAAACAGCAAATGAAAAGGTCCTAAGGCAGAAAAGGCCTTTGGGATGGAAGGGATGGGAAGGCATTCACTGTGGCTGAGCAGTAGTGAGAAAGAGCCTGTGAGCGAAGTCAGAAAGGTTGGAAGAGACCAGGACATGCAAGGGCACGTGAGTCAGGATGAAAGCTTGTATTTACCACAGGGTTTTTAAGCAAAGGGGTAAAAAGCCTGATCACCTTTTCTTTTTTCCTTTCTTTAAGTTTATTTATTTTTGAGAGAGAGAGAGACAGAGCATGAGTCGGGGAGGGGCAGAGAGAGAGGGAGATACAGAATCCAAAGCAGGCTTCAGGCTCCCAGCTGTCAGCACAGAACCCGACACAGCTCGAACCCACAATCCGTGAGATCATGGCCTGAGCCGAAGTCGGACGCTTAACCGACTGAGCCACCCAGGTGTCCCTACTCTTTCTTTTTTTTTCAACGTTTATTTATTTATTTTGGGACAGAGAGAGACAGAGCATGAACGGGGAAGGGGCAGAGAGAGAGGGAGACACAGAATCGGAAACAGGCTCCAGGCTCTGAGCCATCAGCCCAGAGCCCGACGCGGGGCTCGAACCCACGGACCGTGAGATCGTGACCTGGCTGAAGTCGGACGCTTAACCGACTGCGCCACCCAGGCGCCCCTTCTTTCTTTTTTTTTAATGTTTGTTTATTTTTGAGAGAGAGAAAGAGACAGTGTGAGTGGGGGAGGGGCAGAGAGAGAGGGAGACACAGAATCCCAAGCAGGCGCCAGGCTCCGAGCCGTTAGCACAGAGCCCGACACAGGGCTCGAACCCACAGACTGTGAGATCATGACCTGAGCTGAAGTTGGAACGTTTAATCGACTGAGCCACTCAGTGAATAGTATTAATACGTCCACTCACTCAACCTCAAAACACTGAATCCTTTTATTCTCCACACCAGCAGCTCTAGTTGGTCCTTGTTCGGACATTCTGATATGTCTGAGGATTAGATTAGGCTCTACCTCCCCAACCCCCTTCCCTCCAAAAAATCCTGCAGAAGAGAAGTAGCTGCCTTGTATTTGAAGTCTTGGCAGATCTTTTATCTTTCAGGGTATATTGGGAATATTACCTCACCATCGCTAATAAATGATATCATAAAGCAAACAAACATTCATTTAAAAATAATCCAATAAGTGGTCGTGTTGTAGAAATCACAAACAATTGTACTTGGTGAAAAAAAGCCTGTCCTAATGTTAAAAGAATTCTTGTGGTTTGGAATAATTTTCATTGATAGGATTACATGTAGATTCATTACGTAGATTATATACATTCAGTTAAAATGTCAAAAATCCTAAATAAAAGTGTTGATGCTGAGCTCTGGAGAACTCTTTGATAACCCCAAGATATAGTTTCAGTGATGGTGAAGTTAGTGATATCAGTGATTCAGGTGATGGTCTTGAATGAGAATGTTCTTTAAATGTAACGCTAGTACAGGAACCTACTGTTTCTCATGTTTAAATTCCAGTTTGTTAACATACAGTGTGTGTGAACATTTTTCATGTCCCATAAGGAGAGATTGTATTTGGGAGATTTTTTTTTTTTTTAAACTGGAATCCTAGGCTCCATTTCAGAAGTTTTGTTCAATAAGCATAATCATTGGGGGATTTACACAGTATGATTCATTTTTTTCCTTTTTAGAAGTCTGGCTAGATAACAATCTCAAAATGTGGCACCAGGATAATCAAGACGAGCTTAGAAGTATGGAGAGAGGCGATGAATGTGATGTTTTTAGGAAAATATTTCATTCAAGCATTAACTTTGTTCATTTAGCAATGAGACCCCATAAATGTGGCACAGGTGAAAAACATTTGAAACATCGTTTTGAGTTTCTTATTTCAAAAAATAACCTTGGAAGAAAGAAACTTGATGAGCTCAGTAAGAAATTTTTATTCTACATCAAACCTGATAGAACCCATGGTGGAATAAAATACTGTGATTGCAATACATGTAGAAAGGCCAGCAGTAGAGAGTCGTGGCTCATTGCAGACCATATTACACATACTGGAGTCTATTTATGCATGGAGTGTGGCAGAGTTTTTAATAAGAAGTCACAGCTTATTATACATCAGAGGACTCATACAGGAGAGAAGCCCTATGGATGCAGCGAATGTGGAAAAGCCTTCTCACAGAAGTCATTGCTCACTATTCATCAAAGGACTCATTCAGGAGAAAAACCATACGGGTGTGGTGAGTGTCAGAAGGCTTTCAGTAGGAAGTCATTACTCATTTTACATCAGAGAACTCATACGGGAGAGAAGCCCTACGGATGCAGCGAATGTGGAAAAGCTTTCAGCAGGAAGTCACAGCTCAAAAGACATCAGAGGACGCATACTGTCGAGAAACCATTTGGCTGCAGTGACTGTGGGAAAGCTTTCTCCCAGAAATTAAAGCTCATTACACATCAGAGAACACATACAGGAGAGAAACCCTATAAATGTGGTGATTGTGGGAAAGCCTTCTTTTGGAAGTCCCAGCTCATCACTCATCAGAGGACTCATACGGGGAAGAAACCGTATGCATGTAATGAGTGTACCAAAGCCTTCAGCAGGAACTCACTCCTCATTAGGCATCAGAGGATCCACACAGGAGAGAAACCCTACGAATGCAGGGAGTGTGGCGAAGCCTTTGTCCGAAAACCACAGCTCGTGAAGCATCAAGTAACTCATACAGGAGAGAAGAACTATCAGTGCAGTGACTGTGAAGAAGCATTCTTTAAGAAGTCAGAGCTAATCAGACATCAAAAAACCCATTTAGGGGAGAAACCCTATGGATGTGTTGAATGTGGAAAAACCTTCTTTGGGAAGTCACAGCTCCTGACGCATCAGAGAACTCACACTGGAGAGAAGCCTTATGAGTGCAGTGAGTGTGGGAGAGCCTTCACCCAGAAGTCAAGCCTGATATCACATCAGAGGACGCACACAGGAGAGAAGCCCTATGAGTGCAGGGACTGTGGGAAAACCTTCAGCGAGAAGTCAAGCCTTGTTCATCATCAGAGAACCCATACTGGAGAAAAACCCTTTGAATGTAGCGAGTGCAGGAAAGCTTTTGCCTGGAAGCCACAGCTTCTAAGGCACCAGAGAATTCATACAGGGGAGAAACCTTACGAGTGCAGTGAATGTGGGAAAGCCTTTGTTCAGAAAGTGCAGCTCATTAAGCATCAAAGAAATCACACAGGAGAGAAAACCTATGGGTGCAGTGAGTGTGCGAAAGCTTTCTTTGAGAAGGCACAGCTCATTATACATCAGAGAATTCACACAGGAGAAAGACCCTATAAATGTAGTGAATGTGGGAAGTCTTTCACTAGAAAGTCACACCTTATGAGGCATCAGAGAATTCACACAGGAGATAAATACTATGGATGCAGTGAGTGTGGGACTGCCTTCAGCAGGAAGTCACAGCTCATGGCTCATCAGAGGACTCATGTAATCTAGAAACCGCATGAGTGCCGTGAATATGGGAAATCTGTCAGACTGATAGGAGAAATCCTGTCGGTGCACTGAGAATGCAGGTCCCACCCAGCAGAGTTCAGAAAGGAGGGAGGTATTTTTACGTAGACAGCGTAAGAGCCTTCTCCTGAAACACACAGCTTATTACACGTTAATGACTTGTTGGTGTGGAAGTCTTATCAGTATCCTAGTAGTGCAGAACCTGGTAGTCAGGAGTGACAGCTTCTCATCAGAGGACCTAAACATGAGGAGAAACTCAGTCGTTGTAAAAATTGAGTGGGGGGTTTCGTCAATAAGGATAATTCGTGGTACACTAGAGAAGACATATGCAAAGGAAATACTGAGCATCTTGAATTAGAGATTTCAGTATGAAGGAGAAGTCCTAATAGTTTGGAAGAATTCTGGTAAGCATGATTCTATCGAAATAATCCTATAGAGTTGTGTTGTATATAAGTTACAAAAGTAGTTAATTTTAAGTGGTAGCTGTGTTTTAAGTGTGAAGTTATGCTTTCTGCTGTGGTGATGCGGCAAGGGCCAGATTAATCCCCTGCCTTGAACAGCTAGAAACTGTAAAATGTATATGAAATAACGGTTTCGAGACCTATGACAGGCGGAAGTGTGTGATCCCTGGCAGAAGGTGTAGAGAGTGAGGTGAGCCCATAAGAGCCCAGCCTGGTGCCTGGTGCCAGTTCCCAGGCTGCAGATCAGGGAAAGGAACAAATGTGGTCTTGCTGAATCAAAGAGAATTGCTGAATTGGCATTTGGGGAGGCCAGAGTAGCTAGAGTTTGCAGGGAGTTGTACTGGAGAGGAGGGAGCTTCCCAGAGAGAGGGCTGCAGAAATCTACAAGGAGGCCGCTTAGTCTTTTGGCTTAGTACTGATTTGCACATGTGTGACCAGAAATTTCCTGAGTCCAGGAAAAGTGCTGGAAAGCAGTCCGCCAGACAGTTCCCAGAAATCAATGTAGGGCTGGGAATAAAATTCCCACCACCTGAAATGGCAACGACTTCTAACACATGGGGCATCAGGTAGGATTCCCAGCAGAGTATTATCTTGGTAGTGAAGTAATTAATCCTAGATCGAAAGCTAGTCTGGACCCACAATGTCTGGCATCCAAAAACATAGCTGGCATACACAGAAGCCATGAGAATACGACTTGTAACCAGGAGAAAAATCAGTCACTAGAAAGATACAGAAAAAATGGAAGCAGTTGACATTAAATAAGGATATTCAAATAGCTTTTATAGATGTACGGGAAAACAGGAATGTGACAGATGAATTGGAAGATGTATTTTTAAAAGCCTGAGTGGAACTTCTCAGGATGAAAACAACAATATCTGAAAATTAAAACAAAACAACAACTTTGGATGGAATTAGGAGCAGATTAGACATAGAAGATCAATGAACTTGAGTGAAAATAAAAACTGTCCAACTGATGGACACAGGAAAAAAAAGACTCGAAGAAAAGACAATAGGGAGTTGGTTACAGCGAGGCACGTGTATGCGCATGGAGTCCTAGAAGGACAGGGCAGAGAAGAGGCCTAAGAAAGTATTTGAGTAAATAACAGATGAAATTTTTACACATATGATGAAAAATGTAACTCCACATACTCAAGAAGTTCAAAGAACCTCAAGATCATGAAGAAAGTCCTGCTGATGGACATCATAGTCAAAAGGATAAAACCCAATGATAAAGAGAACAGTTGTAAAGCACCCGGAGAAAGACAGGATACTTGCACAGAACAGAGGACCACACACACTTGTGGTCAGAAACTACTCGAGCTGGAACACAACGGAGTGAGGGACAGACAACTTTACATAAAACCCCCACCACCTGCCGTTTGTCGATTTCCCATCAAAAACATCTTTCAAAAATGATAGCAAAAAAAAAAAAAAAGTTTCTCAGAGAAACAAAATGAAAGAGACTTTATCTATAGACCTTATTTGAGGAAACACTAAAGCAAGTTTTGGTGCGGCAAGAAAATCCTAGGTGGAGATGAGGATCTACAGGAAGAAAAGAGGAGCTCTGGAAGTGGTGAATATGTGGGTAAATATAAAAGATCTCTTTCCTCATTTAAGAGTCTTTTAAAATGGTAATTGACTGCTTAAAGCCAAATAATGTATTGTGGGTTATGATGTCTTTAGAAGTAAAGCGTATCTCAACGACAACACTTAAGTGTGAATCTTCAGAACTAGTTAAATAGACTGCATCCTCTGAGTCAGAAACCTGCTTCCCCAGGGCTCAGGGCAACTTGTGTGTGTAGCAGCCACACAGTAGAATGGCACATGTGACGGACGTGTGTATGTGCTGCTCGTTCTCCACATCCCCCCCCCCCCTCCCCGGCTCTGCACCCCCAGGGGCTGTCCCCTAGGGACGGCCTCACCAGGGATTGTGCTTAGGTTTGAACACGGGAGGTACTCAGTCAGCGGGCGGGAGGAGAGAGGTTGGAACACTTAACCCCACGCCCCTGCCTGGACCTCGGTGTGAGTGGTGGGTGTGAGTGGTGTCTGTGCCCGAAGGGCTGCAGCACACCCTCCCCCCCTCCCCCTGCTGCCCTCCTGGGGCCATAGACCGTTTTTCAGTTAACGCTTCCTTCTCCTTGCTCTTCACAATTTGGGGTGTTAACTATTTCTGGGTGCTTACCTACCTCTGGTTGGTTTGGGTTTCCTTAATTCAGAACACATACCTGGACATGGTTCCTCTAGTGAATGTTCTTAGGTTAATATTTTGCGTGTAGCACTTGTTTTCTGTGCCAGGTGTTAAACGAGCATTTAACACAATTCTGAGAATCAGTTACTGGGACAGAATCAGTTACTGGGACATGTGCCTCGTCGGGCATAGACTGACATCTGTCAAGACTTCCCACACTAAATATCAGTATTTTCTCTCTGTTTTTAACCAATTCAGTAGAAATTATAACAAGTAACAAAATTCTTTGTGTTTTTTTGTTTTGCTTCAAATCTAAATGGCTCCATAGGTTGTTGTCTGCTACATACCCAGTGGTCTTGCACTTACACTAACTCTTGAAACCAAAACATTTATGAAGTCTTATGCTACCTCTCGATTAGCCAAGCAATTTACAACAAAAAGAAAAAAAAATGTCATTTATGTTCAATACGTATGGACAAGGAAAAAGTTTCTGAGTAAGGCAGAAGGGAATGATGCTTCATACTTCCTAGCTTGTCATTTAGGAACACTGTGCTGTGCAGTTAAAATGTCCTCATTCCATAGTCTGTTGCTTTTTATTACATATAATCTATGTAATCTGTAACCCCCACACAAGACTTCCATGTCAGTGGGTCAGCATTACTACAATCACTTCAGGGGCCCCACCCCAGTAATAAGTTAGGATGAAATAAACCACCAAAGAGGCCCAACATAGCAGCACCGTCCTGTCATTTGTCGAATACATCTTAAGACTTCATTTCACCTTTCTGTACCCTCTCTCACCTAGTCTGGTAACCACTTTTGAAGGGAAGTATTGCATCAGGCTGCACAGCTGTATTTTCTTTTTCTTTTTTTAATTTTTTTAATGTTTATTTCTGAGAGAGAGACAAAGCATGAGTGGGGAGAGGCAAAGAGAGAGGGAGACACAGAATCCGAAGCAGGCTCCAGGCTCCGAGCTGTCAGCACAGAGCCCGACACAGGGCTCGAACCCACAAGCCGTGACATCATGACCTGAGCCGAAGTCGGACGCTCAACTGACTGAGCCACCCAGGCACCCCTGTATTTTCTCTCCCATTTGTGTTTGCATTTCGATCTGCATTTTGAAGAAGCTTTTCACGGAGGTGTTCCTTTTGGTACAACCCCAACGGCACCATTCACAGTGTAGTCTGTGCCAGTAAACTTGTGTATAACTCTGATCCTGTCTTTAAGGAATTAGCTAGTAAATGTAATAAATATTTCAAGGCTTGGGCACAACTGGACTAGCACTGTGACAGTCAGCTGTGGCAGTGTCTGCAACAGTGCCGTGTGCCCTCTAGGTGGCAGCACATAAGCCTAACAGCTTTTCCCTCCCCACCCCTTTGTCATGCTGAAGGGTCAGGCCACACTCACTCTCCTTATCTTAGAAAACTTCATCTCATCATGTCTGTCTGCAGCATAGACACAGGCAGTGTAAGTTCTTGTGACCAGCTCACAAGCATGATCAGTAGCTAAGTTACGAGGCGCCTCCCAGCGTGGCTCACCCCACCTGTGGACTTGGTGGTGCCATCTGGTAACTTTATTTTCTTTGGGGGTCTTTGTAACTTAGGTCACAGTGACTACTCATTGAATCCAGGTAGTCTGGACATCTTGCCATTGAGCCTATTCCTTTCAGATGCTAAGATTAAATAAACCTGGGAACACCAACTTTATTGCATAACTAAGTCATTATACATAGATATTTTACAACACCTAAATCGTTAAAAGTGCCCAACAAATAGTGTAGCTATAGAAGCAGCCACTGGTAAGATAAGAGAGAAATACAAATGAAGTGACATTTGTAATTAGATTCTCATTTAAAGCATTGCTATGATTCCTAGGATTAAAATTATTTACAAAAAACCCACATCAAGCTGAGATTCCCAAGAAGATGGGGAAGCAGATTAACTTCTAGCATTTGTTAGAGAACGGTTATGTTAAGGAAGCATATTAAACTACCACTGCAGCCATTGGAATGGCTGTGTGGCTTTATCTCCAAACCATGGTGGCCACAGGGCCGCTCTAAGTGCATGAACAAGTCATATATACTTATTCTGTTGTATGTGTTTGTACAGAGCAGAATGTGTCAGGCAATGACATCTGAGATCTGGGCCAGCTGTGCCTCACACACAAGGACAGGGCAGACAGCTAATGAACAAGGTCAGCTGTTGTCCCTTTGGTGAGAAGCAGTCTGTAAGTTGCTGGCATGTGTTTCCACTGCCTGCTGCACCTGGAGAGCAAAGGCGCCTGTGGGAGCTGTGGGAGCTCAGACTGGTGCACACACATCTCTCTGCTGTGCTTGAAAAGAAAATCTCTGTACCTGTATGTTTACTGAGTAAACTGTTGAATGAATTAATATGTGTGAGCGTGATCATTGGGAACAATGAACTCTAGCTTCCATTCAACTAGGTAACCCAAACCAAATCTGAGCTGTCGCCAGTTTCCAACATGTTTATCATTCAAATACTCCTGAAACATCAAGAGACCAGCTCTCGTTTACTTGTCGGCAGTGTTAAGAGTTAATGCTCTGCCCAGCCCTTGGCTCACCTCGCTTTTTCCCCCCCATGCTAAACTGGGGGCTCCCGTAATCCTTCGAATCTTAAAAAGAGTAGGATACTTACAGTTTAGTGAGCACAACTTCTAAAAAGAGATGAGGCACACTGTAAAAAGATTTACTCACATCTACCCTGTGCTTTCTGTGTCAGATATCAC
This sequence comes from Prionailurus viverrinus, assembly GCF_022837055.1. Classification (NCBI taxonomy): domain Eukaryota; kingdom Metazoa; phylum Chordata; class Mammalia; order Carnivora; family Felidae; genus Prionailurus; species Prionailurus viverrinus. The sequence continues at coordinate 599,510 of NC_062572.1, forward strand.
CTGATCCGAATCCCCACGAAACCACAAAGTGCAGGACCAGACCTGGATTCCACACCCCAATGTCCAGTGCTCAGCCCATGGGAGACGCACTTGTCCTTGGATTCCTTTATGGTCTTTTCCCCAACGGTTTAATTTAATTAATTGATTTTATTTTTATTTTTGAGCGAGAGTGTGAGCGGGGGAGAGCAAGAGAGGGAGAAGAATTCCAAGCATGTTCTGCGCTGACAGCAGTGAGCCCCATGCAGGGATCCAACTCACCAACTGTGAGATCATGACCTGAGCTGAACTCCGTCAGACACTCAAGGGACTGAGCCACCCAGGCACCTTTTTTTTTTTTTTTTTTTTAAGATTTTAGTTGTTTTTTAATTTTGAGAGAGCGCACGCACTCATGCGCAAGCAGGGGACGGGCAGAGGGAGAGAATCCCAAGCAGGTTCCACGCTCAGTGCAGAGCCCAATGTGGGGCTTGATCTCAGGGCCCTGGGGTCATGACCTGAGCTGGTATCAAGAGCAGAAGGCTTAATGGACTGAGCCCCAGGCGCCCTTTAATATTATATTTTTACTCTCTACACCGAAGTGGGGCTCAACCCACAACCCTGAGATCCGGAGTGGCATGTTCCACCGACTGAGCCAGCTGGGCACCCCAGACTGCTTTCCGGTCTGAAGTCCTCCGAGCACAATCAGGCCCCTACTTTCATTAGTACCGGAGTTTGTTAAGTTGCGTGCTTCTCCCTGACTGAAAGGCTCTCCTATGGAAGGAACGAGAAACCACCAACTCCCGCATTTGTTCACCAGCGCGTGTCCACTCGGCCGGCGCCCTGCAACCAGGCAACTGGTGAAAAGCCCTGGGAGTTTATCTGGCCAGGCGCGCCGCGGAGCCCTCTGGAAGATGTAGTTCTGAGGCGAGCGGCACTCTGGGAAATGTAGTGCTGCGCGCACGCTTCCGCGGTGGGCCGGGCGAACCTTGGTACTACTGGCCGGAGGGGGAGGCCGTGTGGGGAGCGGGCGGGCTGCGGGGCTGGGGCGGCCTCGGTGTCCGCGCGGGCCCCGCGGTGCCCCCGGTGCGCGTTCTGCGGGTCAGGGCAGCGTGTGGGGCCAGTGGGGTCTGGGGCGGCGGGGCAGAGCGGGCCGGTCAGGCGGGATCGGAGCAGGGGACTCCGGGGATGGGTGACTGGGCCTGCGCGGAGGGCGCTGGAGGGAGCGGGGCTGAGAGCGGCTGGGGGCCGACGCCTGCTGAAGGGGCCGTGGGGCTCGGTGACGGGTAGAGAGGTGAGTGAGCGGGGGCCTGTCCGGCCGAGTGTGGGGGCGGGGGCGGGGCTGGCGGGGTGCGTGGGGCGAGGGGTGGTTGTGGACCCGTTAGGGCGGCGTTCGGGGGTCTGCAGAAAGTGGTGGGACAGAATTAGAGATTTAAAGCATTTGTGCCATAACGTCACCTTCGGGGAGTGAAAGATGGGGCCGCAGGCCTGAGCTGGTCTCAAGGTGTCAGTGATGTGGGCTGGGGCGCCTTCGGGGTGTCAGTGATGGGGGCAGCTGTGGAGTGCAGAAATCGGGTGCCTGGTGGGGTTAGTGAAGGGCAAATAGAATTTGCTGATTGGAGGGAGCGTGAAGTTGAATGTTTTCGGGGTGATAGATTGGGGTCTTGTGTGGTTTGGGGATTGCTGGGGTTTGCAAGAGCTCTGTGAGTGGGGGGACGTTACTGGTGGGGGATTTTTCTCATTAACCTGTTACTTTGCCTTAGGGTTGAGTAGTTTGGGAGGCCAGTGGAGGTGTGGGGGGACGCTGTGTGTGTCACTAATTATAGGCTCACGGAGGAAGTGAGCCCAGGATGTCTGTTTACATCAGTGACTGGGGGGCGGGGGGGAATCCAGAGATCAGGATTAGGATGCCTGATGGGTGAGGAATTGGGGACAGTAGGAATGATTGAGCCATTAGGAAGGCCTGGGTATCAATCAGAAGAGTATCGGGGCACCTGGCTGGCTTAGTCGCTGGTGTGTGCAATTATTGAACTCGGGGTGTGAGTTCAAGCCCCAGGTTGGGCGCAGAGTTCGCCTTTAAAAACAAAAAAGAAAAGGAAGAAAGAGTAGTGATTGTGGAACTATGGGTTAGGGACTGATTGTGGTACTATGGCGTTGGTGACTTGGTAGCCTGGAGGTGGAGGCAGAGACTGGTAGACATTTGGCTGTGAGTAACTGGGGGGCTGTGGGAATGACTGGGGACATAGTAGATTTGGACAACTGAGGCGACAGTTTGCGGGGACAGTCGGAGGAGTCATCGGGAAACCTGTGGGAGTTAATAAGTTGGGGGGTGAATGAGGGACTTATTGGTGTAAGTGATAGGGTTGTGGGGGTTAGTGATGGGCCGAATGTGTCTGGTGACTGGGACTCACAGGGCTTGTTGGGAGTATGATTGGTGGAGTAAGTGGTGAATGGGCTTTTGCAAATGGTTGATTAGTGAGGTGTGGAATTGACTGGGAGGTCTTTGAGGCTGCTGATTGGGTGGACTTGGGGTCAGGGCTCTCAGGTGTTGGTTGAAAATTGATTGAGTTTTTATACGATATGATCACAGGTCTACAGTTATATTTATTGGTCTGAAAGTGGGTTTACTATACAGCATAAAAGGCAATTCAAAAATGTAAGACTGTGAGATCACAGTTTTGTAACAATGTCAGATGGTTTCTAACACCCTATGAGAGAGGTACCTTTGAAGTAGTGGGGTTATGGGTAATAATTGTTAGTTGGTATGTATTTTCTGATTTCTCTATAATAATGTCCTGTAATAGTAAGAGCGCTAACTAGCATTTACTAAATGTGCATGTGCCAGTTATAGTTCTAAGGTACTTACATGTATTAACTAATTTAGAACTCTCAAAGAACGTTATGACCTTAAAATGAATTGTTTGTTGTATTTTGAGGAGAAACTCAGCTGAATTATTCATTTCATGAATGGTTGGATTCACTTTCCTCTTTTATTCATGCCTTTATTTAAAAATGAAATTGATGTTCATGGGGTGCCTGGGTGGCTCAGTGGGTTAAGCATCTGACTTCAGCTCAGGTCATGATCTCGTGATTCGTGGGTTCCAGCCCCACGTCGGGCTCTGTGCTGACAGCTCAGAGCCTGGAGCCTGCTTCGGATTCTGTGTCTCCCTCTCTCTCTCCTCCCCTGCTTGCGCTCTGTCTCTCTCTCCCTCAAAAATAAATAAAACATTAAAAAAAAATTTTTTTTATAAAATAAAATTTAAAAAGTTTATTTATTTTGAGAGAGAGAGAGAGCACGAGCAGGGGAAGGGCAGAGGGATAGAGAATCCCAAGCAGGTTCCACTCTTTGTGGAACCCAATGCGGGGTTCGATCCCACGAACTGTGAAATCATGACCTGAGCCAAAATTAAGAGTTGGATGCTTAACTGACTGAGTCACCCAGGAGCCTAGAGTCTTTTTTTTTTTTTTTCATTTAAGTTTATTTAAATTCTAGATAGTTAACATATATGGTAAAGTTGGCTTCGGGTGTAGAATTTAGTGCTTCATCGCTTAGATACCACACCCAATGCTCATCACAAGTGTCCTCCTTAATACTCATCACCCATTTAAAGTCTGTTTAGAGTCTATAGAAAACACAGTTTGAGCTTTAAATGAAGGTGAGTTTTCAGCAAAAGAGGGAGATTTGCATCTACTAAAGAGACTTTGTTAACTGATTCAACAGATTCCGGTTTCCATGAAGTAATTGGCTTAGTTGAGATAAAGAAGTCCCAGATGTGAATCCTTGGTGAAGAGAGTCCTGACCAGAGGAGTTAAGAAGGATAGAGCAGAGCCTAAAGTTACTGGCCATTTCCCAAGTGTGGCAGAAAATGACTAAGTCCCAGGTAAGTAATTCATTTATTTCCTCAGTTATGGTTCTGTAGAATTCACCCATTTAAAGTGAACAATTTACTGTTTTTTAGTAAGTTTAGAGACTTCTGCAACCATCTAATTGTTCATCCTCCTAAAAGAGCACCCCGTTAGCAGGTGTTCCCCATTTCTCCCTGCCCCGGCTCTAGGCAAGCGCAGTACGCTCTCTGTGTCTCTGGATTTGCCCTTTCTACCCATTTCATATCAATGGAATCACGCCTGTTCTTTTGCGACTGGCTTCTTTCATGTAGCTCACTTTCAAGAGGGGACATATATTAATACTTTATTGTCTTTTGTTGTGGAATAATAATCTGTTGTGTGACTATGCCACATTTTATCAGTTCCTTATTTGCTAAACATTTGGGTTATTTCCACATTTTGGCTATTATGGCTGATGCTACCGTGAACACTTGTGCATATGTTTTCTGTTCTCTTGGGATACCTACCTAGGAGTGCCATGGCTGGTTCATGTCGTAACTATACTTAACACTTTGAGAAACCGATAAACCGTGTTTTTTAAGTTGCTGATTCATTTTACAATCCCACCAGCAATATATAAGGGCTTCCATTTCTCCACCTCCTCGTCAACACTGTTACTGTCTCACTGTGGCCACTCTAGTGGGTGTGAAATGGTACCTTGCGGTTTTCATTGCATTTTCTTCTGTATCCACTGATGTGTCTGGGCATAAAATTTTTATTCACATTTTTTTTAAGGTTTATTCATTTTTTGAGAGAGAGAGAGCAAGCAAGCACGAATGGGGAAGGAGTAGAAGGAAAGGGAGACACAGGATCTGAAGCAGGCTCCAGGCTCTGAGCTGTCAGCACAGAGCCCTACGCGGGGCTCGAACCCACAGACCGTGACATCATGACCTGAGCTGAAATCAGATACTTAACCAACTGGGCTACCCAGGCACCCTGTCACTTTTTTTTTTTTTTTTTTTTTTACATTTTTTTATTGCTTTCAGTTGGAAAAGCTTTTGCCTGCCTTCAACTTTGGGCAATTTTCCTGTTTTGCTTCCCTGATTATTTCCTCCCCTTTATTCTCCATTTTCTCCAGTTTTGGAATGCTTGATGGATATTCTCTTCTGGATCTATGCTCTGAGTTTAAAAACTTTTCTTTAATATATTTGACTTCTTTTCTTCTCATCTTGATTCTTGCAGAATTCATCAGTGTGGTAATTCACACTGCAAATGTCCTCTTCCGTTAGATACATTCTGCTGTTTGGCCAGTATATCGAGATTTTTTTCCATTCAAGTTTTTAAATTTTATTTTTAATTTCATGTATTTATTTATTTATTTTTTTAGAGAGATTGAGTGAGTGAGCGTGAGCAGGGAGGTGGGGCACAAAGGGAGAGAAAATCCCAAGCAGGTTCCACATTCAGTGCGGAGCCAGACTTGGGGCTTGATCCCACAACCCTGGGATCATGACCTGAGCTGATATCAAGACTTGGACGTGCACCCAGCCGAACCACCCAGGCGCCCCTTCCATTCAAGTTTTAATAACAACTTTTTTTAATGATTCCTTCCAATGTTTCAGTGTGATGGTTGAAGAGAAGGGCCTAAAATGTGTGTGTTGTTTGCATTAAGATATTTGTTTCAAAATTAAATATACTATTTTTGTAGGGATAATAACCTATATAGGATGTGAAATCCAGATCTTGTGTTTGGCATAAAATCACTCTTTTGTTTTGTTTTGTTTTGTTTTGTTTTTTTAATTACCAGTAATGTGTTGGAGTCAGCTCATACCAACTTGCAAAACTTAAATTCTGAGTTTTGTAAACCAGTTATTAAACTTTGATAGCTTGAAATCAGCCATGGTAGGAATATTTTCAACACAGATTAGCAAATGCTACAAATTAGGACTGTTGTTTTTCCAGCGAACTGACTTCTCAGCATAAGTCTGAATCACATTGAATATCTAATCAACCTCAGAAGCCATTCACGAGTTTAACAGCTTCGCACGTCAGATTGACTAATCTGGCTGGCATCATAGACTCAATTAGATTCCCAACATGGTACAGGGAATCATTAAACCAGTGAACTGAATGAATATGTGCCCCAATTCATATCTTGTATGAAAAGAGCCACATCTGCATGGCTGAGACATGTCTAAAATTGACTGTCCTAAGATCCATGTAAGGCTTCTCCAGTAGAGTGCCCCAGTACTGTGGGGTTTTTGGTCTGTTTTGTTTTTGTTAGAATTAAATCCAAAATATGTTCACTGTGATTTATTCTTTGACCCTGAATCATGTAAAGTGTGCTGCTTAATTTACAAATACTTGAGGTGAGGAGTTCTCTACATACCTTTTTGTTATTACGTTCTGATTGTATTTTTTTATGGTCAGAGAACGTCTCCTTATGATATCAATTCTTTGGGACTTATTTTATGGTCCAGCGTATGGTGTATCTTTGGGAATAATCCATGTGAATCAAGGAGAATGTGTTGTTGGATGGAATGTTCAATAAATAAATGTCAATTAGGTTAAATCAGTTGATAGCATGTTCAATTCTATATTTATTCTTACTGATTTTTGTCTACTGGTTCAATCAATTATTGAGAGCCGGTGAAAACCTCCAGTGTTTTTTTGAGGATTTGTACAAGAGTTTATGTACAATAAATGCCCAGACATAGAATTTCTGGGTCAAAGGCCATGCAAGTTTTACATATTAATAGAGATTACAAAATTGCCTTCTAAAAGTGTATTCAAATTTGTTTTATCAACAGTGTTTTGCTGACTCTTCCCCACATCCTTACCAACACTGAGTTGTATCACCTTTTTTTTCCTTTTTTTTTCTTTTTTTTTTTTTTTTAAGTAGGCTCCATGCCCAGCATGGAGCCCAACACGGGGCTTGAACTCATGACCCTAGATCAAGACCTGAGCTCATGACGTGAACTGAGATCAGTCAGACGCTTAACCAACTGAGCTACCCAGGCGCCCCCATGTCAACTTTTTATCCTTGACAACCTGATAAATGAAACATGACATTTCCTTGTATTTTTAACTTGCATTCTTTTAATTATTGCTGATAATGTTTTCTATTTTTTGGTTGTGATAAGATAGACATAAACATGTTCATAATATTGTGCAACCATCACTACCATCCACATCCATAACTTTTTTCGCCTTATGCAATTGAAACTACACCCATTTATTTACGTCAGTATTTTCTTCATGTATTTTGAAGCTCTGTTATTTTCTTATTTTTATTAAAACAATTTTTTTAATGTTTATTTATTTTTGAGAGAGAGTCAGTGCACAGGGGGCAGAGAGAGAGAGGGAGACACAGAATCTGAAGCAAGTAATCTCTGTCAGCTGTCAACACAGAGCCTGATGTGGGGCTTGAACCCACAAACTGTGAGGTCAAGACCTGAGTTGAAGTCGGAAGCTTAACCAACTGAGCCACCCAGGTGTCCCTCTGTTACTTTTTCTTCAATATTTGTTCTTTTTTTTTTTTTTTTTTTTCAACGTTTATTTATTTTTGGGACAGAGAGAGACAGAGCATGAACGGGCGAGGGGCAGAGAGAGAGGGAGACACAGAATCGGAAACAGGCTCCAGGCTGTGAGCCATCAGCCCAGAGCCTGACGCGGGGCTCGAACTCACGGACCGTGAGATCGTGACCTGGCTGAAGTCGGATGCTCAACCGACTGCGCCACCCAGGCGCCCCAATATTTGTTCATTTTTGAGAGAGAGAGAGAGAGAGCGTGTGTGCAAGCCTATGATTAGGGGAAGGGCAGAAAGAGAGGGGGACACAGGATCTGAAATGTGCTCCATGCTGACAGCAGAGAGCCTGATGCAGGGCTTGAGCCCACGAGTTGAGAGATCATGATCTGAGTGGAATTGGACACTTAACCGACTCAGCCACCCAGCCGCCAGTTGGAGCTTTGTTATTAAATGTTTGCACATTTAGGATTATTATGTTTTCTTGATGAATTGACCCTTCTGTTGTTATGAAATGTCCTTTTTTATCTCTAGCAATACCCCTTATCTTGAAGCTTACTTTGTTTAATATTAATGTAGCTACACTAGTTTCCATATGAATGTCTGAGTGCTATTACCTTTTCCTGTATTTTACGTCTAACTTATTTGTACCTCTGTAATTGTGTCTTGAGCACCTGGGTGGCTCAGTTGGTTAAGTCACCGACTTTGGCTCAGGTCACGAGCTCACGGTTCGTGGATTCGAGCCCCGTGTCGGGCTCTGTGCTGACAGCTGAGCCTGGAGCCTGCTTCAGATTCTGTGTCTCCCTCTCTCTGCCCTTCCCCTGCTCACACTCTGTCTCTCTCTGTCTCTCAAAATTAAATAAATTTAAAAAAATCATAATTAAGTGTGTCTTTTGTAAGTATCCTATAGGTAGGTCTTACTTTTTCCAGTCTGATAATGTCTCTTTTCTGTGGAATGTTTATTTAGTCCGTTAACATTCTAAGTAATTATTGACATATTTGGGTTGAAGTGTACCATCTTGCTATTTGTTTTCTGTTTGTACTATTTGTTCTTTGTTTCTTTTCCCTGCCTTCTTTTGGAGCGTTTGTGTGGTGGTCCCTGTTCTCGGGTGTTGGAGGACATGTGCTTCTGCGCGACTCTGCCCTCCTGCTTTCCACTGCCTGAGTCCCCAGGCACAGGAACGAAGCACTTTCTTCTGGGCTTCCTCCCTCCTTCTTCTCACCATGCGATGGGCCCACCCTCCTTGACGAGGCCTTCGGTGTTGGTGGACACATGCTGTGCTGTCTCCATGCAGCCACCCTTTGAAAGGGTTGTTTTGGGGTTTTTTCCTGAAAAACATGCTAGATTTTTTTGTTTGTTTGAACATTTTGGACATTCCATTCTACGTTGGGTGGCATTGTTTCTGGTGAGAGGTCAGTTGTCCCATCCCTCTTATGTTGATCCCTGGAATGTACTGTGTCTTACGCTCTGGCTGATTTTAAGATTTTATTTTTAGTTTTGGGCAATTTGACTCTGATGAGCCTCGGTCTGGTTTTCTTTATATGTATCCTGATTGGGATACTTTGAGTTTCTTGTGTCTGTGGAATGTTTTTCTTCACATTTGGAACATTTCCAGCCATTATTTACTCGAATATTTTTTCTGCCCTATTTTCTTTTTTTTTTTTTTAATTTTTTTTTTTTTTTTTTCAACGTTTATTTACTTTTGGGACAGAGAGAGACAGAGCATGAACGGGCGAGGGTCAGAGAGAGAGGGAGACACAGAATCGGAAGCAGGCTCCAGGCTCCGAGCCATCAGCCCAGAGCCCGACGCGGGGCTCGAACTCACGGACCGCGAGATCGTGACCTGGCTGAAGTCGAACGCTTAACCGACTGCGCCACCCAGGCGCCCCTGCCCTATTTTCTTTCTTCTGACCCTCCAATTATGGTGTATAAGATGTTTTTATATTGTCCTACAGGTCACTGACACTTGATACATTGTTTCCAATACTGTATACTTTGCAGAGAGAGGGAGAGGGAATCCCAAGCAGGCTCCATACTGTCAGCACAGAGCCCAATGCGGGGCTCGATCTCATGAACTGTGACATCATGACCTGAGCCGAAATCAAGAGTCAGGCGCTTAACCGACTGAGCCACCCAGGTGCCCCTGTATGGTTTTTATTAATCGATTTTCAAGTTCATGAATCTTTTCCTTCATAACATCAGATCTGCTGTTAAGTCCATTTGATAAGTACTTAATATCAGCTGTTCAGTCTAGAGTTTCTATTTGGTTCTTTTTTAAAAAATTAATTTCTTTTTCTCTCCTGAAATATTCTATCCCTTCACTTATCATATCCATGTTTCCTCTAAGTTATTCAACATATTTAGTATTGTTATTTTAGAGTCTGTCTCTTAATTCACATAACTTAGGCATCTGTAGATCTCCTTCTGTTGGCTGGTTTTACTTTCTGTGGCCATAGTTCTTGGTCACATTTTTATACTTCTTTGTATATATATTTTACTGCATTCTAGATGTTGTAAATAAAAAATGGTGGAAACTGAAGTATAACTTGCTTCATTTTGTTCACTTTCCAGAGTATATAGACTCTTTCCTTTAGAAAGTAGGGTGGAGGTTTATCAGTCTGGTTTTTTCTAGAAGTGAGTTGAATTAGTTCACAATTTATTTTATTTATTTGTGTATTTTTTAACATTTTTATTTTACTTTTTGAGAGACAGAGACGGACAGAGTGCTAGTTGGGGAGGGGCAGAGAGAGAGGGAGACACAGAATCCGAAGCAGGCTCCAGGCTCTGAGCCATAAGCACAGAGCCTGACATGGGGCTCGAACCCACAAACTGTGAGATCATGACCTGAGCCAAAGTCAGACACTCAACGGACTGAGCCAGCCAGGCACCCCTGTTCATTTATTTATTTAACGTTTATTCATTTGAGAGAGACAGAGTGTGAGTGGGGGAAGGGCAGAGAGAGAGGGAGACACCAGAATCCGAAACAGGTTCCAGGCTCTGAGCTGTCAGCACAGAGCCCGACGCGGGGCTCAGACCCACGGACAACGAGATTATGACCTGAGCCGAAGTCAGACACTGAACCCCCTGAGCCACCCGGGTGTCTGTGAGATTTGCTGTTTTAAACACCATTGTATTTATTGCCTGGCGGACATGTACAAGAAAGTCTCTAAGGCAGGAGCAGAAGGTGAATATTTTAGGCTTTTCCGGCCACACATCCCTGGCGCAACTGCTCACCTCCCCTGCAGTCCTGCAAGAGAGTCATGGATCGTACGTGAACAGATGGCTGGAAGCTGGCTTTCAAGAAGCTTTATTTTAGCATCTAAGTGCTGGCTGGGCTTGGCAATTTGCAGCCCCTGCTCTAAGGTGCGAGCCGGGCGGACAGCACTGCTGGTGCACGGAAGGTGACTGTCCCCAGTGCTGGCACACAGAAGGTGACTCTGTCCCCGGTGCTGGCAGACACGTGACTGTCCCCACTGCTGACACACAGAAGGTGACTCTGTGCCCGGTGCTGGCAGACAGGTGACTGTCCCCACTGCTGACACACAGAAGGTGACTCTGTCCCCAGTGCTGGCAGACAGGTGACTGTCCCCACTGCTGACATACAGAAGGTGACTGTCCCCAGTGCTGGCACACAGGTGACTGTCCCCACTGCTGACATATAGAAGGTGACTCTGTCCCCAGTGCTGGCAGACAGGTGACTGTCCCCACTGCTGACATACAGAAGGTGACTGTCCCCGGTGCTGGCAGACAGGTGACTGTCCCCACTGCTGACATACAGAAGGTGACTGTCCCCGGTGCTGGCAGACAGGTGACTGTCCCCACTGCTGACACACAGAAGGTGACTCTGTCCCCAGTGCTGGCAGACAGGTGACTGTCCCCACTGCTGACACACAGAAGGTGACTCTGTCCCCAGTGCTGGCAGACAGGTGACTGTCCCCAGTGCTGGCACACAGAAGGTACTCTGAACCAGCCACACCCGCAGTGCGTTCATCCGTATTCTTGGCTTGTCTGGATATTGAAAAGTTTTCACTTTTGCCGATCTAAGGAGTAAATGATAACCCCTTACAGTTGTGTTTAAACCACGTATGTTCTCCGGCCCCAGCGTCTGTGGTAACTTGACCTGGCGACAAGATTGAGGGCCCTGTGAGGACAGAGTGAATCCCGTTCACCTTCGTGTTGATGACACCAGAGTGGAACCCCACACACTTGTGGGTGGATAAACATTCTAGGTCATACTATCTTACTTAAAACGCTACAGGATTTTTAAGACTTCTGTTTCTCCAGTAAGGTATAATGCAAATCTAGGCATATGATAAAAAGCCTGTGTACTGAATCCTGATAAGAATGGTCAAAATCAGTGTATCAGGGATGACTTCATTTACAAACAGTGGGAGCTCTGATAATAAGGCCATAGAACTTTCTCCTGCAAGACACCCGGAAGTAGACAGTCCTGGCACAGCTCATGACCGGTACCATAAAGGACAGAATGTTTCCAGGTTTCTGCTCTGCCAAACTTCACTCACATTGTCTCACGGCCCAAGGTGGCTGCAGCAGCTCTGAGGGCAACGTCGGCGGTAACAGCAGGAAGAAAGGTAGAGGGGGCAGAGGGCAAAGTCAGTATCTCTTTTACCCCAAATCGGCAGCTTCCCCGCGGATGGCCCTCACACACCTCCTACGTCCCGTCTCCAGCACACAGTCACGTGACTGACTCCAGCTGTAAGAGAGACAAGAACAGAGGGAACCGGCATCCGGCTCAGAGCAATTGCAATTCGTTACTGGGAACCGGGCACTTTTGCGTGACGGCTCCTGGGGGCTCCCACTCCAGGGCCTTGCTGCCTTTCCTTTATTATGGTATCCATTTCTTCAGATTCAGTAAGGACATGCTCTTTCAGGGGTCATTGGCATTGGAGGATGTGGCCGTGAACTTCACACGGGACGAGTGGCAGCTCCTGGACTCTGCTCAGAAGAACTTGTACAGAAATGTGATGCTGGAGAATGTGAGCAGTCTCGTGTCCCTGGGTAAGGACATCTTGTGCGCACTCAGGCTCTGCCTGGGCACTTGCCATTTCCTCTTCGCTTACTATCAATGGGGGCCTTTGAAGTGTGCAATGACTTAGGCTTTAGCTTAAGACTTCACGAATTCTCAGCGCTTTTTTGTGTTGAGTGCACACTCACATCCCAGATGGAAGGCCTCCCTGCACAACCTCTGAAACTAAGCATTTATTTATTCTTAGAAGTCTGAAGCCCAATAAATTAGGCTCAAGTCATGTGTGATTTTTCATATACAGGGTTTCAACTTATCAAACCAGATGTGATCTTCAAACTGGAGCGAGAGCAGCCTTGGAAAATAGGCGAAGAGGCCCCAAGTCAGAGCTTGTCGGGTGAGTCACACGTGAGAAGGTGGAACTTTAATGCCAGTTTAGGGGCGCCGGGGTGGCTCAGTCGGTTAAGCGTCCGACTTCAGCTCAGGTCACGATATCACGGTTCGTGGATTCAAGCCCTGCGTTGGGAGCTTGGACCCTGTTTCGGATTCTGTGCCTCCCTCTCTCTCTGACCCTCCCCTGCTCATGCTCTGTCTCTCTCTGTCTCAAAAAAAAAAAAAAAAAAAAAAAAAAATTTTAATAAAAAAATACATGTCAGTTTACAGCGGACGTAAAGACAGTGAGGGATGGGCACCTTTGAAATGCTGTTTAGATAATTCTCCAATCACTAAACCTTTAGAAGGGACTCAGAACCACGGATATGAGCTTCTCAGATACCCAGATCTTATATAGATCACTTGTCTGTATGAGGATAATCTGTCCGTCTTTGCTTTGATTTTAGAGTGAGCTACGCTCCTCTGGTCTGTACTAAGGAGCCCAACCCTTCTCACCTCAGACCGTGTGTGTTCTTCTTCCCTCTCCACGCCACAAACGTATCCTGCTGATAGATCCCTTGTCTTTTCACTGGTACCGAGAATTCATTGTGTTTTTTTCTTCTCATCATTCTAATTCCCTCCTATTTTCTTTCCCTTTTTATTGTTAAATGCCTCAGATTACTATTATATACCTGTGGTCATTCCTTCTATTCTCTACTTGATTTCTTTTATGGAAGTTTACTCCTTCTATGCCTATAACCAAAGGAATAACTTTGGTGTCATCATTTTCTACCTTGTAGTGCAACTTTTTAATGCAGATTGTGCTCAGATAAAACCCTACCTTTGCTTAGGACAGATTATTATATCATGGCCTTTAGCAACCTGTTTAGTCAAAGGTTTTTTTTTCCCCCTTTTCCTTATCTATTACTAGTTTTCTACCTCAGTTTCCATGAGAGCACTTTATTTAATTTTAATTCCCAAACATGTGTAGTTGTGCATGATGTTTTCTGCACTTCTAGTTCACCTGGTTCACGATTATTGAATCCACAAAATATGTTTGTCATTCTCCTTTCTAGAATACTGGAAAGTTGACGATTACAAAGCTTGGCACCAAGAACTCCAAGACAGGATTAAAAAATCGGAACAAGTCCATGAAACTAATGCCAGTGGAAAAACATTCCAATCCAGCATGAACCTTGCACCGTTAAAGCAAAAGTCCAGTAAGCATGTCTCAAATGGAAAACATCTGAAACACTCATTAGGTTTATTTACTGAGGCTGGAAACCGTGGAAGAAGGAAACCTGGTAAATTCAATGGATATGAGAAATCCTTTTTCTATACCGAACATGGAAAAACTCACGTTGGAGCAAAACGCTACGAATGTAATGATTGTGGAAAAGTCACCAGCAAGAAGTCACGACTTGTTGTACATCAGAGAACACACACAGGAGAGAAACCATTTAAATGTAGTGAATGTGGCAAAGCCTTTTCCCAGAAGTCCCACCTTGTGACACATCAGACGGTTCACACAGGAGAAAAACGTTATGGATGTGAGTGTGGGAAGGCCTTCTCTAGAAAGTCTCATCTCATTACACACCAGAGAACTCACACAGGAGAGAAACCTTATGAATGCAGTGAGTGCAGCAAAGTCTTTTCTCAGACGTCACAGCTCATTATTCATCGGCGAAGTCATACAGGAGAGAGACCGTATGCATGCGGTGAATGTGGGAAAGGCTTTAGTGGGAAATCGCAACTTATTACTCATAAGAGAACCCATATAGATGAAAAGCCCAATAAATGCGATGAATGTGGGAAAGCCTTCAGAGAGAAGTCAAGTCTCCATAAACATCAGAGAATTCATTCAGGAGAGAAACCATATGGGTGCAGCGAATGTGGGAAAGCCTTCAGTGGGAAGTCACTCCTCCTCAGACATGAGAAAACTCATTCAGGAGAAAAGCCCTATGGATGTAAGGAATGCACGAAGGCATTTATTTGGAAGTCACAGCTCATCATACATCAGAGGACTCACACAGGAGAGAAGCCCTACGGATGTAGCACTTGTGGGAAAGCTTTTTCCCAGAAATCACACCTCGTGATACATCAGAAAACTCACACAGAAGAGAAACCCTAGAAATAGAGCGAGTGTGAGACACTTTTAAGAAAATAATCGCCCTTCTCTCTATACCATAAAACGCATTTATAAAAATCCTGCGAATGCCATGAGTGTAGGAAGGTCATTGGCAGGAAGTTCTACTTCCTTGAACGTCAGAATGCCAAATTGGAGAGTAAGCCTATGTGTGCAGTGAATGTGGAAAGGCAGTAGAGACAGGCGCTCAGCAAATGGTCTAGTCTCATCATAAATCAAGTTATTCATATCGAGGACAAAAATAATGACTCAAATGAATATAGGAAAATTTGCCCATAGCAATGTCAAAAAAATCAATTTCCAACTACGGTATTGTATCTTTAAAAAAAGATTATATATTCTATTTTAAGTGATATGCATATGAAGCTTTAAAGATATGTATGTCTGTGTATGAGTATGTTCAGTAATCTTGACAGCCAAGTAGAAAGCCTATTGCTTCAGACAAATATAGGGCTTATAGTCCTGAGTATGGCTACATCTTGTGAATTTATATAGTTTCATAGCATATGTGAAATTAATCTGTGAATATGGTATATGTCATGTTTATAGCACAGCATCTCTCAAGGGTGCCGCACAATGTATATCGTTTGTCTTGTACCATAATAGAAGGTAAGCCAGACCAAATGATTTCGTTATTATTTAACAAATAGCGTAAGTTATATTGCCACAACTTTTTGGCACATGCAAATGAGTTTGGGAACTCTTACCATGCCCTGTGTTCAATAACAGAAGCTGGAATTTTTCAATAAAATCTCCTGCCTCTTCTGAGTCGCCAATTACATCCAGATTGTTCACATTAAACATGCAAAGGCAAGAATACAAGTTAACGTCTGACCAAGTGAGCAAAAGAAAAACTCTGAACTGCATTGCTCGTCATCTAAACAGATGAGAAGTGGAGCTGGCAAAAATAAAATACCCACAAGGGGCTCCTGGGTGGCTCAGTCGGTTGGGCGTCCGACTTCAGCTCAGGTCATGAACTCACAGTTCGTGGGTTTGAGCCCTGCGTCGGGGTCTGTGCTCACAGCTCAGAGCCTGGAACCTGCTTCAGATTCTGTGTCTCCCTCTCTCTCTTCCCACTCCCACTCTGTCTCTCTCTCTCTTTCAAAAATAAATAAATATTAAAAAAAAATTTTTTTTAGGGGCGCCTGGGTGGCTCAGTCGGTTGAGCGTTCAACTTTGGTTCAGGTCATGATCTCATGGTTCATGAGTTCGAGCCCCGCACCGGGCTCTGTGCTGACAGCTCGGAGCCTGGAGCCTGCTTTGGATTCTGTGTCTCCCTCTCTCTCTGCCCCTCCCCTGCTCATGCTCTGTCTCTTTCTCAAAAATAAATAAACATTTTTAAAAATTTAATAAAATAAAATACTCACAAAACATATCCTCCTGTTATTTTCCAGGGGCATTTTTTCTTCTTCTTCTTTTAATGTTTATTTTTGAAAGAGTGCGCGTACGCGTTGGGGAGGAGCAGAGGGGGGGGACAGAGGATCTGAGCTGTCAGCACAGAGCCCGACACGGGGCTCGAACTCATGAACTGCGAGATCTTGACCTGAGCTGAAGTCGGACGCTCAACCAGCCGAGCCACCCAGACGCCTCTTAGGTGCCCCAAATCTTTAAATAATGTATTTGAAAATGCCAAAAGCCTGTCTTGAATGTTGGTGAAATTCAGAGCTTCGTATCACTCCCTATATGTGTGATTTTCTTGCGTTGCTAACTTGTCTCTGTTGAAACCATCTACTATGCATGTTCCCTCTACCTCTGTTTAGAATTTTTAGTAATTCCTCTCCTTGGTAATGCCTGGCAATGTCAGAATCCTTTCCTGAATGATTGTAGCGTTTAGAATTACAGAAAAATGACTGTTTTCATCAGACAAAGGGAGACTCGTGGACAACGGTCTTGAGGTTTCACATCCAAGAGCAAATGTTATTTGAATATGGGGCTGTATCAAAATTAAGAATTAGGGCCTAGGTTAACACAGTATTGCTTTGGGGGATGACCTTGACCCCAAATTTCTCATGCAGCCCATATGGGGAGCTCTTCATTATTCTGAAGTGTCTCGTGGAATTTGTTGTCTGGCCTACTGGTCAGGGTCCAGTCTTGAAAACAGCTGCCGTAAGAAAAGCAGCTGGAATCTGGCTGGGAGCTGCTGAGGGAGGCGGCGGGAGAGAGGAGACGTCACGTGCGGTTTCTGCTCTCTGTCCTTGCACCTTGGGCTCCTGTCAAACGTCACACAAAACGGTCCTTGACGCCGTTTGAGCGTCTTGTGCCAGGGAATTGACAGAGAAGGAGGTTACCATTACTGCTGGAGTGTTTGATCTGCAGAATTAAGGAATTGCTGGTACACATTTGGGGCCAGGTGACTCTGTATGGAGCCTGACAGATTCACTGACAAGCCTCGTAGTATTTCCCTGTGAGTTCCCGTGGGAGGCTAAAGCACCCATTAGGACAGGACTACTAGAAATTCAGTCTTCAGTGATGAAGAAAGAACCTTGACCCACCAGTAGCTTGCTGATGGCAAGCATAACGTGCAACGGGGACAGAGAAAAAATTTTTTTGGTATCAGCCAGCGTTTTATGGTGAATACCTGGCAACTGTACCTGCTGTGTATATTTTTGTTGTGTTTCAACAAATTTTCCTTCCCTATTTTTTGTTTTGATATGGAACATTGATTGGCAAGGTTTTGTTTTAGAATTCAGTTCATAGATCATGAGATCAAGCAAAGTCACGTTGTGCTTAGAGACCCTAGACTTGAGATACAAACGAGGACCTCTAGGACTTTGTATTTTCTCTTGTTGGGGAGAGGATGAGAGTGTCACTGTGGGATTCTCCCATTCATGATAGGCAGGACAGCATTGTCACCTTACTGTCACATGTGTATCACGGGAGGATGAGAAGGAAGGATGACAAATAACAGAGTGAGTGGACCGTGCTGACCCTGGACCCTGGTCCTCAGACCCATTCTTTCCTCTACCTTCCCTGCTCTGCTCCCAGGGCTGGGGAAGCCTGGCCCACAGGTGTATCCCAGTCTCCTGTATCAAGTGCTTCTAGATGAATTTGGTGAAACTGAGGGGAAACTGAAGGGTGTGAGATTAGTAAACAAAAACAAAATATTTCTTCCGTCTGGGCCTCAGGGAACCTCTCCAGCAATGGCTGTGTCTCCTCTGTCACTCCAGCTGTTCTTAAGTAGACATGCTGTGGTTACAGCTTCCGCTGGTTGACCCTGGACCGGGGATCCGGTAAACACCTCCTCCTTTTGTCCCCCTGCCGAGTGACGGTCATGGATTCCTGCTTCTGCACCTTGGCTTTCGCATCTGGGACGCCTCCCCACCCTCTCCGGCACCTCATCCCTCCTATCACCTGTGTCACCAACTTCCCACGTTAAGTTCCCTGTTTTACTTACAGTAGTTTTTATTTTTAGATTGGACCCTTGGCATTACAAGTGCGGGAGGGACGGTTCTTGATTCGGGGCATATAGAGCTTCCTACAAGACAGCCTCCCAACCTTGCAGAGTATGTGAGTTCCTAGAAGAATTACTCATAATAAATACTGGAAAAAATTCAAAACAGCTAGTGAGTGGCTAAGGAAAACATGCTACGTCCATACAATAAAATACCTTTTTGCGATAAAAAGACGCACGACGTAGCTGCCGCAAGAAAGGAACCAGTCACGAAAGACTAGACTGGATTTTCTATTTACATGAAAATGTCCAGACTTGTGGTTGCCTTAGGCCGGGCTTACAAGTGGGGACTAACTGCCAGCGGAAGTGGGGGGAACATCTGGCAGTGATGACACTGGACTTTAATGAGGGACCCATACCTACCGATTCACGGAGAGTCGCTGAACTGAACACCTAAGTGGGCAAATTCAATGGCATGTGAATTATGTCTCAATAAAGCTGCTTAAAAATGGATAGAGCTAAAGGGAGAAGTAGAAAAGTGCACAATCATAATTGGAGATTTTAACTAACTCCCTTCTATTATTAGCAGATAGAACAAGTACACATAAAAAGTCCGGAAGGATATAAAGTATTGGAGAAATCCAAGGGGCGCCTGAGTGGCTCAGTCGTTTAAGGGTCTGACTTCGGCTCAGGTCATGATCTCATGGTCCGTGGGTTAGAGCCCCATGTCTAGCTCTGTGCTGACAGCTCAGAGCCTGGAGCCTGCTTCGGATTCTGTGTCTCCTCTCTCTCTGCCCCTCACGCACTCACGCTCTGTCTCTCTCTCTCAAAAATAAATAAAGATCAAAGAAAAAGTATTGGAGAAATCTTATGAATGATTCAGATATTGGAATGGACAGATAATAACTTTGAAATAACTATTATTAATAAGTAGGAAAAGATATGGGGTGCCTGGGTGGATCAATCGGTTGAGCATCTGACTCTTGACTTTGGCTGAGGTCATGATCCAGGGTTGTGGGATTGAGCCCTGGTTTGTGCTCCACACTGAGCGTGGAGCCTGCTTGGGATTCTTTCTTCTCTTTCTTAAAAATATAAAAAAAATAAGTAGAAGGGCACCTGGTGCCTCAGTCGTGATCTCACAGTTGATGAGTTGGAGGCCTGCATCAGGTGAGCTCAAGCCCTGCTTCTCCCTCCCTCTCCCTCTCTTTCTCCCTCTCTCTCTCTCTCTGCCCCTTGTAGGATTCTCTCTCTCTTTCCCTGTCTGCCCCTCGTTCACTTGTGCCCTCTCTGTCTCAAGAAAAAAATAATAAGTAGAAGAAGATAGAGGAAAAGATAGATATCATGGATGAAAAGATGTAGAACTAATAACAAAGTGAAGTTATAAAAAATCAGTGGATAATACTAAAACTAAAAATACAACGTCAGAGATCATGAACTCATTGCATGGGATTTACAGCAGAGGAGACATACCAGAAGACGGTATTAATGAATTTAAAGTTGGGTCAATTGAAATATGTTAAGAAAATGAAAAAAGGGGGGGGGGCACCTGGGTGGCTCAATCGGTTAAATGTCTGACTCTTGGTTTCTGTTCAGGTCATGATCTCATGGTTGGTGGGTTCAAGCCCTGCATCAGGCTCTGCGCTGATGATGCAGAGCCTGCTTGGGATCCTCTCTCTCTCCCTCTCTCTCTGTTCCTCCCCCACTTTGCTCGCGCACTCTCTCAAAATAAGTAAACTTTAAAAAGCAAAAAGAAAATGAGAAAAAGGAGAGGCACCTGGGTAGATCAGTCGCTTAAGCATCTGGCTCTTGATTTCGGCTCAGGTCACAATCTCATGGTTCGTGGAATCTTTTTTCCCTGCTCCTCTCCCCACTCATGCTCTCTCTCTCTCAAAATAAATAAGTAAAGTTAAAGAAAAAAGAGAAGCTAAGGATTAGAGAAAATATTCACAAATCACATTTCTAAGAAAGAATTTATATCCAATATCCAGAATATATAAAGAACTCTCAAAACTCAAAAATAAGGACACAGCGACTCAATTTGAAAAAATTTTTAAATGTTTATTTATTTATTTATTGTTTAAATTTAGAAATTTATTCTGTCTAATCCACAAGCTTTATATAGCTTTAGTTTAAAAAAAAAACCAAAAAACAAAACAAAAACAGTGAAAACAAGACACTATTTCAAAGTCTGGGCCCTTCCAGCCTTCCAAATATGAGAGAGCTCTGAAAGTTGTATATACCAGTTGGAAGAACAAGACAAAATTATGAATGGAGCCGTGACATTTCATAAAACAAACTTTTATGTAACTGAAGGATCCTTCCTGGGACTAGTTAATTGCCTTTACAAAAAAACCACAACAGAATAGAATGAAATTCCAGTGTTCCAAATCAACTTGTTACACATCCATATAAACCCACAGTGTCCTGGCAAACAACATGCTTTCATTTTCCGTCTCATCCTAGAGCTCGAATCTGGATTCATTTCAGCAGAGACTCCACAGGCAACAGGAAAGATTGTGGCATCAAAATGTTCATTTATACTTTTGGGGTAGTTCAACAGTGGTCTTATTTCTGGGCTAGCTTGCAAACCGTACAAGGTTGGAAGCATCATAACTTAAATGGGTGCTAAGACTCAAATGAGAAAAAAAATAAAGGGGGAAAAAAAACCGAAAAGAAAGGAAAACCTCTGGGAATAGCCAAGGCCTTTAAAGAAACCATAAGAATGCCAACAATATTGAAACCCCCTTTTTTAAAAAGGGGATTTTTTTTTGGCTTAAAATATTTCACTCTAAATGAAATTTATGTCAGCTGTCAATGAAAGAATGTCACTAATACACTGTGGACACCTTTTGCAATGTAAATCCATGCCCTTTTTTTTTTACATGGTGAACTTCAACCTAGCAATTATTACAACAAATGTTATAGTCTAAAGCTCAAACACATTTTAGCAATTTTGAAATTGAATTGCGTACAAACCAAATAAAATGTACATCGTAACACGCATTCCCACCTAAGACTGTGGGGACACTTGAGCCTTCCGCATCGACCTCAGCGCCTTTTCACGCAGGTGCTTTTCTAAGTCATCGAGGTTGTCTTCGGGGTGGCTTTCGGTCTCCTTCTTAGGCTCGGGCTCCGCTTCCGGTTCCTCCTGTGCTGATGTGGTTGTGGGAGCAGCAATGGCTGCAGGGGTTACAGCAGCCGCAGCGGCTGCAGCCACGGCCTTTTCCTTCTTGTGTTTTTTGTGCTTCTTATCCTTTTTGTGTTTCTTGTCCTTCTTTTTCTTTCCACCTCCTTCTGGGTCTGAGTTCCTTGCCGGAGATGGGCTTGGTGTTGGGCTTTTGGCCTTTTTGACCCGTACCGCTGGAGACCAGTTGGTAGAGGGTGACTGAGACTGGACAGGAGGCTGAGGTGCTGGGGTTATTTTTTTTTTTTTAATTTTTTTTAATGTTCATTTATTTTTGAGACACAGAGAGACAGAGCATGAACGGGGGAGGGGCAGAGAGAGAGGGAGACACAGAATCGGAAACAGGCTCCAGGCTCTGAGCCATCAGCCCAGAGCCCGACGCGGGGCTCGAACTCACGGACCGTGAGATCGTGACCTGGCTGAAGTCGGCCGCTTAACCGACTGAGCCACCCAGGCGCCCCGTGCTGGGGGTTTTTTAACTGCCGGCTCAGGAGATCCTGAGACAGATCGGGAGGATGAAACCCTCCTTACAGACTGAGGGCTTGGTGAGGCAGCCTTCTTTGTCTTTTTGGGTTCCGGAGTCCTGGAGACTCTCCTAATGGGCCTATGACTTGGAGATGGGGACTGCCTTCTTCGGGGTGATGACGACGCTCCTCTTGGAACAGGTGGAGGACTTGAGGAGGTCTGAGGAGCTCGAGGCCGCGGTGAGGGAGAATGCCGTTTGTTTGGTTGTGGTGACCGGGGCTCCCGGGTAGATGGGCTCGGGGAAGACCCTTTCCTATGCTTTGATGATAACGAAGGCGAACGTCTCTGGGTGACCGGGGAGCTTCTCGGTTTGGGAGGTGGAGAACGGGAGGCCCGGCGCTTTGGTGGTGGAGACGGCGAGGCCCTTCGTTTGGGAGGGGGGGGAGGGGGAGAAGCCGTTCTTCTCTTTGCAGGCGGAGAAGGGGAGTAGCTCCTCGGCGTTGGAGGAGAGTACCTTCTCGGGGACGGTGAGCGGCGCCGGGGGGAGGGGAGGGGAAGGAGCCCTTCGTCGAGCTGGCGGTGTGGGAGACCCGCGCCTTCGAGGAGGGGGGGCAGGAGAAGGAGGACGGCGCCTTCTGGTGGGCGGTGGGGAGGGGGGGTCTCTTTCTGGCGCTTTCGAGGTGAGGGAGAGGCACTCCGGGAAGGGGAATGTCTCCGCCGCTTGCCTACCTCACCATTCTTCACACGGGACCTTTTGGGTCGCTCACGTCCCGAGGAAGAAGAGGAGCCAGAATCCGACGGAGGCTGCTGGTTCCGTCGTCGGTACTGGCGTCTCTGCGGCACAGAGTCGGCCGCAGCCATTTTGCCACCTTTATCTTCTTCCGATTCGGACAACTCTACTTTTCTAGGCTTAGGTGCTGGTGGAGGGGACGCTCTTTTCTCGGTACCTTTGTGTTTCGTCGCTTTACCTGAAGTTCTCCCCGGAGAGCCAGAAACACGACTGTGCCTTGTCCGGTTTGGCTGCTGGGGTGTTGGGGGATCACGCGCGTTTGGCGGCGCAGGTGCCGGAGGTGACACGGCCTATGCCTTCGCGTCGGAGGACTGGCTGAAGGAGACAGCCTACGAGCTTTCCGAGGGGGGCCGGACGTCCCCTTAGGGGGCTTCTTCGGCGGTGACCGGGCCCGAGACGAAGAAGATGACGAACTTCCTCCGGACAAGGCCGCTGGTGAACGCCTCCCTCGTCTCCCTGGAGAGCTACTTCTTCTATGCCCGGGTGGAGGTGGCGTTCGTCTTGGTGGAGTTCTTCTTCGAGGAGATGGCCGCCTTCTCGGGGAGTAGGATCTTTTTTTTTTTTTTTTTTTTTTTTTTTTTTTTCAACGTTTATTTATCTTTGGGACAGAGAGAGACAGAGCATGAACGGGCGAGGGGCAGAGAGAGAGGGAGACACAGAATCGGAAACAGGCTCCAGGCTCCGAGCCATCAGCCCAGAGCCCGACGCGGGGCTCGAACTCACGGACCGCGAGATCGTGACCTGGCTGAAGTCGGACGCTTAACCGACTGCGCCACCCAGGCGCCCCTCGGGGAGTAGGATCTTGATCGGGATCTCTGACGCCGTCTAGGTCGAGTAGGAGAAGGAGAGCGAGACCGTGTCCGGGATCTTGATTTGGGAGGTGAGCGAGATCTTGGTCGGGGCTCCTCCTTCTCCTTTTCTTTTTCGGAATGTTTCCCCGGAGGGCGCGGTGTGTCTTGGGATAGGGAGCGATCTCCGAGCGAGGCGGCCGGATGGACGCGGGATTCTTCCGCGGAACGAGTGCAGAACGGGATAATCGGTTCAGCAACAAACAGAAGAAGTTACTGAAGCAGCTGAAATTTGCAGAATGCCTAGAAAAAAGGGTGGATACGAGCAAAGTAAATTTGGAGGTTATAAAGCCTTGGGTAACAAAACGAGTAACGGAAATCCTTGGGTTTGAGGATGATGTGGTGACTGAGTTTATATTCGACCAGCTGGAAGTGAAGAATCCAGACTCCAAAATGATGC
Organism: Prionailurus viverrinus; assembly: GCF_022837055.1. Lineage (NCBI taxonomy): Eukaryota > Metazoa > Chordata > Mammalia > Carnivora > Felidae > Prionailurus > Prionailurus viverrinus. The sequence goes on from NC_062572.1 coordinate 623,412, forward strand.
AAATCAACCTGACTGGGTTTTTGAATGGAAAAAATGCTAGAGAATTGATGGGAGAACTGTGGCCCCTGCTCTTAAGTGCACAAGAAAACATCGCCGGAATCCCTTCTGCTTTTCTAGAACTGAAGAAAGAAGAAATAACACAAAGACAAATTGAACAAGAAAAGTTGGCATCTATGAAAAAGCAAGATGAAGACAAGGATAAGAGGGATAAGGAAGAAAAAGAAAGCAGCAGAGAAAAAAGGGAGAGGTCTCGAGCCCAAGAAGACGCAAATCCAGATCTCCTTCCCCTAGAAGACGATCTTCCCCTGTCAGGAGAGGGAGAAAGCGCAGTCATTCTCGTCTCCCCGCCACAGAACCGAGAGCCGGAGTCCTTCCCCTGCTCCAGAAAAGAAGGAAAAAACTCCAGAGCTCCCAGAACCATCAGTGAAAGTAAAAGAACCTTCAGTACAAGAGGCCACTTCTACTAAGTGACATCCTGAAAGTTCCCAAACCTGAACCTGTACCAGAGTCTAAATGTTTATTTGTTTTTGAGAGAGAAAGAGGGTGGGACAGAGAGAGGGAGACTCAGAATCTGAAGCAGGCTCCAGGCTCTGAGCTGTCAGCACAGAGCCCGGCACGGGGCTTGAACCCACAAACTGTGAGATCATGACCTGAGCTGAATTCGGATGCTCAACCGGCTGAGCCACCTAGGCACCCCACAACTCAAATTTTTTAATGGGCAAAAGAGTTGAACACTTCAGAGAAAGTTTATGTATATTAAATAAACACAAGAGAATATGACTCACATCATTACTAGGGAATTTAATGCCGCAATGAGATTATCACTCATTAGAAACCTATCAGCAATGCTACCTATTAGAATACCCACCTATTAGAAATGCTAACAACAAACAGAAGAAGTGACTGATGATATTGAGTGCTGGTGAAGAGATATATGGAGCTACTGGAACTCCTACACTGCTGGTAGGGAGGCAAGATAATATAGTCTGGAAGGCAGCTTGGCCCAGAGGGATGACTTAGGGGTAGCCCTTCATGACCCTGAGGGTTCGCCAAGGGATTCTTAGAAGAAAGAGCAACAGAGGAAAAAACAAATTGGACTTCATCCAAATTAAAACCTTTTGTGCTTCAAAAGACAGGAAAGTTTAAAGATACCCCACAGAAGAGGAGGAAAATATTTGTAAATCGTATGTGGTATATATATATATATATACATATATATATGGAGAGAGAGAGAGAGAGAGAGAGAGAAGGGGCGGGAGGGGGGGGAGAGAGAGAGAGAGAGAGAGAGAGAGAGAGAGAGAGAGAGAGAACTCACACATACAGATATATGAAGAACTCTTACAACTCAATAAATAAGAGAAGGAGCCCAGGTTCTGGCAGAGGAAACCTTATTGCTAATAGAAGTGCGGTGTATATTGTCAGTTTGAGGGACTGCACCCCTGAGAAAGGCTCATAAGTTGTGTTGCCTGGATAGAAACAAACGTATTCAAATCTCATAAAGACACGTGAAAAATTCTTCAGTAAAAATGTTTATATGAAGCATTTAATGTTTCATATAGTAATGACTATTTCATATAGTAATGGCTATAGATTTGATCTATTTTGAGGGCCATTGTTTCATAGTTTTTAACTCATCTAAATATCTCAGCGTATGTGTTTATGACATATATACACTATGTTCTTCAAGGTATATATGTATACATAAGTAAACAAGTAAATTGTGTATTTTACACATAAAATAATTATTTATAAATAGACAATTATGTGTAAAGAATTAAAATATTTCATCATGAAAACTCCCGATCATAAAATGGGAATGATGAATGTTTACGTGTCACACTCTGGTGGATGTACAAGTTACGAAAGATGATTCAGGGCTTGTCCCACTGCGGTTTACGGCCACATCGGTAGTGTTCTCATGTATACGGTAGGCACGTTCAAAGTTGTGTGTGTGTGCCGTGTGCTGGATCCCTGGTGTGGTGCCCCTGTCAATCACTGCCTTGAGAATGTAGAGACCCTGACCTCCCTCTATATTCCCATCAGGCAGGACATGTAGAAAAACGTGCTCAGCGTTCCAGGTCAGGGACTCCGGGGGTGACCAAGCTGGAGTGTCTCCCTTGTAAGCAAAGGTGTCCTTGCACGCTGGCCATGCAAGGAGGGGAAGGGCCCAGGTAGTTGTTGGGTTAGTTGTTCTAACAGCTTGCTGCACGTAGATCCCAGCGGCGATACTTTGTCCATTTGGTCACTGCCGGACTCCCTGCACACAGGTCCCCCCAGGAAGCCTGTCTCCCCGTCGTTCTCTCTAGGTCCTTTCTTTGGTCTCACTGGACCATCACCCACCACTGGCTTCGAGTCAGCCGGGGTGAGGCCACACGCTCTGTCAATATGAAACTTGTGCATTAATTAGAACTTGCGATGTAGTACCAGACTCCTAAAGCCATCAGGAAGATAGTCTCCTGCTTTTGAAATCAGTCTTCACAATAAGGATGGACAGAGGCTGACATTTATGGATTTCTAGAGTGTACATTCACCGTGTTTGGTAATTGTTTTAATCTGGGTGTCTTTTGGGAACAGAGATTGTGAAGGCATCTTTAGTAACCCACAGTTTCCCTGTTTGTAAATAACCACATGAAAATATTTCAGAGCTATCCGCTGAATTTCACATTTTAATTTTGGTCACCATATTTTATAACCACTAGAGTGCATGTATGCATAGGAGCTTAAGTAGCAATTTACATATAGGGCTCACACTCACATCACCTGCAAGTATAGACAATTTAGAACAGGGGCGCCTGGGTGGCTCAGTCAGTTAAGAGTCCGACTTCAGCTCAGGTCATGATCTCGTGGTCCATGAGTTCGAGCCCCGCGTCGGGCTCTGTGCTGACCGCTCAGAGCCTGGAGCCTGTTTTGGATTCTGTGTCTCCCTCTCTCTGACCCTCCCCCATTCATGCTCTGTCTCTCTCTGTCTCAAAAATAAATAAACGTTAAAAAAAAATTAGAACAAAACAGAGCATAAGACATTCACAACCTCTTGAAATCAGCCATTCTGAGATTACTCTTTGTTGAACACACTGGGTGCATCTTGAGATCACAGGAAGTTCTATGTTATGATAGGACAGACTCGTCTATAATATTCAAACTTTTGATTAAATAAATTAGTGAACACTTGAAAAAGAATGGATACTGTCAAGTTACATATTAACATCCTTTTATTTCCACAAAATAAAAGTTATCATACACCCCATATTTATTAAGATTTTTTTAATATTAAATCCTTATTCTCAAATTTTAAGTAATTCACACAATCGCACACTGTAAATCTATTCTTCCCTTGTAAAAAAGAAATATTTTATTCGATTATTCCAGTTAGCGTCTACTAGACTCTTCTAATCTAAAACATGTGGCCTGAATCTTACAAAACGTTCGTAAGTACTAACACTGTTGATTTTCAAGTTTTAAATAGTGTGTGACCCTTCCATGTACGCTTTTCCTTCGCACAGTTGTGCAGCACTAATTGTTTTGGAAAACTTTCCTTTGTGCATGCGCTTATCCAGTTAGAACGTTTACCACAAAGATAGGACAAAGAAATTCTACTATGCAGTTGATAAACTGGTGATCGAATAATAGTTTTATAAAGCTGGTGGATGAATTGGTCGGGAACCGTGAAACAGTGTAGTACATCAAGGTCATCCGCTCAGCTGCACCCTTGGTTGCGGGGTCCACTCCGGAGCAATGATGGCTGCAGAGAACTCAGCTGGCCTGTATGGGCCACAAGTCTGCCTTTACTCCGTGGCCCTGGCAAAAAGCAGGTTCGTTTGTTGTGGGTGACTGAGCTCATCGTGAAGGGTTGTGGGAAGACAGACCCTGAGTTAGCATTTAAAGCATAAATGACTTTTTTCTCTATGTGGCGTGTTGTAGACTCTGGGTCTTGAGTTCTTTCTTGTCCAGCACGAAAGCAGGACGCAGGATTAAAATGCGAGAGATGGCTAATGTCCAGGAGGAGACAACAGCCCCGACTAAGGGTCCTTGCTCCGTTTTAATTAGGATCAGAAGGCTTACAAACATGGTGATGGACGTGCACAAAGAGACAATAAATCTGTGAATATTAACTCATGGGCATGAGGGAAAGAGGGTTTTGAAGATACACGGTGTTAGGGGTTTGGGTTAACACAAAACAAAATCCTGGCGCTGAGCAGCAGACATAGGCGCTGCGTCTGTGTATCTTGCCAGCCTAGGGGACGAGAAAGACAGAGCGTGCTACCTCAGGGTCACCAAGGCACCTTTCTTTTGCTAATTAGCTCCACTTTGGGCAACTTTCGCCCGCAGTGGTCTATAGCCCCGTTTACCCGTTTACCCAATTTGGTCCTTCCTTCCTGTGAAAGCAGCTTTCTGCTACAGTACTAAATTGGGGGACACTTTCGCCCTGAACACCTAATCTTGTTTACCTCATATACCTCTGCATTGGGGCCTTTGCCCAGCCCTCCCTATCCTGGGGCTTTGGCCCCGCCCTTTCTGTCTTAGGGCCTCGGCTGTTCTCTCCATACCTATTTACCTAACCTTGTTACCCAAACTTGGGTGTCAGCATCCTCTGGCTTTGTAATTCTTTATGCCTTGTTAACCCATCAGTGCAGGCTCAGGGAGTTCCTAAGCTTATTCCCCACAGTGGCAGGGCCTGAGAACATGCACATTTTCCCTTGAAACAGCAAAGTAAGTCAACAGAAAGAAGTACATGTATGCTTTTATTCCATTTGCCTGGTTCTACGATTTGAGCTGTAATAGGATTATTCTAAAATTGGCTTAGGATATAATAAGATTTATATTTAAAAGTATACTAAATTTTATATGTATTATAAATTGTATATATGATAAATATAAATTATATTAAAATATACGTTAAAAATTTTAATTTAACAATCATATTAATTAGTGCTAGTAAGCGTGATTATTGAATCTTAAGGGTACCTGGGTGGCTCAGTCGGTTGAGCATCCGACTTTGGCTTAGGTCACGATCTCACGGTTCATGGGTTTGAACTCTGAGTGGGGCTCCATGCTGTCAGCGTGGAACCTGCTTTGGAGTCTCCGTCCCCTTCTCTCTCCGCCCCTCCCCTGCTTGCATTGTCTCTCTCAAATGAAAACTTTAAAAAAAGTAAAATTTAAAATTTAAAACAAAGCTTATATCCAAAGTTATATTCCTCCTTTTAATTTTAATTTGTTTAATGTTTATTTTTGAGAGAGGAAGAGAGGGAGACAGAACACGAGAGGGGTAGTGGCAGAGAGAGAGGAAGACACAGAATCAGAAGCGGGCTCCAGACTCCAGCTGTCAGCACAGAGCTCGGCGCGGGGCTCGAACCCACAGACTGTGAGATCACGACCTGAGCCAAAGTTGGACGCTCAACTGACTGAGCCACCGAGGCACCCCTAATTTTTTTTATTTTTATTTGAGAGAGAGAGAGCAAGAGAGAGAGCAGGGGAGACAGAGAGAGAATCCCAAGCAGGCTGCATGCCCACTGCTGAGCCTGACTTGGGGCTTCATGCAGGGCTACACGCGGGGCTCGATCCCACAACACCAGGATCATGACCTGAGTCAAAATCCGGAGACAGACGTTCAAAGGAGTGAGCCCCCCAGGTGCTCCCTTGTTATTCTTCTTAAGTTGAATCAGAAAGGTAGACAAGGAGCATCGGGAAGTAGAAGGCTATGACCTCCTGAGGGAGAAAAATGCCCTCGGTTCCAAATGTTCCAGAGAATGAGAGTCGCTTTCTTTTTTTTTTTTTTTTAATGTTTATTTATTTTTGAGACAGAGAGAGACAGAGCATGAACGGGGGAGGGTCAGAGAGAGGGAGACACAGAATCGGAAACAGGCTCCAGGCTCCGAGCTGTCAGCACAGAGCCCGACGCGGGGCTCGAACTCACGGACCGTGAGATCATGACCTGAGCCGAAGTCGGCCGCTTAACCGACTGAGCCACCCAGGCGCCCCGAGAGTCGCTTTCTGAAGACACAGTGTGAGCCCCTGAGGGAATTTTTCCCTGGGACTACCAGCCCAAGCCGCTCAGATGAGCGTGACTCAGTAGTCAGCCTGGGACACAGGTGTGTGCAGTGAAGGTGCTACAAGCACACACGTGCACACGCACACACCTTATCCCGCTGATCCGGTGTGCCTCGTGGCATTTTACTATTACATCGTGAACAGTTTGCACACTGATTTTCAGAGTAAGAGCCAAAGTCATTGTGTTCTCAATCGAATGGCTTTCTCGGTGCCATGAACGTTTTGTACAAAATGCTTTGTGTGTTAGAAACTTATTATTTTTAATTTTTTAAAATGTTTATTTATTTTTGAGAGAGAGAGAGAGAGGAAAGGAGAGAGAAAGAGTGTGAGAAGGGGAGGGGCAGAGAGAGAGGGAGACACAGAATCCGAATCAGGCTCCGGGCTCCGAGCTGTCAGCACAGAACCTGACACGGGCTTGAACGCATGAACCACGAGATCATGACCTGAGCCGAAGTCAGATGCTCAACCGACTGGGCCACCCGGGCATCCCTGTGTGTTAGAAACTGCTATTTTTTATGTTTTATGTGCACCCTGTTGGATGTTCTCGAAGGTGCTAAAGGGGAGCTCTGTGGCGCACGAATGTCAGCCTGCTTGCCTTTCCTGCCCTTGGCCTCTCCGAGTCGTCACCGGGCCGTGAGAGAGGCTGGGCACGTCCCAGCCCTGAGCCCCTCGGGGCCGACGTTTAAGTAGGACACCTGTTCCTGATGGAGGGCAGGGTCAGGGCCAGAAATCAGGGCACAGTCAGGGGGCCCTGAGGGGAATGGCCGGGGCTCCCTGGTTGCCTGTACCCTGGCCCTCTGTCTGCAGAAGCTCCCTCTTGCCACCAGCCCAGGCTGTCCTCCCCTCCCCCGGGCAGGCTCCCCAGGGCTCCACCGTCTTCTGGTAGGTCTTTCCTCCCCTCTGCTGCTCCTGGAATCAGACTTGAAAGCAGGTATCGCCACGATTTCAGCAGCTGGGCTGCAGACCCCCACTCCCTGCCTGCTGAAATGAGTCAGGAGGGGAAACGTGGCCCCTGAAATGCAGGAGCTGCCTGGGGCCCTGAGCCTGATTTCGGCTAGGGATCACTAGCTCATATATAAAAAGAGTATGTCTGGGGGCATCTGGCAGCCTCAGTCAGTTAAGTGCCTGACTCTTGATTTCGGCTCAGGTCGTGATCTCACGGGTTTATGAGTTCGAGCCCCACATCAGGCTCCCTGTTGCCACACTGGGATTCTCTCGCTCCCTCTCTTTCTGCCCCTCCTCCCCCCCCCCTCAGAATAAATAGATAAACTTTAAAAAAACAATTTAAAAAATGGTATATCTGCACGTACACAAGCATAGCCACAATAGCTTACTGTCAAAACTTTGCTGTGTTCTCACATTTTATTTTTATTTTTATTATTTAAAAAAATTTTATGTTTATTTTTTGAGAGTGAGAGACAGAGCATGAGTGTGGATGGGGCAGAGAGAGGGAGATACAGAATCGGAAGTAGGCTCCAGGCTCTGAGCTGTCAGCACAGAGCACGACGCGGGGCTCAAACCCGCAGACTGTGAGATCATGACCTGAGCTGAAGTCGAATGCTCAACCGACTGAGCCACCCAGGCGCCCCATTTTTTTTTGGAAAGTTTTATTTATTGAAGTAATAAATACTTACTCAACACCCAAAGTGGGGTTCAAACTCACAACCCTGAGATCAAGACCAAGAGTTGCATGCTCTTCCAACAGAGCCATCCACGTTTTAAACGTTTTAAAGAAACAAGTGTGTGTTGAAAGCCGTGAGTACCGAGGCGGGGACAGGGGGCTGATTCTGGAGCCAAGACGCACCGCCGTTGTCTGAAGGACCAGGGGAGGCGCCCGGCCGCAGGGGCTACAAGAAACCGAGCACCGGGTCTCGGTGCCTGGGTCCCGAGCTGGGCCCTTGAGAAGGCCGGAACCACCCCCGCCCCCCACCCACCAGTGGGATGTCAGGGGAGCTCTGGTTGGGAAGGCGGCCTCCCCTCCTACCCTTCTGACTCAGGCTGGGGGATGAAGACAGGCTACTTGTGCCCCTCATTAGAGGAGCAGTGGCTGGACCCCACGCCCATTCCTCCTCCACCTTTCCAGCCCCGGGGCCCACTCAAGTGAGGTGGAGAGGCAGGCAGAACTGCCCGGGCCTTATCGCCGGGGCCCCTCTGCACAGAGCCCAGCAAGGTGGGTGATGCTCTCCTTCCCTGCGTGCTGGAAGACGGGCTGACCCAAAGGAGCTATGGACAGGAGGTGCGGGGTATGCACTTGCTCAGCAGGGCCTGGTCCGTGCTGTCCTTCTCTGGTGACCTGAAGGACAGCGTGTCCAGGCAGCCTGAGAGCTCGGGGCAGAAGGCACAGGGGAATGTAGGCACTACAGGGAGGATGCTGGCGTCTGTAGCGTCTAGAAGGCCGTGCCTTTGGCCGGCCACCTGAGGCCCCCCAACATGGTACCCTGCTGAGGCTTCCTTGGCCCCCCGGGAGGGGGGTGGCAAACCACAGGGAAGCAGTGAACACGGAAGGACGGCCGCTCCCTCCAGGAAGCGGCCTAGCACAGGGGCCAGGGATGGCTGCCCATGCGGGCGTCTGCCATCAGCCCGAGCGGCACTGTGAGGACCGAGAAGGGGAAGGAGCCCCCGTCTGTGGAGTGGCGCTCTGGGTCCCTAGGTCCTTTTGCTCTGCAGTCACTGAGCAGGTGACCTCCCATGGTCCCCTCACTCACAGTGACACATCTCGGGCTTGAGGTGGGGGCAGCGGGCCGGCTGTCAGCAGACAGCTTGTACAGCGATACAGCCACACGGGAGGTATCTGGGGCCAGCACCAGTCTCCAAAGCTGCGGGTCCCCGAGGCACACCGCGGGGCCTGAGGAGGGTTGCGTCACCTGCCTGAAGTCTGGGGAGGCTCTTTCTCCTTGCCTGGCCCCCGCTCAGCGTGGGGGTGCCCCCAGGCTGCGGCTCCTGTGCAACAAGAGGGCAGAGGAACCATTTAAATACCTCTGGTGCCGGGGTGAGGCCGGTGACGTGGCCTACCTTCGGATAGGAGACCAGGGGTTTGCGGGCAGGTACGGGAGGAGGAGAAGGGACAAAGGAGACTCCAGGTGGAAAGGACTCAATCCCTTGTTCTCTTAGTGGAAGGGACAGGGCCCAGAGTTGGGAGCGAGCGATGGAGGTTAGCCTGTAAAGACTCCAGAAAAACATCTGTGAGGGTCTGTGCCAGCTGATCCTGCCCTTCCTCAGTCCCATACAGTCCCTACTTCAGTCAGCCCCTTCCCCAAGGGAGCCTCGTTCCTGTTGGTGCAGAGTGGGGTTTAGACACCTCAGTGTGGATGCGGGTGTGCTCACTGCTCCTGAGATGTCATTACTGCTAAGCCATTTTATTACTATTATTGTTACCATTATTATTATTAATATAAGTAGGCTTCATGCCCAGTGTGGAGCCCAATGTAGGGCTTTAACTCATGACCCTGAGATCAAGACCTGAACTGGGATCAAGAGTTGGACACTGGGGCACCTGGGTGGCTCTGCTGGTTGGGCATCTGACTTCGGCTCAGGTCATGATCTCACAGCTCGTGAGTTTGAGCCCCGCGTCGGGCTCTGTGCTGACAGCTTGAAGCCTGGAGCCTGCTTCCGATTCTGCGTCTCCTTCTTTTTCTGCCCTTCTCCTGCTCGTGCTCTGACTCTCTCTCTCTCTCTCTCAAAAATACATAAGCATTAAAAATAATTACTTTTTTTTTTTTTTAATTTTTTTTTCAACATTTATTTATTTTTGGGACGGAGAGAGACAGAGCATGAGCGGGGGAGGGGCAGAGAGAGAGGGAGACACAGAATCGGAAACAGGCTCCAGGCTCTGAGCCATCAGCCCAGAGCCCGACGCGGGGCTCGAACTCACGGACCGCGAGATCGTGACCTGGCTGAAGTCGGACGCTTAACCGACTGCACCACCCAGGCGCCCCAAAAATAATTACTTTAAAAAAAGAGTTGGACACTTAACCTACCGAGCCACCCAGAAGCCCCTAGAACAAGGCCATTTTAATCGACGGAGCTAAGCCATAGACACGCATGCACATAAAGATGTACATTATGAATGCATGTTAATATTCTAACCCTAATCTAACGTCATGGGACTGGCCTCCCCTTCTCTCTTCAGGGTCTGTATCTGCTTCCTCCCACAGGGAAAATCCTAGTTCCCACTAATATTAATCATTACTCAGTTATTTAATCATGTGTTCAGTTATATAACACAAAAGTAATTTTAGAATTTCTATGCCCATGCTTCTTCAAAAACAACCAAAAATAAGCCTGGCTTTAGGAATTCTTCCCGGTCATAACAAAGGTACTGTATTTCAATCTACTCGGATGGCTTCTTCGTGTTTGTGTATTTCTCTTCTGTGATTATAGCATTTGTTTGAAATACAGTGAAGTCTGTGCTTTTATTTATTTACTTGGTGCTTTTACTTTTGTATTCAATTTTAAATGTTTTAACCCCAAATTTGCTTAATATATGAATATTAATATTTGTATAATATTAATATGCATTCTTTAATATACAAATATTAGTATTTGTATAAATATATAAGAAATATATAAAAAGTTCTCAAGTTAAAACTGTTCAAAAGTAGGGGCTCCTGGGCGGCTCAGTCAGTTAAGCGTCCGACTTCGGCTAAGGGCATGATCTTATGGTTCATGTGTTCGAGCCCCACGTCGGGCTATCTGCTGACAGCTCAGAGACTGGATCCTGCCTGCTTTGGATTCTGTGTCTCCTGCTCTCTCTGCCCGTCCCCCACTCACACTCTGTCTCTCTCTCAAAAGTAAATAAACACTAAAAAAAGAGTATACTCAGATTAGTTATTCTTTCTCTTACCTTTCTAATACATTCACAGTCACCTCATGTAGGAAACCTGTTTCATTGGTTTCTGGCTATTTTTCTACTGTTTTGCAAAAATAAAAATAAGTAAGCACACGTATCTTTTTCCTGTCTCCCCTTCTTTCTTAAGAGGTATACTTAGTATATATGTATTAGAATATTCATATTCTATAGTACTATTCATAGTAGGCAAATATGGGGTCTATCAACAGTAAAAAAAGTAATGGGATATACACACAGAAGAATTCAGCAATGTGAATAAATCATCTACGACTAAATGCACATTATGGATAAATCCCACAGCATAAGATTAAGATAAATAAGCATGTTACAAAAAAATATTATACTGTACAATTCTATTTATATAATGCTCAAGAAGGCACAGCTCATCTATGGTGTGAGAAATCAGGACACCGGTGACTCTTGGGTGGGGGAAAAGACAAAGGATGCAGGAAGTGTTCTGCTAAGGTTAGGTTTCTTTAACTGGGTGGTGGTTACAAGGGAGTGTTTTGTTTGTAGGAAATCATCAAATGTACATACACGTGCACTTTTCTGTATATATGTTACATTTCAATAAAAAGTAAAGGGAGGATTCTGGAGTATTTACAATTAAAGGAGATTGGGCTGGAGATAAAATCACTCTGGGTTTCTTTCATCGGGTTATCTCTACGTCACATGTGGCTTTTGTGAATCTTGAAAGATGAATGGGCTTTTCTCCAGGATCAGGTAGGAAAGGGGGATCACTTGGGCGGTGGTCTCCTGTTAGTGATCTCACAGGCCCCACCACTGACATGTCCTCACAGCAGGTGAGACCCAGCCTCACACCCTCACTGGACTCAGCCACTAAGTGAAAAGTCTGGTCCCTGACCAGACCCACTACTGGCTGACAGAGCTCTCACCTCTGACACCGGCCCCCATCCTGCCAGCTGCCAGATTCATTACCGACCACCCCCTTACTTCTAACCCGTGGGACTGAGGCACTTCTTTCCCAGGAACCTAATGAAAGCTAAAACGAAGCAGAGATACATAAGAGCACTGATTTCAGCAGGCCGTGCCAAGGTCGCTGCTACCCTCTCCTTGCAGCGCCTGCCCACCTGTTCTGAGGGTAGCCAGGTCCTGGGGATGGCGGGGTTCTGGAGTAGCCAACCCTGGGGGTACCCCGGTCCTGCGGTAGCCAGGTCCTGGGGTACCCAGTCCTGGGGGTAGTTGGGTGTTGAAGTATCCAGGTTATGGGGTAGCTGCGTCCTGGGGGTAGCTAGTCCTGGGAGTAGCCAGGTCCTGGGGTAGTCGGATCCTGGGGGTACCCCGGATTCCTGGGAGTTCCTGGATCCTAGGGGTAGCCAGGTCCTGGAGTAGCCGGGTCCTGTGGTAGTTGGGTCCTGAGAGGAGCCGGGTCCTGGGGGTACCCGGTCCTGGGTTCTAGCGTGGTCCCGGAGGTACCCCAGGTCTGGGTCGAGGTGGCCTGGGCACAGGTGCCGGCCAGAGAGGCAGCGGCAGGTGGTGAGGCCGGGGTGCACCGAGGGCCTAATGGGCTTAGGAAGGCAAGCCAAATTTTAAATCAGGTTTACAGAAAATGCTTTTTCACTCTTTATGACCGCTCAGCTAGTAACTTCTGGATTCCGTCCCGAGCCTGTCCGTTACTTAGAGACCGGATTTTCCTTAGTAACAGACCGCTCACGTTTCCCATTGGCCAGGGAGCCCACGGCTATTGGCTCAGAGTGTGTCTGTCTGTCGGCCAATTCCCCGCCTCTGCGTTGCCAGGAGACAGCACCCTGCCTAGCAACGGGCGGCTGGAAAGGCCTCCGGCCTCGGAGCCAGGAAGCCACAGTTCCCGCTCCTTAACCGCCCCCGGGCGGTGGAGGGGCTCCTGCCGTCCAGGCCGGGGGTCTGCTGGGGTGGGCAGCCGGGGCTGCGCAGAGGGCGGAGGAATCCGGGGAGAGTGCTGCGGCTGCAGGGAGACGCCGTCCTCGAGCGAGCTTCACGGGGGGCTCCAGCGGCCGGGACCCTGAGTGGGGACGGGGGCGCGACAGGGAGGGGTCTGCGGACTGCGAGTGGGCCCCCCCGGACCCGCCCGTCCCCCTCGGGGCGCCAGGGCCGCGGGCGAGGTCTCAGGGCTGTCCTCCAGGACACCTGCAGGTCATCCAGGCCTCCGGGCGGAGGGCGGGCGCGCCCCACCCCTCCCAGCGCGGCGCCCGCGCCCCACCCCTCCCAGCGCGGCGTCCGCTCTCATTCACGGATTTCTCGGAGACCGGAAGGCCTTGTTGCAGCCATCCACGTCCCTAGCGAGCTCCTTCTGGCTGTGGGGTCCTGTGGGTCCTTGGCTTTGTTCTTGTTATTTTGTGATTTTTGCCCCATTTTTCGCCCAGTTGTAATTACATGTAGGAACAGGGGCCACCGAGTTAAAATCTTCCCTAATGTATATGTTTATTTATTTTTACCTTCACCTACAATTTGGAAAATATAGTCTCTCTCCATGGCAGCAAATTTAGCAGATTTTCATTTCTAGAGGGCATTCGACACAATTTGCACATTTTTAAAACATGTTTATTTGGGGGGCGGGGGCGCACAAGCAGGGGAGGGGCAGAGAGCGAGGGAGAGAGAATCCCAAGCTTGAGATCATGACCTGAGCCTAAATCGAGAATGCTTAAGGACTGAGCCACCCAGGCGCCCCTGTGCATTCTTTATATAGCAGTTAAGGTACTTCCAAAATTTTCTATGGTGACTTCATCACCAATCTTCACTCAGAGGAGCACTTTTGCGCGTCTTAAAGGATGAATGGGCTTTCCTCACAGGATTGGGCTGGAGCGGGTAGCAAGAGGAGGTTCAAGCAGGAAGTGGCATGTGTACATCTCCTAAAATGGCTTTTATAAATGATAGAATAGTTAAAATCCCTTGTCAAATAGAAGATACATATCAGGAATAAGTAAACTCTAAATATAAGCTACATCTAAAACCATTTCTCTGTGGCTTCCCTTTAAGGCTAAGTCTATGCTGCCATGTGATATTGCTTTTATCTGAATCCTGTGTTGCCTTGGTTTTGTAGTCTGTATTCTCTCTCAATTTCTCTGCTCAGAGTTCTGTATTTTCTTCAACTATTGGATATTCACAGGAAATTTTTGCAATGGGGACACTTCACTTTGTCACAGCAAGTATTTTCCCAGTGTTTTTCCATATTCTGTTCTTTCAACAGATTAGTGTTTTCCTGATTTTTTCTTTTGTTTTTTAAAATATTTACTTTTTTGGAAGGTGGAGGGGGGGACAAAGAGGCAGCGAGGAAGAGAATCCCAAGCAGGCTCTGCACAGTTAGCACAGAGCCAGATGCGGGACTTGAACCCACAAACTGTGAGATCATGATCTGAGTTGAAACCAAGAGTCGGACTTTTAACCGACTGAGCCACTCAGGCGCCCTTCAACCTTTTTTTTTTTCTTTCCCCAAATGAAATGAATTCCTTAGGATGATGCACAGAAGTAAAATCACACTGAGTGGTGGGATGTAAATAGAGTGTCTGGTGTTGATGGCCTGTGATTCTGTAAAATTATTTGTGAGGTTATAACAACTGTGAAACCACCTGTGTATAAATGTGGAGTTGTCTGTGTGAAGATAAATGTTTTTCCAGTGTATCTGATTTCTTTCCCTCTTCTAGACCCTCTCAGTAAATATCTCCTCCGAAGGAAAAGTGAATTTTCTCTGTCACCTCTCATTTGGCAAGCCTTAAACTTGAGTGAATTTTACATTTTCTCTTTTTAGCCTTCAAAATAATTATTTCTGTGTCTTAGTTTTCATTCCACAGAAGTTTTGGGTTCAGCTGTCAGACATTCATTGCCAGAAGCACAGTGTCATTGGCCCCATCTGATGTAATTGAGACAGTTCACCATTGACACCAGCACCCACCAGTTGCCAGATGTGCAGGAATGACCAGTTAGTGACAAGCATTTGACCCCTAACTCTTTATGATTGCTCCAAGAGTGACTGCTTCCTTTCAGACAGTGGCACTCAAAGGTAGTGCATATTTCCCACCCAGGCTGGATATATTTTTAGATGTTTTCCAATGGATTTAAGCCATGAATTTACTAATGAAAAAAAAAAAACAGATTTCTCCACCTATGTAAATTATGGATTTAAAATTTTTTCCAGCTATTAATTGGCTTATAAATTAATAAGCTTAATTCTATTTTTGAAAGCTGTGTCAAGAAAATAAAAAGCTCTTAGTCTGTACGTCAGACTTTTTTCCACTGCTTTATAGCGCTATAAGTGGTACACAGATACTGCACTTATGTTAAGGCTACAATTTGTTGAGTTTTACATACATATATACCTATGAAAGAAGTTTTTGCAATCAAGGTAATGAATATACCTGGCAAGCCCCCCACTATGCATCCCTACCATCTCCCTAGGCAACTTGATCTGCTTTCTATACATAAAATGTACTATTAATCTTATAGATTTATATATATGTGAAATCATACACTAGATGTCTCTTTCTTTTTCTGGGGTCTCTCATCATAACCATTTTGGAATTTATCCACGATGTTGTATTAATTGTTCCTTTCTATTACAGAGTTGTATTGTTTGTTAACCCTTTGCCTTGGATATGTGTCATTTGTTAATCCATTATCAGACATGGAAAATCAGACCTTTTTTTGAGAGAGAGACAGAGACAGAGCATGAGCGGGGAGGGGTAGAGAGAGAGGGAGACACAGAATCTGAAGCAGGCTCCAGGCTCTGAGCTGTCAACACAGAGCTCAATATGGGGCTCTAACCCACAGACCATGAGATCATGACTTGAGCTGAAGTTGGACACTTAACTGACTGAGCCACCCAGGCACCCCAGAAAATCAGACCTTCTAATTGAAGGTGTCCCAAATCACAATTTTTTACAGTCTTTTTTTTTTATTAAAAATTTTTTTAACGTTTATTCATTTTTGAGACAGAGAGAGACAGAGCATGAACGAGGGAGGGTCAGAGAGAGGGAGACACAGAATCTGAAACAGGCTCCAGGCTCCGAGCGGTCAGCACAGAGCCCGACGTGGGGCTCGAACTCACGGACTTCGAGATCATGACCTGAGCCAAAGTCGGTCGCTTAACCGACTGAGCCACCCAGGCGCCCCTACAGTCTTTTTTTTAATGTTTATTTATTTATTTTGAGAGAGGAAGGGGGAGGGGCAGAGAGAGAATCCCAAGCAGGCTCCACACTCAGCACAGAGCCTGAACAGGGCTTGATCTCACAACCATGAGATTATGACCTGAGCCAAATGCAAGAGTCAGATGTTTAACCGACTAAACCACCCAGGTGCCCCTATAAATTTTTAAAGTCATGTTTCCTGCTAGATTACTAACATGAATACAAATTAATGTTTGAAACTGAAACCAATCATGTAAAATAATCTAGTTTCATCTTTTTAGGCAAAGAACTCTGTATGAAATGACCATATAATCTTAATGTGAAACATTAATTTAAAAATATTTTCTGGGGTGTCTGGGTGGCTCAGTCACTTACGCGTCTGACTCTTGATTTTGGTTCAGGTCATGACCTTGCAGTTTATGAGATTGAGCCTCATGTCAGGCTCTGCGCTGACAGCACAGAGCCTGCTTGGGATTCTCTCTCTCTCTGCCCCTCCCCTCCTTGTGCTCTTTCTCTCTCAAAAATAAACTTAAAAAATTTTTTTTCTAACAAAAGCCAAATATTAAATATTTGGTGGGTGCTTTTCTACACTGTTAGTGAAATTGCGAATTCTCACAACCATCCTGAAAAGCAGTTTCATAATGTGTATTCACAGCCTTGAAAATATCCAGTTTTTTATAAAGTGTAATTCCATTTCTAGTAATCTGTCCTAAAGATTTAACCCAGCATACACTCAAAGACCTTGTATGAGAACTTTGATGGAATAGGGTTTATTACACTGACAGTCTGGCAACATCCTAAATGCCACACAGTAAGGAAACTGTTAAATTATTGTACACCCTTCCAGTGGAATATTAGGCAGCTCTTAAAATGTATGCTTCGTGGACATTTCAAAACATGGAAAAGGCTCATGATTTAATGTTAAGGGGAACAAAGCAAAGAATTGGACTGTCTCAAGTGTGCTTGACATTAGGGGTAAGATTGCTGCAGGAAAATTCTTATCCATATGAGGGGCCCTGGCTCAGATTTTCATGGGTTCTGTGGCTTTATCTTCCAGGCATGCTTTCCACCTGTAGCACTTTGCTTTTGGAAACTGTGCTTCCTTTCATTCTCCGGCCCATCACTCCACCCCAGTTGCCCCTGCCTGCTTTTTGGGTTGGATGCCATGGGGTAGAGGAAGTGTGCTGTCATTCAGGACCAAGTCTGCCAGATTTGAGGAATATCCACAATTTTCCAGGTTGGACCTTTCTGGATGCATTTTCCTGTGACGTTAAAAGAGGTGTTTCCAGGGGCGCCTGGGTGGCTCAGTCGGTTAAGTGACCGATTTCAGCTCAGGTCATGATCTTGTGGTCTGTGAGTTCGAGCCCCGCCTCGGGCTCTGTGCTGACAGCTCAGAGCCTGGAGCCTGCTTCAGATTCTCTGTCTCCACCTCCTTGCGCTCTGTCTCTCTCTCTCTCCCCCAAATATGAACATTAAAAAAAAAAAAAAAAAGGCGTTTCCATATTGCAGTTATATTCCACTGTTACGACAAGTTTTTCAGGTCGTCCTCAACATTATAGCAGTTGAAAGGTGAAACATGTTGTAGGTGACCAGAAACTTGTACTTTACGTGGCGTTTAGATAAGCTCCTGCCTGGCTGATATTAGGCTTCAGGGGATGGGTGGCGTTTTAGAGCATTTTGCCATCTACCGAAGATGACAGCTGACGTATCTGCTGTTGTTCCTGCTTTTGTGTCGCTGCTCACCGTCCCCTCCAGTTAGGAAAGGGCACACCTGCTTGTGCATACGTTTTGATATCACTAGAATTTTTATTTTTGAACTCTGAATCCTTTTTTTTTTTTATACATACTTGTATATACTCAACGTAGCACATATGTTAAATAAGTCCATAAGAGGTTCTGTGGTGAAGTACGTCCATTTAAGATGAAAAACACCCTTCATTTCCCTGGGTTACATCCTCAAAACAGAAACAAGTGAGTAATCGCTATTGGTTGGCCTCAATCTGTCTTGTGCAGGATAACATTAAATCATTTGAAGGAATTAATAAGTAACTCGAAACGTGTTCTGTTGGAATTAGAGAAAGATCAGAATGTCAAGCATCTGGGTAAGAGTTTCACTGCTGAGTTGACAGCCATGCAAAGCTGAGATGCTGCCGGGGCTAGAACACTTAGGATCTTGCACAACAAGGCCTGGTTAGCCAGGTCTATGCCGTCTCCAACAAAGAGTCCAATAGGGTGCTGTGTTTTGCTGTTTTTACATCCAAACCAATTTTTTTCTTTTTCTTTTTAAGAGAGAAGGAGAGAGGGTGAGTGGGGGCCGGGGGCGGGTCATGACCTGAACTGAAATCAAGAGTCCCACACTCCAGCGACGGAGCCACCCAGGCGCCCCCAAACCAGATTTCTTAAGAATTTTAAATTCTGGCCTTTCCTTTGTCCGGAATCTGAGACCAGCAGGGCAGGCGCACTTTACTAAGCCTAAGGGGACAGGTACCTTCGTCCCGACCTCTTCTGTCTCCATAGTCCTGGAACCCGTCACCCCAGAAGTTTGGGAACTATTCACTTGGCTCAGCGTCCACCCAGTTCCGCTAAGGGTCTGCCTGGGGCACGCGGCTGGGGACCCCGAAAGCGGTCTCAGTGCCAGGGGCTCGGCAGAGAGCAAGCAGAGACCTCAGCGCCCACAAAATACCTCAGAGAGAATATTGACCTTTTTTACTTAAGAGAAACGGTAGTAGATTAAAAAAAAAAAAAAAGGAAACATTACAAATTATGTAAGATTTAAATGACAGAGAGGGGAATACCGTGAACTATTTCTCCGCCACTCCCTTAACTTACAGGCTCCCTTCCCGGGGCGCCCGCCGCCGATGCCCGGCCTTCCGGATTTCTGTTGACGGTAGTACTGACGTGTGTTCCCTTCCCGAGGCGGGAGCCGACCTCGGGGGCCCGGGAATGCCGCCGGCCGCCACCTCCGGGGAGGTGGCACCGCCCCTCGCGCCCCGGCCGCCCAACCACGGAGGCGCTGTCACTCGGCCGCGCTCTCCCGGCGCACTGCCCGACTTCCCGGTCTTCGCTCCCCCACGGGCGGAAGCCGGCATCCGAAAGTTCCCATTTATCTCATCACTCATCTCCCGTCAGCCAGGCGGAGTGTCGCTGCGAGCACTTAAACGCCGCCCGCACGTCCCACGCGGCTTCGAGAATTTGCTTCGGGCGCCCAACCCCCAAGTGACGCCGTCCCTTCTGCCCCGACTTAACATGGCGCCGACCGCAGTTACTTCCCAGATCTCCGCAGACGAAGACGTCCCGGCCATCACCAAACAAGGCGCTCGGGCCCGCAGTCTCCCGTCTGCGCACGCTCCGCTGGCCCCCACACGCCCACTCTCGGTGGCCGCTCCCGCTTCCGCTCTAGCCGCCGCGCTCGGTGGGCGCCACCGCCAGCCAATCGCAGGGCACGGACGCCGCCGGCCCCGCCCGGCGGATCAGCTGAGGGATCCGCGATGTCTGTTGACAGCGGCGGCGGCGGCGCGGCCGGTTCCGGGTTCGGCGCGCGTTGGGGGGTAAGCGGACCGCGCGGGGCTGTGGCGGGTCGGCGGGCGGAACGCGGCCGCGGCCGGGGGAGGCGGGGGTCCGGCCCGCGGCGGCGGCGTGGCGTGGGCGCCGAGGCCGGGAGGGCCGCGGGGCGGAGCGGCGGGGCCGCAGCCCCTGCTTTC
Organism: Prionailurus viverrinus; assembly: GCF_022837055.1. Taxonomy (NCBI): domain Eukaryota; kingdom Metazoa; phylum Chordata; class Mammalia; order Carnivora; family Felidae; genus Prionailurus; species Prionailurus viverrinus. Next base: position 643,127 of record NC_062572.1, read on the forward strand.
GCGGTCCGAGAGCCTCACCCGCGCTTCCGGGTCTCGTCAGATGTGAATCCGATGGAGCAGCCGGGGGAAGGCCCGCAGCCGCCGCAGCAGCAGCCGTGGGGGAGACTCCTCCGCTTGGGCGCCGGCGAGGGCGAGCCGCACGTGCTCCTGAGGAAACCCGAGTGGACCATCGGGCGCAGAAGAGGTGCGGACCGGGGGTGGGGGGGAGAACCAGGGCCGGGGGCCGGGAGCCGGGCGAGACTGTTCCCCAGGCGGTGGGAGGCCCCTGGGCGGGGCCCACTGTGCTTTCTAGTTTTTCCTGTGAGAGCTGCAGTTTATTCACTTATCGTTCCGCCAGGTCACTTCTCCGTGCTAACTGCAGATTATTTAATTCTCATTACAACTTTATGAAGTAGGTGCATTGACTTAAGCTGCCCCGGGTATTAGAATGCAGTCTTCTCAAGTTCATGACTGCAGGAAGCATCTTCTCCGACCTCCATGGGATGAGATTGAAGTCAGTAACAGAACATTCAAAATTCAGCGTGGAAATTAAACAACGCACGTAAACAACCAGTGGGCCCAAAAAGAAATCACAAGGGAAATTAGAAAATACCTTGAAATGAATGAAAATGAAAGTGTAATCTGCCAAAATTTACAGGATGCGGCCGAAGCAGTGCTCAGGGGGAAATTTATAGCCCGTAGGTGGCTACATTGAAAAACACCTCAAGTCCCAGTTTATAGAACAGAGCTGCTCAAATATTCGTTGATTGAATGAGCCTGGGACGCTGGGACGGACAAAGTCTGGCAGCCAGGTGGGAAAAGGGTGGTCACCCTCCACTCTTAACTGCCTCTAAATTGCTAAGTGGCCATCCCTTTCAGCTTTCCTACAGGGACAGAAGTGCACTGGTCCAGTCAACAAAATGTATTTTGTCTGAAAGTTAAGAAATCATCTCTATGATTTTGTATATTTTTAATTTTTTTTTTAATTCCAGTGCAGTTGGCATAGGATGTTTAGTTTCAGGTGTAAAATATAGTGATCCAACGATTTTGTACGTTACTCAGTGCTCATCACCGGAAGTGGGTTCCTCGATCCCCATCACCTAGTTCCCCCAGCCCCCACCCACTGTCCCTCTGGTGACCAGCAGTGGTTAAGAGTCTATTTTTTGTTTCTGACTTTATATTGTAAAAAAGGGAGAATGTGAAAGTTTGTTGAAAAGCAAGTATTTTTTTCTCGGTTAACTACTGGAATTAAAAAAAGGCTAAGTAGTGCTCGCTTCGGCAGCACGTATACTAAAAAAAGGCTAAATACTATGATAAAAAAATAAGATGAGGATAATAGAATAAAATAAAAGCAATTATGTTTTGGTTTTATTTTACCCCTGATGATGTACCTGCACCTGGTTTTGTTGTTGTTGTTTTGGTAGTCTTAAATCCCAATATCAAGTTAGAGTGTTTTTTTTTGTTTTGTTTACAATTTTGAATGTATTTACATGTCCTTGGAAAGTTTTGGGAAATGCATTAATTGCTTTTTAAAAAATTTTTTTTAAATGTTTATTTATTTTTGCGAGAGAGAGAGAGAGGAAGAGCTAGAGAGAGAGGGAGACACAGAATCTGAAGTAGGCTCCAGGCTCCCAGCTGTCAGCACAGAGCCCGATGTGGGGCTCGAACTCACGAACTGTGAGATCATGACCTGAGCCACCCAGGCGCCCCTAATTGCTTTTAATTGAGGTAATAGGAAATTTGGTGAAGAGCTTTTTTGGTCTGGACTAAGGACTTTGTACCTCCTTTGTACGTCCTTCCTAGAGTTCCTGAAGGATAATTGAGATCAAATGTGGGAAATGCTTAAAGGAGCCTGGCTTAGAGTTAGCAAATAACATTAACCATTGTTATTACAACACAGTATTATATATCATTTTGCATGTTAATACGAGGAGCAAAAAGGGGTTGTTGAATTAATCTTAAAAAGAAGACCTTTTGGTGAATGTATTGAGCTCTCCGGGGAAATAGAAGTTGCCCTGTGGGTCTGCTCAGGCTGCTATAACAAAACACTACAGACCAGGAAGCTTAAGGAACAGAAATTTATTTTTCACAGTCGTTAAGTGCAAGAAGTCCAAGATTAAGGTGCTAGTCAATTTGTTTCTTGCTGAGTCTTTGTCCTGGATTGTAGACTTCCTCATCCTCACAGGCCACACACAACGTTGGTGTCTCTTCCACTTCCTTCTCTTATAAGGGCATCAGTCCTAGTGATTTCATTTAACCTTTATTCCTCCTTACAGGCCCTGTCCCTACAGTCATATTGGGGTTCAGGCCTTTAACGTGGGAATTTGGAGGAGACACAAACATTCCTTAAGAGTTGTAGAACGTGGTTATACTTATTTTAAAACAGTAGTGTGCCTGCTATATATGAGGCATTATTCCGAGGATAAAGGCAGAGCTGAGTTGACCTGTGTTTCCCAGGGAGCTTCCCATCCTCGGGGAGTGGGAGCAGTGTGCACCAGCCATGTGACAGATTTAACCAAGTGAATTACATACAGGGCAGATGCCAAGAATAGAACTTAGCACGAGTATCTTGGATCCAAATTAGAAAGCTCATGTTCTTGGTGTGGCGAAGCTTGTTAAAATCCCATCCCAGTGGCACGGTCACTAGGGCTAGGTCTGGGGCTGCAAAGAAACTGTCCTGCTTCTTGTGCCCAGTATGCTGGGAAGATCCTGAGCATAGGGGAAATTGACCCTGGGTAAACGTACCAAAGCACTTCCCATAATATAAAAGGTGCAAATAAGATTTCTACTACTTGAGGTTTAGGGAGGTGTAGTTCACATATGGTAAAATTCATCCCGTTATAGGTGTTGAGTGAGTGTTGAGAAATGGAATCACTACTGCAGTCCGGTGCAGCACATTTCCATCACCCCAGAAAGTTCCCTGGTGGTCCTTTGGATCAGCCCCCTCCTCTCACCCCTAGCTCTGGCAGCCATCTGTCTAATTTCTATCCCTGTCATTCTGCCTTTCCAGAATGTCTCCTAAGTGGAATCACACAATATTCCGCCATAGTCTGTGTATGGCTTCTTTTCTCTGACATAATCCTTTTGAGATTCATTTTAGGCTGTTTTGTGTTTCAGTAATGTATTTCTGTTTGATGCTGTGTAGTAGTCCACTGTTTGGATGTACCACAGTTTGTTTTTTTCCCCACAGTTTGTTTTTTAATTCACCACCAGTTGATGGACACTTACTTATATTGCTTCCCGTTTTTACTTATTAAAAATAAAGCTATAAACCTTAGTAGCTATAGTATAAATGTCTTATAAACAAATTCACGATTAGATAGTAAAAACTCCTGAAAACTTTTATTCCTCTGGTTTAAGGAGAGAACACAGTATTTAAGGATTTCCCCCTTGCATTTAATGAGGATATAATGACTGTATTCAGATCATTGTGTGTAGATGCATCCACCTTCTGTTTTAAATTTTCTCAAGCGTGTTCATGTCTCTGTAATTTGCTCAGTCATGTTTTCTGTGAGTCTTGGTCCTCGCTTCAATTTTGTGATGATTTATGGAACCTTAGATTACACGGAAAAGAAATTAAGGACTGACTTAAGATGAAGAATTACTTAACTAAGCCCCTTAGTTTTTTTAAACTTCTGCTTTTATCAGGGTAGCTGCACATATGTGCATGTTGTAAAAGTGTCACCACGAAGCCAGAGGTGTTGATGGGGGTATCCTCTAGGTAATGGGGAGTCAGGAAGGTTCAAGACAGTCCCTGTCTCTTTACTTTGGATTAATACATAAATGCTTTTTAAAAAATTGCTTCCTATCTTACTTGATTAGGTTGTCTCCCACCGTGCATATACCATGGGTCCTGATTTTCAACCACGTGCTTTGATTAAGCAAAGGGCACTTTTGTGCACAGTCCCCACGGTCACATCCAATGTATCCCTCTCTGTTTTAGGTTGTGATCTTTCATTCCCTGGCAATAAACTGGTCTCTGGAGATCACTGTAAAATTATTGTGGATGAAAAATCTGGTCAGGTGTCGCTGGAAGATACCAGGTAATCTCTTTCTTGTCTTGAAGCCGGTGGCTACAGAGAAGAAACAAGGGATTATTTTCTGTTAACACAGTAGTTCGCTAGTTTCCAGGTTATTAGGAAATATATTTTCTGGTTTCCAGTAACTCTTTCATGTCTACGATGCTTCTTGAATATATTCAAATTAAAGCAAAAATATCTCTGAAAAAGGACTTAAAAGGCAGTGATAACCTTCTAGTTGCAAACCTATTCGAATTAGACTTTTTTCCTCCAAATCAAAAAAATCTTTTCTTTTTAAAAAATTGTTACACAACATAAGGAGTAGGTAAAAGTGAAAAGCTTTGCCAAATCCTACTAGCCCACTAGAAATTCGTACGTGTTTATTTTGTATTAAGGAGGTTTTACTATGTACGTTGTATCCTTTTTTTTTTCACTTTTATTTATGGCGAGCTTACATTTGGTACATCTAGATTTATCTTGTCTATTTCATTGTTATTTTATAATAACTTACCTGTCAGTTCATTTATTGGTGGGGATTTATTATTTTGACTTCTTCTTATTATAAACAACGCTGCGACTCTTCTCTTCCAAAACGCTTTGCATTCATGTCTGATTATTTTCTTGGGATAAATTCATAGGAAGGAACGCTGTGTCAGAATGTGCCTATTTTAAACCCAGGACAAGTAGCAGATGGCCTTCCAGCAGTACGTTGAGAATATGCCTTTCCCAACCAGATGAATTTTTGTTTTTGTGAAGGTCAAGTGCTACGAGATTGTTTGGTAACTACAATGTTAGGGATGAAAGACTAGAAATTAGGTTTATGAGGATGAACTGATGCTCCTTTCCTATTCTGGTACGTAGCAGATCAAGTTCCTTATTTCCCAGCCCAATGTAGGATAACGTAGCACTGGTTCTAGAGTTGTCCTCAGGCAGCAGATCCTGGCTTTCCAATGCTGGCTGTATGACTATATTGGCTTCTTGGGGCTCTTGTAACAAATTACCACAAACTCAGTGGCTTCAAAGCACGCAAAGCTACGACCTTCTAGTGCTGAATGTACAAAGTCTCACTCAGGTCTCATTGGATTAACCAAATCAAGGTGTCAGCAGGGCCGGCTCCTTCTGGAGGCTCTAGGGGAGAATCCGTTCCCCGGCTTTTCCAGCTTCTAGAGGCTCCTGCGTTCCTTGGCTGAGGTGCCTGGAGGGGAGAGGGTGTCCATTCTTCACACGGGCAGCAGGAACTGCAGGTGCAGAGGCCCCGAGGCGCGAGCAGGCCCTGTGTGCCGAGGAGCAGTGAGTGGGAAGGCAGGGAAGTTAGACCGGAGCGGGAAGGCCCTGGTGTTCACACTAGGGAGCCTGGACTTTAGCCCGAGAGCAGTGACAGGTCATCGGGGGTTTGAGCAGAAGAGCAAAGTCGGGCTCCTGTGGTTAGAAAGAGCACGAGAGTGGAGTGTGGAGGGCCCTGGCAGCACAGGCTCTGGCTGGCTGTGGCGGCACCACCAGTGTTTGTACGTGAGGTTTCGCTGGGACACGGCCACTCTCTTGACTACATCCTGTGTGCGGCTGCTCTCGTGTGTCAGCGGCAGAGCCCAGGAGTTGGGACAGAGACCGTGTGACCGTACAGCCTGAACTGCTTACTTTCTGGCCCTTTCCAGAACACTGAAGGAGTAGAAGTCTGCTCAGATGTAAAAATAAAGCCTCTTCACCACCGGAGGCCTTAGGTGTGAAACCATAGAGTTAAGACATGGGTGGTTCAAACGCCTGAAGCTGGGTCAGTTTGTTTAATTGCTGACTTTTGTTCTTGTCTCGTACACTGTTCGTCCACTTGTGATTTTCTGTTGGGTCTCTACTCGGGTTTCTCCTCAGGGAAGCCCTTCCAGTCCCGTCTGACTTAGGCTCCCGCCTGTGCTCTCTGCAGCCCCCGCCTCTTCCACCTGGTGGTGTGGTCCCTGACGGACTGGAGTGACCTCCCGACCGAGGGACCACACCATCTTCCAGCCCAGAGCCTCGAATTCATTTGCTTCTGCTCAGAACCCATCTTTTAAGGGTGTCAGTGCCCATCTGAGGGATGAGCTGGCCTGCTGGGAGGGAAGAGTAGATGAGTGGACAGAGCTAAGTGCAGAAGCGGGGGGAAGCTGGAAATCGGAGCTGCTGGTAGAAGTCCAGGGTCCTCCAGAGGCCGGCGGAGGACAGACGATGTGCTGTTGGACAAGCAGAAATGTTGAAGCACGGGCAGGCTGTCAGTAAGGGGGCAGCAGGCAAGCTTTCTCTCAGGAGAACTGTAGGGTGGCACTTGCGCATGTGCCTCGTTACCTGTTTACGTCATTCTTGGGAGTATTTTACATTTTCGAAGGCGTAATATTGAACTTCTTTCTAAGTGGTGGTAGAAAAAGAAAATTTTAACTCTCAAGTTATTGTAAGTAGGATAAATTGCATTTTTGTTGTCTCTGCAGCACCAATGGAACAGTAATTAACAAGCTGAAGGTTGTTAAGAAGCAGACTTGTCCTTTGCAGACTGGGGATGTCATCTACTTGGTGTATAGGAAGAATGAGCCAGAATACAGTAAGAGAGGGAATGTACAGGGTGGGCCTCGGGTGGTGTATGGTGGGGAAGTCTGGTCACAGCTGGAAATCTTCGTGAAAGTGAGTCTCCTGAAGCAGGTATTTCCCTTCAGACTGTTAGTGTTAGCTACATTTTCTTTGTTCTTTATGGAGACTCTTTTTTTTTTTAAGGTTTATTTATTTTTGAGAGAGAGGACAAGCAGGGAAGGGGCAGAGAGAGAGGGAGGCACAGGATGTGAAGCAGGCTCCAGGCTCTGAGCTGTCAGCACAGAACCCGACGTGGGGCTCGAACCCATGAACCGTGAGATCATGACCTGAGCTGAAGTCGGACGCTCAGCTGCCTGAGCCACCCGGGCTCCCCTTTATGTAGATTGTTGGTGTGAGTCCTGTTGAAGAGTGGGAGTGTTGACCTTGCACTGTGAGCCCCGGCCATTCTTCACAAATACCACAATGCTCATGAGTCTTGCATTTCAAAATGGCAAGGAGAAGTGAACAGGGATGGGCTGGGTTACATAGCAGAAGATAATCTGAGTTGTGGGGAGGAAGACCTAGAATAAGGGGCTGAAGGCTGCTCATGACTGCTTTTGGAGACCTTCCAGGAGACAACAGAGGCCTGACGATCCCCTTCAGGCTTTTCCAGATCTGAGTGTCTATGTTTGGGGAAGAAGAACGAAACAGGACAAGGAGAGTTGGGAGAGTTTTTGGAAGGTTACCCCCAAACTGGCAGGAGGAGGCAGATACGCTCAGGCTGTCTGTAGCATTGTCAAGGCCAGCCCCTGGCCCCGTGGCAGGGCCTTGTGTCTTCTCCTTCCGGTGGTTTGAAACGACCGGCAAAGCACAGATTCATTATCTACTCATCGTTTTCTCTTCCTTGCGTCTGCCTTCTGGCTCAGGACGTTTTTTCCCGGAGGCTTATTTGTTTTAAAGTTGGTGAAGATGCTTTGGTTCGCTTATTTTGAAATTCCTTAAACTGGGTAGTGTTGTCAGTAGCTGGTAAGTCAACATAGTCAACAACGACGAAGGGACTGAAGTGACAGAAAGGAGAAGAGGGAAGGAGCCCTGCTGGTACGTGAGGACACTGTTCTGATCTGCTCGGTTTCATTTCAGACGTGGCATACCTCTACGAGTCTCTGCATGAAAAGCAAGGCATCACACAAGACCCCTTTGGTAAGTGAGACTGTGACAGAGGAGTGGGTGCGTGGTAAGGGCTGCTGATTCTTACTGGCAAAGCCTTTTCATCTGCTGGAAAGTCCTGCCTGACGTAGTGGTGCTCCTCCTGAGCCCTGACTCTACACTCCTTCTGCTCCTGTTGTGCTCACAGAAGCTAATAAAGAGAATGTGTTCCACGTGACCAAAGATACCTCAGGTGCAGGGCAAGGTGACGATCCCCAGGTCCTGCCGTCATCGCCCACCGCTCAGGCGTGCTTTGAGGAACCACAGCCATCGACGTCGACCTCGGACCTCTTCCCCACGGCCTCTACCTCTTCCACGGAGCCCACCTCTGCGGGGCAAGCGCCTCCCTTCAGCCCTGGTGAGATGGGGGTCTCAGAGTGGTAGCTGCGTTGCGCTTCAGTCACTGACTCTGACTTGTGTTGTCACATAAGCCATTAAGGAAGTCAGAGGTGACATCAGGCATCGGGCTCTCAGCAGGATTTCTGTACTAGTAAATATTGTTTTCTTCCACCCCCGATAGAAATGCTGAAGGTCAGAGATTTCCTGGGATTTTTATAGTTTTATTGGGATATAACTCACCTGCCATAAAAATTACCCGGGCGAAGTGTACACTTCAGGGGTTTTTACTATATTCATACTGCTGTGTGATTCCAGAACATATCATAACTCCAGAACATATCATATCATAAACAGTCACTGCTCTCCCTCGGCAACCACTGATCTGCATTCTGTCTCTGTGGTTTTGCCTGTTCTGGACATTTCATAGAATCGGAATCATGGGGCGCCTAGGTGGCTCAAGTCGGTTAAGCATCCGACTTAGCTCAGGCCATGATCTCACGGTTTGTGAGTTGGAGCCCCATGTCGGGCTCTGTGCTGGCAGCTCAGAGCCTGGAGCCTGCTTCAGATTCTGTGTCTCCCTCTGTCTCTGCCCCTCGCCCATTCATGCTCTGTCTCTCTCTGTCCCAAAAATAAATAAACGTTGAAAAAAAAAAATTTTTTTTTTTAAGTAGTAAGAATTGGAATCCTATACTCTGTGGCCTTTTGTGTCTTCTGTTTTCACTGAGCATCATGTTTTCAAGACTCATCTAGAATAACCTATAATTAAAATTTTTTTCATGTTTATTTATTTATTTTGATAGAGCACGAGCAGGGAGTGGCAGAGAGAGAGGGAGACAGAGAGTACCAAGCAGGCTCCCCACTGTCAGTGCACAGAGCTCAATGCGGGGTTCGAACCCACAAACTGTGAGATCATAACCTGAGCCCTAATCAAGAGTCAGACAGTTAAGCAACTGAACCACCCAGGCACCCGTCGACACTTTTAGAAATACAAAATAATGAATGTGAACAAGTCCATGTAACATTAACATGTTGTTATAAAATTAAAGGACTAAAAAAACATTTGACACTGGCCACAGAAAAAATATGCAGATAAATGAAGTATAACGGTCCAAGCGTGTAAGAATTTAGCAATGAATATGGCAGTTCAAAGCCACGAGCAAAACTGGGTTGTTTAATGAGCAGAAGTGATTAACATTTGAAAGAAAAGAAAGGTAGTTTTGTCCCTCATCCATTACAACAAACTACTTCAAGATGGGTTTGAATGTAAACCACAATAGTGCCTGATGAAAACAAAGGTGATTATATAATTTGGGGGAATTTTTCTTTATACGTGATACAAAGGCAAAAACCACAATTTAAAAAAAACAGTCAATGGGGGCGCCTGGATGTCTCAGTCGGTTAAGGGTCATAATCTCTCGGTTCGTGGGTTCGAGCCCCATATCCATGCTGTGAGCATGGAGCCTGCTTCCGATCCTCTGTCCGCTCTCTCTGCCCCTCCTCCGCTCTCTCTGTCTCAAAAATAAACATCTAAAGAGCACGTGAGCAGGGGAAGAGCAGAGAGAGAGGGAGACACAGAACCCAAAGCAGTCTCCAGGCTCCAAGCTGTCAGCACAGAGCCCCACACGGGGCTCGAACCCACAAACTGTGAGATCATGACCTGAGCCGAAGTCGGGTGCCCAACCGACTGAGCCACCCAGGCACCCCAAAAATAAACATTTAAAAAATAATTAAAAATAAGTCAATTGGGGGCACCTGGGTGGCTCAGTCGGTTAAGCGTCCGACTTCAGCTCAGGTCACGATCTCGTGGTTTGTGGGCTCGAGCCCCATGTCGGGCTCTGCTCCTGATTCTGTGTCTCCCTTTCTCTCTGCCCCTCCCCTGCTCATTCTCTGTTTCTCTCTGTCTCTCAAAAATAAATAAATGTAAAAGAAAAATTAAAAAAAATAAGTCAATAAATCCAACCATTAAAAAAATTCAGGAGTGCCTGTGTGGCTTAGTTAAGTGTCTGACTTTGGCTCAGGTTGTGATCTCACAGTTCGTGGTTCAAACCCCACATCAGGCTCTGTGCTGACAGCTCAGAGCCTAGAATCTGCTTCAGATTCTGTGTCTCCCTCTCTCTTTTCCTCTCCCCTGCTTGCACTCTGATTTTCTTTTTCTCAAAAATAAATAAACATTAAAAAAAATTAAAACAAAAATTCTCTCACCCCCTCTTTGCCCCTCCCCTACTCGTGCATGCTCTCTCTCAAAACAAAACAAAACAAAAAAAGATTTTAAAAATAGAATGACCATTTGGTCCAGTAACCTTACTCCTGGATATATATCCAGAGGCATTGAAATCACTGTCTCCAAGAGATGTCTGCACCCCATGTTCATTGCAGACTATTCACAAAGGCCAAAGACTTGGAAACAACCTAAATGTCCCTCGATGGATGGATGGATAAAGAAGATGTGACTTGTGTCTGTGTATGCATCCAATTGTTGATTCCACCGTGAAAGGGCAGTGTGTTTATATATTGTGCAATTAACAAATAAAAGCTTAAACAAAATCTTGCTGTAAGCAAATCCGATGGAAAGCTTCCCTCCCATTGTGTAATGTTGGGGAAATTTTTCTATCTGCATGCCTCAGTGTGTACATACTAACAAAATAACCAGCCTCCTAAATGTGAGGTTTGGTGCCAACTTATTTCATAAGTTTCAGATGAATCCTCACCTTTTGTCTGTCAGAGAGTACCATCATCATCATCTTCATTCTGGAGTGAGAAGCTCGACTGAGCATAGAAAGTCCTTGAGACCATGGTGGGAGTGAGAACCAGAGCCAGCAGCCAGCCCAGGAAGCTCTCTCTTTTCTCCCTTTGCTGTACGAGCTGATTTGCTCCCCAAACAATTTTACTAACTTCTTTTGTTTGGCTGCTGTAGGGCAGTTTCTTTTTCAAAGTAACAACACTTGAGTATTATAGACCGGATATGTACTGTAGTATGGTGTTACACACTAGGTCTTGATTAAGATAAAGGTTATTAGAAAGTCTCCTTAACCTTTCTGCCAGGCTCGTTTAAATTCGTGACTCCTTGGGAAATAGTTCACACGCAGCATCCCTGTCTGGCTTCCATCTCCTTGTAATCTGAAGCCTGCTGCGTCCCTCTCCTGAGAGGCCTGTGTGTCCCTCTGCCAGTGCTGCTCAGAGCACAGGGAATGTTATGGGGCTGCTAGCGCACGGATTGGCCCTGTCTTAGACCAAATGTCCCACAGCTGACCCCAGCACCGCCACCCCGGTCACAGACACCTCTGCGTTTCTTTCCCAGTGGGTGTGCTGCTGGCCCAGCTCCCCCGAGCCCAGTAGTGGGCGCGTGTGCACTTCAGAAGTGTGAGCCGAGTGTTTCTGTAAGCGTGTATTACTGAGAATATGGCATCTTGGAACACCTAGGCCTGGTTTGAATCTGTGGTGGTTTACCTGCCGTACCCTCTGCTTCCAGGCTGCACGAATCAGAACTTTTCTTGTTGGGGCGCCTGCGTGGCTCAGCTGTTAGGCATCCAACTCTTGATTTCGACTCAGGTCAAGATCCCAGGGTTGTGGGATCAAGCCCTGTGTTGGGCTGAGCATGGAGCCTGCTTGAGATTCTTTGTCTCTCCTTCTGCCACTCTCCCCCGCTGACGTTCTCTCTCTCTCTCTCTCTCCCTCTTTCTCTCTCTCTCTCTCTCTCTCAAATGAAAAAATAAACCTGTCTTGTTTGTCCCTCTCGCAGACTTCAGAGATGCAGGCGTCTCCCCAAAGGAATGTGGTCCGTCTGTGGCAAATGATGAAATCCCCACCTTCCCTTCGGCTCTCCCAGACAGAGAAGGAGCACCCTTCTCTCTGCCAGGGTCCCGGGACCAAGAGGATTTGGAGCCTGTCACGAAGAGAATGAAAGCAGGTCAGAGTCTCACTGTTTTGTGTATCTCTGGCCCTTGAGAGCTGTTGAGCTGCTCCTGACGGGGCCTCTCCTTCTGTGGAAGCAGATGCCTCAGCATTTTCAAAGTGGCAATGTGAGCCTTTTTTTCCTTTTGACAGCATCGGGGTTGAACCCTATTTATTATCTGGTTATGCTGATGGTATGGAAGTAGTGCATTCTGAGTTGCAGTTCTGTCTTTTTTTTAATTTATTTATTTAAAAAAAATTTTTTTTTTCAACGTTTTTTATTTATTTTTGGGACAGAGAGAGACAGAGCATGAATGGGGGAGGGGCAGAAAGAGAGGGAGACACAGAATCGGAAACAGGCTCCAGGCTCTGAGCCATCAGCCCAGAGCCTGACGCGGGGCTCGAACTCACGGACCGCGAGATCGTGACCTGGCTGAAGTCGGACGCTTAACCGACTGCGCCACCCAGGCGCCCCTGCAGTTCTGTCTTGATACGACTATCGGTTTTTAAGAATATGCACCTGGGTGGCCTAGTCGGTTAGGTGTCCAACTGTGGCTCAGGTCATGATCTCATGGTTGGTGGGTTTGAGCACCGCATGGGGCTCCCTGCTGGTAGCACAGAGCCCACTTTGGGTCCTCCGTCCCCCGGCCCTGCCCCTGCTTGTGCATGTGTGCTCTCTCTCAAAGTAATAATGATTTGAAAAAAGAAAGGTGACTTAGAGAAAAATCTGCCCTTAAAAAGCCAAAGTTAAAAGGATTGTAAAAGATACTTGGATACTTACCTGGCAGGGGAGACACCATGATCAGGAAGGTGGTTTTCCCAGGGCGAGGCTTGCCCATTGCACTGCGGGCGTGCTGACCCCTGCGATTTCCCCAAATGTGGGAAACTCGACTGCATAATTTGTGGTAGTGGGGGACTGCGTTCGCGCTCGGAAAAAAAAAAAAAAAAAAAAAAAAAGGTACTTGGGAACATGTAATGGGACAGTGGCTGTGCTGTAGGCCTGAGAGCAGCCTGCGGTTGGAGCAGTGAGGCCGGGGGGCTCTGGGAGGGAGGGCAGGCCTCGGGGAAGGAGACGAGGATATTGGATGTGTTGAGTGGAAAATTGAAGCGACTGGCTTGAGGAGGGTGTCGAGAAAAAATCAACAGTACGTAAAAAAGTAAGTATACAAATGAGGCCATTTTTTTACTCTAGCAAAAATGAAAAATTGTAGAAGGAAGAAAACTTAATTTTGGTGTACTGTTTGGCTCAGCAGTGAATATTTACCTAAGCATAGTAACGTAAATACGATGCACGGAACTAACAAATACAATATACCAAACTAACAATTGTGTGACGATAATATAGTGAGTGGGGCCAGGGGGCAGAATCCTTCTCTATCTGAATAGATGTCGGGAGATGGACGGTGTCTAAAGTCACTCAGCCTCAACAGAGCATTACAGTTCAGAAACCTGGAGGTCCACGCCAGGAGAAACACCCAAAAACATGAAAGTAGTTTCCTCAGAGGAGGGAGGTTGGAGGTGAGGACAGGCCAGGGCAGAGGGCTGGTGCCCTCTTAATATTTGATTTTGTAAATTGTGTGCAAGTATTTCTTTCATTAAAAATAAAAATTGATCTATGAGCACTATAGAACACCAGCAGAAGAAAAGGAAAAAAAAAAAAGTTAAAAGCTCTTGGTAACGTCGGAGAGTCTATATTTTCCAGGACATACACAAGTCATGTTTTTTGTTTAAACAAAAACGATGATTATACACAAATATCGTGTGACAAGCCACCTTAATCTTTTAAGCATGTATCCCGAATGCTTCTTTTTATGCCATTGTTCTTCTAAACCAAAACTTAAGGGTACTGGAACTTGGGACTTACTTTAGGCCTTCTTTAAAATAAACAGGGGTGCCTGGGTGGTTCAGTCCGTTCTGCGTCCAACTTCGGCTCAGGTCATGATCTCACCACTCTTCGGCTTGAGTCCCATGTCGGGTTCCACACTCTGAGCACAGAGCTTGCTTGGGGGGCGGGGAGAACGAGAGCGGTGGGGGGGCTCTCTCTCCCCTCTCTCGCTCGCTCTCCTTCTCCCTCTCCTCTCTCTCTCTCTCTCTCTCTCTCTCTCTCTCTCTCTCCCTCCCTCCCTCCCTCCCTCCCTCTCCCTCCCCCCCTCTTGGGATTCTCCCTGTCTTTCTGCCCCTCCGCCAGCCACATGCTCTCTCTCAAAATAAATAAACTTAAAAAAATAAATAAACTACACACAGCAGTGAGGGCTGTGTCTTCTGTCCACAGGTTAAGATGTTCCTAAAACAAAAAAGACCCGGTGTCTGTTTCTTCCTTGGTTGATGGTGGGCATGTGCCCCTTTCTCGCAGAGGGGGAGGCCGAGCTGACCCTGCAGTTGCTGGTTGCGGACCAGTGTAGCGACGCCCACACCGCCCTCGGGGGCGTCAGACCCGAGGCCGTGAAGCCGGACAAGATGGAGGAGACACTCACGTGCATCATCTGCCAGGACTTGCTGCACGACTGCGTGAGGTGCGCTCGCCATGGGGGGCTCGCGGGGGTGTCGTGGGGTGGCGGCGGGGATGGGGAGCGGCCCCCGGCAAGCAGGCCTCCGGGCCGCATCCGGTGCGGCTCGGCTCGGGGCGCTGCCGTCGTGCCGCTCGTGTGGCCACCACGCCGAGCACCTGGCCGTGGTAACTACGGCTGTAGAAGAGCCTGCGAGGCGAGGTGACAGTTGCCTCGGTCCGCACCCGTCACGACCGACCCAAGAGGCCTGGCGCCCCTCGGACGCAGAGCGGGAGAACCGTGCTGAGCTTTGAGGGGGCGTCGTCGGCACGGAGGGAGTGACCCCAGATGAGGCCCCCAGGAGCGGCTTGGGGACAGCCCTCTCACGGCTTTTCTGTGGGGACTTAAGAATGAGAGCCTGTCCAAGCCTCCACTTAAATGCAGGCCTTTTTGGCGTTTGGTGTCCCGGTTCCTCATATTCCTGGAGTCACAGCCTGCTTGACCGTCCCTCGGAATACGGATGGTCACTTCTGGTTCCTTTTAATTAACAAGGACCAAATTAAAGTAGTTTAGGGTGAAAGCTGTTCTTGCACGGGAACTGTTTCTCACCTGGCTTATGGAAGGCAGGCGACACTCCCAGTCAGCGGAGCGTGCAGATGCTGCCACCAGTGAGCACTGTACGCAGGGCGGGTGTTCCCCCCCCCCCCCCCTGCCCACCATCCACACCAAGAAGCATGGGTTCTAGTCTCTGCTGGATCAAGTGAGCTTGGTGGGTGGCTAATTTGTAACCGACCCTCAGCCCGAGTGAGGCCACGTCCTCCTCTGGGAAAGACGCAGCATGAACTAGGGCCCCTGCCTCTCAGGCTCCAGGCAGGCCATGCCCCGTGTGCCCTGGCATCCGGGGGGCTGCCGCGGCTTGGCAGACAGAGGCTCCACCTGCAAGTGCTCCGTGGGGGGCGTCTGAAGACCTGTCCTTGTGCCCTCAGCCTGCAGCCCTGCATGCACACCTTCTGTGCCGCCTGCTACTCAGGCTGGATGGAGCGCTCCGCCTTCTGCCCCACCTGCCGCTGTCCGGTGGAGAGGATCTGTAAAAACCACATCCTGAACAATCTGGTGGAGGCGTACCTTCTCCAGCACCCAGGCAAGTGGGGAGCCCGCCCAGCTCCAGGAGACGGCGGGGTGTCTCTCCAGGGGCCCCTCGGCCAGCAGAGCCATGTCCTTTGAATTCCAGACAAGAGTCGCAGCGAGGAAGACGTGCGGAGCATGGCTGCCAGGAACAAGATCACTCAAGACATGCTGCAGCCCAAAGTCAGAAGGTCTTTCTCTGATGAGGAGGGCAGTTCGGAGGACCTGCTGGAGCTGTCAGACGCGGACAGCGAGTCCTCGGACATCAGGTGAGCTTGTGCCTGGCTCTGAGCGGAGCGGGGAGCTGGAGGCAGCACGGGGCCCGAGTCCCGGCTCTGTCCTGAGCGGCCCAGCTCGTGAGTGGTCTGTGTTCTGATGTGTGACGTCAGCCAGTGACAGCGCCCGCCTCGGGCATGGTGAGGACGGGGCGGGCGCCCGCTGAGGACGGCCGCTCAGTTTGCTGATGGTGGGGGGATTTGCCACCAGCCTTCTCCAGTACCCCTTCCCTTCTCAGGCATACACGCGACATTTATTCTCTTTTGCTTATCTTCTTCCTCCCCACGTTAGTGAGATGTACAGCCCTGTGTGAGTTCAGGGTGTGCGGGGTAGTGGTTAGACTGACGTCTGTTAGAAAATGACTGCCGTAACCCGTCCCTTGTTATCTGCCGACACCTCCTCAGGTGCCTCGATGCATCGGCTACGACAGGGTGCAGGATTTAATGTGTTCTTTGTCTACTGTGGGCACGCTTCCTCTAGCTCAGCTGGTGACCGGAGTCCCACGGTGTGAGTTGCAGTGTCGTCATTTGTGAGGATATTATTGCAGGAAAGCCACGGTCACCTGGCCAAGAGGATGCGATTCTAGCAGACCTTGTTTTATTTGCTGTAGAATGCTGCTGTCTGCGGACTCAGAAGTCCACAGTGCGTGTTTTGGGTGGGTCATGACATTTGAAGAGACAAAAATCAAATCCCCTAATTAATTACTTTTTGTTTCTTTTTGTAAAATTTAGAAATAGTGGTGAAGCAGAAAATAATAAAAGCGCCGTAGTATGAACATTTTATTATGTATCCTTCTGGCAACTCCTATACGTAGTCACTCGTATTTCCTTTGTTAACAAAGTAAAAGGCGATATACTTTAAATATCCTCATAAAGACGGGATCCTGCTGCACATACGGTTCTGTGCTGTTTCCCGAATTCTGACTGGAGAGGCAGTGCTGCGGGACAGACCCTACAGTCACAGCTCTGAGCGCACATCCAGTTAGCTCGCGAGGGTGCTTCAGCTCAGAGAGCCTCACCGGGAAGGCGCCTTGCTGGGCCTGGCACCTGTGTCATCGTATGCCTGTCAGAGGGGTCCTGGTGGTGGCCCCTGAGGTTTGTGGAGGGATGTCGGGAAACCCTGTTGACAGTTGGTGTGGCCTGAGACGAAGGTCATCTGGTTCCGAAATGAGGTCAAGCGGCTTCTCACTAGTTGTTTTCTGGTCACGTCTTCCCCGTTCTTCCCTCGTTGGCTCCTGCCGTTGGAGACAGGCTCAGGGCAGCGTTCTCTGAGAGGAGGGGAGGGTCTGTGGGTGTGTTTCCTGTGGGTTCGTTTTTTGTTAACTATCTGCATTGTTTGGAAAGTGCAGCTAAAGTGCACACAGCTGGGTGGCCCGCCGGGAAGTCCCCGGACGACAGCAGCATTCAGCTGTGGCACATTTTGTTCAGACTTTAACACCGTTTCATAGGTGCCTAGGGTGATGGGCCTGAGTGTGCCCCTGGACGTAGTTCACAGCTCTCCCAGCATCAAACCTGTGAGAGTGGGTCGTGCCCAACGTGGGGACTGAGTGGCCACACTCCGGGGGACACTGTGCTGGAAACCGGGGTGGGCACAATGTGTCTCCGAACCGTAGGTGCCGCGGAGGGAGGGCGGGGGGCGGGGGGGGTCTCTGGAAACCTTACAGCAAAGGGGAGCCAGCAGGTAGCAGGGAATGGGGCCCTCCCTGCTGCTGCTCTGGCGTGAGCACTGACCGGGTGTCCAGTGGGGACGTGCCATCTGTCCCCTTCACGCACGCTGGGTGGCAGCAGACGCAGAGCTGAGGCGTGAAGGAGGGATGAGGTCTGCGGGCGGACAGATGCCTCCAGGCTGGGGATCTGCGTCTCCTCTGGTCATCGGGGCTGGGGGCGTTGGTGCCGCCCCCTACGTGTGCCAGGGCAGAGCTCACTGCTTCTCCGCACCCCGTGTGCCCGTGTGCTTCCTTGCAGCCAGCCGTACATTGTGTGCAGACAGTGCCCTGAGTACCGGAGGCAGGCGGGCCAGCCCCTCCCCTGCCCGGGGCCTGGCAGTGAGCCGGGGGCAGCACAGGCTCCTGGGGATGCACCGTCCACGTCCACCAGCGTCACGACAGGTGAGACGCCGCGCCTTCCGTGCTGTTGTCCTGCTGTGACCACCCAGGGCGCTGCCGTATTTTTATTTTTCCTTCTGGCTCCTCCCCCGCTCCCACCCCGCTCCGGTCACTGCCTCCCTTGTCCTACCCTCTCCTACCTTGTTGCTGCTTGTACTCTGTTGTGGGTTCAGAAACCAGAGAGAGTTCAGTTGATCTCTCGTGGATCTCTGCTCCTGGACCCTCCCGGGGGGTTCATTCCTCATTCTGACACGTGGGACTCCCAGCCCACTGCTTTGGGCTTTGGCATCCCCAGGGCTGCTTGCTAAAGCTGAAATGACCCCTACATGGGCCCCTCAATGAGAGCCTGGCTTCTTTTCGACAGCAGGCTGTTGTGTCATCAGAGCCACCCTGAGCTCTGCCCGCTGGTGGGTCCTCAGGTGCCATCGAGAAAGGGAGAGAGAACATGTGGAATCCATGTTTTTGGCCCTGGCCATTCTTCAGTAGGGCCCAGTTTCTTAGCTGATGTGGGCCTGAGCCTGTCATGAGGCCACTGACTCAGGATCGTGACCCAAAGCCGTGTTCAGAGCCATCCACCCTGACGCGGTGCTGCAGCTCTCTCCATGGGTGGCCCGTGGACAGATGGGCAGGGCGGGGCCTGGTTGCCTCCCGACTCTGCCATTCTGCAGGTGCGGTGTCATTTTCAGACTGGAAGTCCCCAGTGGGATGGGCCTATGGCAGGTGTGCGTGCATAGACAGAGCTTCCCGTGTGGTCATTGAGTGGCCGCGGCTGAGCTGTGTGGACACAGCTGTTGGAGGGGTGGAGGTCAGCCAGTCATGGCCCCCAGGCCTGCCACCTGTTTATTTGGAAGAGACAGAGATTAAATATAGAACTTGCTCTATTGTTTTATGGCGTGTGCTTTATGGCCCAAGGAAATGGTAGAAAACCTTCAAGTGATCTTTGAAATCTTGCTATAACTGCTGAACTGAAGTATCACGTTTGTTTATTTTTCATTCTATTTAAAATGTGTCGTTTAAATGGCAGACTACCGGGGCGCCTGGGTGGCTCAGTCGGTTAAGCGGCCGACTTCGGCTCAGGTCATGATCTCGCAGTCCGTGAGTTCAAGCCCCGCGTCGGGCTCTGTGCTGACAGTTCAGACCCTGGAGCCTGTTTCAGATTCTGTGTCTCCCTCTCTCTGACCCTCCCCCATTCATGCTTTGTCTCTCTCTGTCTCAAAAATAAACGTTAAAAAAAAAAAAATGGCAGACTACCGTTTCATAGTTTCAGAAAACGGGTGTGAGTTCTCCCTGGGTTTTCCTGTGGATCTGTCTCCTTGTGGACCTTCCAGCCACGTCCCTAGGCGTGCATCGAATCTCCTATTTCTGCCTGTGTCCTAATGTGCGTGGCCTGAATATCCTGTCTGTTCCTCAGCCCAGGATTATGTGTGTGCCCTGCAAGGAAGCCATGCCATCTGCACTTGCTGCTTCCAGCCCATGCCCGACCGGAGGGCAGAACGTGAGCAGGACCCCCGCATCGCCCCCCAGCAGTGTGAGTAAGGGTGTGCACGGACACTGCCTGCCTGAGCGGCCTCCCCACCGCAGAGCCTCTCCCGCGTCCTTCTAGGGTCAGGTTTCAGAGCGTTGCTGACTGTGTGTGTGGTGGGCTGTGAAGGTGTGGGTCTGTTTCCTCGTCTGCGTACTACTCAGCTGTGTGTGCAGCCACATCGAATGACCATCTTTTCCTGTCAGTTGATGACCCACCCCTTCGTTCACCGAGTTTCCATGTACGGGTGGTTCTCCTTCTGGAGGCTGCCTCTGACCTTCGTTGCCGCATCAGGAGCATCATATTTTCATAATGTGTCACTCTTGAATGTAATAGATGAAATACAGTGCTGTGATTTGCAACTCTGGGATTGCTGTTAACATGGACTTTGCCGTTTATTTAATGGTTATGTGAATTTACCCCTCGCCGAAATGGCCTGACTGGTGCTTGTGCTGTGTCCACAGGTGCCGTTTGCCTGCAGCCTTTCTGCCACCTGTACTGGGGCTGCGCCCGGGCCGGCTGTCTCGGCTGCCTGGCCCCGTTCTGTGGTAATGCCGGCACTTCAGCTCTCTGCCTATCCTCTTGCTGCATTTGAGGGTGCTGGTGGGCTAGCGTGGCCCGACTTGAGAGGGGCCACCGTCGATGACCTGCTTCTCACACACGTTTGACATTCTTTTAAATGTTTATTTATTTACTTACTGCGTATACAAGAGCAGGGAAAGGGCAGAGAGAGGAAGGGAGAGAGAGAATCCCAGCTAGGCTCTGCCCCGCAGGGCGGAGCCCAGCATGGGGCTTGATCCCATGAACCTTGAGATCTTGGCCTGAGCCAAGACTGAGCCACCCAGGAGCCCCCTGTGTTTGACATTTAGAAGTGTCCCTCTGCTAGCTCAAAACCAGGCAGTAACAACTATGGGGATACTGAGCTCAGTCAGGAGGGTTTACTTATGTGCGAGGAACACCACCAACAAAAACGCCGCCTGGCTGCGGCATTCAGACCTCACGGTGCCAGACCAGGTGCCCGGGGGACAGAGAAAGCTGTCAGAAGTCATTTTACTTGTTCTCTTTTTAAATTTTTTTTTTCAACGTTTATTTATTTTTGGGACAGAGAGAGACAGAGCATGAACGGGGGAGGGGCAGAGAGAGAGGGAGACACAGAATCAGAAACAGGCTCCAGGCTCCGGGCCATCAGCCCAGAGCCTGACGCGGGGCTCGAACTCACGGACCGTGAGATCGTGACCTGGCTGAAGTCGGACGCTTAACCGACTGCCCCACCCAGGCGCCCCACTTGTTCTCTTTTTAAAACCATATTTTTCAATGGAAGCTTTTATTCTTTCTGGACTGTAAGAAAGGAAATTTGGTTATCTTAGCTTTTGGTGAACGATACTTTCATAGATTGTAAGACGGTGACTTTGCTTCCTTCCATTTGCCAGAGCTGGACCTGGGTGACAGGTGTCTGGACGGGGTTCTCAGCAATAATCACTATGAGTCGGACATCCTGAAGGTAGGGGACTTCACGTACAGGCGCGGGTGGGGGCTCAGGCCTAGAAGAGGCCCCCGGGAGGCTTTCAGCTCTCCCAGTGGCTCTGACTAGTCCTGCCGCCGAGCTCACCACATTGGTGTTTTCCCATGTGTTCCTGTCTTCCAAGAGGTTATTTCCTTCATGCCCATCACGCCACGAGTCCACAGGTGTCGGCTCCGGTGCCTGTGTGCCCCACGCAGAGCTTTGGGGTCTGGGTGGGGGCCGGGGCGGCCCTTTGCTGGAACCCGGGCCTCTCTCTGGCTTCCTCTTTTCTGACTTTGTCCTTCTCGCGTCTTAGGAAGCTGAAGCTGACGTGGCTGTTAGAATTTCAGTGTTTAACATGCACATCATTCTCTTGGCGAGAGTTGTGCCTCTCTCCCATGTATGCAGCGTTGCACACGTCGGACCTGTATGGCAGGCCCCTTGGCACCGCGTGCTCTGGTTAGATGTCCGCGTGCTGCTCTCGTGTACGTCCACACAAGAGAGCTGAGGCCAGGGTGTAGATGCAAAGCCTTGGCTTCCTTACCGTGTGGTCGTGCGGCTGTTGTCACACTAGAGCCGCCCCGGCCAAGGTCGGGTGTCGCCCCGCTCCTGTGCTCGGAGCGTCTGCAGGATTTTGGAGAGAATGCGGTAGCTCGTGTGTTCAGGTTTCGGAAGCTAGCTTTCCTTCTGAGGCTCTGACAAAGCCATGTGGGAAGAGAGCCCTTGCAGACCAGCTTGTGAGAATGTTGCCGGGTCCCGGGCATCCTGGTCCTCGTGTGTTGCGGTCCTGGAAGGCCTCACAACTGCCTGATGCAAATTCCTGCCGTGGTTAGCCTGCCTGTGCCGTGGCCTTGCCCGCGTTCAAGGGCCTTTCATGAAATGTTTGCTTTCTTGTCATTTTAGTCTTCTGTTCTCCAAGCTAGTATTTCTAAGATTTCCCTTCTTTCCCCATCCCAGAATTACCTGGCAACCAGGGGTTTGACGTGGAAAAACATGTTGACTGAAAGTCTCGTGGCTCTGCAGAGGGGAGTGTTCCTGCTGTCTGGTAAGCGCCATCGCACCTGCCTTCCTCTCTCTGGTGCGGCGGTGTGTTTGCGGTGGCCCCTCTGCCTCCACTATGGAGGAGAGCCTCCGGGCTGCCTTCCCGCGTGTACGCCCTCACCCTCCACCCACCCTGGCGGTGGGTGGCAGACAGGCGCCAGTACTTCAGGATTTGAGCCCACGTGACACATTCTAGGCTCTTTTCTGCCGTGGGGGAGGAAGGGACACAGCTGAAGAGACCGTGACCCCACCTCTTGGCATCTTTCGGGTCCTGGGTCCGGTGCTTCTCAAGCCCTCAGGGTCCTCGTAGGCCTTTCACTGATGTGTTGGTGCAGGCTTGGCCCGTCTCCCAGGGGCACCCGGGACATTGTGAAATGTGGTTTTAGTCACTCGGGGAGGGTGCAGAAAAATCAACAAATGACTTTTTTTCCTAAGACATAAATTATTGTGAAAGACTTCAGAGGCTTCTGGGAATCCTTCTGAGCGGATACGTGCTCACGAGTGTCTCGGGTTCTGTGCGGCCTCAACCCTGGGGCGCCCGGTCTGACATGCGGGCCTGAGCTCTCTTTAGCTTCTTGGTGGGACTGCCATGGTGGCATGGCCCAGAAAGACGTGTGAGTGAAGCATGGTGGGTAAAGCGAAAATCACAGGGAATCCCACCCCCAAGGACCCAGTGATGATGCCATATGGCCTGTGCACCCGCCACACATGGGCACGGTCAGAGTCCTCATAGATGAAACCCTACCACATGTGCTCTTCACTCGGTGGTATTCCCCAGACCCTTTCTATGTCAGCGAAGTTCTTTACCTGGATTGTTTTTCAAGTTTCTTTATTTTGAGAGAGACAGAGACAGCGCAGGTTGGGGAGGGGCAGAGAGAGAGAGAGGGAGAATGAGAATCCCAAGAATCCCAGCTCGGGGCTTGAGCTCATAAAACCACGGGATCATGACCTGAGCTGCAATTGAGAGTCAGACGCTCAATCGACTGAGCCACCCAGGCGCCCCTACCTTGATTTTTGTTTTATAGTATTTTGTGTCGTGGTTTATTTAACCAAATCATTAATATAGGATATTTAGGTTATTCTCCACGTTTCACTGTCTGAAGAAGCACTGCAGCCTCTGAGCCTGCAGGATGGTAGGCTAGAAAAGTTGTTCCATCAAGATAAATTAAGGAAATAAATACGTGAGTAAATAAGTAAACAGTAAATAAGTAAATTGTTGGACGGTGGTATGAACAAACAGTTGAGACTTTGCCATATTCGCTGTCCCTCCCAGAAGAACGTGCCTCAGCATCTTCCTGAGCCCATCTGCCCTGCCTTTGCCTGTAAATAACAGACAAGGCAACTGGGATGTATCATTGGTTTATCTGCCTGTGTTGGGGTATTAGCAGAATTGAAGATCTTTTTGCTTTATGGTTCATTGGCTTGTCTGTGACCTTGGCCCATACCTATGTTAGTCTCTTTGGATTTGGGGGCATGGGTTGGTAGGATATCTTTGTCATTTAAAGGTGCAACATATGGTTGCTTGTGTGGCAAATGTGTTTTCCACTATTTTATTAGTATCTCACTTTTGTTGTATGTGTTTCCATTGTGGTGTTTACATTGTAGGTAGTCAGATTTACAGATCCTTTCCTGTATGCTATTTGGTTTTTATGACATAAATAGCTCAAGAGAAAAATAATACTCATTCCTCTCAGTACTTTTTTGGGTTTTTATTTTTAGTGTTACTATTTTTTTAGAAATGCTCTATTTTGGGGGCTCGTGGGTAGCTCAGTTGGTCAAGCGTCCGAGTTTGGCTCAGGTCATGATCTCGCAGTCTGTGAGTTTGTGCCCCATGTCCGGCTCTGTGTTGACAGCTCAGAGCCTGAAGCCTGCTTCAGATTCTGTCTCCGTCTCTCTCTGCACCTCCCCTGCTCTCATTCTGTCTCTCTCTTTCTCTCAAAAATAAACATAAAAAAAATTTTTTTTTAAATGCTCTATTTTTTTAAGCTTATATATTTACTTAGAGAATGGGAACGCATGCTTGAGCGGGGAAAGGGGTGGAGAGAATCCCACGCAGGCTCCACACTGCCATCACAGAGCCCCATGTGGGGCTTGAATTCATGACATGACCTGAGCCAAAATCCAGAGTTGGACACTTAACTGACCGAGCCACCCAGGCACCCTACTTTTTTGGATTTTTAAAGTGTTTGAATTTTTTATCCAAGTGGAATTATTTTGCTGTGAGGAAATAAGTTGGTATCGAGATTGGTTTTGTTCTTGTTTTCTGAAAGTCTGGCCCATTGTCTCTACCCCATTTACGGATCAGTGCACTGGTTTCCCACTAGTTTACAAGGCCACAGCTATTCTGCTGTTCTGGAAACATGATGCTGCCTGATGACTGGCATGCCCACATGAGGCTGTGTCCTTCCAGATTACAGAATCACAGGGAACACTGTGCTCTGTTACTGCTGTGGCCTGAGAAGCTTCCGAGAGCTGACCTACCAGTATCGGCAGAACATTCCTGCTTCCGAGTTGCCAGGTAAGGAAGCCCCTCACCCCCTGCCTCAGTTCTGTCTAGTCTAGATGGGCGTCTACGTTCTCAGTGGGTGTCTGCACCAGCAGGGAGAAGGCTGGGCAGATGGGCTGCCTGGCGGCCATGCTTATTCCCAGGCCGTCCTCGACCCCAAGTTGGCTCAGGCTCTGGGCCCGCGGGCCACGACACACGTTTCTAAAACAGGATTCGCAAAAACAACCTGTAGCAACTGTAGTAGTCTTTATTTCCTAAGGTGGGTTTTTAGTTAAACTTTTTTCCCCCTTGGAAGCTTGGAACAGGCAAGGAAACTAGTTATAAAGCGTGACAAAATGCTACAGCTGTAGTTTCTTTCTTTGGGTCTTTACTTAAGTTGGCTTAGCTGAGTTTGTGAGTGTCGGGTGTTACTACGTACGCGTGACTTTTTCTCTCCCCAGTGGCTGTAACATCCCGTCCTGACTGCTATTGGGGCCGCAACTGCCGCACTCAGGTGAAGGCCCACCACGCAATGTGAGTGAGACACTGTGGGTGGGGCACAGGCACCCAGGGCTGGGGAGGGCGCCAGAATGGGCCTCCTGCAGAAAGCAGACCCTCTTTTTCCTAACAGGAAGGCGAGTTTTTTCTTTTAAGTGTTTTGGCCAAGTTGACGCCACGGCTTTTAGAGATCTGTACGAACCAGTTAACTGCTTACTCGTAAATATAGTTATTTAGTTCTGTTTGTATACAGCCCTAGTGTTGTTTCAAAACCCTGCTCTTCTGTTCTCATTTCGTGAAGCGTTTGCATGCAGATGTTTACCTCTGTGTCTGTGGAACACAGCTGTCGTTCCCGCTGACACACTGGAGGCTTAGTACTTTGTGAATCCGTGGCCGTGGTCACTGAGAACTTCATGAACCACTGGCCTCGGCATGTGCTGCTGCCCTGGGTCTGTGTTTGGTACCGCGAGCACATGTCTGTGATAGCTCTAACTTGGCGGCTCTCACTGGGCATTTCCTGCTCCCAGTGACGTCCGCTTTGCCACATGGGTTCGTCTGCGGACATAAGTTTGTCTGCATTTTCAAACCGTAAGTGAGGTGTCCTATAAATCAACCTCATGGATTGATGCTTCTTGAGGCTACTGTGATCCCCAGTCACTTGTGGTTCAAATCACAGTTACTGAGAGGATGCCCTTCTTGCAGGGGACAAGGCTCCAAGTGAAGGCTCCCTGGAGGACTGATCCCGTGGAATAAAAACCTGGCTTTGTATTTGAGCATAGACAGAGTCCAGGAGACCGTTTCCTTTTAGAGAAAGAGATTTGGCTAGTAATTAGCCAGTCTTTCTTAATAAAGACAGGGATAAGGATAGCTAGGGCACGTGCGTCCTACTCTGGGGGTGACCTGCTCGTCACAAAGAGGGAGGTGGTGGCTCTGGCACCCACTGGGCGAGTCTATTGGTTCTGCCCTGCGGGGTGGCCCTCGGTGACTGGGGGATTCTGAGGAGGCACAACTCTGAGTCTCTTCCCTAAGAAAGTTACCTAAGGTGCTTGAATTTTAAAAAGTAAAAATCAAATGTCTGACTTCTAAACCTTAAGAAGGACAAGAAGGCTGTCTAGGGGTTAATATCTTTGATGGATCAGACCCTGCTGCTGTGAGCCACCCCACATGTGCGATCAGTTTCTCATCAGGCTTCTCCAGCGTGTGATCTCCAGAGTCGCTTATCGGAATGCTTCTTGATGCTGGCTTGTGTAATTCGACTTTTTGTCCCTGCAGGAAATTCAATCATATCTGTGAACAGACAAGGTTCAAGAACTGAGTATCTAGGAGGCACCAAGGTGGCGTGGGGGTAGTGGAAGTCAGCGACAGCGTGTTTCAGAAAATACCGGATACAAACATTTTCAGGGCATTTTACAGCCCCCCGGCGGGGATGGGGGAGGCTGGGGGTCTCTACGTCCGGCACTGTAGCGTGGCTTTTTCTTCCGTGGCGTGAGACCCTCTTGCCGAGAGCCCCCTACCCCAGTGGCCTGGGAGGCCTGGGGTGGCATGAACAGCCCCTCCTCTGGCCTTGGGGCCACCAGAGCACGTCAGCCAGAAGAACCACTGTCAGCCGCCCCCTCGCGCTCAGACAATGACGTTCAGGTTTGCTCTTTGGACCTTTCCCAAAACTGTGGCTAAGACAGACGTCTCTCTTCAAGAAAGCTCTCATGGGAGGGAAAGGAAAGTCTGTCAGAAACGTCCTGTTGTTGAGGGAAAGGGGGCAAAGGCTCACAGCCAGCGGGCACAGCCACAGCCCTGCTTCGGGGACAGCCACGACTCGTGGGTGCTTCTATTTGGAAGAGGTTTGGTGCTGATCTTTTAGTAAGATTTATCACAAACTGTAGCACAAGTAATATATAATTTACAGATTGACTAAAATTGGGATAGTAGGGTGTTTGAAGGAATAAACATGTGTTTCTGTTTATGACGAAAAGGAAAAAATCAGATGTCCGGAACTGCTAACCCTAGATCCCCAGTGTTAGGTGCGTGGCCCTGTCCCAGGAGGGCGTAAGGTGGGTTGTTTCCACCCTCAGCCTGCCGTGGAGCAGAGCCCTGGTGCCCGCTTCCCACTCCGTGGGCACAGCCACAGGCCCTGCTGAGCCGCCCCATGGTCTTTCTCTGTTCCCTGCTGGGCCGGTTCAGCCCTGAGGTGCCCCAGCCCATCTGGAGCGGCCCCTGCCCCGAGAGCGCCAGGGACCTTTGCCGGTGAGACCTCGTCTCCGTCATTGGGTTTGCCATGTCATCTGGAATAATACTTGAAATTTTGTTCTTTGTTAAAAAAAAAAAAGTTTTTTATCGTTTGTTGAAATCACCTGTTATTTTCGTTTGCAAAATTGTAACTTTTCGCTTCTTCTCAGGAATAGGATTTTCAACCGTTGTCTTGCTCTTGATACAGACTCTGAGAAGCAGCGCTGTTTGTGGAAAAGGCCTCCTTCCCGCATTCTAATAAACAAGCCGTGTCTGTTTCTCTCCCTACGCGCTCGTCCGTGTGTTGGCTGCGATGTGCTCCTTCCCATCATGGGGGACAGCCTGCCGGCGCCGCTGGTTACTGACTCCCCGCTCATGAGAGTTGCACCTGCAGCCTCACTCACATGAGCCAGGTGGCTGGAACAAGGCCTGCAGGCGTGGGGGACCTGGGGTCGGGGCCCAGGTCTGAGTACTTGGGAAAAGGGGAGAGGCGTAGGATCTCTTGGATCCACCAGCCCCAAGTGACACCCTTCTGGTCACACGTTGAAGCTGTGGCTTCGTGTCTAAGTCCTGGGCCCAGCCTGCACGGGACCGCGGCCTGCCCTCCACATCAGAGGGCGACGTCTCATCACTCCCTTCTCTCCTGCAAAGTTAGAACAAAGATGTGGCTCCTTAGGGATATTCCAGCTCTGTAAGCCTAGGTTTAAGCAGAGGCTGTGACTTCACTTGGTCTATAGTGGCTCCTTGTGAAGGGGAGGGGACCTGTCACATTGGGCTGCTGGGTCCACAGTGCAGGGTGGCTCTGCCGGAGCTTGGGCTCCTCCTTCCTAGCGAGTACAGGAGGTCGGCACAGAGCTGGCCTGCTCTGACTCGTCGGGGGAGGGGCGGGTTGGGACCAGGGCAGTTACTCTATGGGATGTTTTACAGACCTGGGTGGCTGTGTATTTATGATGTCTTTATGACTCTTGTTCGTCCACACCTTCCCACCCGCCCAACAGCAGGCTCACAGTTGGGCCGGAGCCCGGCTGCGGGTGTCCTGGCACAGTCTGCTTGGGGTGAGTGGCCAGCTGGGGACTCCCATGTGCTTGTCTCCAGGTACTCTGGCCCCGGCCTGGAGCAGGCCCAGCTGGGTCTCTGCTGCCTGCCCCCTCCTCCTCCCACAGCCTCACTCAGCCCATCCCCAGACTTGCGTCCCTCTGGTGCCCTGGTGCCCCCGTCAGAAGAGGGGCCAGCTCTGCCCATATCCCCATCTGTGGTGCACCCTCCAAGGGGCAGCCTGTCCTGGCCCGCAGGTCGGAGTTGTGAGGGGAGGAGTTGGTCCTGTGGAGGCCTTACTGGGTGCAGCCAAGAATCCAGCAGAGCTGACGGGGTCAGAGTCACGGGCCCAGATGTGAGAGCAGCAGAGGGATGTTGGCAGATTGCACCCCGGGAAGCGACCAAACCAAAGAGGAGGTGGAGAAGGTTGGCATGCAGCCCGCAGAGAGGAGGCCCCGAGAAGCCCAGCTCTGAACCCAGACGGCCGTGAGGGACACCAGCAGCAGGAAGCCAGCCTCCAGGCTGGAGGGAGAAAATGAATTGGGGGCTGACCGGATTTAGAAAGCCCAGCATAGATCTGGCTTCAATGTGGCTGGATGCAGGAAACAGAACGCCACGCGGGAACCCTCGTCTCCCTCTGTTTATGGCAGCAGCTCAGACCTCAGCCTCCAGCAAGCAGAAGCCGGTGAACTTCCCCACTGGTTCAAATGGAAACCCACCCCTGACCTGATCACTGTGGGCCAGACCAGAGCCTCTTGCCCACCTGGCAGTCAGTACTCCACAGGCAGGTGGGGTGGCCTCAGGCAAGAGGAAGGAGAGCATCGAGGCTTGTCACCAGGAAGGACTGGATGCTGGACAGCAGCTCTGGGGCTTAGACCCAGCAGGCCAGACCTCAGCCTGCCCAGGCCTGTCCCTAATGGGAATCGGGCTGGGTGGGTCTCAGTTACTCCCCCTGGAGATGCCAGCTTGTTGGGGGGTGGGGGGCACATGGAGGAGCCCAGGCACACTCGTGCTGATATTCACGGCTCCCTACAGAATTAATTCCAAGGTCCCTGATGCACTAGAGTCTAGCCCAGTCGGGCCTGTGTCGCTCTGTCCTCTCAGGGCATTAGCAAAAGCACAGCACAGCTAAGCCATGTGCATTCCCTTCCTGCTGTCAGCCACTGTCCCAGCTATTGAGCGGAGCATGAGGGGGACTCCATTCTGAAGGGCGGCCAGCCACACCACGAGCCGCAGTGACCTACAGAAGAGCTGCCTCGCCAGCTCCCAGGAGATAATCGTTCTGGCCTCAGCAATGTCGTGAGCTAGTAACCTAAACACAGCCATTTAAAAATCATACAAGTTTGGAATTCATAAGGTATGTTAGAAACAAAGGTAATGAGCACTCAGGACTCCCCGCTTCCCAGTGGATTTCCTCTGCCTGACCATCGTGTCTCTTGTGGGTGTTTGCATCGGTGTATCTGCATGGCATAGGTTCTCTGCAATGGTGCACATCCCTGCCCGCCTGCCCGTTTGTGGACCTCACGTTGGTAGCTGGAAATTTGCCCTGTTGGGAGAGGATTCACACCGTGGAAACTGGTCAATGCTACAAATCAAGGTCATGTCATTTTTGTTAGAACACCAGCACACCGCTGCACCCAACCAGTATAACTGTGAGAACTAATAGTTGTTTAAAGCCACTATGTTTTGGGGTGGCTTGTTACACAGCAAAGAATAACAATCTCGTGGCCCAGGAAGGCCTGGCACTGGGTGGCCCCGCCCCACCCCCAGAAAATCTCCCCTTCTGCCCACCCCACCTACAGGGCCTTCCCATACCCGGACCCTCTAAGAGGGACCCTGGCTGCAGAGCACAGACGATGACCTCTTACCCTCCCTCAGTTCAGATGCACTTCTCGGAGGGTGCTCCCTGGACACCCCACCGCACGGATCCCTCTGGCCGGCCGTTCTGGTGTTAGCCTGCTGGGTGTCCTTCCTGGTGCCTGCATTACCGAAAAGTAAACATTTGCTTACTGTCTGTCTCCCCCTCCGAGAGTCCAGGGCAGGGATCTTCCCGTCTTTTTCACTGTTGTATACTTGGCCAAAACATGTGACGTGGGCAAGCATCTCATGGTTGCCGGCTGCCTGGTAGACTGGTGGTTGAGTGCACGGACAAAGACAAAGACGTCACTTTACTGGGCATCTTCCCTGAGGCACGGGGGACGCTCCTCACTGTCTCTCTGTTAAGCCTTGTGTGTGCACTTCTCATTTTTCCTCATGTGTTTGTCTTCTTCTGAAGACGGTGAGCTTGAAACCCACCAGTGTCTTCCCACTTCTCTGGCAGACCCTATGCAGCTTGCTCCCTCAGCCTCATCACAGACCCCCTCCCACTCTGGATGCGCTGATTCCTCTCCGGGGAAAGCTCTTCTCCAGACCCTTCCATGCCTGCGTCCTTGTCATGCAAGTTCAGCTCAACTATGACTTCCTCAAAGAAACCTTGGAACATGCGGCTCTCCTTCCTGTTCCCTCACCTGAAATACTTCCCACAGTGACCTGCGTGTCTCCTTACTTCATGTGTTTGCTCAAACTCATCTGGGGGCCTTCCTAAACCATCCGTCTAGAAATAGCATGCCTCCACACTGTTCCTTCACCTCGCCCTTTTCTGAACTCCTCACTTTCTGTCTTGTATTTCTGTTGTCCGGTTCTCTGATAGGACGTAAGTGCCCGTGAGAGCGGGGATTATGTACAGTGTCTAGAATAGCGCTTGGAATACAGTAGGCCACTTATTAAGTGAATGAATGAATGACGTGATTAAATGGCAGCCCCTCCCACTGACACACACCGTTTCCTTCACAGGAATTATGCTCTGAAGGGCTGGTCCTCCCCACACAAATAAAGCTGGGCCGGAGCAGGGATCCTGTCTCTCCTCCCCAGCTAACCCCTACACTTAGAACATTGACCAGCACACTCAAGGCACTAGACTGTATCCATCGGCGGCTGGATAACAAAATATGGTATACCCAGACAGTCCAATAGTATTCATCCGTAAAAAGGAGCAAAGCTCTGATACATGCTGAAACATGAATGAACCTCAAAACCTTATGCTAAGTAAAAGAGAAGGCAGTCACAAAAGTCACATATTGTGCGATTCTTTTTATATCAAATGCTCAGAATAGGCCAATCCATAGAGACAGAAAGTAGTTAGTGGTTGTCAGGGAAAGGAGGATGGGGGGGGAGGGGACTGCATGTATATGGACTAGAGGGATCCTTTGGGGGTTATGGAAATGTTTTATAACTGCATTGCAGTAAATTCAGTTTTATTTAAAATTTAATAGGGGCACCGGGGTGGCTCAGTCGGTTGAGCGTGCAGCTTTGGCTCAGGTCATGATCTCATGGTTTGTGAGTTCGAGCCCTGCATTGGGCTCTGTGCTGACAGCTCAGAGCCTGGAGCCTGTTTCAGATTCTGTGTCTCCCTCTCTCTCTGCTCCTCCCCTGCTTGTGTGCTCTCTCTCTCAAAAATAAATAAACATTAAAATAAAATAAAATTTAGTAAATGTAACTGTAAACTTAAAAATTGAATTGTATACATAAAATGGGTAAGTTATATTGTAAGTAAATAGTACCTTAATAAAACTTAAAATTTTTTTACTTAGATTAGCATTTTTTTCCCCTGTGCAGATATGCCAGCTATATATAGGCTCATTTGTATTTACATTTTGTGTCGTTACATGTTACTTGCTGATTTGTTTCTCCAGTTTCCCCCATTGGCTGCACCTTGCATAGCTGTAGTATAATCTCAAAACCAGGAAACATGTTAGCCCAAAGTTTGTACGCCTCAGATGCAGAACTGCTCTCACCACAAAGACCTCTCCCCTGCCTCGCTTTAGCCACCCCCACCCCCACCATTCCTTGGCAACCACTAATCTGCTTTCCATCTCTATAATCATTATCATTTCACAAATGTTATGGATGTGAAAGCATGTAATAAAGTATACTTCTTTTGAGATTTTTTCCACTCAGCATGATGCCTTGGTGATTCATCTAAGTGGTTGCAATGTATCAGTCAGTAGTCCTTTTTTATTGAGGAAGAGGCCCCATGATTGGATGCACCACAGTTTAACCATTTATCCATTGTAGGATTGGTTGAATTTTGGTTGTTTCCACTTTGAGCTTTGATTACAAATAAAACTGTGGTGAACAATAGTGTCCAGGTTTTTGTGTGGACTTAAGTTTCCTTTGTCTGAGCTAAATATCCAGGAGTGCAGTTGCTGGGTCACACAATTAAGTTATAAGGAAAATTGCCAAACCTTGGCAATTGTATTACAGAGTGTGTACCATTTTATAGTCCCACCAGCAATGTATAGTGTATAGTGTATAGCGTGTAGTTTCTCCACATCATTGCCAGCATTTGGTACTGCTACTATTTGTTTTAGCTGCTTTGATAGATGTGTGTAGTCTTGAGGCGGTCTTAATTTGCATTTTATAATGGCTAGTGATGTTGAACATCTTTCACAAGTTTATTTACCATCTATATATCCTTGTTGGTGAAATGCCACTTCATATATTGGCCTACCTTCTAACTGCATTTTTTTTTTAAGTTTTGGGAATTCTAATATATTCTAGGTACCAGTCCTTTATCAAATACATGGTTTGCAAATATTTTTAATTATCTGTAGTTGTTTTTTCATCCTTTTAGTGGAATTTTTCTCAAAACAAATGTTTTTAATTTGGGTGAAATTCAATTTATTCTTTTTGTTCTTTTGTGGATTGTGCTTTCATGGTATCATGTCTAAGAACTCTTCACCAAGCCCTTAGTCCTGAAGTTTTTCTTCTGTTTTCTTATAAAAGTTTTATAGTTTCACACATTTCTGCACGTAAGTCCATGATCATTTTGAGTTAAATTTTGCATTTGCAGATGACATGATGGTCTATGTAGAAGATTCCGAGGAATTAATAGAAAAAAAAACAAACCTCCTAGAACTAAAAAGTGAGTTCAGCAAGTTCACAGGATATAAGATCAACACACACAGAATTTAATCACATTCTATACACTAACAATGTGCATGTGGAAACTAAACTTTAAAAAAAAATTTTTTTTAACGTTTATTCATTTTAGAGACAGAGAGAGACAGAGCATGAATGGGGGAAGGTCAGAGAGAGAGGGAGACACAGAATCTGAAACAGGCTCCAGGCTCTGAGCTGTCAGCACAGAGCCCGCGCGGGGCTCGAACTCACGGACTGCGAGATCGTGACCTGAGCTGAAGTCGGTCGCCCAACCAACTGAGCCACCCAGGCGCCCCGAAACTAAACTTTAAAGCAATACCATTTACAATTACTACAAAGAAAATTAAGCACTTTGGCATAAATTTAACAAAACACATACAGGAGCTGTATGCTGAAAATTACAAAATGTTGATGGAAGATATCAGAAAAGACCTAAAAAAACAGAGATATACCATGTTCATGGATTGAAAGCCTCAACATAGTTCCACAGCTGGGGAACCTGGCTGGCTCAGTGGGTAGAGTGTGTGACTCTTAATCTCAGGGTTGTGATTTCAAGCCCCACATTGGGTGTGAAGCCTACTTAAAGAAGAAACATAGCAAAGATGTCAATTCTCCCCAAATTGATCTATAATTTCAATGCATTTCCTGTCAAACTCCCAAGATGGATTTTTATAGACATAGACAAGTTTATACTAAAATTTATGTGGAAGGGTATGATTTCCCAAATACCTAGAACAACCATGAAAAAGAGCAAATCAGGAGGATTCCCCTACCCAGTATCAGGGCTTGCTGTAAGACTAGTGGTGGAGACCGTCATGTAGGCAGAGGGATCAACAGATATCAACGGAAAAGAGCAGAGCACCCAGAAACACCCACAAAAGCAGCTAATTGATTTTTGACAAGTGTGCAAAAGCAAGTTTTTAAAAAAATATTTGTTTTTGAGAGAGAGAGTGCAAGCAGTGGAGGGGCAGAGAGAGGGGGAGACACAGAATCTGAAACAGGCTCCAGGCTCTAAGCTGTCCCACAGAACTGGATGCAGGGCTCAAACCCATGAACCATGAGATCATGACCTGAGCGGAAGCCTGACACTTAACGGACTGAGCCACCCAGGCATCCCTGCAAAAGCAAGTTAATGGAGGAGAGAGATTTTTTTTTCCTTCAACAAACGATGCTGAAACAAAGTTTTGGGTTTTTTTTTCAATAAACGGTGCTGAAACAATTTTCCCAGAGGCAAAATGAATGAATGAATGAATGAAGAGGAGAAAACCTTCATTTATACACCAACGATGTTTTTTTTGAACGGGTACGACATTGCTATGGCTCCAAAGCAGGAGTCACTTGAATTGGCACCCGAAAGACAAATAAGTACTTGCGCGTGGGAGGTGGGGGTTCGCCCTTCGTGGGCTCTGCGGAGAGCAGCCTCAGCGCCCACCCCACCTGGCGGCTGGGCCCTTTGCCCCCTTGGGCCTCCTAGCCACGCCCCCAGCGGGGCCGGGGCGGGGTGAGGGTGACCACGCCCGCAGCCTGACAGATTGGGCGGGACCGGGCGGGGACCGGAGTCTTGGCCACGCCACTTCCGTCGGAAGTTCGTTTGTCTAGCTTCCGGTCGGAGGTTGTCTTGCAAATCCCGAACATGTGTTTCCACAAGGGAGACAGCCCCAAACTCACTTTCTGAAACCTGCCTCGCGTCGGATGTGAGTGGGCTCGAGTCCGACACTGCGGTCGGGGCAGCCCGGCCCGAGGGCAGCTGTTGGCAAGTACGGGACGGTCTGTCTTCCGGAACGGAGGCGGCGCGCACAGGCTGTTTCCGGAGGGTCCTAGCCCGTCGCTGCGCCGCGCCCCGCCCCTCGCGCGGCCACGTCTCCGTCGGAGCAGCCCGGCCGGCGGCCGCCTAGGCTTCCGCAGCGCCGGGTGAGGGTCGCGGGGAGGCGCCCGGCCCGGGAGCCCGGCCCGGGAAGGGCGCAGGAGCGCCGGGGGGCCGCGGCACGGTCGGGCGGAGGCCAGGCGGCGGGCGAGGGGTGACGGGGCCTGGGCGGCCGCGGAGGGTGGCCGCGGCTCCACCTGGAGCGGCTCCGCCCCGCGTTGGTCCTGCAACTCACCGTTGGTAGCCTCGGGGCCTGGAAGCCGGCCTGTGCAGCTGTTAGCGGTACTGGCTTTGGAGATGGGCGCACAGCAAGCCGTTCGGAAGCGCTGTCTGCGCGTAACGGGGCGTGATCTAGTGGAGCTACCCACAGCTGCCCAGCAGCTGCACCAGAGTGACAGCCTCTGGCCTTTTGCAGAAGTTCTGCCAGGATGACAGACGTGACACGGGGTCGGGACATTCGTGCGGAGTTGGGTTTAGAGACCGCGTAGCTGCTTGCCTCTCCTTCCGCCTCGATTCCATTTAGCTTCTGGGTGCCTAGAGGGGCTTCAGCCTTGCAGTGATATTTCCTAGAGGAGCCGGGCCAGGCACGGTCACTAGTGTGGAGCAGGTGAACAGCTCGGCCTCATCCAACAGATAGTTGCTGAGTGTGAGTCGTGTGACAGGCACTGTTGATTGTAGGTCCTGGGGCACGCGGGTGGAGTTGTGCGGGATCCCTGCCCTCCCTGAACTCACATTCTAGTGGAGCGATGGGGACAGTAAATGAAGAAGTAGTATGGGGGTGTTGCTTGGCGTGGGTCTGTGGGAAGGCCCGTGGGGAGTGGTGACTTTTGGGCCAAGGCCTCTATGACCAGCAGCCAGTCATGGAAAACTGTGGGATGAGAGTGTTTCAGGCAGAGTGAGCAGCAGTGTGATGACCCTGAGGGACGACGAGTGACTTTGGTAAAGAAGTAGTGTGTCAAGGGCGTAAGGAAAAAGGAGGAAAGTGGCGAGGTGGAGGATGCAGTGTAGGGAGGAGCCAGATGGTATGCGGCTTCCTAGTTCATGGTAAGAGGTTTGGGTTCTTGACAGTGTGATTGAAAACTACTGAGACCTAGTAAACCATGTACAGGTGACTCATGCATTTAAATTTTTTTTAATTGTTCCTTTACTATTGCCAGCATAACCCTTTCCTGGAGAAGTAGCTTTCAGTTAACATACCTCGAATGGCAAGAAAAGAAAAGAAAACTCATCTGATATCACTCAGATTCAAAAGTAGCTTTTTTTTTTCTTTTCTTTTTCTTTTTTTTGGGGGGGGGGCCAGTTGCCTTTAGCAGTGTGCATTCCTAAGTGAGAATATCTTCTAATTGACTTTACTATCAATTTTGACGAGCAACAACTGAAGGGAAAATAACACATAATAACAGCTACCATTTATTGAGGGCCTGGGACAGACCCTGTGCCTTGTTGCATTTAATCCTGGCAAAACTTTGTATTCTGTTTCTCATCATGTTCCTGATGAGGAAACTGGCTAAGAGTGGTTATGAAACATGCCCATGACCTTACAGCCGGGGGTGGAGGAGTCAGGACTGATGCTGGAGCCTGCACTTTACGTGGCATTGCTGTACAGGGACAGAGGCCTGCCGGCTTTTCACTTTGTGTGTCAGTCCCTGTTTACTTGTGTACTTGTGGTTACTAGCGTGGCCTCAACTAGATGCTGTCTTCTTAAGGAAATCCTGTTTTATCTTTGGCCTTGCTGTTTGTTTCCAATTGCCAGTAGAAACAAATAAGGTGGGGTAGATGGAGCTGTTCGCATGTATATCGAAATCATGGGAAGTTGAAGTCCTATATGTGCCTGAGACGATTTTCTTGGCATAAAGTCCTTTGATGCAGATGGCGTGAATTGAGAGTTATGAGCATTTTGTGAAGTTGTGATAACTGTCTCTTCCCTCCAGGAAACACAGCAGAATGCAGGTAGTCAAAAATGGTAATGTGATAAAACTGATATTAAAAAAAATTTTTTTTAATCACGAATTGGGGGGCACCTGGGTGGCTCAGTCAGTTAAGCATCCAGCTCTTAAAATGTATGTGTATGTATGTATATATATGTGAAAAAAAATTTTAATGTTTATTTTTTAATGCTTTTTAATTTATTTTTTGAAGGAGAGAGAGAGAGAGAGACAGAGCCTGAGCGGGGGGAGGAGCAGAGAGAGAAGGAGACAGAATCCGAAGCAGGCTCCAGGCTCTGAGCTGTCAGCACAGAGCCCGATGCGGGGCTCAAACTCAGCAAACCATGAGATTAGACCTGAGCCTAAGTCAGATGCTTAACCAGCTGAGCCACCCAGGCACCCCCCTATATATATTTTTTAGTGTTTGTTTATTTTTGAGAGGGAGACAGCAAGCAGGGAAGGGGCAGAGAGAGAGGGAGACACAGAATCCAAAGCAGACTCCAGGCTCCGAGCTGTCGGCACAGAGCCTGACATGGAGCTCGAGGTCACCACCCTTGAGATAATGACCTGAGCTGAAGTAGCATCCGACTGCTGATCTCATCTTAGGTCTTAACCCTGAGATCATGCGTTTGATCCCCATGTTGGGCTCCACGCTGGGCATGAAGCCTACTTAAAAAAAAAAAATCACGAGTTGGAATTCATGTTCCTAATAACCGCTTCCTTGGGATGTGCCCCTAGAAGTCTGACCCTTCTCTCTGCCCTGTTTTTGTGAGCACTGAGGTAGTGAGACCCTGACCGACTGAGTCCTGCTAAGTAAAGTATACTGGAGCCTGAGGACAGACACAGAATGCCAGCTTATTACCTACAGGGAGATGTCACTTCAGCGGAGGCGGCTCTGGGCCTTCAGTGAGTTGTGTTGTCCGGCTCCAGGAGGAGCTGCGTGTGCATGGGAGCCATGTTTATGAGTTGCCAGAACGTGTCACAGTCCCAGGGTCTCATGCTGTGGAGGGCTGCGTCGTCCACCTCTGGAGCGGCGTAGGACCTCTTGGGACTCAGCAGGGTTTTTTGTTTAGCAAGAAATTCACATAAAGGGCATTAAGTGAGTGGAGTACGTGATGGCACTGGGCTCAGACAGCCTGGCGCGTTCGTCTCCGTGTTTGCTTCATCAGTGGGACGAGCATCTCAGCAGACCTCCTCTTGCCTGGGTCCGGCATCGTCACGGCCTCAGGCCATTCTCCTCAGCAGCTGCTTGGCTACCCCTGTGCCTTCCCTGCTCTGCCGGGCCGTGTTATGTGTCCAGCAGATGAGGGAAGTCCAGCTAGCTGCCTGCTCGGGTTCTTGCCCAGGGGACATTGCTTATCTGGGGTGTGGCCACTACCTGCTGCTCTCCCAGGGGCATTCTTTGTCTCATTGGAACGGTAGCTTCTGAGGGGTTTTAGTTGGAATAGTCAGAGTTGTTCTGTATTTGAAAAGGCAGTGTTGATGCTCAGGATGCAAACACTGTATTGTTCTGGAACCACTAGCTTGGTTGCTAAGGGGTGGCACTTGGCAGGGCCAAAGATTGAAGTTACTAGCCTGTGTCCAGAGCGTCACTCGGAGTGGGGGATGTTCGAGGGGGAAGGGCCGACTGGGAGCGGTCGTTTCTGCTTCCGGGCCTCTTTCTGCGTGGAGGAGATGCACACACACCCTTCTGCAGTGAGCTTGCACACGGGGTGTCTTGGTGGCAGAAGGGAGTGGGCCAGGCACTTTACCTGAGGCCCCGCAGGACTTCGGAGCAATGTCTAATGGTGGATGTGGAAGGGCCCTTGGGGATTTGCCTGGTGGTCAAGGGGAAGGGGCCCCCACGGCAGAGGGACCAGCTTCTGCCTGAGCAGCACCCACCTGTCAATGTTGCCCTTGCAGGCACCATCGCCCCTGCCCCCACGGGGCGGGGGCAAAGACATCGCAAAGCAAAATGCAAACGTTTTCTTCTGTTAAGGGACTTGTGAGGAGGGCCAGCACATACAGCGTGCCCTGCGCAGTGACCTCTGATCCCACGTTCCACTGTATGTGTTGGTACCCATTCTTGAAGCGGCGAGCCTGTGATGAAGGGGACGGCCTGGCTGGCCTTTTTCTGACGTGCCTCGCCTTGCTTTGTTGGGCGTCTTACCTAAGGATCAGCTGTCTGCAGTAGCCAGGGGAAGGCCTGGTGGACAGTATTTGCCATGGAGCCAGGACCCTGTGGAACAGTGATTTTTGGAGGGGCCTGTAGGATGTGCAGGGACAGGTGTGGAGCCTCCCAGAGCTCGTGTGTCTATCTCCCCGCCCTGGGAAGTCTTTGAGGATGAAAGAGGGTACTGATTACTGTAGAGACAAAAACAGCATAGAGAACTCATTGCAGACAGGATCATCGGCCAGCCTCAGTAGCTCCCTTCATTTCTGTGATCCGGAATTTGGTTCAGTCTTCAAATATGTGCACAAACGAGCCACGGAGCCACACTGGCAGCCAGCGCTTTTCAGTTAGCTGGTTGGTACACGTTCTATCAGTGGTCCTTTGTAGTACAACCCTCGTGCTGGTTCTACACGTGGCGCTAGACTGACCTTTTCATCTTCTTACCGCACGATTACTCAGCCATAGCATCTTTGGCCTATAGGTGCCAGACAGCAGAGTGGAACGTGTGCGTTCTCAGAGCTACTAGCCAGACACTCGTGGGTTTACACGGGGGATGCTGCCGTCACTAGTCACTCGATGCCTGGGTGTGCCAGGCTATGTCGACCACCAGTGGGTGCTTCTTCCTGGGGGACGGCAGGAGAGGACTGTGGCAGGAGAGGCACACCTGCCTTCTGCTGTTGAGTCAGCACCAGCCCCTCCATGTGTGGGCCACTGCTCAGGCTCTTGTCTGAGATGTCTGTGTGGGATTTGTAAGCCGCAGAGGGAAGTCATGTAACTTTTTGTCCTGAAACTTGTGAGACACAGAACAGTATGTAGGATGACGTGAAACTTACCATATAGGGAGTAAATGCCAGCATCTCTGCAGAATGGATAGTGGCTCACACCTTCCCTGCTGACGAGGAACAGGTTATGAATATCCTCAGTACACTTCAAAAATGGTAACCAGTTGCCAAACCTGGGGCAAAGTTTTGCTCCCTTGAACTTAGCCTAGCAGGTTGGGCTAAAAGCTAATCCTGACAGAAATGAAGGACGAAACTGATCACCTGCCCCGAGATTCCTTCTCTGGACCCCGATTCCACATCCTCATCTCTCTGTGCTTCCCCTGACACAGCGTAGGGTTGCCATGTTCCGTGAACTTCGCCACCATGCCAGGCCTGGGAGGGGAGCTTGCCCTGTGAGTGCTCGGGCCCACGGGTCCAGGGCAGAAGTCACTGGCCACACATGGCTATTTAACTCAGATTTCTTAAATTTAAACAAGTAGCTTAATTCCTCAGCCTCCCAAGGCCTGTCCCTGCGAGGGGCTACACGTGGGGCTCAGGTCCGGTTACAGAGTGGCTCTGCCTTGGCGGGCCGGCGTTAGCCAGCTGGTTCCCTTCAGGAACGGGCCCCGGTGTGGTGGGTCAGCACTTTACCCTCAAACCTAGCATATTGCAGGTACTCAGGAGTTATCTGTTGAATGAATAAACCTGTTTGTTATATGGATGTGAATCGGGAGCCAAATGTTAGTCTTGCAATTGTTACTTCAAATCTGACAAATGAGGTTTCATGATACCTTCTTTCTCTTTTCCCTCCTGTCAGGTATCATGATGTTATTGGGTTTGATTTCAAGCCACTTATGAGACTGGACGTCTTCCCAAAATGGACGGCCTAGTGCGGGTCTTCCCAGGAGCTCCGGGCTGCTGCTAATGGCCGAGACCGAACCCGCCCGCAGCCCGCTTGCAGCCCCCGAGTATCGGTCCAGCCTGTGCCGTCCTGACCATGGACAGAGTGCCGGCCGGATCCAGCAGTGGCACCCCAGCTCGCCCCGAGGCCCTCCCAGAGCCCCCAGGGTCACTGGTGCCACCTGACCAGTGGGCTGACGCCCCGTGTAAGTCGCTGGTTACTCTGTGCTGCTGACGCTTTGCCTTT
The DNA here is from genome assembly GCF_022837055.1 of Prionailurus viverrinus. Classification (NCBI taxonomy): domain Eukaryota; kingdom Metazoa; phylum Chordata; class Mammalia; order Carnivora; family Felidae; genus Prionailurus; species Prionailurus viverrinus. Next base: position 684,212 of record NC_062572.1, read on the forward strand.
AGACGGGAGGCGGCGGATCACCTTGCATTTTGGAACAAGGCTGTGGTGCTTCAGACCGTAATGAACTTTTCGTTCAGAGTTTGTTTTTACTAATCCTGTGAGCGCTTTTTCTTAGTTGATGCCAACTTTAAATCACGTGCCGGGCTTGTCAGACCGATAGCTGCCCCGCTCTCTGCTCCGGCAGACATGGCAGCACCGGTCTCCGTAAGGGTTCTGTGGTGTTACCTGCCTGGCATCTACCTTTCGGATACACAAATGGTCCGGGAGTGATCCAAGGTTATTGGATCACATTGGCAGGTTAGCTCATGGGTTCTTCATTCATCAGAAGTACAGGGTGAATAATTTACTCGGTTGTGAGGCCCCTTCCTGTTTAGGGGGGTCAGTGCAATGTGTCAGTGCAAAGTTGTAGGTATTGATGTACTCATTCTCTAGGAGAAATTGCATTTTCCTCTTGCAAAATGATGTTCGGGCACCCGCTCCTTCAACAGCAGGCAAGGCTGCTAACAGCAGGGGCCCAAGACCAAGGATCCAACGGTGGGACAGACAGGGAGCCGGCTCTTAGATCCGTCACTGAGACAGTGAACCCTCGAGCAGGGCCTTATTCGATCTCGTTTCACTTTCTTCTCGTGTAAGTGGAAGATTACTGGTGCCTGCACCCTTGGGTGGTCACGAGGGCTGAAAGAAATGGTACACAGGTCCTCAGACACAGTAGGAAGTGCTAGTGGCCCTTGTTTGTTATTGTTTCATCATCTTTGTTATCTATCTGCAGTTTGGCTTGTGTTTGGGAACAATGGTCTTTTTTTGGCCTTTTAGATTTTTCTTTTTTAATGTTTGTTTATTTTTGAGAGAGAGAAAGAGAACATGGGAGAGGGGCAGAGAGGGGGCACGGAGGATCCAAAGTGGGCTCTGCACTGACAGCAGAGAGCCCAACAAAGGGCTTGAACTCACAAACCAAAAGATCGTGACCTGAGCTGAAGTCGGATGCTTAACCGACTGAACCCTCCAGGTGCCCGTCTGTTAGAATTTTTTTAAAAGTGCAATATAGGGGCGCCTGGGTGGCTCGGTCGGTAGGTGTCCGACTGCATCTCCGGTCACGATCTCGCAGTTCGTGAGTTCGAGCCCCGCGTCGGGTTCTGTGCTGACAGCTCACAGCCTGGAGCCTGCTTCAGATTCTGTCTCTCCCTTGCTCTCTGCCCCTCCCCTGCTCACACTCTGTCTCTCTCTCTCAAAAATAAACATTAAAAAAAATAAAAAAAATAAATAAATAAAAGTGCAATATAATGCTTAAAAAACTACTTTGTCATATAAACAGGAAGATGTAGAGACTCTTCCAGGTCTGTAAGCCCCTCAGAATGATAATCTAGTATCTGAAATGCAGGCTCCCCTTCCCCCTCACCCAGCATGGAGCCAAAGGGTTGTTTGAGTAAGAATTGAGGTCAGGTCAGGATTGTGGTCCGGTCTCCTTACTGTTGCTTTGAGCCTGTGGTGCCCCATTTGTATTCTGTTTTTCCTCTTGGGGAGGCATGACAGTGAGTAGCTGTGTTGGTTGGGCCTCACATTTCAAGTATCAGAAACCCATTTTGAATTTGCTTGGGTAAAGGGGAGTTCCCTGGATTCATACTGGGTACATCGTGGGATCCAAGTGATGTGGATCCCCATAGGAGGCTGAGGCCTTGCTCCACTTAGGTACCTTTGGAACCACACCCAGGGACCCCTGGATCCTCCTTCCCTCCCTCCAGGTGCCATCTTGGTTCTTGACTGCCGACCGGCTCCCCCACCAGGGTGAGGGGGCAAGGAAGGTAAAAATCATTTAATTGTAAGAAACCTTTTTTTTTTTTTTCCTTTTGACAAGGAAATAGATTTTAGTTAATGTATGACAAATCCACATGTAATAATGTTAGCGGTGAAACTGAGCTTGCTATGTGCGTGTATGGTCATCACTGGTTAAACTTGGGTGTTTATCTAACAACTGTTGATCAAACAGTAGCACAGTCTCTTTGTTCTCAGATTCTGACTCTGTGCTCAGCTTTGCCATAAGTGTTCTGATCAGTTAATCTACGTCTTTACCTTAGATTTCTCGTTTTGGAGGATACACTTATGCTTTGAAATGACTTTGGAATTATTCCTTTGTAAATGTGAGGCGTGACTGATCAGCCCTGTGTCACCAGCGTCTGTTAGAAACATTATCAGCTGTGTTTTCAGCATTTATTTTCCTTTGCTGTTTTTTAAAAGCAGACTCCCATAAGATTTCTCATTGGTCTTGTTTAAAAAATTTTTTTTCAAGTTTATTTATTTATTTGGAGAGAGAGAGAGAGAGAACGAGTGGGTAGGGGAGGGGCAGAGAAAGAGGGGGAGACACAGAATCCGAAGCAGGCTCCAGGCTCCGAGCTGTCAGCACAGAGCCCGACATGGGGCTCAAACCCACAAACCGTGAGATCGTAACCTGAGCCAAAGTCGGATGGTTGACCGACTGAGCCCCCCAGGCGTCCCTCGTTGTTTAAATGAGAAGGAAGATTACTACTTAAATTCCACAAGCACTGGGCGGAGGGTGAGGGTGGTCCACGGATGAGGGTGTCTGGCCCTGGCAGGCGAGCAGCTGTCCGATCCCCACACCCACGTGAGGAGAGCCCGGCCTGCTCTGCCACCAGAGTGAACGGTCTCCTAGGACACTGGAGATGGCTCGTGCTCGCACGTCTAGAGGCTCTCCTGTCCTGTCTTCTCCGCATGTCTGAAATGCAGCTGCCTCTCATGGTTGACACTGTGATGGCTCAGCACACTCTCTCTTGCAGGTGCCAGTGTCGAAGCCCATAGAGCTGCAGATGGAGGGCGAGGCCTGGATGGACCTGGCAAGGGGGACACCTGTCAGAACGGGCCGACGCCACTCTTCCCAGACCCTGCATCGCCTCTTGGTCCTGCCCCGAGCCCACTGGGTCCCGAGGCCTCTGCAGGTGTGGCTGATTTCCATGACAACCTAAGGAAGTCTCAGGGGACTGGTGCTGAGGGCAGTGTTAGAAAAGAAGCTTTGCAGTCCCTCAGACTCAGTCTTCCTATGCAAGAAACACAACTGTGTAAGCATCCGTTCCCGCCGGCTCCTCCCTGCCCTCCCCTTCCTCCTGCGGCGCCCCCGTCGCTCCCCACCCTCCAGACACGCTCGCTGCTCGTCCCTCTGTCTCCACCGGTCTGTCGCTGTGGTGGGTTGTGCGTGTTGCGTGCAGCTCCATTTTGGAGAGAAGCGGCGTTCCCTCGTGGTCACGCTGAGGGTGCGGCTCAGGGTCTGGGCTCGAGGGACTGTGCGCGGCATGTCTTACGCTGGACGGTGAGCAGGCAGTCAGTGGGGAGTTAAACTTCAAAATCTTTCTTCTATGAATCATTTTAATGAGCGCTTACCCCTGGGGACCCAGGGGCAAACAGGTCACAAACTGGCAGACTGTGAACCCTAGAAACGTCCAGGCCTCTTTCCAACGCGTTTTTCCTCCACAGACATACATAATTTTACATAAAGGGATCGTACCACACACGCTGTTTTTCCTCTCCTTCCCCTTCAGTACCTCGTTCCCTCCCCTCCAAGTAAGCCACATTTTCACATGACCCTTCACGGGCCTCTAAACAGCCAGGTTTCGGGTGTTTTCGGTCACCGTTTTTTTACAAAGGGAGTCAATTGTAGCATCCTGTATTTTCCGCAGTGCTATGTGGAGGTCGCCCCAGGTTGTCTGATGCAACTCCATGTTCTTGCTTTTGAGGCTGGTCGGGGCCCCGTGCGTGGCCGGGTGGGTCTCCACTTCTGTTCGTCGGCCGGAACCCCCGGCGCTGGCGAGAGCGCCCTGGCGCCCGTGGGCACGGTGTCGCCGCTTTAGTTTCTGTAGGCTCTGTCCCAGGAGTGCAATTCCTGGTCAGAGGTGAGGGCGTCTTTATCTCCGTCATGCGGAGGCCCGTGGCCGCTGACGACCGTGAGATGACGTGGCCCCCCCCTGCACGCACAGGCCCTACTGTCACTCTCGCCACCGGCTGGGCGGCTGTGCCCGGAGGCGCTGTGCTCCTTACGCTTCCCTGATCACTCAGGCACTCTTCACCTGCTGGCCATTCGGTCGTTTCTCTGAATTGTCTGCTGATTTGTTTGGCCCATTTTTCTTTTGGATTGTTTACCCTTTTCTCCACAGGCGTTATTCTGCTAGGGCTGCAGCGTCTTTATAAAAATTCTGTACATTTAGGGCAGGCGCCTGGCTGACTCAGTCTGCAAAGTGTGCAACTCTTGATCTCGGGATTGTGAGTTCCAGCCCCACGTCGGGCATAGAGCTTACTTAAAATAAAATAAATTTTAACCGTCAACACTAAAGTCCTGAGATGCCATATAAAAGTGTGGATTCTTGACTGTAGGGATTTGTGAGCCCTAATGCCAGGTGCTCACTTGGTGAGTGTGTACCCGACCCTCAGTCTGCTGACTTGGGGGCTCCCTGCTTGAGGCCATAGACACCTAGGGTTTTCCCACATGGACCCCTGAGCCTTGTGAAAACTACTAGATCTTTTTGGTGATAAACACACACATTAGTGGTAACTCGATGAGTTCCTAGCGATGTTCTTGGCCTGTGCTCAGGTCTGAGGGATTATGTAAGAACGGCTGCTGATCTCCTCAGGATTCGCATCTGAAGATGACGCGGTCTATAAAGTGGTTAAATTGTGACACTTTCCTGCTCTCATCAGCGCAGCAGCCGACCCTGCCTGTGCGCGTGGCAGCGTGCTGTGTACACGTCTACACGTCTGCTGTGTGTGAAAGAACCCTGGGGCCATTGTGCCTTTTGCTTGCTATTCAGCCCTTTTATTACCCAAAATAAAAGATTGGGGTTTTGAGATATTTTAAAATCTGCTGTTGGCCCCAAAAGTTGTCATTTCCCCTTCTGTCCTCGAGCATGGCCCCTGCCCTGGAGCCGCCTCTGTCAGGAAACTGAGGTAACCAGCCCCAGGCCTCGCGGGGACACCTGCGTGGCCTTCACTTTCAGGTGAGTCCCGAATGCGTCCCTGTGACAGTGCTTTTCCCTAGTGAGTAACCTCTGAGTGCTGCTCGTGTGAGAACCTTCTGATTTTGCAAAACTGTACTGTAACATGACTCGCTGTAGGGATGTAGATAGACAAGCTGTGGGTCAGATTGTGTCCCTAGATGTAACCATGTGAAGAAGGCATGTCTGGTGACCGTGGCCACATGCCAGGTTGGCTCACGTCCCCCGTCCCTGGGCCCCGCTCCATCGGCACTGCTCTCTGTGTGCGCGTATGTGAAGTCACAAGCGTGGTTGGAGCCAAGTGGGAGCTGAGGGTCCCTGAACCTCAGAACATCGGCTCTGGCACCGACTTCAGATTTACTTATCTTGTTACTACAAGTCCACGGGTGACCTGTGTCCATTTTCCCAGCTGGACGCCTCTAGGGAACTGTGAGCACAGACTCTGTGCTCGACCGGTGAGTCTTTGACCGGGCACGTCTGGTCTGTGGTCGGTGTCTGAAGCTCACAATTGTCTCCATCTGGAAATAGCTCTTTCAAACTGGACGGCTGTGTGTTGTTTGGAGCTAAATCATAGTTAATTGGTAGTTGAAGTTGAATGGGAACAGCCAAGCCACTGTTCTGGTTTGTCCTCTGTGCCCTCGTGCGTCACGAGTCACTAAGTGGTCATTCCTCCACGGCAGGTTCAACAGAGGCTTCCCTGCCCCTGGAGAAGGAGGAGCAGGTCCGACTTCAGGCTCGGAGACGGCTCGAAGAACAGCTCAAACAGTACAGAGTGAAGCGCCAGCAGGAAAGAGTGAGTCTCCTTGTGTGTGTGTGTGTGTGTGTGTGTGTGTGTGTGTGTGTGAGAGAGAGAGAGAGAGAGAGAGAGAGAGAGAGAAAGAGAGAGAGAGAGAGAGCATGAGCAGGGGAGAAGCGCCAGCAGGAAAGAGTGAGTCTCTTTGTGTGTGTGTGTGTGTGTGTGTGTGTGTGTGTGTGTGTGTGTGTGAGAGAGAGAGAGAAAGAAAGAGAGAGAGAGAGAGAGAGAGCATGAGCGGGGGAGGAGCAGAGGGAGACAGAGAATCCTAAGCAGGCTCTGTGCCCAGCACAGAGCCCGACGCGGGGCTCTATCCCACGACCCTGGGATCATGACCTGAGCTTAAATCCAGAGTCGGATGCCCAACTGACTGAGCCACCCAGGTGCCCCAAGTCTTCCTGTCTTGAACAAGCTCATGGAAAACTTCATGTGTGAAAAACAGTAATTAGATGTAGTTTCTAGGATCTGTCATTTATTTCTCTGTGCTGGGATGGCCTTCTGTGCTTCTCTGGAAAGATCATTTCTGTCTGCAGTTCCCACCCTTTGGGGAGACTGTGGCTCCTGCCACATATGGCCCTTCCTCCCTTGGAACAAGCATATTTTATTACTATATCTGCCATTTGAAAAGCAGAGACCGCAAGTACTCAAGTATAATTATTCTTTCTACTTGAGCAGCCAGTCCTAGGTTTCAGCTGTATATCTGATGAGTGACGTAGTTTCTGCTGACCTTTGGTGTTAGAATACGTGCCATGTCATGCATGTTCGATAAGTACATCGTATGGTACACTAAGGTCGGTTTATTCACACGTAAGACTTGTTGGTGTGCTAATGAAAGCAGTCTTTTTAGTCCTCTCAAGTGACTCCAGGCAGGTGGGTTTGAATGTTCATTTCATACTTTGTCCAACTTTTCTGTGGACTTGAGAGTTTCAAATGAAAGGAATCCAAAATTAAAATGAAACTAACTTTTGTAAATGCTTTAGGTGGATGGTTCAGTGGTGACACATCCCCCTCAGGCTGTTTTCCCATGAGGGAACTGTGACCTTGTGGGTGTCACTGCTCCAGAGCCAATGTGAATGGGTTAGAGGAGCCGGCACCAGACTCTTTTGCCTGGTCAAGGGCTTCCAGAGGTCCGTCCACACGGCCCACCACAAGTTAGCGGTAAGAGTGGTTAATAATCACTACATGCCCGGCACTGTGTACTGTTCCCTACAGAAGAGGAGCCTGAGGCTTGGATAGTAAGGAGCCGGTCAGGGGTCACTCAGTGGTGAAGAGGAGAGTCCGGGTGTAGACCAGACAACATCTGTGGGCCAGGGCCCGTCCACACTTTGCCTCCCGGGCCCGTCTACACTCTCCCTCCCAGGACCCCTCCACACTGTCTCCCTGGGCTTGTCTGCACTCTCTCTCCTGGGACCCAGCCACACTCTCCCTCCTGGGACCATCCACAGTGTCTTCTGGGGCCCATCCACACTCTCCCTCCTAGGACCCATCCACACTGTCTCCCAGAGCCCATCCACACTCCCCTTCTCAAGGTCCTGTCCACACTCTATCTTCTAGAGGCCTGTGTGGTTTCATGCAACATTAGGTGATTAATATGTCAGGAGTTCAGTGTAGGATTCTAAATGTGAAATTTAGCATCACTAAAATTACTTAAAAATTACATAATATACACATAACACGGGTGGTTTAAAAGTTTGTTTTTTTTTTTTTTGAGACACACACACACACACACACACACACACACACACACACACGAGTGAAGGGGGAGGGCAGAGAGGGAGAGAGAGACCCCCAAGCAGGCTCCAGGCTCTGAGCTGTCAGCACAGAGCCCAACATGTGGTTTGAGCCACAAACTGTGAGATCATGACCTGAGCCGAAACCAAGGATCAGATGGCTGAACCGGCTGAGCCACCCAGGTGCCTCATAACTGGTGCTTTAAATGGAAGGATACTTTTGGGGGCTTCTGGCTGGCTCAGTCAGAAGAGCATGTGATTCTTGATCTCAGGGTCATGAGTTTGAGTCCCATGTTGGGTGTAGAGATTACTTAAATAAATAATAACTTTACACGGAAGGATACTTTCTTAGCCCTCAGTAACATACCCGCTCTCAAAGTGATGGAAACAGGCATTGTGTCTGTCACATGTTGGTCTGACCAAGTTATGATCTCTGCTTGCTCAGAAGCGAGGAAGGCAGGGTGGCTGCAAGATGCTGGGGCAGGGCCAGCTGGGGCAGAATGCAGCCTGGGGAGGCACGGTCCGGTGTGAGGACCGGAGTCTCAGTCAGTCCCCGCGGCCTGGCGCCGCACGGCTGTCACCGAAGCTTGGAGCTGAATGTCTGGCTGCACTGGGGTCCGCGGCTGCCTGTGTGCATGCAGAGGCCTGTGTGTGCGGCGTGTGACGTGCTCACGACCAGTCAGCACCACCTGTCTGCGTATCCATGAGTGCAGGAGAGGTGTTTTGAGGTTGGTTCAGACTGGGAGAATCTGCCAGACCTCATCATGGGTTATGGGGGTAGGTCCACGTGAAGGGGCCTAGGATCATCTCAGTAGCTGCTGAAAAGGTGTTTGTGAAAAGTCAAAATACGCAAAACAAGTGAACAAAAACCCCTGAAGGAGAAACAGGGTATTTCTTTAGGAATATTTCGTTTACGTGAGGAACGTAGTTCAGACGTCATCCTCACATGGCGTAGATGATGAGAAGTTCTCCGTGCTGCCTTCCTCCCTGTGTCCTGAGTGCAGAGTGGGGACCGCCTCACCCTATGCTGTAGTCTATCCGCATTTCCTTAACCAAGCTCGTGGTCAGCATTCCGGTTGTTGCTACATTTTTGAAATTGCAAACAATGCCGCAGTGAACATTTTGCGTCTTGGTATATTCTTGTGGGCAAATCGTTGACTTTCACATTATTGGGAAACGGCTTTATGTATTTGTTAGTTGGATATTCAGTGTGCTCTGGATAGGCTGGACTGGTTTATACCCCCATTAGCAGGGATGAGACTGCGAGTGTTGGCCATCCTTGGCAACGTTAAAACAACAAACACTGAGCTTTTGTCTTCCGACAGGTGAAAACAACAGTACCTCCTGTCGGGGAGCATCTTTTACGTGTTAGTTGTTTGCGTGTCTGTGTCAGTCTTTGTTCTTTTTTTTTTTTTTTTTAAAGTTTATTTTTGAGAGAGTGAGAAAGCATAGGTGGGGGAGGGGTAGAGAGAGAGAGAGGAGTGAGAGAGAATCCCAAGCAGGCTCCACATTGCCAGCACAGAGCCCGACACGGGCTCAAGCCCATGAGCTGTGAGATTAAGACCTGAGCTGAGGTTGTATGCTTAACCGACTGAGCCGCCAGGCGCCCCGTCTTTTTTTAGCTATTTTTGCTCACTAGTTGGTATTCTTCTCGTCACATCCCAGGATCATTTTGAGATGGTTCCCTTTCTCCTCCTTGACCCCCTGCCCTGTTGGGATAGCACTGACTTTGTGGAGTAAACCTAGGATTGGCTATGTCTCTAAGAGAAAGTCATTTTGAAATAGCATCAAGGAACACTATCTTCTGTCATCCATTGTCTCATTTAAAGCCGTTAGGAAGTTCTAGCTGATGTAATAATGTAAGAAAAAGAAATAAGAGATATAAATATTGAAAAAGAGGAGAAATGTTATTTGCAGGTATTGATAATGCCTTGGAAAACTCTAGAGAATCAAGTGAAAAAAATTATAATATATTAAAATATTATAAAATAAGGGCACCTGGGTGGCTCAGTAGGTTGAGCATCTGACTTCGGCTCAGGTCATGATCTCACAGTTGGTGAGTTCGAGCCCCGTGTCGGGATCTGTGCTGACAGCGTGAAGCCCCCTTCGGATCCTCTGTCCTCCCCATCTCTCTCTCTGCCTCTCCCCTGCTTGTGCGTGCGTGCTTTCTCTCTCTCTCTCTCTCTCTCTCTCTCTCTCCCTCTCCCTCCCTCCCTCCCTCTCCCTCTCTCCCTCTCTCCCTCTCTCCCCCCCTCTCAAAAATAAAATAAACCTTAAAATGTATTTTAAATTATTAAAATAATGAGGGTTCAGAAGATCGTCAGTTTAAAATACAAGTATAAAAAATCAATAGTTAGCCTAATAGGGCTAGTTATAAAATTAGTGGAAAAAGAGAATATTTACGGCAACAGCATGATAAAATATCTAAGAATTACATTAAAATGGCAATGGTTTGGAATCTCAAGCAGTCCGGCGTGAGCAGGTGTACATAACTGGGAGCACGGCTCCTTAGCTCCTGAGTGATCGTACATCTCAGGTGGCTGTGACCCAGCAGGGCCGCTTTGGATCTGGACGTGGTTGAGCCTGTCGAGAAGAGTGCGTGCGCAGGGCTGACGGGACAGCTTTGTAGGGCCCTGCCTGCCGGATACGTGGGGATGCTGCGCGGTCCTGGTCGTGTGGGGCCTGTGCCCGGGGCTGGCACAGGGAGGGTGGCCGGTGCAGCCTTTCGGGCCGCGAGGTTTGAACGCTGCTGTCACTCGTAGACGTGATTTCTGTACTTTGGTTTCCTCCCCAGTGCAGTCAGCCTGCGGCCAGAGCACGACTGTCCAGCACGCTCGACCCGGAGCTCATGCTGAACCCGGAGGCCCTGCCCCGTGCCAGCCCGGTGGCTCTGACGAAGGAGTACTCCTTCCTGCGCACCAGTGTCCCCCGAGGGCCGAAGGTGGGCAGCCTGGGGCTCCTGGCGCATCCCAAGGGGAAAAGAAGTTCCAAACCGAGCAAAATCCGGTCTCTGGCCGATTACAAAACTGAAGACTCCAGTGCCGGGAGCTGTGGTGGGAACGCTCCGGCCGCAGACGCTGCCGGGGGCGCCCTGAAGCAGAGCCGGAGCAGCGTGACGTCAGTAGTGTCCGAGGTCAGCCCGTGTCCTGAGGCCGAGGACCACCTGGAGAACGCGTCCCTGACAGGCGACAACACGTCTGAGGCTGACGGGAACGAGAGCGACAGCTCCTCCCTCAGCAGCGTGTCTACCCGTGGGACGCGCGGGCTTCTGGTGGACCCTGTGGGCACTCGCGACGCTTCCTATGTGGTCAACGGCCAGGAGATCGCCGCCGCTGCCCTGGGCCAGTTCCCCTCCATCACGGATGTCCTCCAGGCTGCGGCGGCCGAGCACCAGGACCAGGGACGGGAGGTCAACGGGGAGACGCGGAGCCGGACAGACAGCATCTGCAGCAGGTGGGTGCTCCCTCCACCGCCAGAGCCGACCGGCGGTGCTGGGTTTCTCCTCGTCACGTCCTGAGTGTGTAACGTTTCTGTCTACACAACTCTGTCGTTCTGTAAGACGTGGGAGCAGGTCAGGAACCGCGTCCAGTGTTAAGGGATGCTGTTTCCAGTATTTACGTAGACTCGTGTCTAAAGCTGCACGGATACTTCCCTGGGCTGACCAGCTCCCCGGAGGGTTTCTTGGGAGCGTTTGTAAGAGCGTTAGTGGTCCACTGAAACCTTCTAACTGTATTTATAATGTGGCGGGGACTGGAGCGGCGGTGTGGGGAGCCCAGAGACTCTGGATGCGTGAGGAGAGCTGGCGCCTGATGCTCTGTGCCTTTGTCCCCCAGCGTGTCCCTGGAAAGCTCCGCTGCGGAGACCCACGACGCGGTGCTGCAGGCCCTGAAAGACAAGATGAGACTCGAGGGTCAGCTGGAGGCGTTGTCTTTAGAGGCCAGTCAGGTAACGGACGCTGGAGGCCGGGAAGGCGCCACGGCTTCGGGGCGCATGTGCGCGGCCTGCGGGCTGGGTGCTCAGTCCTCTGTGTCCTCACCCTTTGTCCGCCTGCGTGGCTCGGTGTCTCCCTGTATGTCGGTCCTGACTCTGGGATGCGGGCCCGACGGTCCCGTTGGCGGGTCTCACCGTAAAAGACACTGGTAAAAGTGTCATCTTTGCCCCTTTAACACTTTCTGCTGCGGGTTCTGCCTTTTCTGATGTGAGCTTTGCCGTATCTGTTCAGTCTACTCCTGAAAACCATTTCTGCCCCTTAATTTTCAGTTTTCCTTGGCAAGTGGGGTCAATCTGTTGAGTTGAATTCAGCTGTGTCCATTTGGTGTGGGGAGCAGGGGATACACGGGCACAGAGGTAGTGTCGCAGCAGCATGGGTGTCCTTCAGGAGCGCGTCCCAGCACAGGGTGTGGGGCAGCGGCTCGTGGCGGGAATAGCTTCCTCTCGAGCCTGGTGTGGTTTGTTGAATGACGTGGTCCAGGGACGCAGACCGACCCCTCTGTGCACGTAAACCTGGCGGTGGTTGCTGCGATTTCAAGGTGAATTGTGGTGGCTCATGGTTGTCACTGTCCCTGTAGAACCTCATCCAGCGCATTTCTGCTTCATTTGCACCTCCGGCCCACGAGTGATGTAGGAACCTTTGCTTGTGTTTATTTTACTTTACCTTCTTTTCCTCCTAGGATACTGACTTGCTCTTGAGTTGTGTGGATTGTGGCGGGTGTGATCCTTTCTGGCCTCCCTGTTAAAATCCAAGTTGTTATTACTGCAAAATCTCGTTGTGTTTGCTCACCTAACTGGATTTTTGGGGTATTTGTCGTCCCGTTTGCTGAATTTGATGTTCGTCTTCCTCATGTTTTCCCCTCACGCGTGTTGATGTGCATCTGTCTGCCCGTCTTTGCGCTTTGGGATTCCCGTCCACACGCCACACAGATGGATTTTTGGGTGGGCGGGAGATGCTGATGGCAGACAGGGCACGTGCCTTCCCGCCGTCTCTCAGACGTTCTCTGCTGCCCGAAGGCCTCTGCTCGTGGAGGCCCCACCTCCCGCTCACTCCCCCTTGGTCCTACCGACCGTGTCCCTGCGGTGCCGCCACCCAGTGCCGGGCCGGGCCTCGGGCTGCCCCATGCCCAGGGGCTCCGGCTGGAGCCCCTCAGAGCCCGTCGTGCGCAGTAGCAGGGGGCCTTTCCCAGGAGGCGCGGTCCCAGATCTGAATCTGACGGCACTTGTTGTGGGGCTCCCTCAGCACGCCTGGTGTTCTTTCTTGGGGTGTGTGCGTGTGCGCAGTGCTGCACTCGTTTCTTTTTTGAACAAATGTGTTTTCCAACGTCCTCGTGGGTGAGCGGGTGCTCGCACAGCCCGGGCGCTGCTGCGCAGAGCGTGAGCGGCTCTGGTCACCCCTCCTGCCCCTCGGGCCTGTGTGGAGGACCTGCCTCCTCCCGGGAGAGCGGTTGGTGCGAGAGCAGCTGCGAGCCCGGGAGACACAGTGCTTCCCTCTGAGTCTCCCCGGCTCCTCTCGGTGGCGCTCTTAATGCACGGGTGGCAGTGACTCGTCTGAGAGTCGCTTTCCGGTTGGGGGGTCTGTCCAGGCACTTAAAGAGAAGGCGGAGCTCCAGGCGCAGCTGGCCGCCCTGAGCACGAGGCTGCAGGCGCAGGTGGAGCAGAGCCACAGCAGCCAGCAGAAGCAGGACTCGCTCAGTTCGGAGGTGGACACCTTGAAGCAGTCTTGCTGGGACCTGGAGCGAGCAATGACTGACCTGCAGAACATGCTGGAAGCCAAGAACGCCAGCCTGGCATCGTCCAACAGCGACCTGCAGCTGGCCGAGGAGCAGTACCAGCGACTCGTGGCCAAGGTGGAAGAGATGCAGAGGAGCATCCTCAGCAAGGACAACACAGGTGAGCGCGGCAGGTGGGGGGCGGAGTGGACTCAGGTCTTGGAAACGAACTCCAGACCCTTGCTAGTTGGTAGTAACGTTACTACCTTGCTCTGCCTTCAAAGCCTGTCGTGCGGGGGCTGGCGCTGCTCGCTCTTTCCTCAGAACGGCAGGTTGTGCTTAAAAGATTGAAAACCGACACTGTTGATGAGTAAACCTTTGTATTTCCTACTTTAAGTGCAGCTTTTGGCGGTGGTGGATCCCTGTGGGAGTCCCCTCTGGAGGGAGAGACAAGTGGGACGCTGGTGTCGGAGGGACGTGGCGGCAGGCTGTGCACAGAGAACCTGTTGCAGCCCTGTCCTCGCGCCGTCTTCTCATCCCGGGGCGTGTGCTTCACACCCCGCTGGGTGCCCAGCACCGCCCGTGGGCTCGCAGCACCTCCGTGCTGGCTGACGGGAGGAGGAGGGACAGGGCAGGGGGCAGCGGAGAGCCACGGGTGGCCCAGACCGCACAGCCCCTGGTGCGGGCCAGGCAGACGGGGCTCCTCTCGCAGAACAGAGGGGTGGCTTGGGGGGCTGCTCTGGAGGGCCACAAGGCCGTGAGACGGGGCTTCAGATGTGATGACAAAAACAAAGAGTGACAGACTGCTGTGACAGAGACTTTTCTGGCACCAGAAGGAAGAAACTGCTCGGCTGAGAAACACGCCGTAGACTGTTCTCAGTCTTCGGGCATTTCCCGATACGCAGGCCCTTAAGAAAATTATAAAATCCGGGAAGTTCTGAGCACCAAGGTCATTGTTAAGTCTGGGTTGCGAGGCCTGATGACCAAAGCCCGTCGGGCAGCAGCACGGACCGCACTCACACAGGACCGCAGTGCGGTGTGGACGCCCTCGTGGAGCTGACGGCATGTCTCCTGTGGTTCTCGCTGGGGTCGCCTTTCTGAGGTGCTGGCAGTCTGAACTCTGAAACACATCAGGCCCCAAGAATTTCAGACAAGAGGTCGTGGATCCTCTTAAACTGAGGTGGTGTTTTGTTTGTTTTTTAATTTTTGGGAACTGTCTTTAGAATGGGAGGTGTTTTTCTTAATATTTGGCCACTTTGGTTTGCCCTGTGATTTAGGCCATCCGTGACTTCCTGCCCCCTTTCCTCCCACTCTGCCCTCGTCAGTGGCAAGAGTTGACCACGTCAGTGAACCGGGTTTTGGTGCAATTAGCACGATACCAGGTGCCGCCTGGGCGCCCACAGTGGCTTGGCGGGCACGCAGTTGGCCCTCGGTACCCACAGGTCTGTAGTTATGCGTTCACGGGCGCACTCAGATCTGTCGCTAACCCTGAAGCAGGACAGTCCCTCGCAGGCAGGTGCAGCGCTGAGCACGACTGGTGCCGCTTGACATTCACGCTTCCCGCTGAGGGGATGAGGCGGTGCTCTGCTCTCCTGTGTGAGCCGGTGCCCTTGTCCGGTCTAGTGTCAGAGCCTCTGCGTCTTTGTGCTTTGTAGGGAGGTTTTGTATTTAAAGTGAAGTCCAAGCACTATCTTGTGCTCTTAAGTGTGAGACGTCTGTGACGTGTCTCACGGAGGAAGTTCCGTGTGTTCGGTGAGCTTCCTTCGGGCATGAATTACGGTGCTGTTGGCTGTGAGCTCAGTATTGATGGGCCAAAAGTACAGATTAAGTAAAATGCCTTTGTACACAAGCTCACGAGACAAGGTTGTATATTGATCCGTTCACTCCTGTATTTCTCCGGGAGCCACGGTTCAGCATCCACAAGTGCAGTGTGAGCTCTGCAGAGACACTGAGTCTGCGTGGGGTGTCCGTGGGGAGAGACGGACACCGTGTGGGGCGTCCGCGGGGAGACACCGAGTCTGCGTGGGGCGTCGGTGCGGAGCTGCGGGCTCCTGAGGAGTGGGTGCCCTGAGCTGCTGTGCTTGCCTTCAGTGCACGACCTGCGACAGCAGATGACGGGCCTGCAGAGCCAGCTGCAGCAGGTGCAGCTGGAGCGGACCACGCTGAGCAGCAAGTTGAAGGCGTCCCAGGCCGAGATCGCGTCTCTGCAGCACGTGCGGCAGTGGTACCAGCAGCAGCTCGCCCTGGCGCAGGAGGCCCGGGTCCGACTGCAGGGCGAAATGGCCCACATCCAGGTACGGCCCCGGACGTGTCTCGTGTGGGACCCTGGCCTTTTCCCTAAATTAAGTCCTTCTGTTTTCAGGCCTCACGGTTGCCTTTAGGGAAAGTCTGCTCGCCGCTCATTTAGCTTCTTCTCCAGCCTGCGGAGCAGCTGCTGTCCGTGACCTTCTGACACAAGGGGTCTTACAGCTTCTGCTGCATCACTTTTCGTTCTGTGACGAGCCCCCCCGGGGGGCGCCTGTCGTGGTTTGAACCCAGCTCTCAGACCCACGTCTGCCCGGGTCTGGGGACTCTGGCACCAGCTCTGGGCCCTGGTCGCTGCCCTCCTGGGACGTGGTTTCTGACACACAAGGGGCACAGTGTGCATCCCCTTCCTGGTTGGAGCTGGTCTCTGCTCCAGCTCCTTGACCACCAGGTCTTCGCAGCGTGAGCTCTCCCACTGCCCTCCATTTTGTTGGGGTGCAGGCGTGTCAGCCTCGGATTCTGGGGGGTGGGGAGGGCAGGTGTCCGTCCAGGCTGCAGAGGAATGCTGGTCTCTGGACTTTCCCTCAAGGCCCCTTTCTCTGGGCTCATCGTGCTCCAGAGGCGGTCAGGATGACAGGAACGTGGCTGAAAGGCACTTTGCTCCAAGTTTTGGGGCCTTGGACTAATTAGGTTGATTAGGAGGGTGCTGAGTGGTGCTTTGGTCAGCCTCTGTCTTCTTCTTGAATGCAGACATGGGTTTTGCTCTCTCTCCCTTTGGTTTTCTTTGTTCGGATGAAATATTATAGACTAAAACTTTAATTCTCAGGTAGAAGATATAAAATACTAACTCCACTAAATGCTCTTTTAAAAAATAAAATCTAGGGGCGCTGGGGTGGTTCAGTTGGTTGAGCGTCCGACTTTGGCCCAGGTCATGATCTCACGGTCTGTGAGTTTGAGCCCCGCGTCAGGCTCTGTGCTGACAGCTCGGAGCCTGGAGCCTGCTTTGGATTCTGTGTCTTCCTCTCTCTCTGCCTCTCCCCTGCTTCGCTATCTCAAAATAAATAAATAAACATAAAAAACAAAATCTAGGGGCACCTGGGTGGCTCAGTGGTTGAGCGTACAACTTCAGCTCTGGTCATGATGTCATGGTCTTTTAGTTTGAGCCCTGCATCAGCCTCCACGCTGACCTGACCATGCAGAGCCTGCTTCGGATTCTCTCTCTCTCTGTCTCTCTGTCTCTCTCTGTCTCTCTGTCTCTCTCTGTCTCTGTTTCTGTCTCTCTCTCTCTTTCTGTCTGCCCCTCCCCAACTTGCACACTCTCTCTCCTTCTCAAAATGAGTAAATAAACTTAAAAAATCTACGAGGGGCCACCTGGGTGGCTCAGTCATTTGAACGTCCAACTTTGGCTTAGGTCATGATCTCGTGGTTTGTGGGTTCGAGCCCCACGTTGGGCTTTGTGCTGACAGCTTGGAGTCTGGAGCCTGCTTTGGATTCTGTGTCTCCCTCTCTCTCTGCCCGCCCCCCCCCCCCCCCACTCTGTCTCTCTCCTTCAAAAATGAATAAACATTAAAAAAAAAAATCTATGGTCTACAAATATATGAGATTGAAATGTTCTTAAATTTGTTACGTATGTTTCAAGCTAAAGGACCCCGCAGGTACATATTTGTTCTACTTCCAACATACTTGGAAATAAATCACCATGCACGTTAACGCAAGCTTGCAGTGATGGTGCCTTTACGTGAGACACGAAACAGTTAAGGAAGCTACATTTGTGTGTCTTGCCCTGAGTCAGAAATGAAGTTGGAGGGCAGAGTGGAGGAGGGGCTCCGGGGAGGAGAGGAGTCAGCTGTACCTGACTTTCTCAGGCACCTCCAGATTCCGGGATCCGCCTTCCTGATTCGGTGAGGACGTTTTCTCCCTCTTTCCCTGGTAACACAGAAGTATTGCCAGGCACATTCAGGAGGCAGCACAGAGCAGAGTGGCTTTTATTCTGTCGTTGCCTTAAAACACAAGTCCCAGCAGGGGCACCTGACCAGCTCGGCTGGAAGTGCACGCGACTGTTGATTTTGGACTTATATGTTGAGCCCCACGTGTGGTGTAGGGATGCCTTGAAATAAGGAAACTTACAAAACAAAACAAAACACAGTCCCAGCAAATGGTACCTTCTCCTGCTCTGGGTAGCTTCCATTGAGACCCCAGAATTCACAACTTGTGGTCACATGTGGCATCTCACAGTGTCAACGAGTGTTCACCTTGTATCTGGAAGTAATGTGCTGGAAGGTCCAGTCACAGAGCCGTGTCCCCTGGCTTCTGTTTACCGAGCCCCCTCTTGGGGCTGGCGCGCTGTTCTGTAAAGCTGGGCACCTTCTCTGTAAGAGGTGGTGGGTCAAAGGAGGTCTAATAGTCTGTGACAGCCAGAGTCTGACCCCAGGCTGGATTGCTTCCTGGGAATGGCCAGGGTCAGCCTGGCGAGTATCTCGGACAGTTAGGCACTGAGAGACCAAGGCGTGAGATGTGGCCGGTCATAGTTGGACGGGTCATTTTTGGGGCAAATTCCAGCCGCTGCTGTCCCTGCCATCCAGGTGAGAGCCCTCACCTTGAGGGTCCTCAGATAATACCTTCAGCAGGAACTTCTGTGTAGGTTTTGCTACCAAGTGCGTATGTAGCCTTGGGGGTATTGACCACTGGCCTCCGGGCTGCCAGCCTGCCCCTCTTCGGCACACACAGACAGCCCCAGTGTCAGGATGGGTGACGGGAGGGTGGGCAGCGAGCCCTGTGTAGCAGGGTCCTGGGGAGCAGTTTCCCCTGCGGTTGTCACTGGATAGGACAGGACCCTCACTTTCATGGCCTCTGGGGTGGGCCGGGCTGTGCTTGTGTCTGGAATCTAGCCACTTTCTACCTTGTGGAATTTTTCTCTGAAGGTTGGACAGATGACCCAGGCAGGCCTGCTGGAGCACCTGAAACTTGAGAACGTGTCCCTGTCCCACCAGCTGACGGAAACCCAGCACAGATCCATCAAGGAGAAGGAGCGCATTGCCATCCAGCTCCAGGGCATCGAGGTGAGGGCCAGGCAGCTCTGGGGCTTGCTCTTTCCACGCTGCGGCACTCGTCAAGGTTGAGAAAACTTACAGATGTGTGTGCGTAAACACTAATGCTCTATCCATTCAGATGTCTATTAAACTAACCTTTTGGACGAGTGACAGTGATTCAGGTTTGGCAGTTCTGTTCCTCACGTCACTGGAAACTCATCCGTCTGTCTGATCTGAGTTGCCGGCGGTGACTTATCTTTCACTCACTGTGTGGGCCTGGAGCCCTGCACTCGGCCCCGCGGTTGGGAAGGTGCTGGCTAGCAGGTGGGCAGGAGGAGGGTAGTGTGTGTGTCTCTGAGATGCCGTGTCTCTGACGGCCTCGCAGTGGTAAGCATTTCCTGTCTCTGAGCACTCAGCTTGTGTTTCTGTTGGCCCCCCAGCAAGCACACGAGCGACTTAGGATGTGGCCGGTTGGACCTGCAGATTGTTTCCAGGGTAGTGGGGGCAGTAGCTCTGACCTGTTCTCCTTAGCTGTGAGACCCTGTACCATTTCTTACCCTCTCCCAGCCTTGTTACCTCGATTTATGAGACGAGGACGGTGACACCTGCTCAGTAGGCTTGTTGGGAAGAAGGAAGGAAGGTACACAAGGTCTGGGCAGCGTGTGGCCTGGCGGTTCTGTGCTGAGGATACGGAAAGTCAGTGTCCCGTGACTGGCGCTCGCCCCTCTCCTGCTTCTCCGCACGTGCCCCCGTGTCCTCACGGGTGAGGCGGGTGACAGAAGAGAATCGCGTCATGGCAGGGGCCTGGTGCCAAAGACCTGGAAACATTTAAGTTAGAAGCTGACATTTTTCCTCGGGAAACACACGTAGGTGTTGGATCTTATCTGCGTAAGCAAATTGTAAAGAACTCCATCCGTATTTGTCCCCCAGCCTCGGTCTGGTTTTACCAGCTCAGTGACAGTGTTCCCAGTGGCACATCCCCAAAGCAGGGACACCTTGCAGCCTGTCTTCACGGCAGAGGCAGCCATGGGGGTGTCGTTCAGCACTTTATCCCATTTCTTTTTCTTTTTTTTTTTTTTTAAGCTTTAAGTCATCTCAACACCCAACTCAGGGCTCAAACACACAACCCTGGGGTCAAGAGTCAGCCGGGCACCCCGGTTCGTCCCATTTCTTAAACCTGGGTTGCCTGCTGGCTTCTCCCTCAGCCGGTCCCAAGGGTCAGCAGAGTGGACTGGACGGCCGGAGGTCACCAGCCTTTGGCCCCTCTGGCCCCGGGCTCCTCTGCCTGCGGGTTGGGGACGTGATGGTGACAGACAAGGGCCTCTCCCCAGGGTGGCGGGTCTTCCTGCTCTTTAAACAGCACGGTTTCCTGTGCTCAGGCCGACATGTTGGACCAGGAGGCTGCCTTTGCGCAGATTCAAGAGGCCAAGACGATGGTGGAGGAGGATCTGCAGCGGAGGCTGGAGGAGTTCGAGGGCGAGAAGGAGCAGCTGCAGAAGGTGGCGGCCGCGGCCGCATCCCTCGAGCAGCAGCTGGAGCAGGCAAGCCCTCCGTGGCCTCGTGGGGACGCCCCGGTGCCACACACGGCCGTCCTCGTGCGGCCGTCCTCGCGGTGCCTGTCTGTGCGGTGTGTCCTTTGGACTCGTTGTGATGTCACACCAGAGCGGCCGCCGTCGCCGTGCCGGCCGGGTGTCCCCCGCACGTACCAGCACTTTGTGTCCGTGCGCTGGGCGGCGGGGGGAGGGGGCCGGGTGGCGTTCTCATTCCGGGGCAGGACGCTGACCCTGGTTCCTGTCTTCCAGGTGAAGCTGGCGCTGCAGCAGCGAGACCAGCAGCTTGAGGCCCTGCGGCAGGAGCACCTCGACCTGCTGAAGCAGCTGACCTGTGCGCAGGAGGCGCTGCAGGCCCGGGAGCGCGCCCTGGGGGACGTGCAGGTGCGCTGCGACGAGCTGCAGGCCCGGCTGGAGGAGCTGCAGGAGGAGGCCGCCTCCAGGGACGACGCGATCCGCTCCCTGCAGAACGAGAAGATTGTCTTGGAGGTGGCCCTGCAGGCGGCCCGGAGCGGCGGGGAGGGGCTGGACAGGGGAGCGCAGCGCCTGGCAGAGGGCGCCGAGGAGACGTCGCAGGTTCTGGAGCAGCTGAGACAGGAGTTGGCCGTCAAGTCCAGCCAGGTACTGCGCTCGCTGTCGTTTCGTTAGGAGCGGAGGCCACACGTGTGAGAACCAGGGCAGTTGTCCCGTCCCGTCTTTGATCGCCCGGTTGTGGAAACACGGAAGAGCGCTTGCCGGGGAGGGACCCACGCCTGCAGGTCACGTGCTTCCCATCCCGTTGACTACGGGCACCGTAGATGCCCGGGGCTGGGAAAGCGAGTCACGTGTGGGGTGTGGACAGTAAGCTCCCAAGAAACCCCAGCGTCTGTTTGCAGGTGACGTAGAGCTCAGACGCGGGAAAAGTTATGTGGAACGTTTGGATCTTCCCTGCTGTATGCCTGCGGTGGGGCCTGCTGGACACGTGGTGGGACGGTCGTGTGTCAGTGGGCGAGGGCGGGAGACAGAGGGGCGTGTGTGGACACGAGCCGGCTCGCCGCTTTGGGGGCCATTGTGCTGACAGCGTGACGTTGTGACGTGACCCGACCCAGGCAGACGTCGCACGCGGAACAGGAGGACCGCGGGGTGTAAAGCAATAGCTAGTGTCCGGGAACGGTTTGCCTTCAGACCACCACCCCCGGGCATCCGGTGCGAGGAAACTAGTGGAGGTTTTCCTCTGGGAAGTAGAGTGAAAGGGGTCCGTGTTCCCCCTGCGAACACTACCCTGGGCCGCTCACTTGTCAGGGACCTTCTGGGTGGGTCTGAATGTGGTTTTACTGTTGGCTCGGTAAGAGGGATGCCAGCGGACCCCGGAGGCGCTCCGCATCCCATTTGAGCTTTGCCTGTATTGTTGTGGGGTCTCTGGTGGCAACCCTGTGGACAGAGACACTGTCCTGAAAACAGGGAGGTGGGAGGTGGGTTGGTGGCTGGCCTCCCCGTCCCCCGGGAGGCTGTCTCTCCAGCCTCGGAGGTGGGTCTCCTGACACACGGACCCAGAGTCAAGCCAGCGCGGGGGACGGAGCTCCCACAGTGTAACGTGTGGGCACGCGTGTCCTTTGTAGGTGGGGCACCTGCAGCAGGAAGCTGCCACTCTGAGAAAGCAGACGCAGAAAGTCAAGGAGCAGTTTCTTCAACAAAAGGTAAAAACGTGTTGTCGATTTTCTTCGTGTGCAGTAAGTGTGGAGAAAGGTCCCGTGTGGTTCCATCACTTGCGTAGAACAAGACTGGTCAAGAAGAAGGCGACACCTAGGCCCCTGCCATGCTGTTTAAGGACTCTGATTCCAAGCGACAGCCTCACCTCTTGTATTTTAATGTCTCAGGTCGGGATGTGGCTTCAGAGTGGGGTCGGCATCTGTGACACGATCCCACTCTGCCGTCATGTCAGAGGACGTGTGCTTTGCTGCAGCACAGACGGACTCTTCTGTTAACGTGTCTGTGAGAAAGTTCCGCCCTGATGTGGCGCCGAAGGGAGCCCTGGTTGGCGCAGAGGGTGGGGACGCATGTTCTGTGTCCACAAAGCTGATGGAGGCTGTCGGAGGATGAGTGTGAAGTGTGGCTGACACCAAGGGTTTGGGGAAGGGTGACCTGAGGGACAGTTAGAAGTGGTGCTGGATGTTGTGCCGAGATGCAGGTGGGGGGAGGGCCCGTCAGGAGCCTGGGGCCCGAGGAAGGTGAAGCCGCCAGGCGACACCTGCTGTGCACATCACCCAGATGTGTTTAGGCGCGTGACACGATGCTGTGCCTCAGTTGATGGTGTCCTGGACTTGGTGGGATGTGTTCTCTGTGGTCCAAGAGGCGTTATGCTGTGGACGAGTGGTGAGCACTTTGGTTGAAGCCGCGTGAGCCCCAAGACCCTGCCTTGTCCCGGCTGCAGCTTCTGTCTTCTCGGGCAGGTGATGGTGGAGGCCTACCGGCGGGATGCCACCTCCAAGGACCAGCTCATTGGTGAGCTCAAGGCCACGAAGAAGAGGCTGGACTCAGAGCTGAAGGAGCTGAGGCAAGAGTTAATTAAAGTTCAAGGGGAGAAGAAGTCCGTGGATGTGGAGCATGTGCGCCTGCAGAAGGAAGTGTCTCACGTCCGTCAGCAGATGGCCGACCTCGAGGGGCATCTGCAGGTGGTGCAGAGGGAGCGCGACGAGATGGAGACACACTTACAGGTCCGGAAATTCAGCCAGATGTGCCCAGGGGTGTGTTGTGTCCGGGTAGAGGGCAGGACAGCCTGGAACCAGTCCCGCCTGGAGCCCCTGTCCTGGAGGGATAGATGGACAGAAGAAGGGACGGGCGAGGCCCGGCCTCTGGGAACTGGCATTGGGAGAGCTGAGGGAGAGTCTGAGGCGGGCAGGAAGCCGGGATCCCTGTGTGGGGGACACGACGTGGGAGGAGGCGCTGGGCTGGCTGGTGACGCCACAGCAGCTCTGTGAGCTCTAGGCTTTCGGGGGAGGGGGCTGGTGACATGTGAGGGGCCCTGTGGTCCGCGGGAGGTGAGTGTGGAGGCAAAAGGACCCCGGTCCAGACTCCTGTCCTGCAGATGAGTGTTTCCTGAGATGAGAGGGTGACAGAACAGCCGGGGGAGACCAAGGGCTCCGTCCTGTGGGATGTCTCCCAGGTCCCACTGGATGGCCAGGTGGGACCCAGGTGGGCAGACTGGGTGAGGCTGCAGGCTGGGCCTGGGAGGTGCAGATGGGAGAAGGGGGCACGAGAGGAGCCACCAGGAGCCGGGGACCTGGGGGGTAACACCTGCAGCACCCAGGTCACGTGTTCCTTGAGGTGCTCGGGGCTGTGGGGGACCCAGGCTGTCCTGGGAGGCGGTTCTCACCGCACAGAAAGAAATGAGAAAGAGCAGCCAGTGAGGTGGGAGGCACCGTGAGGCTGGAGGCCATCATCCGTCTGTAGTTCAGTCCTGCGGGTGCTGGGGGGCCTAGAGGAGCCTGGGGGGCTCGGGCAGCAGTGGTCCTTGAGGACCGTGGGTGAGAGCTGCATCCCAGAGGGTTCCACCCCAGCCTTCGGTCCTTCCCAGGCACTCCCTCCAGCACCCTGGACCTTTCTAAAGCAGTCGTTTATACGAAGGGCAAACCTGTCTGTCAGGCCCTGTCTGTCAGGGCCACCTGAGGGTGGCCCTGAAACGGCACCATTTGCCCTCAAGGAGGCTGGTCCCGGGAGTCAGGCCGCCCAGGGAAGGTTTGGTCTCCTCACTTCGTCTTTTCCTCTCTTCTTCTGAAGTCTTTGCAGTTTGATAAAGAGCAGATGGTAGCTCTTACGGAGGCCAACGATGTGCTCAAGAAGCAAATTGAGGAGCTCCAACAAGAAGCCACCAAGTGAGTGGACTTTGAGGCATGTGCGGGCGGGAGGGGTGGGCGTGAGCAGCTTTGAGCTCTGCTGGGGCCTACTCACAGGCAGCCAAGGAAGTCAGACTCCAAAGTTACCGCTGGAGAGCAGATCGCACCACAGTTCCGTGGCTGCATAGTTTCGCGGTTAACGTGCACTCCCCTTGTGTGTCTATTACATGCCAGCGGCGTGTGGCAACGCCTTTCCCCCTGCCGGGTCCCCAGGCAGGGCCAACGTTTGCGTGTATCCCTCTTGCCGTGTATACGCACGCCGGGTAGCCTTCAGGGGCCTGTAACCCTGCGGCATATCCCGTGTCCTGCCCTGCTCTGCCTTCGTCCCTTGGAGGTTGCTTGTAAGCAGGTTAAGATGTTTACTGCTATTTGAGAAGAGTTTGTTTGGGAGGACAGAAGTGTTCTCTGCCCTCACAAGAGCACCCCCTCCAGGAGGGGAGCAGGGCAGACGTGAGCACTTTGGTGGTCTCTGTGGGGGCAGCCAACACAGGCCCCCGCTACAGGATCAGGCCTGGCAGGTGCAGCAGCCAGCTGGGGTGGGGCTGGGGCGGGGCTGGGGGGGGGGCGAGATGCTAGAGCCTGTCCTTCGGAGGACTCGTGGGAAGTGAGTTCAGATTGCCTTCTCTGTGCGCCCGTCACGCCCTAGGGCCATCACGGAACAGAAGCAGAGGATGAAGCGGCTGGGCTCAGACCTGAGCAGCGCCCAGAAGGAGATGAAGACCAAGCACAAGGCTTATGAGAGCGCTGTGGGCATCCTGAGCCGCCGCCTGCAGGAGGCCCTCGCGGCCAAGGAGTCGGCAGAGGCGGAGCTGAGCCAGCTGAGAGCCCAGGGCGCTGGCAGCGGCAGCGACCTCACTCTGCACGTGGGTAACCCGTCCGCTCCCGCCAGTCAGCCGGTCGTGCACTCGGTTCTGGGGACTTGATGTCTTAACAAACGTTTGGTTGGAACACCTTGAGAAAGAGTCTGGAGAGACGGGGCGGAGCTAGCGTGTAGGCGGCATTTCTGTGAAGTGTCGCATGCCAGCAGCGTGACTGCACAGATCAGCCCCCGGCGGACCTTCGAGGAGCACGCCGTTGCCTGCTCCCTCAGTGCGGGCCCTCGGTCTCCCCACCCCTGTCCTTTCCTGCACCCCTTCAGCGTCTGTGGAGGAATTTCCTGGGCGGGTAAAGTGCTGTGAGCAGCCTGAGTGCCAGTGTAGGGGGGTCAGGGAGTATTTGGAGAGTCCAGAGAAGCTTCTTGAAGGATGTAATATTTGAACTGGTCTTGAATAAACAGGAGGGATTAGAGTAGATGGGGGTGCATCTCTGCAGGGGAATGTTCCTGTGCAGGGTGTGCAGGAAGATCTGTGCTGTGCATCTAAGGGGTGCAGTGGGTCGGGCAGGGGTCCTGCTGCCGGGGTGTGGGTGTGTGCAGGTGGGCAGGCGTTGGCTCTGAGCTGGGACTGGCATGGGATGGAGGGCTGACCGGCGACTCAGGCAGGGTGAGATCTCACTCTTCTGTGGTGGGCATTGACGGGCGGTGGTCGAGGACAGCTGGGGTCAGGCGAGGCTGTAACAGGGAGACCGCGTGGAGTCCTGCAGTAGTTGAGAGATGACAGGTCCAGACGAAGGTTGTGGAACAGCCAGAAGGAGGGGCCACTGAAGCACGTTGCTCCCTTGGGAGGGAGAGCCGTGTGTCGACGGCGCAGGCCAGGGGCTAGTGAGGGGGCGGCCCCCGGTGTCCGGGTTGCGGGCAGCTGTGAGTGGCTCTGCTGACAGGAGAAGAGGGACTCTGGGGAGGGGCACCTGCCTGCTCTTTCTGCTGGAAGGAAGGCAAAAACCTTTTGCTCCGGATGGTTTTTTAGGGTAAATGGATGGAGGTTGTCCTGGAGGAGGACAGAGGATGGGGCCAGCAGGGCAGGGGCTCTGGGCTTGTGGGGCATTTTTTTCTAATTTAAAAAAAAAAAAATTTTTTTTTAACGTTGTATTTATTTTTGAGACAGGGAGAGACAGAGCATGAACAGGGGAGGGTCAGAGAGAGGGAGACACAGAATCTGAAATAGGCTCCAGGCTCAGCACAGAGCCCGATGCGGGGCTCGAACTCATGGACCGCGAGATCATGACCTGAGCCGAAGTCAGCTGCCCAATCAACTGAGCCACCCAGGGGCCCCAATTTGTTGTGTTTTTTTTACATTTTATTTTTAAGAGAGAGACAGAGCACAAGTGGGGGAGGGGCAGAGAGAGAGGGAGACGCAGAATCCGAAACAGGCTCCAGGCTCCGAGCTGTCAGCACAGAGCCCGACGTGGGGCTCAAACTCACAGAGTGTGAGATCACGACCTGAGCTGAAGTCGGACACCTAACCGACTGAGCCACGTAGGCGCCCCTTGGGGGGCATTTTTATTCCTGTGATGCAGGCTGTCAGAGTTCCCTGAGCGTCCCCTGTGTCTGTGAGTCCGACGCGGTCTTGGGTGTCGCACACCCTGCCAGCTTCGGCCAGTGTGAAGTTTTACCTGACTAGTTGACGTGCCTCTGTTTGTTCCTATCCAACATCTGCTTAGGGATTGTTTCTTCTTAAATGAAGTTTGTTACGGTCTCCTCCCCACGGAAGAATTTGAGCGGGGAGACACTGTGTCACAGCACGCTGTTTTCTTACCAAACCGAGAATATCACATGCCGCTTTTACCTGTTTACTTTCTAAAACGGGAGGGGGAAATGTATTAAGTTGCAACTTTCCTTTAAGTTGAAAACCTTTCGTTGCCTGATTTTTAATTTTGGGACTTACGCGTGTTGGGGGCAGGCCGTAAAGTGCCACATGGAGCCTGCCGTCCCCCACGCGCAGCGTCTGTGTTTATACTTGTCAGACGGGACCTTCGGCAGGTTACTCACCGTGGATTATCGGTATGGTGAGGCCGGAGCGAGATGGACAGTAGACCGTCCTTCAGTATAACGGCTAAGAAACACACATCACGTGTGGAGACGAGGGCGAGTGTGTGCAGTGCACCGGGTGGTAGTTCCGTTCTGCCTGGTGCAGCTTCCCTGCCACAGGTCGTAGGTCCCTCTCCTGCGGGGAGCGAGGGGGGGCACCTGTCACACGCCACGTTGAAACCCGTGAGCAAATCCACCTTCCTGTCCTGGCTGTTAGGAGAGAATCCAGGCTCTGGAGGCAGAGCTGCAGGCCGTCGCCCACAGCAAGACGATGCTGGAGAAGGAGCTCCAGGAGATCATCTCACTGACCAGCCAGGAGTTGGAGGAGTACCGGGAGAAGGTGCTGGAGCTGGAGGATGAGGTAGGCCAGGTTTCATCCTCACACAGCCAGGCAGGCCCTGCTGCCCCCATGCAGCTCTGCTGCAGGCAGAGAGGTGCCTACAGAGGCAGGAGCCGGCCCGCGGCTCACATCCACACCATGCTTCTGTGTGCCATCGGCCCGTTTGTCTGGGTCCCGGACGGACACACACACACACACACACACACACACACACACACACACACACACCTACCCACACACACACCTACCCACACACACACCTACCCACACACACACCTTACTGCTTGGACTCCCCACAGGCGTGGTCGCCCAGCATTCTCTCAGGCACCCCTCCAGCATAGGGGTTGTCAGACCACGAGGGCTAAAATGTCCCCAGTTCGAATGCTCAGGTTGCAGGTAACGAGAAGATCTATTCTCGTAAAGAACTTCCTGTGACTCTCTGGCCCAGAGACGGCGTGGTTTTGGGTGATGCTGCACTTGGCAGTTGGTGATGTCACCAAGGGCTCTCCACAGCGTCCCGGGCTCCCGGGAGAAAGCTGGGCTGGCCACGGTTCTTTGTGGCGGGGGGTGCCTGTCTAGCGCTGGGCACTCGGTTTCTGGTGTACAGGAACCTAGCTCATCGGCCAGAACATGTGATTAGGTGACTTCCCAGCGTCTTCCGTCTGTTTCAGCTGCAAGAGTCCAGAGGCTTCAGGAGGAAGATAAAGCGCCTGGAGGAGTTGAATAAGAAGTTGGCCCTTGAGTTGGAGCACGAAAGAGGGAAGCTTACGGGCCTGGGGCAGTCCAACGCAGCCTTGCGGGAACACAACAGCATCTTAGAAACCGCGTTAGCCAAGAGGGAGGCCGACCTGGTCCAGCTGAACCTCCAGGTACTCAGACTCCTCTGTCGGAGGCAGGGCCTTGCCGCAGGGCAGGGAGCTCTGTGTCCGGTGTGGCCTCACGCATGCGTCCCAGCCCCTGAAGCAGAACGCTGCCCCACCGCAGAGATGCAGAAACGGGCGAGGGGGTCTGGTGGAGTCAGAAACCCGCCTCGCGGCTCTGGGGTGTGGGGCAGAGCTGGGGGCTCCTGACGCCCCCCCCCCCCCCATCCCCCGACTGAGGTGTGAATGCTGTGACCAGTCCGTTAGCTTCCCTGCTCGAGGGGGTCCCGCTGGTCATGAGGGGTCCTTCCCTCTGTGAGTCACAGATGGGACTTGAACCCTGGGTGGGGTGGGGGGGCTCCCTCTCCAGACTCTGTTCTCAGCCCCTCTGGCTCTGCAGCCTCTCTGAGACTGGCGAGAAGGCCTGGCGCTCTGGTGCCATCCTCACGGGGCCGTCAGCAGCCCGGTCCAGCTCCCGCCTCAAAGCACCCAGCGATCAGAGAGCTTTTTGACTTTTATTCGGCACCGGTTCCCACCCCTGCCATACCCGGTTGCCTCACGGTGACGGTATTTGCGTTTATAGCCCCTGACTCACAGGCACGCTTTGGGTTCCTCGCTGCGTGCTTGAGTGCGGCTCTACGGTTTTGCTGCGGTCTCAGGTTTCACGTTCTTCAGAGACGGAATTCTCCCGACTCTGCCGCCTTGTGCACTTGCTGGCAACGCATCGTGACGCCGCGTGTCACCATGCTGCCAGGTTCCCCGCGTGGCCCTGACACAGTGGCCCTGCTTCCTCCTGGGGCTCCGCTGGCCTCTGAAGTTTGAGTCCCTTCTCACGTGCCGCATCGGCAATGTGCTGTAGGTACAGGCGGTCTTGCAGCGGAAGGAGGAGGAGGACCGCCAGACGAAGCAGCTCGTCCACGCCTTAGAAGCCGCGCTGGAGCAGGAGAAGGCCAAAGTGCACAGCCTCAAGGAACAGGTGTGTGAAGCTTCCCACTGGTTCCAAATTGTCACCTCAGAGCCGATTGGAATGCGGTTTTTCAGTGTCTAAAAACTGAGCATGTGAACCCTTGACACCTCAGTTCCCTTTCAGGAATTTACAAGTGTCTTTGTACAAGTGTCTTTGATTTTACAAGTGTCTTTGATGTGTTCTGAGAGCAAAGCATCATCAGAGCATTGGTGACAGTGAGTGGCCGGGGGGAGCCCTGATGGCCATCCATGGAAGAGTAGCCTTGGATTAACCCAGAGGCAGCCGTATGGGCCTGAGATGCGCACACAGAGCCCCACAGAGGGTATTTGCTGGGGGAAAATGTCCCACGTGTACTGTTGCGTTAAAAAAAGCAAACTGCAGAACAGTATATGACTCCGTTAGTGTTCAGAGCGCATTTGAGGAAGGTGGTTGCGTAGACCCTTTGCCATTTCCTGGCTGCTCATCTCCATGCTGAGGTGCCCACCAGTGCGTCAGGTCAGTCTTCCTGCAGAGGGCCTGCCCCTCCCACCCCTGTGAGCTAGAGTCAACCTCAGTCCCCCGTGCTCCCCACCAGGTGCCGGTCTGTTATTCCTCATGAGAACGTAAGCGTCAGGGATGCCTGGCGGGGCCCGGTTGGTTAAGCGACTGACTCTTGATTTCAGCTCAGGTCATGATCTCACGGTTCACGAGACTGGCCGCAGGCGGGCTCTACACTGTCAGCGCGGAGCCTGCTTGGGGTTCTCTCTCTCCCTCTGTCTCTGCCCCTCCTTTGCTCACACGCACACACACGCTCTCTCTCTCAAAAAAAATTATAAATTCTTGAAAAAAGAAAAAAAAAAAGAACGTAAGCTTGATGGCTTGAGGGCCGTGACTCATTTACCCTCACGGCCCCTGTGCCTGGCACAGAATGTGTTTGCCGCGTGCACATGGGTGCAAGGGTGCGTGTGACCTGGGTTTTGCCGCGTCCTTTAAAAATCTCTCCATGGTGATATAATAGAGATAGAAATAAGTAGTTCTTCATTTTTTCGGGTGAGACAGTAAAATATTCTTGTAAATGGGACAGCTTTAAGGTCTGTTAGGACTATATTACCATGACCCCATTAGCCTCTCCTGCAGTCGGTCTTTGTCCCTTGCATGAAGGTGAATGGAGTCAGCCGTCCTGCCTACTTTCCTGCCCCCAGTTTCCATATTTTGCTCACTTACTAATTTTATTCTCCTTTTAATGAAGTTGAAACTAAGAAACTTGTGAATAAAAGTGCTAGGGAAAGTGATGGATATGCGACATTGGCTTAACTGTGAATGATTGTCAATTATTTCTCTAAATGCGTTTAGTCTAATTGTCCTGATTGTATGAACAGTACATGCTAGTAAAAAAGTTAAAAAAAAAAAAAAGGTCTTAAAGATTGAAGCAGAGATCATCTTGAATTTGCTCCTAGTGATAAGCCACTGTTAACATTTTCTACTGGAGTTTTTTTTTACTTATTTATGTGAGTTAGATTTTGTATGTTCAACTGTCATATATTGTAAGTATTTTTATTAAACTTTTAAAAAATGAAGTGCTGCTAGTACAATTAGACAAGAAAACTAAGTCATTAGAAGGAAAATGGGAGATTTTCTTACATTCTTAGAATTTGCTGGTCTCAGAAACCTTTGGGAGGCTCATTGTTTACCGAGAAAAGGCTACTGTGTCATGAATGCGTAGTAATTAGTGGCTCTACTGCAGTTACTTGGTATGGTGGAAAAATGTATTCCTCCCAGAAAACATGAACTATGACTGAATTTAACAAGAAATCTGGAGATATGCTTGAAGAGGACTGTCAAAACCATTTAGATCAAAGGGTGCCTGGGTGCTCAGTCGGTTGAGCGTCCAACTCTTGATTTCAGCTCAGGTCATGATCTCACGGTTCATGGGTTCAAGCCCCACGTTGGGTTCCATGCTGACAGCATGGAGCCTGCTTGGGATTCTCTCTCTCTCTCTCTCTCTCTCTCTCTCTGCCTCTGCCCCTCCCTCACTCGTACTCTGTCTCTCAAAATAAATAAATAAACTTAAAACAAAACAAAACCGCAGAAACTGTTTAGATGAAGACAGCCTGGAACGTGTTTGTCACCCGGCAGAAACTGGCGGCCGCACACTGCACACCAGGCGTGTGGGTGGTGCTTCAGTCCTTTGGGACCTTGAGAAGCTTTGGAAGAAGCGGGAGCGGGTGGGGCTGGCGGTAGTCCTCGCGGATGCCACATGGCCACATTCTGTGTGGTTCTTGCCCTTGGTAATGCTGGTGTTGTTCTGTTAGGTTGCTGCAGCCAAGGCGGAGGCAGGACATAACCGCCGCCACTTCAAGGCCGCCACCTTGGAGCTGAGTGAGGTGAAGAAGGAGCTTCAGGCCAAGGAGCACCTGGTGCAGAAGCTGCAGGCCGAGGCCGAAGGTCTTCAGTGAGTGCCGCGCGGCAGCGGGCCGGGCCACCGCCACACACACCCCATTCGTGCGCTCAGCACGTGAAGGTCACCCGTGTTCCGGCACGTCTCGGGCACGGGAGGCCCATCTAAGAAGAACATACCAGATTCCTGTCTGAAGCCTGCAGCGCCACTTTGAGATGTCAGTGCTGACGTGGCTGTGCCCACCGTGTGCCTGCTGGTCCTCCACCGAGGACAGAGAGCCCTCCCTGTGTGTGGGCCACACATCCGAGGGCCGTCCCACCACCCGGGTCCGATGCAGCCTCCAGAAGGGCACACGCGGGGATCCGTGTCGAGCGCTTTTCTGCCACCATAATCTGTCACGTGGGCGCACAGAGTGTCCTCCCCAGGGGCTTTGTGAGGATTAGTCAGGGCAGAGCGCTGCCAAGCTCCCAGAGCAGCCCCTGGCGGGGCGAGCAGCGTGCGAGTTTCCGTTGTCATGATGGAAAACGTTCGACTGACATTTTGTGGCGGGGTAAGTAAGCATGCTGTAATTTCGTTCTTCCTTGTTTTTTTTTCTGCCAGGATCCAAGAGGGGAAACACTCCCAGGAAATAGGACTGTTCCAGGCGGAGCTGGCGGAGGCCCGGACCCAGCTCCAGCTCCTGCAGAAGCAGCTGGACGAACAGCTGAATAGACAGCCTGCGGGAAACCAAGAGGTGACCTTCCGGGAGGCTTTGCGTCTCCAGGGGGCAGGGCTGATGGAGCCAGGGGGCGTGGCCGATGGAGCCAGGGGGCGGGCCGACAAAGCTAGGCTCTGCTGATGGACGGTTCACACGCTCATTCCTTCGTTCCCTGTGTGCTTGGAAAGGATATTCGTTGTTTATAAATATGATATTAACACACAGATGTAGTTAGAGCGGTTTTATAGTGCAAGAAAGCCACTGTAAAATTCTCTTGGTCATGTGACTTTTTCCCTCTTCTAGATGGAAAATCTCAAATGGGAGGTGGATCAGAAAGAAAGAGAAATCCAGTCCTTGAAGCAGCAGCTGGACTTGACTGAACAGCAGAGTAAAAAGGAACTGGATGGAATACAGCACTTACTGCAGGTATCTGCTGTGTCAAGGTCCCGGGGCAGAAGGTCAGAGCCAGCAAGCACTTCACGAGGCAGTTGATGATCATAGTACTAGTCCCAGGTACCGTGGCAGGCAGCACGCTAAGTGCACGAGTTATTGATGAACTCAGTGCTCCCACCAAGCCGTTTTGCAGACATCACTTATTTTGGAGAGAAGTCCACACAGCCCAAGGAGGCCAGACCCCAGCGCTACGGACGGCCTGGGTGAGCTGTGTGGCATGTTCCCGGAATGGGATCCGGCAAAGCACAGTCAATGAGACGAAGCATGTGAAACGTTCACTCTGACAAACTTCTCCACAAAGAAATCTGCGTACAGTCTTGACACAGCAAAGGATCAGGAACGTAGCTCTTGCCGGGATTCCTGCTTGTGAGCGGAGGGCTTGAGTAACATTAGGCCTGATTTATATTCTTCTTTAGTAATGGTGAGGCTTATTCTAGTAGCTGACCTCGGAGTTTAAACAGGTGACTCGGGGTCCAGTGTAAATAGCAGGCACGGGAGTGTTGCTGGCTCCTCGGCAGAGGCTCTGAAATTTGGATAAAAACGTTGAGAACGTGAATGTGACAGGACACTGCTCGACTTAGACCCCGAGGAGGAAGCGTGCTCGCCACACCACGTACCTCATCACATAAAAATCAGTGTTACGTTTCTAGCCCCTTAGAATTGTGACGTACAAACTTAAGATCTTAGCAGCGTGTTTAAGCTTTTTTAGCTTTTAAAAACCTATGACTTCCCTTTCCTTAGAATATCAAAGCTGAGCTGGAGACGGTGCGAGAAGATCTGTCCCTGACCCAGAAAGATAAATTTATGCTGCAAGCTAAAGTCTCAGAGCTGAAGAACAACATGAAGACTCTGCTCCAGCAAAACCAGCAGCTCAGGCTGGACCTGCGGCGTGGCGCGGCCAAGACGGTACTCGGGCTCTGTGCCCCTCGGTTCGCTGGGCCCACTGCAGGTCTGCTGGGCGGTGGCGGGCGCACCGTAGTTACTCAGACGTGAAGTTACATGTAATCAACCAGGAGCAGGTACCGTGTGAAGATACATGGTGCCGGAGTATTGTGCTTAGAAATAGGCCAAACCCTTTTATTTTGGTGCCTTTTCCAAGAGCGTGAGTTCAGGTACCGTTTTGTTGTAATATACTTTATAAACCATACGAGGGCATCATTTGCTGTTGTTAACAAGAGCCCCGGGCCTGGTAGGCCAGCTAGCTGGGACACAGCAGCTGCCAGGATGGTCTTGGGGACTCAGGGACTCTGAAGCTGCCGTCGCAAGCCTGCTCAGATTCTCCACACGCCTGGCTTTTGTTTCTCTGCTCGGTCTACGTAAATATTGTCCAGGGGCAAAGAAATCACTCAGACTCAGGTTTATTTACCATTGTTTGCCTGTCTGTGAAAAAGTTTGAAGTCCTAGAAAGGGGAATGGTGTGAGTTGAAAATTGACTTAATTTCTTAGGGATGTGCAGAGTCAAAGCCGTGGTCTTTCATGGAAAGCCCCCCGCGAGGAGGGGTGTTCTCATCCTCCTGGGGAGCCAGCACGTGCTTAGTCGCGTGTGTGAGGCAGAAGGTTCATTGAACCCCGTGGCTGCCTGCTATGCTGCCCGGGAAGCAGGGGCCATGCCTTCCCGGGAGGCTCCTCTGGGATGACCTGTTGTGACCCCGGGCACTGATGAGAGGAACGTGTGGTGGGGTCCCCCTCTTAGTGACACCGCTAACCGTGTGCTTTCAAAAACAGAGAAAGGAACTGAAAGGCGAGGCCGGCTCTTCGGGCCCCGTGACGCCGGTGAAGATCCCCGACTGTCCCGTCCCGGCCTCCCTGCTGGAGGAGCTGCTGAGGCCCCCGCCTGCCGTGAGCAAGGAGCCCCTCAAGAACCTCAACAGCTGTCTCCAGCAGCTGAAGTACGAGCTGCGTTCTGTGTTCTGTGTCACTCGGTCTCGAAAGATAGACTGCAGGTTTAATTTGGAAGAATCTTTTCTGTTGGCAGGACCTCATGCCCAGCAGAGGCTGAGCAGGCCTGTGCCACATGGGGTCACTTGGGCTGTCGGTCCCTGTCATCCGGGGAGGATGGCCTAGAACTAAGTGACCCTGAGAAGCCCTTGAGGAGCCAGGACCTGAGCCCTTAGAAACCCCACAGCTGGATGTTCTGCTCCCGCCAGCCCGAGGCCAGTGTTTGCAGGGTGTGGCCATGTGGGGACATCTTTTGTTTTAATTAAAAAAAATTTTTGTTTACTCCTTTTTTTTTTTTTTTTAATGTTTATTTTTGGAAGGGAGTGTGCAAGTGGGAAAGGGGCAGAGAAAGGGGGAGACACAGAATCCGAAGCAGACTCCAGGCTCTGAGCTGTCAGCACAGGGCCTGACGCGGGGCTCGAACCCACGAGCCGTGAGATCGTGACCTGAACCCAAGTCAGACCCTTAACTGACTGAGCCACCCAGGCGCCCCGGGGGATGTCTTTTTTGACCCTATGAGTGGAAGCCATGTGGCAGGCCCTCAGTGCTACTGATGCACCTCCCTGAGTAGAAGCCCCCGTGTGCAGAGTTGCACGGCCTATTGGCCTCCTCTGCATGTGCAGAGAAAAATGCTGAGTCCCATAAATCCTGTGACCCTGTCAGTGTTGCTGGTCCCAAACAGACAGGTTCTGTCAGCCCCCTGAAGGTGCTGCGGTACCTGAGGGGACTGCTGTCCAGGTCAGGCTTCTTAGGATCCACATTTGAGAGAGCTGGTTGTCTCCAGGGAAAGTTACTGCATCTCGTCTGGCTCTCCTTTGACTGGCCTTCCTTCCCCTGTCTCCCCCTCTCTCCAGGCAGGAGATGGACAGCCTTCAGCGCCAGATGGAAGCGCACACCGTTACCGTGCACGAGTCGCTGTCCTCGTGGACTCAGGGGGACCCCTCTGCCAGCCCAGCTCCCCTGGGAGATCACGCCAACCCCCGGGGAGACACGGAGCAACTCGGGCAGTGCAAGGTCTCCAGAGAGGAGCTTGGAACAGCGGCTGCCGAGCGTCCACAGTCCGAGTGCTTGTAACTACCCAAAGGAATATTCTTTTGTCAAGGTTATTTATTTGACTGTTTGCTCTGTTTTTCTAAGAGATGAGGTTTAAATTTTGCATTTGCCTTTACAAGGAGTAAAAGGACAGAACGAGAGCTGAGGATTAGAGAAATAGTCATTTGCAAATCACAACTAGCTTTTCCCACGAAATGACCAAATCTTAACACCATAACCTAGATCTCAGCAAGAAGGTTTTGGATGTGTCCGAAGGGAATCTCTCACGAGTGACCGTAGATGCTGCTGTCTGAGGAGACGCCAGCCGGCGGCCCCCACTGGCAGTGCTGCGTGACCGGGTCCCATTTCTCTCTTTCCTGCCCAATTCAGTAAGAGCTTTACCTCTCTACAGAAACGAAAGTTTATTTGCACCTTTGGTTTTTATTTTATTTTTAATGGCTATCTCACCATAGGATGTGTATATAAATACTGAAAATCGATCTAATCTTTAAAAAGTATGTCTGTATTATTTAAGAATGACCTGAATTGTCTTTTTGTTGATTGCCTTTTGAAAATGTGCTGTCAGGAATTAATGCACACGTAGGGTTTAGGGATGTCAGTCAGAAAATTATATTTTAAGAAATCATTATTTTATTTACTGTTCTAAAACCAAATATTCTTAGAAAAGGGTCTTTATTTTAGTTTCACTTTATTTTTGAGGGCCTTGTCGTAAGTGCACAACACCCCCTGCCATCCAACCCTTGGCCCGGCACAACCTCACTCACCTTAGCTGACCCCAGTCACTATGCGCTGGCCTGACGTGTGAGATGCTTGGGGAGAGGTTCCAGGAGAGGAGGGGAGGGGGGCCAGGGCTCCAAACCCAGGCTTCCCCAGGCCACCACCCCCCCAACCCCACGCCTCCGCGAAAATGTCCAGCAGAGCCTGTGTGGTCATCAGAGGGCACGCTGGACTCTTCAGAAGGTTTGGAAGGTCCTGCAGCCTCTCCGCTGGAGACACTGAGGTTTCTAGAAGGGGCAGGTCAGCTCCGTGGGGAGGCGTTGGCGGTGGCCTCCCCAGCTGTCCTGTAGGGGAGGAGCTGGATTTGGAGCTCCCTCAGCGTGGGAGGTTTCTCGTGGACATTTCTCCACCTGAAACACAGAAGTGCTGCAGAAACTGACTGGCCGTGACCCCTGACGTCTGTAACTTTGTCCCCTACTTGGCTGAGAAATCTAAACTAACCCTCACTGTTGTGAGTTAGAGCAGAGAGGCCTCTGGTGCAGATCTGCTGGTCTGGAGATGAACTTGGAGGGGTTACTGATGGGGCCACATCCGCCTGTGTCGACTCACTACTTTTGTCTCTCTTGAGGAGAAAACAGTTTGGTATTTGAAAGCTGTTTGTGTTCTCTCACAAGATGCTGTTAGAAGGTTCACTGATAAAGTAGCGTTAACCACAAGATGTTTAGTGTTTAAAAAAATTCCCTAGCGACTCTTGGGACTTCTGAAACGTGTATATCACTTGTACAGGGTTAATCTTAAAGTAATACTTGAAGACTTCATTATAAATATATCCTATTTTTCATCTTAAGTTGGAAACCGTTTTTGACAAAATTGTTTTTGTACCATTAGAGAAGAAAAAAATCATAATTTACATTCTTATTTATTTGGGGTGTATTATCCTCAGTTTTAATTTTAAAACCAGCACGTGACACTCAGCCTCCTGCCGTGGCTGCTTCCTCACTGCTGCGTGCCGGCGGCCCCCCGGGGACGGTCACTGCGCGTCTTCTCTTAGGAAAGGGTCAGCTGGTTGTGAGCAAGTCCCTGTTCCTCACCTCCTTTCCTTCATGTCTTACCCTCTGTGTGCCGTGTGCCTGTGTGTGCGCCTGCACATGCATGTGCGTGTGGCTGTGCCTACGTGTGTATGTGCATGTGGGTGGGTGTGTGTGCCACTGTGTGTGCATGTGAACGTGTGAGTGGACCTGTGTGGGTATGCACATGTGCACGTGTGCGTGGGTGTGCCTATGTGTGTATGTGCATGTGTATCTGTGTGTGTGTGTGTGTCCGAGTGTGCATGCGCATGTGCCAGTGTGTACCTGTGTATGTGTGTGTCCCTACCTGTCATTGTGCGTGCCTGCCTGTGTGTGTGCATGTGTGCACGTGTTCGTGCCTGCGTGTGTGTGCTTGTGCATGTGTGTGAGTGCCTGGGCCTGAGTGTGTGCCTGTGTATGTGTATGCCTGTGCTCATGCCTGTATGTGCCTGTGTGTGTGCCTATGCGTGTGAGTATGTGCTTGTGTGTGCATGTGAGTGCGCCTGTGTGTATACGTGTGTGCGTGTGTATGCATGCATGTGCTCGTGCCTGCGTGTGTGTACGTGTGTACGTGTGCTCCTGTGGCGATGGCAGCAGCGCCTCCTGGTTTCCTGACGTCACCCTGTGCCTTTGTTGTCACCGTCTTCGGTTCCCGAACGCCCTGGCTGTCCCACCTGCCGTGCTGTTTCCCGTGTGGCCACAGCCCCGGATCTGGGGCCTTTCAGTCCAGCCTTTTGTTAGGCTTCCTTAACCAGCCACCTGAGAGAGAAAACTGGACTTGGAGGCCACCTGCTCCTGATCTGTTGAGGGTTTGTTGTTTTTAGCCTCCGAGGGCCTCGACTGCTACCTCCCAGAGCCAGAGTCTGCAGTGAATATCATTTGAAACGTTCTCCTGTTGTGCAGAAGTGGGAATTCGGAATTTACTGCTGGAAAACAACAGTCCAGTCTGGAGTGCTTAGAAACCTAGGTTTGCTGTTACGTTACGTTTGTGGATATTATTCATCCTAGGTCACGAATACTGTATGTCGTGTCCTCACTGCAGAGGACACTGGTTTGGACACTTCATCGTGTCATGTATTTTTTTCTTACGTTCCAAAAAAAATGTTACTGCGGCGTGGTTGTCACTGATCTTTCTTTCTGTGGAACACGGGATGGATGCCGTTGGGTCTTATGGATTTATATGCTTTTGTTCTACTTTTTGGAAGGTCTAACAGGCAAAGTTCTGACAGGATGTGAAACTGGCTTTTACTGTGGCCTAGGGTCCGAGTAATGGGACAGGCCTGTAAGAAGATTCTCACTAAACTCTTTCTCAGTTTACAGACTTTTTTTGGTGTAGATGCTGCCGAAGCCATGACATGTGTTCCTACTCCCATGAGTAACTTGTCACATAGAAATGACGTGTCCTGTGTAAAGATTTCTAGTAGTGAAAGGGACCAGTGTATCTGAAAGACACATGTCCTGGAGCCTTCCGCAAGGACCCCTGTGACATGTGAGACATTCTGAGCCTTATTCGAACAAGTTCACTGACACACGTTCCAGGCAAATCTGGTTGTGTGATGGTCTCAGGTTATAATAGGATCCTGGAGGGTAACGTTTTAGAGGATCTAGAAAACTTGGTGGCTTTAAGTTACTCATTTCTGTTAAAAATTTCCTCATGAAAGGATGTCCTCAGGTTGGGGCTGTTCAGGGGAAAGGTGTCACCGTGCACAACGAATTGTAACTTTAAAAAGCATGTTGATTTTTTATAAATGTAAGTGTGCTGGGGAATTCCTTAAATTTTGTGCAATAAACTATTTTTTGTTAAAGATTTTCACATTTCATTGGGAGCCTTATTTAATCTACATATTTAGCCATATTTGGGAGGAAGTTTTATCTTGTGTTTTATAACCTGTGTTGAAATACTCGTCTTCAAAGAGCACCTCGCCGTCCTGGCTGTCCTGCCAAAGATTCACGTGGTGGGAGATCTCACTTGTGCCGCTTCTGACTCCGGAGCAGCATGCTCCCTGCGCCCTGGCACCGGCAGCCCACACCGCATGCAACTGCTGCCTCATGAGTACAGGGAGGGAGGCGGCTGCCCTCGGGGCCGCGGGCACATCCCCGAGCTTGTCCCTGCACTGACTGGGCACTGCTGTCATGACTGTCCGCAGCTGGACCACAAATAATTCTCTAAATCTCAGTGTCGTGGCTCCAGTCTCCCCTCTTCCGTTCGCTGTCTAATTGTGATCAATGAGAGTAAGCCAGACGCGGAAGTCTTTACTGACCAGCAGGAGAAAGTGTACAGAATGGAAGTGAACTGGTGATCACAGAATGTGGTTTTGCCGTGGGAGTTATGCATTTCGCAGACCCCACTTTACCAGCTTCCGTAACCAAGGGTCAGGTAATATGTGTGCTACACAGAGCTTAGGGGAAGCCTCCTGCCCACCTGCTTCTGTGGCCCTAACTTCCTGAAGTAGTGAGGATGTCATGTCTTTTTCTCTACGGCAATCAGGAAAGGGCTGGTTCTGTGTCCCTGAACTTTTTTTCTTCTACCTATAAAGTTGCTAAACATTTGCAGGCACCGAACTGACACATCGATGGACTGACTTTTTAAGCACGCCACGTCCTCTGTGGTCGTACAGCAGTGTCGAGGAGGGGCCTGGCTCAGCGGTGGCAGGTGAGCAGGGCCGGGTGCTGAGTGTGGGACCCAGGACTTCCTGCTGATGGGAAGCCTGGTGTTCAGAATCACCGGATTATTCAGAAATCTCTCATGCAGATTATGTGGGAAATAGGATTATTTATGCCGCTACCGTCCAGTTTGATGGACAAATGCAAGAGCTCTTGGAAGAATCTCCAAGCCTGTCCTAGAGAAAGAATTCTCAGCAATCAGCAACTTGTGAAACCGGAAGCATTTACTGGAATCCCTCTTGCCTTTATGCATGTGCTCAGTTGACAACAGACATCACAGATTCTGGTAAAAAGTATGCTTCAGCAGTGCCTTTTCCTAGAAACAATGGGAGATACTAAACTGTGTTGCTCTCCCCTTTTTCTTGCTGTTTGGTGTGGGGCAGGCCTTCTCACATCCCGGCCCCCCTCCTGAAGGGCTCAGGAGCAGCACAACGACATCCCGGAGCAGCACAACATCCCTTGGGGACAGTGTACCTCCCCCAAGTTGAATGTGTGTGGACCAACCGCAGCACCGGGGCGGGAGGGCAGCAGCTCTGGGGAAGTACCTGGAGGTTCTCACCCACTCAGCCCTCCACGTGGCCTGGGAACTGCTGGAGGAAATGGTCTGCCGGCTTTGTACGTAGTCTAGGCCCGAACTCCACAGGGTGGGAGATAGAGGCTAGCTTATTAAGTACCTCACAGGATGCTTCATTTTGACTGTGAGCTTTAAATGTGCATGTTATATATGTATATAATATATATAATATACATAATTTTTTTAATGTTTATATATTATTGAGAGACAGAGCATGAGCACGGTAGGGGCAGAGAAGGAGACGCAGAATCCGAAGCAGGCTCCAGGCTCTGAGCTTTCAGCACAGAGCCTAACACGGGGCTCAAACTCACGAACTGTGAGATCATGACCTGAGCTGAAATCGGAGGCTCAACAGACTGAGCCACCCAAGGGCCCTCTACCTTTTTAAATGTACGCAAAATTTACACTAAAACACGAACAGATCTGGGCAACCATCCATCCGCCTGTGTGCACCTGTCATTATCGACCCAAGCAAGATGTGGAACATTTCCTTCACAGTAAAGGTTCTTTCATGTCCCTTCCCGGTTAACCACCCCACCCAGAGGCAACCACTGCCCTGAGTGACCACAAGCTTTGCTTGTTCTTAAGACCCCTACAAATGGAATTGTACTGTGTGCGCTTTTGTGTGGGGTCTTTGTGCTTAGCGTGGTTTTCAGAATCATCCGTGTTATTGCTGAATGGTACAGCACCATGGGACTTTCAAATGACGGTTCCACAACTTGTGCATTCTTCCAGAGTTTATCCAGACACCTGGGCGTTTCCTGTTTGGGACTGCCACAAACATTGTGTGCCCGTCCCTCTTCATACCTAAGGCTGCACTACTGGGCCATAGAGCAGAGTTTGTCTGCTTATGAGAAACTGCCTGTTTCCCCAGTGGTTAACTCATTTTACTCGTGCCAGCAGTAGCAGAATGCCAGAATTACGCCAGTCTCACCAAAATCAACCGTTCTGGTGGGTGTAAAGCAGTATCTCACTGTGGTTTCATCTGCCGTTCACTCACCCTCAAATTTACTGACTCTTTGGTGCCCAATCCACTTAAATTTGCTTTTACCAAAGATGTCAATTGTATTTCTTCAGGGTTTTAACATTTTAAAAAAAAGTCTGAGTTACAAGGGCGAATGGGTGGCTCAGTCCTTAAGCATCGAACTCTTCGATTTCGGCGGGAGCCCCACGTTGGCCTTTGCTGGTAGCTCGGAGCCGGCTTGAGATTCTCTCTCGCTGTCTCTCTGCCCCTCCCCTGCTTGCGTGCACTCTCCCTCTCAAAAAATAAACTTCTAAATGTTACAGAAGAGTCACCCTTTTCATCGTACACGTCGGAGAGTTCTGACAGGCTTGACAAGCATAACGCTTCCATCAGCCCCTACGGCCCTTCCCCCACCCCCGCCACTTTATAGTCCACCCCTCCCCCCGCAGCCACCCCTGCTCGGCTCCAAGCCCCTCTGCGCCAACGTGGAAGGAATGGGAGCACGCAGCCTGGAGCCCGACTAGACTACAGCGGCGGGCACCTGCTCCTCGGGGAAGCCCTCCGCGCCCCAGGACTGGGGCCGGGAGGAAACAGATTCACTCAGGCCACGGGAATACAACGCCGGCCGGCCAGGTAAGGCCGGCTTCACGGGCGGCAGGAAGCAGTTCTCCCGCGCACACGCGGCAGCTGCCCGGTCGCCTGCTTTGTCTGGCGCGGAGAACGTGGTTCTCTAAAAGCCCAGGCGGTCACCAATGCCGTTTCAAAGCGGGTCCGGGAGAACAAAATGCCGACTCCGGCCTGGAGAAGCCGGGTCGCTCCGATCCCGCGAGCAGCCCCGTTCCCACTGGGGCCGCGCGGAGCTAGCGCGCTCGCGGGGGCACCGCCGGCCAACGCCCAGGCCCCGGCTCGCCCCCGCCCTGGCTCGCGCGCCGGACCTCAGGCCGCCCCCGGGGTCTCCAGGACCCGCCCCCGGCCGCCCCCGGCCCCCGGCGCTCAGATCCCACCGCCCCCTCCGCCCCCGGACCTCCGCCCGCCTCCCGGGCCCCCCTCGGCCCCCTGCCCCGCCCCTCCGCCCGTCCCACGAGCCCCCGCCCTCTCGCCCTCCCCTGTCCCCAGCCGGTCCCGGGATTCCCCCTTTCGCGGGCGCCGCCGCCGAGGACGCCGCTCGCCTCAGGACCCCGCGACCCGAGCTGCCCGCGCCACTGCCTGACGGCGCCGCACCCAGGGGTGGTCGGTGCGGAGCCGGGATTTCACGCGGGGGCCGCGGCCTCGCTCCCTTGCCGGGCTACGGGGCGCGGCGGGCGAGCGCCCCGGCCCCCGCGTGCAGTCCCGGCTCCGCACCGACCACCCCTGGGTGCGGCGCCGTCAGGCAGTGGCGCGGGCAGCTCGGGTCGCGGGGTCCTGAGGCGGGCGGCCTCCTCGGCGGCGGCGGCGGCGGCGACCGGGCGGCGGCGGCGGCCGGGCGGCGGCGATGCTGTGGACGCGGCTGGCGGCGGCCGAGTGGGCGGCGCTGGTGTGGGAGCTGCTGGGGGCGTCCGTGCTGCTCATCGCGGTGCGCTGGCTGGTGCGGCGGCTGGATAAGCGGCCGCAGGGCCTGGGCCGGAGCGGGCCTCCAGCCCCGCCGCCCGGCGCGGCCGCGAACTCGGCCCTAGACCCAGGTGAGGCCTGGGCCTGAGCGCCACCCCCCCTCCCCGCGCCCCGCTCGCTGGCCCGGGTCCCCTCCCCTCGCCCGGCCCGGGTCCCCTCAGCTTGGTGGCCTGGGTCCCCTCAGCTTGGTGGCCTGGGCCTCCTCCCCTCGCCCGGCCCGGGTCCCCTCCTCTCGCCCGGCCTGGGTCCCTTTCACTCCTCAGGCCTGTGTCCTCTCCCCTCGCCCGGCCCAGGTCCCCTCGGCTTGGTGGCCTGGGTCCCCTCCCCTCGCCCGGCCCGGGTCCCCTCAGCTTGGTGGCCTGGGGTGTCCCCTCCCCTCGCCCGGCCCGGTCCCCTCAGCTTGGTGGCCTGGGTCCCCTCCCCTCGCCCGGCCCGGGTCCCCTCGGCTTGGTGGCCTGGGGTGTCCCCTCCCCTCGCCCGGCCCGGTCCCCTCAGCTTGGTGGCCTGGGTCCCCTCCCCTCGCCCGGCCCGGGTCCCCTCGGCTTGGTGGCCTGGGGTGTCCCCTCCCCTCGCCCGGCCCGGTCCCCTCAGCTTGGTGGCCTGGGTCCCCTCCCCTCGCCCGGCCCGGGTCCCCTCGGCTTGGTGGCCTGTGTCCCCTCCCCCCGCCCGGCCCGGGTCCCCACCCCTCCCAGGGCCTCGACTCTGTCCCGGGGCAGGGCTCTGCCCCCTCCCCTGGCGGGCCCGAGTCTGGTGTTTTGTGTTTCGGGCGAAGGCCTGGAGTAAGTCCCGGAGGCTTCATGCGCGCACGATAGGGAAGCGGGGAGCCGCGGGAGTGGCGCCCCTGTCTGCGGGCAGTCTTCATCTGCTTGGCTCCCTCGTTTGGCCGAGTTCTTCTCCAGGCCCTGCGGTCTCCTCTCCCTCGCGGCCTCGCTCTGCCGTGCCACAGTGGTGGGC
The DNA here is from genome assembly GCF_022837055.1 of Prionailurus viverrinus. Classification (NCBI taxonomy): domain Eukaryota; kingdom Metazoa; phylum Chordata; class Mammalia; order Carnivora; family Felidae; genus Prionailurus; species Prionailurus viverrinus. The sequence goes on from NC_062572.1 coordinate 728,240, forward strand.
TTCCCAGACCGTGTGCGCCTGCAGGCGTTAGGGACCCTGCTTCTTCATACTGAGTTCACCCTCTCGCCAGAAAGTCGGGTTTCTTTTTGGAGAATCAGCGGCCGTTCCTTAAGTACTCTGATAGGAGGATGGCGTTTAATTAGCAGAAAGGAAAGTTAATGACCGCGTCTCGGGACCTCGGGGCTAACCGTCAGGGTCCGTACGGATGGCTTCCTTCTGGTGTCCTGGCCCTGCAGCTGAGCAGACAGGCCCCAGGAAGGCCCGCCGGTGGTTGAGAGCACGCGGCTGGGAGGCTGAGAGGCTGGGGCCGGCTGGGATTGTAGGCCTGCTGACACCCGGTCCGCTTCCCCTCCGTCCTTGGGCTGCTTCCCTTTCCTCGCCTCCTGGAGAGAGTTTTAGCCGGTATGTTGAGAAAATAGCACGCTGATTTGTCCGGTCACACCGCCAGCCCTCTGCCAAGTAGCCACACGACGCCGAGACTGCACACCGCCTGCGTGCTGAAGCTAGATGATGTGTGGGGCCACGAGGTCAGGGTTGGGAGCGCCCCCCCCCCTTTTTTTTTTAAGATTATTTATTTGTTTTTGAGAGAGAGAGGTACTTGTATTCTCTCACGAGCAGGTGAAGGGCAGAGAGAGGGGGGAGAGAGAATCCCAAGCAGGCCCCATACTGTCCATGCAGAGCCCGACACGGGGCTGGATCCCAGCAGCCCGTTAGATCATGACCTGAGCCAAAATCAACAGTTGGACGCTCAACCGACTGAGCCACCCAGGTGTCACTGAAGTCATTTTTTAGGCTTATAAAAAATTACAAAACTAGTATGAAGCAAATGTATGTGCGAAAAGGTGCTCAACGTCGCCAGCCGGTGGTGAAATACAGATTAAACCTCCAACGAGATACTGCACCTGTTAAAATGACTAAAATGAAAGGAGCCAGTACCGCAAGCTGCTGGTGGAAATGCTGAGAAACTGGGTCTCTCATTTACTGCTGGTGGAAATGTTACAGGGGCAGCCACTCTGAAATCAATTTGGCGGTTTCTCAAAAACGTAACTGTGCGCTGTATTTTTGGGCATTTATCCTAGAGACATGAAAACATTTTTACACAAAAACCCGTATGTGAATGCTTATAACTACTTGTAGTTTCCAAGAACTGGAAAAAGCCCAAATGTTTCTCGAGGGACAAAAGGGTAATAAGACTGGCATGTTCACACCACGGAATGCTGCTCAGCAGTGAGAAGGAAGGAGGTGGTGGTGTGTCTCAGGGGTGTCGTGCTAATTGAAAAAAGCCAAGGAGGTTTAGAGGGTGTGATTCCATTTATCAGAATGTTCTTGAAAGATTACGGTGGAAGAGAACAATTAGCGGTTGCCAGGGTCTGGGGACAGTGGAGGGGGTTGGGCGGGGGGGGGGGGGGCAGTTCTGTGATCATGACTTTATCCACGTGATGGGTGGTGGCGGAAGCACGTACAAAGAAGAGCAGAGTCGTGCCGACGCTGGTGAGGCTTAGCCGGTGTCACTTCCCTGATTTGGGTGCGGCACTGTCACCAGCGATGGGTCCCCAGGAACTTCCCATACTATTATTTGTGTTTATAGTTTTTTTCAAAATAAAAAGTTAAATCTATGCCATTCGTTTAGATTCCCTGATGTTAGTAGCTTACATAATCACTAGGAGTAGGACAGCCTGGGAGTGTTCATTCAGCTCGCAGACCTGACTGGGTTTCCTGTACCGTCATCTTTGTCTCTCTGTCAGTCAGGGTTTGGCCGATACTTTGGATTCCAGCCCGAGGGTCGAGGGTCGGCAAACCGCATCTTGGCAGCCAAATCCAGCCCCCACCTGCTTTTTCAGTCTTGCTGGATCTGTAGCTGTTCTTGAGTGTTCGAGAGACCTTCTCGCTCACAAGTCTCACCCTTAGTCTGTGGCCCTTTATGGATGTTTGCTGACCCCATTTCTAGCCTCCTTGCTTGTAACTCCCTTCTGTCAGTGAGGAACTGGACTCTCCTTAGCCATGGTGTATCCAGGTGCTTGCCGACCCCTCAGGCTGGTGTAAAGTAGCTTCAGGATCGTGGACCTGTGGAATGTAGAGTCACGGGGTTCGTTCACCACCACTCCTTGTGCTTCTCTTGTCCACTTGGAAGGTCTTTCTCCATCTTTTTGTTTATTTACTTTTTAGTATGTGACTCACAAATGTGTTTCTTTTATTCTTTTTTTTTTTTTTTTTTTAACATTTATTCATTTTTGAAAGACAGAGAGAGACAGAGCACAAGCAGGGGAGGGGCAGAGACAGAGGGAGACACAGAATCCAAAGCAGGCTCCAGGCTCTGAGCATCAGCACAGAGCCCGACACGGGGCTCAAACTCATGAACTGTGAGATCATGACCTGAGCCCAAGTCGGAAACTCAACCTACCGAGCCTCCCCAGGCACCCCCCAAAAACGTGTTTCCAAAAGTCAGAACATAAGAGCGATGTTCAGAGATGTTTCTCTCCCCTGTGCTGGCCCTCTGTCCATTCTTCCTGTCCAGTTTCCATACTCCACTCCTATTGGGAGTTTCTGCTTTATTCTTTATTTGGTACAGGTGAGCAGGTATTCGTATACTGTATTACCGTGTGTATTAAACAGTGTATTAAAGCACTGGTTTTTATTCAGATTGACTTTCTAACATATTACATGCGCTACAAAATAATAAGCCTGTGTAACCTAATAATTAAAATAGTTGTGAATAATTTGTCAGTGTCAAACCTAGCAGCACGGACTTTACATGTATTTTTTACCTCACTCTTATGTAGCCTGAGGGGTAGAACTGTTATTATATCCATTTTATAGATGAGGAAACTGAGGCTTAGAGTTTACATAACTTGTCCGAGGTCACACAGTTTGCCGTGATGTGATGGAATTGTTCTGTTTAGGGCTTGCTTGGTTGCAAGGACAAACTAGCCCAGATCAGAAGGGTGGCTTTAGAGCAGAGACACAGGAATGGCATGAAGACTGCACTTTTCTAGGAATGGGTGTGGCCTCTGTTTATTTGGAGCGTCTGCCCCAGTTATCCCAACCCCTTGCATGTGACTTTGACCTACTTTGTGACCTTCACATCAGTTTCCCATCACTGAGCCACCTCTGTTGCTCTTATATCGAGGTTTGTAGGGAATCACCTGGGTACCCCCCCCCACAGGTGGAGTGGTCAGTAGGCCCTCCCCTTGAAGTTCTGTGGCAGATTTGGGGTCTGTGCGGTACACTCATTGTTTAAAAGGCCAGTATCCCCTTTGCCAATAAGTAATAGCCAGTTTTGAAATCTTGGAGTTGGGTGGGGAGAGATGGTATTAAAAGTTAAAAACAAACAAACAAACAATTTAATGTTTATTTATTTTTGAGAGAGAGAGCATCCAAAGCACGCTCCAAGCTGTCAGCACAGAGCCCGACACGGGGCTTGAACCCACGAGTTGTGAGGTCATGACCTGAGCTGAAGTCAGATGCTCAACCAGCTGAGCCACCCAGGTGCCCTGGCATGAAAAGTTTTTTAAAAAAGAAATTCACAGAGAAGATGGGGTAATATAAGAACTCTTTGCTTATAGCTATCATCCAGCTACAATGGGTATTAATATTTTGTGAATCTTTTTTATCTCTCACTGCCTCCCTCCTTTGCTCTCCTGCTAGAATAATTTATTTTTTAATTTTTATGTATTTTTTATTGATTTATTCTGAGAGAGAGAGAGAGAGAGCAGGTGCACAAGCAGGGAAGGGGCAGAGAGAGGGTGAGACAGAATCCCAAGCAGGCTCCACACCATCAGAGCTTGATGCAGGGCCTGAACTTACAAACTGTGAGATCATGACCTGAGCCAAGGTCAAGATTGGATGCTTAGCCGACCGTGCCCCCCCCCACGGGTCCCCCTGCTAGAGTGTTTTCAAGTCAATCCTGGATGTCCCATCACTTCATTTGTAAACACCTCCTAAAACCCTCTACTCCTTGGTTTCATTTTGTATCAGTGTGTGCATTTCTCTTCATCTCCTCTAGGGGTTTCTCTCATTTTACTGTCAGGTTCCACTTTAGGCTCACTGTCTTTGTGTTTGTTCCTTGTTATTCCTGGTTTATTATTGGCATTAGAGCCAGCATGTATGTGCTTGTGACTCCCACAACCAATTTTTCCCACTCTGAACTTCTAAATCGAAACACCTGATCGGTAGGCATTAAGATGTTTTTGATGCTCAGTGCGTAAGTCTCCACCTCTTCTAGTTCTAGTATTCTCTGCCTTGGGTCAGGTCACTCATAGGCACCTGGACCAGAAATCTGAGTGTCATCCTAGGCTGCCTGCAGGCCCACACACCCCTCCCCATGGCCTCTGATCCATCCGTCCTTCACACCTCCAGTTTTTCTCACCTAAGTGCTTGTTTCCAGCCCCATTACAACGCTAGTCTGTACCCCAATATTTCTTCCTTCTCCCCGATTCTTGCTGACCACACTTAAACCTGCGACCTGCTCTTTCTCTGAAGGTGTGGATTAGAGCTCCTGCTCTAATTCAGATGCACTCGCTGAGTGGCTGTGTCACTCGAACAAGTGACTGAGTGTCTCTGTGATCCAGATTCTTCATCTGTAAAGTGGGGTGAACAGTGGTGAGACCTGCCACACAGAGAAATCATGCTGGTTAAATACTTTGTGTAGTGCGCTTACACCGGAGCCAGGCACATGGAAAGCCCCTCCCCCCCCCAAACCTTAAACATTAACTACCTAATATTAGCAAAGTGACTGCCAGAGCCATCTCTGTGGCTCCTCTGGTTAAATCTTTGTATAATTTCCTTTACTTATGGAATGAAGTGCACATGTATCTATAGGATGCATCTCTAGAGTTGTATTTTTGACGGATATTGTTCACATGCCCTCCTTGGGTTTGTTCTAGATTATACTCTAAGTAGCACCAAATGATGTGCCAGTGTGAGTACCTACTTAGAAAGTTAGTGTGATTGTGGCACGTAGTAGTATCAGGTTCTAAGATTCTTATCCAAATAAACCAGAAATTGCTTATCTAAATTTGGTTAGATTATGATCGATTGGGAAACAGTTTCAGAAAGCTCTCATAGGAGGCTCATAGACTACCAAAAATATGGACAAACACTGGCTTGAAATGAAACTGAAGCCAGCATTTTTGCCACTTGTGTTTTTTGTTTTGTTGCTCGTAAGAAAACAATGTACTTCTCACCATCAGATTAATTCTTGTCTTGGCCTAGGTGAGAGGACAATGGACGCTATCTTGGCTCGATTGAAACTCCTGAATCCAGATGACCTTAGAGAAGAAATTGTGAAAGCTGGATTGAAATGTGGACCCATTACATCAACCACAAGGTTCATTTTTGAGAAAAAATTGGCTCAGGCTCTACTAGAGCATGGAAGAACACTGCCTTCACAGCCTCCTGGCCACGACATGTCAGGAGCCACAACCATAAGCCAGGACGCACAGAGAAATTGGAAGTCGGCTGTAGGGAGCCAACCTGAGCAGGTTGGCTTGTCTGAGGACAGAGATTTTGGTTACAGCGTGGGCCTGAATCCTCCAGAGGAAGATGTCGTGATGTCTAAGACCTGCTCTCTGTCCTTCGGTGCTGCCACTGGGGTCAACGGTCACAAAGCCATGGTGACGGCCTCTGCAGGGCCGCCTCTGTACTATGGGGTATGCCCGGCGTACGAGGACATCCCTGCAAGAAATGGTAATGTGACAGGCACCTGGTGTTTCTCACATGGGGTGGATGGACAGCAGGGGAAGGTGATTTTGAAAATCACAAACTACAGAGAAGAATTAGGCCCCATAATTGCATTGCCCCAAATGAACCATCGTCACCATTTTTATATAGAATTCTGCTGAATTATTTGTAAATTTACATGTGAATTTTTATAAAGAAAATTGGATTCTGTGAGACATGCTTCACTTGCAAGTAGTTTTTGGCTGGCTACCATTTCTTGATTAATCTTCTTCCTCCTTTTTTTTTATTCAATATAAGCTGAACCCCTTTTATGTTAATGTAAATGGCTAATGCAGCTGTAAGTAATTTTCAACATCAAAGAATTGCAATTTTATTTTATTTTTTTTAATTTTTTTTTTTTAACGTTTATTTATTTTTGACAGACAGAGCATGAACAGGGGAGGGTCAGAGAGAGAGGGAGACACAGAATCTGAAACAGGCTCCAGGCTCTGAGCTGTCAGCACAGAGCCTGACACGGGGCTCGAACTCACGGACCATGAGATCGTGACCTGAGCCGAAGTCGGACGCTGAACCGACTGAGCCACCCAGGCGCCCAAGAATTGCAATTTTAAACAAGACTAGAGTAGGTAGCATTGGAAAGAATTAATGAAAGCCTGATATTGATTAGAATGTCAGAAATCCGGACTATCACTATTGTGATATCATTTGGGGTGGCACCCCAAAATAGGAGATTAGACACATTATGTACCATGAGTAGAACTGAATGTTTATTTTGAGAGAGCACGCGCGAGCAGGGGAGGGGCAGAGAGGGGGGGACAGAGGATCTGAAGTGGGCTCTGCTGACGGCCGACAGGCCACTGTGGGCCAACTCACGAACCTTGAGTTCATGACCTGAGCCAAAGTCAGACGCTTGACTGACTGAGCCACCTAGGAACCATGAGATCATGACCTGAGCCAGAGTCAAGAGTCGGATGCTCGACCAACTAACTGAGCCACCCAGACACCCCAAAAGGTGTGCATTTTCCTTTGAAAGCCACTGCCCTCCAGAAGCTGTTAGTACTCACTGTGTTTGAGAGAGTAACTTTTCCAGTCTGTCTACAGTATTGAATGCAAGGTTTTATATCTGTAAAAAGGGAAGTCTTGTTTCCGTTCTGTCAGCCAAACTCCAGGTTATTGAACTTTCCTTTTTATGTTTTAAGGGAAACCTCTGTCTTCTAGGTCAGTTACTTTTTATATGGTTTTAATTTATTATTAATTGTATGAATCTGTTGGTCATATCTACTGACCGTTTTTACTGGGCAACAGACATTACGATTCTTCTCTTATATTGGTTAAAATTTTTTTCTCCCCATTAAAAAAATTTTTTTTCTTCCCATTTGTATTTTATGTATTTTTGAGAGTTTCAAGCAAGCTTGATTGTGATAGTTCGCCTACAGAACTTTAATATTCTTATGTAATAGGAACTTTTCCTTTATGTATTCTGGGTTTCTTGGTACACTTAGAAAGGCATTCCCCACCCAAAATTATGTTTAAAATTCTCTTGCAATAGTCATAATTTTTAACTTGCTTTTTTTGTTATTTTTATTTATAACATTAATCCAGGAGTTTTATTTTTCAGTATGAAATCATATCCTTAGATACGGTAAAGTTACACATGTGTATAGCATACACATTATTTACATTCACGTCCATGCATATGATCAGTCTTATTAACTGTGTTGTTTTGACTAGCTAAGGCCCTTTTTCTCAAGAATGACTTGGCTCAGGTCATGATTTCACGGTTTGTGAGCTCAAGCCCCACATCGGGCTCTGTGCTGACAGCTGTCAGCACAGGGCCCCCTTCAGATCTTCTGTCTCTCTCTCTGCCCCTCACCTGTGCATGTATGCATCTCTGTGTCTCTCAAAAAGAAGTCAACATTTTTTTAAAATGGCTTTAAGATTAAAAACCTGAAATACTGGGGCACCTGGCTGGCTCAGTTGGAGGAGCGTGCGACTCTTGATCTTGGGGTCGTGAGTTCAGGCCCCACATTAGGTGTAGAGATTACTTAAAAATAAAACCTTTAAGAAACAAATCTGAAATACTAATGTGAAAGAAATCAGACAGCTGGTAATGGTTATTATGAAACTCGGGGCCTTCGGGTGTGAGCCAGTTACTTCTCTGTGATTTCCCTGTTACTTTTCCTACACAGAAAGGATTCATGTTTATGAAGATAAAAAGGAAGCACTGCAAGCCGTCCGAATGATCAAAGGGTCTCGATTTAAAGCTTTTTCAAGTAGAGAAGATGCTGAGAAATTTGCTAGAGGACTTTGTGGTTATTTCCCTTCTCCCAGCAAAGCCTCTTCAGCACTTTCTCCTGTGAAAACAGCACCACTCATGAGCAGTGGTGGGCTGAAAGGTGAGTTATACAGCAGTCCGCTTCTGGGACTGCTGTCAGGGTTACCCCTGGTGGTTTCTGGGCCCTCTTTCTTGATGTGTTGTGACTGGTTTTCTCCTCCTTTGAGAGAAGTCCAGTTTGCCAGGAAGTAGAGAGCTGAGGCCTAGGCCACGGAGTAGCCGAAGGAGAGTGGGTCGGCCACCTGGTCTGGGAAGGACTAGGGACGCTGAGGGTAGAGGCAGCGGGGCACTGAGTGGGCCCTGAACCTGACAAGGCCACTGTTGGCCCTTCCCTTCTGCTGCCCCTGTCTCCCTCTCTGCCTGCTGCCATGGGATCCTGGGGCTTTCTTAGATGCTGAGACCTGTCTCCTTCCCGCCTGCTGCCACACCTACTTCTAGGACGGTGGTGCCTGCTTTGGCACACATAGTCCTGCGGACAGAGCTGGCCTGTGGGGGGATTCCTGCAGCCTGGAATCCCACCACACCTGCTCCAGCTCTGAACAGGGGTCTCGTGAGAGGCCTTTTCGGTAGGCCTTGTGCAGAACCCCAGCAGCCTTTGACCGTGGCCCACGCTCCGCCTTGCCCCCTCCTGGAGCCCGCAGCTGTCCTGCTTCCTAGGCCGGCTGGGGCTCCCGGGGAAGGCACCCTCTCCTTATGGACATACAGCCTTCAGTCGAAAGCTCCGCCAGCCTGTTTTCCTCTGCTTCCTTCCTCTGCTCACACAGGTGCTTCGTAGATGAAGCCACAGTGATTTCTAATACTTAGAGGTTTCCCTCTTTGCAGTCGGTGAAAATACTCAGATTGTTTTCAGACATTCTCGGGTGTTGTAATTAAAACGACAAATAGTCTTGGCTCACTCTGCCTTCGTGGGCGTGCTCCATGCACGTGGAGGTTCCTGTGTGCGTGCGGTGGTGTGCCCTCACCCTCCTCGCAGCCTTTTCTAGCTGCAGGCCACTCAGGCCCTTTTGCACTTGGACTCCTGCTGTGGTGGCACGTTTGTGCCCCGCTGTTGGCTAGCGCACTCCCAACTAGGTGGTGATGAGCTCGTGTGGGGGCGATTTCTGCGGCCTCAGCGTAGCACACAGTGGGTGATGAGAAAATGTTGGTGAAGTTAAACATTCTTAAATCCTTTCTCTTGATGACAGATGGTTTGTACCCACCTGAGTCTGAAACTGTAAACAAAGAGCGAGCCAACAGTTACAAAACCCCCCGTACTCAAGATCTCACTGCCAAACTTCGAAAGGCTGTGGAGAAGGGAGAAGACGACACCTTTTCCGATCTCACCTGGAGTAACCCCCGGTATCTGATTGGTTCGGGGGACAATCCCACCATTGTGCAGGTAAGCCTGCTTCTGGCACCGTTAGCCTCGGAAGACTGTGCTTGGCAGAAACGAAGCTCACATCTACAGTCTTCTTTCAGGAAGGATGTCGGTACAATGTTATGCACGTTGCTGCCAAAGAGAATCAGGCTTCTATCTGCCAGCTGACCCTAGAGACTCTGGAAAACCCCGAGTTTATGCGACTCATGTACCCGGATGATGACCAGAACATGCTGCAGCAGCGCATCTATTACATCGTCGACCTATACCTAAACACGCCTGACAAAGTGGTGAGTGCTCCTAGGAGAGGTCATGTCAGCCTGGCAGCAAGCTTGGTGTCCCCGTGTGCATTTCCCCACATCGCCATGCACGTGGATGGTGGGACAGGAGACGCGCGTTCATTGCGCTCAGCTGCCTTCGAATTAGGGGCGGGGATGGGATCTGTTCGCACATAGGAGATCTGCCGCCCCAGGCGGGGTGTACGTGGGTCTCACCTGTGGCCAGAGTTGCTGCAGGAACACGTCCCTCCTGGCCTTTGTCCGGGGAGACCTGAGCTGGGCTTTGATGAGAGGCTGAGCCAACGCCAAAACCTAGAGAGAAAAGAAAGTAAGAGGTTGTGGTGCCTTTTATTCGAGGGTTCTGTGTGGTTTTTTTTTTCCCCCACTTAATATGAGGAATCTTTCCTGTGGAGGTAAAAATCTCAAAGGTTTGGTTTTTAATGGTGCATAAAGCTTATGTAAGAATTGTTAAAACAGAAGAATTTTACATAGTTTTGTAAGGCAGAACCCAGTGATAGCTTAGAGCCAAGACTTGTGAGCCCTGAGCAAGCCCGGGAGTTGGGAAAGTTGTGGTTGGCAGGAGAGGGAATGACAGAAGCGTGCGGAAGGTGTCATGACTCACTGTTTCATGACACATACTGAATGGGACACATCAAACTCCACGGTCGCAGAGCAAGGGTAACCTTTAAATTAACAAGAGAGAAAAGAGGGAGTGAAGACACATTTGGCCAATCTGGCACAATTCTAGAAGGAGGTATGGGAGAAAGCGATGATTATACATATGGAAGCATTACTGATTGTAAAAGAAGACAGAAGGAGCACAGAGTTCTGTGCTTTAGACTCAATAAGGAAGGATTCCTGACTTGGTTATTGCAATCAGGAAGTGTGACTTGAAAGGTAAAGCAGAGAAGCGTGTGCCCTACAGAAAATACAGTATTTACAGAAAATATGCATATGTACATCCACAAGGAACGCTTAATAAATTCTTGAAATTAGATGTTATAGGCTATCTTTGAGCAGAACTCACTAAGAGTAGGAATCAAAGTATTAGACACAAGTACCTGGCTTGGCAGAGCCCAGTGTCGGTGAGAAGCACCCAGAGCCTGCTGTCTGGGCAGGAGAAGCGGTTCCCGGCAGGAATGCGGGCAGAGGCGGGAGTCACGTTTGCAGAGCTCGGAACAGGTTAGAGACGGATGTTCTGTGGTGCCAGGGAGAGGGGTGGCCAGAAGGACGCGGGCTGTTAGGTGCCGAGTGGAAACACTCACCCCTGCTGTGCCGTGATCGGTGTCCCCCCGCCTCTGCAGGCCTGGCACAGGAGGTCAGGCTATGAATGGATCTCGGGCCCAGAGCAGGAGTGTCCCCAGGACAGCATGAATTGAGAAAGTGCTAATGCAGAGAATGCACTAGAGCAGATCTAGGAAAGGCCGGCCTATTTTGATAAATGAAGCTATACTGGAACATGAGCCTGGTCGTTCTTTCTGTGTCATCGTGGCCTCAGACAGCCATAGAGCAGGGTGGCTGCCCTTGGCTGAGGCAGCTTGCCAACCTGGACGAGCGGGCAGGGTGCGGTCAGCACTGCTACAGGCAGACACCCAGACCTCTCCGGGTTCGTGTGGGCAGTCGTGTGGGATGGTGAGGTGGTCCTGGAGGGTGTGGAACAGGGAGTGGGTGCCTCCTGGAGGATATTTGTTCCCACGGGATCACTTGGATCACCTCTGGGGGATGCACAAGGTGGCGGTGTGTGAGTGCAAGTGGCAAGGCCCACGAGGAGTCTCGGAAGCCTGTGCAAGAGGCTAAGGGGAGGCCGGCACGTGGGGGACTTGCGAGCCGGGACATGCCATCCTTGGTAGTCACAGGTGGACCGTGGCATTGAGTTCCTGGCCCTGGTCGATGGGAGTGGGTTCTGTTTCGGATGTGCGGCATTTGAGCCTGTGGCCGTTGCAAGTGAGGGTGCCTGGTTGAGGCGGGCTCCACAGCTCTTGGGCTCAGGGACGCTGTTAGTCGAAGGCCTGCTGATCTGTAGGCCTCAGTGGAAAGTATCCGGGGAGTGTTGGGAAGCGTCCTGAGGTCAGGAGCAGAGAGTCTCATTTACTGTGGTGTTGGCCGCCAGAGAGGGTTGAGGGCAGACCAGGTTCACAGACTTTGTTTTATTCTGGGTATTGCATCCATCTGTGTACCTCACCTTTTGAGCATTGATCAAAGGACTTTGTACTGGGCCCTGAATTGTTAAAGATGCAGTTTACTGAGCGGTAGTTATGCCCCAGCTCACTTGTCAGCTCCGTCTGGGCCTGGGCACCTGTTAAGTGGGGTGCTGGGCTGGCCTCAAGCTCTGGCTTCAAGTGAGGGTAAGTGTTAACATGCCAATTATTTCTCAGTTATAAAAACAATGTCTTTCTATGGTCTTTTGTTTTTGAGCGTTTTTTGTTCTGCTAAATACCTATTTTTATCTTAAAGCAACTTTATGAGACAAACATAAATAAATATTCTTCCTCTGCACCTCTCACAGGGCTATGACACACCATTGCATTTTGCTTGTAAGTTTGGGAATGCAGACGTGGTCAATGTGCTTTCTTCACACCCTTTGATTGTAAAAAACCCAAGGAATAAATATGATAAAACTCCTGAAGATGTAAGTATTTATTTTTGGTTTTAAGTTTATTTATTTACGTTTTTGAGAGAGCATCTGCATGTGTGTGCACATGCACATGAGTGGGGGAGGGTCAGAGAGTGAGGGAATCCCAAGCAGGTTCCTCACTGTCTGCCCAGAGCCCGATGTGGGGTTCCATCTCACAAACTGTGAGATCATGATCTGAGCCGAAACCAAGAGTTGGACACTTAACCAACTGAACCATCCAGATGCGTCTGTAAGTATCTACTAAATTGCTGTTACTATATAGTACTAGATATGAAAATACACAAAGTTAGAGTCACTGTGAAGTCACAGTAACTGTTTGAACATGTTTGCGTCACAGGCACATCTTAGGACCATGATTACTGAGTAACAGGCATAGCTCCTGGCTTTCATCAAGTTTCCTCTGTGCGTACCTCAGTTGACCAGGGAACTAGAGAACAGAGGAGGTGATGGTGTTGGTCGTTTGGGTGATGATGATGTTGCTGATGGTAATGAGAAGGTGGTGAGGATGACAGTGGAGAGGTGGTGATAACGAGGGAAATGGTGGTGATGGTGGGGATGATGGTGATGTTGGTGCTGGTGGTGGTGGTGATAATGGAGATGGGGATGACGGCGATGATGATGATGGTGGTGATGGCGGTGATGATGATAAGGCTGGGGATGATGGTGCTAGTGGTGCTGGTAATGGTGATGACAGTGATGATGGTGGTGAGGTTGGTGATGGCAGAGATGAGGATGATGGTACTGAAAGCTGACGTGTTTAGCTCATGATGTACCAGCCGCCGTCCTAAGCCCCTCCCAGATATTCTCACCTGACCTATACAAGCCTTGTTAGGATTGATATTGGCCGTTGAGCAAAATGTGCCTTAGAGAGGGCAGAAGTGAGGTGGGGAGGGAGGTGGACCTGACGGAAACTGAAAGAAGCGTGATTTGTACTGTGCATCGGAGCTGTTGGCAAGCTGACCTGGGTCAGCCAGCCCTTGAGATGGAATCTGTAAGGATCTTAATCTGGTAGCAGATGCCACCTGTGTAGTTGCTATGGTTACGAAGATGGTGCCCATTTTCTATAGAAACTAGAATACATGTAAACAAAAAATTTTTCATTCTATAACTCAGAAAATGACTATTATTTTTCACATGTATGTCTGACTCAACTGTTTGTGTGCATAGGTATGTATATTTATTCAATATAAGATGGTCTTTGGTAACTGCTATTCTTTTTAAATTAAAAAAAAAAATTTTAATCCTTGTTTATTTTTGAGAAAGAGAGAGACAGAGACAGAACATGAGTGTGGGAGGGGCAGAGAGAGAGGGAGACACAGAATATCAAGCAGGCTCCAAGCTCTGAGCTGTCAACACAGAGCCCGACACGGGACTTGAACCCACGAACCGTGAGATTGTGACCTGACCCGAAGTTGGACACTTCATGGACTGAGCCACTCAGGCGCCCCAGTAACTGGTATTCTTTAAAGCATTTGCCTTTCGGGGCACCTGGGTGGCTCAGTTGGTTGAGCATCCGACCTCGGCTCAGGTACATGATCTCACAGTTCGTGGGTTCGAGTCCCGCGTCGGGCTCTGTGCTGACAGCTCGGAGCCTGGACCCTGCTTTGGATTCTGTGTCTCCCTCTCTCTCTGCCCCTCCCCTGTTCATGCTCTGTCTCAAGAATAAAAAATAAACAGTAAAAAAAAAAAAAAAAAAAAAAAAAAAGCATTTGCCTTTCCTCACAATCAGTTACACATTTTAAAAAATAGTTGCACTACTTACAGAGTAGAGTTTAGTTTGTTTTTTTCACAGGCTGGCAGGAGATGTTAATTTTGTAGTTCCTTCCTTATTTTAAGGTTATTGTGGTTTTTTATTATTTCTAGTAAAAATGTTCTTGGAACATCCTGCAATTCTTTAAGGAAGAAAGTTGATTCCTAGAATAGCAAGAATAAAACACCGTATTCTCGTTAAATAGGAACTGTTTTAACCCATCCAAACAAGAGCAACAAACAGGCCCCCAGGCATTGGAGCTCATAGAACTAAAAATTACAAGTGTCTCTGCCTGTGTTTGCCTAACTGAACATGCCTTTCCTTGAGGAAAACTAGAAAGTGTAGGGTAACACGAAGAAAGAAAATCAGTTCACTCCCAGGGTTTGTTTTTCTTGTCCTGACCCCTTTAGCTTTTATAGAACGTTTTGGGAGAAAATTGTACTGTTCAACATGGGTTTTTTGGTTGTGAGTTTGATGAAATATTTACCATTAGGACACTATCCTTTTTTTGTTAACCTTAAAACTTGCTTTTATAAAATTATTTTAATGATAAAATGTGACAAATTAAGATTTAAAGTGTTCACATACTGTGTCTTTTTAAAATAGGTCATTTGTGAAAGAAGCAAAAATAAGTCTGTGGAGCTGAAGGAGCGGATCAGAGAGTACTTAAAGGGTAAGGGGGACCCTGGCCGGCGTCGTGGGGAGTGGATCCTCTCTCAGGGTGACAGCCTGAGGGTCGTCTTCTGCTTCCTGAACCCCCAGCTCAATGCCATCTTGTTGTCCTGTCATCCCTCCTTTGAAGCCTGAGCTTTTCCGAGAGACGCGGGTTGTCTGTCCTTTGACTATTACTCGTGGCTTCACCCCGTCATCCCTGCCCGTGTCTCGTGCAGCAGGACCCTCTCTGGTCCCTGCTACCTGGGCACGGCCTGCAAGTTGGCAGAGCAGAGAGTGGGAGGGGCCCTTCCTGGAGGACTTGGGTCTGGGGTGTCAGTGGCTCCCCATCAGCCCTTTCCTGTGCCGCCTGCTGCACCCGGCCCTGCCGCTCCTGTAGCTACAGCTAGGACTGTCCTCACCTGGCTCCCAGAGGCAGCCCTGCTCCCGCCCTGGCCCAGCCCTCGGCGTTCTAGGCTGATGCTTGAATTTGCGTGAGCCACGGGGGCAGCCCTTCCTGATCAGGGCTGTGGGGGCCCTTCCCCGCCTTCTGGGCCTGCCTTTTATGGTGAAGAGCTTTAGAAGCGTGAAGATGGCCGGTTTCAGAAAGGGGTTGTTGCCGGTGGCTTCCTCTGGGCTGTTTCCAGTGTGTTCTGAAGGTGGAGGCACAGGTGCCTTTCCTTTCGTTTTCAGCTGGAAGTCTGGTGGCCCCATTTCCCGTCTTTCCTTCTCTCTTAGTTTGTTAGATCCGTTTAAAGCAAAGGTCAGCAGATGCCTGCCTGGCCTGCCACCTCCTTTGCAGATAAAGCTTTATTGGCACACCACAGCCACAGCTATCCTTCTGTATGTGGCGTCTGGACCCCTTCCTGCTACACCGTCCCAGGTGACATCATCACAGTCCACCATCGTTCTTTCCGCATTTCACGAGAGTGTCGCATGATGCCGGGTCTGTTCGGAGTTGTGTGTTCGATGATAGAAGATTGTATCGTAGGGGCGCCTGGGTGGCTAGTCAGTTGAGTGTTCAACTTCAGCTCAGGTCATGATCTTGTGGTTCGTGGGTTCGAGCCCCGCACCGGACTCTGTGCTGACAGCTCAGAGCCTGGAGCCTGCTTCGGATTCTGTGTTTTCCTCTCTCTCTCTCTGCCCTTCCCCCACTTGCATGTTTCTCTCTCAAAAATAAATAAACTTAAAAAAAATTTATTAAAAAAGAGAGTTAAAATCGAACTTTCTCTTTTTAACAATTCTCAGACTCCCATTATGCTAATGTTGTTCACACAGGCCCAGTCCTTTTAGTACCTGGGGGTGAGGAAGTCTGCTGCTGCCCTTCCTTCCTTCCCCTTATTTTCCTGGCAGAGGAACAATATGTGGCTGAGTGAGTCTGGCAAAAACTGGCCGCTTCCCCAGGTCTTTTGGCTCCAGAGCTTTTGCACCTTTTAGAGCTTTTGCAGCCTTTTTATCACTGAACAGCTTGCAAAACCCTGGTGTTTCTCAGACTGCCTGACACGGCATTGAGGTGAGGACCTGCCCAAGCAGATGCCTTTAGCCGGTGTCTCCTCCTCCCAGGCCACTACTACGTGCCACTCCTGAGAGCTGAGGACACGTCGTCTCCGGTGATCGGGGAGTTGTGGTCTTCAGACCAGATGACCGAGACCTCTCACGTCAGCCATGGTGGAGGCGGCCCCAGAGACCCTGTTCTGACCCTGCGAGCCTTTGCAGGGCCCCTCAGCCCATCCAAGGTGAGCTGCTGTGGAAGCTTCTGGAACCAGCTCCTGGCCATCCCCACCAGAAGTGCCGGGTGTTCCAGCTCTTGCTTTGTGTTTGGTGTTGAGACCAGGACTTATGGAATGGTAGTCAGTTGGTGACAAGGCTTGAGAACATCTGCTGGAGAAACCAGAACGTGTCTTAACCCTGTTCCTCACTCGCTAGCCAGAGCGGATGCGGTGGTGAGCCCATACGTGAGAGAAGTGAAGTTTACTTGGGCTGACCCTCCATGCTGTCATCACCTGGTGCTCCGGTCCTTGTCAGTGGCCCTTCTCACAGTACATGCTGGTCTAGCCCGGCTGTCTATTCCCATATTCCTGGATTTGTATTGTCACTAGGAAACTTGCATTTGCAAACTGTGCAGTTCACCTTCTGGGCCAAGGTATTTCATACACTGTGTGTCATTTTCCTCTCGTTAAAAATAATTTTAAAGGGGCGCCTGGCTGGCTTGGTCGGTTAAACGTCCACCTCTTCTTGATCTCAGCTTAGGTCTTGATCTCAGGGTTGTGAATTCAAGCCCCACATTGGGCTCCTTGCCGACAGTGCAGAGCCTGCTTGGGATTCTGTCTCTCTTCCTCTCTCTCTGTTCCTCCCTTGCTTGTTCTCTCTCAAAATAAATAAATAAACTTAATTTTTTTTTTTTTTTTTTTTTTTTTTTTTTAATAAAGGGGCACCTGGCTGGCTTGATGGGTGGAGCGTGAGACTCTTGATCTCAGGGTTATGAGTTCAAGCCCAACATTGGCAACGTTGAGTGTGGAGATTACTTAAAAATAAAATCTTTTTTTTTTTTTTAATGTTTATTTTTGAGAGAGAGGGAGACACAGAATCCGAAGCAGGCTCCAGACTCTAAGCTATCAATCAGCACAAAGCTCAGTGCAGGGCTTGAACCCATGAAATGCGAGATTGTGACCCAAGCTGAAGTCAGGTTAACAGACTGAACCACCCACATGCCCCTACTTAAAAATCAAATCTGAAAAAAAAACAAAAATCGCTTGACATGAAACCTACCATCTTAACGAAATGTAAAGATAAATCATTTCATTTATTTTTTAAAGTCTATTTCTTTTGAGGGAGAAAGTGCACGTGAGCAGGGGAGGAATAGAGAGAGAGGGAGAGACAATCCCAAGCAGGCTCCACACTGTCAGTGCAGAGCCCGACATGGGGCTCAAACCCAGGAGCCATGAGATCATGAGCTGAGCCAAAACCAAGAGTTGGATGCTTAACTGAGAGCCACCCAGGCGCTCCAAAAATAATAATAATTTTAAATAGTTATGTGCAGTTACAGAAGTGTCTCCAAAAACAGGTGTTATTAGTTAAGATTAGATTCATTTGTGTAAAAGAAGACTCTAGTTAAGAGTGACCTGAAAACATAAACATGCATTTACTCTTATGTGATGGGAAAGTGGTTTGAGGGTGGCAGCTCTCCAGTGTTGGCCTCGGGGTCCCCGCGGGAAGCTCCGACCCTCCCAGCCCAGCCTGGGCCCCTGGAAAGGAGCACGACCACGCCCCCTCGGAGACTTGCCTCTGTGTGAGCGCCGGCGTCAGGCTGCCAGACCAGAGGGGGAGGGAGGAGGGGCGCTGGGAGGTGCTCGCTGGTTCTGTTCGTTCACCTGTGACTTGGGTGAGCACCGCGCCATCCGGTTTCTCCTCAGGCAGAAGACTTCCGCAGGCTCTGGAAGACCCCACCTCGAGAGAAAGCGGGCTTCTTTCACAGTGTCAGGAAGACGGATCCAGAAAGAGGCGTAGAGAGAGTGGGAAGGTACTTGCCAGTGCAGTATGAAGCGACACGGAGCTGAGTAGCAGTGTCCTTTCATCCGCTGCGTGTGTCTGTGTTGAAACCAGTTAACAGCCTGCAAAATGTCATTCCTGGGAAGCGTTCACTGGGGGGACATAAAGCCTCTTTACTGAGGTGTGATCCCGCCGTGGCAGCCACTCTCCCGGCAAGATTGATGGGTAGCGTGCCTGGGTTCATGGTGTTTTGTGTGACGTGTCATACAGAGGGTGCCCTCTTGGCAGTAAAGGAGGAAATAAAACACAAGAAGAAGGTGTGGCTTGAAACTACTAGTAAAAAGTCCCAGAAAAGCATTTTTCCCACCATCAAGATGCTGAATACAGCGTCATCAAATAAGGCTACACTGAGTTGTTTCAAAGCCTTTTCTCAAAATATGTGCCCCCCCCCGCCTCCCTATGTATATGTATGTATATGTGTGTGTGTGTGTGTCTGTGTGTGTCTGTACACACACATATATAACGTGCCTAGTTTCAGGTTGACAACTTGAACCTCAAAAGAACTTCCAAACGTTTATTTATGTGCTCAGCCAAAACCAGGGTCGTTTGTGGTGCGAGTGGGGTGGTCAAGGCCTCCTTGCCGTGACTTTAATACATTCAGTGTAACAGTTCATGAGTGAAACCGCTCTCAGTCCTGGCCTGCTTTAGAAAATAAAAACTGCTATCTTAGCCCCAAATTTAGGATAAAAGTAAAAATCATAACCAGAAGTACAGGCATTACTTGGGCACTTTAGCACAAAGTGGCTCTTTTCTGTATAGTTGGTTCTGTGAGCGTTTTTTCCGACTGGTTTTCTAACTGATGGATGGTATCTCTTCCTGCAGGGAGCTGGCTCATGAGCTGGGGTATCCCTGGGTCGAGTACTGGGACTTTCTGGGCTGCTTTGTTGACTTGTCTTCCCAGGAGGGTCTGCAAAAACTAGAAGAATATCTCGCTCCCCAGGAAGTGCGCAACGATGCCCAAGAGTCGGGAGAAAACGAAGCCAGCCATCAGGATGCCTCTGTCTCTGGTAAGGACGCGCAGGCACATGTAGGTTCTCAGGACGTGGACGTGTCCAGTGGCTGCGGACCAGGAAGCATGTCCATGTGAACGAGCAGATGCCTGCTGCTCCGCCTGCCCCTTATGTCCTGGCGAGTCATGGGAGGTGCCAGCCACCGTCATGACCGCATGTGCCTGCCCTTGACTTCCTTCTCCTTTTCCTGCTTTTGGGGGCAGGGTGCTGGGCCTGGAGGCTGTGCTTTCTGTTTGGCTTTTCCCAGGCAGCTCACATCTGTCAGGGGCTGAGGAGGCGGCCTCGGCAAGAGGCTGATTTCTGGCTGGTCCCGGGGATTTGCAGCCGTGCTGCCTGACGTGTCGCAGACTGCGTCGCCCGCGCCTCTGCACAACTGCTCCTCTCCCTTGCAGGCCGTCGGAACTGCGGCAATTCCATCTCCGTGAGGGCTTTTCTGGATGAAGATGACGAATTGAGCTTGGAGGAGATTAAAAATCGGCAGAACACAGCTCGGAACAACACCCGGCCCACACTTGGCACTTTTGGGGACTTGGAGTGTGACATCCTTCCCTTGGAGCAGGAGACCGAACTCATAGAAGCCTCCACCCTGACCAGTGCCCACAGCAGCAAGAATGGATTTTGTAGCCCCCTAAGCGGAGGCCAGACTCTGGGGAGGAGGCGGCCAGAAGCCCCGCGTGGGGAGGAAGCCCTTCTCTCACCGGTACCGGGCCTGACTGTTGAGTTTGATAAACTAAATTTGCAAGATCTAGGAAGTAACTTTTCTAAGACCCCAAATAAAAATATGAAAACTGCAGACAGACGGAGCCCGACATCAAGAACGGATGCGGTGGAGGGGGACTTGTTAGAGCCGTCTGCTGCTGATGCTCTTACAAATGAGCAAATGAGGACAGAAAATGAAATGTCAGCCAGAATTGCTAAGATACGCCTGGGTCTTGACGCTCCTGGGCACGAGGCACAGCAGAGCTACAGTTCCCCATCCCCAGAGCCCTCAGGGGTCCCAGCTAGGAAGGAACCCATCCAGAGGCTCTTCCTTTTTGGGTATGAGTGGGTTGTGGGCGTGTGGGAGGCTGTGGGAGTAGACATGGGAACGGAACATGGCAGGAGGCCATGGGGGTAGACGTGGGAGCACTTGAGGTCATGGGGGTGGGGGTGGATGTGGGAACATGGCGGGAGGCGGTGAGGGTAGACGTGGGAGCATGTGGGAGGCTGCGGGGGTGGACATGGGAGCACATGGGGGTAGGGGTGGACCTGGGAGCATGTGGGAAGTCATGGGTGTGGGGGTGGACAGGGGAGGCTGTGGGAGTAGACATGGGAACATGGCAGGAGGCCGTGGGGGTAGACGTGGGAGTTCATGGGGATGGGGGTGGACGTGGGAGGCTGTGGGGTGGATGTGGGAACATGGTGGGAGGCCGTGGGGATAGACGTGGGAGCACGTGGGAGGCTGCGAGGGTGGACGTTGGAGCACATGGGGGGTCATGGGGGTGGCGTGGACGTCGGAGGCCATGGGATGGATGTGGGAACATGGTGGGAGGCCATGACGGTAGACGTGGGAGCACGTGGGAAGCTGCAGGGGTGGACGTGGGAGCACGTGGGAGGTCATGGGGGTGGGGGTGGATGTGGGAACATGGTGGGAGGCCGTGGGAAGCTGGGGGGTGGACCTGGAAGCATGTGGGAGGTCATGGGGGTGGGGGTGGATGTGGGAGACCATGGGGTGGACGTGGGAACATGGTGGGAGGCCATGAGGGTAGACGTGGGAGCACGTGGGAGGCTGCGGGGGTGGACGTGGGAGCACGTGGGAGCACATGGGGGTAGGGGTGAGGGTGGACGTGGGAGGCTGTGGGGTGGATGTGGGAGCACATGGCGCCATCCTAATTCTCCTGAAGCTTTTTTCTGCCCGCAACCTGGTTGGACGTGCACTCCTGGCTCCTATGTCTTTGATGAGTTTGTAGCTCTTGGTGCTTTTTGTGACCCTCCAAGTTGGCGGGAGACGCGTTTTCCTTTCCAGCTCAGCCTCCCGTCTTGCTGTACTTCTAGGGAAGCTGCGCTGAGAGCTTGGTGCGTTTTAGGAAGAGCATCCCGGGGAGTCTCAGCCTTCTGGTTGGTGACCTTCGGAGGTGGCAATGCTCAGAATTGCATTTTCAGTGGGATGGTGTGTCCTCTCTGCCACTGTGGCTTTTGTCCTCCACAGCCGAGCCCTGCAGTGGCAGCAACGGACCAGCTGCCCGTGCTTCCGTCCTGCTGCTCTGTTCCTGTGCCCAGCCCTCGAGTTCAGAACATCATGGTGTTGGAAGTCTGTGTTTCTAACTATGAGTATTTTTGTTTTTTCTTTCCTTTTTTTCTGCCTGGCAGAGAGGAGCCGTCCAAACTGGATCGGGACGTGTTGGCCGCTCTGGAGGGTACGGATGTGGACCCACAGCGGTACCCGGCTGTCCACAGGTGGAAGAGCGCTGTCCTATGCTTCTCCCCCTCAGACAGACAGAGGTCAGTGGGCCTGCAGGGTCACTGGTCTCTTATATGGGGGCTGTCGGTGGCCGCCTTCCAGAACGGTCTGGTTTTGAGTCAGTGTGTGTGCACGCAGTGGCTTATCTGGGACACTGGCAGATGGGTCGGCCACGCTGACATGTGGCTGCCTGCACAGACAGGGGGTCTGCAGTTGGGGAGAAAGGGACTGGGTGCTGCCAACAAGGTTGGGGCAGAGGATGGAAGCAGCCGGGGGTCTTGTTCAGGGCCACATGGGACTCGTGTGGAAGAGCTTGTGTGCTGTGAATCCACAGGCCTCGCAGGGC
The DNA here is from genome assembly GCF_022837055.1 of Prionailurus viverrinus. Classification (NCBI taxonomy): domain Eukaryota; kingdom Metazoa; phylum Chordata; class Mammalia; order Carnivora; family Felidae; genus Prionailurus; species Prionailurus viverrinus. The sequence goes on from NC_062572.1 coordinate 750,270, forward strand.
TGGGGCACGGGGCCCACGTCACCATCCATGCTGACAGACCTTTCTTGGTTTCCTCAGTTGGCCGAGCCCCGCGCTGAAAGGGAGGCTGGAGTGTTGGCAGCCGGATCTTGGTGGCCCCCACAGCTGCAGCCCAGGGAGAAGCCCCGGGAAGCCCGGCCCCACACCCCACTCCCCAGGCCTGGGCAGCCCTGGGCGCTATAGCCCCGCAGGCGGGGGCCGCCTCCGCAGGATGGCGCGCCTGGCCCAGCTCACGGCCTTGTAGGGCTGGTGCCAGCTGCTGGGCGTCTTTTATTCTGTGTTTGTAAAGAAAGAAGGGTAACGTGTTTATTGCTAAAATTCTACCAAAAAGAATATATTCTGATTAATTTATTCTCATTTTGAGAGTTAAAAGAATTTTAGAAAATGCACATTTTTTTTTGTATAAAATTTCGTTCTCTGGTGTTTTGGGAGAACTTGATGAAAGCAAACTCGGATACAGATTTTCTGAGAATTGTCACTTGTACCGACGCAGACTCGAGCTCACCGTCCCAGGCGGATGGCAGGTTGTGGGTGCCAGAGTTGGGGCGGCCAGATCGGCGGTGGCGCCCCTCGAATAGCTTCATTCACTTCAGTTCCGTTCTTAGAACAGATGAATTTTGTGTCGTCTTCCTTTTCTGGGAAGGAGTCTTGGACTTTCTAGTTCATGATAGAAAAATCTTTGTTTTGCCAGTGGATCCCAGTGGATTAGGCCAGTTGATAAAGGTGGCTGTCCGGCAGTAAACGAACCTTAAATAAGTCTTAGACTTGCAGCAATGTTTCTAATTTGGGTCATTACAAACATTGAACTAGGTTTTCTCTGGGAATAAATCCTCTAGTCTGTAGGAGTCCTAGGAACCGTCCGTAGCACTGGACAGGCCAGCAGCAGACCTAAGAAACCTGCACTTGCAGTTACTTTGTTTAGTTGCCAGAGTGATACCAATAAAATGATCTTTAAGTTGTTCTCTGGTTTTCAAACGTATTCCATATTTTCGAATTCATTTCCTTCTGATTTCCTGTGTAAAAGTGTCGTGTTTTAGTACAGAAACTAGAGGTTTATCTCTGAGTCCTGGTCAGTTACCGTAGTGCATTTATTTCAGCTTCCCCTTGGCCGTGACCTCTTGGGGGGTCTGCCTGGAGCGTGGGGGCCACCTTAGAACCACTGCCATGATTGACACCCAACCCACGGCCCCACGTTGAGGGCCGACCTTTCTCGGGTGTACGTGACCGCTCACACGCTGCTGGTGCTCTGTGAGCATGTCCAGTGTTATCCAAAATGCAAAGCTCTACCAATTTTTGCTAAATTCAGTGCCTTTTGTAAATTATTTTTTATTTTCCTGAAACTTGCTTTTTTGAGAATATACAGAGATACTAAGTAGGCATGAGGTTTTTTTTTGTTTTTTTTTTTTCTATGAAAACTGATTGGGAACTTGTGTTTAAAAAAAGTTTATTTCTTTCATGTGTTAATAAGAGACAGGTCAGGAATATTGGAATCTAGATTTAGATTTAAAAATTTTAAAGGTTGTTACATAGAGTGTGTAACACTGATGTGACAATCTAGATAAAACACAGAAAAATACATTCTATTCTAAAAGCCAATGGCGTTTATAAAAGGCATCTTTGTTCTCAAAAGAAATTAGAATACAGATAGCATATTCACAGTGGCAGTTTGTTTTCTATAAAACCTTACCGTACTGTCCTGTATGTTGTTGTAAATATCCAGATGGAAATTAAAAGTGTTTCTGTCCTAATTTTGCAGACTGTGGTTCTTGTTTTCTGAGGTTTTAGGTCGTCTATTTCCTCATTTGTTTATAGAAGGTGGCCCTGGCCTCAATGAATGCATTATCGTGTGTCTTAAGGTGATTTTGCATTGTTTTTTAAGCTACTTAATGAAATTATTATTAAAACCATGTGGTAATAATTCTAAGCTTTCAGAAAGACTGCTCTCACTGGTGTCTGGGCAAGTACCGTTTTTAGTAAAATCTTAAGCAGTGTTGTGATGAAACAGTACATTAATCTGATGGTGGTGAATTTGCTGTTTTTTGGCCCTTTTTGTTCCTAACATGGTTGTGAAAAACGTTGAGTTAAGCTAGCATAGATTTCATAATCGCCCTTGGAAATGAAACCGGTCTCATGATGTTAACAAATGGAGTGTAAGTTTTTCAGAAGAGGTGTTGGGGACCACTCAGTGGTGCTATGGCACCGGCTGACACACGAGGGACACAGGAAAGCCCCCGCCATCGTCGCCTGGGGGAAAACCAGAGCCAGGCTGTTCTAGAATGAGTGCCCACCACACGTGGCAGGTGTTAGTTTGCAACCCTCTTGGTAGTTTCCGGGAGAAATGTGTAACTGGCCCCCGTACGGGGGGCAGAGAGAAACTAAGAAAGAGGCCGGCCACTCCAGGTGTAACAAGCCAAAGAACTTCTGTAGGAGGCCTGTCTCGGGTGGGAGGATGAAACGGATCCCTGCACCCACCCTCCAGAAGTTTCTGTGGAAGCCTCAGCGGTTCACTCATGCATGCTGTACACACGTTTTCGGTCCCACGTCACCATCTCAAGGCTCTGTGGGCAGGAAAGGTGAGCGGAGTCCATATCCAAGGAGGGAAGAGGGTGAGGAGCCTCCGGGTGTGTGGGGCCAGCTCACAGGTCGACTGGCAGTCACGTCTTTTTGAAGACCTTCCCCAACAAGGACCACAGACGGATCCTCGTGAATAATTGGAGATACTCCCAGAAACATTCACAGCTTCGAGAGGAAATGGTGGGTTGTGGGATTACTGCTGTGACGGGGTGTGGCTTCGGAGGCCATCGCTCACTCACTGCCCTCTCGTCCTCAGCTGGGTGTGCTCCCCGGGCCTGCACTTTGTCTTACACCCGCATGTTGCGGCTGCGCACAAAACCCGCCAGTACCGTTTTTGCTTACAGATGCACTCCATTCCTTTCTGATGGTCTCAGAAGACAGTATTTTGGAATAAGCAGCAGGCCACCATAGGAACCAAGTGCTGTTTGTTCCCAGATGTGGGTTCCTGATACAGCTCTCATTTGGGCCGAACTTGGGACAGTGCTGCTGACATCCCAGAAGTCTGGAGTCCCTGTCCCCTCAGACATCAGTGAGCCCCAACCCCATGTTACCACCGACCTGCTCCTCACCTGCCTCCCCGCGATGTGGGCTTGTTTTTGGTTTCCAAAATGCTGCCCTGCATCTCAAAGGTCAAGTGAAATGCTGCCGGAAAGGCAGGTCTGAAGATGAGAGAGGCGGCAGCACCAACTTCCCTGAGGAAGGAGGGGAAGGGCCTGCTACCTCCACCTCAGGTGCTGGCTGGTCTGAGGGTCCAAGGCTCAGACTCGGGTTCCCATGTGTCATGCACACCGGAGGTCAGATGTATTGCCTGTCACTTGTATCCTCTGAGAAGCCGGCACAGCCCCTGGCATGTCGCAACTTTCTAGAAAGTGCCGTGGGGCTGGTGCATCTTGGGTCTGGGCCTTGGCCCCTGGTGGGTACACGCCCAGCAAGGCCGTCAACCCAGGAAACACATCACTGTGGAAAACACTTGCCACCGCTGCTGCAGCATTCTGGCAAGTCTGGGCTCCTGTTTTCTTTAAAACATTCACAATAGCACCTTGAAAAACCAGTAAAATAAAATTTTATTTTGCAGTTATTTCCAAAGTTACAGAGAAATGGATCAGATGTCCCAATTAGTTGCACAGATTGCAGAAAATGTTCATAACCACCTCACAGGAAGTTTCTCCTAAGTTAACAAATACTTGGAATGGACACATCACGTCTAAACAGTTTCATCCGTAAGTGTAAAGGATTAACAGCCAGAGGCAGACTAAAGTGTCTGGTATTTTACTGAAACAGGACCCTGGCTGCACTGTCGCTCTCCGGTCCCCTCCCTCACCCATCATGCTCCTCTGAGGTGCCGGGAAAGGCCTAACAACACAGGGCAGTTCAGACCCAGCGGTGTCACGGGTGCAGGACTCCAGACTGAGTGGTTACCAAAGCAAGAACCCAGATGAATAGAATCTTTAATTGACAAATATTTAAGTAATAGAGTTTTAAGAAATGATTAGAATGTATGACAAGTTCTGAATGGAAGCACTGGTGGCCCCTCCTCCGTGGAGCCCCTCGTGCCTAATGGACTTTGCCGACAGCCTCGAGGGGCTCACGTGGCCAACAGCGGTCACAACCAAAGACACCAGGGCAAACTGGCCATAGTCCCCGCAAGACAGCGTCAGTGAGGCCCTGTCCTGGCAGACAGGGCAGAGAACCCCAAGAGAGAAATCAGGCTGATCTGCTCAGGATGATTCCCTTTTCCATCCTGGGCCGAAGTACAGACCGAAACGCCACATTTTAGATACTAAAGACATTCGTGCTTTTTCACCTTCCTCCCCGAGAAACAGCATCACCGCAGCAAAGCCTGTGGAAGGAAGATGGGGAAGGAGCCGTGTCCGTGGCGGCACCTGTGCGAACCAGGCTGGGGACCTGGAGAGCAGGTCCTCCGGGCAGCCCTCAGGAGCGGGAGATCTTGTCCGGAGGCATGAACCCCGTGTCCCCAAGGGCCCTGAGCGCCACTCGGCCATCAGGCCGAACCACCAGGTGGGTGATGCTGCCATTGTTGAGAGAGAGGCGGAGCCAGCCTTCTGGGGGGAACTGCAGCGCCCTGGAAGAGAAAGAACATGCTGGAACAGGGGGCTCAGTCACCCCTCAGACCTTCCCGGGGCCAGGACGCACAAAGGGAAGGGCTGGGCAGACACCAACCCATCGAGTCAGGGGACCAACCCAGCTCAAGAGGTGCAGGTGAGTCAGAAACACACGGTTTCTACAGGTGAGTGTGGCTGATCTCTTTCCAGTGTAATCAGAAGGGGGCAGGGGGCGCCAGACGGTGCAGAAGACCCACTCCTGACCCGCTCACTGCCGGGAACCGGGTGGTGTAACCCATAATCCTTAGAGCAGTGTCTTCTTGTTCTTAGAAATGCTTTTTAGGCGCGATAGTTGCTGAAAAGCCCAGTGTCGTAATGGCTTCCCTTTGAGTCGTCAGACATCCTTTGAGCCCCGAATGTCCCAGTGGACGAGCGCCATCCCGGCGGCTCACCCTGCGGCCGACAGCCTCGGGGAGAGCTACCTTAGTGCTGCTTTCGAGTCTTCTTCACCTCTCCCCCAGGCTCTGCAGGGCCCTCATGTACCGTGACAGGGATGCTCTGGTTCCTTCTAGCCTTTTGTCACACGGGCCACCTTTACGCCAAACCCACGATTACTTCTGTGTTTTCAGCATTGCGGTCACTTCCTAATGGCTGCCTACGTCAGCCTACCCCAGGCCGTGTTAGAACATGGTGCTCACACACGGCTGATCCACGCATGCCAAGAGCAGCAGACAGGAGGGCACGGAGGAAATGGTGTGTTGTACACAGGAGCTCCCAGACTACGCCTTCTGGGGGCACTTTAGCTGGAGGGTGTGGAGCCCCGTCTCAAGTCGCCCTCCATGTGGCCTGGCGTCCCTGTGCACCCTGCCCCGGATGCTCTGAGCTTCTCACCAGAGGCTGTACGCGCGCCCACCCCCCAGCTCTGGCGACAGGCCCGAGGGTCAAGCAGGGTCAGCAGAGACCCTAGGCGTAGGTTTGGACGGCACCACAGGCCAGCCGGCCGGGCTGTGTCCTGTCCTGCTGCTGCCATACTTGTCATCTCACGAGAAGGGGAAATCCCACAGCTACTCAAATGCCTGACACACATTTTCTGGTGGGTCCGGGGGCTGGCTGGGCTTACGGCTATTTCACGTTCTGCACTAAGTGAGCTTTGGTCAGATACGTAAGCGCCAGCCAGCCTAACCACCTCCAGAGCCCTCTGACACACAGCTGCGCCTCAGGGCAGGCGTCACTCATGGGGGCTCCAGAACCTACTATAGTGCCAGGAAGTGAGGCCCAGCAGCCAATGCTGGGGCAGCCAGAGCAGCGACGTGCTGATGCGTTACGACCCACGGCGCCAACTAAAGATCTGTGAGTCCATAATCCTACAAACAAACCAATGCAGAGTGAGAGTGAGCTCTTACAAAAGAATCTGAATGAAGAAATGCAGAATGAGGGAAACACGAAAGCACCGTCAGGCAAATGCCACCACAGGATCCGCTGTGGCAGGACCCACTGGCGGATACTAGGTACAAACAGTATAAACTGGAAAGAGAATGTTTGCACTGTCTCCCAAGATGGGGGGAAATAGACTGTACGGTGCAAGGAGTCCAGGGCACACAGAGCCCTAAGCAGGTGGCCATGTGGGTTTCACCCAGGAAACACCACTGGCCAGGCGGCCCGCCCTACACTAGGCCAAGCGGCTGCGTCTGTACTGTTTCCTCACCGGCACACGATGTAGCGGATGACATTGGCATGGCAGATGAAGATCTCGTAACTGTCCTCCTGCTGCTTGGCGTCTGCCCGGTGGATGTAGTTCCGGAAGGCGGCCTCGATCCGGGCCCCGTCTTCGTAATACTGCTGGGGGCAGAGTAGAGAATCTTAAGCATAGGGGCAGCACGCAGGCCACGGGTCTAGGGGTGTGGAGAGAGTGAGGGGGTGGAGCAGGGGGTGCTCCCCGGGGGAGTGGGGGTTTTACCACAGCCTCTGGCTTCCAGTGAGACACGGGTGGGTCGGGCTCAATGGGGGCGCCTTCCCTCAGCAGGTCTGTGCTGACTTTGGAGACGCCTACAGGAAAAGCAGGGACTCAGGTTACCCCTTCGGGAGAGGCTGCCCAGAGCCCTCCCATCTCAGTCCTGCCGCCAAGGGGCCTGGGGCGGCAGGGCACTCACCTGGCAGGTGTTTGCTGATGATATCAGTGGTTTCGATGGCACGGGTCATGGACGAATGGACAATTTTATTAAACTTCAAGCCCAAACTTGCAAGTCGGAGCCCCGTCAGTTCAGCCTGTTCACGACCTTGAAGGTGAAACACACCAGAGAATTCCATGTTGCTGCAGCCCCTCTTCTGTTTACAAATACCCCAGTCCTCACCCAAGTACCATGAGGGTTGGGGGACAAGATGGGCAGGCCCTCCTGGGGCCTGGGCCTAACTGGGGGCCAGGCACTCAGCAGGTTAGACCAATGAGATAATCCAGTTACCTTCAGCCCCATCCAGAAGAAATGTTGAAAACAATGACCAAGGTTGAGGCTCGCTGAAGTCTAGGTAGGGTCCTGTTTACTATTTCTGGGTCCCTCATGCCACTTTTATTCAGTTTTGCCCAAAGATGGGAGTCGCAACGTGCCACCGATCCACCAGCTGTGCAATCATCACAGATGTCAACACATAAAGACCCGATGGCCTCAGAGTGACCAGCACAGGAGGCTGGAGAACAGACTGCCAAACCCTCTATGCCATCTGAATTTTTTAATACGCGCACAAATGGGTAAGTGCAGCGCAGACCACTGTGTACTTCTCCTCCTGGAGTTTCTTCTACAGACATGCTTGCATGCAGCACACGGTGGACAGGCATGCCCGGCAGTGCCGCTCACGACGGCCAGAAACTGCAACACGCGGCACTTCTGGCCAGTTAGAGCGACTGTCACCCGGTCTCGTCGGTTTATCACAAAGCCGACTCTAAACAGACCTGCATGTCCAGACACAGGGTCTTCAGCAGCAGGCTGAGTCAAGCACACAGGGTGCACAGTAGGCACCCACAGGGCGTCGGGGGTACAGAACACCTCTGCTATGCCTCAGATCTGATCGCTTGCAAGCCTCACCATCAATTTTTTAAAGCCGAGGGTGTTTTCAACGACTGTCTTGTGTCAGTCGGGCTGACGATCACTGTTAATGACCATGCTTGAATCTTGGCCAGGCCCCTGACACAGGTACAATGGAGCCCGGTGGGACCAGCACGTACCCAGGGGCGTCAGCGTGCGGTCCTTTTCCTGGGAAGCATCCACATGGTACTGGGAGTGCCTAATGAGGAAGATGTGTCGCGTGGCCTTGGCTTTGTAGTGGTCCAGCCTGGAGGCCAGTTCTTCTTCTCCAGATTCCAGGTTCCTCTTCCGCAGGTTCACCAAGGACAGCGGTTCTCGCCTAATGTTGAAACAGGAGAGGGGTGCCTGGGTGGCTCAGTCGGTTGAGCGTCCGACTTCAGCTCAGGTCATGATCTCACTGTCCGTGAGTTCGAGCCCCGCGTCGGGCTCTGTGCTGACGGCTCAGAGCCTGGAGCCTGTTTCAGATTCTGGGTCTCCCTCTCTCTGCCCCTCCCCCACTCGTGCTCTGTCTCTGTCTCTCTCTTTCTGTCAAAAATAAACATAAAAAATTAAAAAAACAAAACAAAAACAGGAGAGGTGTCATCTTTGTGACCCCTGTTCACAACTCAGTCTGGAGATTTCCGGCAAGCCAGTCTTTCTGTCTTAGGAAAGCACAGGGACAAGCCAGTTGTCCTCTGCCTTCTGCCACTGGTCCCCGAGAGTCCCTCCTCCCAGAGCACATCTCATTTACTGCACAGACCCAAGCACCAGGCCTGTTTGGGGTGATCAGCGAATGAAGCAGACAAGCGAAGCCCTCGTGCTACCTACGTTCTAGCGAAGACTGGTAACAGCCAGGTGGTCAGTGACATGGAGAAAATGAAACGAGGTAACAGGAAGGGGCAGCGGAGGGAGGGCTGGGGGAGTGCCCACAAGAAGGCCAGTATGAACTTGCTGACACAGAGGAATGACAGCCCCTGGCCATGTGGCTACTTACAATCAAGATAATGAAAGTTAAAATAAAACTCCCATTTCCCCAGTCACGCTAGGCACACTTGAAATGCTCAGCAGCACATGGGATAGTGGTGATCATGGTGGACAGTGAGGAGGAAGACATTCCCAGCATCATGAAGTCGATTGGGTGGCACTCTTGGAAAGGTGAGGAAGAGCCGATGGGAAAGTGGGAGGACAGCAGCAGGAAAGATGCTGAGAAATGACCAAATGTCATGAAGACAAGCATGTCTGGTGGCTCCCAGAACTGAAACTAGTAAGAGCTAAAGGTCTATGTCATGGGCAGAGCTAGGGAAAGAACATACTCAGCTGAGACAGTGGTGAAAGCGTAAGGTCTGGGGGGAGGGGTGGCGACTCAAGGGTTCTGCAGGGCAAACCTGGGGTGCCCTAATACAGATAGGCTGAGATGCCACATGGGTTAGGGTTAGGGTTAGAACCTAGGGCTGAGCCAGAGAAGACCCCTGGGCATGGCAGGCACAGACACAGAAAGCACAGACTGGATGAGGTTCTTCAGGAAGAGGCTGGAGAATTCATTGGATGAGGTCCTGGAACTCTCCAGCACAGACAGCATCCCCCTTCATAAATCTAGACTTGGTGAACAAATACAGTGTGTCAGCCTCAACCAATAAAGTGAGTCCAGTGCTGCTTCAAACAGAGTCAGAGTCCATCTTGTTTCCTTAAAAAGCCCTAAGAAATTCAGAAGTTGTACTGATGTTTAAAAAAAAAAAAAAAAAAGGATATGACCCTGGTCCAATCATGAGAAAAACAGACAAGTCCCATTTGAGGGGCGTTCTATAAAATTCCCGATAACCATCCTCAAAATGGTCAAAGTCATCAGAACAAGGAAAGTCTGAGAAACTGCCAGTCAAGAGAAGCCTGAGGAGATATGACTAATTGTCATGTGGGATCCTGGAAGAGACAACAATAACTGAAAACTGAAGAAACCGCAAAAAAGTACAATCGCTAAAAGAAAAAAAAAGTTAATAACACACATATATTGGTTCACTTATTATGACACATAAACCATACTAAAGTAAGATGTTAGTAAAAGAGGAAATCAGGTGTGCAGTATACAGGAACGCTTATTATCTTTCCAATTTTCCTGTAAATGTATTCTAAGTCTTTATTTTAATTAAAGGTTCTAAAAGAAAATACCCGTGAAGTTCTTGATACAACTAGGCTGCTAGTCAATACCAGTTCTGTGCACTCATTCAGATAAACGACAGAGGAGGAGCTGGGGTTGCGTAAACCATCCCACAGTGGCCACTCCCAGACTCCAGACCAGTGCTGTCCAATAGAAACAGAACACCAGCAACAAATGTAAGTTTCCAAAAAGCCACCTTTAAAAAGTAGAATGGGACAGGTGAAATTTCAAAAGTTTACTTTATTTAATCCAACGTGTCAGTACCACCACTGCAACACATAACCTATATTAAAAAACCTGCACTGCTTTGATTTTTAAATTTAAATTCACTAACATCAAATAACACTAAAAAATGTTTCCTGATCACAGGTGCCACATCTCAAGCGCTCGATAAGCACGTGTGGCCGATGGCTCACGCGCGTATCCAAGACGCACATCTTCCCCGCACACAGGTCCCTTGAGGGGCCCCTCGTTCCCATTCCGCTCAGCTGGGAGGCAAGGATCCTCCAATCCGCGCGTTCAGAAGTCGAGGGAGGGAAACGAAGACAGGGAGATCTAAGCCCTCCGTCCACCGCCCACCATCGCCTCTCCGGGCTCCCCGGTGCGCAGGCAGCGCACTGCTCTCTCAACACGACCCCCGAGGCAGACTCGGCGGCCCCGGCTCGGCGGCGGGGTCGTGCGGCACAGCCGAGGCTCCGGGGGCCGCGGGCGCCTCCGCCCGCCCCCACAGCCGGCCTCGCGGCCAGATCCGGAACACAAGCCCGCACGCGAGCCGGTCTCGCCCGCGCCTCGGCGGAACCAGCCGTCTCAGACCCAACGGGACGGCAGGCGGCCCGCAGGGTCCCCACCGCCCGACCGTCGACGCGCCCGACGCCACCCGCGGGCCCCGCACCTGTCCCAGTTGGAGTCCCAGACGCCCGGCCCGGGGCGCGCGGACCCCGCCCACGCCGGCGCCTCGACCACGCGCGGCTCCGCGTCCCCGCCCGCGCGGGGCTTTCCCACCGCCACGGCCGAGAAGAGCACGGCGGCCGAGCCTCCGGCCAGGCCGCAGGCCGCCAGCTGCAGCGCCTGTCGGAACGCCATGCCCGCGCCCGTCGCGCGCCGGCTCCGCGCAGGCGCTCGCGGGAGGACGGCGCGCCGCGGGGGACACGATTCCTCCGGCGCCCGCTTCCGGCCGGCTGACAGCGCCGGGACGGAAGTCCCGCCCCGGCCAGGCAAAATCAACTTCCGGAAACAAAGTGGAAGGGGTGTGGTGCGCGACGGTGCTGAGACCTTTTCCCCGGATCCGGTGCGGAAGGCCGGCGTGCTAGTCATTCCTGCCTTCAGACGGCGAGCGTTCACGCGGCGCCTCCCGTTTGCCCTGCGCTGCCCGCGTGGAGCCTCCTTCGGGAGCCCGACGGGAGCGCCAGAGCCAGCGGCGGGGCCGCGGGGGTGTGTGTGTGTGTGAGACAGAAGGGGGGACCGCGGGTGTGTGTGTGAGAGAGGGGGAGGGAGCTGCGGGTCGGGGGGGGGGCGAGGGTGTGTGCAGCGGGGCTGCAGGGTGTTTGTGTGTGTGAGAGAGAGCTACGTGTGTGAGAGGGCGGTGCGTGCCTGTGTGTGTGAGATGGGGCCGCGGATGTGTGTGACAGGGCGGGGGGGGGGGGGGGAGGGGGAAGGGGTGTGGTCACAGGGGTGTGTGACCCCGCAGGGGGCGGGGGGAGGTCTACTCCTTGGGGGCCCCGCCTCTGGGAGTCCCAGCCTTGAGGCCACGAGGAGCTAGGAGAGATGAGGGAGCCTTGCAGAGAGAACCTAGTATAACTAGGAAACCAGCGAGTTTGTTTGGTTTTACTGCGGTAAAATGCATGTAACAAAATTGACTGTTAACCAGTTCGGGGTTTTGTTGAAAGGTGGGTTTTGTTGCTGTTGTTTTTGTAAGTAATCTCTACACGCAACGTGGGCCTTGAACTTACAGCCCTGAGATGAAGAGACCCATGTTCTACTGACTGAGCCAGCCAGGTGCCCCACCATCTTACCCAGGCGTCAGGTACACTCACATTATAGTGCGGCCACTCCACCATCCAAAGTGACACTGTCTGCATTAAACACGGACTCCCTATGCCTCCCCCCAGCCCCCAGGTCCCACCTTTCCCTTTTCTGTCTGGAGGAACTTGACAAGTCTAGGGGCTTCGTGTAAGTAGAGTCACACAGTATTCGTCCTTTTGGAACGGCTTGTTTCACTCAGCATAGTGTTCTCAAGGTTCATCCGTGTTGTAGCGTGTGTCAAAGTTCCTTTTTAAGGCTGAGTAATATTCCACTTTATGCATATATCACGTTTTGTTTATCCATCATGCATCACTGGACACTGGGTTGCTTCCACCTTTTGGCTGCTGTGAATAATGCTATGAACTTAAGTGTGCAAATATCTCTTCAAGTCCCTTTCAGTTTGGGAGGGGGGTATGTACCCAGAAAAGGAATTGCTGGGTCATCTTTGCAGATTTTTAAGTAGGAAATTGACATGATCTGACTTACACTTTTTTAAATGTTTCTTTAAGAGAGAGAGAGTGGGGGCGCCTGGGTGGCGCAGTCAGTTAGGCGTCTGACTTCAGCCAGGTCACGATCTCGCGGTCCGGGAGTTCGAGCCCCGCGTCAGGCTCTGGGCTGATGGCTCAGAGCCTGGAGCCTGTTTCTGATTCTGTGTCTCCCTCTCTCTCTGCCCCTCCCCCGTTCATGCTCTGTCTCTCTCTGTCCCAAAAATAAATAAACGTTGAAAAAAAAAATTTTAAGAGAGAGAGAGTGTGTGTGTGTGTGTGTGTGTGTGTGTGTGTGTGTGTGTGTGTCATGGGGAGGGGCCGAGAGAGAGAGATTGAGAGATTGAATCCCAATGTAGCTTCACACCCAGTGCAGAGCCCAATGCGGGGCTCAATCTCATGACCTCAAGGTCACGACCTGAGCCAAAATCAAGAGTTGGAAAAAATCATTCTGGGTTTTGGAGAATGCGTCTCTTCCACAGAAATACCCAGATCTCTGTTTAAACATGGTGCCTTGGGGGCGCCTGGGTGGCTCAGTCGACTGAGCGTCCAACTTTGGCTCAGGTCATGATCTCACAGCTCATGGGTTCAAGCCCCACATCGGGCTCTGTGCTGACAGCTGGGAGCCTGGAGCCTGCTTCAGATCCTGTCTTCTCTCTCTGTCCGTCCCCCATTCGTGCTCTCTCTCTCTCAAACATTATTTTAAATAAATTAACAAACAAACAAACAAACATGGTGTCTTGAAACCATACATTCATGCCTCTTTCTTCCAGAAGGCTGCTTACTAAAATGATAGTAAAAAGATTTTGAAAGAAAAAAAATTAGTCCACAGGAAGAAACAAAGCAAAAAGATCAGTTGACAAAATTTTGGAGGTTGGGAATCAGATCACCTTTGACCTGAGAAATGGAGCATCAGTTGCCAGTATTGTGGGGAAACCAAGAACAAGCTCAGTTAGTCCAGTGAGTCTGGAAGAATCTGGGAGTTACAAGCCGTAGCCCCACCTCTTAGGAAGGGGATAGGGTTGAACAAAGGAGGACTGATTGAAGAGCCTTTAAGAGACTGTCGTCTGCACACCCTCTGTGACCTGTACCCTCAGGTGAATACCTCACCTCCATCATGGCAGAAGACGTTCATTCCGGAGGATTTAAACCAGAAGGACTGTGGATCTGAGGACACCAGACCACGGAGACGAAGATACAGCAGTACAGCTGAGATTATGGAGTTCACATACTAATAGGACCTCTAACTCTTTTCCTCTAGTTAGCCACAAGAATGTTGGCCACTAGGCTTATGCCATGCTCTGCTACAACCACAACCCTTCTGCTGGGCAAGAAATTAAAGAATTCCTCTCTGGGAAAACTGACCAGTCTAAGAGAAAAGGCCTCAGTTACTGAAAATGAGTCATCTCCAGCCAAATTGGTCAGCCCACACTGAGGGTACCATCTGAGTGGCTCTGACTCTTAAACACTGATGTATGATTAGCAGACTTTGGGGGAAATCCTGATTGGGAGAAAGAGCAAAACAGGAAGGAAAGAAAAAAAAAAGTGAACCCTGGGAAAATAGAAACAGCATATGCAACAGAAGAGAGATTTTTTAATATAAAATTAAGATCCAAGGGTATTGTAGCTATGAAACAACAATGGGATATTGAGAATGAGAAAAGGTGAGAAGGAAGGTTAACGAATGAGTGATAACAGAGCAGAAAATCCACTGAAAGGTGGCATATGGTTCTCGCAGGGCGAAATCCTGCTCTAGAAGGGCCCTTTTCCAACGGCTCCACGGAGGTCAGCAGTTGTAGAACAGATTTAACCACAACTTTTTTTAAAGTAAAAAAAAAAAAAATCAGCCCTCTAGCCACCCATTTCTTCTTCCAAAGTGACAGCAATTATTCTGAGAAATCACGGAAAAGGCTACATTATAGTTTATTGTTGTCCTAACTCAATTCAGGGTGACAAGTGCAATCATTGCTACTGCATTCTACGACTCTGAGGCAGCATCACCTGAAGACAGTTTCTACCTTTTTAAAACACGAGATTCTTACATTAACAGATTGTTTCGCCATCTTGAACCACGTGATCTGGAGTCAGCTACAGTCTTGACCAGGTGGTTTGTGCTCTCTCACCCTAGGCAGGTGTGTCCCTACACAGCTGGGTGTGTTCACTCCAGGCCATCTTCACTTCCCCAGAGAGGCCAGGTAGATGTACCAGAACAGAGACACCAGGTTGGCAACAAGCACCCGGAACTGCCAAAGCGAACACAGGCCACAGTGAGCGAAGTCCTGACTGCGCTTCCCAGGCACCCATCCCCCAGGACTGAGCCCATCCGCCTACTACTGTATTCACCGAGCCTTACTTTGTACTGAGCACCGTGCTGGAGGGGTGAGCGGGACTCTGCCTAACCATGTTACAGGCCAGGAGGGGAAACTGACGAGAACTGTCCCACATCCTCCTTCGCTGAGCACTAGCTCCTGGCTTAGCTTCCCAGCCCAGGACTGGTCAAGTGGTGGCCTCACCCAGCCCACTGGTGGCCGCCAGCCCCCCCACCCCAAGCCATTACCCTGCTTTGATGCTCTCATGGATGTACTCCCACCTGAAATGCCTTTAGTCAGGGAGTCTCCCTGGCATATAAGCTCCATGAAAGTCGCGGTCTGGTCTGTCTTGTTAATCACTGTACCCCTAGAGTTTAGAACAGTGGGGCATACAGTAGGTGCTCAGTATTTGCTTAATAAGCTTCACTGCCCCTGAGGCACTTGCCTGCGACCACCTCAAATGGAAACCGTGACCACAGCCTCCTGGCGCTCTGTCCCCAGGGTCCCCAGAAGGGTTCCATTTTCCAGGCTCTCCTACTCTCCCATCCACAGACCCCTTCACATCCTCAGCCCTTCTGCCTTTCTGTGTCTATTTCCTTTGCTACATACATTAGAATACAAGGCCCAAAGCCCTCATTGCCTTCCCTTCCTGTTCCTTGGTTATACTCCTTGGCAAAGCTCCATTCTCCCTGCTCCCCTGCCACCCTGGGGCCCTAGGTCCACGCACACGAGGGGCTCCAGTCGGCTCCCTCTGCCGTCCTCTACAGGTTTGCCCCTCCTCTCCCCTCGAAGTACCCATCCTACCTCCTTTTGCCTCAGTGTGGCCCCGCCCTGGCCTCTGCCTTCCCCAGGGAAAGAGGTATGGATGGGAGGTCACCAGTGAACAGGCACCACCCTCTTGTCTTAGTAAAGAGCCTCTGTCCAAAGCATCCCTCTGCCTGTGTCCCAACCCCCTGCACCCTCTTTAGGGTAGAATATCGCCTCTCCAAGCTTCAGAGACCCTCTCCTATCACTTCTCCCCACCTCGTCACACACTTCTTGAGAGAACTTCGCAGACTTAACGATTTCTTTTCTACTTCCCCACCCACTGCTCAATTCACAGCAGTCTGGCTTCAGCCCTCACGGAGCCACTGAAATTGCTCCTGGGAAGGTCACTGATGAGGATTGTTGTTAAAGTCAATGAAACTAACTGATTTTCATTTTCCTTTAACTCCCTGCAGTGACTGTGGTTGTGTCACTGCCACCTTCTGGTTTTCTGCTACTCCTTGGTGTGTGTGTGTGTGTGTGTGTGTGTGTGTATGTGTGTGTGTGAGTGACCACCCGGCCTGCACCTCCCTCCCTCTTCCCATCCTTGCAATGGAGCTCTGCTCCAGGGGGTTCTGCCTCAGGTCTGTCTCTCCTTTCTAAAGCAGGGGGAAACCAAGTAGGTTACTTAAATGGTGTGCAAAAAAAGCTTGAGGCTGCTCTCCTTGGAAAGGCCTGTCAGAGTGGCTAGCCCTTGCCTGGGCTCTGGGAACTCAGAGTTCCTGTGGGTTCCTACCTTTCCCCAACGGATAAGAATGGCCTCTGTGCTTAGACTGCTCGCTAAAACAAAGCAGTTCTGCTGAGCACTCACTCTCCTTCTGGGAGTCTGGAATTCTGGTAAGCACCAGGCAGAGGGTGCCTATGTGACTAGCTCTCCCCCAAACCCCAGGCACTGGGTCTTTACAGGGCTTCCCCGGACAGAAACGTGGCCTGAGTGTTGCTGCGTTTTGTTGGTGGGTGAGAGCTTGCCCTGCGTGTCCCTCACGGGAGGGAGGGAGCGAAGGAAGGCTGCAGTGGATTCCTAAGATGCAGTTGCAAATCCTTGCTCTGAGGCTGTAATACACCCACGGCCGTCAGCAGACGCTGTGCCAAGCCCCGCCTCCAGATCTCTAGCCCTGGGCGTGGTCTTGGGGCTGGACACAGGTGGGCTGTCCTTGGTGTGTAAAGACGGCGCAGGACGGCGGGCCCCTCAGCCTTGCCCTGGTGAGCTCTTCCTGCAGCTTAGAGCCCCTCCAGGCTCCCACCGTGCTCAGAGTGGAGGCCCAGTTTCAGCAGCCTGCCTCGGGCCGCGACCCCCGGTGCCCAGAAGGGCTGAACCTGGTGCGCGGCGCCCCGACAGCATCCCTGTCCCCAGGGTCCTGCCTGCCGCTTGCCGCTCAGGGCTCAGGCGCACGCTGATGTCAGGGCAGGTAAGGCCGGACTCGCCTCTGCCCCACACCCTGCTGGGCACGGCCACCGCTCGGCTCCCGCACACAAGCCCAGCTGTGACCCACGGGGCCAGGCACTGGCAACGCTGCACCCCTGGAAAACTCGAGCTGTCCTGGACTGGAGGCTTTTCAGAAATGTTTCTGGGACCAAGGGATGAGGTGTGGGCACACGCTTCGCCCGTCCACATCCAAAGCTGCTAATGATTCTGCGCGGAGAGAAAACCACCAATCGTTCCAAGAAGGAACAAGGCTGGTGGAGGATGAGGCCCCCTCAGGCTCCGCATGGTGCCAGCTGGCCCTCACCTGCAGAGGGACGTAGTTGATGTTGATGAACTGCACTGGGGTCCAGACTCTCCAGTTCATGCGCAGCGCCGGCCAGAAGCTTCTTCTTATCTGGACAGAGAGAGCAGCTGCGTCTCTCCCCTGGAAAGGAGGGGAGTGTGGACAGTAAGTGATCACCACTGCCCTCAGAACTGAAGCGGGGGTGCCACGGTCTGGAGGGCCCCAAACCCTAACACGATGGTTTTGAAAACTGTGCATTTTGTTCCATTTGTATAGAGACAGCACATCTGTGTGTCTCATTAGCACCGCAGGGATCAGGAGCCAGTCACCTGGTCAGAAAGCCGACGGTGAGACTCCCCTTGGCTCATCCTGTGCCCACTGCCCGCACAGACCCTCATGGCTCCTCGCAGAGCTGATTAAGTGGTGTGACCCGTACTGCTGGCAGCGGGCACCAGAGCTGCTATTTATGGCCTGGCTGTTCGTGGCAATGAGATAATTTGCAATTGAAGTGGAAGAAACAAGCCAAGTGTATCTCCCACATATAATTAAAAAAATAAGAATACTGGAGGAAAATATAGAATATTTCTATTATGTTTGCATTTGTCAAAATGCACATAATATCATAAGAGTAAAAGAACAAAGTTTAAGAGAATATTTCCAGTATCTTCCTTTAAAGAAACCCACAAAGAAAAAGAATCACATATTTGAATACATGAATTTTTTAAACTCCTGCATGGAGAAACACACTATAAATGAACTATTTTTGTAACTTCAAATGTTTAACTTTATATGAAGTTAAAAGATAAACACCTAGGAGCACCTGGGTGGCTCAGTCGGTTAAGCGTCTGACTTCAGCTCAGGTCATGATCTCATGGCTCATGAATTCGAGCCCCACGTTGGGCTCTGTGCTGACAGCTCAGAGCCTGGAACCTGCTTCGGATTCAGTGTCTCCCTCTCCCTTTGCTCCTTCCCTGCTCATGCTGTCTGTCTGTCTCTCTCTCAAAAATAAACATTTAAAAAAAAAAAAGACAAACACCTAAAAAATGGGGAAAATATCTGCAATTTGTATCTGGCAAAGGATTGATCTCCTTAATATATACAAACACACAATCAGTGAGAAAAAGCCAACACTGATAGAAAATAAGCAAAGTTCATAGAACATAGGAGGTGTATAAAAAGATATTCAACCTTATAAAGATGTATATGTTGTTTTTACATATCAACCTGCAAACTATTTAAAAGAAAAATATAACCATGATTGTCAAGAATGTGGGGAAACAAACCTCACGTGGAGGAGGAAGAAGCTCTGGGGTCACAAAGCCTGGGTCTGACTCGATTCAAGGGCTCGTAAGTTATGAGAACTTAAGCCATGGGCCTCAGCTTTCTCATCTGTAAAATGGGGTTGCCTTGTGGCTCAAATGACACGAAGGGCTCAACGCAGGGCTTGGAACAAGTGCTCATAGATGTCCGCCGTTTGTATTACTCTGTACCACCGCAGGGAGGACACGTTGAGGACAGCCTTTTTGGATAAGGGACGGACATATGGTGGACTAGCAAACACTGTGTGGTCCAAACATGATGTCTGTGATCAAGAAATGCTAGATGTCGGCACAGTGCAGGGAAGAGAGAAAGCGATATTTTAACAGAGTCGTATGCTGACACTTGCGGTGAGCATGGTGTAATGTATTGAGAAGTTGAGTCACTGTGCTGCACACCTGAAACTAACATAACATTGTGGGTCACCTATATTCAAATTAAAAAAAATTTTTTAATGCAGATGCAGAAGCCTCTATCGTGTGTGTGGTATAACGCGGTCCAACACAAGGCATTTATGTTGGGCGCTTTACACACCTTGGTAACATACGATACGTGGATTTAGGGTTTTTGTCTATTAATGAAAAATATATTCCTTTCGCAGCTAGAAGGAAAAAAAGAGACACTCCTGTACCTTCACTTCTAATGTGGGTATCCTTTGCTTCCTACCTCAGGTTTTCTCACGGCTTCCCGAACACTTCTTCTTACTATCAAGGACTTACTAGCAATCATGGTTGAGGTTATGCATCTTTCCTGCTTCCCACGCAAGGATCACTTTTGGCCACAGGGGCATTCTCCTCAGTAACAAGACCTCAAGATGCTGCTTCAAAATAAAACCTGCAGAAGCATTTGCCTGCTGTGATTGGCTGGAACGATTACTTTCAGGGCAGAATGTGATTGGTTGGAACGATTACTTTCAGGGCAGAACAGGACACATCTCAGGCACACAGTGGACAGAGAGATGGTGAGAGGCTGGAGGTGTAGTGAACTGGGAAGGGTCTTAGGCTGGGCACGTTAGAACAGACATGCCTAGTGATTTGCGTGAACACACCTCTCCTGCGGTGAGTTGTGAGGTTTTCAGTCTATGCTGGTCTGTTAGCCTCTTCAGAGCACTTATGATGTTCAGGCACTGAATTAGCACAGGCTTCTGCGATACCATTAGGGGCCTGAAACTTCTGTGTCGTGAGTCCCATAGACCCCCTTCTCAGAATCCTGTTTATATAACATATATAAGATTACCAGGGAACTATACTGAATACAGCTACCAAAATATTCAGAAAAGAATCTTATTGGGGCGCCTGGGTGGCTCAGTCGGTTAAGCGGCCGACTTTGGCTCGGGTCATGATTTCGCAGTCTGCGAGTTCGAGCCCCGCGTCGGGCTCTGTGCTGACAGCTCAGAGCCTGGAGCCTGTTTCAAATTCTGTGTCTCACTCTCTCTGACCCTCCCCCGTTCGTGCTCTGTCTCTGTCTCAAAAATAAATAAACGTTAAAAAAAAATTTTTTTTTTTAAAAGAATCTTATGATAGCCCAGTATGTGTGCTTCCTTAACACATTCAGTGACAAGACTTGAAGGCAGGTGCAGGGGGTCCAGAAACATAAAAGATATTTTGGGATGTGTGATATCAAGACCTCCGTGATTTCTTACTGCGGACCGACAGGTACCGCCAATATGACTGGGGTTTGTGTCTGACATTCATAAAAACAAGAGAGAGAAGTTTCAATTTTGGTGTGCTGGAAAGTTCACAGACCCTCTGAATTCCACCCACGGATGCCAGGTCAAGAATCGCTGTGCCCCGCAAAGAGCTATCGCAAGTACTATGGCAGCGACCAACCTCCAGGAAGTTCATGACGAGGAGAAACAACAACAGGAAGGCCGGTGCAAAGAGGAGGCGGTCCAGGAGGAGCCTCTTGACCCCAGCCCAGGGGACCTCAGAAGGGATCCAGTGCTCCATGAAGAGGTAGAAGAAGTGACTCAGTGGCCCTGTGAAGAAGAACCTGAGGTCCCGCAGCGGGGGTGAGCAGGACTGCCATTTCCTGGATGTGTCCTTCTTGGGTCCAGCTTCACCCCCCAACCCCAGGTCCTAAGCCCTGCTCCCTGGGCCCCCCATCCCTGACCACACAGGTATGTGTGGTCTTTCTAGAAAACAGGCTTTCTTTGAATCTGCTTCAAGCATTGTCTTTTGTCCCTGATAGACCAGATCCCCCATCAATCTTCACGCGGCCAGCTCCTTCTCAACACTGTCAGCTTGGAGACCTCCTGATTGTTCTGGACAACGCACCAGCTGCTGTCTCAGCCACTCTCAACTCCAGGTCCTGTTTCACTGCCTTCATAGCATTTATCACTACATGTCCTCATCTCATTTGTTTCGTCACGTGGTGCCCTCTTCGCCCTGCTACAGGTACGCGTCACAAGACGGATTGTGTCTGTCTCATCACTGCTGTGTCGACAGCGCCTAGAACATGGCCTGGCTCAGAGGAGGTGCTCAGTAGTAAGTAAGTGGGGGCACCCCTGGTATTAGAGCTTCTCAGCAAACCCTGTTGGGTAGTTAGCAAGCGTGAAGCCTGGTGCTGGGCACTGGCTTGTCTGTCCTGCTACTGTGCATTCCCAAGTGTAGAACGCTTGGGACAGAACTGAACCCAGCCACGCCATCTGCTGGTAAAACACATCCACAGTTCCGTAAAATTCAGCAATAAAATGGGGGGTAGGGACCTAAGGGTCTTCCCATTTTTGACTCTGAAGTCCTTAAACAAGTGGTTCTCAGCTGTGGCTTCCTGTCCTGCCACAGGTTATGTGGCCGGGAGCAGGAGCAGGTCCTCAGTGAGAGGGAATGGAAGTCAACGCCATAAACCGTGAGTGGGTGAGGCCTCTCAGGTGATCCTGACTCCCTCCTTCCCTCCAGGAGGATTATGGCTTCTCTTTATCTACATTACAGGACAGCTGTGGTGGCTGCAACCAGCGGGCTTCCGAAGACGAAGGGATATTTGTGAGTTTTAGATCAAAAACAAAACACGACTTCAAAATAATCCATCTATACAAACACTATTGTTGGCCAGAGAACGTGATGTGGATTTAATTGGGTAAAACTCCTGAATCTCTGTGTTCTTTGCAGTTCCAAAAGTGATTCCGAAACTGGACATTTTTCAGGATTCCTAAGTATTTATTTTCTGGTTGTTTAAGCTATGAAAATAACAGAAACAACTGGCCATATTTGAGTAGTTTTCCTCTTTCACCGTCTTTGTGTCTTGAAGTCTAATTTAGGTTCAAGTGAATTATCTGCCCTCAGATCTCTCGGCCCAATGAGGACAGCCGCCCCCACTCATGCGATTCAAAATGAAAACCATAAAACAAGTTAATGTTATCATCATTCTGACTTTTTCCCCATGATTACTTCAACGCTTTTTAAAAATTATTTCTCAAAATTAGGTTATTTCAGAGACTTGGTCTTGATACCCTAGCTTTGTCATGGTTAGTCTGCTGCTGGTTAGATCAGCCCCTTTGTGAAACTCACCCATAAATGGCGTATCTGAGAGGCCCACTGACATCTAGCTTTTGGGAGTTTTCTTTTTTCCGCTGCTTCGCCATCATCTGGGCCAGGAAGTTCCCAAGTGCTGACAAAATGCCACTGTGGACAGAGATGTCATCAGAAAACGGGGGCAACCAGCAAGAGGGGGGCCATTCCTGCATGTGCTTAGCGTGGCTGTTCTGAGATCATGGTGGGGTGGGTAGAGAGGAGTCCTTTTTAAAGCAGGTTTTTAGTTTTAATTTTTTATTTTTTTAGAGAGAGCGCAAGTGGTGGAGAGGGGCAAAGGGAGAGAGAGAGAATCCCAAGCAGGCTCCACGCTCTGCACGGAGCCTGGCGCAGGGCTCAATCCCACGACCCTTGGGATCATGACCCGAGCTGAAATCAAGAATCTGACGCTCGACTGAGCCACCCAGGTGCCCCTAAAGCAGGTTTTTTTTTTTTTTTTTATTTTTTTTCAACGTTTTTATTTATTTTTGGGACAGAGAGAGACAGAGCATGAACGGGGGAGGGGCAGAGAGAGAGGGAGACACAGAGTCGGAAACAGGCTCCAGGCTCCGAGCCATCAGCCCAGAGCCCGACGCGGGGCTCGAACTCACGCGAGATCACGCGAGATCTCGCGAGATCGTGAACTCCCGGACCGCGAGATCGTGACCTGGCTGAAGTCGGACGCTTAACCGACTGCGCCACCCAGGCGCCCCTAAAGCAGGTTTTTAAGGCAGCCCCAGTGTAAGGTCCCTATGTCAAAAGGTGGGCATAGCAGAACGAAAGCCAGGAAAATCTGATCCGTGGACTGTGTCTGTGCCAGTGCCTGGCTGTGATAACGTACTACACTTTTACAAAATGTTACCCGTGGGGGGAACTGGGCAAAGTGTGCGAGGGATCTCCCCGTATTCTTTCTTACACCCGCATGTAAACTACAGTGATCACAACAGAAATGTCCATAGAGAGGTGGAGACAGGCCCGGTTGCTCCAAGGCTTGGTCTACAGCTACCTTCTGATAAGCTCTGTGGGCTAAAAATGTCAAAATTCTTTGTATGGGTGATAAGCACCTTCTTGAGCTGATCCTTGGCTACCTCCTTCTCCTCTGCGTCCTTTCTCGGCTTTTCATTTCTCCAGCAACACAGTCTTCCTTCCGCCCCTCCATTATTAGCTTGCTCCTCCCTCGGGATCTTTGCACCTGAAGTACCCTCTGCCCAGGGAGGTTTGGCTCCCCTCCGTTCCCTCCCTTCATTCAGGCCTCCTGTTCAAATGTCACCTTCCCCGACCACTTCATCTGTTTCTCCTCTACTCTTTCTCTAGAATAGAAACGCCTTCGAGGGTCCCTACCCTCTTGATTGCTGCTGATGCCTGACACGCAGGAAGCGTGCTGTACCTACTTGTGAAAAGCTGGCTTTAACAAAAGCGGACAAACTTATAAAATTAAGTAATTAAAGTAATGGAGGAGGACGACGTCTCATAAAAAGTTCAGTACCCCAAATCAAAGGGTGCAACTGACCAGCAGACGGGGGAGGGGGGAGTGCGGAGGGGGGTTGTCACCTTTCTGCCCAATGCAAAGCTGACTAAAAAAACAAATCTTAACACGTCGCGCCTGAGCCACTCTAACCTCAGAACAAGCGCAGGTCAGGCTTCGACCGCCCGCGGAGAAGCTGGGCCGGAGGTCACCTCCAGGGCAGGAGGTCACGTCCAGGGCAGGAGGTCTGCCTGGAGCCCTTCGCTTTGTGCCTTCCTTCGGTCTGGCCCCTGGTAACTACTTGTGAGGACCGAATGCACCAAGCCGCCTATGCTGAGCTCTCGGGCTAACTGAAGGCCTTTGGGAGGTCATTTTGACACCCGGACATTTTGCCTTTCGCACTCAAATCCCTGCACAGGATGCATCTACGTGGCTGGGTCCCCGAGGCCGGCCGAGCTCCGGGCCGCCCCCCGCCCGGTCCCGTCCCCTCCGCGGCCGTTGCGCGCCGACCTGGTGGCCGCCTTGGTGAGCACAGGGTAGAGCCGCAGAAGGCGCAGGTACTGGACGAGCGCCCGCTGCGGGAGCGCCCCGAGCCCGGCCTCCGCCCGCAGCTTCGACGCCGCCGACGCCATCGCCTCCCGCGCTCCGCGCCCTCCGGGGCCCCACGACCCCGCACCAGGCGGGGACGGCCTGACATTTCCCGCCCCGCCGCGGCACGCAGCGCGGCCCGGGACAGACCCCGCCTTGCGCGGCGACCGCCTCCGCACACTTTTCCCTGAGTCCCTATCTGGCCGCCACCCCTCGGGCGGCCGTGGCCATTGGAGCTCGGTGGGGCGGGGCGGGGCGGGGCGAGCCCCCTGAGGGAGCGGCGGGCGCTTCCGGTCTCTCGCGAGAGTTGGGGGGAGCGCGCCAAATTTCTCCGGGAGAGCCGGGGCGGTGCGAGCGCGGCGCGATGGTTCTCAGGAACAGCGGGCGGCGGCGCGCGGAACCGGGCGCGGACGGCGAGGCCAGCCGGTGAGGGGCGCCGGGCCGTCCGGGCGGGTGGGCGGCGGGCGTTTGGGGCGCGCGGCCGCGGCGGCCCCGCTCAGGACGGCTCGGTGCGGCGCGTCGGTCCCGGGCTCGCACTGGGTTTCCGTGCGCTTCGCTCCGAGGTCTGTGTGGGAACGTCTGTGGTTTGGCGACGTGGCGGCGCAGCAGGTGGGGCCGCCTCCCTGGGTTTGTAACGCGGGCCGGTGGGGGACGGCTTCGTGCAGACCGCGGCGTGTGCGCGCCCCTCGCTCCGCTCCCGACTGGTGCAGACGGAGGCCTTGCGGGCGCGGGGGGTGCGGAGGTGGGGGGGGGGGGCAGCGCGGAGGCTGAGCGGGCGCGGGGCGCGGGCCGAGTTCCCGGAGCGCTTCCCCGGCTCTCCGCGTGGACGGAGTGGGTCGTTCGAGTGTTTGCTTTCAGCGAGCGCCGCTAGCGTAGGATCTTCCCTTACAGACGAGAGACATACTCCCTTGTATTTGTGTTGACCTTTGATGAGTATCCCAAGTGCTGTTTATTGAGCACCCACTGTATACATCACGTGCATCATATGACTTAATTGTCACGCTCGATTTTGGCAGAACTAGAATCCAGGCCAGATCGGTCATCAGGACTCTTGGTTTCTTGTGTACTGCGCTGCCGGCTTTGCGGGCTCATTGTTGTGGTGGATAACGTTGATTTCACTTTACAGACTAATAAATTTCAGAACGGTCATTTTAAAAATAAAAATACAAAGAAACAGCTTTTTGAGTTAATTGTAGATTCGCAAGCAGTTGTAAGAAATGACACACAGATCGCATGCACCCATAAGCCATAAGTTTCACCCCCGGGGTAACATCTTAGTTGCTAAAGCACAAGGTTGCAACCAGGAGATTGACGTGCATGCAGTGCATAGACACTCGTGTGTGTGTGTGTGTGTGTGTGTGTGTGTGTGTGTGTGTGTGTTTACTCGTGTGTGTGCACATCGTATGTGACCACCACCACAATCAAGGCGCAGAACAGTTCTAGCCCACGGATCCCTCCTGCTGCCCTTTTGTGGCCACAGCCGCCTCCGCTCCTCCCTCTTCCTCATCCATGCCAGCCACTACTCTTGTTGTCCACTCTGATTTTACTCCAGGGATGCTATCTCAGTGGAATTGTGAAGTGTGTAATTTTAGAGAGTCGGCTTTTTTCACTCTGAATAGTACCCTTGATGGGTAAGTTTGTTCCTTCTTATTGGCCAATAGTATTGCATGGGAAGGATATAGCCTAGGTTGATGACTCACCTGTTAAGGAGTCCCTGGGTGGTTTCCACTTTGGGTTATCATGAGTGAGCTGCTAGGCACGGTCACGCACAAGTGTGTGTGTGAATGTGAGTTTCATTTCTCCGGGGTAAATGCCCAGGAGCGCAATGCTGGACTTCGTGCATTTTTAGTATCCCATAAGGCAGCAGTGTCCAGTCACGATTGTTTTTTTTTTAAGTTTTTTTTTTTTAAGTTTTTTTTTCAACGTTTTTTATTTATTTTTGGGACAGAGACAGAGCATGAACGGGGGAGGGGCAGAGAGAGAGGGAGACACAGAATCGGAAACAGGCTCCAGGCTCCGAGCCGTCAGCCCAGAGCCTGACGCGGCGCTCGAACTCACGGACCGCGAGATCGTGACCTGGCTGAAGTCGGACGCTCAACCGACTGTGCCACCCAGGCGCCCCTAGTTTATTTTTTTAAAGAGAGAGAGTGGGGGAGGGGTAGAGAGGATCTGAAGCAGGCTCTGTGCTGCCAGCAGAGAACCCGATGCGGGGCTCACACTCACAAACCATGAGATCATGACTTGAGACAAAGTTGGACGCTCAACCACTGAGCCCCCTCAGGCGCCCCACGATTGTTTTTATTAGTGCTCTGGTTACAGAGTCCAGCATGTTTTGGGGATCCGGCCTGTCGTGTTTCCCATGACATATGTTGTTTTCGTGAGTTGTTTTGCCACATGGGAGGTGTTTTGGGGGATGCATCTCCTGTGTCACATCCAAAATGGTTACACTGAGGGGCGCCTGGGTGGCGCAGTCGGTTGAGCGTCCGACTTCAGCCAGGTCACGATCTCGCCATCCGGGAGTTCGAGCCCCGCGTCGGGCTCTGGGCTGATGGCTCGGAGCCTGGAGCCTGTTTCCGATTCTGTGTCTCCCTCTCTCTCTGCCCCTCCCCCGTTCATGCTCTGTCTCTCTCTGTCCCAAAAATAAATAAACGTTGAAAAAAAAAAATTTAAAAACAAAATGGTTACACTGGGTGGGCGGAGGGTTGTGGGAATAGATGGCGTCATGATTGCTGAAGACGAATTTCCCTCCTTTCATTCAGGGACGATGGCCCCTCTTCCTCTGTCTCGGCACTTAAGCGCCTGGAGCGCAGTCAGTGGACAGATAAGATGGACTTGCGGTTTGGTTTTGAGAGACTCAAGGAGCCTGGTGAGAAGACGGGCTGGCTCATCAACATGCACCCTGTAAGCGCCTGGGCTTTTTCTCGGTCCTCGTCCCGCTCAGGAGGGCAGCTGCACCCCTCGGAGCAGCCTAGGCCTTGGCAGAGTGGGGGATACAGGTGGAGACGGCACTGTTTGTAGCTCTCCTACACCGCTGGGTCGTGTAGGGGCTACTGGGAAGACCAGGGTGAAGGGTGTCCCTGTTAACCTATAAGAATGAAGTTTTCAGGGACGAGGGCGGGATTGAGAGACATCCTCATTTGAAAGGTGTCGCGATGCAGTTCTTGTGAATGGGGCTGCGGGATGTTTATGCGGGGGCGGGGCAGGGAGAAAGGGTTTGTTTTTGTGCTCAGTTTCCCAGAGAGTGAAAAGCAAGAGGGGTCTTGGACTGTGCAGCGGGTAAGGTGCCTGTGCTGGCTGGTTCTCTCGTAGACCGAGATTTTAGATGAAGATAAACGCCTGGTCAGTGCGGTGGATTACTACTTTATTCAAGATGACGGGAGCAGATTTAAGGTAAGCCCCTGAACCCCAAGAAGCTAAAACCCACTCAAGTGATGAGGTGTAGCTGGGTCCAAAGTGGTAGCTGTGAGGAGAGGGGGTTGGGAGGTGTCAGGGACACGGGTCCCTTGGAGCCACATGGGTCACCATTTAGGATGTCATAAGAGGAGCCAGCTTGGACAGACTGAAAGAGCAGTGTTGTCTGTCTCAGACTTTTGCCCCTGCCATATGTGCAGCTCTTAATTTCCTGCTGCAGCACCTTTTTTTTTTTTTAGTTTTTTAAAAATATTTATTTATTTTTGAGACAGAGACAGAGCATGAATGGGGGAGGGTCAGAGAGAGAGGGAGACACAGAGTCTGAAGCAGGCTCCAGGCTCTGAGCTGTCAGCACAGAGCCCGACGCGGGGCTCAAACTCACCGACCCTGAGATCATGACCTGAGCTGAAGTCGGAAGCTCAACTGACTGAGCCACCCAGGTGCCCCTGCAGCATCTTTTAAGAGGTGTCAAGGGTAAGGGTGCATTGGATCCAGGCTGCTCACGAGTATAATAGCAAACAGCGTGTCTTCACTCGTCTCCCTTTTTTCTTTCTTGTTGCCTCTCAATGGTCGGTGGCTTTCGCAGGTGGCCTTGCCCTACAAGCCATATTTCTACATTGCAACCAGAAAGGTAAGTGTGGTTAGTAGAGTCAGGTCACACGACCTGAGCCTCATGT
Source organism: Prionailurus viverrinus (assembly GCF_022837055.1). NCBI lineage: Eukaryota > Metazoa > Chordata > Mammalia > Carnivora > Felidae > Prionailurus > Prionailurus viverrinus. The sequence continues at coordinate 778,426 of NC_062572.1, forward strand.
TATGGGGAGCTTTGGAACTGAACCTAAAGGGGCCTCTAGAGAAACGGGCCAGGAAGACAGATTTCACTGTAGAAAGTCCTTTCACTCTGATCTCAATTTAGGGTTGTGAGCGAGAAGTTTCATCTTTTCTCTCCAAGAAGTTTCAGGGTAAAATTGCTAAAGTAGAGACTGTCCCCAAAGAGGATCTGGACTTGGTGAGTACCACTTGGCCCTTCCAGGGTAAATGAGGCTGGGTCTGCCCTGCACGCGGGGCGAGATGGGTGAGATGGGAGGAGGCCAAGTTTAGCACCTGTGGGGTGGGTACGGGTGGCGGGGCTTCGGTGACTGTCCGTATGTCCTGGAGAAGTCCAGTGGCATAGTTGGTGCCACATGTAGAGTTGGACAAGGTGCTTTGGACTTGCTGACTCTTCCACTCGTGGGTTTACCTTTGAGTCATTCTCCCTTTATTTTCTTTCCCCAATAAAGTCTTTTTTCTCTTGAGCTTATGAGCACAATCTCTTCATTTTGTAGCCAAATCACTTGGTGGGTTTGAAGCGAAATTACATTAAGCTGTCCTTCAACACGGTGGAGGACCTTGTCAGAGTGAGGAAGGACATCTCCCCCGCCGTGAGGAAGAGCCGGGAGCAGGGCCACGCCAGTGATGCCTACACAGCTATGCTGTCCAGGTGAGCTTACCTGTCGTAAGCAGCCAGTGAGTCCACACGGACGGGTTCCTGGAGTGTGTCCCGAGGGGCAAGATGGACGGGAGGTAGGAAAACCCAGTGGTGAAGTTACCGTAAGGATTGGCTTGTCCAGTGTGGAAGCACTTTCAAGCAATTAGATAGAATTTCTTTCTTTCTTTTTTTTTTTTTTTTTTTAAATATTTGAGAGGGAGAGAGAGCGTGAATGCACAAGCAGGGGAGGCCCAGAGAGAGAGAGAGAGAGAGAGAGAGAGACAGACAGACACATAGAATCTGAAGCAGGCTCCAGGCTCTGAGCTGTCAACACAGAGCCCGACGCAGGGCTTAAACTCATGAGCCATGAGATCATGACCTGAGCCAAAGTCAGACGCTTAACCAACTGAGCCACCCAGGTGCCCCTAGATAGAATTTCTTATGTGCTGCATTTTTGTTAAAGAAATGGTGGTTTCTTGGCTTACATTTGAGCTCTTCCTCTTTTCTTACATAGCGGTGGGTTTGTGGCTCTAAAATTGAGTTACTGTAATAGAGACATTTTGGATTCCTAGTCACACCACTTCGCTTCAGTCTGTTTTCATGGCTTATGCCAAGTGTCAAGCTGCCTACAGAGTTTACTGAATGCCTAGAGTTACATAGCACATCTTTTCTAGAAAACTTTGGGTGTTATACAGAAAAAGGTAAATATAGGACGCCCAACACTGTTCATCAAGTGTTTAGATATCAACAATAATAGGAAACAGGATAAGAGATTAAGAAGAGGAAATCTTGGGGTGCCTGGGTAGCTCAGTCAGTTAAGTGTCGGACTCTTGGTTTTGGCTCAGGTCACGAGATTGAGCCCCTCGTTGGGCTCCACACTGAGTATGGAGCCTGCTTGGGATTCTGTCTCTCTCCCCCCGTCCCTAGCTCACGCTCTGTCTCTCTCTCAAAATAAATAAAGAAAAGACGAGGAAATCTTGGCTAATTAAAACTTATGAAGACTTCAAGAGAGGTAATCATATACTCTGAAAAAAGATCAATTTGGGACCCTGAACATTTCTGCACTGCACCCGCCCCCTGCCCCCAGTATAGTTACCTTTTACAGTATTGGAAGGTGTACCCACAGGCCTAAGCCTTTTCTCTAAAACTTGTTGTCTTTTTTTTCCCCTTTAATAGTCCATTTAGTATTCGGAAGCTTACTGGGATGATATTAGAGTTAATATTCTAGTGACAGTGATTTCTTGCTTTCCGATGATAAGGTAATTATGGTATGGAAAGTTGCTACTTACCAGCTGCTCTGCCACGTAGAGAGTGCTATGAGTGTTACCTCACGACACTCCTGCAGGGTGGAGTGTTCCTGTGACCCTTGTTCTTTAAAAAAAAACAAAAAAATTTTTTTTTAATGTTTATTTTTGAGACAGAGAGACAGAGCATGAATGGGGAAGGGTCAAAGAGAGAGGGAGACACAGAACCCAAAGCAGGCTCCAGGCTCTGAGCTGTCAGCACAGAGCCCAACGCAGGGCTCGAACTCATGGACCGTGAGACCATGACCTGAGTTGAAGTCAGACTCTTAACCAACTGAGCCACCTAGGCACCCCATGACTTGTTCTTGATGGGGAAACAAGGTCAGCCAGGGTGGTTCACATCTGTACATGTGCCTCCCAAGTAACAGAGCATTTTCCTTTCTTTGTTTCTAACTGGGATGTAATGTACATCCCATAAAATACGTGTTTGGAGCTCTCACTGAATTTTCTGCCTGTAGCCTGCTGCTGGTGGGAGGCTGTCATCCAACGTCGTCCTTTTTGTTTAAAAGATTTTTTTTTTTTTTTTTTTTTTTTTTTTTTAGTTTTTGAGAGAGAGGGAAAGAACATGAGCAGGGTAGGGGCAGAGAGAGGGAGAGAGAGATCCCAAGCAGCAGACTCCACGCTGTCCGTGCAGAGCCTGACACAGGGCTCAGACTAATGAACCGAGAGATCATGACCTGAGCCAAAATCAGGAGTCAGATACTTAACCGACTGAGTACCCCCAGCATCCCCTCCAACCCCCCCCCCCCCCCCTGCCCCACTAATTCTTTAAGAAGAGCCTGTCCTGGTCATCTTAGCCACCTTCTACCTTTTGTGTTTACTCCACATGGACTCTGGTCCCCCCTGCGCCATCCCCCAGCAGACTGTAGTTAGGAGTATCCTCTCTCTGTTTCACAGTGTTCTGCAAGGGGGCAGTGTGGTTGTTGATGAAGAGGAAGCCTCTAAGAAGGTCACTGACCAGTTGGACAACATCGTGGACATGCGAGAGTATGATGTGCCCTATCACATCCGCCTCTCCATTGACCTGAAGATCCATGCGGTAAGTGGGCCGTCACTTTCGGGCAGCCCCTGGCGGTCAGGAGGTGACACTGAAGAGAAGTACCCCTCCTGGGACAGACGTAGACTCTTGATAAACAGGCTGCACGTCCCGCAGGCTCACTGGTACAACGTCAGGTACCGAGGAAATGCCTTCCCTGTGGAAATCACCCGCCGAGATGACCTTGTTGAACGACCCGTAAGTACTGCTTGCGTTTCCTCCATCCTGGCTTTTCCACTTGTTTCTAGAGAGATCTAACTCGGTGCTGAAGAATGAATACAATTCAGAGATTTGTTTTCTTCTTTTTCCTCAAATACTTTCTTTAAAAAGTTGTAGAGAAATCTTTTTCCTTTTTCTTTTTTGTCGGTTTCTGACGAGGTGTGATTTCACTTAGTGCTTGTATGTCACCATGTGATGTCCTTGTTTGAGCTGGGCTGGATCTGAGCTTCAAAGGAGAGCTCTGACTTCCATTTTGGGTGGTTGGTAGCGACGTGATGGGGTGAAAAGCGGATTCGGATGTGGAAGGCTTTGGTTCAGGAACACATTTGTGATCTTGGGCAAGTCTGTACTCTGTTTTCTCATTTCCAAAGTGGAGATGTTGACTCTAGCACAGTCTCCCATGTGGGTTATCGTAAAGGTCAAAAGGAGGTCATGATTTTAAAGTACTTTGTGACTCAAGTGCTCTGTAATTCTAGGATTTTCCCATCGTGCTTTAGCCTCTCGTAGGTGTTTAAGATTTCATACCCTCTGAACCGTGGTGTTCTTGACATAGGTTAGTCAACCCAGAATGCCTCTCTCGCTTCTTTTGGAACCTCTCTCTGTGGCTGCTTGGCTCTTGTTTTAGCAGCTGGAGTTGGAGGTGGTGGGTGTCGGGAAGACCCTTGGCGTCTCCAGAGCTCAGCTTGGTTTACGTCCAACTTAATGAGATGTCCCTGCAGGACCCTGTGGTTTTGGCATTTGACATCGAGACAACCAAACTGCCCCTCAAGTTTCCAGACGCTGAGACTGACCAGATTATGATGATTTCCTATATGATTGACGGTCAGGTAAGTGGTGCCTTTTGGGGTGTATGCTTCCTGGGAGCAGCATGCACCCTGTGGCTGGTATTTTTTCGGTGAAAATAAGTGAGTTGAGTCCAGGAAAGTGAAGAAACAAGCCGTGCCCCTGCCTTCCAATCTGAGTCTGACACGTTTGGGGTCTAGGGGCTGCAGCTCCTGGTGGGCGAGGGGCCTCCCGTTGCTGCAGACTCTTGTCGCAGGAGCTTCTGGGCCGAGTGTGGGGAGGTGTGTTTGGCTTTTTGTGTCCTAACTCACACCGACTGCTCACACGCTTCCCAGGGCTACCTCATCACCAACAGGGAGATAGTGTCAGAGGACGTTGGAGATTTCGAGTTCACCCCCAAGCCAGAGTATGAGGGACCCTTCTGTGTCTTCAATGAACCCGACGAGGTAAAGAGGTGTCATGTGAGAAACTCCCTGGTGTTTGGGGTGAGACGGGAAGAAGAGCCCCCTGACTCTTGAGGCCTCAGTGCTCATTTAACCAGAATGGCAGCTTGCTGGTCTGGGTTCCTGGCGATATGGTCCTTGTTCACACTGGGGCACGGGGTGGGTGTGGAAATGAGATACAGCCTGCTTTTCTGAAATTTTGGGAGGGGTGATTGGAAGTAGCTGGAAGAAGAGAAACACAAATCCACTGACTGCTACGAATCATTGAATTCAGGTTCATCTAATCCAGAGGTGGTTTGAACACGTCCAAGAGGCCAAACCCACCATCATGGTCACCTACAATGGGGACTTTTTTGACTGGTGAGTCTGATGTCTAGTTTGTGAGTAACTGAAGTGTGTCGGGGAGGGGATGTTGTGTGGCACTGTGTGTACACTTAGAAATGGTTAAGATGTAGAGGAGAGGTGCGGGGGGGGGGGGTTCCTGGGTTTTCTCGGGAGTCTTGTGGGGCAGTCTTTCTGTATTTGAGGGAGCTGAAGAATACCTGCCGTGTGCTCATCTGTCTGCCCTCATCCCTAGGCCGTTTGTGGAGGCCAGAGCGGCGGTCCATGGGCTGAGCATGTACCAGGAGATAGGGTTCCAGAAGGACAGCCAGGGGGAGTATAAGGCATCCCAGTGCATCCACATGGACTGTCTCAGGTAGGCCCGGCGGCTCCTGGCACTGTCTTAGAGGGCTTTCTGTGTGCGGGTCCAAGGCTCCCTTCTTGCACACCCTTGTCCTGTCTGCGTCCCTTTGAGGGAGGATGGTGGCCTCTGTTGCAGCTCCATCACCTTCAAGGACAGCGGCTGTGGCTGGGTCTGGGGACGTGCTGTCTTCCCTTGTGTGTTCATTACTCCTTCCACCAGCAAACACATCGGTGTCAGGCCTTGGACTGGGGAAGCCAGAACAGAAAGAGGCCGGGTTGAGTGAGGCCCCGGTGCTGTGAGAGCTCCCCACGGAGGTGAGGGTGCTGCAGCCAGGGGTGTCCAGGCTGGAGAGAAAGGAGCTCTTGTGGGCCTCCTGTACTCTGTGGGGAGGAAGATTTTATCTTGGGGGGCCTGGCATTATGGTGGGGGCCGGAGGGGGCAGATGGGAGTGAGGAGAGGGGTGGACTTGGGCATCCACAGACCTGGGCGGGGGGCAGGGGCACCTGGGGCACAGGGAATGTTGGTTCTCAGGGTTTGGGGTGGGCTCTGGAGCAGGAGGGTGGGTTCTAGGTAGAAGCAGGCCTGGGAACCCCACTTACAGGGGGCGTGGTGATCAACGAATTCCAGAAGAGAAGAAAAAGGATGGGGGGGGGCTTCAGAGGAGGCGGCAATATTGGGAGACCCCAGGGGCACTTCTAGGGGTGAGGATGGCCAAGGGTCTGGAGGCTGAGGGAGGGGAGACTTGATGCAGTCAAGAGAGAGCTGTGGGCGCCAGGGACACGACCACATCCGTCTCGGAGCTGCCTCACAGGGAGGATTTGCAGACAGGCGTGAGGGTGAGGGGCACAGGGTAGCCCCCGGTTTCCGTGCCGAAGGGACTGTGTAAGCAGAGAGGAGGTTAAGAAGAGGGCCTGAGCTGGGTGGGGGAGAGCAGGGCAGACTGGCAGTCCCATGGGACAAGCTGGGGGGGGCTGAGGGCTCCCTCCTGCTCAGCGTTCTCTCTCTCCACAAGGGACAGAGGGAGGCCATGGGACTCGGGAGACTGGCGTTTCCTTGTGTTTGTGGGCGTATCTGTGAGATTACCTGGATCTGAGATAGAGGCTTCGCGAGGCGCCTGTGCCATGTGGGGTCTCGGTGGCAATCCTTGGCATACCTATTGGGACGAGGCGTCTTTCTGTGTCGTGTCCAGCAGGGCTGCCTCTCGCAGTGCGTGGGCTGTGTCTCAGAGCCATCTCTGACCTTTGCACGTGTTCTTGTTCCTAGGTGGGTGAAGAGGGACAGTTACCTTCCTGTGGGCAGTCACAACCTCAAGGCGGCTGCCAAAGCCAAGTTGGGCTACGACCCCGTGGAGCTGGACCCTGAAGACATGTGCCGGATGGCCACCGAGCAGCCCCAGGCATGCGCCTCTCCTCACGGCCTTTACCTGTAGCTCCCACACGGTGCCTGCCCGGCTCCTTGTCGCTCTTACCGCCCTGTGTTCTCTCCTCAGACTCTGGCCACATACTCGGTGTCAGACGCGGTGGCCACGTACTACCTGTACATGAAGTACGTCCACCCCTTCATATTCGCCCTCTGCACCATTATCCCCATGGAGCCTGACGAGGTCAGTGCGTCTCCCGGCCCCGTGTGCCAGTGTCAGCCCGCCGGCCCTCGGAGCTCGTCCCCGGCGGCTGCCGTGGATGCAGCTGTGTGATTTTGGCGTTTGGTTTGAAGTCTGGGTCTTCCCCCGCAGGTGCTGCGGAAGGGCTCCGGGACGCTGTGTGAGGCCTTGTTGATGGTGCAGGCCTTCCATGCCAACATCGTCTTCCCCAACAAGCAGGAGCAGGAGTTTAACAAGCTGACCGATGATGGCCACGTGCTGGATGCCGAGACCTATGTGGGTGGCCACGTGGAGGCCCTGGAGTCGGGCGTGTTCCGCAGTGACATCCCCTGCCGGTTCAGGATGGTGAGCCCTCCCCGCTCTCCTGAGGGCTGAGACCCAGAAGCCTCCAGGGCTGCAGTACAGCCCTCACCCCTTTCTTGCCCTGTGGGTCCCTCACCAGCCCTCCCTTGTCTGGCCTGTCCTTGACTGAGTTGCTGCGGGACAAGCCCTTGGCTTCTCCGGGCCAGTCCCCGCAGTGTCCTGCCCGAGGTAGTTGGGTACGTGTGAGGGCGTTTTCCCTTCTCACTTGCGTCCTCTCTTGGTCATCTGTACTAGAATCCTGCCGCCTTTGACTTCCTGCTGCAGCGGGTGGAGAAGACCATGCGTCATGCCATCGAGGAAGAGGAGAAGGTGCCCATGGAGCAGGTCACCAACTTCCAAGAGGTAACGCTCCGGGGGCCAGGAGAGACCGTCTTCACACGCCCTGCTTGTAGACTGGCTGCTTTCAGTAGCATGCACCTACTGTGTGCTGGTACTTGGGCTCTGAGCCTGGTGATACAGAGTCTGTTCTGGTCTGCTTGGGGGGCACAGGACAGTGTTGTGGTTACAGTGAATGACTGGGCTTTGGGAGATGGTAGAGATTTCACAAGTTGGCCGTGGGGTCTTGAGCTGGCTATAGCTTAGAACATCGTGGTGGGTGGACGCAGGACAAAGGCGAGGGATAGGCCTTATGCCCAATTCATTTGGACTTTATTTTGTAGGCAGTGAGGAGCCACTGGTTTTAATTTTTGTTGTTCAGGAGACTTTAAAAGTGATGATAGTCAATTCCTACAGATGACAGTAGAATATAGTGACTGTAAAAACTGTCCAATAATGGTTAGAAAGCACCATTTACAAGTGCTACATGCCTAGAGACCCCAGGTATCTCCCGCCTTGCTTGTCTTATTTGAACGTGGCACTTCTCAGGTGTGTCTGTCAGGCACTGCTCAACACTACAGCATATTGAGTTACTAGTGGTTTGGAGCTTTTACAAGTTTTAGGATTGATTTCAAGAAATATGTCATAACTTGGGCAGATGAGTGGGTCTGTCAGTTAAGCATGTGACTCTTGATTTTAGCTCGGGTCATGATCTTGACGTTGTGAGATGGAGACCCGCATCAGGCTCCACGCTCAGGGCAGAGATTCTCTCCTCGTCCTCCCCGTCTCTCCTCTGTGTCTGTCTCTCTCTAAGAAATGTCTCAGAACAGACTCAATAGGCAGAATTCGAATAAGAATGTGGTTACAGGGGCGCCTGGGTGGCTCAGTCAGTTAAGTATCCAACTCTTAATAGATTCTTGATATCAGTTCAGGTCACGAACTCATGGTCCTGAGATCAAGCCACACGCTGGGCTCTGTGCTGGGCGTGGAGCCTGCTTAAGATTCTCCCTCTCCCTCTGCCCCTCCCCTGCTTGTGCTCTCTGGTCTCTCACACGTGAGAAAGCTGTGTTTGTACACTGTAAAGTGCTGTGCAGTTGTTGTTAGCTTCAGCTACCATACACTTTAAGAACTAAGAACAACCTGGGGGCGCCTGGGTGGCTCAGTCGCTTAAGCATCCGACCTCGGCTCAGGTCATGATCTCACGGCTCTTGAGTTCAGGCCCCACGTTGGGCTCTGTGCTGACAGCTCGGAGCCTGGAGCCTGCTTCAGATTCTGTGTCTCCCTCTCTCTCTGCCCCTCCCCTGCTCACACTCTGTCTCTGTCTCAAAAACAAATAATATTAAAAAAACTTAAAAAAAGGAACTAAGAACAATCTATAAGAGTGGCTAGGCTAAAGAACAAATGTGAGTTAACGCCTTAGAAGGAACACACTTTCAACTTGAAGAAACAGTGAAATGAGTGAGAACAAAGATATGCTGATTGGAGGGACTCTAGACACCCTGGTGAATCCAGCAGTAGGCTCCTAGAGGACGGAGTATGGCTCCTTCGAGGTTTCTAAAGTGTGTTCTAGAGGGCACTGGACTCATCTCTTTGTTCCCGAGGGACCATCTCATCCCGAGGATGCTGATGGGAGGTGCCAGCCGGGGATCTCGGCAGCGCAGGTGTGTTCCGTGGGAACTGTGTCTCCCTCCCCTCTTACCTGGACTGTCTCCGTGGGCCTCCTCATTGGCATTTCAGGACCTGCCTCAGGGTGGAGAAGGATGGAGTGATTATTCAAATGATTGATTTGCTTAAAATTCAACTAGGAACAAATATTAATACTTCTGGTGTTTTCTGTTGTATATGATAAGCATTCTTCCTTTTAGTCATTGTTGCTGTATAATTTTTGGTGTGTTTTTTTATTTTGACTACTTTGGAGGTTTTCTTTTTTTTTTTTTTTTTTTACTTTGGAGGGTTTTAAGGAATGTTTTGTTGTTGTGTTTTGTTTTTTGAGAGAGAGCTTGCAGGGGTAGGGGTGCAGAGAGAGAGAGAATCCCAAGCAGGCTCCACACACAGCGCAGAGCCTGACGCGGGGCTTGATCTCCCGACCGTGAGATCATGACCTGAGCTGAAATGAAGAGTCGAATGATGCTTAACTGAGCCACCCAGGCGCCCCTTAAGGAGTTTAATACTAAAGGCAATTTTTCATTCAAATGATTTTTCTAATATGACTTCCAAATTTAACATATTTCATTAAAAAAAAAAAAGATGGCTACTCTCCTGGTTAGTCTTCGTATTTATTCAGATGTTTTTTAGTTTTCTCTATTCTTTTTTAAGCATTTTTTTTTTAATGTTCATTATCTTTGAGAGGAGAGAGAGCAGGGGAGGTGCAGAGAGAGGGGTAGATACAGAATCCAAAGCAGATTCCAGGCTCTGAGCTGTCAGTACAGAGCCCGATGTGGGGCTTGAACCCACAAACCATGAGATCATGACCTGAGCTGAAGTCGGACGCTTAACCAAGTGAGCCACCCAGGCACCCCTGGTTTTCTCTATTCTTAAATGTCTATAACAGACGTTGGCAAACTATAGCCCATGAAGCCTGTGTAACCAGCAAGCTAAGAATAGCTTTTACATTTTAAAGATGTTATAAAAAAAGATTGTGACAGATTGTGTGGCCACAAAACCTAAATTAAGATATTTATTATCTGGTCCCATCCAGAGGTTTCCTGAGTCATTAGATTAACTTCTAAATATACTAATTCTCCAGTTCTGATGTGTATGTTTTGTGCAGAATGAACTTACCAGATAAGTACATATGAATGTTATGATGTAATCAGGTATTAGTTTTGGGAGAGTGAATATATCACCATTAGAAGACAGTTAGTTTTAGGGGCACCAGGGTGGCTCAGTTGGTTAAGCATCCGACTTCGGCTCAGTTCTGATCATCGTTTGTGAGTTTTAGCCCCACATCAGGCTCTGTGCTGACAGCTCGGAGCCTGGAGCCTGCTTCTGCGTCTGTGTCTCCCTCTCTCTCTGCCCCTCACCCACTCGTGTTCTGTCTCCCTCTCTTTCTGATCCTCCTCCACTCGCACTCTGTGTCTCTCTCTCAAAAATAAACATTAAGGGGCGCCTGGGTGGCGCAGTCGGTTAAGCGTCCGACTTCAGCCAGGTCACGATCTCGCGGTCCGTGAGTTCGAGCCCCGCGTCGGGCTCTGGGCTGATGGCTCAGAGCCTGGAGCCTGTTTCCGATTCTGTGTCTCCCTCTCTCTCTGCCCCTCCCCCGTTCATGCTCTGTCTCTCTCTGTCCCAAAAATAAATAAACGTTGAAAAAAAAAAAAAAATTAAAAAAAAAAAAAAAACATTAAAAAAAAAAAAAAAGAAGTGGACTCTTTCTCTCCCTGTTTTATTTAGGGCTTGGTCTTTAGTATTTTTAATTGTGCTAGTTTCCCCACGTTTACTCTGGGAGGCTTATTCTCTCGGGTTCTCGGCCTCCTCCCCCTGTGTCTGCCGTTGGTCATGGGGGTGTTTCTTCCCATGCTCTGTGATTTTGGGATGTGAATTTGTATTCAGCAGGGAGTCTCCTGCAGCCCTTTAGGGGCCATCAGTTACTTTGATGGTTGTTTGTGGCCGGGGTCCCTTGTCACCTGGTTCCTGGGCCGGAGGGTTCCCAGATCCAGTGGAGTGTAATGTAAACCCCACACTTATTAGAGGGACTAGCCTGCGGTGCCAGATGTGCAGCCCAGAGGAGATGTGATTTTGATGAGCAGACTTGTAGTTTATTCTTTCACAGAGGTGGCCTTTGTTGGTCCTGCCTTTTTGGGGGGGTTCTGTATCGTCCCCCTGTTGTGTGCAGGCTTCCTGTCCCTGAGGAGGCACGAGAACCGTGCGGGAGTGCACACACCCTGGGCCAAGGCAGCCGACCTCAGAAAGGCCTGCTCGTGAGGCCGGGAGCTCGGGTCTCAGGAGGGAGGTTTCTCTCCTTTCTCGGACAGGAGTCCCTCCTGAACCTCGCTCACTCGTGCAGACCCTTGTTCACACGGAGCATTGCCCTCCTGGGAGTGTGGTTTGGGTGTGTGTGGGCCAAGGTGCCCAGGTGCCCAGTGCTCAGTGAACACTCGGCACTGGGTCCATGAGCAAGATGGCATCAGGCACATGTCCCGGTTTGATGCCGGGAGAATTAAGCTCATCCCAGCTTGAGCCTGACCTCCTCCTGACCTTGCCCCAATGCCTTTCCCCTTTGCTGATTGAGTTCTGTGTCTTTGCACTGCGAGTCACGGCACCTGGGAGTGGTCCTAGAGACCCCGACCCAGAGCCTGGCCTCTGCCAGACCACTGCTGATGTAGCTCTCTGCTCTGGTTTTGAGTCTACTCTTCACTCTTGCCCTCTGGGGTAACTTAGAAACTCAGTTCTGCATTTACAGGGATAGTCCTCATATTTCATGCAGGATATCTAGGTGTTAGGTACCAGGAGGGTTTTTTTAGATAACAGTTTAACCTCTGGCTGGAAACAAATCTGATTCATCGGTTTGTAAAGTAATGCTGGGGACCATCTAGCACCGAGGTTCAGAGTGTGGCGTTTGGGCTAAGGGCGCCTCTGCTTGAGCCCCTGCTAAGCTCTTGAGCCTCTCATGTGTCAGGTGAGGGGCTGCTGAGGCAGGGATATCACATGCCCACACTGTGCGTGCACACAGGGCACCCAGGAAGGGTGCTGTTGATACTCGAGCTGGGTCTTACACCTTGCTGGTGGGTGGGCCCTGCCATCTGAGGCCACAGTCTTTCAGTTTTCTCCCAGTCCCAAAAGGTCCTCTGGAGTGGAGGCTGCTGCTTCCCGAGATGCTGTGCTCCTTAGGGTTCTTTCCTTGTGAGGCTCCTGTACCTCCCGGACCTAGCATTGGTGGCCAGCGTCTGCTGTCCTTCTGGGACCCACGTGCTTGCTTTGTTACTGTCTATACAGTCTTTCTCCTTTCTCCATAGGTGTGTGATCAGATTAAGACCAAGCTCACCTCCCTGAAAGATGTCCCAAACAGAATCGAGTGTCCCCTTATCTACCACCTGGATGTGGGGGCCATGTACCCCAACATCATCCTGACGAACCGCCTGCAGGTGAGACGGATTCCCCTGTCAGAATCGAGCTCTTTTCTGCCCAAATACTAACTGCTGCCCTCCCCCCACCCTCCCCACCCCCAGCCCTCTGCCGTGGTGGACGAGGCCACCTGTGCTGCCTGTGACTTCAACAAGCCTGGAGCAGACTGCCAGAGGAAGATGGCCTGGCAGTGGAGGGGCGAGTTCAGTGAGTGCGACCCAGGGGCAGGGGCCGGGTGGCTCAGCAGGCAGCGGGTGCATAGGTCTCTGTCTCAGACTCTCCTCTGTCGCCCTCCTAGTGCCAGCCAGTCGCAGCGAGTACCATCGGATCCAGCACCAGCTGGAGTCAGAGAAGTTCCCTCCCTTGACTGCAGAGGGCCCAGCCCGGGCCTTTCACGAGCTGTCCCGCGAGGAGCAGGCTAAATATGAGAAGCGGAGGCTGTCAGGTGAGCGGTTTCCAAACACTGTGGTTCCTCTGACTTGGGCCTTTCTGGTATGTCACAGCTTGATGTCATCTAAACTAGATGTTGCACTGGATGAGAGAGGAGATCACTGTGAACTGTCTCTTCCTAGCCTCCCTTTCCTTATTTCTCCCTCAGTGAATGTTCGGATGATGAATTCTGCTTCCCGGGCTCTTGCCGAATTTGGCCCGTTCACACGGGGCTGTCCTTTGATAGGATAAACCAACACTGTCTCTCTGAGTTTCGTGCTCCTCCGTACTGACCTGGGAAGCTTCATTTGTTGGTGTTGGCCTTATCCTGACTTCCTTTGGCTACGTACAGGTGGCCCGGCTATCTCCTGTTTGGGGTCTCACATGCTTCCCTGCTCTCGATTGTGCCGCAGATTACTGCCGGAAGGCCTACAAGAAGATCCACGTGACCAGGGTGGAGGAGCGCCTCACCACCATCTGCCAGCGGGAGAACTCCTTCTATGTGGACACGGTGCGCGCCTTCCGGGACAGGCGCTATGAGTTCAAGGGTCTCCACAAGGCGAGTCTGACCTTTGTGAAGTGAGAACAGTCTAGTTTCTGAGATGAGATTCCTTGCTTGGTGCTGTCTGGACAGTCATGACTTCTCCAGTTAGGATTTGCGGCTTCCAGCCTCACGCGTTTGGAAAGTAATTGAATGCACAGTTTTGAGTTTGTTTGTTTCTTGTTTTTAAGTAGGCTTCATGCCCAGTGTGGAGCCCAGCGAGGGGCCCGAACTCGTGACCTGGAGACCAAGACCTAGGATGAGCTCAAGAGTCGGACACATAACCAACTGAGCCACCCAGGCGCCCCTCGGTTATTTTTAGTTTTGAGGATTTAAGGGCCTGAGGCCTTGAAACTATTTTGAATGATTGCTTTTGAAATATTTATTTAGAGCAGGGATCAGCTGACTATGGGTGGGCAGACTTTTTATAAATAAAATTTGATAGGAACGGAGCTGTGTCCGCTGCAGCAGGGAGGTGAGCAGCGGAGCCGAAGCGGAGGCTGCATGAGCACGGTATTGGCCATATGGCCGTAGTTTGCCAGCCTCCGATGGGGACAGATTCGGGTGATTTACTGGCCTGGCTCATCCAGGAGGATCAGGGAAGACACACCACCTCAGTTGTCATGACAAGTCGTAGCTTTATGCTTAAGCAAATGGGGTTGTTTTCCCTGAAAGACCTTCCTTCATTGTTGGACTCAGTAAGGTCCCTGCTCTGATAGACTTTATCACTGTAAAAGATACGCGACATAAAACCTAACGTTTTTTTGTTTTGTTTTTTTTTAATTTTTTTTTTTAACATTTATTTATTTTTGAGACAGAGAGAGACAGAGCATGAACGGGGGAGGGGCAGAGAGAGGGAGACCCAGAATCCGAAACAGGCTCCAGGCTCTGAGCTGTCGGCACAGAGCCCGACGCGGGGCTCGAACCCACGGACCGTGCGATCATGACCTGAGCCGAAGTCGGCGCTTAACCGACTGAGCCACCCAGGCGCCCCTAAAACCTAACGTTTTTAAGTGCACGGTTCTGTGGCGTTGGGTACGTTCACACTGTTATGCAGCCACCACCCCTGGCCCTTGCCAGAACTCTTCATCTCGCAGAACTAAAACTCGGCACCATTTAACCACAAGCCCCCCATCCCACTTTCGGTCTCTGAGTCCAGCTCCTCTAGGCCCTCACGGAAGTGGAGTCACGCGGTGTTTGTCTCTTATGACGGCTCCTTTCCCTTCGTGTCGTGTCCTCCGGGTTCATCCGTGTAGTCGCGGGTGTCAGAATCTCCTGTCGGGGGCTGAATGGTACTCCGTTGTGTGTATGCACCACATTGTGTGCATCCGCCCCTTGTCCACGGACACCGGGTTGCTTCCATGGTTTGGCCACTGTGAAGAATGCCGCTGTGAACGTGGGTGTGCAAATCTCTTGAAGTCCCTGATGTCATTCTTTTGAGTGTGCACCCAGACAGGATTGCTGGGTCATGTGCTAATTCCGTTTTTAACCTTTTGAGGAACTGCTATACCATTTCATGTTAATTAACTATTAAGTTACTTATTCTCTCTCTCTCTCTCTTCAGACAAGCACTAAAGTGTCTGTCTTGTTCTTCAGAGTCTACACAATACCTGGCACGTAGTAGGCATTCAACAAATATCTGAATTGTTTCTTTCTTTATATTACTTTATTTTTTTTAGAAAGAGCGCGCACGCAGGAGAGGGGCAGAGAGAGACAATCTTAAGCAGCCTCCATACTCAGTGAGGAGCCCAACACAGGCTCTGTCCCACAACCCTGGCATCATGACCTGAGCTGAAATCAAGAGTTGGACACTTGGGGCGCCTGGGTGGCCCAGCCAGTTAAGCGTCCGACTTCGGCTCAGGTCAGGGTCTCATGGTTTGTGGGTTTGAGCCCCGTGTCGGGCTCTGTGCTGGCAGCTCAGAGCCTGGAGCCTCCATCAGATTCTGTGTCTCCCTCTCGCTCTGCCCCTCCCCAACTTGTGTGCTTGTGCACGCGCTGTCGCTCTGTTTCTCAAAAATAAACATTAAAAAAAAAAAAAAGAAAGAAACCATGTGCTGGAGTCTCTAGGGGGTCGGTCACGATGTCTGCCCTGTTCATCCGGCTGTGCCACTAGAGAGAACGGGATAAGGAAACGTGGCAGAGCATCAACAGTTGTTTTTCCGGATGTGTCTATGGTCTTCACTTGTATTGGATTTTGAAGGTTTCTGTAGGTTTGACATTTTCACAGTATGAGAATGCCGGGCCGTGGACTGTAGACTGAGCTGGAGGAGCCGAGTTGGTGATCGGTGCGCGTGTGGTTCCAGGTGTGGAAGAAGAAGCTGTCTGCGGCCGTGGAGGTGGGCGACGCCGCCGAAGTGAAGCGCTGCAAGAACATGGAGGTCCTGTACGACTCCCTGCAGCTGGCACACAAGTGCATCCTGAACTCCTTCTACGGCTACGTCATGCGCAAAGGGTGGGCTCCCGGCCGAGGGCCTCACTCCGTGGAGCGCGGGGGAGAGCCGGGGCGGGCGCGGGGCTGCGGGCGTCCGGCTGCGCTGACCCAGAGCGTCTGGACTGCCAGGGATCGGTACCACAGACGTGTTGTCGGAATGTCTTGGGCTGGAGACGGTGATTTGGCAGTTTCCAGTGTGTTTATGCGACTTGGTGAATGGCATAACTTGGGGGCTGTAGAGGGTCTAGGCCGTCCTGAAAAAGCACCACGTGAGCCATGGGGGGTGTAAAGCTGTCTGAGAAGTCAGGATGGCCAGGAGTGGGGGGGTCTGAAAGCCAAGATGGATGCTCTTTCTGATGGAGATGTACAGCCAGGTGGGTGAGGGCCTTGGGGAGAGCAGGCTGTAGAGGCCTGGCCGCCGTGGGCAGGGTCGTGAGGAGCAGCAGCATGGAGGCTCTGGAGGAGAACGATGGGGTGCTGGGGTTTGTTGGGTTTGGATGAGGGGGAGGAAAGCGGGGCCGGGAGGGGCCGGCCTCTGGGCGCCCGACCTTGCGGGTGAGATCTGGTTTGGGGGCAACGAGGCGGGTGTCTGGCGGGGAGTTGAGGGTGTTTGTGGGCCTGTGCTTTCCCTGAGAAGTCGGAGGATGAGCGTCGGGTCTGGGAGATGGAGAAGGCACGAGGTGGAGCTGGGGACAGAGGGAGAGGGCTCGTGGGAGGGGGGGCGGGTCACGGGACCATCTGGGTGGGTACCGAGAGAGCATGCCGCCTCCAGCCCCACACCCTGAAGCAAGGCGGAGGAGTGTCCTCAGCACGGCCCCGTGCTGCCACGGTTCCTGCCCCACTTCAGACGTCCCCTCTGTGGTGTCCTCCTGACCTCCTCTAAGGACCCTTTGTGGGGAGCCCTACCCACCCCACCCCCAGGCTGTGACTGTCTTCCTCAGGGCTCGCTGGTACTCCATGGAAATGGCAGGCATTGTCTGCTTCACGGGAGCCAACATCATAACCCAGGCGCGGGAACTGATCGAGCAGATCGGGTGAGCGCTGTGCTCTGGTCAGCTGCCGGGAGTGGACAGCCTGGGGTGGGGGAAGGCTGGGGGGCACAGACGGGGAGTGCGCATGTGGGCATTGTGTTTTTGGGTCCACGGCCTGGAAGGGCCTTCACACTGGGTACTTCCTGCATGGAGGCCATGGTCCAGCATCCACGTGGCCTCGTTTCTCTCTTTCTAAAGGAGGCCCTTAGAGCTGGACACAGACGGAATATGGTGCGTCCTGCCCAACAGCTTCCCTGAAAACTTTGTCATCAAGACGACCAGTGTAAAAAAACCCAAGGTGACCATCTCCTACCCTGGGGCCATGTTAAACATCATGGTCAAGGTGAGCCTGGGTCTCCAGGGAGGGCCTGCTGTCTCTGGGCCTGGGTTCTTAACGTCTCTACTCTGATGGGGATTTGGAGGGGGGGGACTGCATCGGCTGTCACACTGGCACGTTCCCCTTCCTAACGTCACGTCACCCTGCTTGACGCTGTTCAGATTCTTCTGTAGCCTGAGGATCTATACAGAAAATGCTGTGCTCACACTCAAGTGAGTCTGTGTTCCCTGTAGGACAGCAGCAGACTATTTCGCTTTTAAGTTTGTATTTTGAAGTAACTTCAGATCTACAGAAAAGTTTTAAAAGTAAAACGCAATTTGTATATATGCTTCAGCCTCTTTCCTCTAACGTTAGTTCACATATATAAACCGTGGCACGCTTATCAGAACTAAGAAGTTCACGTTGGCGCAGCCCCATAACCAAGCCACAGTCTTTGTTTGGATTTCCCGGTTTCTCCAGGGCTCCTGTCTTCTTAGTCCCCCCAGGCTGGCAGCTCCCTGTCTTCAGTAAGCCCTGCTCAGGTGTCTTGTTGGCTGCCCCTCATTTGGGTTTGTTGTTTCTTATCATGTTTGTTGTATCTTATCAAAAGAGATTATTTGCATTTTTTAAGGCATGCTAGCGAGATGACCCGTGTTTCATTCTTTGGCTGCATGGTGTCAGGGTCTGTGCTTCTGGTCACCGGGCACAGCTGCTGTCTCCCCGCCCTGTACTGCTGCTGGAGTGAGGCATCGAGCCTACGCCGGCGGGCAGGGGTGTCGGAGAGTCTGGCCATGTGTTAAAGCCACCAGAGCCTTGAAGAACCCTAGAGGAGATACTTGAGACCGTGCAGATGTCCTGTGTCTCCCTAATTTTCACTGGTTTGAGTGACAGTTGTTCTGCGATGACGTTCCCCAACGGTGGCTCCCGCTTTCCCACAGTCCTGGTACATTTATTGGAATCCCTCTGTAAGGAAGCGTATCACCCCTCTTTCCACTCAGCAGTTCTCTTCGTCGTCGATATTGGTTAGACTGGGTTACAACCCAGGCCTGCCCTGGTGTTTTGTGACTCAGCTCATTCCTCCTGGGCTGCTAGGGCCTCCTTCACATTTGCCTAAGTATTCCTGACACGTGTCCCTGGTCTGTGGTTCGGGTTCGGGGCATTTTTAATTTAATTTAATTTATTTCTTTAGCACTTTCTTACTTCTTGGTCCTGAAGACACTCTAGCCTCATCTTGGTTATCCTAGTCCTCACCCTGGAATCTGCCATTTCTCTGAGGAACCAGGTTCCTTTTATTGGAGAGGGTATTGGAAACCAAGGTCAAGTGCAGATGCTCATTGCTGCTGGGTGTAATTGCTTCTAGCTGTTCTCAGATTGAGCTAGGAGATATGTATATGCCTGATCGCCCTGTCCACGCATGCATC
This sequence comes from Prionailurus viverrinus, assembly GCF_022837055.1. NCBI lineage: Eukaryota > Metazoa > Chordata > Mammalia > Carnivora > Felidae > Prionailurus > Prionailurus viverrinus. The sequence continues at coordinate 797,057 of NC_062572.1, forward strand.
TAGGTTTATTTCTCTGCGTGTGCACTTTAAGTTTCTTTTTAATGTTTATTTTTGAGAGACAGAGACAGCATGAGCAGGAGAGGGCAGAGAGAGAGAGAGAGGGAGACCCAGAATTGGAAGCAGGCTCCAGGCTCCGAGCTGTCAGCACAGAGCCAGACGCGGGGCTCGAACCCACAAGCCGTGAAATCATGACCTGAGCCGAAGTCGGCCACTCACCTGACTGAGCCACCCAGGCGCCCCTGCGTGTGCCCTTTAAAGTACGAAATGCAAGGGGAGCCTGGACGGCTCAGTCAGGTGAGTGGCCGACTCTTGGTTTCGACTCAAGTCATGGTCCCGGGGTTGTGGGATCACACTCCACATTGGGCTATGCACTGGGCATGGAGCCTACTTAGGATTCTCTCTCCCTCTCCCTCTCCACCCCTTTTCCCCACTCACAATCTCTGTCACACGCACGTGCGCGCGCGCGCTCTCTCTCTCTCTCTCAAAACATTTAAAAAACATACGTATGTACGTAAAGGACATGAGTCCACATCTATATGTCCAGCCCCAATCTAGTCCCCTTTCCGTTAGTCACTTCTTTCTCTTGCAGTGAGAAGCCTGTCCCTCATTTTCTCAATATGTTTATTTGTTCACTAGCGTGTGTGTAAAATTGTAAAACGGCTTCAGGATCGTGCCGCCGTGTGCCGTAAACTTAACCGACTACGGCACAGTGTGTGTGTATAGTTGCTACTGTCTTTAGTCTGTATTACCTCGTCACAACCAGGTTTGCCAAAGTGACTGAAGCCGGCCCTTCAGTGGGATTGTTTGTCCCAGTCTGCAGTTTCCCTTGGGGTTGCCCGACATCCTGGTTGGATGCTTTTTAATTTGCTTACAGTAAAATTCACGCTTCGTAGAGTGCAGTTCTGTGGGTTTTGAGCCACACAGGGTCCTGTTTCCACCACCGCAGAGAACATGGAAAAGTTCCACCCCTCAGAAGTTCCCGAGTGCTGCCTCTATCACCAGCCTTTCTCCCTCTCTTCCCCTAGACCCTGGCTACCTAGTGTGTTCCTTTGCAACGCTAATTCTGCCTTTTCCAGAATGTCCTGTGAATGGAAACAAGGTGTATAAGCTTCTGGGCTTGGCAGAATGTGTTTGGGTTCATCCACTTCTGACACGTGTCACAACTCGGCCTCTTTCTCTGGCTGAGTGGTGTCCACTGTATGGAACAACCCCAGTTTGTTGGTCTGGTCAGTCCTCACAGGCAACTGGTCACTTCGAGGTTTGGATGGTCAGGAGTGAAGCTGCCTCCACTTCCTCTTGTTTTGCAGGAAGGCTTCACCAATGATCAGTACCAGGAGCTGACTGAGCCAGCCTCGCTCACCTATGTCACCCGCTCAGAGAACAGCATCTTTTTTGAGGTTGATGGACCCTACCTTGCCATGATCCTTCCAGCCTCCAAGGAAGAGGGCAAGAAACTGAAGAAGAGGTAGGAATCGCACAGCCTTTGTGCTTGGGGAGAAAATGAATGAGATTTAACAACCCATCCGGGAAGTGGACCAGGAGGCCAGATGGGACTACTTCTGTTTCTTGACCTTTTTGTTTCAGTATGGAAAGCTGTTGCCAACACAGATCCCGCCATCTCTGCTCTCCACCTGCTAGATTCTCGTTCTACAGGCTGCAGCCTCTTATGTTGTTTTTATGTCAGAAATATGAACCTCAGGGTGGGGAGATGTTTGCTGCCTAGTACATGCTGGAGGGGAGGGTTGGACGGAGAAGGGGAAGGTGGAGAGCCAGTGACTAACAGCCAGCATCCCAGGCCCCCATTCACCGCTGGGCTCGCCTATGATTCCAGATATGCTGTCTTCAACGAGGACGGTTCCCTGGCTGAGCTAAAGGGCTTCGAGATCAAACGCCGGGGGGAGCTGCAGCTGATTAAAATCTTCCAGTCCTCAGTGTTTGAGGCCTTCCTCAAGGGCAGCACCCTAGAAGAAGTGTATGGCTCCGTCGCCAAGGTGGCTGACTACTGGCTGGACGTGCTGTACAGTAAGGTGAGCCGCTCTCCACCTGGCCGTGAGGGTCCTGCAGGCTCCTGGCGAACCGGGTGAGTCAGGGCTGATTCTGATGAAACAGGACTTCATAGTCGGTGCCTCTCAGTCCCTCTCGGTCGGACCCTGTGCCCAGTGACAGAATTCCAGGAAGGAGGCACCTAGCATAGTGAAAGTATTTGTAAGAGAAAACTTTACCAGTGATCCCATCAGCTTCTTTGATTTTTTTTTTTTACTTTGTAGGCCCTGTTAATGAATATGCAATTTCTACAATTTAAATGACAGTGTTGGCTTACCTTGCAACATACCTTCTCATGGGATCTATCATTATTTGTTACTCTTTAGTCTGTGTTTGTCAAGTTTGCACTACTTAATTTAATCTGTAAATGTTGGGTATCATATAGGCTTTTTTCACTATTTTAATGTTTTCTAAGCGAAAGGAATACTGGGATGGATATTCTAGAACTTTTCTGGCTTCCTTTGCTTTGTGGGCTGCTGCAGCTTGAGGCATATTGTCTTGTTCTGTAGAGTTGGCCCATACATGAGAGTAAGCACCAAGAGAGAAAAACACACGAAACAGGATCCAAACAAATCTTCCAGGATGTCAGGGCTGGGGTGTCAGGGATGTGTGCACATGGGACAGCAGGGCCGGGGGGTCAGGGGTGCATGTGCACAGGTACAGATACAGCTATTTGTCCTCAGACTGCTCCGGCTCCTCCCTTCTTAGTCCCGTGGCTCTCCAGGGGGCTAGTGTCTCTCCTGTTTCCCGGCTCCTCCTTTCCCTAGTTTTCTTTTTGTTTTAGGAGAAAAATATCACTAATTCTGTCTTTCCTCTTTTTCTGTTAACTTTGGTGTCAGTAGCTCAGTAAATGTCTTTTAATGTTTTCCACATAGTTCGACAAAATGGAATTTAAGGTTTTGTGTGTGGATTTGTGGCGTTGCTACTCACTGGCATGAGACAACCGTGTTGTACCGCTGCCTTCAGCCCATCAGGCTGGAGAAGCTCGCTACTCGGGGGAGATGTCCCAGTGAGCTTGGGAGAGCGCTCTGTTCCTTCTGTGTGATCTGCTCGTTGCCTCTCCAGGCCGCGAACATGCCTGATTCTGAGCTGTTTGAGCTGATATCTGAGAACCGCTCCATGTCTCGGAAGCTGGAAGATTATGGGGAGCAGAAGTCCACGTCTATCAGCACAGCCAAGCGCCTGGCTGAGTTCCTGGGGGATCAGATGGTGAAGGACGCGGGGCTGAGCTGCCGCTACATCATCTCCCGGAAGCCCGAGGGCTCTCCAGTCACAGAGAGGTAAGGGTTTCTGGGGTTAAGGAAGGGATTCCGTACGGTCTTGGATGTTCGGGTTGGAAGCTTGAGTCTGTTATGGGACCTCGGTCCCTTTGTAGCGATGTCAGCTTCCTTGTAAAGAGCAGGATGGTCAGGAGTGGAAGACAGGGACTGGGCTTTGGTCCCCTGCAGAACCTGGGTTGTGGGGGCCTAGACTGAGGGTGCCCTGTCAGTCAGCAGGCACAGAGATGTGAGAGTGTATTGGAGCGGGGGTTGCTATGATGGGAGCCACCACAGAGTTCGGTTGAGGTCTAGGGCAGGCCCTGGATCACTCACACCCTTGAGGAGACCATTGTCACCCTGGCTGGAGAGGTCTTTCTGGCGAGCTGCACAGAATGCTCTAGCATCCGAGGCTCCATGGCACTGCCAATGCTGCAGCCTCAGCTCTCTTTACCGACAGACAGAAATGTCTTCCAGCTTCTGAAACACGTTCAGCGTGACAGCAAAGGGTTCTGTCGGACGGCATCTTCCACTCCCGACTACGGAATCTTCGGGGTCAGCAGTGGTTCTCCTGTCACCCTGTCGCTCATCAGGCTGCTTGAACTGTGCAGGGACCGTGTGAATGGAACAGGAAAAAACTGTGTTGGGGGCATGGATTTCTAGAACAATAGGTTTTCTTCCTGCGAACCATTGTATAACCGTGGCAGAATTTCCCACCGAGAGCTCAGGGACTAGAAGTGGTTCCGCGGACAAGCCTTGAGAACAGCGGGCAGATGGAGGAAGTGCTAAGCACCAACAAGAGAAAACGTTTCAAAGATGGCCACAGCAGTGCTTCCGTGACCGTTTGTGACAGGGCCTCGTTCCTCCCATGACGCTCCTTCCCTTGCACAGAGTCTGGGCAGTCCTGTGACTTGCTGCGGCCTGTGCAATGTGGCAGAAGTGAACCCTGGTTGCAGGAGGCCTCATGCTTCTGCTCTTGCCCTTTGGCTGCCTGGTCAGCCTGCTGGGGGCTGGGGGTCCCTTGCGGAGGCAGCACCAGGTAACTGCAGCAGCTGCCACACCTGCCGGGGAGGCCACAGCGGCCACACAAGTGACCCCGGGCAGAACCACCTCAATCATAGGCTCATAAGCCAAAACAGTTACTGTTTTGATCCATGGAGTTTGAGGTGGTTTGTAGTATAGCAGTAGGTAACTGCTAAAGCTAGACACGTCAGTAATCCGCGTTTTCACCTACGCTAGGAAGGTCTGGAGTGGAGGGGGTGGGGAGCAAATGAATGAAACACAGCAAATATTTCCTTAAAAAGAAATTCCCAGAGTTCTAACAAAAGAGGGAATTTGGTGTAAGGCTAAAACAGATTACATGGAGAGTAAAATGCAGAATTGTTGTGCATCATTAAGAAAATGGCAACACAGAAAGTAGGCAACTTCTGTGAACAGGCAATTTGCAAGTGAAGTTGATGGTCAGTGCATGTAAAGATGTGCAAATTCACTGTGACTGGGAAACAAGTGTGTTAATACCAGTCGTCCCACATGTACGCAGCGTGGTGACAGTCACTTTGGAGAAGCCAGCAGTGCATGATGCATTAGATGGTGCCTGGTTCCCCTCACAATTGGGCACGTGTGGGCATGTGTCCTGGGTGATTGCCCCTGTGGTTTACATTGTGTTTAATAGCAAGCGTTGGGAATGCCGTAGTGTCCCTCAATCAGAAAACGGGCAAATGTGTTTTTAGTGCAGTGAAATGCTATGCGGGCATTGGAACGATTGAATCGCAGCCGCGTGGTAAATGCGCGGGCTGGCACAGGCAGTCTGCTTCCATCTGAATAAAATTTACAGACGTGGACGACACTCTTGTTTGTTTACACGGACGGACGGACAAGAGTAGTATGGGAGCAGGCGTGGGATTGGTAGACGCCAAGACAGGGAGCATGCTTATCTCTGTGAGGACGGTCAGGATTGCTGCACAGGGCCTCACCCTTGTATCTGCTTTCTCAAATGTGAGGTAAAACGGCAAGGCATGAAGTTTGATAGGACGAGGTGATAGGTGCACAGGGGTTTGTTGTGTTCTAAGCTTCTTTGTGTTTATAAAATTCAGAGGAACGACTGCTTCCTCCAGTGAAAGGAGAGGTATTAACAGTTGCCCTGTTGCCTTGCCAGTGCCATGAAAACTGGCGCATTCTTTCAGGAAAGCAGATAGACCTTTCTGTATCTTACTCGATGAGTAACGTTTTAGAAATGTCTAATTACATGCACGCACACGGATGTGTAATTTAGGGGAGGGCTTTGGCAATAGCTCTGTTAACAGTGGTCAAACAACACAGACCAAACGGCCACCAGTGGGGGGATCGTGCATTAATCCGTGGTATTTTAATACAGTGAAGGATTACTTGGTTATTGAATACGATAAACATTAGATATTAGCTGTAGCTTATTCAAAACAACGTCATTAAATAAGAGAGGTTACAATCTAGGTTCTAAGTCCTTATTTCCATGTGAAATACATGTACGTGGTCAACGCTGTACAGAGTTAGAGAGATTTCCCGTGTTTGTGAGTTTTGTGCCTCTTTTCACCCAGGGCCATCCCACTCGCCATTTTCCAGGCAGAGCCCATGGTGAGGAAGCATTTTCTCCGGAAATGGCTTAAGAGTTCTTCCCTCCAAGACTTCGATATTCGGACAGTGAGTGCTGACTTCTGTACTGAGAAGTTTGGGAGGAGGACTCGACAGCACAGTATCCCCGACTCGGGTCATCGTTCTATCTGAGTCTCCACCCTCGATGCCCTCCTCTCTGTACACAGTGGGTGAGGAAGTAGTTCCACTTAAGGACAAAACCAGAAAAACTAGTGCCGGGCAGCGCTTAGATTCCGGTGCAGGGTTCTTGTGCTGGCTCAGCCAGCTACTAACTGTCATCCTGGGAGTCCTTTCTTTAAGTGTTCTGCCTCAGTTTCCTTCTCTGTGAAATGGGTACCTCTTGCCCCAGAATTTCTAGGTGGGATAAGTATGACACAGGAAGCATTCAGCGTGGTGCTCAGTATAGAGTGGAGCACGGGGCTGCTGCTGCTTTCTTCTTACGTTTCTCCTTGTGCGCACCCAGATCCTGGACTGGGACTACTACATTGAGCGGCTAGGGAGTGCCATACAGAAGATCATCACAATCCCTGCGGCCCTGCAGCAGGTGAGGCCCCGCCCATGCAGACAGGGCCTGATGTGGCTCAGAAGCCATGGAAACCTGGGCCTGGCCCCTACTAGCAGTCAGACAAGTGATCGGTAAGTGATTGGTGTCACCTTCTTGTAGGTGAAGAACCCGGTGCCACGCGTCAAGCACCCTGACTGGCTGCACAAGAAACTTCTGGAGAAGAATGACATCTGCAAGCAGAAGAAGATCAGTGAGCTTTTTGTCCTCGAAGGCCGGAGACAGGTAGTGGGCCCAGGGCCGCCGAGCCGTGCCCGTCAGGCCTCGTGGGGGCCCCATGCTACCCAGGCTTGGATGCTCCCATTCAAGTGTCTAGAGTGTTTCTTTTCTTTTCTTTCTTTCTAAAACTGTGTACCTGACAGACAACTCTTTCCACCTGGGGCGGGGGGGGGGGGGGGTCTTCTGGCATAGGAAGCCTTGGGCCTTCTGTCAGGGATAAGGACTGTTTTCTGTATGAATAGAGCAGTAACTGGGCTCAGGGACTCAGTGCGTCAGTGTGCCTTGGGACTCCCGTTTTCTAAACTGTGAAGTAAAAACCTGTAGAAACACTAGACAGTACTAAACACAGTGTAATGAAGGGCTTAGCTGAAGTCAGGAGAGCCAAAAGAAAATTCTCAGCTGCTGGAAATGCAAAGTGAACTTTGTTTTTACTGTTGTTTTTTTCCCCACCCCCCAAAAGCACACTGTAAACTAGAGCACTGGGGGCTGGGAAAGAAAAGAGAGGACCTGTTCTCTGCAGTATTTTATTCTGTCTTATGAAAAGGAGTGAATCCCAGAGCAAACAAGGGAAAAATAGTCGTACTCGACTGATGTTTTCTATTTGACCTTTTCGCTATTAGAAATTGGAACCAGATCAATCAGTAGATGCACATCTTTGTGTACAAGTATCTTAGCCTATTCATTTGATCCCACATGTGTATTTCTAGAGGTGGAGTTTCCTGAGAGATTGTGGTGTTTTCAGTCTCCTGGGTCTTTGCAGGTGGGCGTGGCCCAGGCTCCAGAAGGCACCCAGAGCCTTGGTGCTCCGGACATGGAAGACCTCGGCCTGGCAAAGCCACCGCGCTCAGTGGTTCCTGTTGCCACCAGGAGGAAGCGCGTCCTCTGGGAGAGCCAGGGGGAGTCGCAGGACCTGGAGCTGACGGTGCCCTGGCAGGAGATCTTGGGGCCGCCTCCGGCCCTCGGGACCACGCAGGTGACACGTTGACGTGGCCGGTGGGAGGGGGCGGGGGCAGCAGCCTGGCCCGAGCTGTAGCTTGAGGTCTCCCGTGGAGTCTGCTGTGTAGCTCTGGGGCCCTGCATGGGTGAGAGGCGTCCTCACCAGAGACACCTGCGCTGAGAAGCTGTTTAATGCAGTTGCTGTGCAAGGCTGTTTCTGCTTTACCGCGTGCCCCTGGGTTGTGTTGACTGCCCCCTCTTCCTGACTTGCTTCACCGTCTGCCCTAGGAAGAGTGGCTGGTCTGGCTCCGATTCCACAAGAAGAAGTGGCAGCTGCAGGCCCGGCAGCGCCTGGGTCGCAAGAAGAGGCGGCGTCTGGAAGTGGCAGAGGGTGACCCTCGGCCTGGGGCTGTCCGCGACAGGCCTGCCACCGGGCTGGGGGGCTTCTTGCGAAGAGCCGCCCGCAGCATTTTGGACCTTCCGTGGCAGATTGTGCAGGTGCAGACTGCCATCAGTTTGGGGGGTGGGATGCCCCCCAAGGGCAGCATCACAGCCGATGGGAAGGGGTGTCTGGCCGGCTCACGATCCTGGGGACCCTCCGTTACTTTTGTGCCCTGTGATTGGGGCTGGTGCCGGAGAGCACTCAGGAGTGTGAGCACGGTTTGTGTCGAGGTGACACGTGGTCTGCTCTCTCCGTTCCAGATCAGTGAGACCAGCCAGGCCGGCTTGTTCAGGCTGTGGGCCGTCATCAGCAGTGACTTGTACTGCATCAGGCTGAACATCCCCCGCCAGTTCTATGTTAACCAGCGGGTGGCTAAAGCCGAGGAGGGGCCTTCATATCGCAAGGTACGGGGCAGCAGATGCTGCTGGTCGCTGTGGTCAGCTGTCTGCTCCGCCTCTGAGGTGGTGTCCCCGGCGATGAGGGAGCCACATAAAGGATGGGGCTTTGTGGACGCAAAAGCCTGGTGAGCTGTGACGCTGAGCCGGGTGTGCTGGAGCACCTTCTTGGGGTGCTGTGAGGAGTGAAACGGTGTCTGTGGAGCACCGGGCACAGAGCGAACGCTCAGGGGCTGGAGTTGCCGGTGTCCTGGGGGCGCCATCCTCTTACGTCCGATGTCTGTGTAGCAGGGGAGGGACGAGGGGGACGTGTGTCAGTGGCTGGAGTCTGTTTCCATAGGCGCTTCTCATGTCAGCAGCCTCCCTGGACAGACTTCTCACGCCTCAGGGTTCCCTTGGTGAAAGCGTGCGGTTCAGTGGCTTTCCGTGCGTCCCGTCCTGCAGCCCCTGCCACAGCCAGTCCTCGAGCGTTTTATCTCCCTCAGAACAAACTGGGACCCTTTGCAGATCGTCCCCTCCCCCGGCCCTGGCTCACCACCGTTCCCTTGACACCCGGGTTCTGCCTGTAGGTTAGCCTGTCGTGGAGTCCGGCTAGTTTAGTTCTGCCCGAAGCTCGTTTACTGAGGCTGTCGTGCGCATTTCTCAGTGGGTGCTGGGACGCGTGGAATGCGCTGACGTCTAGTTGCGACGAGATGTGGGAGTTTGTAACTGAGACTAGACTGCAGAGGCTTTCTGGAGAAGGTGGGACTCTGCCCCCACCAGGATTCAGGGGCGTGCGGCCCTGGAAAGGGCGGGGCGCGTGAAGGCGGAGAACAGATGGTCTGGGATTCCTGTCGCTTTCCTGGATGCGATGCCGCATTGTCACCTCGGAGAACACTTTTTCTGTGGGGAGGTTTTCCCTTTGGGTGCCCTGCTCTGCTCCGCTCTCTGGCTCCCCCACACCCGTCCTCTGACTGGCAGACAACAGGAAAATAACCTGGGGACACCTGCTCCCCTCACTGCCCCAAAGCTCCTCTGCTTTTCATAAGCCCCAGGCTGCTTTTTGAACCTACAGCCCCAGCTTCCAGGTTTAGTTTTACCTGTGAGGAGAGACGGGCTCTGAGGGGCTCACGTGTGGCTGCGGCTGCACAAGCCCTAGGACTATCTAAGGGATGCACGGAGTATGCGAGTTCAACAGACGTCACCGGTGAGCCTTGTGACCAGGCTGGCGCGCTGTTTCACCAGGTCAGTCGAGTGCTTCCTCGCTCCAACGTGGTCTACAACCTCTACGAGTACTCGGTGCCCGAGGACATGTATCAGGAACACGTCAACGAGATCAATACTGAATTGTCGGCCCCAGACATCGAGGGCGTGTACGAGACACAGGTGATCATCTTCCCAGCTGGATGGAATGGAGGAAGCAAAATTGCGTATGGCGTGGACGGGCTAGCAGCCCGGCTCTGGGCCGCCCTCCCGGTGAACTCCAGCAGCGTGTCTGCTGAGGACACGCGGGCAGTGGCCTCACCCTGCCCTGTCCACCCCTCTCCCAGGTTCCGTTATTGTTCCGGGCCCTGGTGCAGCTGGGCTGTGTGTGTGTGGTCAATAAACAGATGGTGAGACACCTTTCAGGCCGAGAAGCAGAAACCTTTGCTCTCGAGCACCTGGAGATGCGCTCTCTGGCCCAGTTCAGCTACTTGGAACCAGGTAGGACGTGTGCCCGCTGCCTTTGCCCGGCCCGGCCCGGCCTCCCACGCACGTCGGGGTGACGGCCGTGTTGCCCTGCAGGGAGCATCCGCCACCTCTACCTGTACCACCACGCGCAAGGCCACAAGGCGCTCTTTGGCCTGTTTGTGCCCTCCCAGCGCAGGGCGTCTGTGTTCGTGCTGGACACCGTGAGTTCCTGGCGAGGGGCTCAGGGAGGGACAGGCCCCTGGGCGGGACGGGCCTCTGCCCCCGGTGCCTGTGGTGATGGCTTTTGAAGTGGAGCCACAAAGGGGTTCCTGCGGCAGCACCTGCGTGGGGAGAGGGCTGACACGGCCCCCACTGTCCAGGTGCGAAGCAACCAGATGCCCAGCCTCAGCGCCCTGTACACCGCCGAGCACAGCCTCCTGATGGAGAAGGTGGGCCCCGAGCTCCTGCCTCCCCCCAAACACACTTTTGAAGTTCGGGCTGAAACCGACTTGAAAACCATCTGCAGAGCCATCCAGCGCTTCCTGCTGGCCTACAAGGTGAGTGGGGTGGGGCTTCTGTGTGTGAGCCCCTCCCCCCAACGCCCCTTCCCCGCCAGCCGCTTGCTTCCCTTACGTCCAGGAGGAGCGCCGTGGGCCCACACTCATCGCTGTTCAGTCCAACTGGGAGCTGAAGAGGCTGGCTGGCGAGGTGCCCGTCCTGGAGGACTTCCCGCTGGTGCCGGTCCGCGTGGCTGATAGGGTCAGCTATGGAGTCCTGGACTGGCAGCGCCTCGGTGCCCGGCGCATGATCCGCCACTACCTCAACCTGGACACCTGCCTGTCCCAGGCCTTCGAGATGAGCAGGTGAGGGGAGTGGAGGGCATTTCTCCGTTTCTGGGCTCTGGCTGTTCCCGGTTCGTCCGTCCCTTCCCTGGGGCTGACCCCGTGCCCTCTGCAGGTACTTCCACATCCCCATTGGGAACCTGCCCGAAGACATCTCCACCTTCGGCTCCGACCTCTTCTTTGCCCGCCACCTGCAGCGCCACAACCACCTGCTCTGGCTGTCCCCCACGGCGCGCCCTGACCTGGGCGGCAAGGAGGCCGACGACAATCGCCTCGTCATGGAGTTCGACGACCAGGCCAGCGTGGAGATCAACTGTCCGGGCTGCTACTCCACGCGTAGGTGCTTGAGGCACCGGGGGTCCCCGGCTGCTGGCGTTTCCGCCACGCGTTGCCATTCTGTGGTGGCGGGAACGCCCAGTGGCGGATGCCCCGCGCTCGGCCGTGACAGTGTGGGCACTGAGCCTGCAGCAGCATCCGTGGGTGTGGGACGAGCGGGGCTGGGCTCTTTAGTCGCTCAGTGACAGGCTTGTCGGCCAGCCCGGCTGCCCCGGGAGCGGTGTGTTTCCTGAGGTAGCACTTGCTGCAGTCGGCCCACGGGCACCACAGGGGTGTCTCTGTGTGCAGTGTGCGTGGAGCTGGACATCCAGAACCTGGCCGTCAACACCATCTTGCAGTCCCACCACATCAATGACATGGAAGGGGCTGACAGCGTGGGCATCAGCTTCGACGTGATCCAGCAGGCCTCCCTGGAGGACATGATCACCGGCAATCAGGCCGCCGGCACCCCGGCCAGCTACGATGAGACAGCCCTCTGCTCCAGCACGTTCAGGTGCCCTGAGAGCACAGCCTGGCCTTTTGTTCGTGTGCCCAGTCCTCTCCCTAGGCAGGATGGCTGGGCTTGGGGTTTAGAAGGAACATTAGAAACCTATTTATCCTCTGCCCTCGTTTTGGAAAACTAAGAGCTAAGACGTTGTCACCGGGCCTTCTCTCCCCCAGGGCGGCAGAACCAGCACCCCATATGGGACCAAGCTCTTTCCTCCAGTCGCTGGGCTTTGCTGCCCTCCGGGCACCATTCTGGCCCCTTCGTGTGGCCATTGGTGTGTTGTAGGCGTTGAGTGCAGAGTGAGGCCTGAGGGCGCACATGAGGGCCCAGCGATAGGGTTTGGACAGTGAGGAGAGGGGGCAGAGGTGACAGCACAACAGGGGGAAGCTGGTATCAGGGACGAAGGGCCACCCTCCATGCCTTTCTTCCAGGATCCTGAAGAGCATGGTGGTGGGCTGGGTGAAGGAGATCACACAGTACCGCAATATCTACGCTGACAACCAGGTGATGCACTTCTACCGCTGGCTCCGGTCCCCATCCTCGCTGCTGCACGACCCCGCCCTGCACCGCACGCTCCACAACATGATGAAGAAGCTCTTCCTGCAGTGAGTGCTGCCAGCGGCTTGCTCCAGGCCCTGCTGACCCCAGCCCCCTCCCCCCCCCCCCCCCCCCCCAGTCCCCAAATCCACAGGAATGGCCGGCCGACGCCCCGGGCTAGTGGTCCATGGCGGTAAAGGTCCCAGGGAGTGCTTAGCTGCTGTCCCAGCCTGCTCAGCATCCTGCACAGGTGTGCCGTGTGCTGGGGTCTTTCTGCGTCCTGTTGGCACAAGTCCTCATGCCCTGTGTGTGTGTTCTGCACCTGTAGTTAAGAGCAGATATTGGAGACCCATGTGTGGATGTATCATCCTAATGGGCACTCGGGCTGCTTCCAGAACTCAGGCTGTTACAGATCACCAAGCAAGAATGGCCTTGTGCCCAAGGTCACGGGAACACATCTCTGGAATAATCTCTAGCAAAAGCACTGGTGCAGGTTTGATAGATCTCTTGACTGGATAGGAAAACGCTAATTTGATTCTTAGCGACAAAGCGCTCTCCGTGGAAGCTGTACAGTTGTTTGTGTGTCCAACAGAGGCTGAGAATGTGTGTCCGCAGCCCCACCAGCACGGCAGACACTGGGGCCGGCCTCGTGTGGTGAAGTGCTAACCCAGTGTACTCTTGCTCTGCAGTACTCATAAGTGAATTTGAACTTTCTTTTTATATCCTTTGTCCATTTTTCTGTAGTTTTGTTGGTTTTTTTCCTCAGTGATTTATATGAGTTGTTTCTACGTAAAAATTAGCCATTTTTGTGTGATGTGATAGCATGTTTTCTCCTGTTTTTGATTCTCTTTGGCTTTGTTTATGAAAGAAGCAAGTATTTGTTTTGCCCTGAGAAATCTTCACTCTGTTGCGTCTGGATTTCAGGCATATTTAGAATAGCTTTTTCGTTTAGGATCCTTAGCTTGTTTTCCCATGATGTCTTGTGGTGTCCTCTGTGGCATCGCGACTGGTGATTGTGACCTTGGTCTACAGGCTCATCGCTGAGTTCAAGCGCTTGGGGTCCTCTGTCGTCTATGCCAACTTCAACCGCATCATCCTCTGCACGAAGAAGCGGCGGGTCGCAGACGCCATCGCCTACGTGGAGTACATCACCAACAGGTGTTACATTTCTAGAATTCTGCCTCCCTCTGTGTTCTGATCTGGTGTCCTTTCCCTTCTGCTGAGGGACTTCCTGTAAATCACTCGTAGCATGGACCTGTTCGTAATGAATTCTTTCTGCCACTGGATGTCCGAAGAAGCCTTTATTGTACCTTTATTTTTGGGAGATCTCGTTGCTGGTATAGAATTATAGTTAGATCTGTTTTGAAAGTTTTATTTCTCTCTGTGTTTCTTTTTGGGTAATTTCCTTTGTTGTGTCCTTAAAGTTGCTAATCCTTTCCTGCAGTGTTTAGTCTGCCGTTCATCCCGTCCAGGGTGGTTTTCCTCTCACGTGTCTGTAAGCCTAGCTGGGTCTTAGTATTCCTAGAGTCTGCTGAGCCTGCTCTGTCTTTCCTCTAGCTTTGTGACTAGAATCCGGGGTCAATAACCATTTCAGTGTCCTGCTTTGCTCAGTAAAACACTTGTGTCAGTTCTGATTTGTATTCAGTGGTAGGTTTTTCTCCCGATTCCGCATTGCCTGGGAGCCTGGTGATACCGCAGTGGGTGCCGGCAGTTGTGAACACATGTGAATGCCTTGTCTCATGGATACCTTGGCGTTTTATTCTTCTGTAGATGTTCTAGAGCTTTCTTACTTGGAAACACATTGGCCTTTTGAGCATTTTTTGTGATTTATAGGTAGGCTGGGCCAGAGCCATGTTTAGTCTAGAGCTCACTGTTGCTCACTGGGGAAGCAAGATTGCTGTGAGTGCAGCCCTGGGCACCTTGTGAGTCTTGAGGCTCTCGGACAGCGGTGGGAGCGGGCACTCAGCGGTCCTTGTCCCTGCTCTGTGTAGTCTCCTTGCACACAGAGGGACTCTTGCTTCTCTGGTCCCTCAGCACGGGTCCCTGCCGCTCCCTCTTGCTTGGTGCAGAAGTCGCCTTAGCGTCGGGTTTATCACGTCCTCTGGAAAGTTGGAGGGCTGATATAGTTTGAATCCACCGTTAAGTTTTTGTTAAGACGTGAAGGGTAAGCAGGTACGAAAATAAAAGGAGGAGAGTGGAGAAAAAAATGATTTCATGTAAGCAGTTTCTATTTGGCTTCTTTTCAGCGTCCATTCCAAAGAGATCTTCCATTCCTTGACGATTTCTTTCTCTCGGTGCTGGGAGTTTCTTCTCTGGATGGATCCCTCTAACTATGGTGGAATCAAAGGAAACGTCCCATCTAGTATTCACTGTGGACAGGTAAGATGTCACAGTCTGGAGAGCCCAGGCTGGGGTCTGAGACAGCTTTGGGGCCCGTCTTTGTCTCTTTGCACATGTTTGGTGCTCATGGGTCCAGCGCCTGGCCCAGTTCTGGGCCCCATCCTGCAGCCGTTCCCGCAAGAGCGTGCTGCCCCCGGGGGGATCTGTGAGGGAAGAGGTGAGCAAATGGGCAGATGGGGAACGTGCAGCACTGGCAACGGTAGGGGCTGAGGGAGGGCAGAGAGCGGGCTGTGGGGCAGGGGGCTGACTTAGGTGGGACCGTCACAGAGGCCTCTAAAGAGGGGACAGGCAAGCAGGGAATGAAGAACTGGGCCGGGGGTGCAGTGTCAGCATAGCCATGACAACAGAGCAGGGCTGGGCGGGGGTCACGGGTAGCACAGAGCAGCCAGGAGAAGAACTGGAACATCGTACGGTTCCGCCACAGGCAGCCTCCTTGGGCCCAAAGGCCGAGTTGGAGTCTTGGCTTTTAGTGACAAAGAGACCCTGATCAGGAGCACGTCAGGGCCTCCACTAGGGCCCCGTGTTGTCGACAACAGCGTAGGAGATCAAGGCTTCAGTAGGAGCCCAGTTAGCATCCGCCCAGGGGAGAGTGGGGGGCAGGGTGGAGTCTGGGAGAAGGACTTGGGTGAGTTTTGAAGGTGGAGTGTACAAGCCAATGGAATGGATGGAGGTGACACCTGGGGGTGTGGGTGCACCCAGGGGTGTGGAGCCACGCGCCTACGATAAGATGGATGGGGCAGGAGAGCACGTGTAGGGTGAGAGGAGCCAAGCCTGGCCAGGGTGTGTGGCGTGTGCACAAGGTCCGGCCGTCCTCAGTGCTGGGACAGGAGGTCTGTGGAGACCTCGATGGGAGGGAAGTGCAGGTATCGTAGCTGAATCAGGAGAAGGCAGTGGATGCTGCTTGAAGGGTGTGGGGGATGCCGGAGTTCACACGTTGACGTGGAAGGCGCCACTGGGAGGGGAATTTGGTCGTGCGGGAGATATCTGCAGTAGGGCCCCTCGGGTAGGATTGTCACCGTCCCAGGACGTGTGGGATTCAGACAAGAGATCTAGTCACCCAAGGTCACCCACTCGTGAATCTTCCCTACCTGGGAGGTGGGAGCTAAAGAATTCTGAAGTGAATTCACTGGAAGAACAAAGGGAGAATCACGGTCAGCATTTGCTGAGTACACACCAGGTGCGTTACCTAAGCAGCTTCATCTCCTAAGTGGCCTCGTCCTTAGAGCCATCCTGCGGGACTTTGACTCAGGCTCAGGGATGTGGAACGACTCGATGAGCATCTCACGAAGCACAAGGGGTCAGTAGACCCAGGTGTAGAATGACTCAGGTGTGTTGCATCTGTGTTACAGCAAGACTCCCGAAAAGAAGGCAGAGAGGAGGAGGAGGAGGAGGAGGAGGAGGAGGAAGGTGGGGAGGAAGAGGAGGAGGAGGAAGGTGCCCAGGAGCCCGACGTGGAGGACATGCTGGAAAACAACTGGAACATCGTGCAGTTCCTGCCACAGGCAGCCTCCTGCCAGAGCTACTTCCTCATGATCGTTTCGGGTGAGCCGGCCCGCTAGCTTGCGTGGGAGTCTGGCGGTGGGAGTGATGTGGCTCTGGCGTGTTTGCATAGCAAGGAGGTAAAGGGGAAGTCAAGTCTGGTGGGCGTGCACTGGCTGTGCCGGCCTTGCGGGGCTGGACCCCTGTCCTCTGCCCTGGGGCGTGTCCGCAAGTCCCAGGACTTGCGTGTGCACACAGAGCAAGTAAAAGCAAACACCAAGTACAGAAGGTTGGAAACTTCCTGAATCAGTTGCCCACTGGCTGGTCTTTGAGGCTCAACTTCTGTGTCAGAATCTTCTGTATCTGACTTGGGTCTAGAGGTGCAGTGTTAATAAAGGTTCGGTGTTGACAAACCAGGGTGTCTGAGATCACATGCACACAAAGTGTATACGTTACACTCTGTCACACAGAGCTCGTCATTAGGGGAGAGCAGGTGGCGAGGGCCGGGAACACCACTCAGACGTAGCGGTGTGCAGCCACAGCGGTGGTTTCGTTTATAACTGCATGTGTGCTCGCCCTTGAGTCTCTCTCTACTTCTCTTTTGAAACTCCTGGGGGGCTACCTCAGAAGGCGTGCCGACACCAGGAGCCTAGACTTGTGTTTGTTATGAGCCATGTTTTGTCACTGTGTCACCGTGCGGCAGGAAGGTTGGTGAGTGTGGCTTACACGGCACTCTCCCTACTAAGGTGCACTTGGACTTGGGCCTCAGTAAGTGCCCTGCTTATTCCCATTTTTCCAATTGATTTTGGCTCGTCCAAATGCAGCCAAGAGTCACGACTAGTAATGATATTTCAGCCCAGGCTGGCTGGAGGTCTGACCGGCCACAGGGCCCCCTGGGTCCTGACTCTCAAGGCCTGTGGCCTGTCTCTGCAGCATACATTGTGGCCGTGTACCACAGCATGAAGGAGGAGCTGAGGCGCAGTGTCCCGGGGAGCACCCCCCTGCGGAGGAGGGGGCCCAGCCAGCTCTCCCAAGAGGCCCAGGCGGTGGCCGGAGCCCTTCCTGGTGAGCACCCCCTTGCTGCCTGAGGCCACCCCTCTGTCCCTAGAACCTGAGCCCTCTGCTCTGGGGGTCCCCGTGTCCTTCCCTTAGTGTCCTTATCACTGCAAAATGGGGAGCATGTGCCGCATCCCTTTCCTTCCCAGGAGTGATCACCTTCTCTCAAGATTACGTGGCAAATGAACTCACTCAGAACTTCTTCACCATCACTCAGAAGATTCAGAAGAAAGTCACGGGTTCCCGGAACGCCACTGAGCTCTCAAAAATGTTCCCTGTCCTCCCTGGTTCTCACTTGCTGCTCAATAACCCTGCGCTGGAGTTCATCAAATACGTGTGCAAGGTGAGGCCGCGACACGTGTGCGGGGCAGAGATGCTTAACGCTAATGCGAGCACTCACAAGAGTGTCAGTGTGTGTGGGAAGCGAGGGTGCCAGGAGTACAGTCTTGTTGATTCCACGAACTCTCACTGCTCATGCCTTGCATCTGCTGTGTGAGGCATTTGGGGCTAGAAGTGGGAGGAGACCAGAGCCCCCCCTGTCCTCACGGAGCCTGTGCTCCAGTGAGGGCGAGGACAAGTCAGTCAGGGACAGGTGAGCCCAGAGAGGGGAGGCGGGCTGAGGTGCCCTCAGAAGGGCAGGGTAGATGAGGAAGTTGGGGCCTGAGACCACATTGAGCAGGAGGGTCCAGCCGTGTGCGGACCTGAAGAAGAACCTGAGGGTGCAAAGGCCCTGGGGTAGGATGGTCTGGGGGTGCTGGTGAGAGGCACCTGCTGAGTGGGCGAGCTGTGAAATGGCGGTGCTTGTGGATCTGGTGGGGCCAAGGGCCGGGACCAGGAACAGTCTCCCACAATGAGCAGGCTGTGGTGAAATCACAGAGGAGAGCTTGCTCGGATGCTAAATGCTTTCTGGGAAAGGCGGGCGGAGTCAGCGATGGGATAATATTACCAGATAGCGACTGTGCAGGTGTCACCCCTCAGAGAGCACTTTCCTGGGCATTCAGTTACAGGATGCTCCAGGATCAGGTGACTTCTGGTTGTGGTGCAGAAATAGTTTAGTTTGCCATTTTATTCTTCTGTTAGACTCCAGGGTTTTTAAAATTTATTTTTACTCAGGTATAGCTTACGTACGGTGAGATTTCACCATTGTGGGTGTGTGTTCTGTGAGTCGTGGCAGAGGCAGGACGCAGGGCGTTTCACCGTTCCGCAAACATCGCACCCACCCCTGCCACGCGCTGATCTGTCTGTCCGATGTCCGTGCACTCTCTAAAGTTGACCCAGTCACATTCAGTCTGTGCAGTGAGTTGTTCAAGCTTTCACAGAGCGATGGGGCTGTGCTGCGGGCAGGTTCAAACGGTCTCCACCTGAGCTAACTCCCCCCCCGAACCACTGATCTGCCCTTGCACGACCACCTCTTCCAGAATCCCACGTTGTGGATTATGTGGCCGGTTAGGTCTGGCTCCTTTCATGGCACACAGAGTGTACATGCTGTCCTCCACGCGGTCGCAAGTTGGGGAGGTGCAGAGAGGGAGAGGGGGACAGAGGGAGAGGAGGGGCACAGAAGAAATAAAGTGGGCTCTGTGTGGATTGGGACCCACAAACCATGATATCATGACTTGTGCTGAAGTTGGACACTCAACCAACTGAACCACCTAGGTATCCCTAGAATCATTTTAATCTATAGATTAACTTAGGGAGAATTAACATCTTGGGTTTTTTTTAATGTTTATTTATTTTTTTTGAGAGAGGGCGCAGAAGCACAAGGAGGGGAGGGGCAGATGAGAGAGAATCCCAAGCAGGCTGTGCACTGTCAGTGCAGAGCCCGACGTGGGACTCAAACTCATGAACATGCGATCGTGACCTGAGCTGAAATCAGGAGTCCAATGAACGCTTCACTGACCGAGCCACCTGGGCACCCACAACATCTTAGTGTTGAGACTCCTGATTCATGAACCACTATCTCTTTCCATTTATTTAGGTCGCCTCTGATTTTCTTCATCAGTGTTTGGGGTTTTCAGTATTTGCACCTAAGGTTTTCAGGCTGTTTGGTGCCATCGTAATAGCACTGACTTTTTAAAACTTCGGTTTCCGGTTGTTCACTGCTAATATATATAGAGATACATGGATATTTGTATCTTGTGTCACATCTTTTTTGTCCATTCGTTTATCCGTGGACATTTGGGTTGCTTCCGTAAGTTGGCTATTGCAAAAAATGCTGCAGTAAACACAGGGGTGCATATATCTTTTTGAATTAGTGTTTGCTTATTCTTTGAGTAAATAGTAGTGGAATTGTTGGATCAGAGCGTAATTTTATTTTTAACTTTTTGAGGAACTTCCGTACTATTCTCCAGAGTGGCTACACCAGTTTGCATTCCCAGCGATAGTGTAAGAGAGTCCCTTTTCTTCACATCCTCACCGACATTTGTTATGTCTTGTGTTTTTTTATTTTGCCCATTCTGGCAGCTGTGAGGGGATACGTCATTGTGATTTTGGTTTGTATTTCCCTAATGATGAGTGATGTTGAGCATCTTTTCATATGTCTGATGGCCATCTGGACATGACACCGATTTTTAAATATTAATCCAGCCTTGCTTGTATTCTTGGAGTAAATCGCACTTGGTTGTGACGTATCATGCTTTTTATACATTGGTGGGTTCAATTTGCTGGTATTGTTGAGGATTTTTGAGTGCACATGATGGTGGTTGGTCTGCTGTTTTCTTGTGCTGTCTCTGGTATCAGGATGATGATAGCCTCATAAACGAGCCAGAAGTGTTTTCCCTTTTGTGTTTCCTGGAAGATACTGTGTCGAATACTTTTTTTTTTTTGCTTAACGTTTGGTCAATTTACCAGTGAAATCTTTTCTCTTTGTTTTGCTCTTTAATTCAATCCAGTTTTGTTTTATAATGGAGATATATAAACTGTATGTTTTGAGCAAACAGCTTCATACTAACAGGCTGTCGCTCCTCGTGATACATACTTGCAAACTTACCTGCTTTGCCGAAATCTACTTGTCTCGCTGGCTGGGGTGGCGGGCTTCGAATCTGAACATAAGTAGTTCCCCCAAAAGTGTCTTCCAAGAGGGCTTTGGTTCTGTGGTGCTCTTGGTGTTGAGCTGGGACACTAGAGTTTCAGGGGTGGGAGGGACCTCTAAAGAGGTCTGTCCTGTCCTGTCCTCTCCATTGTGGACAAAAGGCGGAGACACCCCACCTGTGGTTCCGCAGGCACCACCACGAGAGCCAGGCTTCCCAGCGGGCTCCAGGCTGGCACGGGAACCCCCACCGTCGGGGCTGAGAGCACACACTCTGCCGATGAGGCCGCGCGGCCCCGCAGATTTAGGACTTCCTGTCCTTGAGGAGGAGGGAGCCAGGAAGGACGACAGGAAGAGCACGTAGTGCCCCCGTCCCCCGGAGCTGACGGGAACCTGCTCGCAGGGCCGCACTGAGGAAGCCCCCCTCACTGCCAGCGGGAGAAGGAGGGCGCGGCGCTGAGAAGCTGCAGCCCGAAGAGTCCGCTGCAGGCTTTTCCGCTCCCGATAGAGGCCGGCCCGCGAGGCCATCACTGATGCTCTGTTCTTTGTAGGTTCTGTCTCTGGACACGAACATCACGAACCAGGTGAACAAGCTGAACCGGGACCTGCTGCGCCTGGTGGACGTTGGCGAGTTCTCAGAGGAGGCCCAGTTCCGAGACCCCTGCCGTTCCTACGTGCTCCCTGAGGTCATCTGCCGCAGCTGTAACTTCTGCCGGGACCTGGACCTGTGCAAAGAGCCCTCCTTCTCTCAGGTGGGCGGGGCCGGGAGGCTCTCAGACACCTTTCCTGTGTGCCGGTGCGGTGTCCTGATAGACGGTGGCGGTGACGGTGGTGCGTGCGGGCCGGCAGCCCCCTCCCCCCGGCTCCCCAGCTGGCTCCGCACGGTCCCTGCCCAGCCCCTGGGAAGCCCTGGCTGCCGAGGAAGGCTGGGCGGACCGCTGACCCGGCCCCCTCCTCCCCTGCCTAGGACGGGGCTGTGCTGCCTCAGTGGCTCTGCTCCAACTGCCTGGTTGCCTATGACTCATCAGTCATCGAGATGGCCCTGGTGGAAGCCGTGCAGAAGAAACTGATGGCCTTCACTCTGCAGGACCTGGTGAGTGGCAGGCCTGGCGTGGGGGACTCCACCCCAGCCCCTTCTCCAGCGGGCAGAGGGCTTCCTGATGAGCGATTTGCACCCCGAGAAGCCACAGGTGTGCACAGTTCTCAAGTCCCGACTCAGTGCTCTGAGGTGGCCAGCCCTTGGATCAGGGCTCCTCTTGACTCCTTGTCACACATCTCTGGGGCCCCTGCAGGGGCGGGTGCTGGCTCCATGCACCTTTTGTTGTAATGGAAGAGGGTAGCTGGTGAGCAGGATGGAGTGTGAGAGTCATGGCAAGTGTAAAGACAACAAACAGGGAAGAGAGAGAGAAACAGGGACGTTGTCAGCATTAGATAGAGGGGTATTCTTGACGAGAGGATGTGAAGGGGTGTCGGGGCCCAGGCAGGGAACAGCCCACATCTGCTCTGATGGAATAGGGAGACCCAAGGAAGGCACAGGGGTGAGGTCCCTGGGACTCAGAGGCAAGGGTGCAGTGCCGCCCGCCCCCCCGGGAAGGTGTTAGGAAGCAGCTGGCATGTTTGGATAAATCCCGTTACAAAGTATTGGTCTTTCCTGGTTGAGTT
Source organism: Prionailurus viverrinus (assembly GCF_022837055.1). Classification (NCBI taxonomy): domain Eukaryota; kingdom Metazoa; phylum Chordata; class Mammalia; order Carnivora; family Felidae; genus Prionailurus; species Prionailurus viverrinus. The sequence goes on from NC_062572.1 coordinate 819,012, forward strand.
GAAGGCCATGGGGTGGGTGGGCATGCCGAGCTCTTGGCTACCACTGGCCACCACAGGCCCAGAAGGGGACACTGGTGACCAGGGCTGCTCCTCATTGCAGATCTGCCTCAAGTGCCGGGGTGTGAAGGAGACCAACATGCCTGTGTACTGCAGCTGTGCCGGGGACTTCGCCCTCACCATCCGCACCAAGGTGGGGGTCCCACGGCTGGCCTGGCTGCCCCCCCCCTCCCATTTGCCCTTTCTGGTCTCTGCCATCTGCCTCTCTCCCTACACGCCCGAGCCTGTGCCTTGCATCCCTGTGCCTCCTCTGGTCATTTCTGCAGGTCTTCATGGACCAGATTAGAATCTTCCAGAACATCGCCCAGCACTATGGCATGTCGTACCTCATGGAGACCCTGGAGTGGCTGCTGCAGAAGAACCTTCAGCTGGACCATTAGCGAGTCGAGCAGCGACCCCATTCCCTGCCCTGACTTCCAGACTTGTGACCCTGGCCAGGATGGAGCACCGAAGAAAAGGAGCAGGTCACATAGAGAAGCACAAGCCAGCCAGAGCAGGAAGTGGCTCCACCTGGGGCTGCCTAGGCTGCCAGCTGTGGTCAGGGCAGCCCACTGTTGGCCTGAGAGGGGTCTCCAGGGCGGTTCCTGCTGAGTAGACAGCCCTCCCTGCGGTCCCGCTCTGTCACTCTCTCCTCTGCTGTTGAGGGGGTCTTCTGTCTGGTGATGACTAGTGGGGTTTGCAGCCCTTATTTCTCATCACTTGTGACCACGGAGACGGTCTCATAGCTGGATGCCAGCAGGATGTGGGCCTGTTCCAGGGAATCCGGAGCCAAACCCTGAGGGGACCTGGACATCTTTCCCACAATGAGTTCCCAGGACTTAGGCTTCTTGTCTGGAGACTTCCTGGTCAGTGTAGGGTCTGCAGGGGTGGGGCCTGCATCATGGCAGTCACCTTGTCTGCAGCAGCAAGATCTGGAATCGGGTGTGGCACCCTTGCCCTCTGAACCTGCAGGTGGGGGTGGGGACAGACACGAGCACCGGGCTCAGATTGCCGCACATGGGTGGGAGGATGCATGTGTTTGTCACAGGCTTTAATGTTATCTGTTAGCACTTGGGTTTATAGGGAAATCCTTCACGTGCAAGACAGTCGGTTTTTTCCTTCCGCTTTGAGGGATCTGGTCGGGGGAAGAGACGGGAATAAAACAGCAGCAGCAGTTTTGTTGGGCTTCTAGCGGATCTGCTCTGGCTTTTTAGCTTCAGAGTCCAAGACCTCCGACCCTTGCGGGCCTGCCCATCCTCCAGGGGCCACTCGGGGCATGCACGCCCAGGGTCAGCAGCCCTCACCTGCAGAGAGGGTCAGTCGGGACCATGGCCCCTTTAAACCTGGACACTTGCCACCAGTTTCTTCAGAGAGCCGGTGCAGCGCGGAGATGTGGGACCTCACTCTTTGCTGACCCTATGGTGGGGCTGGAAAAGGGGGGGAGGCCCAGACAGGGGAGTCTGCGTCCCAGTGACCTCAGGAAGACTTTGCTGAGCTGGTCCCTCTGTCGTCACCTGCCCCAGCACAAAAGACCCAACTCCACACTTCATTTTAGTAGTTAGGTTTTATTTTTTTATTTTAGAGAGGAAGCGTGAGCGGGGTGGGGGAGGGGCAGAGGATGAAAGACAGAATTTTAAGCAGGCTCCATGCTCCCCGCTGACGGAACTCGACCCCACAACCCTGGAATCATGACCTGAGCCAAAATCAAGAGTCGAGCCACCAGGTGCCTCACGATTCATTTTTAACTAAATGAGACTGGAAGCGGAAAAAGAAGAATGGCCAGGTTGGCAAGGCAACACACAGGCTAACTGAATCATAAACTCAGACCCCAAATGGGCAGCCTCCAGGGAGGCCGTACGGAAGCCGTGGGCCAGCGTCCGCTCTGGGGCCCGGCTCGAGTTCATCATTGCTGCGTGACTTCTCCAAGTATCTCCTAGTATTTTACACTTTAACTTCAGTTTTACTCTTTGGATTCGGCATTCCTGAAAATTTTTACATGTGTCTGTGCGAGGACAGAAGGAAGACTGACCTCTGTTGCAACTGGGTGCGTTGGCTCCTGGGTCCTGTGCTCCGGGTGTGCCCAGGCCCTGTGGCCACGAGAAACCTGACACTGGCTGGAAGGTGGACAGAGCCTGCATCAGCCCCCAGATGGAGATCAAATCAAATTAGGGCTGGGATGGGGAGGGGAGCTAACTAGGCTTCCTGGAAGTGCAGCAGAGAGCAGAGATGTCCCCAGAGAGGAGAGGGGAGGGGCTGGGGGCCTGCATACCACTCCCTGTCCTTACAACAGGGCCAGAGGGTGCCGGGTGGGTCCCTCAGAGGCCAGCTTAGGGATTGGAGCATTTGGGACAGCAAAGGGTCCTGGGGTCACTCTCGTGCTTGGGAATGGGAAACCTGAACCCCTGGCCATGGTTCTTGAGCTGCAGCCCAGGCCCAACTGGAAAAGCCAGTTTCTTCAAAACTGGACATCAGGGAACCAGACAGGGTATTGCAGGCATTTGGGTGACTGAGGAATTCTCACCTCAAGGTGGCCGTGGCGGCGGGGGGGGTGCTTCTCAGGTGTGTGCCGTTGCTGGCCCCCCTGTTGGGTGTGGGCAGGTGAGATGGCCAGCTCTGGCCACCTGCCAGCATGATTTGGACATGGGGACCCCCTGAGCTATCGCTCAACCTCAGAAGAGGGATCCTGGCTGAGGGAGTCTGTGCAAAGCACAGCATGTGCTGCCATAGACCTGTGTGCTCACCATCCGTGTTGCTAAGGGAACTGCCACCCGGCCAAGTTCTGGCGGCCCCTGGGGGAGGGGGGCCTGGCCAGACAGGCACCAGGCAGCGCCACTGAATATAATGACCATTGTGGCATCTGAGGGTGTGGTAACTAGTTATCTGCTGGCTTGTGCTCCCCCTCAACCTCACCATGACCATCCCCCTCCCCCAGCACCAACTTCTTGCCCCGCCTGGGTCCTTGTTTCAAGTTCCCTCACCTACCCCTTGTCTTCCTTCCTCCAGAGTCCCCATCCTTTCACATGTTTTGAGGGTGCGTCTGGGATCACCCCCCCCACCCCCCACCCCAGGAGGTTGGTAAGCAAGCTGACTGAAGGGCAGGTGCTGGGTTCCTCATACACCCAGTCTCTGCCTGCCCCCCTGTCCCCCTGCTTGGACACAACATGCAGTCTGCACCCAGGCTGATTAGAGGACAGACCAGACCAGACGCACCCACAGCTCCCATGCGCGAGGACCCTCTACTGCCTGTGTCTTCAGGACCTCAAGATGCTTCTCCCAAAAAATGAGGCCAGAGGTTCTGGACACAGGTTTATTGGACTCTGGGTATGTGACTTCTTGGCTATGAAGCAAGCAAAGGGTCTGGGTGGGGAGGGGTGAGAAGTTTGTGAGGAGGCCAGCTAGGGAGGAGGAGGAGGCAGGAGTTTACCCCTTCCTCCAGGCCCCGGGGACATTGGGGGGCCAGCCAGGATCCGGTGCCACCCACTTCGTGCCCGCCCACTGCCCGGTTGCGCGGGGGGTCTTCGTTCCCAGTTTCTCAGAGCGTGTTGAGGTGCATGGGCAGGGCCCAGGGGAGCTGGCGGCTTGGTCTTGGGACCAGACTTCAGGACCCCATCAGGCCCGCCTTGGACACAGCATGATGGAAGTCATGTGGTGGGCTCAGAGCTGGGCCAAACCTCGGGGGTCCGTGAGTGTGGAGTCCTGCCGGGAAGGCTCGGAGGCACACAACTCTGGTCCCACAGTCTGCTCAGGGGTGTCGGCCATCTGCTCAGAAGGGGCAGAGGCAGGGCAAGGCCATGGGGGCGGGGCAGCCAGGGACTGGCCTGGGTCTGCAGAGCAGGGACAGGGTGGGGGAGGAGCCTGGCCCAAAACAAGAGCCAGAGTCACAGGCCAGCTACCAGAGGAGCGCCTGGGTGTGCACACCTTGTCGAATTTCTTATGGCTGTACACCTTGTTTTTGTTCATGAACGTCAGCAAGATCCAGTCACACAGGAAGGAGCCCTGGGCCAGCAAGACCGACACGTGAGGGCCCAGGAGACCCCCCCCACACCCAAGCCCCCCCATGCCCAGCATGCATCTCCTTACCACCCCGATGGAGGTCAGTGCTGTGGCCAGATTAATGATGGTGGGAATCAGGCTGAACTTCCCTGCCTTGGGAGAGGAGGCTGCCTTAGATGGTTGTTGGGTCCGGGGCAGGTGGGGCTCAAGGGAGGGTGGGGGAGATGAGGCCGTGCCCGCTGGGCCCTGGGCAAAGCAGGCTGGCCTACCTGTCCATGCACAATGACGTCGATGCGGATCCCATAGGCCTTGATGAGCGTGCGGGTGGCGCTGCCGTTTACCTTGTAATACTTGGCAAACCTGGGACAGCATGACCCTGAGGAGCATGGTGGCGGGCACCCACCCATCACCCAAGATGGGAAGCTCCCCTGGACCTTGGAGCACCTGCCCTGTTCTTTTAGAGCCACCACAGCCAGGGCAGATGAGGACCCAGGTGTCCCAAGGCCAAGGTACCTGAAGTTGTAGCCAGACGAGGCTGGGACGTGCTTGGGGTCAAGCCTCCGGAAAGAATACTTGGGGTTGCACTTTGATGCTGACAGGTCCAGGTCACAGTCCCAGTTGATAATGACCCCGATGACACCACCCTGCCCAGAAGTGGGCACAGGGATGGGTGTCAGGGAGGCTGCACAGAGGACCCCCAAGAGCCGTGGGTCCTGCCCTGAGACTGTGCACGGGGCACTCATCTTGGGGCACCTCGGGCCGCTCAGGGCCGAGAGCCAGGAGTGCCTGGCGAGCGCCCCGCCCGCTTCTGAAGCACAAGGGTATGCTGGTGGCCAGCTGTGTGACCAGGAGTCAATAATTTAGCAGCAGCCATGCATGCCCAGACCGGTCGGCCGATTGTGTTTCTCTTTCCTTTGCCCGAACAGGGCCAGGGTTGGCCAAGACCGCAAAGGGGACTGGCTGTAATGGAGACCCTCCGTTTGCAGCTAGGAGCCAGCACCTGGAGGAGAGCTGGCCCGCCCACTCCCTCGGCTGCCCGCCTCACCGTGTGTGCGAGCTCTGTGAAGTTTTCCCCTGCCTGTTCCACAATGAAGCCCAGCTTGAAAATGGGACAGTAGGGGTCGGAGACCTCATCGAATGTGCAGCGTTTCAGGTAGCCGTCCTTCCGGTGCTCGATGTTGCCTCTGAGGACAGGGCCCAGCCACATCAGGTGGGGAGGAGGCAGAAGCTCTGTAACCCACAAACGCCACATTCCCAGGACGTAGCTCCCATCCCGACCCGTGGTCACCACAGCCTGGTGGCTCTTACTTGGAGAACTGGAATTTAGGGTAGTGGATGCTGTTCTTGATGAGGATGGTGAAATTCGGAGCCATCTTGCCGAGAAATTGGCTGAGGAGGCACAGACTGGGTGTGTTTAGTCTCCCCCACCCCGAACCCCTCCCCGGCACATCCCCAGTCCTGGCCAGTGAGGAGAGAAAGGAGCAAAATAGAGTCGTGCTGGGGTGTCAGCTGCGTCCCAGCTAGGTGGGGTCACTGGGCGTGCGCACCTGACCGACGCCCCGTCTTCCACCGGGCACCAGCCCCACACCTCGCAGGTCTTGGCCGACCCTTGGTAGTAGGGTACGCAGCGCCCGGTCCGCAGGCCTGCGGGCAGATGGACGCTCAGGGGGCGAGGGGCCCCGCCCCGCCCCACCCCCAGCCGGCAGGCACTGACCGCTTCCCAGCATGTCCAGCTGTTCCGCCACGCAGTCCTCGTCTGTGTCACAGGAGGCGTTGCTAACCCTCACGCTCTAGGGAGGAGCCGCCTGGGTCAGGGGCCCCGAGCCTTCTGGGGCAAGCTGACCAGGCAGGCAGGGCCCCTCCCTCTGCCCCAGCGCTGCCCTCCACCAGGCCTCACCTCCGGGCAGGTTCCGAGGGTCTGCGAGGGTGTGACCTCGATCCTGGTGATGATGCTGAACACGCTGCCTCCCTGGGCTCAGAAAGAGGGGATGGTCGGCCGAGGCTCAGAGAGAGGGGGTGGTCGGTCCCGTCCCGGGGTGCGCGGCCGCGGGCGGGGCGGGCAGGCGCACCTCGGGGGGCTTCACGTACTCCTCCACGTCCCACACTTTGCGCTCGGAGAAGGTGATGCCCTTGACCTTGGTAATGACGGAGCTCTCGGGGCCCGTCTCGCTGTCCTGGTAGCTCTTCTGCACGATGAACACGTACCTGCGGGACGACAGGGCCGCGCTGGAGGCGACCCGGGACCCTCCCCCCGCCGGCCGCCGCCTCCCGGGGCCCCGAGGCGCCGAGGCCCCGCGCCCCCCCCCCCCCCCCCGGCCGCGCCGCACCCACCACACGAAGTAGAGCAGGATGAGGAGCTGCACCGCGCGGTACACGACGCCCAGGCGCCGGTTCTTCACCACGATCACCTTGGGCGTCTCGTAGTCCCAGAACGCGGACCAGCAGCCTCGGGCCAGGCGCCCGGCCGCGGCCGCCCCCGCGGGGGGCTTGGGCTCGGCGGCCGCCATGGCCCGGAGCTCCGCCCGGGGCGCGACGCGGGCGCACCCTGCGGGCTCGGGGCGCGGGCAGGGGAGCCCCGCGGCACCGCCCCGGGGCGTGGCCTCGCGCGCCCCGCCCCTCACCCCTGCCGGGCCGCGCGGCCTGGGGCGCGCGGGGGCGCACCTGGCAGGTGTCTCCAGGTGGGCCCGGCGCGGGCATAGCGCGGGCGGCGGCCTTCGCCCCACCCGCCCCGGGGGCCCGCACGTCCCTGGGGCGGGACACGGAGCCGCGGGGACATTGTTGAGACGCGGGAGGAAGACCTGGCGAGGCTCCGCAGGCCTCCTGGCGTCTCCGGCGGCGTCTGACGGCGGCGCGCCCTGACCCCGAGGGGCTGTCCCTGTGTCCAGTGCCCTGACTTCGAACACCGTGGGGGGTTAGGTGTCTCAGGAGGGGATTTCCGAAGGGCAGTCCTGGATTCTCCGCAGCTCGGCAGAGACCCCCGGCCCCCCGCCCCCGCTAGGCTCGCACAAACCTGGGTCCTTTCCTTTGCCCAGACGGCCCCTTTGCTTGAGCCACGGGCGCGCTCTGAGCGGTCAGTTCTCGCCCCTCCTCCACCCAGCCGCCCAGCCCTCGCGTCTGTCCTGGACTTCGGCTGAGGCCCCTAACTGCTTTTACCCGCTTCCATCCATTTCCGCTTTCTTTGCAAACCGAAGTGGTTGTGGGTTTTTTTGAACCCTTTTATATCTTCACCCCATTTCGTTATTTTGGTATTTCACAAAATGACACGTTTCTTACAGCTTTATGTAGGTGAAATTCATTTAGCATCTAATTAACCTTTTTTTTTTTTTTTTTTTTTACAGTTTATTTATTTATTTTGAGAGAGAACAAGCGGGAGAGAGGAAGAGTGGGCGGGGGCGCAGACAGAGGATCGGAAGCAGGCTCTGCGTTGACAGCTGAGAGCCGGATGCGGGGCTCAAACCCGCAAACCCCAAGATCATGGCCAGAGGTGAACTTGCACGCATAGCAGACTGAGCCACCCAGGTGCCCCAAGTGTGGGACTCTTGATTTCAGTTCAGGTCATGATCTCGCGGCTTGTGGGTTCCAGCCCCCACATCAGGCTCTGCACCGACAGTGTGGAGCCTACTTGGGATTCTCTCTGCCCCTCACAAGCTTGCCCTCTCTCTCCCTCTCAAAAATAAACATTAAAAAAAATCAAATGAAAACACCAGGCAAACTCTCCAGGCTGAGAGAAAACCAGTGTAGACCCTAACCACGGAATTTGTAAGGACAGCCACGGTGTCCATTAAAATTTATAATTTGAGGGGCATCTGGGTGGCTCACTTGATTAAGCCTCGGACTTCGGCTCAGGTCATGATCTTGTGGTTCACGAGTTCGAGCCCCGCATCGGGGGTCTGTGCTGACAGCTCAGAGTCTGGAGCTGCTTCAGATTCTGTGTCTCCCTCTCTCTCTGCCCTTTCCCCACTCCCACTCTGTCTCTCTCTCTCTTTCAAAAATAAACATTAAAAAGAATTTAAAAATATTTTTTAAATTTATAATTTGCATGAAACTTTCAAATACGTTAAAGAAATTAGTCAGGAGGAGTGAGTCTCATAATAGTTTTTTTTTTTGGTGTGGTTTTTTTTTTTTACTTAAAAATACAAGTGAAAAATAATTTTTTTCAAGTGAAAAAATACTTAAAAATTACTTAAAATTTTACTTAAAAATTACTTAAAAATACTTAAAAATTACTTAAAAATACAAGTGAAAAAAAATTTTTTTACAAGTGAAAAAATAAAGTTATTCAACTGAATTTTAAGGCGTTTGGTTAACCGGAAATACTACTCTATGGCAAGAATAGTATAAACATATCTGTAAATAACAATGTAAAAACAGCCTAGTTATAAGTAAAAGTCCCAAGTAAAAATAAAATTAGATTTCCTTTTCTGAACAGCTTTATTGAGATAAAACTCACACGCCATACAATTTATCCATTTGGAGTACGGAATTCATTGTTTCTAGTATATTCACACGGTGGTACAAACATCACAATCGAATTTTAGAACACTCACCGCTTCTAAAGGAAACCCCAGACCCATTACCAGCCCCCACTCTGCTCCCCTCGACCCCGCAGCTGCCCCCGGAGGACCCCCGGCCACGCCTGCGTCTCCGCCCACTGCCTCCGGGGCTCCCTCCTGCTCGTGGCCCGATTCCCGGGCTGGGTCGCAGAGCCGCTCAGACTCCGCAGGGCCCCTGCCGTGCGCCCGGCCAACCCACACGCCCCGAGAGATGATGTGACCAACTGCCCTTTCAGGCCACCGAGCTCTGGCGCGCGTTGTTAACGCTGCGCGAACGCGGACCCCCGACACCCCAGTCGCGACGGGCCGGGGTCGCTCTGGGTTCTCGCCCAGCCCCCCGCCCCCGCCTGCCCCTCATTCCTGCGCCAGCCCCGACCCCGCCCCGCGTCCTGAAGCGCTTCCCGCCGGCTGCACGTCCAGACGCGGCTGCCCACCCGCCGCCAGGGGCCGCTCGCTAACCGCTAACCGTCCCAGCTCCCGACACCCCCTCCTCGCTCTAAATCCACCCACCTCCTTCCGCCTGATCTTTGTTGACACGACCATTTCCCAAACTAGACCAAGCACTCTTGGGGGCAAGGAGGGGCGGGCACACGCAGTCTTTCCCTGGGCAGAGCCTCGCATATAGTCAACAGTGAGTAAATACATGTTTACTGAATGACGACGTCCGCAGAGAGAAACGAAGACCACCCCCGATGAGAACAAACCCCTGCTTGGTATCCGGCCACCCACAGGCAGGTGTGTGGGGATGCTGGTGGTGCCAGGCTGGTGCAGGTGCCCCCAGGGGACTTGGGGGGGGGGTGGTGGGAGCATCCCGCTAGATCGGTTAAGGGCATATTTGACTGGTCCTGAGTTGGAAGAGGGGAAAGCCTGGGGAAGCCACAGCCACTGACCCAGTGCTGGCTGTCTGGCCGGTTGGCCTGCAGCAGCTGTGGTCAGCTTCCTGGGCTCCTGTGTGGCCCGGCCTCGTCTGCTTCCATCCGGTCCTTCCTGCAGAGGGGGGAGACTCTGGTCAGCTGGAAGGTGGGGCCAGGAAGGAGGTAGGAGAGGAGGGTGGGCCTCGCCCTGGTGAGTCTGTGGCGCTTTGCCCGGGACTCCCTTGGCCTTGGTCCTGTGGATTCTCCCTTGGGGGCTGGAGTCTGTTCTGGAGTTACGGCTTGGCCGGTCTCCCTTACAGAGGGGCAGGTGGAGCCCACGATAGAAAGGAGCACTGAACACTTGAGCAGTTATCAGCGGCCAGGGAGACATTTTCTGCGAGCACTGTCCAGCCTCACGCATTTGCCCGTGTGGCCCGTTTGGTCTGCTTCCCTGTGTGTAAGCGTGCGGAGGCTGCTGCCCTGGGCCGACTGCCCCGGTCCGGGCCACACTGCCTTTCCTTGGAGGTGGCAAAGGAGGCAGGGCGGGGAAGGCCCCAGTGTGAGGGGTTCGTGCTCGAAATATGGGAGTCACAGTTCAGGGAATAATTTATTGGCGTCTGTGATTTCTGGCAAGATTTGGCATCAAGCTTTTTTTAAATAAATTTATTTTTGACACAGAGAGAGAGAGAGAGAGAGAGAGAGATCACAGTGGGGGAGGGGGAGGGGCAGAGAGAGAGAAAGGGAGACACAGAATCCGAAGCAGGCTCCAGGCTCTGAGCTGTCAGCACGGAGCCCGACACGGGGCTCGAACTCACGAACCGTGAGATCTTGACCTGAGCTGAAGTCGGGCACAACTGACCGAGCCCCCCGGGCACCCCTGGCATCAAGCTTTTATTTGCCAGATTGAGATACTATGGAATCATATTTTGGTGTTGAGGTTTGGAAGGAAAGACTGTGGAAAGATGTCTGCTCTGAGAGATTTATACACAAATATCCAAGGAAAGAGACTGCATTAATAAAAGAATATTTAAGGGGCGCCTGGGTGGCTCAGTCAGTTGAGCATCCGACTTCGGCTCAGGTCATGATCTCACGGTTTGTGAGTTCGAGCCCCACGTCAGGCTCTGTGCCGACGGCTCGGAGCCTGGAGCCTGCTTCGGATTCTGTGTCTCCCTCTCCCTCTGCCCCTTCCCCACTTGTGCTCTGTCTCTCTCTATCAAAAATAAATAAAATATTAAAAAATTTTAAAAATAAATAAATAAATAAATAAATAAATAAAAGAATATTTAAGAATAAGCAGGGGCTGTGAATGCCCTGTTCTTCCAAGTTCAGGAACAGCTACGCCTCAGGGCCTCCCGGGCCTCTGAGCAGTGCCGGTAGCCTTTGATTTACGGCAGTGAGATACACATAAAAATTTTCCCATTGTAAACACCGTAACGGGCACAGTTCAGGGGCACCAGGTACCCCCGCACCGCCCTGCCGGGGCCACCGTCCGCGTCCAGCACTGTCTCGCCCTCCGAGACTGACGCTCTGTCCCGCTGCACGCTGACGGCGGCCCAGCGCCCGGCGCCCACCTTCTACCCTCTGCTTCTACGAATCTGGCCGCTCTAAGGCCTTCCTACAAGCGGAAGTGGGCAGTGTCTGTCCTTCTGGGACCGGCTCGTTTCACTCAGCGTCACGTCCTCAGCGCCCAGCCAGGTTGTGACACGCGTCAGGATTTCCCTCCTTTTTCAGGTGAATTACATGTCATCGTATGGATGGACTACGTTCTGTTTATCCTTCATCCTGGACACCTGGGCTGCGCCCACCTCTTGGCTGCTGGCCTTGTTGCTGCCGTAGGCGGCATGGGCTGGAGCCACTCCGTGGGGACTGTGGGTGTCTGTGGGGCATGGCTGTTTGACCAGGCACATCAGGCCCAGTTTTATAGACAGCCTGTGAACTTGTCAAGGGCCCATGAGAAATCAGAGACCATAAAGGTTTTTTTTGCCCTGTTCAAAGTACAAAAAAACGTGGCAGGTTTTAAATTCTTAAATATTCAAGTTGTGACTTAAATCCAGCTTTCATATAGTTGTATTACTCATATTCTTTACATTTGATGTAATATGGAGGCACTGATACCGTGGCTACAGGTTTGCCCATTTATTTTCGGGAATGTTTATCCGACTCCGTTGGCTAGTGTCATTTCTCTGGAACATGTGCTTAGGGGCATCTGAGAGCCTTGACCTGCAGTGAGGGAACAGAAAGAGTTCCCACAGGGGCGCCTGGGTGGTTCAGTCAGTTGACTTTAGCTCAGGTCATGATCTTGTGGCTCGCGAGTTCGAGCCCCGTGTCAGACTGCTGTCAGCTCAGAGCCCACTTCAGATCCTCTGTCCCCCTCTCTCTTGCCCCTCCCCTGCTTGCACTGTCTCTCTCTCTCTCTCTCAAAAATCTTTATATATAGGGGCGCCTGGGTGGCGCAGTCGGTTAAGCGTCCGACTTCAGCCAGGTCACGATCTCGCGGTCCGGGAGTTCACGATCTCGCGAGATCTCGCGTGATCTCGCGTGAGTTCGAGCCCCGCGTCGGGCTCTGGGCTGATGGCTCAGAGCCTGGAGCCTGTTTCCGATTCTGTGTCTCCCTCTCTCTCTGCCCCTCCCCCGTTCATGCTCTGTCTCTCTCTGTCCCAAAAATAAATAAACGTTGAAAAAAAAATTTAAAAAAAAATCTTTATATATATAAATATAAAAGAGTTCCCACAGCCTTTCCACTGTCCCTCGAGCGCTGGCTCATGGAGCTTACGGATCAGGAGAACAGAGGCCCAGGGGTCAGCAGAATGGAACGCGGCCCGGTGCGTAAGCATGACGGAGGGAGATGTGTCCACACCCCAGGAGAAGGGCCCCGGAAGGGACAGCCCCACCCACGCCCGGATCTGGACCTCCAGCCTCCAGGACCGTGAGGAACAAACCGTGGTTGAACCCACCCCGCTCACGGTGTTTGTTATGCAGCCGTAGCGGACCGGTATGGGTGTCCCATGGTTGCTCAGGGGGCATCGTTGGCTTCGCGGGCTGTCCTATCTTGAGGACGCTGCAGCCGCTGGCCCAGTGCTGGTCCCCGAGGGCCAGCTGAGAGATGGCAGTTGGCTTCCGGGTTGGCTGCTGCGACCCGGGGGCCGAGTCCCACTTTCAAAGACGGTCCGGCCATTGTCCGTCTGTGTGTTCAGTCTTCCAGGACTAAAAGGTGGGTCTTGGGTTGCATCAGGGAGACACTTGGCGACCTCGTAAGAGCTGTTTCTGAATGTTCCGTAAGTTCGGTGGCCTCCAGGGCCTGGGGGTCTGGGAGGTGCTGGCAGGAGCTGCCAGGCCGGCGGCCTCAGCGGCCCCCGGAACGCGCGGAGGCCACCCCAGAAGGCTTCGCTCGCACTCCCCATCCGCCGTGCGGGCCGTGCAGGGAACCCACAGGCTCACACATCACACCTGCCGGCATCTGGGGCCACACGCGGCACAGGAATGTCCTGACTGCCAGCTGCTGCTCTTGAGGGGAGAACGTTTAAACACCGGTAGCACGCGCGCGCTGAAATAGACTTCGAAGTGCTTTTCCGAAGGTAAGAAGTGAAAGAGCTTTGGCCCTGCTCGTGCTGTGCCCCGCAGCCTCCCTCTGCTCTCCTCCCCGTGTCTTTGTCATTCTTTGATGGCTGCAGATCAGACTAGGGCCCCGCGTTCACGATGTTGTACCTCTTTTGAAACCAATTAGCAAAACTCGGGAACAAAACGGTCTAGCAATGCTTTTGTGACTTCTGAACTATCTCAAACGGAGTGCAGATAAATTTAGGTATAAAATTACAGAAAGCCCGAAACTCAGCTGATGTGTGCTGTGATTTGCTATTTTTTCCAAAAACAAAACAAAACAAAACAAAACAAAAAAACCCGAAAGACGATGATAGCCTCCTTTGGCCTGAGATGTCCTGTGTAGCTGAACGTGTCTTCACGGGGATTCCCGTGTCGCATGGGCAGCGGGTCGTTTCTGGAGATTTTTGTGGAGGCCAAATGACTGTAAGTGTGGAGGCGCTCTGGAAAATACCAGCCTCACCGGTTCTGCTAGCGCTCCTGTTGATGTGACTTGAGCAGGAGGTACACAGAGTCCTCGGGGGCCCGCCGTGCTGGCTCCCTGACCCCAACCCTGCCATGGGCTCTGGCTCCCGCCTCCTCACAAGCTTCCCACGGCAGCCTGCCCAGAAATGGCTGTCCCTGGGCCGTCCCGTGTGGCTCCACTGTTTCATCCAGCTCCTGGGCTCTCCTCGTCCGTCTGCGTCACCCCACGCACGAGGACACGGTGTGTCTGCCTTTCTCCCTGGGGACCTTCTGCGTTTCTCAGTTCCAGCCCCAGGAGGACTTGTCTTGTGGTCAGAGGTGCTCCTGGCCTGGGGACCTGAACAGACCAGGAGACAACAAACAGGTTTCCACTGTGCTTTGCGGGGCAAGTGACCCCAGTAAAGAACAAAGGGGCAAGATGAGCACATCTTCACTGGAAACATCTGGAAACCAGAGGTTCAGGGGACACGACATGGGACAGCAAGAGGCCACCACTGACCTCATTGATGGGCAGCAAGGTCCTGGAAAGGCTCAGCCGTTCCCCCCACCCCCACCCCCAAGGGCCTGCAGCACCTGGACGGAAACCAAAGGCAGGACTGAGTCTGAGGCTCGTGGGCCCTGGGCTGGGAGCTGGTGGTCCTGAGGGGAGCACGGCCACGGGGCGGGAAGACAGGCTTGAGGAGGGTTCTAGAACAGGAGTCTAGCTTGTACTGTGGGATGATGGAATGTTCTAGAACCAGATAGAGGTGGTGCTTGCACACTGTTAAGAATGCACTAAAGGCCCCTGAATTGTTTACTTTACAAAAAATTATGGAGGCGCCTGGGTGACTCAATCGGTTAAGCCTCGGACCTCAGCTGAGGTCATGATCTCACCGTTCATGGGTTCGAGCCCCACATCAGGCTCTGGGCTGACAGCTCGGAGCCTGGAGCCTGCTTCGGATTCTGTGTCTCCCTCTCTCTCTACCCCTCCTCCGCTCATGCTCTGTCTCTCTGTCTCTATCTCTCTCCCAAAAATAAACATTTGAAAATTCTTTTTTAATTTATACAAATTTAAAAATGGTTAACTTTATGTTCTGTGAATATCACTTCAGTTTTATTTTATTTATCTGTTTATTTATTTATTTATTTATTTACTTTGAGGGAGAGAGACGATCGGAAGCAGGTTCCATGCCCAGCACAGAGCCTGACTTGGGGCTCAATCCCATAACCCCCGGGGTCATGACCGGAGCCGAAATCAAGGGTTGGATGCTCGGGGGCGCCTGGGTGGCTCATCTTTCAGGCATCCAACTCTTGATTTTGGCTCAGGTCATGACCTCACAGTTTGTGAGTCCAAGGCTCACATCAGGCTCTGCACTGATGGTGTGGAGCCTCCTTGGGATTCTCTCTCTCCCTCTCTCTCTACCTGCTCTCTCTCTCAAAAAAAAAAAAAAGAAAAAAAAAAGAAAAGAGTTGGATGCTCAACAGACTGAACCTCCCAGGTACTCCATCACTTAATTTAAAAGATAAAAGAGAGGCATCTTGGGGGTGGGGGAGGGGAGGTCTGTCAGTTAAGCCCCTTGATTTCGGCTCAGGTTATGATCTTGCGGTTCGTGGATTCAAGCCCTGCATCAGGCTCTGTGCTGATGATGCGGAAGCTGTTTGGGATTCTCTCTCTCTCTCCCTCTTTGCTGCTTCCCCCACCTCTCAAAATAAATAAATATTGAGAAAAAAAAAAAGATAAAAGAACTAGGGGCAAAGTTGGAGGCCAAACCATCAGCTTTATGAATAGCCAGACAATCGGCCAAATACCCTGCGCGTGGGCAGGGGCGGCTGAGGCTTGGATCTGAGGCTGACTTGGGACTCCTGGCCATCTTCCCCCATCCGGGGCGGGAGACTCTCCCGTGTCTGGGGGCTGCCGCGCCTGCTCCCCCAACTGCAGGGCGTGGGCTCACGGCTCAACCTGCCTGCCTCAGCTGGGGGGGGGGGGAGGGGGGAGGGCATAGGAGCTGGACTCACAGGAGGGTTGCACAGCCCGTGGGTGCTCTCTGATGCCAAGCAGAGAGGTTCCTGTTCAACTCAGAGAGGGCACGATCCTTCCCAGGAGAAAGGGGTGTTGAAAATTCATTCTCCACTCAGCGATAAAAAGGGATCTGCTATCAAGTGAGTGAAGGAAGCCAGTCTGGGAAGGCTGCATCTTGTACGGTTCCAGCTCTAGGATACTGGGGAAAAGGCACGAGGCACAACTACGAGACCAAAAAAGAACCCCCAAAGGATCCATGGTTGCCGGGGTTTCATGGGCAAGGCCGAGCAGGCAGAGCACAGAGGGTTTAGGGCGGTGAAAATACTGTGTGTTAATGTGGTGGCCTTCGTCCAACCGGCAGAACGTCCTGCACCGGCAGTGAACCCGGGAACTCGTAATAATGTATCTGTATCACCTGACCAACTGTAGTCGATGTCCCGGCATCCGCTGACGGAATACCAGGGAAACAGGGGGAAGGGGGCTGTATGGGAACGCTTTGTACTTTCTGCTCAATTTCTGTAGTCCTAAAACTGCTCCAGAAAATGTTACTGTGAAAAACCTGTTTTGCGAGAGAAAGACTGGGAAGGGGGGAAGGAAGCGGGTGCCCACGCAGGTGCCGGGGGGGGGGGGGGGGGGGACAGAGAGAGCCATCTGGGGCATTGACAGGCCCGGAGCCCCATGGCGTGCGCCAGGCGTCTGCTGCTGCTGCTCTACCTGCTGCCTGTGTCCTTGGCCTGGAGGCCCAAGACCGTGTTCCATTTGCATAAGGTAAGCACCACCCCCCCCAGCGCAGGTGGCCCCCACTCGGGCTCCCGGGCGTTCCCGGCTCCTCTCCGCAGGTGCCTGCCCCCACGAATCCTGTCTGGGCTCTCTGGAAAAGAAGGCCCCCGGGCGTCTGGGCCCCCAGGACAGCTGACGCTGGCTCCCCCAGGCCGCAGGGTCCCTGACGATGACGGTCACAGGCCGGGGAGCCAGGCAGGTAGCGCTGTGCCAGGTGCCCGGTGGGGCCACTCCGTGTTCAGCACGTTCTGCTTTGCTTTGGGAAATAGACTTGTGTTTCATAAGAAGCTGTGCTGTAGGTGAACATGGGCTGGAGTTCCTATTTTTAACTAAGTTTACACACAAGTACGTAAAACTCTGAGTGAGTACCTGCCGCGGGGAAATACCCGCCGCGGGGAAATACCCGCCGCGGGGAAAGTCGTTACGAGGGACCCACACCAACAACAGCTCTGGGGCCTCAGTAGTTTGCTGAGTTTGCAAAGGGGTGTTGCGACCCGAAGCTTGAGAACTTCCATCAAAGGCCTCAGGAGCAGGGGGCCTCCGCCGGGCCAGGACCTGGGTGAGGGCCAGCCATGGCTCCTGCCCGCACGTGACCCCGCCCCGCCCTCCTGGGCCCGTAGAAGCTGTGACAGTTCGCGGCAGCTCTTCCCCTCCCCGCTCCGCTGCTCCTCCTCCCGTCCTCTGTGCCTTGGTTTACCTCCCGTCCGCGGGGCTCACCACACACAGACCACGTTAGTTCTCTTCCCCTCCCTTTCCGCCGGCTCCCCCCGCCATCAGCCCCACCAGGTCTGGGACGTCCGGGAACTTGGAAGGGAAGCAGAAAGGAGGGGAGGGTGTTCCTAAATCAAGAAGCCCTACTGGGCGCTGGGTCCGCAGGGGATGTGAGGCCCGTGAGGATCGCCTGGAGGGCCCGAGCCACTGCTGTGTCCCCAGCAGCCTGGAGTCACAGAAGCTCTGCACCACCCAGACCGGCTCCCTCCAGGGCCGGGCCCGGCAGAAGGCGCCCGAGCGGGCTGGCCGGCACCAGGAGGAGGAGGGTCCCGCCGCCCAGAGCTGGCCGCCGAGGGGGCAGGGGGCCGGCGGAGAGAACGGGGTCTCCCCTCCGGCGGCGGGCAGCCGGACGGCCACGCCTGCTCCCAGCACTCCGAATGCCGGAGCCGCTGCTGTGTGCTCAGCATCTCCGGCTCCGAGCTGACCTGCAGACCCATGACCATCTTCCTGCAGTGTCAGCCTTGGCGCAAGGTGAGCCGGCAGCCGGGCCGCGGCAGGGAGGGCCGGGGCCAGGGCGGGAGGCGGGCGCCAGGCTCCAGCTCTGTGTCCCCAGCCCAACGGGAGCCACTGCACCAACGACGATGAGTGCCAGAGCAGGTGTTGCCTCGCTCCGACCGAGGTCAGCCACCGCCGCTGCGTCCCCCAGAGAGGGATCCTGGTTCAATGCCTGATCTTGGTGAGTGCCCCCGGTGCCCGGGTGGAGGGGCTGCCCGGAGCCCTGGACTGGCCCTAGGGCCTGCGCCGAGTGAACAGGATTCTCCGAACCCACGGAGCGTCCCCTTCCAGGAGAGGCTGTCCTCTGCCATCTGGACACTGGCCTCCGCGTCCGCTTCCTTGAGCAGGAAGGCCCGGATGAGGCCTCCGAAAAGGAAACAGGTCACAGACAGGTCCCTCGGGGTCTCGGCAGGGAACAGGTGCCCCCGCCTGGGAAAGGGCCATCTGATGCATGGCTGGGTGGTGAACCCACCTCACCAGGTGCCAGGATTACCAGGTGCCAGGATTCCCAACATGGGGCTGAGGGCGGGGGGTTGGGGACAGAAGGAGGGGGTGGAAGATGAGGGGGTGGGAGATGGGGAGGGGGTGGGCAGAGGTGGGGAGGGTCGGAGATGGGGAGGGGGCCACAGCAGCTGGAGATGGGCCTTGGGGGGTTGCTGAGAGAACACACGGGTGCAGTGATGTGTGGGTGTTTAAGTACGTGGTCTGATGCTGGAATCCAAAACTTCTTTCCGATTATGAAGGGGTCTCTGCTCCCAGGGTTAAGGAGCACATTTTTGAGCACATATGGCCTCTTTGGAGCTGCGGCACCATCAGCTCCCAGGGGAGCACTGGGCACAGCAGGTGTTCACCGCAGTGTGTAAATGCTGGATTCCCTGTGTGGTCCTTGCCCCAGACGAGCTGGTTCCGCCAGTGAGGGTGAGGGTGGGGGCGGTGTTGGGTGCCTGGCGGGCCCCGTATCTCCCTGTGCTTTCTCTAACTTTGCCCCGTTAGTGACGGGGAAACTCATCCTCGTGGAAGAACCAGTCCGGACCCGGGAGAAGCTCAGCCTGGATCTCGTGCCTGCGTTTAGCTGGGAGCTCAGCTTGCGGTTCCCGCCCCTTGTTCTGGGCTGTGAAAACCTGCAGGTGTCAGACGCGCCCGTCCTGTCATAGCAGCGAGCTCCGGAGACCGTTCGTCTGTGAGGACGAACGTAGCTCCGGGGAACCTGCAGCTTGATGGCCTCACATCAGTGAGCCCCGCTGACCGAGTCAAGGCACTTCGTCACTTCTATTTTTTTTCAGACAATAAAGTAATACAAATCTGTAGAAGACGTGGAGACCGTGGAGAGGTGGAGCCTGCTCAGGTTGCCTGCCTAGGAATGTGCGTCCAGCAGAGACGAGCCTGACCTGGAGGGAAAGGGGCAGAGCAGGGGCGTGCCCCCCCCACGGGGCGTCTTGTCCTGGCAGGTAGAAATCATCCGCCCACTGTCCCGAACTGAAAAGCCTCCCCTGAGCGTTGCTGCCCGACAGGAAACACAAGCACGGGAGCAGAGCAGAGCCAGGACTCCCTGGACGGGCCCTAGGTCCTGCCGCTTCCCTGGGAGCAGACGCGCTGGCTAACTCAGAGCCCGTTCCCGCCAGGGCCTTCTTGGCGTTGCCAGAGTACAGGGCCTTGGGCGAAGCACCCGGACAACTGCCTTCTGGGGCTCCCGTCACCCATCTAGACCGGGCTGCTTCTCTGGGCGCCTTAAAAATATTTTGCCTCGGGGCGCCTGGGTGGCGCAGTCGGTTAAGCGTCCAACTTCAGCCCGGGTCACGATCTCATGGTCCGTGAGTTCGAGCCCCGCGTCAGGCTCTGGGCTGATGGCTCAGAGCCTGGAGCCTGTTTCCGATTCTGTGTCTCCCTCTCTCTCTCTGCCCCTCCCCCGTTCATGCTCTGTCTCTCTCTGTCCCCAAAATAAATAAACGTTGAAAAAAAAAATTTAAAAAAAAAAAAAGATGGGGACTGATGAAGAAACAGATGTATGTTAAAATAAGAATAATAAAATGTTTGGGGCGCCTGGGTGGCGCAGTCGGTTAAGCGTCCGACTTCAGCCAGGTCACGATCTCGCGGTCCGTGAGTTCGAGCCCCGCGTCAGGCTCTGGGCTGATGGCTCAGAGCCTGGAGCCTGCTTCCGATTCTGTGTCTCCCTCTCTCTCTGCCCCTCCCCCGTTCATGCTCTCTCTCTGTCCCAAAAATAAATAAACGTTGAAAAAAAAATTAAAAAAAAGAAATATTTCGCCTCCTCCCTCTTCACCTCGTCCCTTCTGCCCCTCATCCTCCTCCCCCTCTTCCCCTCCTTCTTCCACTCCTCCTCCCCTCCCCCTTCCTCTCCCTCTTCCTTTCCTCCCCTCCCCCTTCCTCTCCCTCTTCCCTTCCTCCCCTTTCTATCCCTTCTTTCCCACCTCCTCCTCCTTCTCCCCCTTCTTCTCTTCCTTTCCCCTTCCTCTCCCTCCTTCCTTCCTCTCCTCTCCTCCCTCCTCCTTAGCCTGAGCTAAGATGATTGTTGCAGAGAAAGTTAGGAGAAGCCATTGCTTCTATGCTAATAATGAGAGCAGGTGAGGTAAGCCATAAAGTATAGCAAAAAAAAAAAAAAAAAAAAAAAAAAAGGAAAGAACAGATGTAAGTGTAAAACATAACGTACAAAGCATTTAGAAGAAAAATAGGATATTTTCTTGACTTCGGATTCAACAAAGAGTTCTTAGATGTGACCAAATGTCACTCATAAGAGAAAAGGTAGATAAACCCCTAAAATTAAGAACTTTCATTCTATGATACATACCATTTTATAGGTTTTATTAAAACTTGCAGAAACCACGTGCTTTTAAAAAATGTTTATTTATTTTTGAGAGAGAGAAAGAGGCAGAGAGGGAGAGAAAATCCCAAGCAGGCTCAGCACTGTCAGTGCAGAGCCCGATGTGCGGCTCAAACTCACATGCCACAAAATCATGACCTGAGCCGAAATCAAGAGTCGGACGCTTAACCAACAGTCACCCAGGCACCGCTATTTTTTTTTATCTTATTATTTTATATTTTACTTTATATTTAATTTCATTTCATTATTTCATTTTATTGTAATCTCTATGCCCAACATGGGGCTGGAACTCAAGACCCTGAGATCAAGAGTTTCGTGCCCCTCCACCTGAGCCGGCAGGTGCCCCGAGGACAGAAACCGTTAAGGGAAACTGTTAACCTAACAAAGGGCTTATATCCAGGGTATATTAAAAAAAAACTCTTGGGACTTAACAGTTACTAAACAACCCAAGTAAAAAGTAGACCAAAGACTTGCGCAGACATTTCGTCAAAGAGATCCACAGGGGACAGAGAAGGGCATACAACGTGTTGGCCGTCAGGGAAACGCATGTCAGGACAGACGGCGGAGTGACAGTCCTGACTGTCCCCACTGCTTGTGCCAGATTCATAGGGAGACCCCTGTGACCAAAGTTCGTGACCAAAGTCACTGTTTTCCACGCCTGTATTTCTAGCAGCTGAACACAGCTCCTATCATCCAAAAGCCAAGTTCCCTTTTCTTGAAGGTTTGGAAGAGATTTCTCTAACTGAGCACCAGAGGAAGGCTTGCATTTGGAGGCCCGTGTGTGAAAAGATAGGTAACATCCAAGTTCCATGTGACGGCACAGGTGTACCCAGCGCCTGGCTGAGAACGAGTGAGCCGCTCGGCCGAGGGAAGCCTGGACCTGAAACAGGGAAGCGTAGTACAGCCGGGCCTCTGAACAGCATCCCCCCAGGGACCACAGGCAAGGGGATCTGGCAGCCACTTGGGTGCGCGTACAGCTGGAGGCCCACAGACAGTGAGCCAACGGCGCACGTGCAGACGGTGGAGGCCCGAGCGCAGTGCAGGCGCCGCAGGCCAAGGGCGCATGTGCAGGCGCCGCAGGCCAAGGGCGCATGTGCAGGCAGTGCAGGCCGGGGGAGGTCTTGACCTCAAAAGCGCGGCCAACTGCAGAACCTGGGCCCGGGAGCTGCTCCCAGAGCCACTCGGCATCTGTTCGATCCAAGCAGGATCCCCCACAACGGCACATTTCGCCCCGAATCCAGAGCAGGTTGCGTGCCTGGGCGGGGGTCGAGGGGGACGGTCGGGTTGCCCTCCAGAGGGAGGGTCAGAAGCCTCCCTTGCTGGAGAGGCCGGGGCACCCACCGGGCAAGTGGACCACCTGGGGACTGACTGGTGCCAGGTACAATGTGCCGCATCAGAAAGACGGTCCTGGTGTGGGCATCCTGGGGTGGGTCGGGATCTCCACGGGGCTGGGGTGTCCCCGGGGCCCAAGGGGTGGACGGCACATGTGCAGGCCACGCAGGTGGCACAGCCCGGGGCCCGGAACAGGGTGGCTGTAGGAAGGGGCCAGGTCACAGGAGGAGGCTGCTTGGGGCCTGGGTCGGCCTCGTTCAGAGACTTAGTTCACACTCGGCACATGTGCCCCCCCGAAGGCCGGTCTAGAGGCAAGTGTACTACGTTTCTAGCTCTGGGCGGGGCCAGCGGTCTGGTGAATCCTAGTGAATCCTCCCCCAAAGACCCGGGGAGGGGAGCCTTGATGGCTGGAGAGGCCGGGGAGGACTGACTGCTGCTGCATTCAAGCTGCTGGCTCAGAGAGATTCTCGGGTTGGGATCTCTCCTCCTGGAAGGCTGTCCGGGTGGTTCTGGTGTGGACGGAGCTCCACAGGCAGAGGGCCCCGGCTCCACACACGGGGGAGGGGGGCCTGGTGCGCAGGTGCGAGCCCCGCGGGTGCCTAGAACGGAGCGAACGTGCGGAGAGGTCTGGGGAGGGGAGGGGCGCCCGGCTGTCCCAGGCCTCTGCCTGATTCCGCGCCCTCCGCTCCACAGTTGTGCCTATTTCACCCCAAAGGTAAAGGCGGGGGGGGGGGAGTGTGCTGCCTCGGTCAGAGGGGCCGGGGTGGCTGGGGGGGTGGTTTCCAGCCAGAGAGGCCCGGGAACCTCGATGCCTGGTAACCCCAGGACCCCCCAGGCAGGCAGCCAGGTGCAGGGGGCACGGACTGCAGCGTTTCGTCACCTGAGAAAGTGTTTGGGTGGAGGGGGTGCCTGTTTTCATCGTGGAGGCTGCTGGGTGATTCCGGCTCTTCTGGATTTCCACCGGGGGCCAGGGCTCCGCTGGCTGCCAGGGTGTGTATCCCGCTTGTACGAGCTGCCCGGGTCAGGGGAGCCCAGGACAGCGGGCGCGGCGAGGGTGGGGTGTGGCCGCGTCTCCAGGCTCGGCCGTAGCGGGTCCATGTGCCCTACATACTTGCGCCCCAGGTGGGTGCAACCTGCCTAGCTGGGTGTGCTACCCTCTCAGCCAGAGCTGGAGGAACTGGGACTGTCTGGCCCGGGTGGCCCTGAGCCCCCGGACGGTGCTGTCCTTTGATAAGACACACCTGGGAGCCTTGAGGAGGGTCAGCCCGGAGCCTCAGGCGGCCGTTCCAAGCTGGGACTGCGCTTGGCCGCTTGAGAGGGGCATCCAAGAGAGAGGAGTGGGTGGTGGCCCCTCCAGCCTGCAGGCCGTGCATGTGGCCCCAGACCCCCCCGCGCTCCACAGGCTGATACCCCCAGCTGCCCTCCGCGGGCCGACGGGCGCCTACTGAGCGCCGCACAGGCGAGGGTCTGGAGAGGCCGGTTCGCAGGCGTGGCCCGGTGGGGGACGTGGCACCTGCCTGTTTGCAAGCGCCAGTCCACACGAAGGCGCGGATCCCTTCTGCCGGAGGGCAGAGCGGAGGGATCTGGAAGCCTCGCAAGCACCGAGGCCAGCGCGCGCACCGTGGTACCCCTCCACGACAGGCACCTGGGAGCCTTGTTTGCTGCAGAGAGCCGGGACTTCCGAACAGCGAGCTCACCTGGGGACTGCCTCTCACCCACTTCCGGGCCGCCTGCAAAGCGATTTCAGAGGTGGGCGGGCTCCCTCCGTGTTTGACGCCATTGACGCAATGCAGAGGTGGGGGGAGGTGGGCCCTGGCTCCCAAGGCGGCGGACGGACGGGGTGAGTACCGTGCATGTGTGAGCCTCACGGGGGGGGGGGGGGGGGGGGTGCGGGTAGGGGTGGGGGGAGCAGGGCCTGGAGCAGGGCCGCGTGGGGCGAGGTCGGGACACAGTAGCGGGCTTGTGTGGACCCGAATCTACCTAAAGCCAAGCCCTGACCTGCACCAGTGTCACGTGCCCCCTGAAGTCTGGTGGGTTTGGGGACAAACAGTGCTGAGACTGATTGTCTTCGCCACCAGTGTCTTTAATGCTGGTTCACTGAGCGAGTATCTCCAGCCAATTAATGGTTTTTAATTTACCATCAAGGAAATAGCAAACTCACGCTCATGCTAGATTAATCACACTGTTTCCAGGCAAGGGGAAATGAAAGGAATAAAGTTCAAATGTAGCAGAGGTGTGTTTTTATAGCCATCAACACTTGGAGACAACCCCCCACCCCCTCCCCCACACTTGAGAGAGAGCTGACCTCCAGCTGCCCGAGTCAGAGTTTGGTGTTAGAGCTCGTTTCCAGGGAAGCATGGTTCGGGTGCTGATGGCCCAGAAGTACCTCCCTGAGGGGCCTTAGCCTGGCTTTCCCCGCTGCCTGTAGGAGGGGCTGTTCCTCCCCAGCAGGACACTTCACATCAGCAACTGTAGGCTTGCCCAGGGGGAGCACTGCTGGGCAGTCCTCCGCGCTTGGGTGTCCACGGTCTGCGTATCCCCTTGTCCTCCCTGCTCCTTCCCGTGTCTGCACGATGAGCCCCCAGAGGGGCCCCGTGCCGCCAATCGCCGAGTTCTTCTGGGCGAGAGCAGATGAGACGCTGCCGTCCCGACAGGACTTCCCAGGCTCTTGTGTCAAAACAGCTTTGTTGCCGAGAGCAGTCTTGTTCTTTGCCACAAAGAAGTGGGTGTGAAATCCTATCGGACCAACACACAGCCACCCACCCTGTGATTCCACATCCCTCACCCTCGACTTCATAGTGGGACCTAACGCCCTGTACACATTCAAGTTCACAGAAGTCTCCGTCCACCCTGTGCACGATTCTACATCACGTCTACATTCGTCGCAGACACTCGTATGTTGTGAGCGTTTTTCCTTTGCACGCTTTTCACCCCACACTTTCACGACCCATGTAAGCAACTGGACCCCGATGTGATCAGTATGAACACAGCTAGAAACCTGAACGTGGAGCCATATCCAATCGTCGGACGATCCACAGCTCAACTTCTGAAACCAGTCCCTGACTTCCCGACACCTTCCTCGTACAGGTCAGTGTCAGAGGCTGGGGTGCTTGCAGAGCACCGTCAGGCACACATTCGCCGGCCAGGACGTGAGCAGCGGGGCTCTCGTGATTTTAGAGGATGCACTGCTTGATCAGTCTCGACTTCCAGGTGTACCCTATTGTCTAGCACACAGCTTCCATCCATGAGGCTAATTTCTGGAAGTTCAGTGTGAGAGTCTCCGGCTTCCTTCCTCTTCTCTGACCTTGAGGAGTATCGCTTCCTTCCGATGTCACACACAAGACCCGGTTGTACGCAGCCCATCGCGTTGTGTCCTTTTTTCTGCTTTGACTCTGGTAGGTCAGGCTGAGCCTTGGCTCTGAGCGTACTAGCCGGGTCCACACTATCCGGTTCCCGTGTCGTGTATACCTGGTGGAGGAGGCATCGAGGCCATACCCCCCGGCACTTGTGTCCTAGGTAAGCCAAAGGCCTCAGGGTTGGAGGATATTTTCGTGCCATTCCACCAACGTCTCCTTAGGAACAGGTTTCCCTCTATCACTACGGGGCTCTCTGTGGCCTGTAGGCCCGCTCCACTCTCTTTTCATACTGGGGGTCCCCAGAGGTGTGGTCCTGTTTCCGCCTAGAAGTGCCAATAGTCTGTTTCCCGAGGAATCACAGCCACGAGGCTGTGTGGTGGCCGCCTTACTCTGACCGGGTTTTCTGGCATCTCAGCCAGCCAGGATCACCCCCAACATCGTAGCTGTCCTAAGAGCATTCCCCTATCTGCCCATCTCACGGAAGCAATCGTCTACACTAGAGAAATCCCTGTCGTGATTTCTCGTGATTTCTCCACCTGCTTCATGGCGAATTTTCATCGCTTTATTTCTGTGTGAAATTCCTCTGTGTTTTGTAATCCACTGCTGGTCTTGTCCATCTGTGTGCCCAGTGATGACAAAGCTGTCGTGGTCTGTGTGCTAAATGGAAACGATTTGGTTTCACACACTTTTACAGTGCGCTTTGAACGCTCAGGTATAGAGGGAAAGCAGTTGTCCAAGTTCCCAGTGGAAACTCCTACCAGTCAGCACAGATCGGTTTCCTCCCTTTTGGCAGATCTCGTTTTGATACCGGTTATACGTTTGGCACAGAGAAAGACGAACACTGAGCACATCGGGGGACCTGCATCTGGTCTCAAAGTCCTGTGTGTTAAATTCCTAGGCATGGCCTGCGTTGTAGGTTCCGATATATGTGAGAGGCTTTGCTCCTTTTTCTTTCTTTAATTTGAATTCTAGTTGGTTACCATACGGCATAGTGTTTGTTTCAGGTGGAGAATTTAGTGACTCCTCACTGACACACAACACCCAGTGATCCTCCCAAGTGCCCTCCTTAACACCCATCCCCCCTCCCTCCAGCACCCTCAGGCTGTTCTGTGAGGAGCTTTCCTGACATAGGCTCCCATATCGTTGGGGTGGAAATCTGTGGTGTGAGAGCGAAACCTGTTCTGAGGTGACGGTGTGTTTTAGGCTAAGTTTTTGTGTGCCCTCTATGCACCTTAAAGGTGTCCCTGTTCTTTTGAAGCCTGGATATAGTGTCCGTGGATCTGTTGTTAATTTTGTGATTGGTGACTCTGGATTAAATGTCGCAAGTTGGGAGTGTAGTAAGTGATCCGTTTTTTTTTTTTTTTTTTTGCTTGTTCTGTTTAAAGATCTAATTGCCCATTACGCACCTTCGGCAGCTGCTCTGGTAAATAAAACGCTCGCACACAGAGTCAACCAGGAGTTAAAGTGGGGCTGTTTTCAGTCTCTGCCTTGTGCACCGAGCTACATTCCGTTAGGTAGGATTTGTGCACAAGTACGGGAGACTGTACCTGGTTGTCTCGGTGTATTTGCTGGCTTATCCTGCCAAGTGCCATTTACAACAGTTCAGGCCAGTCTTCCTCCAAGTCACGTGTATGTGAGGGGGCCGCTCAGCAGCCCCCTGACCCTCGTGCCGAGAGACCTGGGGTTTCCACTCCGGATCAGCCTCCCTGCACCTCCCGGCGAGCAGGCGGGGTGACAGGGGAGGGCGGAGGGGGTGGGCTCACCACGCCGGGGACGGGGACGGTGGGGCCGCTGGTGCGTCCTCGGGGGCCACAAGGGGTCCGGGATGGCGACCGACCGCGGAGCGGGCAGAGGCTGTCGCAGACAGCGGGGCTGTATCTGGACCGGGAGGCCGCCTTCCAGCCCCGGACGGCGGGTGGCGCAAGGCCTCTCGCTGGGGCCGAGGGAAGGGTGTCGGCGGGGCGGTGAGGATGCCGTCCCACAGTGAGCAGGGACGGACGGACGGACGTGCCGGCCGCGGCCGCGTCTGCACCCGCCCGCTTCGGGGTCTGGGTGGAGGCTGGAGATGCGAAGCGGTCCTGCCCGTGGTCGTGAGGACCGCGTCCTGCGAACGTTCCACCCTTCTCGTTCTCGCCCCTCGAGGGACGCCGGACTCCTCAGGGCCGTCGGTGCGGGTCCCGCCCCGGGCACAACCGCCCCGCATCACCCGAGCCTGAATATTCGGCATCGGAGCTGACGCGGCCAAAGCTGGTGGTGGTCCTCCTACCTGACGTGTTTATAGACCCGTCACGCGATTGGCTTTAATTTCATGGGCTGTGCCTTTTGCTCAGTCCCCTGCCTTTGCTTCTCACCTGTCTTTATCCGAGGGAGAGCGGAGAGTGGCTGCGCTCGGTCGGGCCGCACCTGTTCCCGTCCTCGCCGCGTTCTGCTGCCGTGCGTGTCTGCGTGAGCTGCGGGGGAGGTGCCCGTGCCCTGTTCCGGGTTGTCGTCCGGGTGCGCGGGGACACGTGTGACGAAGCTGGAGACGGCGTCGGCCCGCGCCGTGTTCCGTGCGGGGAGCTCCGCCATCAGCTCCCGCCCGCGGGTCTGAGAGCGCACCCACGGCCTCGTCGTCCCCCCGGACGGGTTCTCCCCGGGGCAGCGGCCGGTGTCACAGAGGCCGATCCGTCTGGAAAGCGCGCGCTGTGCTCCGGGGCCCGGGGCGTCCCCGTGACCAGCGGCCCGAGCAGGGAAGCGCTCGCTGCGGGGAGGTTGCGGCCGGTGTGCCGTGGGCACCGTGGGGCTTCCCCGGCTGGTGCAGGGGGCCGGCCTCCCGTGTGCGCGCCCTGCTCGGAAACGGTCCGCTTCCCGGTCGGGACCCGTGGTGGGGTCGCCCCCCTCCGTTTGCGGGGGGTCCGCTTTGCCGGCTGCGGAACGGACGCTGCGGTTGACCCGCCGTCGCTTTAGTCTGTGTTAGTGGCTCTGCCGTCCGTGGGGCCCCAGAGAGCGCCCAGGGGAGCCTTTCAGCCGCTGGTCCCTGTCCTCAGGACACGGGGACTCGTTCGCCCAAAACCCACTCGGGTGAAACCGGGGCCTGCGGCGTTTCGGTCCCCAGTGACCGTGCCGCCAACCCTTGGGAGTGACGTCGCTCGGGTGTGCGCTCAGAGTCCTCCTCAGCGGGCGGCAGGGTCTTCCGGGTCCTGACTGTGCTCCTCCGGTCAAGGCTGCGTCAACCAGCATGTATTAAGTTTCAGGTCCAGTGGTGATATGGTTTATGGTAACACTTGTGTCTGAGAGTATTCCCTCCATTTTTGCAGTATTGAATTCCTGTTACCTATTATGAACCTACAGGACTCGTGTTGTTTCTAACCTACTAACCTACCGCATTGGTCTGTTCTTTGAGATAGTCCACACGATAATTTGCTCTTTTAGGAGTTTATGGATTTTTTTTCCCCCGAGTATGTGCTATTATATCCATTGCAAGGATGTTTTCCAAATGGGGACATTTATTTATTTATTTAAAAAAAATTTTTTTTTTCAACGTTTATTTATTTTTGGGACAGAGAGAGACAGAGCATGAACGGGGGAGGGGCAGAGAGAGAGGGAGACACAGAATCGGAAACAGGCTCCAGGCTCTGAGCCATCAGCCCAGAGCCCGACGCGGGGCTCGAACTCACGCAACATCACGCGAGATCTCGCGAGATCGTGAACTCCCGGACCGCGAGATCGTGACCTGGCTGAAGTCGGACGCTTAACCGACTGCGCCACCCAGGCGCCCCAATAAGGGGCATTTCTATGGAAACAAAAGAAAAACAGTGGAGTGGAGCAAATGATACACCAATTTTTGAGTTGTGAGTGTGGCCAGTCAAGATTTCTAGACGTCAGGGTCGAAGCATGTTTAGATGGAGTGAAAGCAGATGGCAGCAATCAGAAAGACATTCCTGGTCTGCTGTTGGAATGTCTCCGGTGACCCCTTGGAGTGGCCCACACGGCCACAGGCCTAGAGCCCGTGTGTGAGCTACTGCGGCCATCTCTCTGAAGTACGCCTCGAGCCGTTCATTTCAGTTTGCAAGGCTTCGGGGAAAAAGGGCAGTTTCAGCGTTCAAGGGTTTCAAGTCAAACAGACGGAAGGAAATTGGAATGTTAGTTTGGAGAGTTGTAGTCTGACATTGCGAGAATCTGGAAGAATTCAGGATCCAGAGTTTTTACAGATAGAAATCAGAACCTCAAAACAACAGAACTAGAATCTGATATCCAAAAGCACACATTATAGTTCCAATGGAAGTGAAATTTTCCTCTCAACAATTACCCCCATTTCTATCAACAGTAACCATCGTAAGACTAATTTGCCAATTAGATGGTTTCAGTACACTAGAATTAGCGATGGGTCAATACGGGCTATTTTAAATATGCTTTGCTACAGCTTTTCCTAAGGAATCTCAGATTGACGTTTTTGAAAATGTTATTTTTGAAACATGGTTGACACACAATATTACAATATTAATTTATACTTTTTGTGCAATATAGTGATCCGACAAGTCTACACAGTATGCAATACCGTGCAAAGTGTCCTCTGTCATTTGCCCTTTCTGACTGTATTCTCCATCCCACAGTCTTCCTCCCTGCAACTTCTTTCAAAACGGGGACTCTAACTCTTCAGCCCCTTCACCTGCTTGGCCCATCCCCCACCCCCTTCTTTCTGCAAGCGAGTTTGTTCTCTGTTTCTGGTTTGGGTTTTTGTTCATTTGTTTTAGATACCACATATAAGGAAATCTGGGTTTTCCCCCCTGTCTCCGACTTCTTTCAGCACAAGACCCTCTAGGTCTGTCTGTGTTCTTACAAACGGCAAGGTTTCTTTCTTCATGACTGAGTAGTATTTCATTGTGTGTCTGTTATGTCTTTATCCGTCTGTCATTGGACATGCAGGCCACTTCTGGATCTTGCCTGTTGTAAATAGTGCTGCAATCAACATAGGGGGGTGTACATATCATCTTGAGTTCGTGCTCTAATTTTCTTTGGGCAAATACCCCATGGTAGGATTACCGGATTGTATGGTGTTTTTAAGTTTCTGAGGCCCCGCCATACTGTTTTCCTCAGGGGCTGCACCAGTCTGCATCCCAGACAACAGTGTACGAGGGTTCCTATTTCCCCACATCCTCCCCAGTACTTGTCATTTCTTGTTTGGCATCAGCCATTCTGACAGGCGTGAGGTGATACCTCATTGTGGTTTTGATTCGAGTTTCCCTGACGATTAGCGATGTTGAGTGTCGTCGCATGCAGCCGTTGGCCATCTCCGTGTCGTCTTTGGAAAAACGTCTACTCGGGGCCTCTGCCCTTTTAAAAATTAGACTGTTTGGTGGGATTGCTGTGTGTGTGTGCATGTGTGTTGTTGGAGTTCTTATATGTTTGGATATTAACACCTTACTGGATATAGCATCAGCAAATATTTTCTATTCATTTTCACTGAATTTTTGTTTTGTTGATGGTTTCCTTCATTGAGCAAAGCTTTCCAGTTTGGTGTAGTCCCAACAGCCTACTACTGATTTTGTTTGTTTTACCTGAAGTGAGACACGAGCAGAAAGTTGCTACGGCTGATGTGCAAAGGTTTGCTTCTGTTTTCTCTTGGGAGTCTTATGGTTTCAGGTCTCACACTTAGGTCTTTAATCCCTTTTGAGTTCATTTCCGTGGGTGGCATAAGCATGGGATCCCACTTCAGTCTTTTCCACACGCTGTCCCATTTTCCCAGCGCCGTGTACTGAAGAGACTCTCCCTCGTTTCGTATTCTTGCCCCCTCTGTTCAGATGAATTGACCAGAAAAGTGGAGACTTGTTTCGGGCTGTCTGTCCTCCATTGACCTCTGTCTTGGGCCATTTCCGTGCCGCTTTGATTACTGCCACTCTGTGGTGTGCCTCGATTTCTGGGATTGCGATACCCCCAGCTCTATTGCCCCTCCTCAAGATTGCTTTGGTTATTTGGGGTCTCTGTGGTTCAATACACATTTTAAGATTCTTGTTCTTGCTCCGTTAAAAACACTACTGGTATTTTGATAGGGATCCCATTGACTGTGGAGATTCCTCTGGGTAGGCAGGCTATTTTAACAACATCCCTTCTTCCGCTGCATGAGCTTAACGTACGTTTCCACTTGTTTGTGTCATCTTCAGTTGCTTCATCATATTTTATAGTTTTCAGAGTCCAAGTGTTTCACTTCCCTAGTTAAATTTATTCCCAGGTATTTTACTCCTTTTGGTGCAGTTGTAAACCGAACTGTTTCCTTAACTTCTCTTTATGCTGCTTTGATATCAGTGTGTAGAAATGCAACACATTTCTGTGTATTGACTTGGTATCCTACAACTCTACTGAATGCGTCTATTAGTTGCAATAGAATCTTGGTGGAGTCTTCGGGCTGTTAAGGATGTAGTATCCCGCCATCTGCAAACAGGGACAGTTTTACTTCTTCCTTAGCAATTGGGATGCCTTTTCTCTCTCTTTCCTGTCCGGTTGCTGGGGTTTGGTCTTCCAGTACCATGTTGAACAAAGGTGGCAACAGGGAGCATCCTTGTCTTGGAGGAAAAGCTCTCGGTTTATCACCGTTGACTTTGATGTATGCTCGGCGTTTGCCACACGTGGCCTTTATCATTTGTGATAGATTTCCTCTAATGCCACTCCGTTGGAGTTTTATCATGAATGGATGTCGTCAAATGCTTTTTCTGCATCTGTTGAGACGACCATATGGTTTTCATCCTTCGTGTCATTAATGTGATGTGTCACTGTGATTGATTTCGGTATTGAACCACGCTTTCATGTCTGGAATAAACCCCACTTCACTCTGGCATATGGTCCTTTTAATGTATTGTTGAACTTGGTTTGTGAATAGTTCGTTGCGGGGTGTTTTTGCATCCGTGTTCATCAGGGATATTGGCCTGTAGTTCTCCTTTTTTGTGGTGTCTTTTTCGGGTTGCGGTGTCAGGGAATGCCGGCCACATAGAATGAATCTGGAAGTTTTCCTTCCTTTCTATTTTTGAATTGGCTTGAGAAGAATAGTTATTAACTGCTATTTAAATGTTTGGTAGAAATTACCTGTGAAACCGTCTGGTTCTTGACTTTGTTGGGAGCTTATAGATTACTGATTCTGAACAGACCAATTACCAATAATGAAACTGACCTTCTACTTGTTCCTGATTCAGTTTTGGAAGATTGTTTCTAGGAATTTATCTACTTCTGGTCGTCCAATCTGCTGGCATATAATTTTTCATAATGTTCTCATAACCCTTTGTATTTCTTTGTCAGTGTTTTCTCATTTCTATTTGAATTCTCTTGTTTTCATAATGAGTCTAGCTCAATGTTTATTAGTTTTGTTTCTTTTCAAAGAACCAGCTCTTAGGTTTATTGGGCTTTTCTGATTTCTTTAGTCTCTATTTCATTTCTTTCCACTCTGATCTTTACCATTTCCTTCCTTCCACCAACTTTGGGCTTTATTTGTTCTTCTTCTTGTAGTTCCTTGAGGTGTGAAGTTAGATTGAGACTTTTCTTGTTTCTAGAGGTAGGCCTGTATCACTGTACACTTCCCTCTTAGAGCTTTGCTGTTTCCCCAAGATTTTGCACTGCTGTGTTTCCATTTTCATTTGTCTCTGGATATTTAAAAATTTTTTCTCTTTGATTTCTTCGATGACACATTTATTGTTGAGTAGTGTATTGTTTGGCCTCCATGTGTTAGTAGTTTTTCCATGTTTTTCTTGTGATTTGAAAAGATGATGAAGTTTAGATCTTCTTCAGTTTTCTGAGACCTGGTTTGTGGCCCAACACGTGATCCATTCCAGAGAATGTTCCACGTGTACTCGAGATGCACGTGTGGTCTGCTGTTTGTGACAGATTGGTCTGTATCTGCTAAGTCCATCTGGATTTGTGTTGTTCAAGGCCAATGTTTCTGCCTTGATCTTCCGTCAGGATGATCTATCCTCGGAAGTAGGTGACATGTCACAGTCCCTCCCTGTTGTATCACTGTCGACCTCTCCCTTTATGTGTGGTAATACCTGTGAATGACGTACGTATTTGGGTCTTCCTATGCTGGGTGCACAGATACTTACAACTGCCCTATCCTCTTGTTGGGCTGGTTCCTTTACTACCAGGTAATGCCTTTCTGTGTCTCTGGCTGCAAACTTTGACTATTTTTTCTGATAGAAGGATTGTTACCCTGAATTTTTTTCCTTCTGTTTGCACAGATCTCTTTTCCATACCTTTACTATCGGTCTGCAGGTGTCTTTAGGTCTGACGCGAGTCTCTTGTAAACAGCACATAAGGTGGGTCTTGCTTGTTTTATCCATTCATTCGCCCTCTGTCTTTTGATTGGAGTGTTTAGGCCATTTGCATTTAAGGTAATTATCGACATGTATATGCTTACTGCCATTTTGTCACATTTCCTCTCGGGTTTGTGGTTCTTCTGTGTCCCTTCTCGTCCTTTATAACTGATGACTTTCTTCAGTTTTATGCTTGGGTCCTTTCTCTTTTTTGGTGTACTGATTACAGGTTTTTGGTTTGTGGCTTCCAAACTCACTATACCACAGCCTGTATGAAGTTCATGGTCACTTAAGTTCAAACACATTCTGAAAGCCCTACGTTCTCACTCCCCCTTCTGTGTGTCACGCCGGTGATGTCATCTCACATCTTTTAGGAGTCCCTTAACTGTGACTGATTTTCCTACGTTTGTCTTTTCACCTTCATACCGCCTTTAAAAGTGATTGATCTACTACCTGTAGTGCATGTTTGTGCTCACAATTTTCCTTTCAGTTTTCTTCCAACTAGAGCCTTTTCCTTGCTACTTCAAGAAGTTCTGTAGACCTTTCTCGTAAGGCTAGTACAGTGGTGATGGATGCCTTCAACTTCTGCTTGTGTGGGACACTCTCCCTTTTCTTTAGTTCTGAACAGTGCAGCGAACTTGGATGTGTCTTCCCGTTCAGCACTTTGCATACCTCATGCCACTCCCTCCGGCCTGCAAAGTTTCTGTTGAAAAGTCGGCTGATTGCCCTTTGGGGTTTCCCTTGTGGGCAACTGGCTGCTTTTCTACCGTTGTTTTTAAGATTCTCTCTCTCTTTAATCGTTGACCACTGGATTATCATCTATTGTGGGAGGACCTCCCAGGCCTCATCTTCTGTGGGGTTGTCTGTGCTTCTTGGTCCTGAATATCTATTTCCTTCCTTCCTGTTTTTCAGGTTAGGGAGGTTTTCGGTTATTATTTAAGTGCTTTCCCTTTCTCTCTCTCCTCCTTCTGGGATCCCTCTAATGTGAGCACTCACAGGCTTTGTGTTGTCCTGGAGCTTTCTGAACTTGGCCTCCTTTTTATTTATTCATGTCTTCCTTCCTTCCCTGCGGCTCAATGTGGACCATGACCCTGTCTTTCAGGTTGCGGATCCGTCCCTCTGCGTCCTGTGATCTGCTGCTTCCCTCCTGTGTGTTCATTTCAGTTACCATATTCTCCGATTCTTATATTTGCTGTCTCTCTGGGGAAGTTCTCACCGAGCCCATCCGCTCTTCTCTCGAGTCCAGTGAGCACTGCTATGACCTCTGCTTTGAAGTCTTTCTCAGGTAGATTGCTGATCTCTGTTTCACGTGGTTGTTTTTCTGAAGCTTTGTCTTTTTCATTTGGAGCATGTTCCTGTCTCCTCATTTTGACTTTCTGTGTGTGTGAGTTAGGTGGAACAGCTGTCTCCAATCTTGGAGGAAAGGCCTTATTCAGGAACATGCCCTGTGCAAACTGCATATGCCTGGGGCTTTGGCTGGCTGGCTGGCACTATAGTGGGTGCAGGTGGGGGTCCCAGGGCCATCCTGATCGGACAGCTAGAGCTGAAGCAGGCGTGGGCACGGGGACCCCAGGGTACTCCGTGCAGAGGGTGCCCTGTGGGAACAGGCAGAGGTAAGGTTGGTACAGGCCAGGAGGTCCCAGGGCATTCAATGCAGGGGACACCTGGTGGGATCACTAGAGCTGAAGCAGGGGACCCAGGGTGCTCCACAGAGGCCCCAGGATGGGCTGGATGGCATGAGCCAAGGGCATATGGACCAGGTGGTTTTGGGGTACTCCACACTGGGGGTTCCCTGGCCAGTCACGTGGAGCTGACACAGGAGCAGGCCTGGCACGTCCCAGGGTGCTTTGCGCCTGTGTCACCTTGCAGAGAGGGCTGGAGCTGCACTGGGTGCTGCGCCGGGGTCGCCGTGGCGGGCTGACTGGGGCCCCAGCCTCGCTGAAGCAGCAGGCTGGCTTCATCTGCACTGGCCAGGCGAAGGGGGGAGGGAAGTCGCGGTCTGGCCAGCACCTCCAAACCGCCACCTTTTGGTAGGTGCTCTGGCATTATTTCCTTTGTATTCTAGGTGCCCTTTCACACCGTGGCTCTGTGTGTCCTGGCCGGATGAATCCGTTCCTGGTCCCTCCACCCCCCGCAGGTCACAGTGTTACTCTCCTGCGCTTCCCTGCGTGGTCTGTCCAGTCATTCCCTCAGTGCTGCAGGAGGAACTACCGACCAGGGAGGAGGTGAATCAGGGTCCTGCTACCTCACCGTCTTTGTAATGCCTGTAGGAGGTTACTTCCTCTCTTCTCGAGGCCCCCAAATCTCCGGAAGTTCTTGCTCCTGTGAGGAAGTGACCTTTGATCCCCTGGGAAGGCTGCAGGGGCCCTGCAAGCAAGCCATCAAGGGGACATTTCCAAGGGGCTTTAGTGGCTCCATAAAGTCAACCTCAGTTCCTAAAAGCTGGCCGGTTTGGAGTCAACAAGGTCTTTCTCAAATATGGTTCCGGTCAAACCTTGGTAATCTTCGCAGAGTTCCCAACCGTGCCCCATTCCGAGATCAGATTCCCGCTGAGCGTACGCCAGGATGGATGTGGAAACAGGAATGTAACAGAGGTTGCTGATCTCGGGGTATCATGTTGGGCACAAGCCTCCATCCTGTTTACAAAGGTCTCATTTACGGAACTGCTGTAAGTAGATGTTCTTCTATCGGGAACACGACAGATGATCGTGAACGAAGTCCTGACAGTTACAAATGCCCTCCCAGTATTCACTTCCATGTAACGAATCATCGATCTTTGTTATGGTTTTGTGGGGCTGTCGGGTACCCCTGCAGAGTTCTGTAAATCTGACCCTGGGTCAATGGTACCATCTGAAATTAACAGCCCATTCTAGCACCTGGGTCTGTGCTCACCCCGTCTGCTTGAGAAGGAAGCACCCTTGCAGAAACATCGGAGTCAAACCACAACCGCTGTAAATGAGGAAGGACTTAAAAGGGCCATGTTTAAATACCTGCTTAGTTCCTGTCATGCAGCTGACAAGGAGATTTGGGGACTTCTGTGGCTCAGGGCACTTCAAGATGACAGAATTACAGGTGATAACACACCAGGACCGATGAGATCTTTAGGAGTTTTGTACGGCTTCCACAATGCTAAATTTCACATAGGTTTCTACAGACACAATCTCAGAAGGGTTAGCACCACTTACCAGGAACTAGTTCTGCAAGTATTTTCTCCAGCTGTGGGAAGGGGTTCTCCCACTCTTGTCTCTACTTGACCCGGACGCTGACATGGGAAGGGCTCGTGTGCTGGCTGCTTACTTCAACGTCATCAGCCTGCCAGCGTGGCGCATTTTAGGGTGTCCTGTTCCCTCACAGGCATTTGTGTAGGCTAGGGCTTGGAATTTTCCAGATTCCTCGGACCCACAATTTCCCCTTCCGTTCCCAGTCCCTCCTGGCAGGGGCCCTCTCTCAGGCCCGGGATAAGTGAATCAGAGAGGCCTGCACTGGGGCCGGGCACACTCCAGCTTCAACCCTGGGAGCCTGTACACCCCAGGCCCGTGGAGCTCAGGCCCATTCCCATCAACAGCACAGCCTCCAAGGTGGAGGGAAACACCTGGAAAATCTTTCTGAAATGTCAGCTTTAAACTGGCAATGCGCCTTCCCCGTTTGGACCTGCTGCCTGATGGGGTCTTGGCTTCTCCAGCAAACAAGGTCCCCAGGTGTGTTTTTGGAGGCCGCCTGGCAGAACCGGGTCTTCAGCTTGGCCTTCACAGGGAGTAAGCACATTTGTGTAGCTGAGGGCCAGGAGTAGGCATGTGCCGTGAGCTGTCTGCTCCCGAGGCCAGGTGGCTTCTGCAGCAGGGTCCCTGGCCACCCGGAGTATCGATGCAAGTGAGTGAAAAATGTACCCAGTCAGCCAGTCTCAGGCGACCGGGACAAGGCCGACATGCACCGCTCAGACTAGTCCTCACCTACCTGCATGGCTCCAGGGCGGAGGGAACACGGCCCCTCAGATCTTTCTGAGTTGTTCGCTTTCAACTAGGAAAGGTCAGCCACCCTTTCGAGACGCTGTTCGATGAGGTCTTGGGCTTCACATTAAGGCTGCAGGTGTCTCTTCATGAGGGGAACCCCAGCAGCCAGACCCCGGCCCTGTTCCAGGGTAGTAGAGACAGATAAAACATGCAACAAAATTCAACACCAATTCATGATAAAAACTAAGCAATATAGCGATCCCTATCAAAAGAACACCAGCATTCTTCACAGAGCTAGGACAGACCATCCCAAAATTTGTATGGAACCAGAAAAGACCCCGAATTAGCCAAAGCAATCTTGAGAAAGAAAACCACAGCAGGAGGCATCACAATCCCAGACTTCAAGCTGTATTACAACGCTGCCATCATCAAGACAGTATGGTACGGGCACAAGAAGAGATGCTCAGATCAATGGAACAGAGTAGAAAACCCAGAAATGGACCCACAAACGTATGGCCAACTAATCTCTGACAAAGCAGGAAAGAACGTCCAATGGAATAAAGATGGTCTCTTCAGCAAGTGGTGCTGGGAAAACTGGACAGCGACATGCACAAGAATGAACCTGGACCACTTTCTTACACCAGACACAAAAATAAACTCAAAATGGTTGAAAGACCTCAATGTAAGACAGGAAGCCATCAAAATCCTAGGGAAGAAAGCAGGCAAAAACCTCTTTCACCTCGGCTGCAGCAACTTCTTACTCAACACGTCTCCAGAGGCAAGGGAAATAAAAGCACAAATGAACTACTGGGACCTCATCAAGATAAAAAGCTTCTGCACAGCGAAGGAAACAATCAGCAAAACTAAAGGGCAACCGACAGAATGGGAGAAGATATTTGCAAGTGACACATTAGATAAAGGGTTAGTATCCAAAATCTCTATAAAGAACTTATCAAACTCAACACCCAAAAACCAAATAATCTAGTGAAGAAATGGGCAAAATACATGAATGGACACTTCTCCAAAGAAGACATCCAGATGGCCAACCGACACATGAAAAAATGCTCTACTTGGCTCATCATGAGGGAAATACAAATCAAAACCACCATGAAATACCACCTTACACCTGTCAGAATGGCTAACGTTAACAACTCAGGCAACAACAGATGTTGGCGAAGATGCACTGCTGGTGGGAATGCAAACTGGTGCAGCCGCTCTGGAAAACAGTGTGGAGGTTCCTCAAAAAGTTACAAATAGAATTACCCCACGACCCAACAATTGCACTACTAGGTATTTATCCAGAGGATACAGGTGTGGTGATGCATAGGGACATGCACCCCAATGTTTATAGCTAAACGTGTATAGCTGTCGACAATAGCCAAGTTATGGAAAGAGCCCAAATGTCCATCGGTGGATGAATGGATAAAGATGTGATATATATACCCAATGGGATATTAATCAGTGATAAAAAAGGATGAAATCTTGCCACTTGCAACTACATGGATGGAACTAGAGGGTATTATGCTAAGCGAAATTAGTCCGAGAAAGACATGTATCACATGACTTCACTCGTGTGTGGAATTTAAGATACAAAACAGATGAACATAAGGGAAGGGAAGCAAAAATAATACAAAACAGAGAGGGAGACCAACCATAAGAGACTCTTAAGTACAGAGAACAAACTGAGGGTTGCTGTAGGCATGTTGGGTGGGGGGATGGGCTAGATGGGCGAAGGGCATCAAAGAAGACACATGGGATGACCACTGGGTGTTCTATGTAAGTGATGAATCACTAAATTCTATTCCTGAAATCACTATTACACTCTATGTTAACTAACTTGTAGATTCCTCAGCAATCTAGGAATAAGGGGAGCTCCCTCAACTTAATAAAGAACATCTACCAGAAACGTGCAGCTAACATTATACTTAATGGTGAGAAGCTCAACATTTTCTCCCTACAATCAGGAACAAGGCAAAGATGTCCCCTCACCACTGCTTTTCAACATCATAATGAGAGACAATGACATTTCGGGAGAGGGAAAGGGGGTAGGTGATGACAACTAGAGAGAAAGCCCTAGCTAATCCAACCAGACGAAAAAAATTCCACATTCTCAGCCAGTTATTGTGCAGATATCAACAAATGTATTCTAAAGTGTATATGAAGAGGCAAGAGATCCAGACTAGCCAGCTCAATTCTGAAGAAGAATGAGGTTGGAGAGCTGACCCTATGATGCTAGCCAGTGTCACGACTCACTGGGGAGCCACGGTGATGGGGACAGGGTGGTCCTGCTGAAAGAGCAGATCAACAGGACAGAATAGAGAGTCTGGAAGGTGGCCCACGTCAACACAATCCACTGACGCTGACAAAAGAGTAAAGACAACAGAACAGAGAGGGTCTCCCGTAAATCATGCCGGGACAACAGGACATCCATGTGCAGGAAACGACCCATGGAGACAGAGACCTTACACCCGTTACAGAATTAATTCAAACTGCAACATAGACCTCAATAAAGAACACAAAATGGCAGGCATCCCTCACTGTGTTGTGCTTTGCAGATACTGTGTTTTCTACACAGTGAAGGTTTGTGGTGCCAAGGCTACAGGCACCATTTTCCTACAGCATCTGCTCACTTCACGTCTGTGTGTCCTGCTTGCAGTATTCCAAATGTTTCCATTGTTTCTCTCGTTGTCGTGGGGACCCTTGATGTTACCGTTGTAACTGGGAAACCAGGACGTACGATGGCGAACTTCACTAATACACACTGTGCATACGAAGCTGTGCCTGCTTCGTGGACCCACTGTGCTGTGTCCCTTGTCCTGGAGACAAAACAGTATTAAAACCAGGGCAACTGGGGCGCCTGGGTGGCGCAGTCGGTTGAGCGTCCGACTTCAGCCAGGTCACGATCTCGCGAGATCTCGCGTGATCTCGCGTGAGTTCGAGCCCCGCGTCGGGCTCTGGGCTGATGGCTCGGAGCCTGGAGCCTGTTTCCGATTCTGTGTCTCCCTCTCTCTCTGCCCCTCCCCCGTTCATGCTCTGTCTCTCTCTGTCCCAAAAATAAATAAACGTTGAAAAAAAAAATTTAAAACCAGGGCAACTAATAACCCTACAATGGTCTCTAGGGTACAAGTGAGAGAGTCACACGTCTCTCACTGCAAATCAAAAGGTAGAAATGGTTAAGCTCCGTGAGGAAGGCGTGTTGAACACCGAGAGAGGGCAAAAGCTAGGTCTCTTGTGCCAAGCAGACCAGCTGTGAATAGAGAGTAATGTTCTAGAAGGAACTGAAAAGGGCTACTCCGGTGAGCGGATGAACCGAAGGCGAAGCAGATTTACATCCGATGTGGAGAAAGTTTGAGCGGTCGGGACAGAAAGGTCAGACCAGCCACAAACCTTCCCTTAAGCCCAAGCCTCACCCAGAGCGAGGCCTTGGCTCTCTTCAGTTCCGCAAAGGCTGAGGGAGGCGAGGAAGCTGACAAGTCTGAAGCCAGCCGAGGTTGGGTCATGAGGTCTGAGGAAAGAAGGCATCTCCATAACCTCAAGTGCAGGTGATGGCAGCAGGTGTCAGAAGATGTAGCTGAGGTGACTGGAGGTGGCCCCATCGAACAGATTTTCAGTGTAAATGCACAGCCTTCTGTTGGAAGAAGAGGCCATTTAGGACTTTCGTGGCCAGAGAGAAGTCAGTGCCTGGCCTCAAAGCTTCTAGGCACGGGCTGACTCTCTTGTTAGGGGCTGATGCAGCTAGTGACTTCACGGGGCAGCCAGTGCTCAATGGCCATCCTGAAAAACTTGGGGCCCTGGAGAATTATGCCCCCTGTCCTCTGCCTGTGCTCTGTCAGTGGAACGACAAAGCCTGGATGACAGCCCGTGTCTTTACAACGTGACTGAATGTTTTAAGCCCACTGTTGGGACTACCGCTCAGAAAAAAAAGATCCAAACTGTTACTGCTCATTGACCCCTCACTGGGTCACCCATGAGCTCTGACGACAAACAACGAGATGAGTGTTTCCACGGCAGCCAACACAACGTCCGCCTGTTCTGCAGCCTGTGGAGCAATAAGTCTTCAACTTTCATGTCTTTTTAGGAAATACATTTCGTGAAGCTACAGCTGTCATAGATGGTGATTCCTCTGAGGGACTGGGGCAGAGTGAACCGGAAAGGAGTCACCCTCCTAGATGCCACAGAACGGTCGTGAATCGTGGGAAGAAGTCAGAACATCAACATTGCCAGGAATTGGAAGGAGTTGATTCCAACCCCGATGAGCACATCCATCCCGATGGATGACTGTGAGGGGTCGAGACCGGGGGAGGCCGTCCCCACAGGTGGGGTGGAAACAGGAGAACCAGAGTGAGGAGTGGAGCCTGAAGGTAGGACTGAATCGCTGCCGTCCCAGGACCAAACGGGAACGGACGAGGAGGCGCTTCCTGGGGAGGTGCGAAGAGCCTGGTTCCTTGAGAAGGAGTCTCCTCCTGGTGAGGGTGCTGGGATGATTGCGGACATGACAAGGACAGAATATCAGAGACCCCGTGGCAGGTTGGAGAGCACGTGTTTGGAAAGAAGCTTCTCCTGTGGGTGAGAGGCCAGCAAACAGCACCGCCTGCCGCAGAGAAATCATTTATGAAAGGAAGAAGAGTCCATCGATGCGGCCAACTTCATTCTTGTTTGAAGAAATTGCCACGGCCACCCTGGCCTGCCATGGGCACCACGCTGACAGGCCGGCAGACATGGGCATCGAGGGACGACCCTCCACCAGAAACACGTTACAGCCAATGAAAACTTGGATGATGCTTAGCATTTTTTTTTTTTTTGAGAGAGTGGGAGCGGGGAGGGGCAGAGAGAAAGGGAGACGCAGAATCTGAAGCAGGTTCTAGGCTCGGAGCTATCAGC
Organism: Prionailurus viverrinus; assembly: GCF_022837055.1. NCBI lineage: Eukaryota > Metazoa > Chordata > Mammalia > Carnivora > Felidae > Prionailurus > Prionailurus viverrinus. The sequence continues at coordinate 861,183 of NC_062572.1, forward strand.
ACAGAGCCCCATGTGGGGCTCGAACCCACGAACCGCGAGATCATGACCTGAGCTGAAGCCAGCCAAGGCTGAGCCACCGAGGCACCCCAGAGCATGTTTTAATGATGGAGTATTTTTTTTTTTTTTAACTTTTAGAGACTCCCAAGCAGGCTCCATACTTCATGCAGAGCCCAGTGTGGAGCTCAATCCCATGACCGTAGGATGGTGACCTGAACCGAAATCAAAATTCAGACATTCAGTGGACTGAGTCACCCAGGTGCTCCAGCAGTGAAATATTTTTAAATTAAAATATGAACAGGGGCTCCTGGGTGGCTTTGTCAGTTAAGCGTCCGACTTCGGCTCAGGTCACAATCTCAGTTCATGGGTTTGAGCCCCACGTCGGGCTCTGTGCTAATGGCTCCGAGCCTGGAGCCTGCTTCGGATTCTGTGTCTCCCTCTCTCTCTGCCCCTCCCCTGCTCTCTCTCTCTCTCTCCCTCAAAAATAAACGTTAAAAAAAAGGAATGGGGGGGTGCCTGGGTGGTTCAGTCGGTTAAGCGTGTGACTTCGCCTCAGGTCACGATCTCAGTTCGTGGGTTCGAGCCCCGCATCGGGCTCTGTGCTAATGGCTCCGAGCCTGGAGCCTGCTTCGGATTCTGTGTCTCCCTCTCTCTCTGCCCATCCCCTGCTCTGTCTCCCTCAAAAATAAACGTTAAAAAAAAGGAATGGGGGGGGTGCCTCAGTGGCTCAGTTGGTTAAGCGTCCGACTTCGGCTCAGGTCATGATCTCACAGTTCGTGGGATCGAGCCCCATATTGGCTCTGTGCTGACAGCTCAGAGCCTGGAGCCTCTTTGCATTCTGTGTCTCCCTCTCTCTGCCCCTCTCCTGCTGATGTTCTCTCTCAAAAATAAGCAAACATAAAAAATTAAAACACACAACAAATGACAAAAATTAGAATTCCAGCAAACTGATCTGAACACAGAAATCCAACAGCAGTTAGAGTCATGGACCAAAGGGGGACAATGTCCAACCCTCCAGGAGCAGAGATGGTGTGGCTTGAACTTCATCAAGCCTTAGAATCATGTCCTGCACGTGCTCAACTTACCGACATCTCTGTTTGCCTGGGTAGAAGCAACCTGGCCCACAACTAACAGGTCATCGTCTCAAGCATCTCCGTGGAAAACAGGGAAGCTCTAATCGAATAACAAAGTTAGAACACTTACCTGTGACTTGGGATGTGGACTAGAAGCCCACAGACATCCAGGCCTTTGGTAGAAACACACACCATTGCTTCCTGCACTTCTGGTGACAACCTGGAGAAGAGATTAATGTCCGTATGGAGTTAATCGAATTCCTACCTTCAGGGGGTGGACAATCGACCCAACCAAGAGCCACGTGTCTCACACTACAGTAAAATTTCTAGGCATTTCCTCCGAAGGCAGAAAAATACCACATCGCCCACCTCGCACACAGCATAGGTTACAGACCAGCCCCGACTACAAAGGCGACACAGGACTGATGGGAGACAGCACGGACTGGGTGTGGGGAGAACAGAGCAACTCATTTACGAAATAACTAGGAGAGTAGGGAACGTACGTGGACACAGACTCAAGACGCAGCCTTGACCCGAGGAGCACAGTCAGGACCCGGAAGACCCTGCCGCCCGCTGAGGAGGACTCTGAGCGCACACCCGAGCGACGTCACTCCCAAGGGTTGGCGGCACGGTCACTGGGGACCGAAACGCCGCAGGCCCCGGTTTCACCCGAGTGGGTTTTGGGCGAACGAGTCCCCGTGTCCTGAGGACAGGGACCAGCGGCTGAAAGGCTCCCCTGGGCGCTCTCTGGGGCCCCACGGACGGCAGAGCCACTAACACAGACTAAAGCGACGGCGGGTCAACCGCAGCGTCCGTTCCGCAGCCGGCAAAGCGGACCCCCCGCAAACGGAGGGGGGCGACCCCACCACGGGTCCCGACCGGGAAGCGGACCGTTTCCGAGCAGGGCGCGCACACGGGAGGCCGGCCCCCTGCACCAGCCGGGGAAGCCCCACGGTGCCCACGGCACACCGGCCGCAACCTCCCCGCAGCGAGCGCTTCCCTGCTCGGGCCGCTGGTCACGGGGACGCCCCGGGCCCCGGAGCACAGCGCGCGCTTTCCAGACGGATCGGCCTCTGTGACACCGGCCGCTGCCCCGGGGAGAACCCGTCCGGGGGGACGACGAGGCCGTGGGTGCGCTCTCAGACCCGCGGGCGGGAGCTGATGGCGGAGCTCCCCGCACGGAACACGGCGCGGGCCGACGCCGTCTCCAGCTTCGTCACACGTGTCCCCGCGCACCCGGACGACAACCCGGAACAGGGCACGGGCACCTCCCCCGCAGCTCACGCAGACACGCACGGCAGCAGAACGCGGCGAGGACGGGAACAGGTGCGGCCCGACCGAGCGCAGCCACTCTCCGCTCTCCCTCGGATAAAGACAGGTGAGAAGCAAAGGCAGGGGACTGAGCAAAAGGCACAGCCCATGAAATTAAAGCCAATCGCGTGACGGGTCTATAAACACGTCAGGTAGGAGGACCACCACCAGCTTTGGCCGCGTCAGCTCCGATGCCGAATATTCAGGCTCGGGTGATGCGGGGCGGTTGTGCCCGGGGCGGGACCCGCACCGACGGCCCTGAGGAGTCCGGCGTCCCTCGAGGGGCGAGAACGAGAAGGGTGGAACGTTCGCAGGACGCGGTCCTCACGACCACGGGCAGGACCGCTTCGCATCTCCAGCCTCCACCCAGACCCCGAAGCGGGCGGGTGCAGACGCGGCCGCGGCCGGCACGTCCGTCCGTCCCTGCTCACTGTGGGACGGCATCCTCACCGCCCCGCCGACACCCTTCCCTCGGCCCCAGCGAGAGGCCTTGTGCCACCCGCCGTCCAGGGCTGGAAGGCGGCCTCCCGGTCCAGATACAGCCCCGCTGTCTGCGACAGCCTCTGCCCGCTCCGCGGTCGGTCGCCATCCCGGACCCCTTGTGGCCCCCGAGGACGCACCAGCGGCCCCACCGTCCCCGTCCCCGGCGTGGTGAGCCCACCCCCTCCGCCCTCCCCTGTCACCCCGCCTGCTCGCCGGGAGGTGCAGGGAGGCTGATCCGGAGTGGAAACCCCAGGTCTCTCAGCACGAGGGTCGGGGGGCGGCTGAGGGACACCACGTATGTCCTGCTCATGGACTTGGGTGATGGATTCTGGTCTCAGCTCCTCACTGGATCTTGGCAGCATAACCCAGCAAATACACTGGGACAGCTGTGTCCTCACCTCTGTGCTGCTCCCGTAGCTTCCGACAAGGGCAGCCTGGACACAGCAGAAATTTGTAAAAATAACCACAGTTTAATCTCAGACTTACATTGATGATTTTCTAGATTCCCCATCACACTGTTTAATACAAAGTCACCACGGAGGACGCTGTGCACACGGTGTGACGACTGCTTCACCGTGAGCTGGACCCGGTGATTGCGGGCCCCTCCCACCCGCTCCCTTCCCCCACTGCGGGGTCTGCTCGCCTCCCTGTTCCCAGATGCTGTGCCCAGGCCACGGCCAACAGACACTGACGTGCTGAACCCACCTGAGGCGTCTGTCCAACCTTCCAGATGTGGCAGCCAGACACGCACTCATCTCCCCCTGCCCCAGACCATCCCTTGCTGACCCCCCCCCCCCGCCAGTCTGCACCTGTCTTCAGTCCCTCCCCGTTCTTGGCACAGGGACGGGCTTCAGATGAGCCCTAGAAGCTCTCGGGCTGCTGGACACTTGACACCCGGGAAGCCATGGATGGGACGGGAGGGACAGGCCTGGGGAGGAGGCCATGGGGGGACAGTTGGCCCACACGTTATGTACGTGGCGTCCACCGCGTGAGCACAGGGACAGCGGAGGTCGGCAGGCAGCCCCAGCGCTCGCTGGAGGCGAGCAGTTCAGATTCGCCCCATCAGCCCTGCCACCCCGGGTGCCTCACCTCCTCCAGAAATGCCCTCAGGGACACCGTCCTCCACAGGCTGGGGGCCTCCCTTTCTGGGTGCGGGACACCGGCCCAGGTTGCCGCCAGGTGAGGGCCACAGGGGCCGGAAGAGGCCTCACAGTGGGCTCACTGCTCGTGGGTCCTCTGGAGACACTCACGGGGGCCGTCGGTGGGTCCTGCAGCCGGATGGACCGCAACACAGGGTCGCCCCCACAGAGCTCCGAGGGCCACAGGGCACAAGCAGTTATGGTCGGGGGGCGGGGGGTCCCTGACACGGACGCTGTGGGCTCCCCCGACCCTGAGGACACACCGTGTTTCTGTCTGGATTCCACCTCCGGGTGGCGTCCTCGAAGCCGTGCAGGGGGGACGTGGGAACCGGGAACTGGGAGGCCTGCGTTCCCTGAAGGCCGGTCACCCTCAAATGGCAGAAGCTGCTCAGGGCCACGAGGGGACCGGGGAAGCCGCCCTGAAACTGACCGCGGGGCCGCCGCGCACATCCCCGCAGTGGTTTCAACAGCCCGGCGTGGCCACTAGAGCCTGACCGCTGGCAGGGGTGATGGTGGGCGGGGAGCGAGCGCCCCATCCATGAGGCCACGCCCAACAGTGACACCGTGGTAGCCGCTCTGCCGCGGCCCCAGGACCGTGCTCGGCCGGATCTGCAGTGCCATTCCCAGGACACCTCCGGCCCCGGGTCACGCGGTCAAGGTGACGACTCGGGCGCATCCCCCAGTTGTGGCCAGCTGCGCCACATGTCAGGGCTGGGGTGAGCGTACGTCCTCTCGACTCACCTCTGCTGGGGCTGAAACCCCCGTGGGATGAAGGGTCACGCCCAGCGCTGGGGAGGGGCACTCTGTCCCCTGGCCCGTGGCCTCTAGAACGGTGGGCACGAGGAGACCCTCCAGATATCCCGGCCCCTCTGCCTGGGGCATCCCTGGGTCCGCGGACCAGGAGTAGGGAGCTCCCAGCTGACTCCTGGCGCACAGTGGGTCTTGTCGGTGCAGTGTACCACCCGGACCGCGGTCCCCACGCGGCCAACGGGTACTCCATCTGGTTAGAAGCAGGAACACCCGCGGCAGCCGGGCAGCCGGCGCCGGACTCGGAGCTGGGCCGCGGTCACCGCACCAGCCGTGGGCTGTTCCCGAGGGGGGAGCCCTCGTGGGGTCGGGAACGGGGGAGGACCGGCCCGTCCGCAAGAGCCTGGCGTGGCCGTCCCTGGTTGCTGCCCCAGGTCGCGAGGCCTGGCAGTCGGGCCGCAGACGCCCCGGCGAGCGACCCCCCAGGAGATCCGGCCGCTCGGCGCCCGGGGGGGGGGGGGCATTGCCACACATGCCGACCGCGCTGGGCGCCAGTGGTTGCGTCAGTGCCACGCCACCACGTCCTGTGTGTTCTCAGCGGGACCCAAGGCAGCTGCCACATGGTTCCAGGACCATCCGTGGAGTCCCCACCTGGGGCGGGACTGATCACACCGGCCCCTCCAGGTGAGGGTCCTAAATATGCCCGGTTTGCGTGGACACCGCGCCCGGCCTAACCCAAGCCTTCCCTGCCACCGTGCAAAGCAGGCTGCCACCGCTAGGGTCGGAGAGAGGCTGAGTGGCACGTGCGGGTGCCTCGCCTCACTGAACAGTGATCGGCGGGGGTGGGGGGGGTCACCACACTTCGAAGACCACAATGTGTAGACCTGGGGGGGCGCGCGGCGGTGAGTGGGGTCCATCTTGCCCAGAACCACAGTGCGGGGCTGATAGAAAGGAGCAACGGAACAGGAAAGCAGCAGGTTGAGTTACAGGGAACGGCACCTTGGCCGGGAACTAACACACCGTCCAGGCTCTAATGCTTCCGCAGGGTCAGCCTGTATGGCCGGTCGTCCATAGCGAGACAGAACCCCACTGAGGCCCCAGCGTCATAACCACGGAAGCCGCAGGACATAGCCGACGCCTGGCCTCCACCGAGGATCGGCGAGCTCGGCTGCCCCGTCACACCTGGGAGGGGAGGGACGGGCTGGAATTCGCACCGAGAAGTTCCCAGACACAGGAGTCACTTCACACCCCGGGTGGCGGGAAACGACCCCGTCTCTGCTGGGGCCCCGCTGTCCCACCACAGTCAGTCCTACTGAAACGCACTACACCTGGCATGATACACAGCATGGGGAGAAGGGGGAGGGCGGGGGTCCCGGTCTGCCACGTCCCACCCACGCCCCACCTCCCTGGGCCAAAGTGGTGGGTATCAGCCCTCCGGGGGAGAAGTCGGAAGGCCTCGAGGGCAAGCTAGGACCAGCACTCTCATCCGGCACCACCCATAGCACGTCCGTAGCACTGGGCACGGGTATTGCTTTTCCGTCCAATAAACTATAAATGCAGCCCATCAAACTCCCTGGAAGGCTCTAGAACCACCATCACAGTCACAGGTGGCTATGCTCAGAATTGGAGTGGGTTGATGTGGCCGACTCCGGATTAAGGACATTTTGGTGTCCTGTCACCCCTATGTTGGAAACAGAAAAATCACCCTCAACAAAATCAACCCAACCGTATTAGGAACACAGAATGGATACCACTGGGGCCACGGCCGTCCTGTCAGATGAAGGGCAGAGACTGGTCCCCCCACTGGGTGTTTACTGGGTGCCTCTAATGGGCCTCCGTCGTTCCATGGCACACGTTCGGCCGTGGCCTTCCCCTGGGTCTCCCCCGGGAGAACTGCCCCGGGGAACTAGGGTGCACAGGCTCCGTCTCCGGAGGCCAGATGGGCGCACCCTGTCTTTGATGGGCTGCCCTTCGCTCCATCGGCTTCCTGTGGCCCGGACTGCAGTCACCCAGTGAGCCCCGAGGGACGGCCGGGAAGTCTGTCCTCCCCGAACACCCAAGTGTCTCCAATGAGAACAGCCGTCCTGCGAACCACGATGGGCGCAGACATCTGTGCTTCCTCCAAGGAGGCGCCTGTGCCCCGCTCCAAACAGAGCGCTGCGTGTTCGGACCTGACGAGGCTCACGAGGACACCGTGAGCGCCCTGGGCGATCTGACCCCAGCCTCGGAGATCTCATAAACCAGCGGCTGGGATCACGGGCCTCTTGGGAAAACTTGTGGATCATCTTGGGAATCACCGTCCCAGGCTGTGCTCTCACACGTGGCCGCATCACTGCTGTGGCTTCCGCGTCCGCCGCAGCCACACAGCTGCCACAGGAGGCGCGTCCGTGCCGGTGCCACCCCCTCCCGGCCGCTCGGGCTCACCGCAGGACAGAGGTCCGCGAGCACCGGGCACGCGGGTGGGGTATCGGAGAAGGTCGGCGAGAGGCTGTGACCACCACTGGCTGAGACCAGGCCCCGGGCCGTGGGGGGCCCTCACCCTCCCCGCCCTCGGAACGTGGGCCTCCCCTGCCTTCCCCACTCCCAGACGCTGCTCCAGGCATGTGGCCTGCAGACAGTCATGTGGCGTTGAGACCACCCGGATGGTATCTGTGACTGAACTCAGTCACGGCCTCTGTGTGAACCTCTCAGAGGAGGCAGGCGGGTGTGGAGGTCCATTCCATTTACTGCCGCGCCAGACAAGCCACGCTCCTTAAACCTGCCACCTCCCCACCCAGAGCGGGCTGCCCCCACCCTTGGTCTCTCCCTGCCCTCAGAACAGGGGCCGGGTTCAGATGACATCCGGGAAGCCCCCAAGGAGCTTAGAAAACAACAGTCCCCGATTGGGTCGTTAGCCATTGATCCATGGACACTACGTCCAGACTTTGACAGAAAGCAGACCCCTAGACTCCACTGAAAATCTCCAGAACTGATATAAATGAATTCAGTCGCAGGCAACTGACTGCCTGGGTGGCGCAGTCAGTTAAGTGTCCGACTGCGGCTCAGGTCATGATCCTGCAGTTTGTGAGTTCGAGCCCCACATCAGGCTCTGTGCTGACAGCTCAGAGCCTGGAGCCTGCTTCGGATTCTGTGTCTCCCTCTTTCTCTGCACACCCTCCCCCACCCAAATAAACATTGAAAAATTAAAAAAAATAAAGTCACAGGATAAAAGTCAATATGCAGACACGTGTTCGTTTCCTATACGCTAATAACGAAGCAGCAAATGAAATTAAGAAAACGATATCATTTGCAATTGCACCAAAAACAATAAATCATCTAGGAATAAATTTAACCAAAGTAGTGAAGGATCTGTACTCTGAAAACCGTGAAACACCGATGAAAGAAATTCAATATGATGGAAACACAAGGAAAGACATTCCACGCTCGTGAGTTGCAAGAAAAAAATATTGTTAAAATGTCACTACTACCCAAGGCCATCTACACATTTAATGCAATCCCTATCAAAATACCACCAGCATTCTTCACAGAGCTAGGACAGACAATCCCAAAATTTGTATGGAACCAGAAAAGACCCCGAATTAGCCAAAGCAATCTTGAGAAAGAAAACCACAGCAGGAGGCATCACAATCCCAGACTTCAAGCTGTATTACAACGCTGCCATCATCAAGACAGTATGGTACGGGCACAAGAAGAGATGCTCAGATCAATGGAACAGAGTAGAAAACCCAGAAATGGACCCACAAACGTATGGCCAACTCATCTTTGACAAAGCAGGAAAGAACACCCAATGGAATAAAGACAGTCTCTTCAGCAAGTGGTGCCTTGAAAACTGGACAGCAACAGGCAGAAAAATGAGCCTGGACCACTTTCTTACACCAGACACAAAAATAAACTCTGAAAGACTTAAACGTAAGACCTGAAACCATAAAAATCCTACAGGAGAACAGAGGCAGGAACTTCTGTCACATGGGCTGCAGCAACTTCTTACTCAACACGTCTCCAGAGGCAAGGGAAACAAAAAAAGCAAAAATAGACTACTGGAACTACATCAAAATAAAAACTTTCTGCACAGCAAAGAAACAATCAACAAATCTAAAAGGCAGCGTAGGAATTGGAGAAGATATTTGCAAATGACATATTGGATAAAGGGTTAGTATCCAAAATCTGTAAAGAACTTCTCAAGCCCAACACCCCAAAAATGAATGACATTTTAAAAAATGGGCAGAAGACATGAATAGACATTTCTCCAAAGAAGACACACAGATGGCCAACAGACGTGAGATGCTCGATATCACTCATCGGGGACACACAGATGAAAACCATGACGAGACACCGCCTCGCACCTGCCAGAACGGCTAACGGTAACAACACGAGAAACACAGGTGCTGGCGAGGATGCGGAGAAAGGGGACCCTCGTGCACCGTTGCTGGGAATGCAGACAGGTGCAGCCGCTCTGGAAAACAGAGTGGAGCTTCCTGCAAAAGTTAAAAATAGAAGTCCCCTATAATTCAGTAAACGCACTACTGGGTATTTACCCCCAAAATACAAAAACACTAATTTAAGGGGATACGTGTGCCCTTTATAGGCGCATTACCTACAACAGCCGAAATACGGCAACAGCCCAAGTGTCCATCAGCTGATGAACGGAGAGGAAGACGGATATGGCCAACGGAATATTACTCAGCAATCAAAAACGAAGTCTGGCCACTTGCAAGGACATGGATGGAGCTAGAGTGTATTATGCTAAGCAAGATAAGTCAGAGACAGACAAATACCGTATGATTTCACTCCCATGTGGAATTTAAGAAACAACATAAAGGGAAAAAAAAGAGAAACCAAGAAACAGACTCAACCGTGGAGAACACTCGTGGTTGCGGGCGGGAGGTGGGTGGGGGATGAGTGAACTGGGGGAGTGGAATTGACAGTACTTACGATGAGCAGCGGGTGATGGATGGAACAGGTGAATCACCACATTGCGCACCGGAAACTAATACAACACTACGTTAACTACGCTGCATTAAAAAAATTTTTTTGATGTTTATTTTTGAAGGAGAGAGGGAGACAGAGCATGAGGGGAGGGAGACAGAGAGAGAGGGAGACACAGACGAGGCAGGCTCCAGGCTTGAGCTGTCAGCACAGAGCCCGACGCGGGGCTCGAACTCACCGACCGTGAGATCAAGACCTGAGCCGAAGTGGGAGGCTTAACCGACTGAGACACCCAGGCACCCCTGGAATTTAAAAATATTTTAAATGTATCAAACAACAGCAACAACAAAAAGGCACTGGTGGCGAAGACAATCAGTCTCAGCACTGTTTGTCCCCAAACCCACCAGACTTCAGGGGGCACGTGACACTGGTGCAGGTCAGGGCTTGGCTTTAGGTAGATTCGGGTCCACACAAGCCCGCTACCGTGTCCCGACCTCGCCCCACGCGGCCCTGCTCCAGGCCCTGCTCCCCCCACCCCTACCCGCACCCCCCCCCCCCCCCCCCCCCCCCCCGTGAGGCTCACACATGCACGGTACTCACCCCGTCCGTCCACCGCCTTGGGAGCCAGGGCCCACCTCCCCCCACCTCTGCATTGCGTCAATGGCGTCAAACACGGAGGGAGCCCGCCCACCTCTGAAATCGCTTTGCAGGCGGCCCGGAAGTGGGTGAGAGGCAGTCCCCAGGTGAGCTCGCTGTTCGGAAGTCCCGGCTCTCTGCAGCAAACAAGGCTCCCAGGTGCCTGTCGTGGAGGGGTACCACGGTGCGCGCGCTGGGTTCGGTGCTTGCGAGGCTTCCAGATCCCTCCGCTCTGCCCTCCGGCAGAAGGGATCCGCGCCTTCGTGCGGACTGGCGCTTGCAAACAGGCAGGTGCCACGTCCCCCACCGGGCCACGCCTGCGAACCGGCCTCTCCAGACCCTCGCCTGTGCGGCTGGAGCCTGCTCAGTAGGCGCCCGTCGGCCCGCGGAGGGCAGCTGGGGGTATCAGCCTGTGGAGCGCGGGGGGGGGGGGGGGGGGGGGTGGTCTGGGGCCACATGCACGGCCTGCAGGCTGGAGGGGCCACCACCCACACCTCTCTCTTGGATGCCCCTCTCAAGCGGCCAAGCGCAGTCCCAGCTTGGAACGGCCGCCTGAGGCTCCGGGCTGACCCTCCTCAAGGCTCCCAGGTGTGTCTTATCAAAGGACAGCACCGTCCTGGGGCTCAGGGCCACCGGGCCAGACAGTCCCAGTTCCTCCAGCTCCGGCTGAGAGGGTAGCACACCCAGCTAGGCAGGTTGCACCCACCTGGGGCGCAAGTATGTAGGGCACATGGAGCCTGGAGACGCGGCCACACCCCACCCTCGCCGCGCCCGCTGTCCTGGGCTCCCCTGACCCGGGCAGCTCGTACAAGCGGGATACACACCCTGGCAGCCAGCGGAGCCCTGGCCCCCGGTGGAAATCCAGAAGAGCCGGAATCACCCAGCAGCCTCCACGATGAAAACAGGCACCCCCTCCACCCAAACACTTTCTCAGGTGACGAAACGCTGCAGTCCGTGCCCCCTGCACCTGGCTGCCTGCCTGGGGGGTCCCGGGGTTACCAGGAATCGAGGCTCCCGGGCCTCTCTGGCTGGAAACCAGGCACCCCGGCCCCTCCGACCGAGGCAGCGCGCTCCCCCCCCCCCCCCGCCTTTACCTTTGGGGTGAAATAGGCACAACTGTGGAGCGGAGGGCGCGGAATCAGGCAGAGGCCTGGGACAGCCGGGCGCCCCTCCCCTCCCCAGACCTCTCCGCACGTTCGCTCCGTTCTAGGCACCCGCGGGGCTCGCACCTGCGCACCAGGCCCCCCTCCCCCGTGTGTGGAGCCGGGGCCCTCTGCCTGTGGAGCTCCGTCCACACCAGAACCACCCGGACAGCCTTCCAGGAGGAGAGATCCCAACCCGAGAATCTCTCTGAGCCAGCAGCTTGAATGCAGCAGCAGTCAGTCCTCCCCGGCCTCTCCAGCCATCAAGGCTCCCCTCCCCGGGTCTTTGGGGGAGGATTCACTAGGATTCACCAGACCGCTGGCCCCGCCCAGAGCTAGAAACGTAGTACACTTGCCTCTAGACCGGCCTTCGGGGGGGCACATGTGCCGAGTGTGAACTAAGTCTCTGAACGAGGCCGACCCAGGCCCCAAGCAGCCTCCTCCTGTGACCTGGCCCCTTCCTACAGCCGCCCTGTTCCGGGCCCCGGGCTGCACCACCCTTGGGGCTCGCACATGCGCACCAGGCGCCTCTCCCCCGTGTGTGGAGCCGGAGCCCTCTGCCTGTGCAGCTCCGTCCGCACCAGAACCACCTGGACGGCCTTCCAGGGCCGGAGCCGTCCCCCCACAACATGTCTCTGAGGGGGCACTGAGCCCCCAGGGTGGCGGCTGCCTGCCTGAAGGGGCCCGGGCTCCACCTCCTGCCCTGCTTTGGGGCCCGGGACCCCCGCGCCTCCCGGCAGCCGGAACAAGTGTAGCTCAGCCTTTGGCTGAGCGTGCCCAGGGGGCCCCTCTCTCTCCTCCCGTGTCCCCCGCCCGCCTCCCGGCCTGTCGGGCTCAGGTCGGCCCCCAGGTTGTAGAGGGGTCACACCCCCAAATCCTGTCTGAGGCAGAGCTGGGAGATGGGGACAGGCAGTCCCCTTTACACTGGATGCCCGGTGGGCCCCGGGGCCTCCCAGATCACTGGAGCGCTATCCGGCCTGAGTTGGGGTCAGTCGGGGCCCGGGCTCTCCCTGCGAGTCCCCCGGTTCGGGTCCACGCCTCCCCTGTGGCCGGCGGTCCGTGCACACACAGCCGGCCCCTCGGTGTCACAGTCCCTGCAGGCCTCTGTCCGCCAGCTCCCTCCCGGCCTGTCGTCTCGGGCAGAATTCAGGTTGGAGGGAGCCCGCTGCGCACCCCCTTCTGAGGCAGCAGCCCTCAGCTGCCCGCGGGCCCTCAGCCTTTCCTCGGGAGGCCCGATGGGCTCCCGGGTGTCCGTTCGCCGCCTGCCCGCAGCAGCCGGGCCTGGTCTGCAGGGCAATCCGAGTCCTCCCGCGGCCTGAGCGCTGGGAACCGAGGATTCCAGGCTCCCCCCACCAGCTCCTTCTTCCCCCCCACCCCCCGGCCGGGCCTCGTCAGCCCTGCCCCAGGCCCGGCTCCCCTCCCGCGTGCCCAGTCGCGCGGCGGTCCTCACTGAGTCTGCCCTCCCTTGGTGCAGGCCCAGGCTTGGAAACAGGAGGATGCTGCCACGAACCCCCCAGCCATTCCCACTGTCCCCCAGCCTGTCTGGACACGCCCTGTTCTGGGGCCTGGCTCCCCTGACCCCCCTCCCCGGGCCCGCCCCCGCACAGTCAGCACCCTGGGAGCTGGCCCCAGGCCCAGCGGGGTCTGGCTTAACCTCCAGGATGCAGGGCCCACACTCCCAACGGCCTTCTGGGCTTCCTTGGACACCAAGGCCTGTCGGTCCCTGTGGGGACTGGGTCCCTCTGTGGGGTCTGGGCGCTTCTTCAGCGGTCGAGGCCTCCGGAGTCTCTTCTTGGAGGGGACCCCCGACCTCCCATGGGGCCATGCCACGGCCGTCCAGGTTCCTCCAGGCGTGCCTTCAGGGCGGACACACACGTTTGTGGAGTTGGAGGCTGGAGCTGGGCAGAAGCCAGCGGCACCCACCCCGCCCCCTCCTGGGTCCGGCGCCCCTGCAGCCGCCCCCTTGCGGGTGTCTGGGTCTGCCGGTCCCTGCGGGGCTCTGTCGGGCAGCCTGGGGAGCCTGGGCGGTCCGGGCCTGTGGAGCTAGGGCCCGGCCCCACACCCCGCAGAGCCTCAAGCGTGCAGAGACCACACGCAGCTGGCATCTTTCGGGGGGGGGGCAGCTCTCCACCGACGACCATCCCCCCCCATTTGCACAGGCTGCCCGAAGGGGTGGACGTCTGTTACCGAGCTCGAGGTTCCTGTGTCTCCTGGGGCTGGCTGCCCAGGTGCTGAGCCAGCAGGACACTCAAGTCCCCTTGCTCTGCCCTCGGGGGTGACAGGCCTGGCCGTGCTACCAAGGCCCCGGAAGAAGGCAGAGGCTGGTCCCCCCTCACCTGCTTGGGTCTGGCTCCTGACCCCGGCCCCACACCGTCCTCTCCCAGCTCCCGGCTGCCCAGACCATCCACACCCCATCATCTGGCGTGGCCTTAGGAAACCCCGCACGCCCGTGGAAACAGGCCTTAACCCAAACGCCTGCACAGCCAAGACCACACCAGCCAAGCCACGCGAGCACGTGCCACATCTGGCGAAGCCACGTCGACCTCGACAACATGGACTGAGGCCACGAGCTGCCACCAGGGGGACCGAGGCCACGAGCCGCCACCACGGGGACCGAGGCCACGTCAGCCAGCTCCACGAGTACCGAGGCCACCCCACTCTGGCCTCCGGACCCGGCTGCCCTATTCGGTTTAGACCGAGAGCCCCTCGGAGGAGGGGACCCGCCAGGATCCACCGACACCCGGGCCCGGCCGCGAGCGGGAGGCGGCGCTGGGTGGGACGTGTGGGTGTGAGCGAGGGGCTTTGCGGAGAAGGTGGGGCGCGGCCCCCAGCCCCGGTGAGGAGAAGGGGAAGGGGAAAGCCGGCCGCCCTCCACACAGTGCTGCTGACAGAGGTCGCGCTGGCACGTTCACGTTTCTGTGCTCAACAGCTCCGGCTTGAGCCAAGCGGATCCCACAACAGACATTCCTGCAGGATGTGAGGCCAGGATGGAAGAAATGGTGGTGGGGGGGCGGGCAGGAAGGGACCGCTCCGCTGAGACCGAGACCCCGGCTTGGGGAAGACGTCCCGCTTCTGGGAAGCTGGCACTAGGGGGGCACAGGGTGTCCCCTCCTCTGCGAGCGCAGGATGGGCGGGGCGGGGTTGGGGGCACGGGCGCTTCCGGGAACTTACTCCACACGGTCTCTCCCCCCAGAATAAACCACTAAGAATTAACGAGAGGCATCAGCCCCCTGGTTCGCGTCCCCCAGCGCGGCTATCCCGAGGCGTCCGCTCTGGACCAGCTTGATATGACGTGGTGGGGGGCCCGGACGCTCCGGACACGGGGTGTCACATCAGGAAAGAGAAGGGAACCAGAGCTCAGCAGAACCTCCTGGTCCTGCGGGACCCCCACTGGCCCTCACCAGTGACCCCCCTCCCTCTGCAGCCCGGACTCCTGACGGAGCAGAGGGGACGCTGGGCGGTGAACACGGGGTGACGACAGAGGAGTCTAGGACCAGGGCCTGACCCCCAGGAGACTGGTTCCTGTCGAAACCAGGGCCAGTGCCCGGCCGCACTCGCCCTGCCCTGCTCTCGGCTCTCGGCCTCCTGGGCTTTCGCCAGAGCACACGGCAAGCAGGGGGGCGTCCCCGCGTGTCAAGGCCAGGCCAGGGGAGAACAGCACAGACAGGCTGGCCGCCAGTGTCGGGGGCAAAAGTACGCAGTCCTCAGAAAGGTCGCCAAACAGGCATCGTGTTAAGTAGCCATGTCGACACGGGAGAACTGAGTCCCAGTTTCCCCCTCTGGATTCAGAGACGTGGAGTAACTTGTTTGCTTAAAGCGGTCACGTGCACAACTTTTAAAACCATTTCTTTTTTTTTTTTTTTTAACGTTTATTTATTTTTGAGACAGAGACAGAGCATGAACAGGGGAGGGTCAGAGAGAGAGGGAGACACAGAATCCGAAGCAGCTCCAGGCTCCGAGCCGTCAGCACAGAGCCCGACGCGGGGCTCGAACCCACGGACCGCGAGATCATGACCTGAGCCGAAGTCGGACGCTCAACCGACTGAGCCACCCAGGCGCCCCTTAAAACCATTTCTAAAGTAAGAGTGCCTGAATCAAGGCAGTGACGTGGTGCCCGAGTGCACCCGAGGTCACTGTGACCGGTGTGGGTCATTTCATAAAAACGTGGACCAGTGAATCCAAGATGGACCGCGTTAGAAGGCCCACGTGTGGGGTCTCAGGTGCTCCCAGACTGAAGGAGGAATGTGCTCCGGCCCCGGACGTCAAAAATGCCGTGAGGCTACACGCCCGTGACTGATTTAAGCCTTTAAAAGGAAGCCAAAAGAAAAGAAAAGCTGGTAATTGGGTATCAAGCTCCAGCCACATCTGAACAGCGAATACCACCCTTGACCGTGGAGCTGGTCCCCGGCGAGGGACAGGAAGGTCACTGCCCGCTGCCAGTGCTGTCCCGGAGGCCCCGGCTCACACGGCAGCACAGCGAGCACAGCGAGAAGCAGGCGCGGGGCTGTCCCTGTCCGAAGGTGACCTCTTCCCGGGAAGTAAGGAACCAGTAGGAGGGTTAGTAAACAGGAAAGGTCAGGAGAGGTCAGCTGTGCCGCCCCGATGGAAACCCCAGCCACAGGGGCTCCTGACGGCCAAGGTCACTTCCCGGCCACGCTGTACGCCCAACGTGGCTCAGCCAACACTGGGCTGTGCTCCCCTCGCCCAGAGCGGCCACCCTTACGGCCCTGGCTGCAGAGGCGGGGGACCCATGCCGGTGGCTCGGTGCCTACTTCCAACGGCAGATGCACTGACCGGGGTGAGTCCCGCCCCTGGCTGCGAAGGGCCAGGAGTACCGTGCACCCAAAGGAATGGGGAGCTAGTGCTGATCCGCCACAGCAAGGTGTACCACAAATATATGTGGCCAGGAGCGGTTCGGTGCAATCGTGAAAGCCAGTGCAAACCCACAACTTTATTAGAAGCCTAAAGAACACAGGACTACACGTGGCAAGAAGCTGCAAAACTTGGGGATCTAAAACCTTTACCAAACAACAGAAAAGGAAACCCAGATAAATTAGTGAGTTGCGTGGTGGCTTGGGAGGAATCGATATTTAAAGATGTCTGTTCTCCCCCCAAATTAATCTACGAATCCAGTGCTATTCCAAAATAAAGTTCACAGGGAAAAAAACGAACAAAACCCCGAGAAGCTAACCCTAGAGTTCACGCGGAGAAGGGCCAGCAAGGAGGATGAAGTGCTCGCGGCACGCAGGT
Source organism: Prionailurus viverrinus (assembly GCF_022837055.1). NCBI lineage: Eukaryota > Metazoa > Chordata > Mammalia > Carnivora > Felidae > Prionailurus > Prionailurus viverrinus. Next base: position 877,887 of record NC_062572.1, read on the forward strand.
TCCCCCAAGACCGTCCGGGCCAGAGCGCTCCTGCACCTGCCATGCAGACGTCATCCTGGGTCTCCCCCCCGCTGCCCTCCCGACCTGCGGCCTTTCTGTCGGTTTACGGCCTTTCTCCCACCTGAGTTTTCCTCTAGTAGCTTCCAAAGAAAAGGCACGGGAATAAACACCGTGTCTGACGATGCCTTTGTTCTTGACTGGCATTTGGCTGGGGTGTTCTTCCTACCATTTCTTTTAAATGCCCCAAGTCGTTAGGCCTTTTTTCCTGAACATTCTAAGAGTCGGGAATGGGCATCCCGGGAAAGCCTCCGTCTCATTTTTCCTCAATTTTTCAACTCACTGTCTTCCTGTTTTACCTTCTCGGAGAGTTTACAAATTTTATAAACTCTTTTAACTCTTAGAGTGTTTATCTGAAAACCTTTATTTTTATTTTAAACACACTTCCTAGGGAGCGATGCTCCAGTGTGGACCCTGGGTCCCTGGAGTCTGGTGCTGCGTTACAGAGGACAGTCCCTTGTGGGTCACTCAAGGGATTACGGCCTTTGGTGGGGAGTGCTCCCCAGGAGGTGCCCACCAGAGTGCTCCCAATGGGATCTTCATCAGAGTGCTCGCCAGGAAGTACCCACCACAGTGCTCCCAGGGGGATGCTTCACCAGAGTGTTCCCAGGAGGTACCCACCATAGTGCTCCCAGGAAGTACCCACCCCAGTGCTCCCAGGGGTGCTTCATCAGAGTGCTCGCCAGGAAGTACCCACCACAGTGCTCCCAGGGAGATGCTTCACCAGGGTGTTCCCAGGAGGTACCCACCACAGTGCTCCCAGGGGGTGCTTCATCAGAGTGCTCCCAGGAAGTACCTACCAGTGCTCCAGGGGGATGCCTCACCAGAGTGCTCCCCAAGAGGTGCCCACCAGAGTGCTCCCAATGGGATGCTTCACCAGTGTTCCCAGGAGGTACCCACCACAGTAATCCCAGGGGGTGCTTCATCAGAGTGCTCCCAGGAGGTACCCACCACAGTGCTCCCAGGGGGATGCTTCACCAGAATGTTCCCAGGAGGTACCCACCACAGTGCTCCTGGGGGGTGCTTCATCAGAGTGCTCCCAGGGGGATGCTTCACCAGACACCAGAGTGTTCCCAGGAGGTACCCACCACAGTGCTCCCAGGAAGTACCCACCCCAGTGCTCCCAGGGGGTGCTTCATCAGAGTGCTCCCAGGAAGTACCTACCAGTGCTCCAGGGGGATGCCTCACCAGAGTGCTCCCCAAGAGGTGCCCACCAGAGTGCTCCCAATGGGATGCTTCACCAGTGTTCCCAGGAGGTACCCACCACAGTGCTCCCAGTGGGATGCTTCACCAGAATGTTCCCAGGAGGTACCCACCACAGTGCTCCTGGGGGGTGCTTCATCAGAATGCTCCCAGGGGGATGCTACACCAGACACCAGAGTGTTCCCAGGAGGTATCCACCACAGTGCTCCCAGGAAGTACCCACCCCAGTGCTCCCAGGGGGTGCTTCATCAGAGTGCTCGCCAGGAAGTACCCACCACAGTGCTCCCACGGGATGCTTCACCAGAGTGTTCCCAGGAGGTACCCACCACAGTGCTCCCAGGAAGTACCCACCCCAGTGCTCCCAGGGGGTGCTTCATCAGAGTGCTCGCCAGGAAGTACCCACCACAGTGCTCCCGGGGGGTGCTTCAATCAGAATGCTCCCAGGAAGTACCCACCACAATGCTCCCAGGGGGATGCTTCACCAGAGTGCTCCCGGAGTGTATCCACCACAGTGCTCCCTAGGGAGCAGAACCTCACTATGGATTTTGCTCCATCATGAGTCACCCTCCTCAAGGGTAACACACCATTAGAGAAAGTGACCCCTTGACGATGTCATCCCTCAGGGCTGTTACATCCTGCCCCGGTGCAGATACCAACTCTCTCCCACGGGTGCCATTCCACCAGGGGACCTTACCTCGGACGGGGTGAGCACCGGGCTACTCCCCTCACCCTACGGTTCAGCGCAGACTGTGTTTTGGCTTCTCACGCAAATGCTGCATTTACGTGCCGTCCCTGGACCCGCAGGTGGTCCTAGTCAAGGGAAGAGCCTGAAACGCATCTCTGCTCAGACCCACCCATGAGTACGTCCCCAGAGCCCTGGGGGCCGGCGGGACGGCCGCCCTGTGCATCTTCTCACTGCGCTGCTCGGCCTTGGCGGCGGTGTGGTTTAGCCCGGGCCGCTGGGCACAGTGGTCTCCGTGCGAGGCACCCCCGACTCTCCATGGCGGGGGGGGGGGGGGGGGGGGCGCCTCTTAGGCTCAGGGCACTTCAGGTCATGGCTGCTCATCTAACAGGCAAATCCACTCAGGGGGCTCCGTCGGGGCCCCCACTTCTGGACCATGGACAGAGCAGGGGAAATGGCCCCCTGCCCTTCTCCCCCAGGGGGTGGAGGTGGCCAGTTCTGCCTCTGCCCCCTCCCTCCCTGAGCCCTCATTTCTCCACAGAAGGGTCACCCGGCTCTGAATGGTGCTGGGGCAGCGGGAACAAGGCCGGCCCTCCACGGAGGTGAGCCGCCACCCGGTGTGCAGAGAAGACTGAGCAGGCAGAAGGGGCGGGACGGGACAAGGGACAGGTCCCAGGCAAAGGCCGGGAGGGCATCCCGCAGCAGGAGCGGCCCCGGGGGAGCCAGTCCGGGTGAAGCCGGAGATGGGAAGGTCTAGAAGCCCAGGAGGTGCTCCGCCCCTAGGCAGGGGTGACCGGCAACCCTGGGGCTCCGCCCAACGCACCCGGCAAAGACCCCCTACCTTCTCCAATGCCACACAAAACACCCAACCACCTCGTGATCGAAATCAAGACTGTATTTATCTTCATTGATTGACACGAGAACTGAATGTTTAAAGCAACCACAGTCCACAGTGGAAACGGGTTGAAAGCACAGAACGGAGCAAATAGCTGCGGACGTCGAACCGACAAGGCTCAAAAGTGCGGCGGACACGCATGTGGCCGCCGGGGAACAGAAAAGGGCGCTGAGGGCAGGGCGAGGCGGCGTTCGAGAGGTTATGAAAGCAAACCCGAAAGCAAAAGGAAATCGTGCCAAGGCCTCGGTCGGGGCAGGGCCACGCTGAGAAACGTTTGCTGACGGCCTTTGCACAGGAGAGAAAACACCGGTTACCGTTTCGTTTTGTGACGAACCTTTACTCTTCACTCCTAAAAGTCTGCTTGTCAGGTACAGGTTCCGAAAACGCTGCGCAAACGAAACCAGGATCCACAGAAGTGTCCTGCGGCCAGAGCCGGCCAGTCCCAGGGAGGGCAGGGCCCCGGGGCTGGGGACCGGGGAGGCCGGCGTGGCCGCTCCGAGCCTCGTTCCCCGGACGGCGGCCCAGCCCCACCTCAGAGCGCTTGCATAGTTGAAGGGTCGGTGCTGCAGTTAAACTTGCGCGCGTTTCCAACCGACAGCGAGGGGTTTTTTTTTGTGACCGTGTTAAACAAATAACCAGAGAGGTTTCTAGAAACTTTTTATAAAGTCTACCCAGGTTAAGAATTTAATAACGCCATATATTTATATTAACAGACTATTTACATATTTCATTTTTTTTAAAAACCGAAAAAAATCCTCTTACGCTTCTGCATAATAAGGCAAAAAAAGTTTTGTACATTATTATTATTATTTTAATATATATCTGTAACTTCGGTTCCCAGTACCAGGGGAGGGCCAGGGCCGGCCCTGAGTGGGGGGCCTCACAGTGCGCTGGACAAAATGACCGTGTTTTCTCCATAAATAAGACAAGATCCTGGGGCTCTAGAGAGGGGTCTGAGGCCTTTACATTGCAAATCCGAACTGAAGGTAAAAAAGCAAAAGTTTCTTGTTTTAAGTGTCTAAAGAGCACAAAATTGAAAAAAATACAAATCTATTAAAAACGCTTCTCACCTGTGGGAAAAGATGTACAAACTCGAATTCTCTTCCAGTGGCCTAACCTCAAGCTGGGAAAACGAAAAGATCACCCCCAGCAAGGCTGTGGATGAAACTCCCCGACTCCGCGGGCTTCGAGCGGAAAGCGAATGTCACCCCAGGACTGACGGCGCTGTGCTTAGGTTCTAGAAACGTCCACGTAGAAAAGTTTACAGCAGTGCATTTGTGGGAGGGTCTCTGTACAGGCGGCGCGGGGTCCCGCGGGGACTACCGCGCCTCCACCTCCTGGGGGTTGCGGGACGGGGAGTAGTCGCGCGCCTCGGGCCCGTGGCCCCCCAGCGGCGTAGTCCTGCTCCGCGGCGGCGGCCCCGGGGGCGTGGGGGGCCCGCCCGCGGCCACCAGCGGGGGCGGCGCGCCGAGCGCGGCGGCGGCGGGCGGGGTCCGCGCCAGGAGCCCGTTGTGCAGCGCGGCGGCGGCGGGCCCGAGGCGCGGGTAGTGCAGGGCGCCCAGCGCGGGCAGCAGCGCGGCGCCGTCGGGCAGGTGCGGGGCGGCGCCCAGGTGCGCGGCCCGCGCGCGCTCCAGCTCCTCGCGGCGCGCCTCCCGCAGGCGCTCGGGGCTGTAGTCGTGCGGCTCGCGGTCGCGGTAGGGGCGCTCGGGGGGCTCGAACAGGGCGGTGGGGGCCGGGGCGGGGGCGGCGGCGGCGGCGGCGGGCAGGGCGCGCCGGGGCAGCTCCAGGCCGCGGTAGGCGTCGCGCAGGGGCTCCCACGCGAAGCCCAGGCGCTCGCGGCCCGCGGGGCCGGGGCCGAGCTGCAGGGGCGCGGGGGCGGCGCGCGGGCGCTCGGGCGCGGGGTGCGGGCCGGCCCCGGGGGGCTCGGGCGCGTCGCCGTCTTCCCTGCGTTCCTCCTTGACTTTCACGTCGCCCTGGGGCCGCTCGGCCGGCGCCTCGGGCGGCTTCCCCGGCTCTCGGCCCAGGAGGCCGGCCAGGCGCAGGCTGTCGCCCAGGGCCGCCTTGCTGTAGGGAGACGGCGGGCGCGCGGCCGGCTTGGCGCCGTCCTCCCTGGCCGGTGAGCGGCTCTCCTTGACGCGGGGCTCGGCCTCGCGCTCGGCAGGGACCCCGGGCCGGCACGGCTCGCCCTGGCCGCGGAGCAGGAAGCTGCTGACCGGGTAGCCCACTGGAGCTGCGGGCGAGGCCCGGCTCAGCAGGCGCGTCTTCTCCAGGAGGTCCCTGGGAGTGAGGAGACAAGACACCTCACTCAGGCTCCGCCCAGGAGGCGCTTTCAAGCTGTTTGCTCCCAAGTTCCCACCCTCTAGGACCTCAAGATCCCTGGGGCTGAGTGTGTGGGGGTGGGAGGTCCCTTCAGCACCCTGTCAACACATGGTAACAAACCCACACCCTCACGAAGGACTCCCAACACCCCACGCCTCCCTCCCCTCCATAAACTGCTGGGAAGCCAGCTTTGCAGAGCTCTTCCCGCATACCCAGGCCGCTAGGCCCGCAGGTGGACCCTCAGTGAGGAAGTCGGGCCCAACCAAAGTCACTGGAATGGTAGGACCCTGGAGTCCCGTCTTGGCCATGGCTGACCCTAGTTCTCCTTCACGAGGCCGAGTCCGGGGACAGGGAAGAGGTCATGGATCTCAGGACTGGTGTATGAACTGTGGCCTTGGCTGGGGACGCTTCTCTGCTCTTGTCCCCTCGGCCAGCCGGCCACAGCTCAAAAACCCTCAGATTCCAGACTCTGCTGCTGACTCTGGACTAGGACTCCTGCCTCCCCTGCCCCTGCCTAGTCCTGCTGCCCAGGGGCATCCTCCCGGCCAGAGGATTCCCCCATGGGTGCTCCTCCCAGACCTGGCCCCCACCTGGAAGATGCAGGTGGTTCCGTGGCCCTGCCAACCCGAGCTCCCTGCAGAGGGCCTACTGTGGTCAACAAGCCAAGTGTCCCAGCTGCTCCTTCCAGGGGTGGACCCTCCCCCCTCTGGACGGCCCCTGCCCACATCCTGCCCCATCTGGGGCTCTCCCCTGGCCTTGCCCAGCCCTGAGGGTGCAGTGAGGGGGGTCATCAGGGCAGAGCCCTGCAAAGCCGGCAGGAGGCCACAGGAGCCGGCTGGGTGCCACTCACCGCTCCCGCTCCTCCCTGCCCTTGTCTGGCTCCCGGTCGTGGTTGGTCAGGGCTGAGACCCGATCGGGGTCCACAGGCTTAGGCCATGGGGGCGGTGTGGGGAAGGAGGGAGGCGCCCGGTGCAGCCGGTTCCAGGCCTCGTGGGGGCTGGGCAGGCCGTGCAGTGCGGAGCTCTCCTTGGGGGCGAAGATGCCGCTGCCCTGAGCTGGAGGGGGGCGGGGTATGAGGCCGGGATAGCACTGCACCTCTGCCCAAGGAGCCCCATCCCTGCCCAGGGCACCCCGTGGAACCTCAGGGCTGCTGGGGGTGGGGAGCACTCCATTCCCACGTGCTGAAGGTGTACCCCAGGGGGCAGCCAGAGGGGACCAGTCAGCCAGGGGTCAGGGTGTGGCCCAAACCCACGAGGAGCTCCGGCGTGCACGCAAGTGAATGGGAAGCAAGCACGGGGGTCACTCACTCAGTGCGTGGCTCCCCAGGCCTCCGAAGGCGTTGCTGCCCAGGCTCCCCAGGCCCCCGAAGGTGCCTGACCTGCCGAACGGGTCTGTGGGGACAGCGGGGCTCAGGCTTCTGCGTGGCTCATGCCAGAGCTCCCATGTGACTCATGTGCACCAGGGCCTGTGCTGTGACTCCAGCAACTGCTACCTATACAATCTGAGGGTCACCTCCCCACCCACCGACATCCCCTGCCCCAGCCCTGAGGTCTGCAAAGACCCAGGCCGACTTCAGGGACCCGAGAGCACCTACCTGTCAGGTGACCAGAGGTCAGGAAGCTGCCGGGATGGGCCGAGGGTCCGAATGGGTTGGTGGTGGGGTGGGCTGCACCTGTGGGGCAGGGTGGTGGAAGCCTGATGTACCGGGGCCTGTTTGTGGCTCGTTCCCAAGGCGGGGCCACCCCAGCTTCCTCTGGGGATGTCCACACCTCCCACCGGAAGCACGCCGAAGGGGGCGGGTGGCGGTGGAGCCCCTGGGGAAAGGGGCACAGAGAGCCTTCAAGGCTGCCCCTGAAAACGCAGACGGGAACCTCCAACTAGAAGCTAACGTGTCATCGTAGCCACGCGAGTGTCCTGGTGCACAGCGGCCGGTGTCACGGCTGAAGACAGCAGCTCCTCCCGTGGGGTCCCCCACCACAGCCCACAGGTGTCTGCTCTGCCACTCATCCGTGGCCCTGCCCTGGCTCTCCTGAGACCCCCTGACCCCACCCCAAGGGCAGCAAGTGGGGCGCGGGCCCCGAGAAGGGGCACTGGGTCAAGGGGCCCGGCCTTGCCACTAGGGTGGGACACACGGCCTCTTTCTCGAGGGTGGGTTTCCGGCGAAGACCAATGATGAGGCCACCGGTCTCTCTGGCGTCCCCCGTCTTGGGAGACCCCCACAGGGGAGTGTTTATGTTTTTGCTGGGCTGCCGCAGGCACGGAGCTCCCCCACCAGAAAGCTAAACCCAGTCCTGAATGACCCCCGGGCCAAAGAAATCAAACAGGAAATCAGGAACCGAGAAGTGGCTGGCCCAGGGCTAACGAAGACGAACACCAGCGTGGGGGTGAACTGTCGCCTGCAAAGAGCACAGGCAGTGAGAAAAGGCCACCAAGTCAACGGGCAGGCTTCCAGCTCATGCTGTTTGGCGGGGGGCGGGGGGAGGGCAGAGGCAGAGAGGGAATCCCCCAGCCATAGCCTCCTCGGGAAGGCGCCCCTTGTGGGGGGCGTGTCCTGGGCGTGTGGTCGGCACAGCAGGGCTGCGGCGGGGCCGAATGGGGAGCCCAGGCTCCTGAGCACACCCAGCTCGCGTCCCGGGGGCTCCAGGGACTGAAGCCCAGACGGGGTCTGCAGAACGCCAGTGCGTTGGAGCCAGGGGCCGAGACGAGCCACCATGCTTGTGCGGCCAGCCCGGGGGACCTGCCGCGCCCGTCCACCCAGCCTGCTGACGGGCCCCCCCTCACTGTCCACGCGTGTCCGTGTGACCTGGCTGCGGGTGGAGGTGGGCCTGCGTGAAGACGGGGGTGGGGGGGGGGGGTGGGGGGGGTGGAGGAGGGTGGTCAGGGCGGGCTCTCTGGACCGGCTGCCCGTCCCTGAGGAGGCACGAGAACCGCGTGGGAGCGCACACAGCCTGGGCCGAGGCAGCCGACCCGGGAAAGGCCTGCTCGTGAGGCCGGGAGCTCGGGTCTCAGGAGGGAGGTTTCTCTCCTTTCTCGGACAGGAGTCCCTCCTGAACCTCGCTCACTCGTGCAGACCCTGGTTCACACGGAGCATTGCCCTCCTGGGAGTGTGGTTTGGGTGTGTGCGGGCCAAGGTGCCCAAAAACACCCTGGGCTCTGGGTCCGTGGGCTCCCCTGTGAAGCACGTGTTGTCCCGGGACCCCACAGGACAGCGAGCCCTGGGGCTGGCTTCCGCTGATCTCGCCCCACATGCCTCTCCCCTTCGCCCACGTGCTGCGTCCCTCCCCTGTGACACGTGCTAGCTGTGGGGGTGACCTCTACTGAGGTGGAAGGGCTCCTCGTGACCTTCGAACCTAGGGGTGCTCCTGGGGCCCCAGCACGGCAGGCCAGTGCAGGGCGGACGCGGGAATTCTCGGGGCAGTGTCCCGCCGTTCTGAGGAAGGCGGTAGCCCTTCCTGAGAGGGAGGTGGGGCTGGGGGAGGGGCAGTCTGGGTGCCGGGAGGACCCCTGGCCCTCCTGGCCTCAGCAGGGATGAGGGAGAGCCTGGGCAAGCGGCAGAGACCGCCGGACGGCAGGGTGGGGCAGACTTGCAGCGTGAGGAAAACAAACGCTGTGGAAGCGTCTAGAGGGGTCCTGCTCCGAGACCGGCCAGAGGGAACAGGCAAAAGCGCCCCTGCCCGCTGGACACCCCCTTTCCTCGTGCTCTGGACGGGGCGCCTTACCCGAGCCGGAGAAGAGGGGCCGGGCCAGCTCCTGCGGGTACTGCAATCCGGCAAACACGCCCGGGGCGGGGGGTCTGCTGGACAAGTCCAGCTTGGCGCCCACCTCCAGCTTGTGGGGCTCCAGCTGCACCTGCTGAAAGGGACAGAGCGTGCGCTGGGCCTGTGGCCTGGTCAGCCCCTGACCACCACCAAGCGTGTGACGCTACCTGGGCACTGGTCCCAGTGAGGCCTCGTGACTCAGCACGGAGCGCGGCCGTGACAACGCGTGCCGGGTGCAGGAGGTGTTTCGTGAACTGCTCTTTGGAAGCTGTGTGTTTTACGCTAAAGCAGATCTCGATTTGGATGTTGCCTTATCGTTGGAAATACCTTACCTGGGTTAAGATTTTGCAAAGCTGAGCTGAAACGTACCTACGTTGTTTTAAATATGCTTAAAAGCTCCCCGTGACTGAATTTGGCATCACCAGTAACATTTAAATTTATCTAATTTAAACAAACTGAGAAAGCCCGCGCCTCAGCGCTGAAGGCCACACCAGGCACGGGGGCCGGGTGAGCGCTTCCTGGTTCCGCTGTGGTCCCGCAGCCCCTGCAGCCCTGCCAGCCTCCGGCTCCCCATCGGGGCAGCGGGGGCACACTCGGTGTGATGCGGGAGGGAACCCCAGCCCAGGCGAAGGCACCCCCACAGTGCTGCTGCGTGTGGAGGCCGCCCCGCCCCTTCCCCGCCCCCAGGGTGACGCCAGGACACCTGCGGAGGGCAGCACCCGCGTCTCGTGGCAAGCCCGAGCCCCTGCCGACTTCTCGTAGCCCCCGGGACGTGATGGTTTTTGAAAGCCGTGCGTGGAGGTGGCGTGTGTGACCAGAGATATGTGGAGGCGGGGTGGGGACGGGTCCCCCAGCTGGCACCACCCACCCCTCCCTAACCGCAGCCTGGGGTCCTCCTGCATGGTCCCCAGCCAGACAAGGGCGCAGCAGGGACGCCCTGGCACTCTGCTCGTGGGCAGCAGGGGCAGCTGGCGCTCACCTTCATCTTCTGCTGATGGCGGTAGATCTGCCAGGCGATCTGCACGTGCATGGCACACCACTTGCCGGGTTTCTGTGACGGGGCGGGCCACACACTCAGCTGCACAGCGGGGACCTCTTCACCCTGCCCCCACCCCCACCCCCAGAGTCCTGCCGGCACAGGCACCCCTGTGGCCATGCAGGCGGAACCCAGGATCCTCCCCAGCTGCGAGCCTCCCCGAGACCCCTTCCTCCCAAGGAGGCGTGCACGTCCACGCGGACGTGTGCCACACACTCACCCTGACTGCCGTCCGGTACGGGTCAGACACCTACCATTGAGAGAGAACAAAGAGTTAGGTCCAGGCTCTGGGGGTGGCCAGGTCCCAGGGCTGGCGGTGGGGGACGGACATGCCCCACAGCAGCCACCGCCTCCCCCAGCGAGGGGCACCGGCTGGGGTGACCGCAGGGAGGGTCGGGCACTGTCGCACCTACCCCGGGGGCTTTCTGGAGGAGGGTGTGAACAGCACTGGCTCGACCCGTTACCTCGATTGGGTTTGAAGTCTGAAGGGAGAGAACGGGGTGTGAAACAGCTGCAGACCCCAGGTGCCCAAGTCCACCTTCCACACTGCCCCCCACCCCCCACCCCACAAGGGGAGGCCTGGGTTCCTACATCCTCAGCCCAAGGGCTTCTGCAAAGGTGGGAAGGGGATCCCGACACAGCCATGCCTGGGTTGGGGGGCTGAAACAGCCCGGCTTCAGGGAGGGTCAGAGAAGCGAGCCCAGTCCTGTCCGGGGCCTCCTGTGGCACAGACAGCCTCGTAGCGGCCACCCCACACGACCTCACCTCTGCCCCGGTCCTCCTCACCCTGACCTCGAGCATGCCCAGCTGAAGAGTAAGCGTGCATGAAGCATGGCTCCCGCCGTCCCCTGGTGCCCCACCCTGCTGCCGTCTAGACCGGGGGTCCCGCCGCGGGGCTGCAAGGACGCATCCCACCCGGAACGCTGGCTCACCCCCACACTAGGGTCGCAGCACGTGACTGCGTGGCAGGGCCTCCCGCTGTGCCCTGAACCCCGTTCCACCCCAGGAGCAGCTGGTACCTTGGGCTGAAAAGCACCCTGTAGGGACCCAAAGGGGCCTGGGTGTGGGAGCAGGGTGGGCAGTCCGGGGATGGCAGAAGAGAAGGATGGGAAAAACTGCAAGAGAAAGACGGGAGCGTTCCGGGAGCCCCGCTAGGAGCACGGACATCCCGGGTGGGGGCTGCGGGGCCCGGCCCCTGCACCCGGCTGAAGGTGCCCTGACAAGGCCTCTGGGTAGGCGTGGCTCCACCCTCCCCCCGCCCCCTCCAGCCCATGGACCAGGGCAGTGACCACGAAGGACACTCACGTTGGAATGTCGGAAGTAGGGGCTGTCCAGCTTGGGTGCGTATTTGTCAAACTGGAAGGAAAGAGGTGGACGTGAGGCCTCCGGAGCCTGCCCACACCCTCCACGGGGCCCAGCACCCGCGCCCCCGTTGGCCAGGCAGTGGCCCGGATGGCTGTCCTGCCTCCTGCAGCTGGTAGTCTGCGGCCAGCTGTCTCCCTGAGGGCATTTCCAACGGCCTTGAGCTGGCCTCTTGGGCTCAGGTTCTCAAACTGGGTGGATCTAAGTAAGGGGCCCCTGTTCTAATGGTCCCACTGTGGGAGTTGCAAACTGGCCAGTCTGGACAGTCTGAATCTATTCCTGAAGCCCAGGAGGTGCTGCAGCCATGACGGGTGTCGGGAGGGGGGGGAGGGGGCAGGGCCAGTGGTCAAGCAGTGAGATGCCCCCAGGCCCCCAGCAAAGCCTGGTGGGGGTAGACTCTGCCCCACACAGCAGCTGGCTCAAGAGAGGAAGCCCCAGGCCCCACGGGAGGGCATCCTGGTTCCCTGGCCCCTCAGCCCTCAAGTCTCTGGACCTGCTGCAAACTGAGACTTGCAGACCCTGTGTGGGCACAACTGGCCCCAAGGCCACGTCACCTGTGTGGATGTGGGGCACCCGCCCAAGCCCAGGACAGGGAACCTCATGACATGACGTCACCCAGAGGGGGGCCAGAGGGACAGATGGACGGCAAGGGCCGGCGTCGGCCTGCGTGCGTGCGGAGAGCGTCTGCGTGTGCCTGCTGTGTGTCCCGCCGCCCGGGCCGCCCCCGCCCGTCCGCCCGCGCGCGCGCGGGGGGGGGGCTACGCACCGGCGGGGGTGCGGCGGGCTGCAGGAGCGGCGTCGGGGGCAGCCCCGCGGGGAAGGGGGCAAATGTGTGTTGGTGCTGGTGTGTGTGCTGGTGTGTGTGTTGGTGCTGGTGGAACTCCGCCCGCAGCAGAGCCCCCGGGCCCAGGGGGGCGCCGGGCCGCTCAGCGCTCTGGACCAGAAAACGCGCGTTCAGCTCTTGCCTGAGCAGCTCGTGATCTACAAGAGAAAAAGAGAGAGAGACGGAGAGGCACGTCGGCCGCGGGCTCCCGGCGGGGCGAGGCGGATAGTCACCTGGCACTCCCGGTTTCGGCAGGCCAAGCCGTGGTGGCCGCTCGCTAGGTGCGGGCCCCAGGGTGGAGGTAAGAGAGGTGCCTGTGACCAAGTACCAATCAGAATCCCCGAATGAGGCTGGCAATACATGATTGGCTGGCTGAATGAGATCAACAGGCTGGCATCTAAAGGCAAGAAAGAACACCGTGAGCCGCCGGGGGGGCCCCCAGAGCCGGCCACAGGGGAGCCCTGCCCCGCCGCCCCCACCCCTCCCCCACCCCCACCCCCCAGCCCAGCATCCTGGTCCCATTCCAGGGCACAGAGCTGCCCCAGACCTGAGTTGGGCCGCTCAGAATCATAAAAAGAACTTGGAAACAAGACCCATGGGAAAAGAAGTCTTCAATGACCCAAGGTTCGGCCTTGAAGGGGCGCCCTGCCGGAACCAAACGGGGAGAGAGGCTAGACGGCCCCGGTTCACCTGGAGACCCTCCTACTCCAGGACGCGCTCTACACGCCCCCCACAGACCCTGCCACACGAGGGACGAGCAGGTCCTGGAAGTCTCTATTGGCAGTGGAGCAGCTCCAGGCGCCCCTCCCCTTGACCGGGCCTGGCCGGGGCTCGGGGCAGAGCCGGGGGCTCCGGTGTGGCCGCGTGCACGACCCAGGTGCAGGCAGGACGCCGCGTCTGTACTGGGCGGTGGGGCCCCCTTGGGAAAGGCAGCCTGCGGGGCCCAGAGCCCTGCCATCTGTCCACGGGGTCCTTCAGCAGGTGCGGGGTGGGGCCTCAGGAGACGGCACCCGTTCCCCGGGGCGAGGCCTCCCCACCTGCCCAGAAGCCAGGATCAGAGTGGAGGGGGACAGCGACCCCGGCCCCAGCCAGCACCTACCGGCAGGGTGTCCTGGGATGACCAGGCTGTTGGCCGGCAGCGCCGGGGGCGGGGGCAGTGTCGGGGGGGCGGCGAACATGGCCGCCGCGTGGTGCTGGTGCTGGGCCTGCGAGCGGAGCGCCAAGTGTGAGGTAGACAGGTGGGGGCCCGGCCCGAGAGGCGACACGGACGCGTGCTTCGCGAGCCCGAGGCTGGCGCTGCTGCTGGCGCTGCTGCTCCTGCTGCGAGGACAGGGCTCAGTGGCGGCGCGCGGGGGGGGGGGCCGCGCGGCCCCGCCCCCCGGCCCGCCCCCGACCCCGCCCACCTGAGGCTGTGCAGGCCGTTGTGCGCGGCCTGGCCGGGGCCCGCGAAGGCGCCCAGGGGCAGAGGCACGTGCGTCGGGAGCGGGGCGCGGGGCTGCGGGGGCGCTGGCGGCGGCTGCGGGGTGAGGCGGGGCAGGGCGGGGGCTTCCTTCTTGACCGGCGGGCTGGCCGGGGCGTCCGGCGCGGGCCCGGCGGGGGGTGCGGGGCTGCGCACGGCAGGCAGGAAGGGCGGCGGCTCCGCGCTCAGCTCACGGCTGCGCTCCAGGCCTGAGACCTTGGGCGGCGCCCCGGCCTTGGCCTCGGCCTCCTCGCCCAGCGCGGGGCCTGCGGGAGAGAGGGCGGAGTGAGCTGGGCCCACGCGGCGAGGTCCTGCCCTCGCCCCAGCGCGCGGGGCTGGGGCTGCGGCTGCGGAGCTGGGGAGCTGGGGAGCAGGAGGGCTGCCCGCACAGAGGGCCCGCAGCAATCCCTGCGCGGGCCTCACGACCCCACTTCACGGAAGGGAGACGAAGGGCAGCACAGGATCGGCCCCAGCAGAGCTCCGGCCCCGAACCTGTGCTTCCTGCCTCGGCTGCACCTTCACTTGTTGCCCTTGCGACCGAGCGACACGCATGCTAGTGGCCTTTTTTCTGGAACCACCCGGGTGACCCATAGCCTGAGCCCTCTCTAGGCCCATGACCTGGGGGGAGGAAGCTGCTGCACCCCACCCCCGCCCCCCCCAACATCCGCTGTCCCTCATCACCTACCCGGGCAGGTCCACCTGAGTGCGCTCCCTGGGAACCCAGCGTTTGTGCTCAGGTGTGCTCATGACCTTGAACTGCCACCTACTCACTCCAAACCCTCCTTTCCAGGCAGTGTCTCAGGTTACATGCCCCGGGGGCCCAGTAGGTTAAGAAATACCCTAAGCAGGCTAGGCAGAGGGCATGTGTCCAGGCCAGAGGAGGCTTTGCCTCGAGGGGATGGCAGCCCAGTTTCCCAGGAGTGGAAATCAGGTCGCTGAGTTGTGGTCACCCTGTTTGGGCTGCTGGCGGACCTCACGTCCTCCAGGGGCCCATCCCCCCTGCAGCCACATGGCTGTGGGACCCAGGCCAGCAGCAAGACCCGAGGACTCTGCTGGAACTGCTGGGAAGTCTCTTCCCCGGCAGAAACAGGCGGCAGCAGGAAATGGCTCCTCCTGCGTCCTCTACAGTGACATCTCCCTCCGGAGCCACCACCTCATCTGTTTGCTCAGGGGCAGAACCAGGGGGAGGCCACCGCCGCTAGCACTGCCATGAGAACGGGGAGGGAGCACTACTGGCTTCAGCCCCATGGGTCACGGCACGGCCTCTGCCCACGCACAACAGCCTGCCGGGGCCGGCCCCTTGCACAGTGAGAGCAGCCACCGAAGAGGCAGGTGTGGGCCATGCAGACTGGTGGCCCCAACCCTCTGGCCCTCCTGGAGCCTCTCCCCTCACTGGGAAAGCATGAGCGACTCTTGATCACCCCTGGTGTGCACCTGCCGAAGCCCCTCAAGGCCTCGACTGGTTTCCTGAGCTCTGCCTGCAGCAGTGAGGGACCTGGCAGCGGGCTGAACTGTGCCAAAAAGCTGTGTCCAAGCTGTAATCCCTACTACCTGTTGATGTGACTGAATTTGGAAAAAGGGTCTTTGCAGATGTCACCAAGCTAAGAATTCTGAGATGACATCAGTCTGGAATGGGGTGGGCTCTAAATCCAGGGATGAGTGCCCTTGTAAGAGAAAAGGAGGCGGCAGCCAGGGAGCTGGGAGGGATACGGCCACAAGCCCAGAGACCCCCAGAAGTCGAAGAGGCAGGAAGGAACCTCCGAGTTTTCAGAGTGTGGCCTTGCCAACACCTTCACCTCAGACTTCTGGTCTCCAAACCTGTTGAGAGGGTAAGTGTCTGTCCGTCTTGAGCCGCCCAGTTTGTGATCGTTTGTTGAAAAGGAGACAGTTCTGTGTTACCCCCCGTGTGAAATGCCAGCAGAGTGCCTTTCTCTCCCTGGACCTGTCTGGCATCCCCGACCCTGGATGCTTGGCTGAAATGCTCTGACTCGAAGACGAGCCTTCTCCACTTGAAAGCACGTGGAGGCTGTGCCCTGCTGCATGGGACCTGTTGCTGAGGACGCCCGTCTGCATGTGCCACAAAGCCCGTCCTGTGCAGTCACATCTGGATGCAGTCTTCCAAGCAAAAGGGCCCCCTCTCCGTGCTGGGTCCAGTGATCCCCCCTGGGCCACAGCTGGTACTGGCAGGCTGGATTACAAAGGCCCCTCCTGGCCTTGAATGGCTGGATGCTGGGGCGTTCACTCTCCGGAGCAGTGCTGCCCAGGACAGCTTTGGGGCACCATGAAATGCTGTGCACCTGTGCCACCCGCATGGGGGCTACCGGCCAGAGGAAGGGCTGCCGTGCAGGGAATCTAGTCACTTCATGTCAGTGTGAGTCACGTACGCAGTGGTGGCGCTGGTGGCCAGCCTACACTGTGGCAGGGGTGCCTCAGCAGGCCCCAAACCATGACCTGCCAGTTGTCCCCAGAACACCTGACCCCATGAGCCTGGGGGAGGGTCTGGGAACATGCACTACTAACAGTCCCGGGGAAAGGGCAGGAACCCCACTTTGGGAACCACTCTTCCAGGGCTGGCCCTGATCCTGACTTCTGCTTTCCTTGTGGCTTTCGCTGGGGGGCTGTAAATCATAGCACCTAACTCCTGCCTCAGGCTCTGCATCCCCAGAATCCGACCCACAAGAGCGCCTAACCTGGAGCCCACTCTCTTGCCCTGAGGGGCCCACTGCCCCCTCCAATGATGACTTCAGGAGTGTGTCCTGTCCCTTCCTAGAGGCCAGGAGGTGAAGCTAAGGAACGTGCTTACCTTTATCGGCTGCTGGGGCAAAGAGCTTCTCGGAGCCCACAGATGCCTGGAAGACAGAGAGGAGGATCAGAAACTAGAGGGGACTGAGGGCCTGGGGTGAACTAGGCTCTTACCCCTGCCCCCAGGAAACAGGTCTGGGCAGGTTTTGTGCCTGCGAGGGGTGGGAAGAATGTGTCCTCCTGTGCCCACAGCCTCCACATAGGAGGGCGAGTATGCCCAGGCCCAGCTTTGAGCAAGTGGGCACACAGGTCACTCAGCCTGTGAACCAAGGACGCCCTGCTCGGCAGAGATGTGGGGGCTCAGGGTGGCCCTGCCAGTGGGGGGCTGGGACCTGGGACTTGGGTGTCTCTTGGCAGTGTTAGACCCAGGAACCCGATGACTCCACCGGGCCTGGGCCTGGAGGAGGGAGCAGAGCCTGGGACCGAATGGGCCGCGGGACAAAATGCGGTCACAGTGTGGCCTAAGTCACAGGTCTGGGGACCATGGCTGTGACGAGGTATCGGCTGTCCAGGGAGGAGCATTCCACTCCAAGTGGTTTCTGATGGACCCCACCTATGAGCTTCTCCTCCTGGGGAGACACCCACATGCACGCAGGGTTGCAGGATATTGGGGTGAGGACGTGGTCCTGTGTGGAGAACTTTGCCACGGCTCATGGGAAGGAGCTCCATTAAGACTGCCCTGACTAGGGGCGCCTGGGTGGCTCAGTCGGTTAAGCGTCGGACTTCAGCCAGGTCACGATCTCGCGGTCCGGGAGTTCACGATCTCGCGAGATCTCGAGTGATCTCGCGTGAGTTCGAGCCCCGCGTCGGGCTCTGTGCCGACAGCTCGGAGCCTGGAGCCTGCTTCCGATTCTGTGTTTCCCTCTCTCTCTGCCCCTCCCCCGTTCATGCCTTGTCTCTCTCTGTCTCAAAAATAAATAAACGCTAAAAAAATTTTTTTTAAAAAAAAGACTGCCCTGACTAGACCTTTTTTTGCTACTTGATTTTTTTTTACAGATTTTTTTTTAAAATCACGGATTTATTTATTTTGAGAGCGAGCGAGTGGGGGAGGGGAGAGAGAAAGCATCTCAAACAGGATTCAGCACAGAGCCTGATGTGAGGCTCAAACTCCTGAACTGTGAGGTCGTGACCCGAGCCGAAATCAAGAGTCAGATGCTTAACTGACTGAGCCGCCCAGGCGCCCCTAACGATTTTATTTTTAAGTAATCTCTACACCCAACGTGGGACTCGAATTCACAACCCCGAGATCACCAAGAGTCGCATGCTCTTTCAACCAAGCCAGCCAGGCACCCCACCAGTTGCCTTTTTTAAAAAAAAGCTTCACTGGTGGCGCGTCTGGGTGGCTCAGTTGGTTAAATGTCCGCCTCTTGATCTCATCTCGAGTCTCGATTTCAGAGTTAAAAATTAAAATAAAAACAGCTTCACTGAGCTAAAACTCACGTGCCACACAATTTACCTGTCAAAGGTGACAATTCAGCGGTTTTAGTGTATTCACAGCACCGTCCCCTCGGTGAGGCTTAGGACATTTTCATCAGCCCAAAAGGAAACCTTGAGGTCTTCAGCCATCACCCCAACCCGCGTGCCCCCTGGCTGCAGGACCACTGCCTCTCCAGCGTGTGCAGAGGCCCTGGGCCGCACTCCCACTGGCTGCTGTTGGTGGGTGTGGCCGGGCGGTGACACCGGAGGGCACGAGGCCGGCCGCTATGACAACCAGGGAACACCTGGTGCCTCCCTGGTGCCGGGGAGCATGTAGAGAAACCAGGACCCCCGCACACTGCTGGGGGGAAAAGGAAAAGGTGCAGCCACCGTAGAGGACGGGACAGGCTCCTCGGGAGATGGAACACGGAATTAGCACAGGATACCGCGATCCCACTTCTGGATACGCACTCCCCCAAACCGAGAGCAGAGTCTTCACAGCAGCCGACAAACGGCCCGGTGTCCATCAGCAGATATATGGACACACAGAATGTGGTCCATTTGTGCAACCGGCCCTAAAAAGGCAGGCAGTTCTGACACGTGCAGCAACATGGATGGACCCTGACGACACGATGCTGAGACAGGCCAGTCCAGCACGAACACCGTGGGATCTGCTCAGAGGACGTCAGATCCCGCTTATCCGAGGGGTCAGAGCCGCACGGAGTAACGGGGTTGCCGGGGAGTTAACGTTTAGGAGAGACAGTGTCCGCTTTAAAGGTGACGAGAGTCCTGAGGTGGATGGTGGCGGAGGCCGTGCAGCAGTGTGAATGTGCTTTCAATGCCTCTGAACTGTGCACTTAAAAATGGTGAAGATGCCAAATTTTGTTATGTGTAATAAACACAAAATTTAAAAACCCACTAAGGGAGCTTTCTGGACCGATGAAAACGTTCTCTATCTCACTGTGGTGGTGGAAACATAAACACGTGTATCTGTCAAAGTGCATTAAACTGTACATTTAAGATAGGAGTGCTTTGGGGCACGTGCGGGGCTCAATCAGTTACGCACCCAACTTCAGCTCAGATCACGATCTCACGGTGTGTGGGTTTGAGCCCCGCAACAGGCTCTGTGCCGACAGCTCAGAGCCTGGAGCCTGCTTCGGTTTGTGTCTCCCTCTCTCTGCCCCCTCCCCAACTCGTGCTCTCTCTCTTAAAGAGAAATAAACTTAAAAAAAATTTTTATAACGTTTATTTTTGAGAGAGAGACAGAGCATGAGCAGGGGAGGGGCAGAGAAAGGGGGAGACACAGAATCCGAAGCAGGTTCCAGACTCTGAGCTGTCAGTACAGATCCCGATGCGGGGCTTGAACTCACGGACCGCAAGCCAAAGTTGGACGCTCAGCTGACTAAGCCACCCAGGTGCCCCTCTTTAGTTTTCTTTTTCTTTTGAGAGAGACAGAGTGCAAGTGGGGAAGGGGCAGCCAGAGGGAGAGAAAGGATCCCAAGCTGGCTCTGTGCTGCTGGAGCCCCACACGGGGCCTGACCTCACGAACCGTGAGATCACGACCTGAGCCAAAATCAAGAGTCGGACGCTCAACCGACTGAGCCACCCAGGCGCCCAAAGAGAAATAAACTTTTCAAAAAAATAAGAGCACCTCATGGCAGGTGAATTATGGTGCCGGACAGTCACAAGATGTGGCAGTGACCCAAGAATAGGCCCACTGGTGGACAGAACAGAGACAAGAATCCAAAACAGACCCAGGCCCAAGTGGGACCCAGGCCAGACGCTGCTAGTCTGTGGGGAAAGGGCACGTCGTTCAAATGAACGGTGTGTGACGGGAGCTTGCTGCTTGGGAAAAGGGGAAGCCGAGACCCCCGTTTCGCCCCCCGCCCAGACTGATCAGGGATGTAAACGTGAAACACAGAACCACAGATGCGAGATGAAACGTGTCGGCGCGACACTTCACGAGCACACCGGAAGGAGGTTAGCCCTTTCTAATTGTGTCCCGGTACCAGGAAGAAAAGAGAGCGGTGAGTGCAGCCCCCACAACACAGGCTGGCGTGCCAGGAGCTGGGCCCCTGCACCAGGACGCCTCACACCATGCACTGTCGTGGAGCTGGCGGTGGCCAGGGAGAAGGCCCCCTGGCAGGTGGGCCCCCAAGGCAGCAGAGTCCCAGACGAGGAAGGTGGGTGCGGCCAGCAGTGCTGGGAAGGGTCCTTCCTGCCTGGCCCGCCAGACCACGGAGGCCGCGTGCGACCTCCTGACCCACTGCCAGCCCGGCAGGACACGCTGCACTCACGCATGGGGGCACCACAGCCGTGACCTCCTTCCAAGTTTGTTTCCTTGCCAGTGTGCTTTTTCTAGCACATTCTACCTGGTGAGGCGTCCCCAGGGGGTGGGGAATCCACCAGAGCTGGGGGGGGCTGCAGGGGCAAGATGCTGCGGGCCGTCAGCCCTGGTGGGGAGGGGGCAGTGCAGCCCAGGAGACCAGCGGCGCCGGCCCCCAGCCCACCTGGATCCTGGGACGTCTGCAAAGCGACGACGCCCCGGGACCAGGGCGAGGGCGGTTCACGCCAGGCCGCTTTATGGCAGGTGTGGCCCCACCTCTGCGCGTGCAGGCGTGAGGCCAGGTGCCTGATGCAGGGTCTGCCCAAAGACCCCCATTCGTCCTGAACCTGACCTCACCACGACCCAAGGAGGAGGTCCTGTAGGGCCACACAGCAGTGCTGGAGCGACAGCGTCCCGCTGTGGCCCTTACCGGGGCTTGGGAACATGCTCACAAGCTGATTCCTCACAAAGCTAAGAGCACCTTCTATCATTAAGTCAGCCAGCACAAGTCACTCCCAGACTTCAACACTCGAGCGTCTGCCCCCAAACACACCCTGCAGGGCTGTGGGAGACCTCACCCCGGGCCCCCTCCCTGATCTGGGACCCAACTGGCTGCACCGCCTGCTCTCTTCAGGCTCCAGCGGCGCCCCCTCCGTGGTGCCCAGAGCCAGCACAGGCCGGCTGACCAGGGGTCCCAGCCTGGGGTGGGGGTGGGGGTGGGGAGGTGGAGGAGAGCAAGTTCACTTAAGGCTGCACAGGTTCAGTTCAAGGCCTGGGGCTCGAGTACCCACTCCCAGGGCCAGGAGGTGGCGCACAGGCTCTGGGAAATTCAAGGGGAGCAGAGGCGAGGGGGAGGGGGGAGGGCCTTCCCCACCACTCCCAACCCTGGATGCCAGCCTGGCAGAGGCAGGAAGGGAGGCCACTGTCCTAGGTCCATCCGGTCCCCACACCCCCAACTGCCACAACGGACCCAAGTCAAAGTTTGCTGGGGGAAGTTGAGGGAACTGAGTCCCTGCAGGGATCCTGGGAAGGGGCCTGGACATCTGGCCAGGCACAGCCATGCCCATCTGGGAAGGCTCTAAACAGACATGGCAGGCACGCTAGGCGCTCACAACCTCTGCAGGGCCGTGGCCCAGGTTCCAGCCCCCTTCCCAGGGCAGGCAAACAGGCGCGCGCTCCTGCCGGATCCCACCCAGCACACACTCCCTCCGTTCCTTCCCTTCCAGGAGAAGGGGTCTGGAGCTGGCCAGCTGACCCGAGGCGGGTGGGCAGCCCCCAGAGCCGTGCAAATAACTTCCCAAGGATTATCTACTGGGACGTGACCCAGGCAGCCACATCTTCTCCAAACCTGGCACTGAGCCAGTGTGGGGGTGGAAAGAAGGGGTCACTCAGGGCCACAATACAGGTGGGAGGTCTCCGGGTTGCAGGTTCAGGGTCTCGGCGGAGGGGGCACGCCCGTTAGGGTGAGTGTCAAAACCCGGCACTAACTCCCCCTGGGTGCACAATCCCGGCCGCAGGCGGAGGTCACGGCGCGCTTTGTCTGCGAGGACCCGACCCCGCGGGGCAGCCTCGGCTCAGACACGCGGCACAGCCTCCGCCGGCCGCGCCCCGCCCCAGACAAAGAACTCCAACTCCGGGCAGGTGAGCGCGGAGGGCGCCGGGAACCGGGGTGGCCGGGACCCCGCCGGAGCGCAGACAAAAGCGCGCGTCCCCCACGACGCCCGGCCCCGCCTCCGCCGCGGGCCCCACCAGCCCCCCGCCAGCCAAGGCCCAGGACCCTCTGCGGGGATGCACCCCCTGCCCGCCTGCCGCCACGTGGGCCGCGGGGGCGCCGCCGGAGACACGGGGTCTCCGCGCGCCTGGCTCGCGGGAGAGACGGGGTGGGCAGAGCGCCGAGGGCCTCTCCTGGGCCCCCGCGCCTCTAGAGGGGGCGGTCGCTCTCCTGTCCCTGGCCCCCAAAGTCCAGAATCCCTCCCCGGAGCCACCAGCGCGCACTCACCGCGCGGGCGCCCCGGGTCAGAAGCGCTCTGCTGGCAGCTGCCGCTAGTCCTCAGGCCGGAGCCGGAGCCGGAGCCGGGCGGCATGGACGCGGGCGGCGGAGCGCGGGCCCCCGCCGCCTCTGCCCGTCGAGGTGGCCCCTCTCCCGGCGCGCCCTGCCTAGCCGGAGCCCGCGCCGGGGACGCGCATGTCCGCCGCGCCGCCTCGGCGCGCTCCGGGCGGCTCTCGGGGCGCGCTGGGCCCCCGGCGCCGTCGGGCGCGGCGCGGGCCGGAGAAGGCGGCGTTGGCGGCGGCGGCGGGCGCACTGCTGGCGGGCGCGCAGGCGGCGGCGAGAGCGCGGGCGGGCGAGCGGGCGGGGCGGGACGGGGGCGGGGCTCGGGCAGGCCCGACTAATCCAGCCCCGAGGCGCGGATCTGCCCGCGCCGGGCCGTAGACCCGTCGGGGCCTCGCCGCTCCCTGTCCGCTTCTGGGTCGGCGCGCGCCGCGCCCGCTCTGCTGCGCACGTTATGGGCCCGACCCCTCCTACCCGCGGCAAGTTTTGCACGGCTTCTAAGCCCAGTTTACAAAGGGGGAAACTGAGTCACTGAGCCGCGAGTAAAGAGGACACAACTCGCACGGCCGTCCACGTGAGCCCCGCCGTCCCTGCGGCTCGGTTTCACCATCCTGCGAAACGGGGATGCACCGCGGGGAAGGATCCAAGCAGTTACTTTACGTGCAAACGTCTGCTGCGCAGCACGCGCCGCCGGGGCGGCCGCTCGGTGGGAGGAAGCCCACCTGTGATCAAGGCGGAACCACCGCTCCTGGCGACGCCCAGTAGGTGCGGGCCCTGACCCGGGCGCACCGGCGGGGTACAGCTTCCCAGCGCGAAAAGCGCTGTGAGGGAATCCACGCAAACCCACACGCTCGGGGGCACCAGGAGATCAGCTCTGGTGGGACGTCCAAGGACGCCAAGATGCGGCTCAGAACTCGCAAACACCCGGCCCAGGCTGTGAGAATCAGCGTCTGAGTCCAGTGAGGGGGAGTGCTGCGTAGCCACTGGGAGACACCCTCGGTCACCAGCTCCAGGATCCTATGCGCTGGGGCCCGAGCTTTCTTTTCAGAAAGCGGCTAAATATCCACAGCGTACACATTTAAATAGGGCGCGGGAAAGCTCCAAGGGTACAGAATAAATGGCTAACAGTGACACTCAGGTGGGGGCCTTAAGTCCTTTTGTTCTGTTTGAATTATTTACCAGATACATGTATTCCCTTCTCCCCGCAAATTAACGCCATTCCCCCAAAGTCCTGCTGTTTCCTGCCATAAAAACAGCAAACACTGCTGCGGGTCAGACATCGTGCTAAATGCCTTGCAACTACGAAATCGCCAGGCCCTCGTGCCTATGCCCGTTAAGGACACCCTGTCACCCCCATTACACTGATGAGAAAACGGGTAGAGACGTGAGGTGACCCACCCGAAGTCATGCTGCTGTTCGGGGGCAGAGCTGGGGTTTGGACCCCAGCAGTCTGCTTTCCATGGGTGTAGCCAAGACATTCTTTTCCTCTGGGAAGGCAGCAGAGGCCAGACCTGGTGGGAGAGTCGGGGCGGGGCTCTGCCTCCCAGGCGGGTGTCTGCGGGCTTGTGTGCCTCTCACCTGCAACACCGTGCCCCAGAGGGTTATGGGCTCCCGCACAGCCCTGGCTCCAAGGCCTCTGGCAGTGGAGTGTCCCAATTTGCCTCTCCGTGTTCAGCAGCTAAAGAGCCCTGAGAGATGTCATGCCCTAACCCCATGAATCTGTGAATAGGTACCCACGTGACAGGGTGGAATTAAGGTTGCTAACCAGCTGACCTTGAGATGGGCAGATGATTTAGGGGTGGTGGTGTAATCACAGGGTCCTTACAAGTGGAGGGAGATGGGAAGATGCCACCCCAGTGGCTGTGAAGACTGAGGCAGGGCCAGGAGCCGGGAGTGTGGGTGCCATCCGCGGCCAGAAGAGGCAGGGAAGGGATCCTTCCCTGGAGCCTGAGGGACAAGCCCAGACACACCTTGACTTAACCCCGTGACGTGTGTTGGAGTTCTGGTTTCCAGAACTGTGAGATAACCAGTCTGTGGGGTGTTCAGCCCCCAAGTGCAGGTAGCTTGTCCCTGCAGCCACAGGAAACCCTTAGGTTTGTGACCGAGACCCCGATGAGGGGATGGAATGCAGAAAGACGGGCCCTTGGGCCACAGAGAGCTGGTGCCCCCTGCAAGTCTGCATGTAAATGCCCATAGGCAGGCCTGGGTCCTGCTTACAGCCTAGTGGGAGCAGCCGGCAACGCTCAGGGAAACAGGCAAGATGATGCACACAGGGTGGGCAGGAAGGGCAAACGGGGCGGGGAGATAGATGGGTGTCCTCCTCCGAGTGGCTGTCAGGGAAGCCCCTGCAATCAGGGGCCTCTGAGCAGAGATACGGGGGACCAAGCTGAGGGGAACCCTGGGGAAGAGCTCTTCTCGGGCAGCTAACAGCCAGTACTAAGGTCCTGAGGCAGGAACAACCTGGCAGGGCCTTGAGGGAGCAAGAGGAAGTGGTTCCAGGTTTTAGCGGGGGAGAGGGGGATGGGGGGGGGAGCAAGGAGCCCAGCTGGGAGCTGCTGTGACAAGCCAGGTGGTATGGCGGCCAAAGGGAGTGGGTGGTGACGGGACTGTTCCATCAGAGGTGACAGGTGGCAGTGGTGACAGGAGCGTGGACCTCCGTGGGGCGAGGTTGGCCAGGGGCCTGCATGGGGCCCTGCCCTGCCATCACTCTTGTCCACCAGGGGCTTGCTGCCGAGGCCCAGAGAGGCCTGCGTGGAAGCGGGAGGGGGAGGGGACGACAGCGCACACAGGCCTGCGTGGAGTCCCGGCTGCGTCATTTCCTCGGGACCCTGGACAGGCCCCACCCTCCTGGAGGCAGACATATGCCAAGTCGGGTACTCCTCACAGTCTGAGCACGAACCCTCGGGGCCCCCAGAGGTGTGTTCTGCCCTTGTGCCTCCTACAGCGGAGGGACCCAGGTGGCTGGACACCTTACCGCCGGTGGAGTCAGTGGGGGTCAGAGAGCAGGTGGGGACCACGTGGCACTGTGGGGCCAGTTCAGGCACTGGCAGGAGAGCCGGGAGATGCACTGTCCAAGGGGGAGCCCCGGGGTCTGGCCATCCGGCCGCTGCTGAGGTCTCAACAAGGCCCCTGCTCCTCTGTCCGGCCTGCCCAGCACAGCCCCAGGCCCCAGGCCCCAGGCCCCAGGCCCCAGGAGAAGCCTGTCTTCCTATAAAATGTGGTCTTCATTTCAAACATCGTCCCCCAGGCCGCCTCAGGCACTGAGTTATTCTTGAGAGCCGCCCCCCCCCCCCCCCCCGCCACCACCCCCTCCAGTCTGGAGGTACAAGTGGCCTGAGAACCCAGGGCAGGTCTGGGTTTAGGAAGGAAGGCAGCTGCGACATGAAAGGTCTGACAAGGGGGGAAACCTAGAAGGAAACAGAGCGGCAGGTGACGGAGAGGCAGGGAGGCAGCGGCCAGACCTAATCCCACGTAACCCCCTCAGGGCTCACCCCGGGTTCAACAAGCAGCATCACACCCGCAGCTGTCGTCACAGGCAGCTCCAGGCAGTTCCTGGAGGGGGCACTGGGAGCCACATCAGCCCCGTGCAGGTGACAGCCACCACCCCCCCTCCCCCCCCCCCCCCCGGCCACGCCCTGGGGGTAAGTGGCTGCTGAGGCTGCAGATAAAAAGGCGTGGGGCCCGTGACAGGGAGACCAAGGACAGGGCCCTGACCAGGGCGGGGGGGGGGGGGGGGTGTCTCAGGGAGGGGGACAGGCTGGCCGGGCCTGAGTGCCCTCTCCTCCCTCCCTGGTCATTCTGGCCATGTTGGGAGTGTGGCCTAGCACGGGAGAACCCCTGGGGGAGGACTGGCAGACCCCGCTGGGGGCGGGGGTGGCATCCGGCGTTGGGAGAGAAAAGCCCACAAATCTCACCGACGGGCTGACAGAGGCTGAAATCAGACCCCGCTCAAACAGCGAGCTCTGCCTCCTTACTGACCGGGAGCTACCAGTCCAGTGCCAACAGCCATGGGGGAGTCCAGACGGTGCCAGCGACACGGCGTTTCAAAGAACCGAGACAACCCCCTCGGAAGGCCATGGAGGGCCTGCCAGCACCGGGAGAACGGCCTCCGGGACGCTGCCCGGAGCCACAAGGCTGTGAAGGCGCCTGGCCTGGGCGCAGGGGGCCTGGGCCGTCCGCCGTCCGAACACCATGGCCGTGGCAGCCCTGTGGCTTGTGCTGTTCAGGAGGTGGACGCGAGGGACGGGGCAGCCCGCCGCGCTGGCTGGACAGTGGCCCCATACGATACGCCCACCCAGAGCCTCAGAATGTGACCACGGTGGCGTCAGGGTCTCTGCAGGGGTGATTAACATAAGGGTATCGAGATGAAATCTGGATCAGGGCGGCCCTAAATCCAAGGACTCTGTCCCTCCAAGAGGAGAGATAAGGAGAAGCCATGTGACGATGGAGGCAGAGACGGGAGGGTGGAGCGGAGACCCCCGAGGCCGGAGGAGGCAGGAGGGACCCTCCCCTGGAGCCCCGAGGGCGCACATGCCCTGCCCACACCTGGATTCTGGACTTCTGGCCCCAGACCCGTGGGAGAGGGGCTGTTCACTGCCCCCCCCCCCCCCCCCCCTGCTCCTGCACTGGCCACTGCTCTTGTCACCAGATGGCAGGGAGGCCTGGCTCTTCAGGCCTTCCCCTCTGGGGTTAGGGGGCTACAGGCCCCCGGGGGGGTGGGGCTGGGGGACTCCCAAGGGGCAGAGGACTGTGGTGGGGCCAGGGTGGGCGTGGGAGCTCCGACCACTCGAGGCCCCAGCAGGCGTGGGGCTTGACCCCCCGCTAACCCCTGCCTCATCTACCCCTTGGTCTGCAAGCTCTCACTGCCTCTTCCAGTGCCCGGCCGGCTGACTTGTGCCCAGCCCACACCTGGCTAGGAAAGACCCTGGGGTTCCCACCGTGCCCCCACCTGAACTGGAGGTGAGCACCACCCACCCTAAAGCCTTCACCAGGCCTGTGAGGTCAGTGGGGCAGGTGGGGTATGGAGGGACTATGATCCCTCTGGGCACAGAGGGGAGCAGACCCACAGGGGCAGCGGCCAAACAGACAGATGGCCCCTCTCTCGGCCCCCCACCCCAGGCAGGCCCGGTATGACCCCCGGGATGGGGGGACGTGGGGGGTGCCCCAGGCCCCACACCTCCACGTCCTGCTTAGCTAGTTCTGGAAGGGACAGAGGGACACACAGCCCCCACCATCTGGGCCTGTCACTCCACTGAGTTGGAAGGGGACAGGTTCCAGGCCGGCTCTGCACGCAAGCTGCGTGACCTCGGTACCTCTGCTCTCTGCTGAACGCCGTGGGTCCCAGGGTCAGTGCTCGCCCCCAATTTCTGTCCCCGGAGAGCGGCTCCACATCTGCTGTGTCCTGCCGGCTCCAGCCGGGACCGTGTGTGCACCCACGGAGGGGCCCGGCGGGGCTGTGGGGGCGCGCTCCCTAGCGCTGGGGCCAGGCTGGCCCCGGTGGGGCGGCCCAGGGCGGCTGTCCCAGACCAGCGGGGCCCTGAGGCATCATCTGGCTGCAGGGGAAACCCGTCCTCTTCCCCAGCCCAGCCTGTTTCCCCCGGACCCTGTGTCGCTCAGGCTCCTGTGAGGTGAGTGTTCGTCACTTGCAACCCAAGGCATCCTGGTCTCCCTCACCTCCCTCACCCTGTCCTGCTTCTTTTGGGCCCCTGGTCATCAAAAGCACTGTCCACCCTGTGCTATGGCCTGAGACCTGGGCATCGTACCCCAGCAGTAGTCGGAGAACGGCGGTCTCTATGACACCCGTGTCCTAATCCTCGGAGCCTGTGAACATGTCGGTCACCCTACAAGGCCACGGGGCTTTACACACTGGGTTAAGGAGGATGCAAGCCTGGAGGACCCTGGCGAACCCAACCTGGTCACGAGGGTCCTTACAAGAGGGAGGAGGAGGAGGAGGAGGAGCGTCAGATCCGAGAAGACGTGACAACAGAGGTGGAGACCTGATGTGAGGAGCCGGCGGGGAGGCCACACGGCTGGAAAGGAATCGTGTGCTCCCTGGAGCCTCCAGAAGGAGCCACCCAGGCTGACGCTTCCGTTCTGGCCTCGTGAAACCCATTTCACACTCGCTACCTCCACAACCATAAAGCTTGAGCTGTTTGAAGCCACGGAGTTTGTGACAAGTTGTCACAGCAGGAGCTAAGGTGACCCCCACCCCTGCAGCCAGAGCCCAGGCCACACCACCTCTGCCAGGACACCATGGCCTGACCATCCCGGAGGGGCCTCCAGTCCTGGTGGATCCTCACTCTAGGGGACCCGGGGCATATCACTGAGGCTTTCTGTCCCCAGATGCCCTGCTCAGAACGGGTAACAGAGGGTTATCTGGGGCCAGGTGAGCTGATGGTCCTTGCTGGGACCTACATGCCACACCCAGTGCCTGCCTGGACCCTCAGTAAGCAAACGGCCCAAGACCCTGCCTTGGACAGACCCAGGAAAGACACTGTGGGCACAGCTCAGAGTAGGGGTTGGCTTCACTGCCCCCGCCCCCACCACCACAGCATTCCCAGCACCCACATGGGGTGCAGGGGAGCACAGGCTCCCTGCACCGTCATCCCCACGGCAGCTGGCTGGGAGGCAGGATGGCAGGTGAGGGGGACAGGAGGGCCTCCTACGGACTCCTGGGCAGGTGTTCCCGGGAGCGGGTCTAGGAGAGCCACGTGGGGAAGCAGGGAGCTCTGAGGGCCAGGAGGCTTCCTGCAGGAGGGGCTGCAGGTGCTAATTCGGGAGGCAGCTGGCTTGGGGGGCAAGTACAAGCGCCCCCGCCCCCACCAGAGGGAGGTGATCCCAGGACACAAGCGGGTGCTGCTCTGAGCACGGGCCCTCCTCCTCCCAGGATCCTTTGGGTTACGGGCCGGAGGGCAGGGGCTCCGCTATTTGGTCCACGGCGCCCTCTCCTTGCAGTTCACGGGGGCCCGGGAGGTGGACTCTGTGAGCCTGATTGCAGAGATAAAGCAGAGGTTCAGAGAGGACCCCAGTCAGGCACAGAGGAGCCTGGTCCAGAGCGTGTGCTCCCTGCAGACAGCACAGAAGGAGCGAGGCTGACCCAGGGGCACAGATGCCCGCTTGGCTCATTTGGGGCAGCCACCAACGTGCTGCGTACGGGCCAGATGCTCGCACCTATGCCTGGAACGCTCACCTTCACCCACCCGAGACCACTGGCACCCACTTAGCAGAGAGGAAGTGAAGCCCGGAGGGTGCGGGCCGGCCGTACAGCTGCCGGTGGCCACAGACGACCCCTCCCCCGCCGCTGGCCAGCTGCTCAGAGGCAGGCAGAGCCTGGCGCTGGGGGTGTGTCCTCCCAGGGGATCTGGCAGGCCAGACAGACAGCCTGCCTACGAGGGAGCGCGCGGCCGCGGCCACCTGGGGGGGCCACTTGGGCAGACGGCAGCCAGTCCAGGCCCAGGAGGCTGCCTGGTGAGCCCCACGCAATTTTTCACCCCATACTTTTCCAATAAAAAAGTGGTTAGACACCACCCACAGCCTTGCGGAGGGGCCATCTGGCAGCCCAGGCTGCCTTCCCTGCCAGCAACCAGCGCCCGCAGTAGGGCCGGGATGGGGTGCTCAGGGGCAGAGCCTGGCCTGTCAGGAGGGGTGGGGGTGGCCACCCGCACGGGGAGGCAACGGGGGGGGGGGTGACCACCCGCAGGGGGAAGCGACAGGGAGGGGTGGGGGTGGCCACCCGCAGGGGGAGGTGACGGGGAGGCCTTCCTCCAGGGATGCTGTTGGGCGGACACAGAGCCCAAGGCCAGGGGTGAAGCGGGGGATGGGTGGGCAGCAGCGCAGGGGACCAGTGAGGGAGGGGCGGCGGGGCCGACAGAAGGTGCGGGTGCATCTGACCTCAGACCCCGGGGTCTAGGAGGAGCAAACAGGCTGGCAGAGAGGGAGCCTGGCCCGCTCGCTGCCCCGTCCGGGGGGTGACCTCCCTGGGTGCTGCCCACCGGCCATGCTTTCCTGGGCCCAGTGCGCACATCCTGCCAGCGCGGACAGATCCAGGGCTCGAGCCGCACACTGTCGCCCTCCTGCCCAGGCTGCACGTGCAGCCGCCTCCCCCACCACCCCGGCCCCAGAGCCGCATTGGCGTCTTCTGCCCGCCACACAGCAAACAGAGTGACAAGTGGAGCCCGTTCGGACGCTGTGTGGTACACGAGTGCTCCGGGGCTGAGCGAGTGTCTGGGAGGCACCCCGCGGCCAGGCCCCAGGTGGATGGCTCTGTCTCTCACTCCCGTGCTCTTACAGTCCTATAAGATCAGGGCTCTGCCCTTCCAGATATACTGTGGGGACACCTGACCTTCCTCCTCTGACCAGCTCCTCCTGGAAGGGGCGAATGACCTCACCCTGCCGTGCTCCTGGAGACAGGTCGGGGCTGCAGAGGGCAGAGGCCCTTCTCTGGCTCCTCCGGCAGATGAGCTGGATGGGGGGGTGGGGGGGGTAGGGGGGTGGGGGAGGAGCTGAGTGTGCAGGTGAGCTGGACCAGGGGGTGGGTGGGGGAGGAGCGTGCGCCACATCCTCTGAGCTGCACCTGCCTCTTGACGGGCTGGGAGGAAGTTACCCATCACCCAGAAACCCAGCCTGGGTCAGCAAAGGAAGGCAGAAGGAAGTCGGGTCTCTCTTGCTATCCGAACTCACTACTCACCCCCCTAAACTCCAGAACCAAGCGGTTTTGAGTAAGGGGGTGTCCTTGCCGTGGGGGAAACTAAGGGGTCTGCGCCGCAGGCAACACCCACCGGGCACGGTATCCCCGTGCAGCCCGGAGGGACAGGGACCTCTTGGGACAGTGGTTCCCCCTCAGCTTCCCACTGTGATCTACACAACGGCCCCTGTGAACTCACGCGCTCTCCCTCCCTCTCGCCCTCTGCTCCAGCCCCACCGGACATTCTGCACCAACATTTCCCGCCTCACCACGCAGGAGGCGATCAGTGCGGTGGGAGGCGAGCTGCGGGAGACGCGGCACCGCGGCCTTCACGGGCAACGGGTCACTGTGAGGGGGAAAGCTGTGTGTGAAGTCTGGCCAGGCCGACAGACAGCAGCCTGCTGAGCACGGACAGCCCACGGCAGCCTGAGGGCCCAGCCTGCACTTTCAGGTGAGAGAGACCAAGTCCTCTACCAAATCACTGTTAACTCCCGTTTCCACTACGGCAGCCACACGCGGGCCCTAACCAACGTGGGCCGTGTGGCTGAGCTGGCACGTGCACCTTGAGCGCCAGGACTGAGGGCTGGGAGGCTCCGGTGTGCGGGCGGTATGGGTCTCTGCGTCGGATGAGGGCAGACTTGGGAGGGGACCAAAGGGCCTGTGCTCTGTCCAGATGCGAGGCAGCGAGGGCGGGGGGAGGCGGGGCTGGACCTCCGCAGCACAGGTACAGTGGCCCAGCCGGTGCCGACCGGGCACGGCCCACCCCAGGGGCAGAGAGGCAGAGATGCAGACACGCATCGGCGGTGGATGGCGAACCATTCCTCGGGGAGCCCTCGCTCCAGGCAGCCTCTCTGGGAAGCAATCCTGCAGCTTTAGGGCCCCGCCCGGGCCCTCACCCGCCCAGCCCGTGCAGAACCAGGGTCAGCTGCGTGGAGTCTCAGCCCTGGCTTGGGCCTCCCTCCCAAGCTGCGCGGGGACGCGGCATACTGTCACAGACGATCCAGACACTCATGGGAGCGGCGAACCCGGGTGACCAGGGACCAACCTGAGCCCTTTCCCGGGCCCTCCAGCCGAGGGCTTGCTGAAACACGGTGGCTCACTCACTCTGAGTGAACTGACTCAGAGCTTGCCGTGGCCCAAGACAGGTGTCTCTATGACCCTGACGCGGGCGGGGATGCTGCGGCGGGAGACGGGGGAGACAGGGGAGGCGGGGGAGGGGGCGGCCCTGCTTCCTCCTCTGGCCCCAGCCTCCCTGAAGCTGGGGACAAGGGGAGGCATGGCCCGCCACCTGACCTGCGATGGAGCCAGAGGCCGTCACACGCCGGGGCGGGATGTGTGGTCACATCACCCGTGCAGACCACGGCCATGGCTGGGGCCCAGCACGCAGCGGTGGGGGAGGCTGGCCCTGCCCATGGCCACCATCCCCCTTCCTTCCCAGGACCCGCAGCTACGGGCCCCGGTCACAGTCCGAGGCGGGTCTGGGCCAAGTGACCACACCTCACACGGCAGAGACACGGGCCCCAACACAGACGCCAGCCAGCCCCTCCAGGCAGGAGGCCCTGGAACCCAGACTCCGGCCGTCCTAACACCCTCTAAGGGCAGCAGTTTACGAGGGGATCCGCAGGAAGACAAGAACCATCAGCTCTGAGCCCTGCCCTGCTCCCGTCCGCGGTGCACCCCACTGCCCGCCCCGCACCTGCTCTCCCCCGCTCCCCGGCCGGGACCGGCCTGTGGGCTCCCTGCTGGATGTGAGTGCGGAGGCGGCCAAAGCTCCGGCCGCCTGCTACCCTCGGCCGTGGCCTGCCACCCGCTCCAGGGCACCGACGGCCACGTCAGCAGTGACCTCTCGTTCCTGGGGCGCGGTCTCCACCTCTTGTAGCAGGGCTGGACTCACAAGCAGAGAACAGGCAGGACCGGGCACGGCCAAGGGGCCAGGCCGAGCTCTGGAGGCCCCTAGGGGGCCAGGGTCGGCCCTGTGCTGCCGGAGGGAAGGAGGCAGCGGTTCTAGGAGGCGGGGTACCAACCGCTGCAGCGTCAGGGCTTGGACAGATGGAAGGGACCAGCGTGGGGGTAGCGGTTCGGTTTCTTCAGTGGAAACAGGCCAGGGGCCCTAATGGCGGCGGCCGGCGGCCTCTGGAACCCCCTCGAGCAGGCCCTGGCCTCAGAGAGAGCTGCCTGCAAGGTGTTTTTAGATCAAGGACAGGCCGAGGGCGACGTGGCGGCCCGGGCGCATAATCTAACTCACTCAGGAGATCTCGGAACGACTGTTCCCGTGGACGCACGCCCGTCCCAGGGCCCATGACAGCCACGGAAGTGCCTCAGGGGACCCCGACGGCGATGGCGTTCTTTCCCAGCTGCCCGGCCTCCGGCCACCTTCCCCCAACCATCCAGACCGCAGGGACAAGCCCACGTGGGACCTCCAGGCTGACTTGCCTCGGATGGCATGCCCTGGGACTCGGCCCCCACCCGTCCGCACCATTCCTCTCTCCACCCCCGCCCCCACCGCCGTGGTGACTCCTGGCCCTTGCTGTCCCCCGCCCAGGCTCCAAGGCTGGTCACCCGGACCCCCAGGGGTCCTCTGCAGGCCTGTCCTGCCAGGCGGCTTTCCAGTCCTTTGCACACTTGCTCACGTATTTGTCTCCCGAGAGGGGCCGTCTGGCTGTCCCCCCGGGACAGGCGGGGACACACCAGGTAAGCGGGAACCAAGGTCACACAGCACACAGACGTCCCGTGGGACTTTACCCCGTGTCATACAACTTGCCTCAGAGCCGGTGTTCAGGGGGCCCTTCGGCCCACCTCCCGAAAAGAGCGCTTGATCGCACCGTCCCGTGGCCTGGACGTCCGTCCCCCTTACCCGCTCAGCCCCTTGCCGCAGCCTGGCGCACGGCCATCACCTGCAGCCTCATCACCAGCTACGACTCCTCCCAGGTGGGCGGTTCACGTGTCCGAGAGGACTATGCGCCCGGCTGGCCTGGGGTCCAGGCGTGTGACCCTTACCCTCCCTCTGCCTCGGTGTCCCCAGGTATCCATCAGGGAGGCTCGGTGCCCTCCCCCTCTCCCTGGGCTGGGGGAGAGGCCCACAGCGAGTGCAGGAGCCTGGGCCGGCGGGGGCCAGGGAGCATCTCTGCCCATAAGGCGCCCAGCTGCTGAGCTCAGGGCTCTGGGCGGCCTCTTTCCCTGTCCCCACAAAACACCCCAGGGCCGGTAGATGACCAGGACCGAGGGCCCTAAGGAGGCCTGCGCTGTGGTTTCTCCAGCTGCATAAATCCTGAGTTAATGGGAATTTCATTGTTCCTGAAAAGGAGGGTAATTATGAGGTGCTAGCACACTGCTATGAACGGAAGTCTCTATTTTCTGGTGACGTTTACAGCCCCCAGCCTGGAAAGCTGCCCTCCCACCCTGCTCTGCCCCTGGTGGTCTCCATCCCAGGGAGCCCTGGTGGAGCCGGGGCCTGGACCTGTGGCGAGGCCCCTTGTCCTCTGCACCCCTATGGGTGGAGGTCTCAGGAGGAGGTGGGGGGGGCTTACCTTGTCGTCCCCTTCACTCTCGCTGTCACACTGCGGGGAGAGAGACAGAGGAGAGTCAGAGCCCCGCAGCACCCCTAGGCAGGGCGGGGGGGGGGGGGGTTGTGGGGAGAGAGGGCCTCAGTCAAGGGCTCTGTGGGGCCGGCCAGGCAGACCCTAGGGCCCAGAGTGAGCCGTGAAGCCCCCTCCTCACCCCGGCCACACCTGGAGCAGCATCACCCCCGTCCTGGGACAGAGCTGCTACCCTGTGACCCCCTCAGGCCTCCTCCCACATGCTGGTCTCCAGGCGGGAAGAGCTTGGTCTCCTGGGCGGCGGGCACAGGCCACACCCCACATGCTTCACGAGGCCCACGGATGGGGGTGGGGGCCCGGGGAAGGGATCGGGGGTGCCCTCTGGGCAAGTACACGGGAGCCTGGCCCAGCTTGAAGGGGCGGCAGGGAGGGCGAGGGGCTAGCGAGCCCGGACCCCTGGGACAGACAAGGGGGTCAGGACAGGCTGTGGCCACAGCACCGCCTGCGGGAGAGCCGCCACAGACTGGGCATAAACCACTCCACGTGTCAGCTTGGCTGCTTTAAAGGAAGGCTGGCAATCATGCGAACAAATCTTTGTTTTCCGTTTTCAGTGCGAAGAGCTTTAAAAAGAAAGACTGCTCCTCTAGAAACCACAGCAATGCCCCCCCGCAAGAACATAAAGAAAAATAATCCCTTTCCAGCAACTGCAATTACGACACGTCCCGTCAGATGAATTATCCCGCTGAAGAGAAATCTCGGGGGGCCACGCAGGAGGGTGGGAGGGAGTCAGGGGTACGCACTGCTCGCGCGGTGCCCTCCACTTGGTTAGCGCAGGGAGGGGGCCGGGGTGAGGGCAGGGGTGCGCTCCACGACAAAGCTCACAGAGTTGCGCACGTGTGCCACTCGCTGTAGCCTAAAGTGACCCTGGGGGCTGGGCACGTTGGGGGGGAATCTTCTGAGGCCACGAGCTTCCCACCCTCAGCCCCACGGACCCCCCCCCCCCGCAGGGCCTGGACAGAGGCCCCCCGACCCCCGGCATCGGGGAGAGGTCCTTTCACAGAAGGCACCGGTGGGCCCACAGTGTGCTGGACACATGGCTACTAGAGGCTAGGGCAATCCTGCGTGGCCGGGTCCGGGGGTGGGGAGAGGGGAGAGGGGCTGAAACTCAGGAGGCATATGGGAAGGCGAGGAGGGGCTGGAACATTCCAGAACACGTGGAGTGTCACTGTGCAGTCCCAGTGAGCTGGGACTGAACTCTGCTGTGGGAGCCCCGGCCTAGAGACAGGGAAGGCCAGGGTCTCTGTGCTGGCAGAGAAGGGGTGGGGGCCAGAGGGTCGTGGCCTGTGGGAGGGGGCCCTGGAAGGGGGCCCGTGCACAGCTGGCGCAGAACAGCCAAGCTGCTGGCAGAGCTGTGGGAGGCCCCCCGCCGGGCCTCTTCCTGCTCCGTTAGTGGCACCAAGCCCTTGGGCTGGACACCGCGGTCCCTTCACCCTGCCGGGAGGGCTGGGCCTCGTGTGCGGCCAGACCGCGTTGGGACGCCCGGAACCCCCCAGGCCGGGCCGCCTCACACCTCTCCCCACGGCTTTTGGTGTCGCGATGAGAGCTTAATGGCCCGACAATCAAGGCGGGGTGAGGGTGCGTTGCGGCGAGTGCACGGATCCTATAATTAACCAAACAGCACACCCCTGTCAGCCAGCACAGGCCACGTCGTAAATGAATTCGCGTTATTAAGTCCTACTGAATTAATGTTTAACTGCAATAGAGTCGGAACTGAATGAGGCAATTAATCAGGGCAAGGAGGGAAAAAGAGCCACATCCGTCTTACAGGGGCCGCTTGAGCGAGGTGACCTTCACAGGGTTGGGCCGGGTGGCCCCGGCGTGGGTGGGGGTCCAGGCGGGGAGTCCACGGAGCACAGGACAGACTCCAGGCCCCGAGGAGACGTGCTGGCTATGGCTGGGAGGCCACAACACGGGCTCTGGAGCAGACGCCCGCTGGGACGATGTACCACCACCTATGCTGTGCAGGCCTGGGCAAGTCCCTTGACCTCTCTGTGCCTCAGTCTGTGCTTCTGCAAAAAACAGACAACGGCGCACCTACAGGGCTGTTGCGCAGGTTCCGTGAGTGAATCCGTGCAGAGCACTAGAACAGTGCTGGGTACGAAGCCAGCACGACATACGGCACGATGGTATCTTTATCACCATCGCCACCATCGTCGCATCGTCACCACCAGCATCTTTGCCATCGCTGTCATCCGCCTCAGCCTCTTCCCTCACGTCACCTGAACAGCCCTTGGAGGCGTCTAGCCCCCCAGAGGGTCTGGGCACAGACACCTCTCACCTGACAGTGCCCTGCTCCCCGACGAGCACCTGCTCAGGAGGTCTGGAGAACTTGGCCTCCATCACCAGGCCTTTCTTCCAGAAACCCGGGCAGCCGCTTGCTCGGGTGGGGCTGCTCGTCACCCTCCAGAATCGGGAGACGCAAATCAACACGGTCATCCGACAGCAACAGAAATGTGCCTTTTTCTCGTCTCAGTGCGAACGTTATTACCGCTTCACGGCGGAGCTTAGGGGAAGGCCGCTGGCCTTCCGTTTCTCAAACAAAGGCATGAAAAATTCATGGGCGGGGAAACTTGACGCTGAGCCCCCGGCTCCCGTCAGCTGCTCCAGCACCTGGGCCTGGCCCAGAGGTGCCCACGGGGAGTGGAGAGGAGAGAGGCGGGGAGCCGGGGCAGGGTCCCTCCTGCTCACGTGGGGCCCAGAGGCCGTCCTGGGCCCTGTCCTGGATGAGGATGCTGAAAGTCCTCCCCGCTCCAGCTTCCCACTCAGTGCCCCACTCTATCCTGCGAAGCAGGAGGCGTGTGGTGTGGTCCACAGTCTGGGGTACCGCCTCTGGAGGTCCAGCTTGCAGAGCTGCCCGGGGGCAAAGGAGAACCTTACTTCTCACCAGTCTGGGACTCACTCCGGAAGGGCACTGTTGCTCGCAAAGGCCCAAGCAGCTGCAAACCAGAAAAATCAGCAGGGTCCATGGTCTACGTGGGGGTGGAAGGCAACGGAACATTCTATGCAGCTCACTTGAGCGTGGAGGCGGAAACTCAGAGTGTCTGAGCTGCTGGACAGTTAGTGCCGACCCGACCTGGACCGGACCCATGCGCCCTGAGGTGTGTCCGTGCACTTTCCATGTGCCCTGGGGACACCCGAGGAATCCTCGCTGTGGTCGTTCTCCCTGGGCGTGCCGTCATGGCTCACGCGTGCGTGTGCATGTTGCGACGCGTGTGACTGGGCCTCTGTCACGTGAGCGCCTGGGCACTCCGATGGGTGTCCCACCGCACGCCACGTGTGCACCCAGGGGACCTGACAGAGCCACCTGTCCCCATGCGTGTGGCCGTGCCGACAGCTCGTCTGTGCTTAGGGCTCTCACCCTCCCGTAGCCCCTCACGGGTCTCACTGTGCCTGCTGGCACTGCTTCTGAAGAACCTGGGGGAGGGAGCGGCTGCCTTTCCGCCTGCGTGGGTGTCCCTCCTCCGTGGAGAAGGACATGAGGGTACTCCCTTCCATCGTGCTGCACGCACTCCACGGGGGTTCAGAACGCACGCCCAGGAAGCAGGGCAAGCTAAACAAGAGGTCGTGGACAGGTTGGGCACTGGGGCTGGGGCGCCCCAGTCATGTGAGTGAGCGCCACCAATGCAGGGCCATGCCTCGGGACCCCATGGGCAGGCAAGGGTGCCAGGAGTGGGGTGGGGGCCGCAGTCTCCTCTGGGGCGGCCACAGGACCAGCTGGGTGACCGTCTCAAGTGCTGAACGGCACCCCAAGTGTGGGTCACACGACACAAGGCGGGAGCTGTCCAACCAGTGCTTGCCGTGGTATTAGCCCATTACACGGACAAGAAAGTGGAGGCTCAGAAGCTAAAGGGACTTGCTTGCAGTCGTGTGGCCCAGAGGCAGGAGCCAAGCACTAGGACCTGGGGGTCCGCTGGGCCGGCAGGGCAGGCAGGACAGAGGTGTCCCTGCATCCCAGCAGCGGGAGGCCTGGGACGGTATGGGGGGTGAGGTTGACGGCACATTTGCTCACTGAGGTCACTTCTGTACAACTCAGGCGCCACCACAGCCCCACCTGCGTACAGATGGGGAAACTGAGGCAGAGTAGGTGAGTGGGTGAGGGGGCTCTGGAACCCATGGTCTCCATCTGACCTCTCTGGTCAGGACCCCAAGCCGGGGACGCCCTCATGGCAGCTGGGACAGGGCTGGGTATCACACAGTATCACCCTGCAAAGGGCTCCAGGCCACTCTGGCCCAGAAAGTCACAGTGAGCCTGATTAATTATGCACGATAGCTGGATGGGGACCCTGAAAATCCCATTCTTGTTTACTCAGCTAATTCACTTTTATGAGTATTTAGGCTTTAAAGCAAAACAAAGCACTAATTACCCAATTAACGAGCAATTAAGTTACTGCAGCCTAATAGCCCGAGCGCGGACGGCCTCCACGGGCTGATGGTGAGCGAGACCCACTTAGCGGAGACGCGCAGCTGGAGCTGCGCAGGCGCGCGTGGGAGGGGGGAGGCGGGGCCACGTTCCCTGAGCAGGGGGGTCATCAAGGGGGGGGCTGCCTCCCCTAGGCCGCACCCCTAGGCAGCCCCGCGGCCCCTCACAGCCAGGGGCGGTGGGAGGGAGCCCCAGGCTGTTCCCGCCCAGGGAGTCTGCGTCTCGGGTGCAATGGGGAGCTCCGGGCGGCCTCCCATCTGGAGGCCTCCTCACCGGCAGCGGCGGGCAGTGGGCTCTTTGGGCCCTGAGAGACAAGTGGGCTGGCATTCTGTCTCCCGCTCCCAGGCCTCCTTGGAGACCTGGCTGGGAGCAGTCACCAAGGTGACAAGTGTGGGGGCTGGTGGCAGCCTGGGACCATCCCTGAGCCCCAAGTCTGAGCTGAGGCGGGAAACGCGGCAGCTTCTGAGTAGCCGACTGCAAGAGCCCACATCAGCGGCCACATGGCGCCGGGCAGATCCAGCACCCGGTCAGAGGGGAAGCCAGACCCCAAGCCTCTGAATCTCAAGAGGACCCGGGGCAACATTCTGATCCTTCCACTGCTTGGCCCATGACCCACCTGCTGCCCCTGGACAGAACCCAGACAGCGCAGGCCTGGAACAAACGCATGGATGGACGGATGCCTGGATGGACGGATGGAAAACTTAGCGTGGTGCACACAGTACCCACGTGGAGCAGGCGGGGGACGGATGCCCGGATGGACGGATGACTGAACGGAGGCATGACCTGGGCTCTGACCGCTGATGTCTGAACTGTCCTGTCCTCCTCCCGCTCCTGATGCAGGGTCTCAAGGGGATGGCACTCCTGAGGGATTCTGGGTTTCCCAGTGGGGGCCAACCTACAACACCACTGTGAAAAACACAAATTACTTTTAATATTCCCTCGTTGCAGTTCCCTAAGATCTCGAGGAGAGCTGGGTGTTGTTTCGTCTGAGATCGCCTACCAGGGCAGAGGATGCTCGGGTGGTGCCCCAGGGTGGTGGCAGCATGGGGGACACTGCTGCCTGTACAGACCGAGGCCTGGCGCCCCGGTTGCTGCCTGTTCTTGGTCGCCATCTCCCGTCATAGCCGGGGTGGCCCTGTCCCTCTCGGGAGTCCGAGCCCCAACAGGGCCAAACCTGCCTGCCCGGGCGCCCCGCTGCGCCCCGCACTGGGCCCCGGCAGCTCCTTCTCCCCACAGGTGTCGAGGGCCCCTTGCTAACCCTGCCTCCCCTACCTGCAGGCCACGCTGTGAGGGTAATAACGCACATACGTGCATGCCTGCACACTCAGGCTGACACACACACACACACACACACACATGTCCCTGTGGAACGCCCTCCCCCAGTGTGCTCAGTGGCACCTCTGGACCCCGGCCCGACAGCCCCTCCACGTTCTCTCCCCGTCCCGCTGTCCCATGGCCCCCATGAGAGTGGGGGTTCCTGGGCTTCCTCCAATCCCCCGACCACAGGGCCTGGAGCCGCCCCCCCGCCCGCACTAAGCGCTCAACAAACACCTGGGACGGCAAACAGCCCCACCTCACGATCAGGTCCCTGCTCGCCTCTCCCGAGCCTCAAGGGGATGGCGGGGACCCTCTGCTCCCGCCTCAGGGGCCTTGCCAGTCCCTCAGGTCCGTGTCTTCCTCCGTGCCCACGGCCGGCACAAACCCCCTCTTCCTGTCCCTCGTTAGCGGCTCCCCCGCCAGCCCTCGCGGGGCTGGCATCATTAACGAGCCCGTGTCAGAGGAGAATAAAAGATGGGCCGCAGCCCCGCCGCACACGGCTGACCTTTCACGGCGTCGACTGTATTAATATATTCTCGTGTTGTCAGACTCAAAGCGCTAACTGCCTCATGAATTATTTATCAACACAAAAAGTCTCAACCAGAACAGCGTTAACATTAATTCCTAACCTCCTGTGCCCTCGCAGCCCCGCGTGTCCCACATAATTGAATCTCCCAAAGGCCCGGCCTGTCGCCCTCCCTCCAGCCACGGCTCCCGCGTGTGTGGCCGCCGCCCGGAGGCGTCCTTGTGGGCCTGTGCAGAGAGTCTGTGTCCAGCCTCTGGGGGCAGGGCTGGGGCCTGGTCACGGGGCGGACGGGAGTCCCGGGACTCGGCACCAAACTGCCCCGGGCAGTTACGCGCTCAGTGGCTCCGAGCAGGGTCCCGGGCAGAAGGCGGACCCTCCCGGGCACCCGCCTGGAGGCCGGACGCAGGAACGGGGAACCGAAGCGCAGGGCCTGGCAGGGGCGGGAAGCCACAGTGACCTACAGCTGAAGGGAGGGCAGGGGCTGCCCGCACCCCAGGCCAGGCGGGCAGGGAGTGTGCCAGCCTCCCTGCCCCTCTGAGGTGTCCCGCGTGCTGGGGGGGGGGGGGGGGGGCGACGTAGACAGGGCACAGGCACGGGGGCTGCAATGGCCCCCACAAGCCTTCCTGGAGTCCACACCATGTGTAGTCCCAGCCAAGAGGACACTGCAGAGTGACCTTAGTGTCCGAGGCTCACACTCCCCCGGCCAAATGTCCCCAAGTGGCCCGAGTGGGTGCCCTGGAGTCCACAAGGCAGCCAGGGGACAGCTGGAACATGTGTGGCCCGTGGTGGGGCCTTCCCTACAGAGAGCAGGTAGGAAGATAGACTCTGCGAGGCTGGGAGTTTTTGGGGACGGGGTGCGGGGGACACACGGGATGGCTTCTCCTGGCAGTCCCTGCAAACTGACCGGGGCAGGCCCCAATCCGTGGCCCACCCGTGTGCCAGACCCCCACCTGCCCAGTTAGGGGCGTTCTCTCAGCTGCTCCCCGAGGCCGGAGGGCTGGGCACCTGCCCTCAGGCACTCCCCCTGTAGTGGGGTGAAGCCTCTTTTATGCGCCTGTTGCCAGTTTGAAATATGACAATGGGGGAGGAAGTTTTAAAGACGGTTGGAAAACGTCACAGAGACAAGCCAGTTTCTCACAAACGTACGCTCTCCTGACACTAAATCCGGCCCTTGCTCTGACAGAAGCACGAGGGCCGTGACACAACTGTGTGACCCCCGAGGCACAGACAGCTGTGCTCAGGGTTCCAGGCCCCCAGCTGGAGGGCCCTGATGCCTCCCAGAACCCAGTCCCCTCTTGCCGACAGCGCCCCACCCCTCATGGAGCCATCTGCCCAGAGAACTGCCAACGGGCTGCACGTGTTTGGGCTGCTGGGACAAGCCTTGCCTGAAGCTGGCATCCCTTTTGGCCCCATGAGCCGGCTAGGCCCCCTCAGCTTCCACGTGACCCTTTCCTTCTAGCTCTCTGTCCGGACCTTGACCTTGCCCCCCGCCTGGCACCCCGTGCTTGCCCCTCTCTGAGTGAGGGTCTCCTACCGGTGGCCAACACTGTGTGAAAGCACCTGTCGGGTCTGCTTTCTCCTGCCGTCTGCCCAGAAGGGCAGGCACCAGAGATCCGCCCTGTTTGCACCCTCGGTGCGGGGGAGCTCCCGGGGCCACCGTCACGGACGCGCAGAGCTCCAGAACCGTGTGCACTCGGAGATGGCACAGGAACAGCAAACACTTTCACTCTGTCTCTGTGGCCCTGTAGGGCTACCGCCCTGGCCCTCTTCCAGAGAACACTGAGGCCCCCAGCCCCAGGGCAGCGTCACGCTCCTCCCCTGCAGTGCAGACCCTGGCCTGATCTTACCCAGCTGGCCCTTCCCTCTAGGACAGGGCTCTGTGGCGCTGTGGAGCGCGGGGAGGAATGTGAGCAGGGGCCGTCCCTGTCCCCCATCCCGGCGCGCAGGAGCCACACGTGACCCTTGCAGGCAGCTCTGGCGCGGCCCCAGCAGGACGGCAGGTGCTGATGGCAGGTGCGGCCCACGGCACCAGGTCCCAGGGCTGGGGGCGGAGGCGCTCATGGCCGTCCTGGGCTGTGCTGCCCTGACCCGACGGTGACCGACCAGCTCAGCACACACGCAGCACTGCTCTGTGAGTGGGGGTGGCGGGCAGAACACTGGCGGTGGTGGAGGTGGACCCTCCAGGGGGACTGTTCCTTCCCACC
The DNA here is from genome assembly GCF_022837055.1 of Prionailurus viverrinus. Lineage (NCBI taxonomy): Eukaryota > Metazoa > Chordata > Mammalia > Carnivora > Felidae > Prionailurus > Prionailurus viverrinus. The sequence goes on from NC_062572.1 coordinate 920,821, forward strand.
TCCAGCATCTGGCAGGACAAAGGAGTGGGGGTGGGAAGTTTCTCTGTCCAGCAGGGTGAGTCCCCAGAAACCCGGGAAGGGGAGGGCATGCGACCCTGGTGTGCCTGGGGCACACCCTGCCCTGGCTAGGCTGACCTCACCTGGGACAGCAGAGCAAGGGGACCAGGCCCAGGCTACCTGCAGAAAATGGCCACAGAGGGACGAGGTACAGAAATGTGCCCACGTGACTGTCCAGGCAGGTAGAACCTGTCAGACACACACAGTTACCTTCAGAACCTGCTCGTACAAGATAAAGTCAGAGATTGAGGACCCTCCCCCCTACCCGGGCACCCCTCCCCCTCTACCCCGGCACCCCCTCCGCCTGTATCTTTCCTAAGACCATTCGCCAGCAACTAAAGTACTGGGTAGGTCGCCTGTTCATCATTTCATCCTCTGTCCTGTCCTTGCCCTACCTGGGAGTGCACAGCACGTCACTGCCCTGCCCCCTTCCAGGAACATCCTGCTACCTGGCTCCGGGAGTGGGGCCTGCAGCCCTGGGGCACAGGAAGGGAGCTCGGGAGCAGAGGCCCCTAAGGCCACGCCCCTCCCGGTGCCCCATCCACAGACTGCACAGCAATAAAGGGCCAGCCTGGCTGTTCTGGCTCAAACCCTCAGCAGCTTCCACATCAGGGTCGGCTTCCCTGGGAACACAATCTTGGAGGTACCCTAGGGCCACGTTCGGAATCTCACGACCAGCCTGAGAAAGTGGCCCTGCCCAGCTGGGGCTGATACCCCCTGACCCAGCCGGGCTGAAGCGCTGGGTGACAGGCTCTTCACCCACCCACAGGGAGGGGCCTCCGTGTTCTACCAGCTGGACACACGTGGGCTACGGCTGCACCCAGGGCCCTAGGCGGTGGGCTGAGTGAATGAAGGGTGGGTAGACAGTGGATCCTCTGAAAAGAGTCACCAGGCACTGGCTGGGGCTGCGTCACAGGGAAGGACACTGTGCTCAGTGCACACCCCCACCGTCCCCGCCGTCCCCCGAGCAGCGGCTCAAGGACTGCCCTGTGCTCAGAGGTCGTTAGGAGAATGCAGCTCCCTGACTCCAGGGACAGGCTGACTGGTTTTTATTGCTTTTGTACAAATTACGGCCGCTCAGAAGTGGCCCAAGGAGCAGGGTAATGGATGTCGTAAACCTGCCTCGTAAAGACACAGCCCACGCTGTTCGGGGGCGGCCACTCCTGAGGAGCAAGCAGGTCTCAGGACGGCTTGGGACACCCCGGGCACCTCTCCGCCAGCTCCCCCAAAGAGGACAGCCGGCCGGGGTTCCGCTGCACGTGTCCACCCACCCTCCAGCCATCTGACACCTCACTGGGACCCGGGTCCACCCCATCTCATGCTACACCCCACCTTTAACCACAGATGGCCCTGGCTCGAGGAGGTAGAGCCGGCAAGCGGCCTGCATGCACCAGTCAGTTACCTCGAGCTCTGTCCCTGGTCCCCGGGGGGGCCACCTGCTTGGCCCCAGCAAGCACAGGGCCCACCTGGACTCAGCACCCGGAAGGCACGACGGAGGGCGGGACACCACGCACAGAGCCAGGAGCTACCACCACTGTCCCGGGAGGAAGTGGTGGCCCAAGGCCACAGGGGGACCCCACGTGTGTGCTGAATCACACACACGTGGCCCTCCGTGTGGCCCTGCTGCTGTTTTGGCCAGAGCTCGGGTCAGCCTCATTCACAGCCACACAGGGCCCGGCACGCTGCAGGCGCTTGTAGACGGCGGCCGCAGGCGCTAGCTGCCTCATGCACGCACACGCCTGTCTTCGCCGGCACAGACCTGCTGCGCCCCCGCCCCCCGGGGAAGGAGAGGCCGGGTCGGAACGGGTGAGGGGTGCGTGTGCCCATCAGCCTGTGTCCGCTCACAAAGCGTGGGCACCCTCCTGCCGAGGAAGAGGGCCTCGGTCCTGCCCCTTGAGTCCAAGTGGCTCTCGGGTGACGAGAGAGGGTGTGGAAGCCACCTGCCTCCTCCCGGCTCTCCCTAAGGCGCCCTAATGCTGTGGGGAGGCCGAACCGGCCCACGCAGGGGCCACACAGGGAAGCCCACAGCGGGGGAGCGGAGGCCCAGGCAAGGGAGTGGTCTTTCCACACTGAGCCCCTCCGGGCTTCCTCAGCAACTGACGGGCACCGGCCCGGCACCCGCTGGGGCCCTGCCAGGTGCTCTCAGGTCTGCCCGGCTGCCCAGGCACTGAGGTGAAGGGGACAGCCCGGGGCACAGCCCAGTCCGAGGCAGCCTCCCCCCACGGCCCGGCCCATGGCAGGAGGTGCTGAGACTGGCGGTCCGTAGCCCAACCAAAGTCTTACAGTCAGTTTCCAGAAATCCCCCCAAGGCGATCAGGCCAAGTGGCATGTTTCATTCCACCCTGCGTGAGGGGCTACTGCCCTGGCAGGTCTAGCAGGTGGGGCGCTACTCAACCCACATGAGCCGGCTCTCCCACACACACCCCTCCCCTCCCGGCTGCCTGGCCTGGCAGACACCCCTTCTCCCCATCCTGCCCGGAGTCCAATTAGAGCCTCGCCTGGACCCTCCTGCAGGTGGGGACCCCTCCCGCAGCAGCTGCCGCCCCGCGCCTCTTCACACACGGAGGTGGGCCCCTCCCACGGCAGGGCCGTGGCCCCGGGGTGCCACTGGCGTGGTGCAGACGCCTCCCCTGCCGCACCACGTTCACCTTCCTACCGCCTTCGCACCGCTGCGCTCACCGCCTCCACCTGGGAGTGGTACTTATCTGCTCTATTCACTGTCTTCTCCGCGGCACCGTGAGGCCCGCGGGGCAGGGACATTGGCCATTCGGTTCCTTCCCAGCACCAGTGACGGGTGCAGAACAGACTATAAGCGCTCGTCGAGGGGGGACAACGCGCAAGCACCTTGTGGGCCCGGAGAATCGCCCCAGCCCGAGCCCGAACCGAGGGCGGAACAGGCTTGCGAGCCCCAGCGGGCGGGGGGCGGGGCCGGCGAGCGAGGGGCGGGACAAGGTGCCGGGAAGGCGGCTCCCTCTTGATGGTGACAGACCAGAGCAGGCCTGGCCCGCCAGCTGCACTCCGCGTCTCGGCTGGGCCCCTCAGTGGGTACCTGGGGGGGCTCTCTGACCCCCCGCGCCTCAGTGTCCTCACCTGGAGGTTGGGGGGGGGGGTCATCGCCATGGCAACAATGTCCACCACGGAGAGACCTGAGACCTGCTTGGCTGATGGCCTCACCTGTTGGGGCTCTGCCAGGCCCCCCATACCTCTGTGAGCACAGACCCCTTCCAGAACATTCTGAGCACGGACCACCACACTCACTCGGGATGCAGAGGGCAGGGCCGGCCTCCCGGCCTTAGTAGCCATCTGGACCCTCGCTTCTCTCTAATAAAGGAAACCCCAAGTCCCTGCTGGGGAGGGAGATGGGTCATCATGCTCTCAGTTGCAAGCAGCCAAATTGAGAGAATTCCTTTCCAACTAATTTCACGGCACTAGCATCTGATGGTGAGCCGGGGAGGCTGCACCAAGCTTTCGGGACAGGAGCTGTTGAGGATGGGCAATAATTGGGGATTCGCTGGGGTAAGAACCTCACAGAATTAAGCCCCTTTAAGTCCAGTCTATAAGCACCTAGTGCAGGGACGCTGTCAGGGACGGGCAAAGACGGGCACGAGCCCTGCTGAGGCCCCAACTGCAGACACACCCGAGCGGCAGGGGCCACGGGTCACACACAGGCACGTGTGGCCCACCTGCAGTCAGCCACACACAAATGGGACGCATCTGTGCCACACCTGGCACTTACACACGGCTCATGGAGAAACACGAGACACCTCTAGGTGCTGGTGTGCACAGCCCCACCACAGCCACACGGAGAGACCACCTGCCAGACACATGTCAACACACAGGGGGACGTGGCACACACCCTCCTCTCATCGAGAGCCACACGGAGCTGCACACAAGGCAAGGGCACGCAGCAGCCACACGACCTACCCACTGAAACGCCACGCACACGCCCGCACACGCACACGCTCAAGGGTCCAGGGTCGTCCCATGACACACACACCCTCACACGTATGCGCTCAAGTGCCCAGGGTCCCATGATGCACACACACAAGCTCAAGAGTCTAGGGTCCCATGGCACACACCCGCACATGCACACGTGTCCAGGGGTCCCATGATGCTCATGCCCACACACGCACACACTCAAGTGTCCAGGGTCCCATGATGCACACACCCGCACACGCACACGCCTAAGTGTCCAGGCTCCCATGGTGATGCCCAGATCCAGAGGCAGGGCTGCAACCCCTCTGCCCATCCAGCTGGCCCAGCCCTCACACCCCTGGCGGGCACTGCCAGCACCACAGACAGCCCTGAGGGCCCGAGGCATGCAGAGATCTGGGTGCTGAACTCACTGTGTTTTCCAGGCCTGGGCCTGGCCACCCACCCGCCCCACTCTGCCTGCTCCTACTGGACGAGGGTCACCTGGGTCAGCTCCGGCTCCCCGGGGCCAGACACACCTCTGCTTCGGGGAGGGTGGGGCCAACCACCCACACCCTGCAGGGCCCACAGGCACGTGCCAGGGACCAGCACACACACCCACTCACACCGGGGCCTAGTGCACACATCTGCACGTGCCAGGGCCTGGCGTGCACACATAGGAACGCCCACGGCCCCAGCAGCAGGCGGAGCCTGTCCCTGCCGCCACCTGTCACTCCCGTGCAACAGCCGTGCGGGGTTAAGTTGCAAGCAGCTGGCACCTTAATTATGGGTTCTTCTCCAGGAAACATTCAAAAAAGCTCTTTGGGGAGAAGACCGTGAATGACGCACGCAATCTGGGAGCAGAAGGGCTGTCCAGTGGCTTGGCAAGGAAGCTCAGGGCAGAGAGACCCCAGCAGCCCAGGGGGACCTGGACATAGAAGGAGGCTCCAAATGGGGCATCACTGGGCCTGGCCTCTCTAGGGGGCCCTCTGGGACCAGCCCACATCCCTCGCCTCACCTGCTGGTGGGGGTTCTGGCCCCTCACTCTCTCTGATCCCGACCACAGCACGTTACTGCCAGCTGCCCCCATACCACAGGCCCACTGGCCCTGTCCCTCACCGGAGCCCAGTGCCTGCACAGCTCCTGGTCAGAGGCTGCATGCTCAGCGTGGTCACCTCTGAGAGTGGCTGGGACATGGGGACTGTCCAGGCCCGTGGGAGGAGGAGGCTGTCACCCGTGGCTGTGACTGGGGGCAAGGGAGTCACGGCTGCCTGAGGAGGGCAGGGATCCCCCAGAGAGACGCCCCTCTGGCGTCTGGATGCGACCACCACCCAGAAGCGTACGGCCCTCATGGGCAAAGCTGGAAAGCACCACACCTGATCCGGGTTGGAACCCGAAGGCACAGCCGCCCGGGCGGCAGACCCTGAGTTGGATGGCCGGGGGTCAAGGGAGGGCCAGGGGTGCGGGGTGGCCCTGCCACACAGCGAGTCAGCGGGTTGATGACACCCTATAAAAAGCCGCTGTGATTTATGTAACCAGCCCAGCAGGCCCTGGAACTCTGGAACTCGCAGTAAATCAGGGGCTGCAGCGATGAGGCGGGCGGAGCCCCGGCCCCGCCCTCCAGTGAGCCCAAATGGCCGTAAATCTGCAGAAATGGCTTTTACGGAGCTCTGGGTTTTATGGTGTCATTAACGTTCCTCCTGACACTTAAGGGGAAATGAAATGAAGTCGTGAGGACCGGGCAGGGGCTGCTCCCCTGGACCAGGGGCAGAGTAGGGGTCCCCACACAGCTGGAGCCATTCGGCAAGGCCAGCCCCTCCTGCCCTTGGCCCTGAGCAGAGCTAAGGCCAGAGGGCTGCCTGCCAGCACGGCTGTGGTGCGGGGAGTCGTGTCCCCGGGGGAGGGGGGAGCAGTCACTCAGGCCCCAGGGCCCTTCACTCCAACTGCTTCCTGGCAGGCCTCCAGAGGCAGGGTCTCCCCCGCCCCTACTCCCTGAGGAGGTCTCTCCAGGGCAGGGCCCTGAGCGGGCGTGATGTTCCCTCCCCATCTTGGCGGCTCTGGCCCCACCCCAGCCCGGTACCAAGTTACCCCCAGCCCCGCTGCAGGGCCAGGACCATCCTGACATCTCTCCAGCCCCGGGGGAAGCATTCGGGACAGTCGGGGCTCCAGGGAGATGTGGCATGCAGGGCACAGACGGCAGAGGAGAGGCGACGGACTTACCGAGTAGCCCCGGCCGGAGACCGCCTGTGCAGAGCTCTGTGCGGAAGGAAGGACAGTCAGTGAGAGGGTCAGGGCCCCAGAACCGCTGCCCACCCCCCACCCCCCAGGACCACTCCCTCTACCCAGGACCTGAGCCTTCGGAGCCCCCATCCCTGGGTGCAGATGCTGTGACTCCAAGCTGCAGGGGAGGGTAGAGCAGAGCATCACGGAGCCCCAGGAGCCTGGTGCTGTGCCTGAGCACCGAACTCTCCTCAGGAGACTCGGATTCCCCGCGTGCCCTCAGTGATGGGCTCCGCCCTCCGGCACATGTCCAAGAGGCCCCCCACCCCCTCTCACAGCTTGTAGCCTCGGGAATGCGGGGAGGCAGGCCCCTCCTGGGGCCCAGTCTGCAGCCCCACGACCCCGTGTCCAGGCTGGCCTGGTCCTTACCACCCCCAGCCTCCCAGGGTCCTGGCAAGGGAGCTGGACTGGTAGCCTCGGGGTCAGGGAAGTGAGAGTTCAGGACCAGCTGTGCCTGGAGGCCAGGGGCCACGCAGTGAGATCCCCGAGGGTGACCCCAACAGCACATGACGGAGCGTGGGGCAGCCGCGTGGGGAGGCGCGTTCCAGGAGTACACAGGCTGGCAGGATGGGGGACAGGGCACAGGAGGGGGCGGGCCGGGGGGACGTGGGGTAGGTGTAGCGCGTGCGCGAGGGGCGCGTGCGCGAGGGGCGCGTGCGCGAGGGGCGCGTGCGCGAGGGGCGCGTGCGCGAGGGGCGCGTGCGCGGCAGGCCAGGCAGGCTGGCTGGAACCCGCACACCAGGGTCCAGAGCGCGCTGCGGGGGACGGGGGACGGAGGGGGGGGGGGGACCTGACTGCAGATTCCTCGGGGAGGGTGGGTGAACACGGGGGAAGCGAGGTCCCCTCCTAGTGCAGCCCAGCCTGCACCGCTTTGCACAAAGCAGCCTCGGCTGGGGCTCTGGGACCCTTCCTAGCCCGGGCAGGCCCTTGCCAGGTCCTGGGGGAGGGCCACCCCCAAGCCCCGCTAACGGGGGCGGGGGCGGGCGGGGTGCTGTTGACTGCCCTGGAGCCTGTGCCCTCAGGGCCGCCCCTACTGTGCTCAGAATTCGTCTTCACTGGTCCCGCCAGCAATTAGAGTCCGAAGTAGGGCAGCCCTGGGCCCCAGACAATTACCAGCCTATTTTCCCATCTTGTGGCGACAAGCTTCTCAGAGCTGGGCAATTAGGCCCTCCTCCAGGCCTCCCCCTGCTGGCCGCGCCCCCCCACCCCCGCCCCTTTTGAGATGATAATGAGAGAGGCGAACTCCATTCAGTCACCCAGAAACCAGGCCCTGGCCGCCCCGCATCTGCAGCTGAGGGTCCAGGAAGACAAAGGCCTCTGGGAGGGGGAGGGGCTTCCTCCCGGGACCCCCATCCCCCTGTCCCCATCCCAGTTCCTGCTGTGCCCACCCACCCCCTCCTCCAGGTGGCTGTGGCCAGGGAGCCAGGGAGACCCAGGAGGGTGCCCAGACCCCTACTGCCTGCCAAGTCCCAAGTGCAATCTCTGCGTGTGGCCAGGGTCGCCCCCATACTATGCCTGAGGCCCGGGGACCTGTCCTCTGGGACACCGTCTGTCCCCCAGATCAGGTACTGAGTGTGCCTCCGCGGGGCACCATGCTCCCAGGGGGCCTGAGGCTGCCTCAGCACCAGAAGCATCTCCCACTGCTGTCCCCCCACAGACCCGCCTCCCTGCCCACCACCTGCCCAGCAGCACCCGCGGGAGAGGGCGGCCCCGCGGAAGAGGGGCCTCCCCTGCGGCTCCTGCTGGGGCCTAATCGGCGTTCCTCATTTAAACCCCTCCTAGTGGGGAAGTCCTAATTAGTGAGAAATCACGTTTTAATGAAGGCAAAATGCTAATTGCAAAGGCAAAGCCCTCTCGTGAGCCTCTCGGGGTCCTAAGCACGCAGCCTGCAGCGTCTGCTGAAGGTGGGGGGCACCCGAGAGACTCGGGAGCGAGCGGCTGAGCAAGTGGCTGGGGCACTCACGTCACTGAGCTGGTCCCGAGAACTGCTCCTCCGGGAGCTGGTGGCTTCGTGGAAGCTGTCATCCCCACTGTGGCGGTCGCCCCCTCTGGACGCTGTGGCCTTCATCTGGGGACAGGGAGAGGCAGGCTCAGCAAACACAGACCCACCCTCTGCCTGTGGGCTCCTCACCCCTGTCTTGCCCTGCTCACCCACACAGGGTCCCTGGCCACCACCCAGGGTGAGGGCAGCGGGGACAAGGCTAACCATTTACTACTCAGAATGGAGAGAAACACCCAGAAGAGCAAGCGCCAGCCCCGTCCCCTTTCCCGGAAACCGCGGGCCATCCTGCCCCATCTCACTACACCAGGGAGCTGGTCACCGGGCCTCCAGGACAGGCCAGGGCAGCTCACCCACCCTCTCTGCGTCCGCGCCCACCACGGCGGTCCCAGGGCACCACCAGCTGGGTGTGTGCGGGCCACGCCCCACCCTGGACCCCGGCCGGGCCTAGACCTCCCTTCGCCTCAGGCAGACAGCACCCCGCGGCGGGACGGCTGCTTTGTCATACACTGTCCACCCCCCCCCCCCGGCCTGTGGTGCTCAGCTCTCTGCTTCTCCCCCAGAAGCCCCGATGAGACGTTTGTGCCCACTTTACAGAGGACCGAACCAAGCCCCGAGAGGTTAAGGAGACCCGGAATTTTCGCTCCTATTTTTTTTTGCTTGGAAATAACGTCAAACCTCACAGAGCCGTGGCAATGAAGACATCACAGCCCCGACCCTGACCTCCTACAGCCCCGAACCACCTGGCCCAGCTTTCCTGGGCTCCTGACTGCCCTCTCAGCCTCCCTGACTCGCCAGCTGGGGTCTGCCGTCCCACCACCTCCCTACCCCTCCAGCCTCCCGGTTCTGGAACATCCCGGCAGCCCTGTCCTCTGTGTCAGTGTGTGGGACACACGCTGACCGCACCTCGTCTGCGTGCCTGGTGTCTCCTTGGAGACTCAGCTGGTGGTTCACCATCCAGCCGACCCCTCCCCCTGGTGCTGTTCAAGACCCTGTGGGACAGTGTGGGGACGCCGCAGGGCATGTGAATGTCCTACCCTCCTCTTTGCCTCCAGGCCTCCCGGCCCAGTACCGGCGCCCTCCAGGAGCCCTCAGAACCCGCCTCACGACCAGGGTCAGGGGGCCCTGGCCAGGACCCAGAGCCTGCAGCCGGTCCTCTACAGCCGGCCCTCTCGTCTCAAGCACCCTCCAGCCTGGAGACCCCGACTGGGCCAAAGGTCAGGACGGGACCGCAAGGTGCACTGTCTATGCTCTGAAATATTCCTGAGTCCCAGGGAAGCTCCCTCAGGCCTGGGCCCCTCCTCCTGCAGACCCCACGCCAGGCTCAGCCTCTCTCAAGGCTTCTCCTCAGAGCCCTGGCTCCCCAGGGCCACCCCAGGTCCCACGATGGGGGTGCAGCCCCCCAAAGCCACAGGCCCCATGCTGTTGGCCAACAGAGCGTAAATGGCAAGATAGAACTAGTATCCACAAGCCACAGCCCGGGGCCCAGGCCCAGGGGAGGCCCAGCCTCGCCAGCAGCCTCCCACCCTCCTTCCCCGAGCCAGGCCGAGGGCAGGGTCCTAGCCCCACCCCAGGCACGAGCCCCCCCCTCCCCTGCTCCATGCTGCTCAGCTGGGCAGTGGATGTACAGACCCTGGGCCAGAATGGCTTCTTCTGACTGTCGGCAAGCCTCAGTTTCCTCACCTGTGAAATGGGGAAGCCAACGGAGTCCCTCACACGTGCGGGGGAGGGTGGGGGTGGAGGGTGTGGGGGGTGGAGGAATCTGTCAGCCTGGGCCCAGGGCCAGCCCTGAGAAGCCACCAGGTGTCACTGTTGTCACCTGCAGGGCTCTAACTGCCCTGGACCCCAGGACAGACAGGGGACCCTCCTTTCTGCCTTGTTTGGGGGAGCCTCTCTAAGAACCCAAGAGCCATAGTCCAGTGCTTCTCAAAGTGGGGTCCCTGGGCCTGCAGCATCAGCAACACCTGGGAACTTGTCAGGAATGCAAATACACATTTCCAGGTCCCACCCCAGACTTACTGAATCTGAAACGCAAACCGTGTGCCATCAGGCCCTGTGGGAGACTCTGGTGTGGATCCAGCTGAGACTCATGGCCCTGATCATTAGTAATCACCCCCATGAGCCCGACACTCACTGCTGGGGGATAGCAGTTCAGGTTAGCTCGGGTCAGGGTCCCTGCCCCAGAAGAGAAGAGCTGAACCCTAAGACACTACAGGAACAGGAAAGGACCAACACAGGGCTGCCACGTACAGTTGTGAAGGCTGTTCACTGCACAAGTACAACTGGTTAGGGGAAAAGGGAAGGAGGGCCTATGTTACAACCCATACGCAGCTGAAATTTCAGGAAGGAGGATCCTGAATTCTACTTCATACACTCATACAGACTGTCTCGTCTCTCAGCTGGGCCCTAGAAAGGGTGCCTCAACCAGACTCCTCAGTGGTACCCTGCAGGAGGGGCAGGCTGGGTCTGTCACCCTTCCTCAGGTGGCCAGTTTTAGTTCTGAAAGCCCCATTTCCCAGAAAATCCTGCAAAACTGAGTCCTGCATCCTGGGAACCACCCCAATCCCAGACACAGTGGGATGGCTGGTCACCTACTTGTGTCCCCAGGTCAGGACCCCAAATAGCCCAAGCTGCAGTCTGACTGTCCTGTAGCCCCGTCTGCTTCCCTAGCTGCTCAGAAACACCACTGGCCAATCATGCTAGGGGGTCAGGGTTGGCACACCTCTGTTTCCAGCTGGAGCTGGAGAGATGAGATCAGAGTCCCTGGGCCTTCAAGTCCATGTCCAGGGCCAGAGGGTGCCCTGATTGCCCTGGGAGAGTAGGTGAGAGCCCCTGTGCCTGTGCCCACCACTGGGCCTTGTGGTCCATCCACTCATCCACCCATCAGCCCATCCCCCACCTAACCATCAATGCACCACCCATCTACCCATCCATTCTCCATTCACTCATCCATCCATCCATCCACCTATCCATCCGTCCATCCATCTGTCCGTCCGTCTGTCAATCCATCTGTCCATCCACCCATCTATCCATCTGTCCGTCCACCCATCCATCCATCCACCCATCAGTCCATCCCCCATCTAGCCATCAATGCACCACCCATCTACCCATCCATTCTCCATTTATCCATCCATCCATCCATCCACCCATCCATCCATCCATCCACTCATCTGTCCACCCATCCATCCGTCCATCCGTCTGTCCACCCATCCATCCATCCATCCGTCCGTCCATCCACCCATCCATCCATCCGTCCGTCCATCCATCTGTCCACCCATCCATCCATCGTCTATCCATTCATCCACCCGTCTGTCCATCCGTCCGTCCACCCATCCATCCACCCGTCCGTCCGTCCATCCATCCGTCCATCCACCCGCCCACCTACTCATCCATCCATCTACCCATTGATCCACTCATCCATCCACCCACCCACCCGATGCTTACTGGATGCCTAGGAGCTGGCTCTGTTCTGGGCAGTGAACACATCAGGCACACCCCCACCTCCTGAAGCCTACAAAGTAGAGGCTGGCACATGGCTGGCAAACAGCCACAAGTACCAAAACCACAGCATTTTGAAAAAGGACAGGGTAGCCGGGGAGGGGACACCTGTAAAGGCGTGGAGCTGAGTCAGAAGGCTGATAGGAAAACTACGGGACGGCACCTCCTGGGGGAGGGGAGAGCCCCGACACGGGGCACCCGCAGCTTCTGTGTGTAAACACACCATGGCTGGCTCAGCTGCCAACAGTCTGGAAACTGGCTTGCAAATCTAACAGCCTGCTCCTACACGGTGGTGTGCCACCAGAGCGTGCCCTCGGACTGGTGGGGCTGGGACTCTGCCTTCAGGCTGAGGGATACGCAGAAATAAGGCACTGCCCTCAGCCTGGCAGGGCCAGGTCACGGCTCTCAGAAGGGTGGGGAGAGGACCATTCCCTGAAACTAGCATGTTTAGGTCACTGCCATCAGACTAGTGGGGTGAGGGACACTACTCTCAGACTGGGGCGTACCAGGGGCACCTGGGATCCTGAGCTTTCTGGCAGTAACAACAAGGCCGTGGCAACTCACCCTTCCAAGACACCTCCCAGGCTGCCACCCCATCTTGTGTCCTCCCAGCTGTGTGCCTCCCCTGACCTCTCCCCGATAGGGCCCCCCAGCCCGGGCTCCACTGCACATCCCAGGAGCGAGTGTCTGCCTCCTGGGCCGGATGCAGACAGGCAACATGTGGTTCCACTTGGCGATCAGGCCACAGGGGTGTGAGGGGTGAGGGGTGAGTGGCCAGTCCAGAGGGTGCTGCTGAGAAAGGGCCCAAGGAATAGGACCCAGCAGTGCCACCGGGGAAACAGCAGACTGCCCATGGCTGGTGTGCCCCTCAGTCCCTGGACCTCACTGTCCCAGCTGCAAACCCACAGCTCTGCCCCGGAAGCCCCCTCCAGTGTCTCCAGGCCTGGTTGTCCCTCTGGGCCCCCTACCACTTGCTCGTCTCACCAGCAACAGGTACCCAGTTCCCTGCGGCTCAGTGGGGCCCCCTGACCCCGCAGAACCTGCACCCACACCTCCCCTGCCATATAACCTGTGTTCCATTCAACGTGCCCACCCTCCAAGCTCCAGGGCCTAAACCCATGCCCAGCAGAGGCCTGTGCTCCCGGCCCAGTTCTTCGGTGAACGAGAAACTGCCAGGGAGCCCCGCCTTGGGGCAAGGTCACAGAGCAAGGCCAGCCCGGGGAGGCGCCCTTCATACAGACAGTGCAAGCACACTCGGTGCATGGGGTGGGAGCAGGCGAGCACTGGGGTGTGCGACCAAGCCCTTCCCCCCACCGAGACACACACACACACACACACACACGCGGCTGCCTACACAGCCTCCACCCCCCCCCCCCCACACACACACAGCCGCCGGCTCCACTGCTGTGCACCTAAAACAGCCCTCTCAGAACGTGAGAAACGAGTCATGGCTAAGCTTGGGTGTGTTCAGGCTGGTGTCCCCTGGAGGGTGGTCGTGGGGCCGGCCGAGACTCACAGGGGGAGTTCTTGGGGTTGCATGTGGGATCAGATGCAACCTGGTGCCTCCGCTGGCTATCACCTACTCGGGTGATAAGCTTGAGCCCTGCTTCTTCCAGAAATCCTTCCCAATACTCTGTCCGCTCCTGCATCAACCAGGCTGGGTGAGGGACCGTAAAGGCCCCAAGTGTCCCTCTGAAAGTGAAGCAGGACCACGGCTGCCCTGTCTGTCTCCCTGCATCACGCTGTGAGTGTTCAGTGGGAAAGGTTGTCCTCTGTCCCCGATGACCACGCCCGGGGTCCGGCGCAGGGAAGGGGGCTCGGGCAGTGCAAGTGTCCCCATGCCCAGTGCCAGGGAGCAGGCTGCCGTTGTCTGAGGCTGGTCACCCCTTCCGCTGTGCCAGGTTCTCCCACTGAGACTTGGGTGGGTAGATGGGTGGGTGATGGATGGGCCAACAGATGGACAGACGGGTAAGATGCACAACAGATTATAAGGGATGCTGCTGAGGCCAACTCCCAGGTGACGTGTGGCCAGGAGGCCCTGGGGGACACAAGCTGCCTGTGAGCCCCGTCTGTGCCTGGGCGTGGTCTCCCTTGCCAGAGGGACAAGATGGGCAGTCATGTCTGGCCCCCAGAATGTATCAGAGTGGGTTCAGGAGTGGTGCCCCCAAGCTGGAGTGGGGTTCTCTGGGCTCTTTTTGGCTGGGCCACTGAGCCACTCGGATGTCGTCCCCATCACCTGAAAGACTAAGGACTTGATTCAAGCCACCCAGAGCTTCCTGCACCTGCAGAAACCTCCTACCCATCCACTGCCCACTGGGGGCAGTACATCAGCTCGTGCCCTGAGCTGCTCACAACCCCCGGAGCCCCTCTGCAGGACAGCCGGGCACTTGGGCCCTCCCCGCGCTGGCTGGGAGAGGCTCCCTGATCCCTGCTCTACAGGGGCCCCTTCTCCCCTTGCGGGCAGATGCGTCGGCACATCGGAATCCCTCCGCCTGTTCCACACCTGTCTTCCCAACTGGAATGTAAGCTTCGTGAAGGTAGGGACCGTCTTCTGTCACGTTCACTGCTACCCCCGATCCACCCCCCACACAGGGAGTGACAAGGGAGCTCACGCCGAATGCTGAGCCCTTCCCTCTGACGCAGGGCCAGGTGGGTCCGGGCGGGCCGGGTGCCTGCCACCCCGGGCCCCCCGTGTCCCCTCCTCTGAGCTCACAGGAGCCCAGGGCTTGCGGCAGCCCCGCCCCAGCCTGCTGCTCCTGGGGAGGGACCCGAGGGGGTCCAGCAAGGAGGCCACAGAAGCCTTCTGTAAGAAAACCAGGCCAGCAGCAAAGACAGACCCAGCACGCGGCAGGCGTACAGACTTGCTTGCCGTCTCGCGTGCACATGAGGCGCGTACGGTTGCTGGCACCTCACCTTACACAGGAGGAAACGGGCCCAGAGGCAGGGGCAGGCGGGGCTGGGGGTTGAGAAGGGTGACGGGGGGGAGGGGAGCGCTGAGCCCCCGCCGAGGGGCCGCACCTGTGTGCTGACGTGCCGACGGCGGCACAGCCCAGCCTGGGGACCGCGAGCGCCGCTGAGCCGCAAGCCAGCTGTGGGAATGAGTCGGGTGGGAACAACTACTTCCCCGAGTAGGAATCAGCCGTTCCCATCGGCTCGGGACCCGGCGCTGCTCTGAGACTTCACTGAATTAAGGCTCCGCTCCCGACCACCCTGAGGAAGCAGTGTCCTTACCCCACCACACGGGCGAGGAGACCCAGGCACCGTGGGGCGGAGTCAGCTGCCCAGAGTGCCAAGGAGGCCCCTGCCAGGACGCCAGTCCCCTGGCATGCAGTACTGACGTGACACGGACATGGGGAACAGCACAGACGGCCCATGTGGGGCATCCAGAACCCGCCTCCCTGAGCGCCTGCCTCTGCCAGGCTCGGGGTCACGGGGCCTGGCTGTGAGCTGAGGACAGGTGCACAGGGCACGAGGGGCCTGGAGGGGCCTGGAGCGGCAGGGAGGGCTCGCAGGGTGGAGAGTGCAGGAGCTGAATGTGGACGGCAGTCAGTCAGAAACTAGGCAAGTCGGGGGAGGAGGGTGACTCAGGTCACCAGGAGTAGAGGGAACCTTCCAGAACACTCTCGGCAGGGGAAGGACATGCTCAGATGGGCTGCAGACGGCAGGGCGACAGGAGCCCGGAAACCCAGCAGTTGCCACCGCCGCGGTCTTGCAGAGGAGGGTCAAGGTCAAGGACACAGACTCCAGGGACAGAGTTGCCTGGGCTCCAACCCCGGCTGCCTGCTGTCCTGTTCGTCCTGGGCGCGTTAGCTTTTGCTTCTGGGGTCTGGCCTCAGCACATTCGTCTGAGACGCGGGGACAGCAACGCCCGCTACCTCCCAGGTGTGGCAAGCTACGTCAGCGGGTCAGGGGTGTTGGGCCTGGACGGCGGGGAGGCCAGCTTCTGTCAGGTGCCCAGGGGCCGTGGTGGCGGGCGGGGCGCGGTGACACCCGTGTTACGGACACGAGACCATTCAGCTCGTCGGCTTCGCCGTGGGTCCGCTGGGGAAGCCGTACGTTTCGGGAAGCGCGCACCTCCCCCCTGCTGACGACTCCCTAGGATGAGCGGTCCCTGTGCGTCCCTGGCGTGTCGGGGTCTCCTGTCTCAGGCCCAATCCTGGATGAGTCTGGGGTTCTTCATTCCTCATCAGTCCAGATCGGGGTCACTTCGGTGGCGCTTCCGGCCTGGTCATTCTCTCTGTTGTTCCCTGCGTCACTCCCCTCCTCACACCCACCCTCTCCAGCTCCTCGTGGCCACCGGTCTCGGGCCCATCTCGTCCTCCAGCACAAGCACCGGGTCGCTCCGACACCGCTTAGTGCACGCTCCCCGGCTGATGATGCATCCTGACGGCCGTTCGCTTTGAATTATTTTCTAATGAAATCTCATCGACAGACATTCGGAAGGTAGAAGCAAGGACCGGCCTTGGGTGGGGGTGAGCGGCACAAGACGGCTCTCGCGCAGACGCCAGCTCACCCCTGGGACGGGGGGAGGTTCAGAGCTCGCGGGGAGGCTCTGGGCTGCCGCGCTCAGCCTTGCGGCCCAGTGCCGGGGATTCAAACCATGGGCTGGCTGAGCGTGAGCAATCCAGCAAGAGTCACGAGGGTGAGGAGAGAGACTCAGGGAGACAGGTCCCTGGGGACCCTCCCAGGCCAGGCCGCCCTCCACTCCCCCCAGGCCGGAAGCCGCACGGTTACGGAGCGTGTGAACGCACCCGTCTGACCCGCGGAGGTCTATACCGGCAAGACCCACACCCCCTTCCCGAGACTTGCTACAGAGAGAGAGAAACATCCCGCTGATAGTTTCGTTGATTGCACGTTGAAAAGATACCACTGAGAACACACCACGTTAAAATACTTTAGATGGATTTTGTCCCTTCTCGAATTTTGACGTGGCCACCAGAGTGTTCACGGCTGCGTGGTCTGGCCAGGACCCCACCCATCACGCAACGCTGCCGGCAGGCTCCACCCGCAGGACCAGACTTGCCTTTGAACAAGGCCGGGGCCCCCTCAAGTGTTGGGGCCCCAACCCAGGCCTGGGGCAGGCTTCTTGCCGAATCCCCCCAGGCCAAGTGGGCGGCGGACACGGACGCCACCTTCCTCAAGCTCCCTGGGTTCGGCAAGCTGCCCGGATGGGTGGTGGTCCCCACAGCCTCAGGCCAGGGCAGGGGCAGCCTGGATGCACGCCGGCCCCTTCTAACCCAATGAGTGACTGAGCCACAGGCCGCCCGGCTAGATCTGAGCTCCAGGGGGCAGGGCTGGTCTGCGTTGGACGGACGCCTCTTCAGGGCCCGGAGCAGCACCTGGTAATGGAGGTGCTGGTGCAATCCTCACTCATGGAGCGGCGGGCCGGCCCAGGGCTCCTCCTCCCTGGGCGTCTGCGTGACGGGGCAGGACGTGTCGGGAGGGCTCGGGCATCCACCTGAGCTGGGAGCCCGCTCGGAGAGCACCGCCACACTCAGACGGGGACACGGACGGACACACACACACACACGCAGATATGCGCGTGGGGCAGACGAGCTCTTCCAGGGGGCCCTGGACCGGGGCGACCCGGGCAAGTGCTGGATGAGGCCCACCAGGGGGTCCCCGTGCTCAGGAGGGCCCTCCCCTCCCTGCGAACCACCACCCCAGCCCCACCACCGCTGCCCTTGCTCCCCGGGGCACAGCAGGGATGGGGTATGGTCTCCTCCCCAGGGCCCCATCCGCTGAGGCTGACGGGGAGGTGCGGGCTTGCAAGAGGCGGGCTGTGGGGCTTGGAGGAAGACCCCCGCAAAGCGCGGCGCCCAGCTCCGGTCCCCATCCGAGGGGTCCCCTGGAACCCACGGCACCCGAGGACTCGTTCCACCCCCCAAACGCCAGGCAGAGCTGCCCCACTCTCCCCACAACAGGGCGGGCCACATCCGCTGGAGCCCAAGCCTCTCTCTACCCCAGGCCACGCAGGGGCCCATGCAGGTGTGTCCTTTGGCCAACGAGTGATTCGTAACATTAGAACGAGCTGCCGGTTCGCGTCTCCAAACCCACAGAAAGACCCAGATTACCAGCTGCCAGACACATCCAAGGTGTGGCCACACAGGACCCTCGTTTCCTCAGGGCGACGAGGGTGCCAACAGCCCCCCGCCCCAGGACACAGCCCACGTGGTGCAGCCCCCTCCCCCCCAGCACGTGGTCGCCTCCCCAGAATGCACTCCCCTCGGGGACCCGTCACTTTGAACCCAAAGCCGGCTGCGGCCACGGTGTGGGGTGGGGTCCCCTAGGGCCTTGCAGGGGCCCCTCTGGGTTCTCATGGGACAAGAGCTGCTTCCTCAGCACGTCTTCAGGCAAAGAAGAGCATGGGTCCGAGGGCGCCGTGGGTCACCCATGGCGGCGTCGCTCCAGAGGGGAAGAAGTGGGCCCAGCCTAGGGGGGCTGTGGTCGCCTACCCTCTCCTGTGGACCAGCACCGTTTCCCCCACATAGGCACTCAAGTGCCAGGGCCAACACTCCCAGAGCGGAAAGGCCTAGAAGGTGGCGGCGGCACGGTTCACACCTGCCTGACCCCACCCACGAGCCTGCACAGAACCAACAGGGAAGATTCCAGCACTGCGGCCCTCAGGTCAGCAGGGCTCCGGGGCGGGGCGAGGGAGGGGCGGTACAGTCCACGACAAGCCTCCACGGCCTCTTCTGCAGCCCCCAGAGAAAGACCCCTTCTAGAGCAGGGACTCTGAGGAACACGAAATGGTGTGAGGGCCGGGCCGGCCACGGAGGCCTGGACAGCAATTAAAGTGAGCGCGGTGCCCCCCCCCCCCCCCCGGCCGAACACACATCACACAGCATGGCGAGCCGTGTCCAGGCCCTGCACCCCTCCCCGGGCAGCCCCTCCCCGGGCACCTCCTCCCCAGGCTGCTCTCCTGGTGCTCAGCAGGTGTGCAGTAAAGGGAGGCAAGTCCAGATGTGCAGAAAACCACTTGTGGGAATAAGTCAGTTCACGTATGACACACACTCACTGATGCTGTTATAAAAATAATGGCACGGCACTTTTTATTTCCTTTAATCAGAAAAATAAGCCCCGCGTTTCTGGGAGGGAGACCCGGGTGAGGACCAGATGCCTGAGGGCCCTGCTCTGGGCGGACCCCACACCCAGCCAGCCAGGACCCCAAAGGGCAAGAGGGGTGGGGTGGGGCACCTCCGAGGCCTTCGCAAACAGGATCAGCACGCGAGTGGCCGTCGCAGCCCCGTGAGACTGGGCACAGAAAAGGCTGGTGGGAGCACAGCCGGGCCACCCTCAGGTGGCTGATGCTCTCCAGAGAGGGCTGCGGTCCCCTCTCCCAGAGACCCTCAAATCCCGGAGAGTCAGAGCCGAGCCCTCGCCTCACGCCCAGGACTCCGGGAGCACCAGTGTGGGACTGCCCCGAGCCAGGGGTCTGGGGTGAGGAACGGGCGACCCCTGAGCACAGGTGTGGGGTGGGCGGAGGGCAGGGAAAGCCCTGTAGTGTGAGGTCTGTCCCAAGAGGGAAGACCCTGGGGGGCTGGCAGCTGACGGCTGCACAGGCTGAGTGGGAGGCCGGGAGGAGGCGCTCCGAGAACAGCCTGGGGCCCTCCTGGTCCAGAGCTGGGGGGGATGGGACACTCTGCCTCTGCTTCAGTGCTTGGCCTCCTTCAGTGGAGGCGGGGCGGGGGGGAGGCCCTCCTTGTCACCACCAGTTCCTAAGTGGCCACAGACAGCCTGAGCGCCCTTGCGTCCGTCCCCTCCCTGCATTCACAGAACCCGGGAGGTGGACACACATCCCCACCCTGGGCTAGAGGGGAGGCGAGTGGGACCTGTGGCCGGGCCCCAGCAGAGCCCGCTTCCGGCCTAGGGGTGGGGGATGCGCGCTGGCCAGCTGGGTTGGGGCCCAAGGAGCGCCAGGCCTGCAGCTGGCAAGCCCCACGCCACGTATGCACACACACCACGTACATGCACGCACACGCTGCACACAAACACTTGAGGGGCAGCACACACCTGGGGCGGGTGTGCACAAAGACTCCGACACACAAGGACACGTGGGCACTTCGGAGGCACAGAGGCACCGAGACCCCCTGCGAGAAGCCTGAGCCCTCGGGGGGCAGCCGTGTTCGCTCTCTTAGGGGCGTGTACATCACAGGGTAGCGGGCACGATGGGGGCGGGTGTGGCGGGGGGGGCGGGGGGGGGAAGATGCTGGGGGTCCTCTCCCCTCCTCCTGGTGCAGGTGGGCCTCAGCCCGGTGGCGGCTCTGCAGGGGGCTGCCTCTGCTGAAACCTCAGTTTGCAACCACGAACGGCCCGGCCTGTCTGGCGAAGGCCTCTGGCCAGTCTTGGCAACATAGGTGCCCAGCACAGCCACACCCAGGGTGGTACAGAAACCGGGCATCAGGCTCCAGGGCTCACAGATGGGGCCTGGCGGGCCACCGCAGGGGTGGAGGACCGAGTCCGTCGTGACCTCAGGGGCCTGCAGGGCCGGCCCACTGCCAGGAGTGAGAGCTGGGGCTGATGGGCCCGTACCAGGTCCAGCAGGGAGCGCCGCGGCTGGCTCAGGGGCCCCAGGAGGGGCCGGCGGGGCGGAGCAGGCCGGCCCAGGAGTGACGGGGGCTCAGGGATGGGGAGTAAAGGCTGGGGTTTGCAGGGCTGGCTGGGGCCCAGAAGTGACTGCAGGGGCTGGCACGGCTGCTTTGGGCCCAGGAGTGGCCGCTTTCGTCGGCAGGGCTGTTCTGGGCCCAGGAGTGGCCGCTTGGGCGGACGAGGCTGTTCTGGGCCCATGAGTGGCCGCTTTTGTTGGCACGGCTGTCCGGGGCCCAGCAGCGAATGTTTCGGGGGGCCAGGGTGCTCTGGGGCCTCAACTAACTGCTGGGGCTGACTGAGGCCCAGCAGTGACCCCTGGGGGTGGCTGGGCTGGCCCAGGAGGGACCTCCGGGGCTGGCACGGGGCTAGGAGCACCCGCCGGGGGCAGCAGCACTGGCCCGCAAGTGAGGCGGCGGGCCGGCGGCGTGGACGCAGCAGGAGGAGTGACTGTGGGGGCCGGCCCCGCTGTCCTGAGGACGCCCGGCTGGGCTGGCCGCGGAGACAGGGAGCCACCCATGACCGCAGGGGCCGGCAGCGGTGCCAGAGGGCCAGGAGGGACCGCAGCGGCCGGCAGAGGTGGCACGGGGCCAGCAGGGACCGCAGGGGCCGGCAGAGGTGGCACGGGGCCAGCAGGGACCGCAGGGGCCGACAGCGTTGCCTGGGGCTTAGGAGCCCCCAGCGCGGCCGGCAGGGCTGAGCCAGGAGTGACCGCTGGGGCCGGCAGTGCTCATCTGGGGCTGGAAGCAGCCGCTGGGGCCGGCAGGGCTGACCTGGGCCCAGAAGTGACCGCCGGGGCCGGCAGGGCTGTCTTGGGCCCAGAAGTGACCGCTGGGGCCAGCTGCGCTGACCCGGGAGTGGCGGCTGGGGCCGGCAGGGCTGCCCGGGGTCCGGGAGAGCCCGACGGGGCTGGCAGCGCTGACACGGGGCTGGGGGTGACCCCTGGGGCTGGCTGGGCTGGAGCTGCTGCTGGAGCTGGGCCGGGCCGTTCTGGTCCCAGTGGCTGGCTGGGAGCGGCCCCCCTTCTGGGGAGCACACCTGCTGGAAGAAAGAGCACGTGTCCACCCGGGCAGGCGTGCCTGCACACCCCCCGACCAGCCCGGGGCCCGGAGACATGCTGCCCCTCACCAGCAGCCCAATCCCCAAGGGAGCTGAAGGGGAGCGTGGAACAGCGAGAAGAACCCCTCTCTGAAAAGAAGGCGCAAACCAGCGAGTCCCCGAGGAGGAGAGCAGCTGCAGGACCGAGCCGGCAGCCGGGACACAGCCCCTGGTCCCAGGCTCCCCGTCCCATCCCGGCTGGGCTCTGGGGACAGCGAGGACGGCCCCTCCCGCCATGGGGGGAGGCCCCTGGGCGGGAGGGGCTGCGGAGGGGCTGCTCCCCGCACCTGGACCCCTGACCGCGAAGTCACGTGGCCCCCCCTCCCCCCACAGGTACGCTGCGCTCCACAGACGTCCGGCAGGCGGAGAGCACCCAGCACTGAACCTGGCCCCCCGCGCATTACAGACACGCCGGACACCCCGTGGTCGGCGGAGCCTGACAGACGCGATGGGGAAACGGGGCCGGCCTAGCAGCGGGTGCGCCCTCCTGCCCCGAGTGCACGCTCCCCCACCCCCAGTGCCTGCGCTCCCAGCCCGGCCTCTCCGGCTGGGACCCACCGGGGGGGGGGGGGGGGGGGGGGGGTGTCTTCCGTCTGCTCGGGCCCCGGGCTCACGGTGAGCAGCTGCCTGGGGCCCCAGTCCACGTGTGCCCCGCACCCCCTGCCCAACAACGATGGAGCACGTTGCCAGGCGGGCCCGGATGCCGACGGTGGTGTCCAGGTGCTGGTGTGGCCCCGAGGGCACAGAGACCACGGTTCTGAGTGGGGGCGGGGCCCAGGGCTCACCTGCTTGGTGGGCTGCAGGGGGACCTTCTTCTTCCCCCGGTCACAGGCAGGCTCCAGGTCCTGCTCAGGGCTGCCCATCTCCAGGGGCCGCCCGTTCTCGCTTGGTTCTGCAGACGGGCAGTTTTCTGACTCACGGGGCTTCTTGGCAAGGCGACGCTCCCATTTCTCCTTCCGCTCGTGTGGCTTCAGGGCCATGTCCTTCTGCGAGTGAAGAAGGACAAGGCCGGTTAATTGGCAGTGTCATCCCTCCAGTGACACTGTGTCAGGCCATGCTGTGCTGAGGGCGGGCCCCGGGTGTGTGACCGCACCCGCCTGAAGGCGCCAGGCCCCCCTGCTGGGATCACAGCTCAGGAGGAGGGCGGACGGGGGTGGGGGGGGACTTGGGTGGGCCTGTCAGGACAGGTGGGGGGCAGGGGGAGCTGCAACAAAGCTGCATAAGGGAGCAGGCTTCCCAAGGGGCACCACCTGATCACGGGGGGCCCTGATCCTTGGCCCAGAACTGGGTGGGTGCCGGGACCGATGGCTGCACTGGCCCTGGTGAGGCGCAGCCCCCGCCTAGGGTGCCCTGGGTTCCGGAACTGCAGGCCGTGCCCACAGCACATGACGACCGGCCCCTGGGGCAACCCGGGGATCTACCTGCCCACCCAGCTGCACGCAGCCTGGCACCCTGATATCACGGAGGCCCGTCTTAGGAAATCAGTCCCAGACTCGGCCGGGTGTGCAGACCTCCGGGGACCCCAGGCCCCTCCCTAGAACGGGGACTTGTGCCCATCTCGTTCATAGCTGCACCTGGTGCCCAAGGCAGGGCCCGGCACGCAGCAGGTATTTACTGAGCATGTGCCGTGCAGATGCCAACAACAGCAGCCGGCTCTCTCTCATGCCCCGCGGGGTCCCCGCACCACCGTGCACTGCTCCTGCTCTGCAGAGGTGGTCCCGCACCCAGCACACCTGCAGTCCGGCCAGTGAGCCCAGAGCCCAGGAGGGCCTGGCATTGCTTGGTGGTGGGCAGGTAGAGTGTCACCCGCCACCCTCCTGCTTGGGTCCGTGGGGTGGGGTGGGAGGCACCGTCCCCACTGGGCTGCCGAAGAAGAGGGAGGGAACCGCAAAAAGGGACCCGGAGGGTTCTGAAAGCATTCACCCCAGGGGGAGGGGAAGAGGGCCCGGATGAAAGTGATGCCCATGGCGGAGAGGCTCCCCCACGCCCCAGGTGACACCCTCACGTCCCCACAGGAAATGCTTCCTGAGGCCTCTGCTCTCGGGTGGGCACCCGGCCACCGCCAGGCCTCAGGGGCCTCAGCCCACCCAGGTAGGTGGCAGCAAGAACCGGATTCCCAGTCTGTTGCGGTGCCCTGGCCTGGCGACGGAGACAGGGACATGCTGTTCCTTGTCCGGCGAGGTCCTCCGACCCAGCGCCAGCGGCCCCACCAGGCTGGCCGGACTAGAACCATCTGTCCGGGCACAGAAGCTCCCGTGACTGTCCCGCCCCATGTGACTCCACAGCCTGGGCCGGGAGCAACCACGCACATGTGGGGGCGGCAGACTCCCCCTCACGTAGGGTGGGATGCCCCACGCCCCCAGGACTCTCCTGAGGGGCCCGAAATCACAGTCACACGGAGGGAGGACAGCCCCTCAAAGCCTCTCACCTCTGAACCGACGCTAAAGGCCGAGCGTGCACCCTCCTGCGCCCCTCCCCGCTCCCTAGGGCCAAGGGGCAACGGGAAGGGAGAGGGAGACCAAGCTGGCACCCGTCCTGGGACACCTCTCGGTCAGGGACTGTCCCTCGCTGAAGCTCTGCCCTAAGTCTGATGCCCACCTTCGCCCAGGCTATAGGGCTCTGCCCAGAGCTCCGCGGGCTTGTGACACAGCAGCGGTGGACCCTCACTTCCCAGACGGGACAGACCCTTTCCCACGCCCGCCCTCTGGAATCTCAGACCCCAGGGACACCGCGGGTCGCTGGCGCATCTACAGCCTGTCCTGGAGTCCTGGTCACAAGTCCTCGTGCCCCTCTGAAGCTCTTGGCGCCCCTGCTTATCTCAGCACACAGGGGCCACTCCCCCACACCCCAACATGGCGGCCCTGCTCACACCGAGACCGCCGCGCTCCCTCCCTACCCGTGGGTATCAGGCGGACTCTGGACTCCGTGGGCCCCCTCCCCCACGTCTGCATACACAAAGCCGGTGCTCAGCACTGACTATGCCAGTCCAGGCACCAGTGACCAGCTCAGAAGGGAGTTGGCCCAAAGGGACAGGAGGGCAACCCAAGCAGGGGAGCTGAAGGGAAGGGCCCACTTGAGAGCTGCTTAGGGAGGACCCATGGGAGCCGCCCAGAGAGGAGCAGCCAGTGCAAAGGCCCTGAGGTGGCAAAGGAGCTCCATGCTCCCTCTCTCATGCCCGCCTCCCTGGCTCATACAGCCACAGGCGTCCCTGGGGAAGAAAACCGAGGCAGTCCCTCCAGGGACGGGAAGGTCTCGGTAAAGACCGCAGCCCGCTCTGCACGTGCAAGGCTCTGAATAGTCCTGGGCTCCCGGTGCCCCCACAACACACGAGTGCCGTGCCTCCTTCCAGACAGTCTCGCTCCAACTCGTAGCTTTCAGCCTCCTGCCCCGGGTCGCCGTTGCTGCTAACAGGCCGTTCCCTCCCACACAGGCCCTAGAGAACAGCGAGGCCCCCACCGGATGCTGCCAGTCAACTGCAGGGTGCCAGAGCCTCAGAACCTCACCGCCCCTGCCTCGGACACCCTGCCCGGCCCCAACCTCCCATCGTGGGACAGAGGGTGGGCCCAGCAGGCTGTGTCAGAGCCTGCAATGCTGTAGGGGTGTATCGGCCAGGGCTTTCCGGAGAAACAGAGCGGCAGGGCACGTGTATGTGGGGAGCCTCGCTAGGGGGAGCCGGCCACACAACTGTGGGGGCCCGGATGCCCCGAGGTCTGGTGTGGATTCCCTCCCCGGGGCCGGAGAAAACCCCTGTCCCGGCTCGAGGCAGCAGGAAAAGCCGGGCCTTTCTGTTCTGTTCAGGCCCTCGGTCGATCAGATGGGATGCAAGCACACGGGGCAGGGTTCACAGATGTACATGCTAACCTTGTCCAGAGACACCCTCACCGAACGTCCGGGCCCCTGGGGGACGCTGACCACGTCAGGGCAGGTGCGGACACAGCCCCAAGTGTGTGTGGACACGACGAGGAGGGCGGGAGTCAGAGGCATGCCACCACGCACGCACACGCGCAATGCTCACACAGGTGCACACTCGCATAGCCCGGGGGAGTCCCCGAGCAGGACGGGGCGGGGGGGGGGGGGGGTCTCTGCCAGGCCCGCTCTGTGCCGTAGCCCCACTGGATGGGCTCCAGGGCCCCACCCCAGGCTCTCCATGCCCGGGTGTGCGCACACCACGCGCCCGCCATGCGCCACCCACACCTCCGTACCGCCGCAGAGAGCAGCCAGCCCCCCCCCCACCCCCCCGCCCCAGATTCCTGGGGGCCGCCGCCTCCTGCGAGAAGTGGGCATCCTGCCACTGCGTGACTCCACACGGCCACACGGCGTGCTCCTGAGTCACGGTGAGGTGAGTCCCCCGCAGCCGCTTGTTCTGATGGAGCAGGAACGGCTTCTAGGACCTTCCCACCAGGTAAGCCCACAGACACAGTTTCTGGCCCGGGGGCCAGCCTCTGAAGCACCCCCCCCCCCCCCCCCCCCCGTTGGAGACCTGGGTGGAGAAGAGGCCGGCCACGGGGCACGCCATCGGCAAGAGCAGAGCCCGGCACGCGTTAACGTCTCACTACGGACCACGGAACCCGTGGGAACAGCCTGCCCCTCGGGGAACTGGGCTGGGCTGGGATCCGTCTTTCTAAGGAGCACTTGTAATCAAAACTGACACAACAGGATAGATGGACGGAAGGGCAGACGCGCTGCAGAGCACGTGTGGTGAACCGTCAACCGCAGAGCGGGCCGTGGGCTCCACGAAGGCCTCCGTCTAGGCCCTGCCTCCGCCCCTCTGTGGGTTCCGGAATGGCCTCGGGGCAACTCCAGGCCACCTCTCCAGACACACCCAGTCACCACATCTCTCACGCATCGGTCAGCCACAAGCCATTCAACGCCTCACACCTTCTGTAAACCCGCTATGACACTGCTTGTGTCTTCTGAACAACAAACTGGGAAACTAAACTGTCAGAACCCTTGAAATATCAGTGACGGGGCCTCCCCCCCCGCCGCCTGGACTTGGTCCAGCTCCATCCCGCCCACAGCCAGACACCCTCGCTTTCCTGGGCTGGAGGCCATGGGCCAGTGGGGGCAGGTGAGGCCCTCGGGCAGGAGCTCCCATGTCTGGAAGAGCACGGGAGCCGGGAAGGCGCCTGGCCGGGGCCCCGCAGAGGGCGAGCCGGCAGGCGGCAGGCCCCGGCGACACCACAGGCTCCCTCCTGGCTCCAGCAGGCAAGAGGCCTGGTGCCGCACCGGGATCCAGAGGCGGCCGTCCCCCACCCAGCCACTGCCCTGAGAGTGGCCCCAGGCATCTCTGAGCTGTGCATCCTGGGGGCTCCCAGCCACAGGACTCAATAGACCCTGCCTCGGGGCACTGCTGCGACGTCTGGCTGGCCCTTTCCTGGCACCGCCAGGCCGGGGCTGCCCCTCCCTCGCTATGCTGACCCCGACCCCGCGCGAGGCTGGGCCAGATCTGGAGGCTCGCCCAAGCCCAGGTGCACGCTGCCAGAGTTCTGCGCCCTCTGAGCCTGCTCTGGAGGTAGGGCTGCCCCTGGTCCCAATCGCGGGGCCCCCCTCATCACCCGACTGGGACAGCTGTGCCCAGACTGTGCCGACCGCCCTGGGCGGGGCCAAGCCGTCACAGCAACGATGGCCCCACCAAGGGCCAGGGCACATCCGCAAGCAGAGAGACCCTCTGGAGAGATCCGCAGGGAGGGAGGCCAAGGCGAGCAGTGGGCTGGCGTCTGAGCCACGGGACACGCGGTGCGCTGCTCGGGGACCCACGCCACGCGCCCGGAGGAGCGGAGCGCGCGCCCTGCCGAGGCCGCAGCGATGGTTTGGGGCGAGCCGGGACCACCTCCAGCGGTCAGGGTCAGGGCCGGGTCATGTGTTCACGGGCTGCCTTCCGCCCACAGACCCGTCTGTGAGCCGCACGGACAGAAGGGCAGATGCGGCCAAACACGGCAGTCCCCCACCCTCGAGGCCTGAGGCGACGGCCCCATGGCGATGCTCCCGGTCCCCCCCGGGCCACGAGGGGGTAGGGGTGCTCGGTGACGTGAGACCAGTGATTAGATTTTCGTGCAGCAATTTTATGGGACTGTTTTTAGCTCCCCTAACTGTTCTCACTATGCAGTACCCGTAAGATCTCTGACTGCACTTCGGTAAACCGACCGCGCACAGACACGAGTCATTATAGCCGGCAAACACAGACCCAGATTCTCTCTCACCGAGGGCTGAGGCTGCCAGTTCCTACGTGGGCCGGGCCCCTCCAGCTCCCAGACCCAGCAGGCAAAGGCATGGTGCCGGAGCCAGGTGGGCGCCCCCTCCGCTCCCGGAGCTGCGCTGGGGCCTCTCCCCCGGCACCTGGGTCTGAGCCCCCAGGGTCACAGAGAACCCACCCTTCATTGCCAAGCACGGGCACCCCCTCGGTGGAGTGGAAGGCCTGGCCCACCTGGGACTCACCCTCCCCGGCCCACCTCCCCACCTCCCCTGGCCGAGGCTGCTGGTCTCCCAGAACCTCTGGGACTCAGGGCCTCCAGCAGACCTTGCTGGCTCACAGTTCTGTCAGCAGCTCTTCCTTGTTCCAAAAGCTCAGGCCGAATTCCACCCACTGCTCACCTGGCAGGCCGTCATCCCTAACCTGGAAGCCCTTCGGCACACATGCACCCCAGGGCCTTGGCACAGCTGTTCCCTCCACCCTGGCGTCTATGTGGCTCACTCTCCTTCACCTGTTAAGTTCTGAATCAAACTTCTCCACCCGCCCGCAAGTAAAACCCACGCCCTGCCTGCTTTCGGCGCCACGAGTCCCCCTCTCTGGCCCCAGGGCAGAGACCACAGTACAGGTGTCTCCTTCCATGTGGTCAAGAGAGCGCATGGTTCAGTGCAGGGTCTCTACCCAAGAAGGACCACCTTCCTCCCCCACCTCAGCTACCAAGGAGGCAGCTTGTCTACTGCCCCCGCCCCCCCCGAGTTGACCAACCATCCCTGTTGTCTGGGACCGAGAGGGTTCCCTGGATGTGGGACTCACAGTGCTAAAACCGGGGAAGTCCCAAAGAAACGGGAGGCCCCGTGAACCGGAACAGCAGCACCCTCCTATTACAGACCACCTTCAGCAGAGTCACAAAGAACTGGAAGACAGGAGGCGATGACAGGCTCCCTCTGCCGGGCCCACCGTCCCGCCCCGGGCCCCCGCGTCCAGGTGCAGCAAGGCCTGGGGCACCGCTGACACCCGCTGCTGACCACGTCCAGACTCAAAGGCCGACGGAGATGGCCTGGAAGTCCCTGCGGGCAGCGGCCTCCACCCTGCCATGGGGACCTCGGGCTCTGATGCTGGGACGGCACTCCTCCCTGACCCGTCCCCTCCTCGGTGCACACCCACACCAGATGGACAGCGCTCCCTGCCTGACAGGCCCCTCAACCCACCGGTGCCGTGGCTACTCGAGTGTAACCCTGCCCTCGAGGACCGTCCCCTGCAGGCCTCACAGACACCTCGGCTGCTCCAGAACCTTCCAGAGCCTGCCTCGTGAGCCTTGGTCCCTCTGGGTCAGTCTCCTGCTAGCTCACAGCACTCCTCCTCGGCACCCTGCTTCCAGGCGCCACTCACAGGGTGTCCTACACGCTGGGACACCCGGCGAGGCAGAGAGCCGGGAGCTGGGAGTCGGGCCAGCAGGGGCAGGACAGCTGCCCGCAGAACCACTGCAGCCTGCCCTGCACTCTAGTGGGGACCCCCCACCTCAGGCTCTGTGAAAACACTCAATCCTTCCCATGTCTGTCCAGCGCCCATCAGCCATCACACACTGCGTGGTTGTTGGGGCAGAGGAGACCCACCCCGTGGCCAGGAACAAGTGGATCAGATGCTGACGGCGACAGGCACTCTGATCAAGGCATGGAGGTGGAGGAGGGTGGCGGGCACAGAGCCCGAAGCAAAGAGGGACCCGGATAACGGACAGCCTAGACCCCGCTCCGGGCCACCCGCCCAGGTCTGCACCTGAACACCACAGACTCACCCTCCCACGGCCCCGCACGCACACCCTGCTGCAACCCCACACTGTGACCCTGTGCCGACCCCCCAGGCCGCCATCTAACCCACATTCGACTGATTTTTGTGTTCACAACCGCTGTCCCGGCAACCGGGTTTGGAGGTCAGTCTCTGGCCAAGTTCCTCCCCAGCCCTCCACACACAGACAGCACGCCGTGCACCAGCAGCCCACGACTGCCGGAGCCGGCCCCAGGCTCTCTGCCCTGCGAGCCCCCCTCAGTCTCTGGGACCTGCTCAGCTGTCACACATGGTGGGGGCTGCCCAGGGAGGCCAAAGCCAGGGCCACTGTTGCTGAAGTGTCTCCTGCCTCTGTTTTGTCCTGTGGTGGGGGACAAAGAGAACAGACCTCAGGGGCAGCTCAGAGAAGGGCTCTGGAGAGGGGACAGGGAGGGGCTCAGGACCATATGGGAAAAACTTTTAGCTCATCACCCCCACTTTCCAGATGAGGAAAACAAGGCCCAGAGCAGGCAGGGGGCTACCTAGGGGCCACATGGTGAGAAAGAGAACTGAATTTAAACCGGGCATCTGGACTGGGCTCACTCAGTGGGTGGGGGACAGGGGAGGAGTCAGAGGAAGCACCCTGAACTTGCTCCTGGGAGATGGGCCCGAGCATAGCATGTGCAAAGGCCCTGAGGCAGAAGTGTGTGGGGCCCCAAGTGAGGGGGTGGGCAGGGCCGAGCCTCACGGAGAATGTGGGTTCATTCCATGGATGACAGACAGGGGCCTGCCCTTAGAGGATCTGGGACAGGCAGAGAGATGACCTCAGGAGCAAGGGGCCCCTGGCTTTATCCAGGAGACGATCTACATGAATTCCTGACAAATCCCCACTGGGGCTACAGATGGAACCAGGTGCTGAGGGGGAGGCATGCAGCGTGTGGAACAGCACTGGCTGAGGGCTAGCCAGAGGCCTGTCAGGGTCTGACAACCAGTACGTGGGTTTGGGGCAAGGGGCCAGAGGGGACAGCTGCAATGGCTAAGGTCTGAGAGCTGATGGGTCATGGCAGATCCCGAGGGTCCCTGTGGGGGCTCTAGGTCTGAGGGGTGGGAGCCCTAGGGCCACATGAACAGCCTTCCCCAAGGCTAGGGAGTGTTTGCGGGGGGGGGGGGGGGGGGGGGGGCGGGCGGCAGGTGCCGGCCACCCAAGGCAGCACGGCACCCGTGGCCTCCAACCCCAGCCCCCCTGAGGTGCACACACCCGTGCCCCATGCCTGGTTTCAATCCCATGCCGGCTGCAGACTGACTCCCCTTGCCTCAGCGTCCTTGTCTATACAGCGGCGACAGCACGGCTCCTGCTGGAGGAGCTGCAGGGAGGTGAAATGGGCGAACGCCTCATCTGGTGCAGAGGAGACACGGCACCCTGCCCTGACCTCGGCCCTGGTCACCGTCCTCCTGACCCTCGTGACTCTCAGCATGGCTGCAGCTCAGGCTGGGCTCTGGCCTCCTGCTCCTCCCTGGCAACGGGGTACAGGCGGCAGCCTTCCGGCAGGGCCACCCACGTGCCCACACAATGGCTGCCCTGCCTCTCCGACCACCTGCTGACACCCCGCTCTCACCAGAGCCCCCGCCTTCGTCCAGGGCCCACGGGCACCTGCAGCTCGGTCAGAGCGGATGCGGCTCCGGCCAGCCGCGTGCAGTCCAGGGAGCGGCCCGCCCCGAACAGCTGCTCCGAGAAAACAGCAGAGCCGGGGCCCCCGCAGCGCCTCGCTCGGCTGGAGTCTACGCTGGGCTGCCGGGAGGGTGTGGGGAGGGACGTGGCTCTGCCCCCCTGGCCTTTCTGCAGGGGGATCCTTCTCCCCGCGCACACACCACTCACGTGCTGGGCTGGGCAGCAGGGTCCTGGTACACAGTCCTGGGGGGCTGAACAAGGCCGGTAACTCGCTGGTCAGTTTCCTTTCTTTAGCTGCTCGGGTGAACCAGGGCACCAGAACAGGCTCCACGTGGAACCAGATGCCACACCTGCCCAGAGTCCCCGGAGCACTCAATTCCATGTGGGTTTCAGATTCCGGATCCCAAGGGAGAAAGTGCCTCGGGTGCCCTTGGGACCCCAGCCCGGCCGCCCCATCAACATTCTCTAGGCATCCCAACCTGGTTGTGACTACGTCAGGGCACGCTGGTCAGGCCTGTGCCCGATGCAGCTACTCTTCCACCAGGGGCCATAAACACAAGCCTGGTGCCTCAGTTTCCCCCTCAGTTTCCCTAAAGGGCCGACCACGGCCCCCGCCTCTCGGAGCTCCGTGAAGGGCATGCGAACCACAGCGGTCAAGGCCGGGATGATGGTGGCTCCCGTGTACGCCCTGCCCAGTCACTGTGCAGCTGCTGCCTCTCGGGCTGCCCCAAGAACGTGCCAATGCCCAAGCCCACGGTGGGAGCAGTTTCCGGACTCTGGTGTCCTTCCTCCAGAAAGCAGCCACTGCCCTCCCGAACAGAATGCAGGGGGACAGGGCCTGAGGTCTCACACCTGCCAGCTCACAGGCAGCCCTTCTCAGGAGCTCCTGTCCCATGCCAGCCTGCTCCGGGGGTTGGGGGTGGAGTGCCCTGCTGACCCTGTTTCCGGCAAGCTGGTCCCACAGAGCCCTTACCCATCACCTGCTTCCCCATCCCAAAGGGAGCTGACACGGGTCTCGAACCAGCCACCAGCAAACGAGGCTGGAAAGCTGGGACCCCAAGTGTCCTTTCCAGGTGTGGGAGGAGTTGATGATTCTCATGCCACTCTGTTCCAGAGCACAAGGCAAGATGCAGCGGGCACGAGGCCACATGGCAAGGCACTCAGGGACAGCCTGCTGTCACGGGGCCAGAGAAGGAAGACAATCATCACACAGAAGGGTGAGTACAGCACGCGGATCACTTCTGGTGTGAGAGCAGACCCCTCCCAGGCGGGACACAGCAGCCACACGGAGTCCAGGGGAAGCAGGAGCCCAGCCGGAGAGGACGGGGCTCCCACGCGGTGCCGTGGAGGTGCTGACAGACGCCACAGGGCAGGAAGGGAGATAGCAGGGATGGCTGCCTCAGTGGCCAACGGGAAACCTAGACGCTCTGCCGGGAAACTGTCAGAACCGAGAAGGAAATTCTACAAAGTGCCCAGGTACAAACACTGAAGCAGCCAATCAGAAAGCAGAACAACCCAGGCCCGAGGCAGGACAAGTCAGCAAATGCACAGACCCTCCGCAGGAAGAGGCCCGTACCACGGTCAAGGACAACGGCCTCCCACGTATCAAAATGAACAGAGCACCGCCACAGCCCCCCCGCCCCGCCCCCTGCCCCAGGTCTAGGAACTTCTCTTGGGGAAACAAGCACACAGGAGGTTCTGGGTGGGGGACACCTGAGTCTGCAGGGCGGGGCGGAGGGGGGGGGGGGAAACAGACGGTAAGCCGGGAGGGGCTGGGGCAGCCTGGACACAGGAGTTGAAGACTCCCTGCCAGGGAAGGGGGTATGTGATCGGACAGTGAGTCACCCTGACAATTGGGGAAAGAATCTTCTGCGCAGGGGACAGAGCAGACAACAAAGGCCAGAAGTGTGCCAATGTGTGTGTCTGAGGATTCTCGGGGGGTGGGGGGGGGAAGGGGGGTCAGGAGTGAGGGGCTGGCTGGGGTGGGGTGTGGAGGGGCCCCAGTAGGGGCAAGGTTACTGAATTAGAAGTTTAGAGCAGAGAAGCTGATGGGCCCAAGAGGCCAGGGGGGCGGTGGGGACAGGGGCCAGCTCTGTGAGCTCATGAGCATCTGCTGCCCGCTGGGGCGGGGGTGGGGGTGACCATCTTGCAGCAGGCCCAGGACAATGGATGGAGGGGGTGAGGCCCTGTCCTGGAGCTCCGGGACGGGGTTTCCCTACGTGTAGGCCTGTCCTCTGCTCTGTCCACGCCACAGAGCCGCTGCCCCAGACGGGGTCTGGAGCACACAGACGTGCACAGGGATTTACAGACGTGCACAGGCAAGGACACACCCCAGACGTGTGTATCCACATGTGCGCGTGCACACACACAAATATACCTCGGACGTGGACACACCACACACACGCACGTGCCGTGGACCTGAAACTCTGTCTAGAAGCTCAGAGCGAGGGCAGAGGGAAAGTGGGCTGTGGCCTGCCGCAGGGGTGCCCCCACGGCCCGTGCTGCCCCTCCCGGCCAAGCCCACTGGCTGGAAGGGGAAGCTCCACCTCCCGGTGTAGCGCGGCTTCTTCCGGGCACTCGAGGTCAGCCGCCTCTGCCGCCATCGGTCCCGTGCGGGGCCACGGTGTGGGCAGGACAGGGAAACTGAGGCCCAGGACCCTCACCTGTGCCCAGGGGTGGCAGGGAGAGCGAGCTACACAGGGCCACCACGTGTCAGGAGGACCACGGCCACCTCCACCGCGCTGTGCCACCGTGCGTGAGCGTTCACCCTATGGCCTCACCGCCCACGACAGGAGTGCGGCGATGAGTGGACCCCTCCCAGCCCGTGCGTAGTCAAAGGCTCTGCAGACCGTCGATGCCCACGGAGCTCAGACGGGGCGGCCCTTCCCCAGAGGTCAGGCAGCGGACCCAGGGCGGCGTGGGCACCCACTGCCACTCCTGCAGCCCGGAAAGGCCATCCCTTTAGAAGTCACGCAGACCACTGCCCTCTCTGCTCGAGCTCAGATTCATCCCAAAGAACATCTAGAAGACGCAACACAAGTTTCAGTCGAGACTCAGGAGGTGTCTGTGGTCTGGTGCTATGCTGGGCAGATCCCAGATGAGAGCTCGGCCACCCTGGGCTTCAGTCTCCGCATCTACGGAGGGCTGTGTGAGGACAGCGCCCTCGGCCGTCCGCGTCACTGCCGCTCCCATGACACACCTTCCCACAACAGGGCGCTGACCCACAGGACAGGAGAGCCCAGTCCACGCTCCCACCCCACACCCAGCACACTGCTGCTGTCCAGGCAAGGCAGCGGGTGTCCACGCGGGCAGAGCAGGCCACGCCACGGCTCTACTTCCACCCAGCCGGGGGGGGGGGGGGGGGGGGTCCCACCTTGGCGGGAGCAGCCCCTCCCCCACAGCAGTGGCCCTCAGGAGGACGGGGGAGCAACCCAATGCTGGCCCAAGCAGGTCCCAGGCTTGGGGCTGTGCCTGTGTCCCATGACTGCAGGCAAAATGCTCCCCCTCTCTGGGCCTCGGTTTCCCCACCTGGAGAGTAGGAGGCAGCCTGGAGGAGGTGCTCTGGCTGGTGGGCATGGACACTCCTCTCAGCACCAACTCTCCTTTGTCCCCCTTATTGGAGGGACGGGCCGGGCGCGGCACATGGCCCCCTAGATCAAGGCCCCCACCTGCGGGACCAACAGCGTGGGCTTTTGCACATGGACAGCGGGGCCACATCCTGACCCCCCGCACTCCTGGCCCTTAGCAACCAGACCTAGCATGACTGTGCGCCCCTCGCCCCGGGGGACACTGGACCCAGCTTGCAGAGAGATCACTACCACGGAGCCCCCTGCACGTGGCCTAGGGGAGTTCTGGCACACCGCACACCCCTCCCACGGGGCCACCCTCCATCAGGACTGAGGCAGCCTCCCCTGCCCGCCTCGAAGCCAGTGGCCCCAGCATCCTAAGGCCGGGAGAACTTGGTTATTTCTGGCAGAAATGCACAGCACACCCCTGGACAGCACTGGGAGCCGGGCAACCAGGCCAGGACCACCTGCCCGCACAGCCATTCACCTGCTGATCTGGCCACAGGAAGGCCGGGGCAGGGTTTCTCAGCACAGCTCTGTGTACGGCTGGTGGGGTTACCTAGACAAGGCGTAGTGATCGGTGGGGGAAACAGAATTAGAGAAAGGAAGTCACCTGTTAACCACAGCTAGAACTTTGGGTGTTTTCCTTTTCATCTTTACTCTCGAGTACCTACCTCTTAGACACACACACAGGAGTGGTGAATAACCCTTTCTGTCTAGCAAAAAGGGAGGGATGTAAGAGTACACATCTGTGTGGGTACATCTACACAACATGCTCTGGAAAGGCCAGGAGCTGGTGAGAATAGTTACTGCGGACGTCTAGGCCGTGGCTGAGAATTTTCTCAGGACAACCCCTTTCACTGATACCGACCTTTGAACCAGGGGCAAGTGTCTTGCTGTCTGAAATCACATTAACAAAGAATTACACAGGTGCCAAACCAGAAGGGTGGTTTCCACCGGGTGCCAGCGGTACACGGCTTTCTCAAGAGCTGGGCACCGACAGGGTGTGGAGGGAAGGGCCGGCGCACAGGCACCCCGAGGAAGGTGCTGGCAGGCGCACGGCAGGTCTGCAAAGTGAATCTCCCAGGGGACCTAGGGGCTGGTACCACCTGATCTGTGGCCTAAAGGTTGCCTTTTGCATTAGGGAGGAAGACCAGGCAGAGCGTTTCAATTCTGCCCTGGCCTGTCTGTCCTCCAAGGGCCTTCCCATCACCTCTGGAGACAGAGATGTCACAGGAACCAGGATGGCAGGAAACATCTATCTGTCCCCAATGTTCCTGGCTGGTGAGAGCAAAGACAGCTTCTGTCCCGCTACCAAACCACAAGACCCCTGTTCCACCACCACCTGCTTCCTGCTCCCACCCTGTTAAACAGAGAATCAGAAAGTTGACGAAGGACGAGGGCTCAGGAGTGCACACCCTGGACTCGGACACCGAGCTCTGGCCATCCAGCCCCGGACTCCTGTGGGGACAACACCGTGAGCCAGACGGGACCCGGGAGCCCTCTCCTCAGCCAACAACACTACTGCCCCACACGTGTGGCCACGGCATCTCACAGAAGTGGCTTACAATCCTCAGCCACACGGGGCAAGGACTCGTCCTCCCTTAGGGGCAAACACGGGTGTGTATGGGGGGGGGGGGGTGCTGGAAGGGTGGGGCCAGGGGCTTGGCTGGGGCTTGCGGGGGCAGGGTAGGCTGCACCCTCAGGACAAAGGAAAGGAGGACTCCTGGACATTGGCACTCTCCAAACGTCCGGGGCAGGTCTACCCGACGTTTGGTCGTTCGTGCCCCGGGGGTTGGCAGCTTGACATTCACGGCACTGGGCCTCAGTGTCCCCAACTGTACCATGGAGTTCGGGGACAGACTCAGAACGGTGTCCGCTGTGTGCTAGTCACTCAATGTGCTTATGAGTTATCTGAACTCTGGGGAAAACCACTACGCTTTAGCAAGAAAAGAGCCCGAACAACAGAAGCCATCTAGAAGTTGTGACTTGTGCAGAAGCCCCGTACTTTCCAAGGCAGGCGGATCCCTCCCTGGCTCAGCAGGGCAGAAAAAGGGGCCTGCTGACGTGGCTGTACGAACGCCAAGCCGAAAGCAGGCTCAGGCCCTCTGTGACCTGACCGGGACGGGTCTGAGCCCCCAAACCCACGGCTCCACGTCCAGCGTTCCTGATGCCAGAGGGGTAGGAACAGCCAAAGCCGCCGCGGGCAGCGCGTGCAACTGGCGGGCTTATGTCAGCGGGGTGCAGCCTTCCTGAACAGCGGTGTCTGCTCTCGCTCCTTCACTCCGCAACATGCACGGGGCAGGGGAACTCACGAACGACACACAAGACACACGTGCTGCCTGCTCTCTTCCAGCCTACAAGTTCTGGTGGGGAGAGAGCCAACACGGAGAGCGAGTAAATCACCAGATGGCTTCAGACAGAGAGTGGCCACTGAAGGAAGGGAAGTGGGAGATCGACAGGGCAGAGGTGGGGGAGGAGGGATGCCCCTTCAGAAGGTCGGTGGGGGGGGGGGGGTCTCTCTAGGTGACATCTATGCTGAGACATGAAGGCTCCTGAAGACCTCGGCAGAGGGGACAGCAGGAACGGGGGTCCCGAGGCAGCAGAACCTCACAGGGGCTAACAAGCTGGTTCGAGAGGACGTCGGGTGGGAGAGGCCAACTGGATGGTTGCGGAGCCTTGGGGACCAGTTAGGGTTTTGCTTGTTCCCCACCTGGCGGGGCAGGTACATGTGCAGAAGGTGGCTGGCGTGAGCATTCTCAGAATCCACAGGACACAACTTGGCCACCCCTTCTCAGTTCGGAGCTGTGGCATGTGCCACCCCCCCAAAAAGCGTCTTAGCTGGGGACCCCTTGATCCGGGAATGATGTCAGGCCCCCTAGGGATGCAGGGGTGGGGGGGGCTGCGTGGTGGGTGTAAATGCCCCGCCTCTGTGCATCCACCTGCCCAGACAGAAAGCAGCAAACCTGTCCCTGGGCCACCTCTCCTTGGCGGCCAGCCTCTGACACTCAGACTGTCCACAGACCTGGAGGACCTTAGGGACAGGGTGTGCTGCAGGGGCCTGCAAGGTAGGCCTGTCCCCTCTCCCAAAGCTCAGCCTCTGACTGGGGATCCCAGGCCACTGGCCCCAAGGCCCAGGAAAAGGAAGGGGGCTGTGAACTGAGCCATCTCTGGGACCCCAAACGCAGCAGATGCCGGCCTTCCCAAATAAGAGCTGCATGGGGCCCCTGCAGGGTGTGGGGCTGGCCAGCACGCCTACATCGCTCTAGGAGACAGGGGCTCCCCACTCGCCAGATCTCTAACAGTCAGCATTCATGTCCTTCTCCACTCACCTGGGTCCATGCAAGAAGGGCAGTATTTGCTGAACAAATAACTCGGAGGATAACTCGGCCATACAAGCAATATTTTTTGCCACCCTAGTTACCAGCCGGTGAAGACACAACCGGGAGGGAGGTCTTAGATACTACCCCTCCCCCTCCGTCTAAACAAAAACCTCCAGGAGGACGAAAGGAACAGGAAGAACCTCAAAGTATCCATTCCACGACTGCCTTCACCACCGCCAGCAGCGCTCCCCTCCCCGGCACGTCCTGAGCCGGATGAAGGGAGATTTTGGAAAAAGAAACAGCTGAAAACAGGCGAGTGTGCAACCAGACGGCCTTCGGTTTGGACAGTGTAATTTAGACACTCTTCTCGCTCGCGGCTCCAGACACGAACACCCGCTGCATCCACCGCAGGCGGCCGGGCCCTCCCGGAGCCACCTGCGAGGCGCGCGGGCCCCGGGCGGCCCCGCGGGGTGGGTGTGCCGCCGCCCCAGGCGCGCCCGCCCGCCGCCCCACCTACCTCCAAAGCCTCCAGCGTGCTGAAGCTGGCGATGGCGAAGCCGTCGATGACCTCCTCCTCCTGCGAGCTGGACTCGCGGCGGCGGCGGCGCGGGGGGCGCACGGCGGCGGCGCGGGGCGGGGGCGCGCGGGGCAGGCCCGCGTTCTCCTTGCCAGGCCCGGGCTCGGTCTCGTCGCCCGACGACGCGCTCTGGTCACGGGCGTCGCGGGCCGCCTCCCGGCGCCGGCCGCGGTCCCGCTGCGCGCGCGAGCGCCGGCTCTGGCGGACCTTGGCCTCCATGGTGCGCGGTGACCTTGCGGCCGCGCCGTCGGGCTCCCGCGCTCCCGCTGCCGCTGCCGCTGCGCTACGCGGCGCCGCCGGGCTCGGTGCGGGCCGCGCGGGCTCGGGCCCTGGGCGGCGGCGGGCGGCGGGCCGGGCCGGGCATGCCGCGCGGGGTTCCTCAGCCCCGGGCCCGGCGCGGCCTGGGAGCCCCGGCGCGGGCGGCCGCGCGCATCGGCGGGGCGGCCGGCGCTCAGCGGCCCTCGGCCGCGGCCCCGGGGGCGCGCCTCATGCGCGGCGGGCGGCGACGGCGGCGGGCGGAGCGCGGGCGGGGCGGGTCCCGAGCTGAGGCGCCGTGGCTCGTGAGGCTGAGGCGGCGGCGGCGGCGGCAGCGGCAGCGGCGGCGGAGCCTGGAGCAGATAACAACTGACGTACTTCCGCCCGGCAGCCAGCGCCAGAGGAAGTGGGCGCTCCGGCGGAGCCCAGAGCCGGCCCCGCCCAGGCCCCGCCCCGACCGCGCCCCGGCCCCGCCCCCCCCCTCGGCGCGCCGCGGGCCCTACCGCGCCAAGGCTCCGCCCCAGGCGCCGTCCGCCCCGCCCAGGCCGGCCCCGCCCCGCCCCCTTCGTCCGAGGCCCCGCCCCTCCATGCCCCGCCCCGCTCTTTCAGGCTCCGCCTCTCGGGGAGGGAGCTGGGAGGCCCCGCCTCTTCCCGCCCCTATGCCTGCACCTGGACTGGCACGTCTTCACGAGGGAGGTGCCGGGTCCAGGGGGTCTCTGCGCCTTTCCAGGCTGGGTCTCATGCCGGAAAAGTGGGGCCTCTCCAGCCAAACCAGACACGTGGGCCGATGGGGCAAGCTCACCGTCACACCCGGGCTGGGGGCTGTGGTGGGGTGCGAAGCATGGGGCTTCTTAGTCCCCGCTCCCGATGGGGAGGGCATCATCAATGCCACTGCTGATATGGGGGCGGGGGTGGGGTATTACTGGAGGAGTTCTCGCAGACCCTAGAAGTCCCGCCCACGTGTGTAGGGATGTGCGTGGAAGGGGAACGGACCGCCGCGGCCCAGAGAGCGAGTGTGTGAAGGCCCAGTGCACGTTTCCCAGCCTTCCACTACTCCGTCCCCCAGTCTAAGCCGTCTCTCCGTGTGCCCCCTGCCCCTCTCCCTGGGGGTCTCCTGCAGGCTCTCAGCTCCAGGTAGCCTCCAGTGCTCCCCACCCAGGTGGAGCCCTGACTTCCTGTTGCGGTTCTAGGTCAGGCTGCTCAGACTTTACAGTAAGGCGGCTCTCCCAAGGCCAGAGGAACCCAGAATGTACCGTAGAGACTGCCTCACTGATGCCACAGGGCTGCCTGGTTTGCATAGAGATAGCAGTTTGGGCCGCAGGGGTTGAGTGCTACAGCGGAGCAGGAACTGACGGGAAGGGGTGGCTGAAGAGTTGAAAACTACATAGAACGTGAGCTTCCTCTTTCCCCAACAAGAGACCGCCTGGGGTAAGGAGGGACACGCAGGTGGGGAGAGGCCGTCCGTTTTCTTCAATCGTAAGCTCATTAATTCATTCAGCACATATTTACCAAATGCACTACGTCCAGTCCAGGCACCAGCACCGTCTGTGATGCTGTGACGGAGGAGACAGATGGCCCTTTCAGAAGTGGGAGGGAACATGAGCACCGAGCCAAATAAGATAATATCTAATGATAACATGAAGAAAACTGAATAGGGAGCTGTCATAGGAAGTGAGTATTGGGTGGTCCCAGAATGCCTCCGAGTGAGGATCTGAGCTGAGACCTGCAAGATGGGAAGGAGCTGACTGGCCGTGCACAGAACTGGGGAACCATGTTTCCCTGCAGAGAGCACAGCCTCTGCAAAGGCATTGAGGCGGGGAAGCATTTGCTGGTGTGCGTGGAGAGTGAAGGAAACACAATGGATGAGCTCTGGAAGGTGCCCCTTTGCTTGATGAGGAAGCACTGCCCTGGGCAAGGCTGGAG
Organism: Prionailurus viverrinus; assembly: GCF_022837055.1. NCBI lineage: Eukaryota > Metazoa > Chordata > Mammalia > Carnivora > Felidae > Prionailurus > Prionailurus viverrinus. The sequence continues at coordinate 961,512 of NC_062572.1, forward strand.
GGATGTTCTACTGTCCTCCCCTACAGGAGCTTGGGCTTTCAGTCTGTGTGATCCCGACATGGGGGGGAGGGGCAGGGAGGTGTGTGGTCTGGGGGCCCTGTTGGCCGGGCTGTCCCTGGAGGCAGTTGGGAAGGCAGCTCCACATACTCTGGGTGCAGGGTCAGGACTCTCAGGCCCCTGAACTGCCAGCCTCCAATCCACCCCGGCCTCTCCCCTCCCCCCTCCTAACCTTCCTAGGGTGGGGGCAGGGCTCCCCTTCCCTTCTTCGCATTCCGGGTTTTGTTATGAAAACTCTGAATTCCATCAGCATCATCCCTAGTGATTTGTAAGAACCTCATCAGGAAGACAGAAATGGAACCCGAATGTCTGTTTCTTCTTCCTTAGTTCCCCCCGGAAGACAGAAGACCAGAAAATGTGGGTGTGGGAGGGTGTCCCAGGATAACGCTTTAGGATTTCATTTGGATACAGGCCTTTGGGTCCATGGCCTGTTCCAAGGGCTCCATACCTGCTCTGGAGGGTACAGAGACCCACCTACACCCAGCCTGGCGCTTTCTATGGGACCTCTCCCGTCTCCCGTTCCCCACCCTCCTAGAATGAGGCTTCGCTGGGCAGGGGAGGCCTAGAAGCAGACTGGGTGAACAATCTCACTCCTCTGGCCCGGGGTCCCTGCTCTGAACAGGGCGGGCGGTGATGACCCTGCTCCCTGCAGCGGGTTGTCTGCGGGTTCAGAGAGCTCCCCAGCTCTGAAGCTGTCAACCACGTGGGCCTGGGAGACTCATGGGCATACATCTCCGGGCCCCGGAGTTCCGGGGTCATCCGGTCCCACGTGGGGCTTGAGAATCTGAAGTGGGCAGGTCTGGGGAGCACACTTGGGGAAACACAGGTTTCCGCACCACCGGAGCACCTAGCACGTAGTAGGGCTTGCACATGAGTGCCGCCCCTTGTTCATGTGAAGCCACCAGCGTCCCTGAGGACGGGATCCTGGAACTCACCCCCTGCCCCCACCTCCCCCAGGCCATCCCCACCAGGGCCGGGCTCTTGATGACTGTGATAGCCTGCATCTTCTTTCTGCCCTAGTTCTGGGCATCTCACTGGCTCCCTCCCAGGCCCCTGGGGCTTGGCTTCTGCCCTACTGCCAGCCCAGGTCCCTGCTGTCCCTTCGTCGCATCCCTGAGGACTGTCCTTCCCAGTGCAATAAGGGCAGAGGGGTCCTCCCCTCCCCACAGGCAGGAACGCTGTCTCCACCGCCACCACCCCTCCACCCCTCCACCCCCTCTGCCCTAGGAGCGCTGGCCCAGCACTGCGGCCCCGAAGCCCAGCCCTCACCTGGTCACTGCACGTGGCACTGCGCCCTCCCCAGCAGAGCTCCGGGAGGCATTGCCGACAAGTAGCTCCTTCCAGGACAGCCCAGCCGCGTCAGCCCCATCAATCTTCGCGGTTGGGTTTTGCTTCAGAGTCACTGCTCCTCTGTAAGGCTGGGAGCAAAGTTAATTGACATGAAATTGTATTCAAAATTCAATTTGCTCTCACAGATCCGATTCAGGCCCTATAAATCACCAGAGCCAGCTGCTCCTTTGGGGTTCAGACATGCTTTTTGCTTGCAGGGTGACAGCTGGAAAACGTGTTCTGGCTAACAGGCTGGCCCCTGGTGCCGCATCTGTGAACCAGAGGTTTGGTCCACCCTGCAGAGCCTTCCCGGTATGCGTCCCACCTCCTTCAGGTCATGGCACGTCAGTGTATTTGAGACCATTTCTGTGGCTGCAGTCTCAGTTGGGGGGGGGGGGGTTAGCTCATTGAGATGCCCCTCGTCCCCTAGCCATTCCCCTCTGTCCCCTAGCCGTCCCCTAGCCAAGGGTGGGCAGATACGACAGCTCCTGTGAGAAAAGCTTAGAACACACACTGCTCAGAAAGCCCTAGGACTTGAAAACATCAACATGTTTTTCTTGCTCCCAGGGCTGTAGGTTGACCTGAGGGGCTCTGCTCCAGGCCGTGGGTCGGATTCAGACCCCCAAGGGTCTCTCTCCTCTCTCTCCCTGTCTCTCTCTCTCTCTCTGGGACCCAGGTGGCAAGAGATGAGCTACGTGGGTCATTCTCTTTGCCAAACCCGCAGGGCCAAGCAAACCACACAGATACCCTGAAAGCCTCTTCTCTAAGCCTGGCATCTTGTCTGTTCATATACGATGCCAAGCAAGTCAGGTGGCCGAGACCGTCCCACACGGTCGGTCGGAAGCCCGTGCCTGCCACTGAGGGGGGGGGGCGGGGGGGCTGGTAATGCAGAGTCACGTGGCAGGGAATGGGTGTGGCTCTGTGACAGAGGAAGTAAACATTTGGGGACTATTTTCCCATTTGTCACAGCCTGTTCCTGGAATCCCAATCGGTCTTGAGCCCTGTATTCAAGAGACTGAACTTTGGGGTACAGCCATCCCAAATGCTCCCCTTCCCCTAATTCCTGCTCCTCAGGACCTGCTCTGTGGTCAGTTTCTGAGGCTGCTCCTGCCCTGGGGGCTCCCCATATCCTGCCCCTCCCCCCCCATCCACACCCTCCGTCACCGCGTGAGAAACCACCGACATGTCCTGGCAGGCAGAAGTGAAAGCAGGGCCGATTCACCCCAGAGGGCCTGCAAGGCACCCAGGTTTGCCCCAGTCGCCCACGGAGCTGGGATCCACGGTGCCCTGCCCCCAAGCTGGCCAGGGCAGCTCCAGGCCTGCAGCCAGAGGGCTCCCGTCCACCTCCTGCCACCTCTCGGTCCCCATGAGGTGAGGGCTCTGTGGGGTAGTTGTCATGTGGGTGGAGGCGGCTTGGGTTTGTCTGGAGTATTTTCACAGTGGCTGCCGGCCACCCTGGAGACAGGCCCACGCCCAGCCTCCTGTCCCCACCGCCTGGTCCCTCTGTCATAGCAGGCCAGGAACCCAGTCCCACAGACGGTACCCCTGAGTCCTCTCCAGCACGAGTGCCCTCTCCTGCTCTCCTCTGTGAGCGCGTCTGTTCCAGAAGAGCAGCCTTGGGCCCGACTCGGTGCCAGCGCACAGCGGGGGCCGTAAGCAAAGTGTGCTTTGAGCGGTCATCGCGGCTCTCTGGCCGTCCTTGGACGGTGCTTTCCAGCCGGCCTTGCCCTGGGCCAGGAGAGAGAGGTTCCTGGGAGGAAGCAGCGTCTGCAGGGGGTGTTTGCAGGGCAGGGAGGTCCCAGCCTGTGGTCTGAGTGGTGCTGACAGCAGGCTGGGCCTGTGAGAGGCAGGAGAGGGACAGACGCCCTGGACTCACCGGGCTCTGACCGTGGAAGTCGACAGAAAGCCCAAACCCGAACTGGCTGAGTCCACAGTGGTGCTTCAGAGTATACCTGGGCCATAAGTAGGACCGGCTCAAGAGACTGGCTTTGCCGGGGAGGTGAGGGCTGCCGTGGCGTCGGCCTGCCAAGTTCAAGGTCAATGGTCACAGTTTTTTCAGACCCTTCAGAGGGAGCCCGGCCTGGCTGACACCTTGATCTAGGACCTCCATCTCCAGAACCGTGACAGAGCAGGTGTCTCTCGTTCTAAGCCACCCAGTCTGTGGCCACAGGAGATGACCGCAGGCCTGTACCTGCCTGGCGCCCCCACCTAGGCCTGGCCACGCCTTGCCTTGGTCCGTGGCAGGGATAGAAGCAGTTGTGTGCCCACTCTGAGCCCAGACTTGAGAGACCTTGTGTTCCTGCCTATTGTCCTGTGCCTCTGCCACGGCCTTGAGGAGGGTGTGACCAGGCTGGCCCGCTGGTCCCAGACACCAGGGACTAATGCTGTGGTCACGGTGCCCAGGCCTCACCCTGGAGTGAGTCCAGTTGACATGAATGGGCACAGCCCACCTTCAGAAATATGAACCATAGACATGGGTTGTCCAAAGCTGCCAGGATCCTGGGGTGCTTGTTACTCAGCACTTTTGTGGGCTTGCTGACAGGTGCAGGTGGGGGTGAGGCATGGAGGGGCCAGGCAGCCATGTGGGGAAAGACCTTGCGTAGCTCCTCCAAGGTGGCCGGGTGCCTTTGGGCATAGACTGTGCTGAGCCCACCTCTCGGGGACCGAAACGTTTCTGCTCTGTCAGCCTAGGCTATAGGGACAAGCAAGCCATGGGTGACTTTCAGAACATCTATGTTGTGCCGGGATGGGAGTGGCGATCTCAAGAGAGGCAGACCTGGCCCCCCAGGCCCTGCGATTGGCTTGGCCGAGGCAAGTACTTAGCAGATCATTGCACTCCAAGTTACCGATTCCTTTCATCTTTCAGTTTCCGCAGGGCAGAGGTGACAAAGCCACCTTTGACTTTGTGGAAGTGAGCGAGGAAGCACAAACCCCTCTTCCAGGGAGTGTGACCGTGAGGGAGAACATGACGTGGACGGTAGCTGGGCGGGACTGTGGGGCCGTGTGGCCGTGTGACAATAATGACGCTGATGATACTGACGGCTATCAGTTGCTGGGAACTTATTATTACCAGATATGATTCCAAACACTTCCTTATGTTAACTCTTTTAACCTTTACGAGACTTTTAGTTGGTAGGTCGTGGTGGTAACTGATTCTTAATAGCAATTCTTCATAGTCTCCCAGCAGAAAAGTGTTGCATGTTACCCATGCAACAAGCAAGAAACAGAACATTGCTCCCGGCAGTGGCTTTGCTTTTCTTACTTGCTGCTTTACGGATACAACATGGCTGCTGCAGCACCAGTCATCATGTCCGCACTCCAAAGGCCTACGCAGAGAGGAAAGCAAACTGGGTGCCAGTCCCAGGAGTTCTCATGGATCAGAACGTAGTCTCGTGGACATTAATTGTTGTAAAGGGGGCTGGGAAAATGAAAATCTGGCAAGGGGCGGGGTGGGGGAGGACTTTACTATGTCTGCCTTAAACCAAGTGTGATTCGTCATAAGGCCAAAGGAAGACGGCCATCTTTCCTGTGGTCAAGGGGTTTCTGCCTCTGAGGGAACACATGGGGCTAGGGGAGCAGGGGAGCAGGGCGTGTACGGCTGTTTGGGGACAGGGCGCACTGGCCCATCATGCTGATTTGGTAACGGCACCCTCATTTTCCTCTGGCGTCACTCTCTCCTATACCCATTTGGTGAAATTAGGGGGGTGTTAATTCCATCCCTGCCTCCAGGTGTAAGCTCATCACTCAGTTTTGCCGATGGAAAAATCCCATTTCCTTGTCCCCAGTGATGGGTCCAGGCGTGGGTGGCCATCCTCGGAAGGGACGATCACTCTTTCCGTCAGGGTTTGGAGGCAGGTGGGTGTCAGCTGGGGCTTCTGGCTGCCACGTTGCCATCACGAGGGGAGGAGTGCCTGCTCCGGAAGGGATCCCACACGGAGCACAGCTGAGCAAGGAGACGGAGGGAACTACGTCCTGAAGACGCTTTTAACTTCTGGATCCCGCTGTGCCTGAGGCCAGAACGTCCCATGGACTTTACAGACACACGATTCAATACATTCCCTTTTCGTTCAGGCCAGTTTATGTTGAGTTTTCCGCCACAAGCACAGCAGAGTGCTGCCTGAGATGACCCTGTCACCCGTCAGAAGGCCCTGCAAGCCACAGGGCCCGGGTGGGGGGTGGGGGGTGGGGCCCGGGTTTTCTAGTTCCTGTGCCTCGAGGCGTGATGCCCCTCCCCAGGCCCCTGACTGCCCTCAGGCAGGGCTGCTGCTCTGGCGGGCAGTGGCTCCAGGGAGTGGGCACCTGCAGCTGTCAGGCACCAGGCTGGCTTTTGTTTCTTTGTTTATCCGGCAAATGCTTCCTGAGCTCGGTGGGGCTTCTGAGGTCCGGCCGGACAGCATTTGTATTTGCCAGCTCTTTTTTTCCCCAGACGCCCAGCCTCGGCGTGGGTGAGGGACGTGGGTGTGAGGGCACCTCGGGCTGCCGGTGTCAGTGCTCCTTGCTAGCTGTTTCCTGCTTCATGGCTCCCTAATGCAGCTGCGAGGGGCCGGGCTACGCCGTGGCCACCTGCTCTGGTTGCCTGGGTAACAGTGTACCCTCGCCTGGCGGGGGCGGGGGGTGGGGAGGCGATGGGGCTCTGCTCCACGCGGTGATTCAGGGGTCCGGGCACATGGAGCGTCTGCCACGGCCCCAGCTGTGAAAGGGAGCCCAGAGGGAGCCCCCCGATGTGCGATGCCTGGTCCCCGAGGTGACACGTGACAGAGCAGCCACAGGAGCCCCCCAGATACAAGAGGAAGCCAGGAACTGGGGGGCCAGCGGCTACCTCTGCAGCAGCGGGTAACGGTGCTGGTGTGTGGACGGCCCCGATGCACACCGGCTGCTGCTCCTGTCTTTGTAAATTGCCAGACTCACACTCGGAGGCTCTGTCTTCTGGGCCCTCGGAGATCAGGCAAGGTCTGAGTTTCAGGGTGGTTCAGGTCAGCGTTCCCCCTGAGCACCCCCTCTGCGCTGGTTCCTCTGTGGGAGACACCAGACACCGTCCCCGCCTGCGACACGGAGTCTCCGTTTCAAAGCTTCCGAACCTGATCTGATTTCCGCCGCAGGCTCGCCTGTTTGGTAGGGGGGTCGCTCGCCAAGGTGCTTGAACACCCGCGGGCAGATGGGACCTTCCTCTGCCGCAGTCCCCACCCCTCCCTCTTCCCTTCCCCCCGTGTGCCTGGCCTGCCTGTCTCCTGTCCATCTGCACAGGCGTCTGTGGTGCTGGATTCCTTACCTGCCTGTTCAGTTTACTCTCCAGGCCTCATTTCAGGTATTTCCAGAGAGTTCCCCAAACCATGACTTAGCCTGCTCCGAGATGACCTTTAGAGATTCAGGCTGAGAATCGTCACTCCGGATACAGGCTGGAGCCTAAGTGCTCGGCAAGCCCGGAGCTGTGCAGAGCACCACCAGCGTGGGCGCAATGCTGGCCCCGCTCAGGAGCCTGGCCACTGCGTGACCACCCGGTGCCAGCCCCCCCCCCCTTTACCTCACTCTTCAGACCTTGCCTGGCTCAGCTTTCCCAGTCTTACCTGCCCTCTGTAGAGGCTCGTGGCAATTGCATAGGGCCCTTCCTGTTGGGAAGGACATAAACCCAACTCAACCAGCTTAGGTAACAGGGAGAGACTTGATTCCTGTGGCCGTAGAGCGTAAACCCAGCCTGACCCAGGGGTTCAAATGGTGCCAGCAGGACCCGCCCGCCTCCATCCGTCCTACTGTCCTCTGTGTCGGCCCTGTTCTTAGCCAGGCTCACACCTGGGGTGGCGACGCGGCCCTCACCCGAAGCTCCAGGATCACACTCTCTCAGGGCAGTGACTCCAGCAAGACAGTTCTACTAAAATCCCAGGGTTCCCTCTGATTGGACTGACTTGGGCTTCGTGCCCATCCTGGGTCAAACACTGATAGGGAGATGATGATGATAACAGTAAGAGTTAGCAGTTTTTAGTGTTTATCAAGTGCGAAGGTACCATGTTTCTATCTAGACGTTTGTCACAACAGCCCAGTTACATCAATTTTTTTAATCCTTGTTTTCTACATGAAGAAACTGGAGCAAATGAGTTCGAATAACTTGATTCGTCCTCCACACGGGCCTCCAGCCCAGATGTCAAGTAACCGTGCTATACCGCCCGGGGAGAGTCAGAGGAGCACGTTGGAAACATGAGAGCTAGGACGAGCCCTTGCTGGGGGATCCGTATGTTGGCTTCAGGCTCACCTACTCTAGAGTATCACTTCTCCTGATGTCACGTGATGTGGGGACCGGAGGACTTGGCTCACATAAGGCAGTTGGGGGGGGTGGTAGAATTTTCCTCCAACAGGGCAAACTGGATATGGAGCAGCCCCTTCCCAGTCCCTTGAGCCCCCACCTCCGGACGCCCGCGCCAGAGGAGGAAGTGCTGAGGTGTGGGAGAGCCCCTAGCCAGGCTCCCAGACCGTCTCCCACATGAGACTCCCACAGGCTGGGCCCAGGCAGAAGCCAGCCCGGGAAACTCCACGGCAGGGTCAGGACGAGGCAAGGAGTGAATTCCGGGGCAGACAGCTGGGCCAAGATGGAGCGTGAGGGTGGTCACCACGAAGAACTTCCCGGCGGGTTGCGTACGGAGACGGCACCGTTCTCGCCCCGGAGGGGCTGGAGGCTCAGACTTCTGCTAAACAGGTAGGTGTTCAGCCCTCCTTGGTCATCTGTGCGTCCTGACACTTTTCTAAGGTGAAGAGAGGCTGGCGTCACAAGGAAGGACTTTCGAGGTCCTGACAGCCCGGAAGTGGAGAACACTCAGAGTAGGGGCGTTGCGGCATCAGTCCCCATGGCAAAGGAGATCAACACCCCCAGGGGGGGACTTATTCAGAGTCTCCCAGGGCGGCGGAGGGGGGGGGGGGCGGGGCGTGGATCCAGGATACAGCTCGCCTGCACGGATCCTTTTGGAGCCAAAGGGCATTAGTGAGGACTCGGTGAAAAACCCAAGCCCATCAGATGTGAGTGAAAACGGAACTATGTTAGCTAGCACAGGCAAATGGGAATGTCAGGGAGGCTGGCTTCAGGTATGGCTTAATCCAGAGGTCAGCCTGGGCCAACATGTCTGGATCTCCCTGGCTCTGTGCTCAGCTGTTCCTTCCTGATTGTTCGCACTGACCCGGGGGCATTGCTGGCTTGACTAAGGTTACCTGGCCGTACCTGGGCCATCCAGGTCATGAATGGGGGAGACACAGGCCCCCACTGACTTACCAGACCTGGCTTTGGCCATGGTGAGGGTAGGGCCCCTGAGACTGTACTTACGGGGGGGTGGGGGTGCTCCTCGAAGCAGGCTGAGGGGCCTTTAGCAAATGCGGGAGGGAGGTAGCAGGCAGAAAGAGCCCCTGTCCCCCACAAAGAGGCTACTGTGCCCCCAACAAACGCGGGGATGGAGCCCCGTCTGCCCCTCCCAGGGGAGGCTCCTGGCCGGAGCGGGTTCCCTGCCGCACGCATGCCCTGGGGGCTGGGCCAGCAGCCCGGCCTGGCTGCAGGGGGGGGTCAGGCTGCCAGACAGCCCCTGCGCCCCGAGCTTTTCCACGGCAACGGCTGCACCAGCCGACCACTCGGTTCAGCAGTCACTTTATGAGCCTCTCGGAGGAGGCCACACCCCACGTCCCGGAGAGGACAGCGGGTGCCAGGCCGGGGGCGCGTCCACGGTGACTCCACGGAGGGCCGGGCACGGCTGGGACAGGCTGAAGCTCGTTCCTCGCGGACACCTAGGTTCTCCCGGGCGGCCGAGCACGGCTGAGGTCAGGCCTGACGTTTTGCGGGTGGATGACCTCAAGCACTAGCGGTCTGGATGTTGGGCTCCTCCTCTGTAGAACACGAAGCATCACGCCCATGCCCTAGGGTGAGGGACACGGCCAGGTGTGGCGATGGAAGCGTCGTCGGGCTCCTCCACTGGGCGCCTTGAGGACAGGCAGGAAGATGCGGGCGCCCGGAGACGACTGAAGTCAGGGACTCGGGTCTAAGAGAGGAGGCGTGTTGGGGAGAAGCAAACCAAACCGAGTCCTCCCTTCTTCCTAATTGATCCAGCAGATCTCGGTCTCCTCGGGACGGAGCCGGGAGCACCGACCCGGGTGAGTGCAGCTGTGGGTGCGTGAGCGACACCAGGTCACGGGCCGGGGGCAGGGAGGGACTCCTGACGGTTGTCGAAGGTGTGGCACTGCCGGTGGGACCCCTACAGGTTACCGGCAGTGGGCCCGGATTCGTTGTAAAGGCACGTGGCAAACTCCAGGCTGACCACCAAAAATTTTTTCCGAGAGATGTTGTTGATACGCTTGAAAGGGATACAGGTGTGTTTGGGGTGCCGGGGGCCCCAGGGTGGCAGCACCCTGGGGGGGCCGGCACACGAGGGACAGGGCCGTGGACGCTGGAGCAGAGACACGGGAGCAGGGAGGGAAGGACGGGGAGACGGGGCTGCAGCCGGTCCAGGGAACAAACACCTTCTGTCTCTGTCCTGCCAGCAGGGCAGGGGCCCCCGACTCAGCTCGTCAGCTCTGGGGCCGAGCAGGATGGTGAGGCTGGAGGCTGGGACGTCCAGACAGAAGTTCCAGGACAAGTACAGGCGAGTGGCCTGCGCCTGTCCTGAGCCCTCGGGGAGGCTGGACCTGTCCTTGGAGGCGGTTCTCTGGGTCTGGGTCTAGCCCCTGGGGTGTTCGGTTACCGCCCTTGTAACCGCCTTGGACAGATTGTCTGCCCCCCCCCCCCCCACCAGCAGCGTTGTGCTCTGTCTCCCACCCCTACCCCCAGGGGGAACAATGGTGTGCTCTGTCCTGTCCCCCCCCACCCCGCCCCCACCCTGGGAACGGCAGTGTGCAAACAGCCAGCGCCGAAAATTTAATAAAATTTACGAACCGATGTTACTCACCTGAAAACTCCAATCACTCTCCATCCACGACGGCCTTGGGCCGACAGACGGCAGGCCCGCTGCCCTGGGCCCCTCTGGGGGCTGTGGGCGGTACTGGGGCGACTCCTGGCACCAGTGGCTACGGCAGTCGGGCCCAAGGGCCTGCGCCGATTCCCGGTCCCAGGTGCCCCTCGGAGGCTGACAGAGGGTGAATCCAGGGAGCACCTGCCTGCTGTTCCAGCAAGAGCGGTTTTGGAATGGCCCTGGGGGCCCCGGGGGGTTGTGTACCCTCACAGTTTACATGGGTGGCCTGGGCTGCTTAAGGGCTCCACAGGCTGTGTCCTTCCAGGCGCTCGGTGGGGGAGGGGGGCGCTGTGGCCAGAGAGGGACATCGGTCGGCTCGCGGAGGGGCTTGTAGAGCAAGTGCTGTGCGGCTCCGTGCAGGGTGGCCGCTGGGGGATGGGCGCACGGTGGGATCAGGCTGGACCGTAGGGGGCAGAGCTCTGAAGTGCAGGGCACGGTGTTGGGACCTGAGGGAACGGACTGTGTGAGGTGAGGCGTGTAGAGAGCATGAGTGGATAGATGTGGGGAGGGTATGGCAGACGTGGAAGGTATGGGTGGACAGTCCAGCACCCCGTGTGATCTGAGTCAAGGTCAGACCCACGTGTGACGGGGCCCTCAGCCCCTCAGAGGCCCCCTGCCACGTGCTCGGGATCCAGACGAAGCAGAAGCAGGGTGTCCCTGCGGCCTGGGGGGGACCCGATGTCTGCACAGACCTGACGAAATGTGACATCTGGCTCACACCCGTGACAAAAGCTTTTCTGGGGGGGGGGGGGGTTGGGCACGGGCAGAGCGTGTTCAGCCCAGCCCCAGCCTTGCTCTCTGTTGAGACCTGACAGCTTTCCTAGACTCTGGAAGCCCCCCCCCCCCCCCCCCCCCCGTTTCTCTCCTACCCTCACATCCAACCAGGCCACTCACTGATTGGTCTGTGCTCCGGGCCAGGGTGGGGACCGGGGACTCATACGGCGAGCACACGGTGTGGGGCCTCCTGATGCCCCAGGGCTGTGCTGCATGCTCACTGGTTGCCCAGACATGGCTGGAGCCCCTGCCGAAGGCCCGCGTTCTGGGCCCGGGACGCAGCTGCACCAGCTGGCCTGCTGGGTGCCACGTCAGGTGCCACAGAGAGAAATAAGGCGGGAGGGGTAGGGGGCGAGCGTGCAGGGAAGGGCCCGCTGGGAGGCACCTCGCCTGGAGCAGGTGAGGCCGTGAGCTGGGGCGCCTCGTGTCTGCTGCTCTGCGCCGGGACCGCGGTTACCCCAGCCGTCCTAGAACTCGGCCTGCATCACGGCACAGACTTGCCCAGGCCTCCCACGCGCAGACGGCCGGCCGGCCGGGGGCTGCTGAGTCTCCAGCGTGGAGGGAACCAAGTCCTATAAACAAGCAAAGGCAAGAGGCCCGGTGGGAAGCCAGTGCCCGCCCAGAGGGGAGGCGTGGTCGGAGACCCGTCCTTGGCCTGCCGTGCACATCGGCACCCCCCTCCAGGCGAGGCGCTGGCCTTTGCCGCCGAGCCGACTGTGGACCAGAGGACAGACGCGCAGGAAGGCCTTAAGGGTTTCCTATTGGCCTAAGCTACCCGGGAGGACTGGCCAGTTCTCAAGCCAGGGGCGCCGGGGGAGAGGCGGGTTTGGGGTGCTACGTTTGTGTCCTGGGGCCACAGTAACAAAGCGCCACCAGCCGCGTGGCTTCAAACAAGAGACATGTCGTGTCTCAGTTCTGGAGGCCAGACATCCGAGATCAATGTGACCTCAGGGCCGGGCTCCCTCCGGAGAGCCCCGGAGAGGGTCCTTCTTGCCCCGTCCAACTTCTGTCGTATCCCCCGGGTCTCTGACCTGCGCCCAGCTCAGCTTCCTCTTCCATGCAGCCCTGTGGCCCCCCCACCCCCACCTCCCGAGGGATCACAGGCTCTGGAGTGTGTCTGTGGTGTGGCCGTCCCCGGGTTTGAATAGGAGGGTTAAGGCCACCTCCGCCCCCACACGGACTTTGTTCAGGAGGAAATGTCTAACACCACGTGGTCACTGGAGTAACAATGACAGCCTCTGCGGCTCGCACACTCTGGGCGCCTTATCCAGTTACCTCCCTGGGGCGCGAGACCACCGAGGAGGCGTCACCGTGCCCGGCTTCCCGTGAAAGCGGACGGTCGGAGCCCGGATCACTCAGCTGCAAGTCATGCTGCTGAGGTTCAGCGGCCCGTGCTCCCCCTTCCAGGCCATTCTGCACGAAGACGGAACAGCAGCCAGAGCGGCACTTGGCAGAGGCCGCGGGCTCGGAGGGCGGGGGCAGGAGGCCAGCCGCCCTGGGTCGCGTCGACTGTGGCTTCCAGCCACACCAGCTGTGGCGTGAGGAGAGGGCAGCGGCACTTCCTCTGCCCGCGACGGGGCTTGTCCACACGGCCATGAGGAGGCCTGGGCACCACAGCCGCCTGAGGCCAGGTCACCTGCTCATCCCTGCATCCGCTCATGAGCGAGGGTGACAGTGCATGTGCTGTGGGTCAGGCCCCGTTCTGGGCGCTGGTAACCAGCAGAGGCCAAGACGTGAGGGGCCCTGCCCGGCGTGGGGCTTTCACAGGCGGCCTCTGGAGCGACTGTCTCCAAGAATGTCCAGCCGGACACATCAGAGGGAGACACAGGGCCCCCTGCTGAGGCTTCGCAAGGCCAGGGACACTGCAGCCTCTGTGGGAGACACGATGGGGCCAGGCAGGGCTGGGGTGCAGGCCCCCAGGAGCTCCTTCACCTGGGCACCCGGGGGCTGGGAGCGAGAGAGGCGTCCTTGTCCCATGGCCGCGGCCCACCTCTGCCTCAACGTCAGGTGCCCTCTGCCTCTGTGTCCCTGGATTTGGGGCCCACCCTAATCTGGGCTCATAACATAATTGCATCACAAAGACCCTTTTTCCAGATGAAGTCCATGCGCCCCATGGACACCTCTTTTGGGGCCACCGAACGGTCAGCAAGGGCTGGGCCCGGGGGAGGCGGGGCCCTTAGCCCACGAGTAATGACTCACTAAACACCGAGCCTGCCGGGAGGTGCTGGTGCATGCTGGGCTTTAGGCGCACGCTAGTCACCGCTGCAAATCAAGACGTGGGCCTTAGGACGTGCGGGGGTAGGCTGAGGGCTGCGGATGTCGGGGCGACCCGGTGCTCGCCTTGCTCCTCGGCACCGCTCATATCCGAGCACACACATACGCGGATGATGAAGGTAATTAAACGAAGATGAAAATTTAATTTAAAGCCTGACCTACAAACAAGAGAGGCCTGGTGTCCCCCGAAAGTCAGTCCTGGGGGGCGGCTGGGGGCAGGTGCAGGAGGCGCTGAGGAGGCGGTTCTCTGTGGCGGGGCTCCCCGGGTTTGCTGTGTGGGGCGCTGGGCCCCAGAAGGGCCGGGATTGAGGGCTCTGCCTTTGCCTCCCTGATTCCTTCTCGTCCCAGCCGCTACCTCTGACCAGGGGGTGCCAGGTGGCTCCCCAGCTCTCTGAACAGACACGGCCCTGTATGTCCCCGAACGGTGAGGGCGAACCTTGGGCCCGGGCTGTCCACGTGCCCCCCCACCCCCACCCCAGCAGAGCCAGCAGGGCTCTTGGCTGGGGAGACAAGGCTGGGGACACAGAGCAAACCAAGGGAGGTTCCCGTGTCCACGAGGGCACAGGGCATGGAGCCCATGGACCCCTGGGACACGGGCCTCAGGCGACGTTCTCACCCGAAACGATGCTGCGGGGCACGGAGAGAGGGAGCAGTCACCGTTCCTACTGCCTACCTAATCAGCACGGACTTGTGGCTCAGAGCGGCGCGTCTGGGGTCAGATGTCCGAGGCCCACGCGTGGGCCGGGCTGGTCCCTCCGGAGGCTCTGGGGGGAGCGCACCCCCCACCCCGTGTGCTTTCTGGATGCTGCCCTCATCCTCGGCTCTGCGTCACCCCAGCCTCTACTGCGGCCTCGACCCCTTCCAGGTCTCACCCTCCCACCTCCAACGGTAAGGGCCCTCTGGGTGACTGGGCCCCTCCCCCGGTCATCCAGGACAGTCTCCCACTGAGGAACCTTAGTTTAACAATCTCTTCAAAGGCCCTTTGCCTGACAATCTGATGTATTCACGTTATAAGCACACAGAGCAGGACCTGGTGTCCCTGGGACTCTCCTGCCCACCACACCTGAGTGACACAGAGCCTCACTGGACATTGAAACATGTGCATTTTAGGGGCGCCTGGGTGGCTCGGTCGGTTGAGCCTCCAACTTTGGCTCAGGCCATGATCTCGCGGTTTGTGAGTTCAAGCCCCGCGTCGGGCTCTGTGCTGACGGCTCGGAGCCTGGAGCCTGCTTCGGATTCTGTGTCTCCCTCTCTCTCTGCCCCTCCCCTGCTCATGCTCTGTCTTTCTCTGTCTCAAAAATAAATAAAAACATTTAAAAAAGAAAAAAGAAAAAAACCACGTGCATTTTAGCAGTATGTTTGGCAGATTTTCGACGTGTTCTGGGGTGAGCTGCAGCCGCTGAGGCCGGCGGGAGGGAGGCGCGGCCCCGCCCTGTGCCAGTCATGAAAGGCGGTGGGGGGAGGTCCCCCAGAGAGAGACCCAAGGGCTGTGCCAACAACGTTGTTTCCCACCTTGAGGACAGGGGGCGCCGTGCTGCGCGTGGCCTCGGATGAGTTAGTGACTGCTCTGTGTCCCCGATTCCTCACCAGGAACAGTCTGCCTCGGAAGGGGAGCGAGGGCTGAGGCAGGGTGACACTGGCACGGCAGGTGCACCTCCAGGCACGTCGACAGAGCCCCCCGACCCGTGTGCTCTCCTTCCGTCCGTGTGCAGTGGAACCTGGCAGGCTCGTGCCCTGGCCGGAGCAGCCCCGCAACACCTCCTCTCCCAGGACATCCACGCTCAGGGCCAGCCACCCTGCTGAGAGGAAGCCCCAGCAGCCCACGTGGGGAGAGGCCACGGGGGTGGGGGAGGAACCAAGGCCTCGGCCCCCAGCCACTTACCGCGGACGTGCACCCTCAGCCTGGCCAAGCTCCTCTGGTGACTGAGTCCCGGGCAGAGACGTGCGGGTTCACGAGCGAAAGAAATGAGTGTGGCGGACTGAGCCGCCGAGTTTCGGGGTGGCTGGTCTAGCGGCGGCAGAAAAGCGACGCACCACGGAGCACCGAGCACGGTGTGAGCACGAGGTCAGTGCTCGCAAACGTTGGCTGCTCTGGTCTGGAGGCCCGGGGTCACTACCGTCCCAGGGGTCACGTGACACCACACGACGCTTCCTGGAGGTGGGAGCAAGCGCCGCCTGCCGCCAGCGTCCTGGGGGTCCTGGACCGGGCGAAGGCGTGCAGAGGCGCCTCCAACACGCGGAACCGGGGGGTTCGAGGGACATTGTCTTCCTGGTGCCTCGTGTCCGACTTCCTTGGGGCGCCGTGTCTCCCTTCTGTGACGGTCTACTCTCCCCGCCCCCCAGGGCCCTCGGATGGAGGGGAGGAGGGCTTCCTGTGGCCCCCACCTCTGCAGCAGAGCCCCGCACGGCCCTGGGCCTGTGGACGGCATGGACACCTGCCAGCACGTCAGATCGGTGCAGGGGTCTCTCCGGGGGTGACCGTGCCGCCAGGGACACTTTGGTTTTCACATCAGGCGTCTTTCTCCCCCTCTGGGCTCCTCTGCCTCCCCGAGAGGCCTCTTGCGAAGACAGTGGTCCCACCCGCTCATCCGGGATAATCCTATTTTAAGGTCAGCTGATTATCGGCTTTAATTCCATCTGCAGCCTTAATCCCCCTGCCGTGTAACCTAATATATTCATAAATTCTGGGATCAGTGTGGCAGCCAGGCCTCGGCTTAACTTGATCACATCAGCAGAGACTTCTTCCAAATAAGGTTGCATTCAGGTGCTGGGGGTGAGGGCTTGGGCACATTGTTTTGGGGGCCGTCCGCCCCCCGACGAGAGCTTAGGTGAGCGTGTGACACGCCGTGAGCTCAGTGTGCGCTGGGTGGCCCGGCGGGGCACGCGCGGGGGCCTGGGGCCAGCCTCTTCACCCTCCGAGAGCCACCTCACCTGTCTCTGGTGTCTCTGCACGGACCTGGAAGGAAGCCTCCCAGCATGACGGCTGTAAGCCTGACCCGGCTGCCAGCTCACAGCCGTCGAGGGGCCCCTCCCGCCCCCGCCGTCTCTTGCTCTCCAGCCCGCTAACCTGATGGCTTCTGCGGCAGCCGCCTCTGGGCTCCCCAAGGACAGGAGGGTTGTTGAGGCCCCTGAGATCTGGGCCAGGAGCTCGTGTGGCATCCCTCCCCACGTCCTAATGGTCAAGGCTGGACACAAGGCGGGCCCTGATCTGGGCTGCGGCACGTGGACCCCAGCTGACGGGGAGACGGCAAAGTTGCACTGGGAGGGGCCTGAGCGCAGGGGACAGCGGGGCCTGGCGGGCCTCGCCTCGCCCCACACCCAGCAGGGCATGCGTGTGGGCCCTTGTTCTGAACTTCAGGAAGCTATGCTCCTGGATGACCTCATAGCCCACCCCAGTCTGCTGGGTGTGCGCCTGCACACGCGTGCTCACGCACTCACACACAGAACCAGGATTTTCCTTATAAAGCTGTAACCCTAAGACTTCAAACACCCATGTTTATTCCAAACACAGGGCTCTCCTGCCCAGGCCATCTGCCTGCGTGCTGGTGTAATGCTCAGGGCAGCAAGTCTTCAGCAACCCTCCTGGTGCCCCCTTCATGCCTGGCCCCTGGGGATCCCTGGTCTCTACAGGGGGCCCGTGGGCATCCTGGGTCTTCTCCGGAGACCCCTGGACACCCCTGGTCTCTGCCGGGGGCCCCTGGGCATCCTGGGTCTCTGCCGGGGCCCCTGTACACCCCTGGTCTCCGCCGGGGGGCCCTGGGCATCCCGGGTCTCTGCCGGGGGACCCTGGGCATCCCAGGTCTCTGCCGGGGCCCCCTGGGCACCCCTGGTCTCCGCTGGGGGCCCCTGGACATCCCTGGTCTCCGCCGGGGCCCCTGGGCATCCCGGGTCTCTGCCGGGGCCCCTGGGCATTCCTGGTCTCTGCTGGGGGCCCCTGGGCACCCCTGGTCTCTGCAGGGGCCCCTGGGCATCCCTGGCCTCTTCCCTGTGGCCTTGGAGCAGAGAGAAGGCAGGGCCCTACACCAGTCAGCAGCTCTCCTGTCTGAGCAGCCCCAGGCCCCTGGAGACCCCTGCCCCACCTGCTCCCCGAGGCAGCGCTGCCCAGACCCTTGTCTCCCACCACCGGCCTCTGCTGTCATGAAGGGGCCAGGGTCTCCAGCTTCTCCACGGACCCTCCCGGGACACTGGCCACCCATCTGCAGCTAGTGCTCTCCTGGCCCTGCAGACACCTGTATCTGCGGGGAGGAGCCCTGGGTGGCCTCAGCCCTCTCCCACTGTCCCTGTGAAGCTGGGCTTTCCAGACCCGCTTCTGCCTCAGGCTCCTCACCCCTGTCCCTCAGAGACGGGTAAATGCCTTCAGGGGCAGGCAGGGGTGAGGAGGGGACTCCCCGGCAGTGGGAAGGAATCAGAGATTGGAGGTGTGTCGTGGGTCCCGTGCGGATCTGCGGGCCCGGCCGAGCGGGGGGGGGGGGGGGGGTGTCCAAGGAACAGGCAGCTCTGGGGACCCCTTCACACTGCACACCATCTCCCAGAAGAAAAGCTGCAGTCCTCAGGAACGTCTCTGGAGGCCCGCCCCCGGGCCCCGGGCCCCCACGCTGTGGGCCGGATGTCTCCTTAACCCTTCCCACGCAGGCCAAGGATGGGGGCCCCTGACCACCGGGGCTGGGCGCCCGCTCGTCCTCACCCGGGGCCGCTGCCTGCAGGCTGGGGGCAGGGCCAGGCCGGGTGGGGCGCCCCCACGGCTGGCCGTCCAGGGCCCGTGGCGAACCGGCCCCGGTCTCCCTGGCCTCACCAACCCCCCCCCTTTGGGGGAGTAACAGGGCCTGCTCAGCTCAGCCCCACTCATTGCTGATGAACGCACTTCCTGAGTCACCGCGGGGATTCCGGGACTCAGTTCAGTGCCCGTCCTCTTGCTGCTGGCTGGTGAGAGGCCGGTCGGTCGGGAACCTGGCTGCTGGGGCCAGCCCTCCCTGGAGCCCCCAGCCCTCCACACAGGACCCCGAGATGTCGGTGGGGCACACGGTTGGCCCCGCCGTGCCAGGATCTGGGCCCACGCAAGAGATGAGGCCGTCCCTCAGGGGTTATGACCCAGGCAGAGGCCGCCATCAGCAAGATGGGGCCTCGTGGCCCGGGGGAGCCAAGCTGTGTGTCGTGTGGTGGCTGGTGCCTCGTTAGGGGCCTGAGGAGAGCCAGGAGGACTGGCCTGCGAGGCTTCAGGGGTGAGCAGGGGAGGTGACCCGGGAAGGATTCCTGGGGGAGGGGCCGTGTTAGGACTGGGGGCTGAGGAGCAGCCTGAGGCCAGGGGCCGGAAGTGGGTCTTCGCAGATGCCAGTTAAGATGAGGCCATATGGGATCAGGGTGGGCCCTGAATCCAGGCACCGGGGTCTTTGTAAGGGGAGGAGGGACACAACGAGGCTGTGAGAAGGGGGCCCTCCGGAGTCCCCAGACGGTTAACGAGCCCACAGGTGAAAACTTAAGTGAGTCAGGGCGCCTTCCATGGAGACGACAACCAGGTGTCCGTCCCGTGCAAGAGTGTGCCGTGTAGCTCTCGTGGAGGGAGTGGCTGGGGGTGACCCCTCAGAGGCGGCGCTGGGGACCCCGAGCCCGGGCCTCGGTCCCTCCCTCCATGCTCCGTACCTGTTCCCCGAGGGCCTCAGTAGCTGGGGGGCTGCAGCCCTGGAAACCTTTTCCGGGGACCCGAGGGTCTCGGGGAGGGGCTGGAGGGACCAGCGGCCGTGGACATCTTGTCTGGGGACCCCCGGGCCTGACCTCCAAAGCCGTCCATCTGTCCTCCGTGTGCCTTAGGCTGCCCAGGTGGCCCTGCCTGGCCTCCGCCTGTCCCTGGGGGCCAGCGTGCTCAGTGGCCCAGCGCCCTGTGGATGATCCCACCCTGTTCCCTGCCTTCACTGATATCACAGGGTCACCCGGTGGGGGTGGGGGTGGGGGGTGGGTGTGCAGCGGCCTCTAGGCTCCCCCTGCCACGTTCATTCCCCTCCCACTACCCTGGCCCGTGGCTTTCTCAGTCCCTCCCATTTAAGAGCATGTTCAGGCTGCGTGCTGTAGAAAATCAATGAAATCCTGTAGAAACCCCCAGAGACCACACACTGGGAAATGCTCTCTATTCAGACACTTGGAGACCAAGGAGCAGATGTGGTCCTGGGGCCAGGAGGGGTAGGGGCAGGCCCCGGAGCCTCCCGGGGAGGGGCGGCCATGGCCCTGCAGGCTGGCCCCAGGGCGAGGTCAGGATGCCCTCCCCCCCCCCCCCCGCCCTTCCCAGTCTCACTCTCCTCCCCACTGGTCTCTTGGGGGGGGGGGGGACACAGACCTTGGGGGCTGGGCTCCCAGGGGCAATGAGGCCTGGCCCAGCTCCTGGGGGCCTCCCCCCCGGGGTGGTCTGATTACCCCCGCACTGCAGGCCTTCGGTAGCCTCCCTGTCAGGAGGTGTCCAGGCAGTGGGGTGGGGGCTCAGAACCTCTTACATCAGCCCATTCAGGTGGCCTGCTTTGAAAACCCAGCCTTCCTGGTGGCTAATTGTCCCTCCTGGGGGGTACTGGTGCTGCTCCAAGCTGGGTAGACGCAGGTCGTGTGTACTTTGGGCGTCTTGCCTGGTGTTTGATCGATGCGTGCTCAGCAGCGGACGCCGCGAGGGAGCCTCGTGGCCTCTGACGCCAGGCTCCGCTGCTCCCACACAGGCCGGTCTGCCTTCCTGGCCACCCCTCCCCTCTGGGGCCAGCAGCGTGTGGTGGATGCCAGGGTGTTGGAACGTCGCCAGGGCAGATGGGGCACCCCACGTCCAGCAGGGCTGAGCAGCTGGGCCAGTGGGCTCAGGCGTCTCCAGGAGGAGATCAGTCCCTCTGGGGCTCTGGCCTGTACTTGTCCTGGGGGGTTTAGGACAAGAGGAGCGTTTATTGGCTGTTTCTACGGCCTGTGGCTCTGGGTGGTGGGTGGGCCGGCTGCATGGGCACCTGCAGGGAGACCCAGTCTGTGCCCTTCTGAGCACTGTGGCTGTGAGACAGGAGTGTGATGGCTGGGGACTCGGTGAGCGTTCACGGACCCTGTATAGGAGCCACTGCTGGGATCCCACGTCAGTCTGCAGCCTCTGGGGTTCAGAGGGACCTGGTACCACAGGCAGAGGGCACCCTGTCTGGGGATGGGCAGGGGATGGGGGGCACTGAGCATGTTGGTGGGCACTCAGGGGGGACTGGCAGGGGACGGGGGGGCATTGAGGGTGTTGGTGGGCATTCAGGGGGCACGGTTCGCTGACAGGACTCACCACCCCCTGCTGTGCCTCCCAGTGTGCAGGGCCATCCTGACAGCCACCCAGCAGGCTCCAGGGTCCACTGGGGACAACAGCGCAGCAGCTTTGACCGGGGCCCTCATGGGCTGGGGGGCCATATCTTGCTGTCTTCTCCCGACCTGCCTCCCTCCCTAGGAGCAGCTGTCTACGGCCTCAGATCCTGACCCACTGGACACCGGCCAGCCCCTGGGACAGCCTGAAGTCCCGTGTGTGGCTCACCCGTCAGTGCCCGGCCCGGTATGGGTCGGTGGCCAAGGGGTGCCCGGACGACAAGACTGAGCCGGGATGCCAGCCAGGACTTCTGCAGAACCCCGGTGATGGGGTGCGGGCTTGTCACCTGCTGAGCCCTCCACCTCTCCAGTTCCTCACACGCCCCCTACAAAGCCCACAAACGGCCCTCTGCAGACAGGACAGCAGCACAGAGCCTGGGGGAACCCCACCCACGGAGGCAGCTGATTTCGCACCCGAGACAGACAGCGAAGTGAATGCATATTTCACACGAGTCAGAAATGGAGTGGTCCTGGTGACCCCCCCAACTTTGCAGGTGACAGGGAAGGAATTATGCTGTCTCCTCCGCGTGCGCACCAGGATCAGGTCAGTGGAGGCACGGAGGTCGTGGGTATGGGGTCTGCGCTTGCCCTGTTCTGACCCCAGGAGGGCCTGGGGAGTGTCTGGGCTCTGGGGACGCCCTACCCCCACCGTCAGCGCGGGCAGCTGCAGCCTGTCCCGCAGACCCTTACGGGCCAGGAGACGGGACCTCCCTGGTAGAATGGGCAGGAGCAGGGCACCCCTGTGTCCCCAGCAATGATTAGTGTCATGAGGTGTGGCCAGACGGGGCCTGGAGCAGCCTCCCCGAGCTGGGCTCGCGCTCGCCTGGGCACGTCCCACGGGGCACAGCTCCCAGGTCCCCACTCCCCCGTGTGCAGGGGCAGCCCCCATGGGCCCTATTTCAGGGTCGACGGTGGTGACCCTCCGGCATCCTCTGGGTCCCTCGACACCGGTTTCAAGCACCCGCCTGGATCACGGGTCCCGCTACCACGAATGACCCTCGCCTCCTGTCCCCAGGCTGCACCCCATCGGCCTGGCCTCGGGGCTCCTGCTCTGGCTTGCTGCCGCTCCTGTGTCCTGACACCCTGCGTCTGCTTTGCTGAAAATCGGCGACTCTGGTTAAACCCAGGTCTTTTTCTGTTCTTGGCCTCTTTCGGCTGAGTCACTGCAGGGAAACAGGAGTGATGTGCCAACTGGGCTCGCTTTAGGCTCACGGCCTCAGAGCTCCAGGCAGCTCTCTGGGCTGCGGGCTGTGTTGGAGGCCGGCTCTCCTCTCGCCTGAACCCCCCCCTCCCCGCCCCCGCCGACCTGAGAGCTCGCTTCCTGTTTCACAAGAGCAGAAGCTGCTGAAAGAGGGCTTTCCCAGCCCTGCAGCCAACGGCCTTGTGACCTGTGCCCGTGAACCCCGGCCCCTTGGGGGGATGGGCTGGCAGCAGCTCCGGGAGGCCCTGGCCCCCCCCCCACACCCCTCCTCCAGCTGCCGCGCATTTCCAGGTCGAGGTGCACCTGTGGTCTCCTGCCGCGGCCTCTCAGGGCACAGCCTCCCCTCGCTCACTCCCCTGCGACCACAGGGTCTTTGCACTGCCGTTCCTTGGCTCCATCCTTCATCCAAACCCTCTCTCTGAAGCGACGGCCCGAGAGCCCTGCACCGGCGCCAGCCTGTCCCAAAGGGGAGCTCGCCGTACTTGAATGCTCCCTGGCCGAAGTCGTGACAACCGCACTGATTTTCCCCTGGGGTTTGTTTTGTGACGAGGTCGATGGGACAGAGGAGCGTGTGCCCAGCCTCCCCGGCACAGGCTCTCCACCACCATCTCCCCTGCCAGACCCTGGCTGGCCGCCCCAACGGGGGCCTGGGCGAGGGCAGAGGGGTCAGGGCAAGGGTCAGGGTCAGGACTGGGGGCTACCCCTGCAGGGCAGGGTGTCAGCAGGAGGTTGTGACTTGGTGCCGGATTCGGGAACCACACGTGTCCCGGTGCGGAGATTTAAGGGTCACCCACCCGTTCTGGGTGGTGGTGTGGGTCTGTGGGGGAGATGCCTAATCCGACTCCCCCTATTCCTGCCCCAGCCATCAGACTCTCGGGGCACCTGGCGATTGTCCGGTCCCAGGGCTGGCCCACGTTGAAAGGGCTGGGCTCTGGGCGCCCGGGAGGGGCCACGCGGGTCCCACAGAAACCCCCAGGCCTGGGACTCTCCCTCTCGTCCGTCAGTTGGGCACCGGGGGCCTCTCTGTCCTGAGGGTGGAGGGACCGTCCTCCTGGACTAGCCGATTCCCAGGGGCAGCAGACAGCCTGCCTGAGGGGCTCCCGTGGCGTGCAAACCACCCAGCCCAGGACAGCCTCCGGCCCAGCCTCCTCCACCCTGGCCTCCTGGCCTCCTGGCCCCGAATGCCCCCCGTGGCCTGGCTGCCCCACCTCTGGGCCCCCGAGGAACACACTCTTCTCAACGGCAGCCGGGCCCTGACCTGCCGGCCTGGCTGGCCCAACCTCACATTTCCTATCAAATCTCGCTGTTTGGCAACAGCCCCCAGAGAGCAGCCTGACAATAGGCTCCAAGCTTTGGGGGACCCGTTCCTCCTGTGACTTTTCCTGGACGGGTGTGTGCTTTCCCTGTGGCAGGTCGAGGCACCCTCGGGGACCAGCCGGACGACGCGAAGCACGCGGTTTTGGTGACGCTGGCTGTGAATCAGAGGCTCTGTCCCGTGCATTTGAAACTGGCGTCACAGGGTGTAACGGAACAGCACAGTTCGTGCTTATAATTTCGATTTTATTTAGTTAGAACGGCATCAAATACCAAGTGGAAAACCCTCTGTGAGCAGAAAGGGACGGAGGGAGGAAGGCTGTGGGAGAAAAAAAAAACCCTCTCATTTGGTGACTGTAACGGCACCGTTTCCATGTTTTGAGTTTTGCACCGGGCCCCACAGATTACACGGCCAGTCCACGGCACTGCGTTCGGTGCCCGGTGGGCGTTGCCGTGGTGATGGTGCGGCTTCCGTGTGGGCACTGGGTGCTATTGCCAATGGCACGGCGTGGGCGGTGCTGAGCAGAGCCGGTGTCTGAGGGGGTTTCAGGGAAAGGACTCGGGAGGACCTCTCGCCTCTGGCCCGTGTGCGTCTGGGCTCACGGCTGTCTTCAGGGGCCGTGGCGAGGTCCCTCTCGCTTCCTGCCGCTGTATCTCCCAGGCTACCAGCAGGAAACAGGCTTCACATAAAGGAATCTCATACACGAAAATTTGCAGACGTGCGGGCAAGGCTGAGGGACCCCCAGAGACAGGCAAGAGCCGGGAGCCTCACCTCTCCTGAAGCGACAGGCAGGGAGCACTCCTTCCTCCAGCTCCCTGTGGGCTGGGGACCCGGGAGGGGACGCCCACCAAGACTGGGCGGTCAGCACAGGAGCCGGTGGGCAGGGGGGCCGGGAGATGCGGCCGTAAAGCGTTTCCCGAACAGCAAGGTGGCCTAAGGTGGAGAAGGGCTTGGGCAGTAGGGTGGGTCCCGTGTTGACCAGCCACACGCCAGCCCATCCAGGAAGGACCCATCCCAGCATCTCTCCACAGCCTGCAGCTTTGGGGGCAAAACCTGGAATACGTCTGGGGAAGACACCCTCAGAAAGTGCTCTCCGAATACCCCAACCACAGCACTGGATCCTATCTGCCTTTGGGGGAGTTGGGGTCACCGCTTGGGAGGAGGGCAGACAGAGGTGCCCCACGACCTCAGGTCAGCTTCCAGGAGTCCCCCGCCTGATGCCTTGCCAGCTTGGACCTGGGCCCCCACCCTGAGACCTCAGGAAGCCACCCCCCCCCCCCCATCTCGTGCCACCAGGCTGAGGACTGTTAATCACTCCGTTAATGACTCAGCCCTCAGGGTTCCCCCGGCTCTGCCAGCTCCTCCTCAAGCCAGGACCACAGCTCAGCAGTGTAACGCGAAAAATGTGGCAAATCACTATTGTTCACGATGGTAAACCCATCCCTGCAGTGACAGCGCAGGTTATCAAGTTACTCCGAAGGGCAGCACATAGTGGGGAGTGTTTGCTGGTGAATAGGGCTGCTGTCACCGCCATCCGGGGGCTGGGGCAGGACACAGGGATCTATCTGGAGGCTGCGGACAGGACAAGGGAGCCCTCTGGAAGATGCTGTAACCCGCACGTGCTCCGGAGGGTTCTCTATTTCCTCTCCTTCTCTCCTCCAGCCAGAGCTTCCCCGTAGAGGCAGATGCCTCTGGAGGCGGGGAGGCCAGGGAAGCCGGGGGGACCTGTGCAGGGGGACTTGTGGGTTCTGGCAGGCCCTGGGGGCAGCACAGATCGGCCACCCCTCCCCCACCCCGGGAGAAGCCTCCGCCCCGGACTCTAGGAGCCCGCAGGACGGGACCTGCCCCGACCCTGGACCTCGGAAGACCCGCCCCAGGCAGGCCTTCCTCTTGTGCACACGAGCGTGCCCATGTGTGGGTAATGTGCCCGAGCGCACGGCTGCACACACGCGGGGCCCGGCCCCCGGCTGCCGCGGGGCTCTGTCTGGGCCCAGACTGAACAACCGTACTCTGTTCAGTGGAGGTGGGGGCAGGTCGCGAGGCGGGGCCTCCTCTTAAATGCCTTTGGCGAGGCGCCCAACAGCAGGGAGGAAGTGAGGCTCTGAGGCTCTGAGGCCTTGCTCTGGAAGAAAAGCCCCCAAACAGCTGCAGCCCAGCCCCCTGGGCCCCACTTGGCAACGTCTCCCGGCGGGTGGGGGGGCGGCCTCTGAGCTGCTGGCTGTGGAAACGCAGGTGGCGGCCGAGGGCCCTCCGTGCGCCCAGGAAGCGGAGGCCCCGGGGGCCGCCTGCCCGAGGGGCCGAGCCTCCCCGCTGGGACACGGGTTCCGTGTAGGGCATCGGGAAACCGGGCAGCCTGCGCCCCACACGCTGGTCTGGGGCGTGGCTCCCCCACTGGTGGCGGGACCCAGGCGCTGTGCCCACCGGCACAAGAACAGCTCCATCTACCCCCCCACCCCACCCGAGGACGAAGGTGCTTTCACAGCAGCAGGTGGGACTGTCTGTCGTTGCTGCTTCAAAGTCCACATTTTCGTCTTGCCGGAGTCGAGTGGCAGGGTCCTCGTGGGCACGGGACGAGTGGCAGAGCAGGCTCACGAGGCCCCTCTTACTGGTGTGTGCATCCCGGCCGCCGCTCTGGAGCCAGAGCCCCAAATCAAGGGCTCGCTCTCTCTGGAGGCTCCGGGACAGTTGTTCCCATCCCTCCCAGCTCCCGGTGCTACGGTGGCCTTGCTGTCCCCCGCGTGTAGACGCCTCCCTCCACCTCTGCCTCTGGCTGCGTGCGGTGGCTCCTCTGTGCTTCTGTTTCCTCCTCCGGTAAGACACCACTCGCTCGCTCGCTCGCTCGCTCGTCGCATTCAGGGCCCACCCTCATCCGGATGACCTCATCTTAACCAGTCGCATCTGCAAAATCTCCCAGATAATGTCACGGTCTGGGACCCCAGGGGACACGCATGTTGGGGAGACACCATCCAACCCGACTCAGGACACACATCCATACTTACCCGCGCGGCGCTCCGTGGGACAGGCGCAGACGTGGAAGACGTGCGCAGAGGGGCAGAGACTTGCCCAAGGCCCCTCGGGGGCAGACACTCTCCCGTTACCCCCGGCTGCACCACAAACCACCAAGCTGGTGGCGCAGAACCACGAGCACGCTGACTTGTATCATGAACTTGGGCCAGGCCGGCGGGGGGCGGGAAGCTGCTGCGTGCTGGGGTCAAGCTCCTCTCTCGGGGGCAGCTGGCTGTCAGAGCGGCCTCAGCAGGACGCTGGCCTCTCCCCGTGGAGAGGCGGTTCCCAGCACAAGCGTCTGTGGCACAGAGAGAAAAGCAGGTGGAGACTGGCCGTTGTTCCAGGTGCGCCCAGGTGTGAGCAGGTGTGCTGGGTGCCAGGCCCAGGAATACGTGGACGTCAGCCTGTCTTGCCTCAGGCCCCTGCTGCCCGAAGTCTGGTGTGGGAGGTCTCTAACCAAGCGTCCACATGGAGCGCAGAGGACCCTCCAAATCCTTGGCATCCAGCCCAGAGCCAGGGCTCAGAGGCGGGGGTGGGCGGGACGGTCCCACACTGCCACCTGGTGGTCGCCGCCCCAGCACAGGGGGATTCCGGGTCCCTGGTCCAGAGCACGCCTGTGGCTTCTCCAGGCCCAGGGTGTGGACTGGACAAGCCCTGCTCTGGGGGTCTCAGGACCCCCCAGGCTCTTCACTTTCCGTTTCCTCCTGCGCTGGGCACTGTCACCCAGGAGCTGTAGGGAAGAATTCGGGAGCCTCTGTAGGCACCCAGACCCCCAAACAGGGAAGAAGCCCCACAGAGGAAGGGCTGACGTCCCTGCTGCCACAGCTCGGGGGCTCCCCACCTCTCCAGGCCACCTTTCCCTTCCTGACGGGCGGTGGATGGGCCGACTCTTTACGCAGGGTGCAGAGGTCAGCAGCCGCTTGCTAACAGGACAGACCAGGGGCCAGGCCGGGCGGGGCAGGGTGGGCGGCTGGGCATGCGTCCATGAACAGGTGCTAATGGCTTCAGGATGCGTTTCCAACCTTGTCCAGCGGGAGTTTCCTGCCACGCTCGACCTCCTCGACCTCCTCCCCTCATGACCCCACATGCCCCCCACACCCCTATTCACTCCCGTCCTGGGACTCGGGACGTGACTGGCACACAGGCCAGTCTCCCCCCAGGGACTTTCACTCTGGGGAGGGGGAGGCTCATTACAAGTCAGTCTGGGGGGCAAGTGCCCTGAGACGTGACCGGGAGGCTTTGGGCGGGCGGTCCAGGAAGGAGGTGACCAGTGAGGGAGAGCAGGTCTGCAGAACAGGGAGGTGGGGAGGGGCCGGCGGGCACACAGGCGCCAAGGACAAAAGGCTTTCCTCCTGGGTGACGGCCCTCAGGGACTGCTGCTCTGGCCGAGGGCTGCTTCTGCTTTTCTGGGCCTCCGGAGAACAGAGAGGGTGCTGTGGTGCCTCAGTTTCCCTGCAATCTCGTCTTCGGAGTCAGGTGTTTGTGTCTCTACTCGGCGCTCAGTCCGGGACTATTTTGCAAGGAAGGTACGGAAGGAAGCCAGTTGTCAGCCCCAGATCCCCTCTCGGTCACGGTCACGGTCACGGGCAGAGCGGGATAGCCGCCGTGTCCGGGTGAACAGAGGGCAGGGACCTAGTCTCTGGCACCCCACCCCCACCATTGCCCTGAGCAGTGGGATATTGTCCCTAACCTGCTTACTGGCCCTGCCACTGCCTCCAGTCTTAAAGAGGATTAAATGGGAGGGTTGGCGGGTTCAGGGACCAGGGCGCCTCTGAGGAAAAGCGGCTGCAATCATGCAGCGATTGGCTAGTTTAGTTGCAGGGACTGTGGCCTGGAGGTCAGGGACAGGTCAGGGACGGCTTGCAGTTAACAGGTGTTCGGTGGGCATCTGCCCTGAGGTGTCTGCGCTGGGGGCTCTGGGTCTTGGGTTTTTACCCCCTCCCTCCTCACCTCCCTCTTCTGCTGAGGGGCCCCATGTGGGTGGGGCTGGTCAGCCCCATCTGAGGTCGGCACGGCCCCATCACTAGGCTGAAAACCAAGGCGTCTCTCTTGGTCCCTTGGCCCAAAGATCCTGTTTTACCAGCATTTTCAAAAAGTGTGCAAATCCAGGGGCATCTGGGTGGTTCAGTCGGTTAAGCATCCACACTCTTGGTTTGGGCTCAGGTCATGATCTCTCAGTTCGTGCGTGGGTTTGAGCCCCGCACCAGGCCCTGCACTGTCAGCACAGTCTGCTTGGGATTCTCTCTCCGTCTCTGTCAAAAATAAATAAACATTAAAAAGAAAAAAAGGGGGCAGGGGCGCCTGCGTGGCTTAGTCGGTTGAGCGTCTGACTTCAGCTCAGGTCGTGATCTCACAGTCCGTGAGTCCCAGCCCCGCGTTTGGCTCTGTGCCCACACCTCGGAGCCTGGAGCTGCTTGGGATTCTGTGTCTCCCTCTCTCTGCTGCTCCCCCGCTCACGCTCTGTCTCTCTCTCTCTCTCTCTAAAAATGAATAAATATTAAAAAAAAAAAGTGTGCAAATCCAGCCTCTTCCCAGGACACCCACCGGCCCCCGTGCTCCTGCTGCCTGGGCCTGGCTGGTGCTGGTCCCTGAGTGGGGCTGGGACTCGCCTCCAATGACCAGAAGCCAAACGCGATGGGAGTCACGTTAGGGTATGAAGACTCTGGCTTCTGTCCGTCTGTCCCTCCTGCTCTGCTTCCTCCGTCTGATGGAGCCAGCAGCCGCCGCCTTGACAGAGGCCCCCGGGAGAGGCCCTCAGACAGGGGACCGAGGATGGTGTCCGGCTGAATCCTGCTTCGAGGCCTGTGCGTAAGCTCGCATGGGGGTCCCTCCCCGGTGGAGTCTTCAGACGGGCCTCGGCCCCGCCGACACCAGCTGCGGCCCGTGAGGGACCCTGAGCCAGGGGACCCGGTAGTCCCAGCAGATACAGGCATGGGAGCTGTTGGTCTGAGGTCACTTGCTACACAGCAATGGACAGCTTCCAGACACAACTACTCACTTCTCACACAGCCCAGTGCCCGTTCACACCCCAGCAAAGTCCTTCCTGCCGCCGTCTCTGGCTTGCTTGCCCCCCGGTGCCCCTTCTCCTCCAGCCACGCCATGCCTTCTGGTTTTTCGACCTTCCAAGTGCTTCTGTCTCAGGGCCTTGGCACTGGCTGTTCCCTCTGCCTGGGATGCTTCTCCCCGAGATGTGCGAGTAGCTGGCTCCCTCTCCCCCTCCGGGCCATCACCGCCTTCCTTCCCCTGCGTATTGGTCCCCATGGCATCCGTCGGCGCCCACACCGCCTTCTGCCTCCCTGCCCTGTGTCGGGATGGCAGGCGGTTCTCCGTGCGTGCCCAGTCCCCCCGCGGCTGCACCCGACCAGGGTCAGCAGACGCTCAGTAAATGTCTGTTGAATGAACAGGGAGACAGAGGCTGAATGCAGTCAGCCCAGCAGAAACCAACTTCTGGGGCTCAGCTGACATCAGGTGTTCCACATGCATTTATTTTTTATCTTGAGAGAAAGAAAGAGAGAGGGGGAAAAGGAGAGAGAGAGAGAGAAAATCTTTGCTGTCAGCACAGAGCCTGACGCAGGGCTCAAACCCACGACCCTGAGACACGACCTGAGCCTAAATCAAGAGTAGGACGCTCAACCAACTGAGCCACCCAAGGCTCCCGCACACGTTATTTATTGGGTTCAGTCTCCGTGTCCTACGGGATGCAGACGGGGGTTCGAAACTCTGAGCATATTGGAGGAAACTTAATCCACAGGCCTACCCTGCGTGTTTCTGTTCCCATGACGTCCCGGGGAGGAACCGGAAGGAAGGAGGGGGCCAGACCCTGTGGCACCTGGACACCCACACCAGCTGGGCGGTCGGAGCCCTTGCAGCCTGTGACCGCGGGGCCGAGGCGGCCGCCTCCCGGCGGGTCTTCTGCGTCCCTCGCGCTGTCCTGTGCGGAAGGGAGCCCTTTGCAACAAGCATCCCAGCCCTCCCTCCCGATCTTCTCCGCAGAAAATCACGATGTGCTGACAGGAGCGGCTGCCTGCCTGGCCCCTGAGCGCACGAGCCCCCCAGGGCCCGCCGTGCCGGAGTGAGAAGCAGCCCCTGCCGTGCCAGGTCACCTATGTGTGGGGGTCACTCGGTGCCGCGGGCCGCGGGCCGCCCTGCCCGCCGCCAGAACCGCGTGGCAGGGGCCCACGTGCAGGGAGGAAGCCAGGCCGCAGGCCCGGCACGACGCCAGCCCTTGGGAAAAGTGGGGAGGAAGGTGCCCGCGGCCGTCGCCTGCGTTGGCCAAGATGCGAGGAGGAGCCAGACCAGACGGGAGCTGCCAGTGTGGAGCGAGAGCGAGAGAGGACGAGGCTCCGAACGTTGTCCCGCCCGACGCCGGGGCGCTGGCAGATTTCCAGATTCCCCGAGTCCGGCCAGATCCGACAGGGCGTGGGTGGCCCCCTGGACGCCGCGGCTGGCCCACGCGCATTCTGGGACGCCGGAGGCGCCAGCAGCACGTTGCGGGTGCCACGGAGCGGGCGGAGGAATCCATCTCAGATGAGAGGTGTCCCTCGTAGGCCCGGAAAGGGGCCTCCCGAGCAGGCGTCCCCCAGAGGCCCCGGCTCGGTAGGGCTGAAATACGGGGCCGACCCGCCGGGGAGACAGGAGGGACGGTGAGCAGAATTAAGTGATCCGGAAGGCACACCTGTGAGCCTTCCCAGCCGTGCACAGAGAACCTGGCCTGCTGTTCCAGACCCGCTTTGGCCAGTGACCTTTAAAGGCCATTTCACGGGGTTTCCTGTGCTGGTGGCCGAGAGGTGTGTCAGCCGGGGCTCCCGGTGCCCCCCCCCCCCGCCCCCGCCTCCCTGCCCCAGGCTGGGGGAGGTGAGACCCCGCAGCCCACCAACCGCCCGGGACCGGCAGCCCAACGGCCTGCTTCCGGAGCCCCCAGAAGCCCCAGTGACCCCACGCTTGGAGACGTTGCCGGGAGCCTTGATTCTGCTTACAATACAAGCGCAAGGTGTTTATGATGTTACTAGGAACAACGATGCCGTTTTGCGTGCGCGGAGGAAGCCTGCGCCCCAGGATGGTTCACGGGTCTGTTCGCACACAATTTCCATACGCCTCTAAAGATTACCATTTTAACAGCTTCTGGTATAGATAGCAAGAGGCAGTTACATTCAACAGGGCACAAATCCAATTCCCTCTGCGCTCAATTTTGCCGGGCTGCAGAATCAATTTGAGCCTGTCAGGGTTTTATTCCGGAGTCTACCCATGCCGGCTCTTCCCCTCATCTCCCTGCCTGTCTCTCCTCTCTCAGGAACTCAGTCCTGCAGAGGAAGATGTGCTGATACAAAGTAACAGCCTTTATCTCTTTACAACGAAATCTAATTAGGTGTGAAGGGGACAGCGAGCTGGGACCAGCAGGCCTGAGGCCTGGAGGATGCTCCTGGGGGCTGCCCACCCCAGGCCACTGCCACCTCTCCAGCCGCTCCAGACAGGAGGAGGTCTCTCCGGGGTTACTGGGGGTCAGCAGCGTCTGAGGCCTCGGCCCCCCGGATCTGCCACGTGGATTTTTGTCCTTGGTCACAGGAAGCTTCTGCTGCAGTGCTAATGACACAGAGGCACAGCCACACGTCCCCGAGATGTACGTATGCCATCGCCCCCCATTTTACCTATGGGAAACGGGCACAGAGAGGGTGAGTAACTTGCCCCGGGTCACACAGCGAGCGTCAGAGCCGAGCGGTGCTCACCCAGAGGCAGTTTGGAGTCTCGTTAGCTCCTGGGGGCACCATGCCGTCCTGTCTCGTGCTGTGGCCCGTGGACAGCCCTGGCATTTACCCAGCCGTATCTGTCCTGTCTTCTGCTAACAGCTCCAGTGTCCCCATTTAGAGCCACCTCTGCCCTCTGGGCCAGCCATGACGGGAGGGGACACACCCTGGTCCTGCTCTGCTGACTGGGTCGCGCCTCAGAGCTGGCGGCTGCCCTCCCCTGTCTGGAGCCCACGATCCAAGCGGCAGCAACCAAAGTCGGGCCCGGGGCTCTGGCTGGGGCTGAAAGGAGGGGCCCTTGGGCAGCAGGCAGGGGGGATTGGTGTGGCAGGGGGCTGCCCGGGGTCCCCCGTGTAACTCCTGCTTCAGCACCTGCAAGACTTAGTGCTTCACAGCCTGCTACTCTGTGCACGTGCCAGCATGGGTGCATGTGTGTGCACGTACGTGTGCACCAGTGTCTGGGTGCAAGTGGGGCTGGGTGGACAGGATGTTCGGGGCGGGTCCTTCACGTGCGCCCACCAGACTGTGCACGGAGCTGGAGCGCTCCGAGTGATCACCTTTGAGTTAGCCCCCGATAGAGCTGCTCCGGGAAGACCCCAGGGCAGCCGTCTGCAGCACCCCACCGCCCGTCCACCCAGGCTCCTGAGATGTCTCGCCAGTCTCCCACTTAGGATCTGGCCAGAGTCGAGGGTGCTGAGGGACCCCTTAGGAGATGTGGTTGCACTCACCTCCCTGAGCCCGTTGATTTCCTCCCTCATGTCTGTTTACAGGAAAGCTGAGCCAGAAGGAGCTTCCTGGCGAGTACCCGTGTCTGGAAAGCTCGCCAAACAGAACCCAGCCCTCCGGAAGCCCGGTCAGTCGTGTTGCCGCCGCATCCCAGGCATGTAGGGAAAACCTGTGAGTCTAGGGGAGGGACAGTGGGGAGGGTTCGAGGTCAGTCTGGGGCCCTGGGTTCTGGCACGTTCAGCCTCTCAGGACACAGTCCCGTAAACAAAGGAAGGTGCGGGAGTGACACTGTGGCAGCTCAGAAGGTCTGGCAGTTTCCATGCCTACCCTCTTGGGAGCCCTGAATTGGCATGTAAGAAGTTCAGCTGCCCAGACTATGGTGAGGCAGGTGGGGGACCACGTGGAGGGGCCACGTGGGGAGGCCATGGTAGGGAGGCCAAGAGGGGCTGCCTCTTGCTTTGTTTGGGACCCTCCGCAGAGAACCAGCCAGAGGCTGGGGGCAAGCCGACCAGGGGAGCCGGGCAGGCCCACTCTCTCCTGGGCGCTGTTCCAAAAAGCTCGGTGGTTCACAGAGGCCGCCCGGAGTTGGGCACAGCTAGCGAGCTCGGGGCCACAGGCGGGTCCGGACCCCAGGCCAGGGGCGTCCACGCGCGGACCGCGGCAGCCGGAGACCGGGCGGCCCCCTGCCCCCACTAACTGCGACTTCACAAAGTTATTTAATTTTCGGGGGCTGTTCCTCTTCTGCGAAGTGGAGAGAACGACGGGACCCCCCTCGTCGGCCTCTCCGCCTGCACACTTAACCCCGGACACACGGGCCAGACTCAGGAGGTGTCAGCTGCTACTCCCGGCACTGGGAAAGACCATCGTCCCGGTGCAGGAGGGTAACGATGTGTCTCCAGAACGGGACAGGGGACGGACCTTCTTGTACTGAAGAGGCCTTAGTGATTTTATAACACGTGTCGGTTTTATTCCTGATGTTTCACGCGGCGGGGAGCTGCTGGGACACTGGGGCCTCGGTGGACACTGCCCCACCAGAGACGCGCAGTGTGCCAACGGGGCGGCGGGGCGGGGCCTGGGAGGGGCGGGGCGTCAGGGCGTCCCCGTGTGGGGCGGGGCCTGGGAGGGGCGGGGCGGCACGGCGTCCCCGTGCGGGGCGGGGCGGGGCCTGGGAGGGGCGGGGCGGCACAGAGTCCCCGGAAGGAGGCTTGCTTGTTCCTGGCCGGGCGGAGGCCCACGTGTCGCGCGACCTCCTCAGCTTTCCGCCTGGGGTCAGCTTCCGGTGGGGTTGCATTAACCGTCCCCCCAACCCCCCAGCCCGAGTCGTCCCAGCGGACGGCTCTGTGCAGCCACGTCAAGACCCATTGATGTACTGTCCCCGTCGCTTCCCGTCTGTCCTCTCCCAGGGCTTCAGACCACGCGGTTGCCACGGCGGTGACATGCCCCATAATAGTCCCTGCCTCCTCCAGTAAATGAAGGAAGGGACAGGGGTTTCCCACGGAGCAGGCAGGTGAGGGCGGGGCGGGGAGAGCGCGCCACCAGCCTCACGACCCCCCTCACGGGAGCGCAGCCCCCCTGCGGCCACCGCACCTCAGTCTGCACGCTGCTCCCACGTCCGCGTCCGCTGCTGCGAAACGTGGGCGGCACACAGTTTGCGGGTACGAGATGCAGAAGTCTCGCGGGAAGGCCGCTCTGCCAGCGGGTTCTCCAGACGCTCATTGTGACCGCCGGGCAGCCCCATCAGCTGGGCCGGGCGGTGGCTGTGCTGCCAGCGCGCGCTTGGCGGCGCTTCTGTTCCAGTTAGGGGGCGAGAAGGCGGGGGTCACGGCGCAGCGCTCACGCGCTCACACGCGTGGCACCGGGGAGGCCTCTCCTTTCCCTGATGGCCCTCGAGGGAGGGCAGCACGAGGGCCGAGGAGGCCGGCTTAGCCCTCGCGCCGTCTCTCTCCTTCCCGCTTTCCGGCTCTGGCTCTTGTCCCCTGCCTCCATTTCAGGATGGGGGTGCCCCGGCCTCGGTACCGGCCGCCTGTGCTCCTCCACGACTGATGGGGCTTTAGGACCCAGGACGAGGTCAACCAGAGGTCGGGCAGGGCCCTGGGAGGGAGTCACTGCCCGAGGCCATGACCAGTGAGGCTCAGGTGTACTGACGGGAATCCGAGGTGGACAAGAGCTGAGAGAGGCAGACCCTCGGACCATCTAGGCCTCTTGGTGCAGGACTGTGGGGAGTCCTCCCAGGGCAGTGGGGAGGGCGTGGGGACCGCAGGATTGGGAAGGGGCCAGAACCCAGGCAGAGAGCAGGAGGCGGTGACACCTGGTGGCGTGTATGCCCCATGGGGCAGTGGGGGGCAGTGGGGGCAGCTCGAGAGGCTCAGGGGCAGAGCGAGCAGGAGGGAGGCTGCAGGGAAGGTCAGGAGCCTAGACGTCCCCTCACCTGCTGCCAAGGACTGTCCCTCTCCTGGCTCGGGGGTCACAGACCATGTCTCTTTCTGCCTGTGGGGTCAGCAAGCAGGATGGGGACCGTGGAGGGGGGCCAGCCTCCTGTCACTGTGGCCGGACCTCTTGGGCTGGACTCTGCTTGTGTACGGACACTGACCTGCTGCTCTTGGAGGGTGTCCTGGGCCCCCACCTTCCTCGCCGTGCCCGCAGCCTGGCCCACTTCCTATCTCAGGGCTTCCACTCTCCCTGGGGTGTCCCCGCTGTGAGGGGTCCTCTCCTGTCTCCACCCGCACTGCCCTTTCTCCGGGAAGGCCAGATGCAGCCTTGCCTCCTACAGGCAGTATTCCAGGACTGCCCCAATTGTTGCCTTCTCTCCTTCCTTCTCTTCTAGGACACCTGCTCAGGCCCGGCTGACCGCACGCTTCCTGTGGGGACCCGGCTGGGCTCTCCATTTCAGGGGTGCTGCAGTGGGCTGAATAGCATACCCCCAAATTCATGTCACCTGGAACCTCAGAAGATGGTTTTAGTTGGAAATAGGTCTTTGCAGATGCAATTAGTTAAGATGGAATGGGCCCTGATTCAATGACTGGGTCCTTACAAGAAAAGACCCACAGACAGGACACATGGGGAGCGGGCCACATGGCAATGGAGGCAGAGAGGGGAGGGACACCAAGGATGGGTCACAACAGGGGCTGAGAGAGGCTGGGGGCAGGTGAGAGGGGGTGAGGGGCTGGGAGCGGGTGGGAGGGTGGGAACCGGCTGGAAGCGAGGGGGGGATGCTGGGAGGGGCTGGGAGCGATTGGGAGGAGCTGGGAACGGGTGGGAGGGGGTGGGAGCGATTGGGAGGAGCTGGGAGCGGGTGGGAGGGGCTGGGAGCGATTGGGAGGAGCTGGGAGCGGGTGGGAGGGGCTGGGAGCGATTGGGAGGAGCTGGGAGCGGGTGGGAGGGGCTGGGAGCGATTGGGAGGAGCTGGGAGCGGGTGGGAGGGGCTGGGAGCGATTGGGAGGAGCTGGGAGCGGGTGGGAGGGGCTGGGAGCGGGTGGGAGGACAAGGAGGGGCTAGAAGCGGGGCGGGGAATGCTGGGCGGGGCTGGAAGCAGGTGGGAAGGTGGCGACGGGCTGGAAGCGAGGGGGGTTGCCTGAAAGGGGCTGGGAGGTCTGGGAGGGTCGGGAGGGAACCGAGCTTCCATCAGAGCTCCAGAAGGAGCGAGCCCTGCCGGCGCTTTGATGTTGGGCTCTGTAGTCTCTGCCCCACAAGGCACTTGTCCCAGCCCAGCGAGACTGCACAGATTAGGCGAGCCGGTTGGGGCCGCGAGTGGTGAAGTGCTGGCTCCCAGGGGACCGTGGGGACAATGACCCCTTCCCCCCCCCCCCCCCCCCCGCGCGCGCGCGCAGGCTCGGCTAGTGCCGGCTTCGGCTTTCTCCTCCCTGGTGGTCCTGCGAGCGCGGACCATGCAGTGCGGGCACGAGGGTCGCTGGCACTGCGGTAGGTAGGGTGTTGGGGGGTGAAAAGAAAGTCTTAGGTCTTTTTAAATGTATATCCATTCTACTTGGAACTCGAGCTCAGTTTTAAACTTTTACTACTTTTTAAATTTACAAGCTTTTTTTTTTTTTTTTTTTTTTTTTTAATTTCAGAGAGAGCGTGTGCAACAGGGGAGAGGCAGAAAATCACAAGGAGGCACCACATTCACCTCGGAGCCGACGCGGGGCTCAATCCCACAACCCTGGGATCATGACCTCAGCTGAAACCAAGAGTCAGAGGCTCTGGACTCCTGGGTGACTCGGCTGAGGAACAGACTCTTGATTTCCGCTCAGGTTATGATCTCGTGGTTTATGAGATCGAGCCCCATTCGAGCTCAGCTCTGCTGAGTGTGGAGCCTGCTTAGGATTCTCTCTCTCCCTTTCTGTCTGCCTCTTCCCTGCTTGTGTGCTCTCTCTCTTTCTCTCAAAATAAATAAACAAACAAACAAAAAGACTCAGTTGACTGAGCCACGCAGGAGCCCCTGGGAATGGGTTTTTAAAATATGGAGGGAATGCGTTCCTTTCATGTTGTTTGCGAAATGCAAGGCAAGGATTCTGTTCTGCTAATTTTGCTGCCATTGAACAGAGTGGGTCCTGAAGGATGGTGGTTGGCAGGCCAGGCGCTTCCGTCACCCGTTCCGGGCCCTCCCTGGTGTGGCCCCTTCCACTGAGGCGGTTGTGAGGCAGCTCTGTGTTTCCACTTTACATCAGCGTCCCCGCTGCTCTTGCAAACACGAGCTCAGTGCTCGTGGTCTTAACACACCCCGGACCGAGCTCCTGCACATCCCTCAGAACCCCTTGCTCCCCACCCTCCCCATGTCAGGAAATGGCTCCCCAAGGTGTGGTTGGGTCATCCTTGATTCTGTCTTGTCTCACCTTCTGTGTCTCATCGTCAGAAAATCCTGTCGGGTCTATTTGCAAAATATACTCAGAGCCAGACCAAGTGGCACCCCTCCACTATGGCCCCTTGGTGATGAGAGGGAGGGGAGGCGGGATGGGAGGGGGAAGGGAAGGGGCAGGTCAGTGGGACGGCTGTCTGTGCTCCTCTCCTGCCTCCCGTGTCCCCTCCCCATGTCCGGTCCCCAGTGCTGGCCTGGATGCAGCCACAGCCCCGCACACCTAGAACAGCGTTGTGCCCTGCAAACCCCCAGGGGTGAAGCAATTCGGCCGGGAACCTCCCCCACCTGCTGGCAGGCATCCAGCTTCACCAGCTTACGTGACTAGATCACCCTGGATGTTATCTGACCCGGTGTCAGCCAGCGGTCAAGGGTCATGGCCTCCGGGACATGTGGGCGGGCTGCCTGCTCCTGGCCCGTAGTGTTCCTCCCCTCCCTGAGGTCACCTGCCCACCCTACAGGCCGAGAGGGCATTCCTGGAATGGGCTGCAGGCTGGGAGGGGACAGGAGCGGGCTGCTAAGGGTCACCCAAGGTTCACGGTCAGAACAGGAGCAGGGAATTCTTGCCACAAGCGCTTATTAAGCACCTACTGTGTGCCAGGCACTGTTCTTGGTGCCCTCTGCCGTAGATTCCAGGCGGGAGCAAATGTGAAAACGAGATAACCCATCATCGGAAAGTGTCACTGGGCCCAACGCCCAGATGGCTACTCCCTGGGCTGACGGCTGGGAGCTCCATGGGGCCTGGCTTCAGGGGGGCACCTTCACGTGGAAGGGTCATCCCAGCCGCCCTAGGTTGCCCCTAAGTTGTCGGGCTGGTCTGACCTTTTAGAGGGCAGACCAAACGCACACCCCAGCCAGCGTGCAGACGGGCTTTGCAGCCGTGGCTTGGACCTGGCCCCAGAGGGGGCACAGTGTGAGCTGTCCGCCCTCTTCACGGCCCCTAGGCTGCCTTGATGACGTCCTCTTGAAAATGCAGTACCTAGACTTGGTTTAAAACATTTTCTTTAAAGCAATACAAAAGAGGAAACGATGAAAATAGCCCGTTTTCCCTTCCGATGCCTGGCCCCCTGCATGGAGATGACCACCATGTCCAGATTCACAAGGACAGTGGACCTTTTGCAGCCCACACCAGGTCCACGTGGAACGTCTACCCCCTCGTGGGCTTCAGGAAGCTCGCGGGTGACGGGGCCTGGCAGGTGCTTGCAGAGGCTTCTGCCCTCCCCCGGCTCCTCCCAGAGGCTCCCGTGGCTCCAGGGCTGCGAGGGTGTGGACTCATCGCAGGGCCTGTGGTGTAGATGCCACTGGCCCCTGCCTGCAGAGGAGGTCGTGGGGCCGGAGCAGCTGATGAGCCCCCGTGGTCACGCAGCCCTCGGGAGGCAGAGCAGGGATGTGAGGGTCTGCAGCCCCGGGGGAGGCTCTGGCTCCAGACACTCCCCGGGTGCACGTCGGATGCTCTGCGGGTTGGGGCTCTCTCGCCTGCTGTGCCCAGACACAGACGAGGTACCTGCTGGCCAGCAGCTCACGGGTCCTGCCCCCCGGCCTCCTCTGCCCACCCAGGGCTGCCCCAGAGCACCTGCCTCTGTCCTTGTCTCTCCTCTGCGGGCTGCGAGGACAGGCCTGCAGGTTGGCAAACTCGGAGCGTGGGCCCGGTTCACAGCCTGGGCACCTGGTGGGCGCCAGTGGACGCCAGTACTCAGTGGGCCCACAGCACCCAGTTTTCACGCCTGGTCCCGGCTGGATTAACAGAGGGAACCGGGGGCTCCCCCTCCCATGTCCACCTGACAAGGTGCACCAGACTGGGCTCCAGTCTGAACGGCTCACTTCACGAGGACGGGGCAGGTAGCCCACGGGGCTTAGGTGAGCAGACGGCCTGCCCCACAGGAAGAGCTTGCTGACAGCGTAGGGCCCATGTGCCCCTGGAGGCGGGGCCCGTCAGACCTCCAGCTCCAGGCCAGCAGTAACCAAGCCCAGCGGGTGCGCCCCTGCGGGCGCCCAACGCGGTTCCTGCCCCCGGGGCGCCAGCACACCGCACGGCCAAGCGTGACACCTAGCGGACAGACGGGACATGGCTCCTAGTGCTCTGGCAGGCGGGGCTGAGCCTCAATCCTGGGAGGAACCTTAGTCCTGGGAGGAGCCTCAGCCTGGGAGGAGCCTCAGCCTGGGAGGAGCCTCAGCCTGGAAGGAACCTTAGTCCTGGGAGGAGCCTCAGCCTGGGAGGAGCCTCAGCCTGGGAGGAGCCTCAGCCTGGAAGGAACCTTAGTCCTGGGAGGAGCCTCAGCCTGGGAGGAGCCTCAGTACTGGCAGGAGACACAGTCCCGGGAGGACCCTCAGCCTGGGAGGACCCTCAGCCTGGGAGGAGTCACAGTCCTGGGAGGACCCCCAGACTGGGAAGACCTTCAGTCCCGGGAGGAGCATTCAGCCTGGGAGGAGCCTCAGTCCTGGGTGGACCCTCAGTCTGGGAGGAGCTTCAGCCTGACCATGTCCAAGAGTTCATGCCTCTCACAGAACCATCTATTGGGGGATGAGACATGGGAAGATAGGCTGCATATGTTAGAAGCAACCACCACAGGCTTCGGGATTCACCTTTCCTTGGGGAGAAATCGTGGAAGCCTGGCCACTTGGGAGACTGAGTCCTGTCCCCAGACCCATGGGCACTCGGCTGCACTCTTCACCCAGGGTGTGCGTGCCCTGGCCT
This sequence comes from Prionailurus viverrinus, assembly GCF_022837055.1. Taxonomy (NCBI): domain Eukaryota; kingdom Metazoa; phylum Chordata; class Mammalia; order Carnivora; family Felidae; genus Prionailurus; species Prionailurus viverrinus. The sequence continues at coordinate 1,001,798 of NC_062572.1, forward strand.
GCAGATGGGGCGTTGAGACCCTCACCCAGGGTGTGGGGGCTGTTCCAGGGGTTCATCCAGGTGGGTCAGGGCTGGCAGGAGGGGCATCCCCAGGCTGGGATGCATGGCTTGCTCTGTGTTGCCAGGAGGTGTCTGAGGAGACTTTCCCAGCTTCCAGCCCCAGACGGGCTCCCGCTCAGTTCATCACCAGACACCGGCAGCCTGTTCTTCCCCTTCCCGCCTGGTCTGTTCCTGTTTCCATCCGGGTCTTGAATGGATGTGTCAGAGCTGCGTTCAGCCCACCCTGTGCCTTCTCCAGGTGATGCACCTGTGGGGTGGAGAGCCACCTTCTCACTGCAGCTCTGGGACCCGGGTGAGCTACCAGCCCCTTTGGAGGCCCGGCAGGGGTCATGGGCCCTGTGAAGGCCCTGGAGTCACAGCCCTCAGCCCCTCCACTTGAGTGTGGGCTGACTGGGTGAGTCACTTCTGACAGAAGAGGAGGCCTAGCCCTGGGGTCAAGGTCACGTTGTCAGCATGCCCCAGTGAGAAGGTGCTTTAGTTCTGCTCAGTTATCCCCAAATGCACACCGCAGAGAATCACGAGGGAGCATCGGAGCAGCCCAAATAGACTGAGGGTGGTCCGGAAATGCCTGGCCAGTATTGTTCAAAGCTGTCAAGGTGAGGGCAGAGCACGGGACCTGAGCCTGGGTGTGAGGGGGTGCACTGGGCCCTGGGCACAGGATGGGCGTGGAGATGTGGCCTCCACTCTAGGGAACAGCAGTCACCGCTGTCACTTACTGTTTTGACCATGAACTGTGGGAAGTGAGGTGTGAACCTACACACAGGTAAGGCGTCCAAAAGAGGCAGGCGGGGTTCCAGGTCCTGCAGAGCAGGGGCGGGGCTCCCAGGGCCTGCAGAACCACACATGGCCACTAGATGGCAACAGCGCCCCACAGCCTGGACTACCTCCCAGCCATGACCTTGCCCGCAGGTCAGGGCCCGGTGGGGTGGCGGGCTGGCCTGCCCTCCATGCCACACACAGCGGGTCGGGCGACTGTGAAGGGCAGGCTTTGATCTGGAGTGCAGCGGGAGGCACCGGGAGGGCCTCTTCATACGAAAACCTGTGCTTTTCAGGGTCAGCGGCACAGGCCATTCTCTCTGTCTCTGTGTATCTCCCTGTCTCTGTCTCACTGTCTCTCTGTCTCTGTCTCTGTCTCTTGATCTCCTGACCCCCTTTTCCAGACCGGGGTCAGACTGGGTTCGAGCCCCAGGTCCCCCACTTTGGGCCCTGGGTCCTTGTCTCCAAGCTCAGTGTCAGGATGTGCCGGGCACTGCCCTCAGCCCCAACTCCGATCAGACTCCTCCTTGACTAGATGAGACAGCAGGCTAACCTCCCTCCTGATGCCCCCTGACCTCCTGCCTGATGTTCCCCAACCTCCTGCCCGATGCCCCTGATCTCCCTCCTGATGTCCCCTGACCTCCTACCAATGCTCCCTGACCTCCAGCCTGATGCCCTCTGACCTCCAGCTCGATGCCGCCTGACCTCCTGCCCGATGCCCCCTGACCTCTGGCTGACAAAGCCAGCCAGCAAAGCCCAGGTCCTGACCAGGTGGTCTTCCCAGCAGAGCTGACACCCTCGTCCACACCAGCTTCCCACAAAGCTGGATGCCAGTCTGCGGGCAGATCTGGGCACCCCATCCTGATCCAGGAGCAGCGGGCTCTGGCCAGCCCTTTCATTTTGTTTGTAATTGAAGCTGCTGTCTTAAAATTACTGGCCTCTTCCCCCACATAGGCAGAGATTATCTTAAAGTGGATTTTTTTCCCCTGAGAGGTCGCTTGATTTGCTGTGTATGTGTGTAGGTGTGCATGTGTATGTATGTGTATATGCATGTGTATCAGGCAAACACATGTGTGTTTGTGTGTACATTTGTGCGTGCATGCATGCATGTGTATGTGTGTGGTGCATGTCTATTGTGTGCATATGTGTGTATGTGTGTGCATGCATTTGTGCGCACGTGTATATATGTGCACGCGCACACACATGTACATGTATATGTGCACACACATACATGCATATGTGCACAGAGATACATGAACATGGGTGTACAAGCATGTGTGTATAGGTATATATGCATATATGTGCACACACGTGTGCGTGCATGTACATGTCTATGTGTGCGCACCTGTGTACATGTATATGTGTGCGTGCATACCTGTACCTGTGCACATGCATGTGCATATGTGTGTATGTGTATATGTGTGCGTGTGTACCTGCACCTGTGTGCATGCATGTGTGTTTGGGGTACCATATGGGGAGTCATGACCTAGTTTTGGAATCTGGGGGTTGGGAGAGAACCCATATACACACATGTACACGTCTTGAAGGGCTGCACCACCTCCTCTGCTGCTCTTGCTCATGTCAAAGGACACCCACCTCTCCTCCCCAGGAAGCCACCTGTCATCTCTGCTCCCCCCAGGACATGGGGGTTGCGAGGTCCACTTCCCACCACATGACCCCTCCTCTTCAGCACTTTCTCTGAGCCTGCAGGGTCCTGCGGTTTGGGGTCTATGGACCGGGGAGCTGGTGGGCTGGTCGAGGGGAGAGACAGTGGGCATGGCAGGTGTCAAGCAAACCTTTGGGGATGCCGATCACGCATGTACCTGGTGTTCCAGGACGGTGGAATCCGTGTGAGTGGGAGCAAGTGGGTGGGGCCCCGCATGAGGGGGATTTGTGGGGGTTTGTCCAGTTGTCCACCCCCAGGCCGGAGTGGGGGTGGCACCTCTCATGATTGTCACGTGCTCTCCCTGACAGTGAGCACCTCCCATCTCCCGGACGAGGGAGGCAGACACAGGGGCTGATAACAGGGCTGCGGCGGGACCAGCTCATGGGGTGTGGGGTGCTGCTGGAGGTTGGCGCCTGGGAGCGGCAGAGCGGGGCCCACGGCACCCTCCTGCTCACCCTGTCTGAGGCCCGGCTTCCGCGCCGCTGGGTCCCCCCCACCATGGCCTAAGCCTGTAACGTTGCTGGTTTTACTTAGGCCCCTGGCAGTGAGGACAGTCCTGTCTGACAGGCCTCCAGAGCCTCCTCTGTGCTGTGGTTTGGGGCCTACGTGGGTCGGCAGGTTTGTACACCTGCAGCCGGTCCTGTACCCTCTGAGCTTCCTGGGTCAGCATCTGGATGCGTCTTTCCCATGCACGCGTGCGGCTGGTGTGGGGCCACCCCCTCGTCCCCTTGGGCAGGGGACCCCTTGGAAAGGGGGTAGGTTCTGCCAGAGGCTGTGGTCTGGGCACGCCCCAGGCCGCACCGGCCTGTTCTCCCATTCTCCGGGCCAGCCAGGAGTTCTCTCTTGGCACACAGGCAGGAAGTCCTGAGGTCACAGAGCTTTTGTGATCCACAAGGGACAGAAATACAACTCAGAGCAGCTTAAGAATCGGGCAGTAAAAGCTCACCTCATTTGCACAGGTAGCTGAAGCCCCAGGCTTCCCTGTGACTGGTTCCAGGCCCTCCGAGGATGTCAAAAGACGCTGCTCTTTTCCTAGGTCGGTTTCCTTCTCCAGCGAACTTTGAAGCGGGGGTTCAGTTGGCCCCAGCCCCCCATCTGCACACCCCACCAGGTGACAGCTCAGCGGAGGGGGCTCCCTGTTTTCATGGTGTCCAAGAGATCTCCAGGGCATCCTACAGGGACCGAACAACAGTCCTGCCCACTCCTAAATCAACGCTGTGATTTTGCTTGGTCTCACCTGGCCCCTAGGGAGCTGGTGTCACAGGAATGGGGGGGGGGGACACTAGGTGGGCAAAGGAGCAGAGCCAGGTGCAAGCCACCCACTGTGGCCAGCTGCCCCTGGGCTTAGCGTTAGGCTAAGGCCAGCCTGGCCCGCCACATTGGGAGAGCTTTGTCAAAGGCAGGAAACAACATCCTCTGTGATCAGGATGTGTTTTCCACTCCGTAGACAGCAATTAGCTAATTCGGGAGAGGGCTGCCCCGGGGGAGAGGGCTCCCTCGGTTGTGGGGCTGCACCAGAGGAAGGATGCGGAAAGGACTGCCACCCAAATGGCATCTGAGGACTCTGAGGCTGGAAGGGGCTGGGGGGCTGGGGGCTGGCTGGGCTTGGAGGGGATACGGCTTACACTTTTGTGGCTTCTCTGGGTTTCCAACCACCTTCCCGCACACCAGTTCAGCCCCGCTCCAGCACGGAGACCCCCTCCTGCGGGATCTGGTCTGTGGTGGTCTGAATGTGCCCGCCCAAATTCGTACCAATGAGTCTTAGTGTGTGGAGGCGATGCTCTTTGGAGGTGGGGTCCCCGGGACATGTCGAGGCCTGGAGGGTGGAGCCCCGTGCAGGGAATCGGCGCCCTTTTCAAGGAGGCTGCACAGTGCTCCCCGCTTCTGCCCTGTGAGGGCACAGCGAGGGGTCCTGGCTGTGACCCACAGGAAGGTCTCCAGAAGGTGACCATGCTGGCACCTGATCCTGGACTTTCTGTCCTCCAGAATGAAGAGAAATCGATGTCTGTTGCTGATGAGGCCCCCACTCACAGTCTGTGGTGTTCTGTTATGGCAGCAGGATGGACAAACCTGGTCTGGGCTCGCTTTCTGCTCCATGAACAGTGACCCCTCCGTCGTCTGACATGGTCTCTGATATCCGTCTCCCCTCCTCCACTGTTGCCGCGTTGTGACTTCAGCCATGCACGTGGCCCCTGTGGGAAGGACAGGCTTCCCAGCCTCCCCCCCACCCCCCCACACAGCTAGGCGTGGCCAGGTGATTCGGCTCAAGCCCAGTGGTTCCAGGTGGGGCCCGGTTCCCCCTGTCCCTCCGCATTCTGGGACTAGATGTGGTAGCAGCCCCTCAGGGTTCTGCTGCGTCTGATACCACGTGGGGGGGGGGGGGGAGCCGGTGCCCAGACGGAGGACTCACAGGAGTGGGCACCAGGCAGCAGCCCAGGGCCCTGACCCTGCAGCCAGACCCAGGTGTGAGCGAATCTGACAGCTGATCCCCCACAAGGGGCCGACGAGTGAGCAGGTGTGGACGACATTCTCTGTCCCTCGCACTCAGGATGAGGGCGCGTGGCTCTGGCCTGTCCCGCTCGTCTCTGCTGTGACTGTGGAGAGGGGAGCCCGTGCAGGCGGGCGGTGGTTATCTGCGCTCGCTGGGAGCCTCGTTTTTCGCCACGGCTGGCGTTTTCCTCCACTCTAAACGCGGAAATTGATGTCACTTTGTGTTTTCTGTCATTGAAAAGGGGGCTCATTTGGATAATGCATTTCACTCTGAAATACCAAAAGGCAAAAACCGGGGAATAAAGAAATAACGACTGCAGCTTTCTGAGCAAGAAGGGGAATTTCTCAGAAGCGAAACCCCGGTGCTGCGAGCCTCTGACAGCCTCCTTTGGCGGCGCTCTGTTGGTCTCTCCCGAGTTTGGGGAAAGCAATTTGTCATGTTTTCCCCAAGTCTGCTTTTGTTCTCCTCAAAGGATTCGGAATGAAAGCAGCCTGGAGAACCCCTGGGGCGGATGCTCCAATACGTGACTTTCGTGAATTGGGAGGTGGTCCCGGTGGTGAGCTGTCTCACGAGAAGGGGCAGGGCCGGACGGGGGGCGTGGTCTCACGGGGAGGGGCCGGGCTGAGCAAGGGGCGGGGCCTCACGGGGAGGGGCAGAGGTGGGGGCGGGGTGTCAAGGGGAGGGGGCGGGCGGGGCCTCACGGGGAGGGGCTGGGCCGGGGGCGGGGTCTCACGGGGAGGGGCAGAGCTGGGGGGGCGGGGTATCAGTGGGAGGGGGCCGGGCTGGACGGGGGGAGGGGTTTACGGGGAGGGGCAGAGCTGGGGGGGCGGGGTGTCAGGGGGAGGGGCAGAGCTGGGCAGGGGCGGAGTCTCACTGGGACGGACACAGCTGAGCAGGGCGGTGGGAGGTCTCAAGGGGAGGGGGAGAGCTGAGAGGGGAGCTGGGTCTCACGGGGAGGGGGGAGGGCTGAGCAGGCGGGACGGGGTGTACATCCTGGGGATGTAGAGGGCACACTGGGGTCGGGTCCCCGGAGACCATTCAGCTCAACAGAAGGGACAATGTTCTGTACTGAGCGGGTGGCTTCCCCTCTGATAATTACAGATGCATTCGAGACCGTTGGGGTGGAGGTTCAACTCGGAAATGCCACGAGAGCAAGCCAGACCCATTTCCCAGGTGACCCATGGACCCCCCCCCCCCCCCACTCGTGCGTGCAGGCGCAGCCGCGGGGCAGATGAGGTGGCCCTGTGTTAGAGCATGATGGTTTGTATGGGACAGAGGTGGTGGATGGGCTGGCGGCTGTCTGTCCTCCCTGAAGCCCTGGGGCACGTTGGGATGCTGGAACTCGGGTGTGGGCAGAGCTCTCCAGTTCCATCTGCAGCCGGCATGCTGTGGGCACAGCCCCGGGTGAGTTCATTACGTTGCCAATGCACCCCTGCCGGTAGCGGGCGGCTGGCACCTTCAGAGGAAAAGGCTCTCTCCTTGCCACCCTGACCCAAGGTCATCCCTCCCGCGGTGGGGTGGGGTGGGGCTGGGTAGGGTTGGGCCCTCTGTCTGCGAGGAGGCGCAGGACCGCGGTGGCACGGTCCCAAACTTGTCGTTGCATCCGTTTGCAGACTGGTTACGGTGGGTGCTGCCTGGGGAGGGGCGCGCGGGGCGCACGGGCTCTGGGTTGGGATGAGATTCGGGTTAGGGTACAGGGACTGGCTTTCCTGAAGAGAAAGCCGGAGAAAAAGGAATAGGGCCAAGTCCCAGGAGACCGTGAGAGTGAAAAGTAAGAATTTAATGAATGTTATAAATATCACAAATTCCTCAGCCCAAGTACCTCAGTAAATCCACAAGAGGGAGAAATATGTCTTACAATCGATACCAACGCACAACGAGTCCAGGCTGCCTCTGGAGAAAAAGCGCTCTGCCGTTGGCCTAGTTTGGTGTGCAGGCTGCCCTTGTACGTGGGAGGCAGTTCCCGGCTCTGCGGGCCGAGGGTCCCCCGAAAGGGGTTTGCTGCGCAAGAGGGCCAGCTGTGCCCCTGACCTCACCACGCCAGGGGCCAGCTCTCGCCTCACTTCTCCGAGTCATGGGCTAGGCCTGCACCTACTCACTGTCGCGGTCCATCTCGCACACGCCGTCCCCTGGGATGTGTCTTCCCGAGGCTCCTCTCGTGGCCCCCGGTCACGTCCAGGTCGTGTGCTCTCTCTGTGCTGTAGGCCTGGCCCCACTGCCCTCGGTGCTGCGGGACGCCCCCGCGTGGTCTGGGAAGAGCATCCCACGTCCCGATCCTCGCAAGCTGACCGGGACTAATGCACTCCTATCGGTCCCCTTCTCTGCCCCAGGGACCCAGCGGCCGCTGGAGAAAGTCACGTAGAAGCAGAGACAGGTCCGCTCCACATTCGTGATCGCCGACCTGACGGGCTCTTGGCACTGACCAGGGACCTCAGTTCAGCTCAGAGAGACGATTTCAAACCTCTTCTCTCCTCGGAACCCTCACTAGACAGCCCCGTTCCTGCTTTTACTGAACACATGACGGCTGTAAGATGGAAAGACGTCAATGACAATGCCCAGAACAGAAACCCGACCGATGGTGACGAGCCAGTAAAACTGGCAGGGCACGGGACTGGGGGGGGGGGGTCACTGGCAGTGAGTAGACTGGGGCATAATGGTGACAAGAATGGACTTTGTTACTGGCATTGAATTCCCTCCTGGAAATTCACCCCTCGCTGCCTTCACGCAGGGCAGGCTGCCCCTCTCACCCCACCCCTGGATACCACCGAGCGCAGGCTTTAATGAGACCGCACACAGGTCTCAACGGGAGCAGCCCCACCTTCCGTGAGGCAGCCCGGTGGCTCTGCCAGCCGGCTTGCATTTCCTTTTCCTCAGCATGCTTGCCTCACGAACACAAAATAGCTGCCACAGCCCCAGAGCTGACACTCTCCTGCAGTGAGATTTAAGGCAGGAGAAGGGGACCGAGCGGAAAGTGGTTTCCTCTGTCGGGGTAAATTTTCTAGAATCTGTCAGCACACTTCCTCATGAACGTAACCGGCTTTGCTCAGGAGAAGTTTGAAACAGTGCACGTCCGGCAATGGGAAATAGAGTCCTGTTGTAAGGATTGGCTTAAATAAACCATGATTTATTCCTCGGGGCTGGGCACTCGCTGGTCCCGACAAAACCGGGGCTCTGTTTGCAAGAAGGGGGCAGTGACCGCCCCAGCACACTCCACATCCTGTCCTGACAAGAGCACCGCTCACGGGTCCGGGCGCCCCCCCTCCATCGCCTCGCCAGGGCTCCCCCCCGCCCCCCACTATGTTTCCCTCCTTCCTCCCGCTCCGTCAGTATCCTGCCAGGGACACGGTTGTGCTCCGGCTGTCCACCTCCCCGGCGGTGACGGTGGCTTCTCTGACAGGTCACTGTGCACACCCCGCCTCCTCCCCTCCATCCCCCGCGCCCCCCGCCTGGCTCTGCTCCCCGGTCCCAAACACTGACTCCTCTGGGCAGCGTGATCCGCCCCACGCCTAGACTCCTGCTGCCAGCGCATCTGACCCCCCACTCCCCCCTGCCACGGAGTCCATGGGGTCCCTCCCCTCCTCTGCACCATGATCCGTGTGCCTGCCTCTGCATCCCTGCTGGCGGCCACCCAGCCCACACCGTCTTCTCCCTTCCGCACGCGGGGCCGCCGTTGTGGTTCACGTTTGCAGACACGCAGGTGTGGAGGGGGTCCGGGTGCAGGTGGGAGGGAGGTCCGGGTGCAGGTGTGGAGGGGGGTCCGGGTGCAGGTGTGGAGGGGGGTCCGGGTGCAGGTGTGGAGGGGGTCCGGGTGCAGGTGTGGAGGGGGGTCCGGGTGCAGGTGTGGAGGGGGTCCGGGTGCAGGTGTGGAGGGGGGTCCCAGGTGCAGGTGTGGAGGGGGCTCCGGAGGTGGGTCCGGGTGCAGGTGTGGAGGGGGTTCTGGGTGCAGGTGTGGAGGGGGGTCTGGGTGCAGGTGTGGAGGGGGGTCCGGGTGCAGGTGTGCAGGGGGGTCCGGGGTGCAGGTGTGGAGGGGGGTCCGGGTGCAGGTGTGGAGGGGGGCTGGGTGCAGGTGTGGAGGGGGCTCCGGAGGTGGGTCCGGGTGCAGGTGTGGAGGGGGGGTCCGGGTGCAGGTGTGGAGGGGGGTCCAGGTGCAGGTGTGGAGGGGGCTCCGGAGGTGGGTCCGGGTGCAGGTGTGGAGGGGGTTCTGGGTGCAGGTGTGGAGGGGGGTCTGGGTGCAGGTGTGGAGGGGGGTCCGGGTGCAGGTGTGCAGGGGGTCCGGGTGCAGGTGTGGAGGGGGGTCCGGGTGCAGGTGTGGAGGGGGGCTGGGTGCAGGTGTGGAGGGGGCTCCGGAGGTGGGTCCGGGTGCAGGTGTGGAGGGGGGTCCGGGTGCAGGTGTGGAGGGGGTCCGGGTGCAGGTGTGGAGGGGGGTCCAGGTGCAGGTGTGGAGGGGGCTCCGGAGGTGGGTCCGGGTGCAGGTGTGGAGGGGGTTCTGGGTGCAGGTGTGGAGGGGGGTCTGGGTGCAGGTGTGGAGGGGGGTCCGGGTGCAGGTGTGCAGGGGGTCCGGGTGCAGGTGTGGAGGGGGGTCCGGGTGCAGGTGTGGAGGGGGGCTGGGTGCAGGTGTGGAGGGGGCTCCGGAGGTGGGTCCGGGTGCAGGTGTGGAGGGGGTCCGGGTGCAGGTGGAGGGAGGTCCGGGTGCAGGTGTGGAGGGGGGTCCGGGTGCAGGTGTGGAGGGGGTCCGGGTGCAGGTTTGGAGGGGGTCCGGGTGCAGGTGTGGAGGGGGTCCGGGTGCAGGTGTGGAGAGGGGTCCGGGTGCAGGTGTGGAGGGGGTCCGGGTGCAGGTGTGGAGGGGGTCCGGGTGCAGGTGTGGAGAGGGGTCCCGGGTGCAGGTGTGGAGGGGGGTCCGGGTGCAGGTGTGGAGGGGGGTCCGGGTGCAGGTGTGGAGGGGGGTTGGGTGCAGGTGTGGAGGGGGCTCCGGAGGTGGGTCCGGGTGCAGGTGTGGAGGGGGGTCCGGGTGCAGGTGTGGAGGGGGGTCCAGGTGCAGGTGTGGAGGGGGTCCGGGTGCAGGTGTGGAGGGGGGTCCGGGTGCAGGTGTGGAGGGGGTCCGGGTGCAGGTGTGGAGGGGGGTCCAGGTGCAGGTGTGGAGGGGGCTCCGGAGGTGGGTCCGGGTGCAGGTGTGGAGGGGTTCTGGGTGCAGGTGTGGAGGGGGGTCCGGGTGCAGGTGTGCAGGGGTCCGGGTGCAGGTGTGGAGGGGGGTCCGGGTGCAGGTGTGGAGGGGGGCTGGGTGCAGGTGTGGAGGGGGCTCCGGAGGTGGGTCCGGGTGCAGGTGTGGAGGGGGGTCCGGGTGCAGGTGTGGAGAGGGGTCCGGGTGCAGGTGTGGAGGGGGGTCCGGGTGCAGGTGTGGAGGGCGGTCCGGGTGCAGGTGTGGAGGGGGGTTGGGTGCAGGTGTGGAGGGGGCTCCGGAGGTGGGTCCGGGTGCAGGTGTGGAGGGGGGTCCGGGTGCAGGTGTGGAGGGGGGTCCAGGTGCAGGTGTGGAGGGGGTCCGGGTGCAGGTGTGGAGGGGGGTCCGGGTGCAGGTGTGGAGGGGGTCCGGGTGCAGGTGTGGAGGGGGGTCCAGGTGCAGGTGTGGAGGGGGCTCCGGAGGTGGGTCCGGGTGCAGGTGTGGAGGGGGTTCTGGGTGCAGGTGTGGAGGGGGGTCCGGGTGCAGGTGTGCAGGGGGTCCGGGTGCAGGTGTGGAGGGGTGTCCGGAGCCAGGTGTGGAGGTGGTTCGGGTCCAGCTGTGGTGTGGGTCCAGGTGCAGATGTGATGGGATCCGGGTCCAGGTGTGGCAGAGCCGGATCCTCCCAGGGAGCGCACTCGAGCAACTTCCCGAAGCTGCTGCAGGCTTGAAGAAGGGACTGGCTCACAGTGCGTGAAGTCCTCGTGCGAGAACCGGACCGATCACGTCGAGCCAGGGAGTGCGTGATTGCCGAGACACTGCGCCCAAGCACCGAGCCTGGTTTTCAAGATCAAGCGGACACGCACTGAGAACGAGCCCCGACCCTCGTCGCTTGTGGGAGTAAACACTTCGCATCTGCAGGCGGGCTTCCTGGCTTCCAGACGCGCTGCGACGCCTGCAGCGAGCTCCTGATGGCCACACCCTGCACGCCCCGCGGATACCTGACGAGCCCCAGAGCGCCCCACCGCAAGGTGGCGCCTGAGTGCAGACAAGGGGAGCTGGGCTCTGCCTAACTGCTTGGGCGGGGGGGGGGCGCCAGGTGGGGCCGGGTGGGGCCAGGTGCGAGGGAAACCAGGTGCAGGCGGCAGGAGCACCGTTAGGGGCCTCTGGCCACGTCTGTGGTGTCCCAGCTTGTGTTCTGAGTTGCAAGAATCATCCGGGCTCGAGGAGCCTCTCCGCCCCCGGGCCTTCCAGCCTCCGGAGCCGGCCGTCTCCTTCTCCTCCTCGCCTGCCCCCCGCCCCTCCAGCCCTGGGTTCTAGAGCCCACGTGCCTTATCAGTGGCCTGAGCTGCAGGGAGAGGCTGCACTCTATTAAGATTTAAAGAGATTTAACGTAAGGAGACAAGCAAGAGAAGGAATTTAATTTAGTGATAAAAAAGTCATCCAATCTCAACTTGTGGACAGGGAACCGGTGCCGGATTGCCGACTGTTCTCGCACATCCGTTATGAAGCAATTAGCTCGGTGGCGGCCGGGCCCGGGAGCGCTGGGCAGGCGCCCTGGAACCGCTCCAACCGCGGGGCCGCGCCGACAGGTGCAAACCCGAAACCGGCTCCTCACCCAAACCTGTGCAGGGCTGCTGCCCGGGGGCTGGGGGGCTCCCGGCTGCCCTTCTGGCCGAGTCATCCGACTTCTGGAAGGGCGGTTAGGGGCAGTCTGCGCCCCCGCCTCTTCCTGCCCAGGGTTTTAGGAGGCCCAGCAGAGGGTTCGTTTCCAACCACCCTGGTGTTCCGCGGAGGGGGCGGGGGTCCTTCCCCACTCGGGGCGGGGTGTGTGTGTGACTCCTCCTTGCTGGGGGGGGGCATGAACCCTCCTCACTGGGAGGGCGGGAGTTCTTCCCCATGGGGGAGGGGGGGTGACCCTGCAGCTGCAGGGAGGAGAGGAAGGAGGGAGGCCGGAGAAAGGACACTGGGCCTGGTCAGGAGTGAAAGGTCCAAATTGCTGAGCAGCTCACAGCCGGCTGAGCGTGAGGAGACCCCGCTTGCCGGGGGTGCTGAGCTCCGAGTCTGGGGTGGTGGGAGTGTTACCGTCACCCGACTTCCCTCCCCAGATTGGGGCCCGTGCCTGGGGTGGCTGAGACCTTGAGTTCACCTTCCCCTCGACCGCCTCTCCCGGGCCCGTCGCCGCTGCAGGGCGGCATCTGCAGCTAATGGGAGTCATGTCTCGGGGCCCCCAGATCACTTCGCCTGCACCCAGAAGGGCATCCGTTGGCCCCCTCGGCGGAGGGTGATCCCTGCTGCTGTGTAGACTCCTGGGTTGGGGTGAATCCACGCAGAGGCCCACGGGGGAACACAGTGGGAGGGGTGGGGGGGTGCGGAGCGCTAGGAACGCATTTGGACTGTTATGGCCCAGCAGTAACAGCTGGTAAAATCCTGGCACGTTTGCTTCTGGCACTTCTGTATTTTTCCTTTGGAGAAAGGTACTCTCTTGTTTTTGTGCCAGAAAGCATTTTCTCCCAAAGAATGTAATCGGTGCAGAAAAGTACAAAGACAGAAGTGCAGGCTTCTTTCCCCAAAGGGTTCGTGTGCCAATGAACTCAGGTAGGCAGCTGCCCGTGTGATGAGGTCCCCACAGAAATCCCAGGGTCAGGAGAGCTTCCGGGCTGCTGAGCCCACGCGGGTGCCCGGAGAGGGCGTGGAAAAGGAGAAACCCGGCCTTCCCTTTCATCAATATGCTCCCTCTGCCTTCTTCTGTCCTTCGTCCTCTGACTCTGGTTGGCCGTATCCGTCTCTTTACGGGTCCCGCTTTACAGCGCTGACGTCCAGCTCTGGGACCGCGAGTCCAGCATCGCTTTGGGTACATCCTCCCACAGATCCAGTGCTCAGTCTCCTTCAGGAAGGGCTCGTGGGTCCTGAGTTCCTTCACACTGGGGAAGGCACGCTCTGTGTCCTGGGGGGCGTCTCCGCGGGGACCTGCCGAGGGTCCTGCCCCCTTTGTCCGGGAGGCAGCGACGAGCGAGCCGCTAGAAGCCGTGGCTCTCGTTGACTGCCTTGCTGTTGAGCGCGGCTGCACGACGCGCTTCTGGGGCATCTGGGAGAGTTTTTTTTTTTTTCTTTTTACTTGTTTAAAAAATTTTTTTTCCATGTTTACTTTTGAGAAAGGGTGAGCAGGGGAGGGGCAGAGAGAGAGGGAGACACAGAATCCGAAGCAGGCCCCGGGCTCCGAGGCCTCAGCCAGAAAGAGGACGGGATATAAACATGCCCACGGTTTGCTCCTCTGAAGACGAAATATCGGTGAGCGTGTTCAGGGCTTTGCTCACTCACCAGCCTTTCTCTTTCAAATCGTTCACTTTAGTACCCAAATGGCAACGGTAATTTGGAGGGTGTTTGCTCCAGACCTGCCACAGGGAATAATTACCTCCGATTTGGCTCGTAGAGCACACACAGTCTGTCCTCGTCACTCGGTAGCCACCACCCGGGCACATGCGTCCTGACGCTGAGCCCACGACGTCCGGACCAGGATGTGTGTCGTTGCCGTATGGAAATTCACAGCAGAGCTGGAGGGAGGGGGACAGAGGCCGAGGGCCAGGCCACCCCGGCCGGGAAGAGGTGGTGGGACACACACAGCTCATTCCCTGACTGCCGCTCCCCAGGGAAGGAGGAAAGCAGGGGCAGGGGTCTCACCGGACCCCTTTGTTGAGGGTTAAACCAAAGGCAGCAAACGGACCCCGGGTTGCTCCGACCCAGGCGAGGCGCGGGGTCCTGAGCTCGGCTTGTCTGCTGGGTCCACCAGCGTCCACGCCGTCGGCCTTCCGACCCTGGAGCTGAAGGAGCGTCTGTTGACAACCACTGGGCTTCGGGGGTGACGTGTCACAAAGCGTCATTGGCAAAAGCTGACTGACTCCCCGAGGGGGAACGACAAGGGGCCGGAGCAGGGAGGCCACACCACCAGGCCCGAGGGTGCCCGGTGAGGACTGGGGGCCCTGAGGTGTCCGGCTGGCCCCATGGGGTCCCACCGCTTTGAGCGTGCACATGCTTGTGGAGACCCCTGCCCCCGGGAAGGTCTCGGGACCCCGCCCCTTGGGATGGGGAGGCCGGGACTTGCCGGAGGGAACTTGGGTGCAGAGGACCAGATCTGGCCGCTGCGGGATGTGCCTCTGGGCGCGTCCTCGAAGGCCCCGGACCCACCCTGGGCTCAGCGCTGGCGTTCCTCTCCTTCAGGAGAGCAGGTGCGTCCCGGCCCCTCCCTGCCTTGTCCCCGCAGGAGAGACCACCGCTCAGTTCTGGTCTCTCCGAGAATGAGAGACGATCTCGACTTCTATCGGTGGGAAAACTCATTTGATTTTTAATGATTTTTAGCCTGGAAGTTAGTAGATTTTAGGAGGCTCTTAAATGGCCTAGAAATAAAGATGGGTGGCATCCGTCCTGCGGCCTTTGCTGAGCCTGCCCGGAGCGAGGGGCGGGGCTGTTTGGGGGGCGGCAGGGGCGCTGGGGGCTTAGTGAAGGGTGTGTGTGCAGGTGCACCCTGGTGACCTTTTTTTTTTTTTTAATGTTTTTTTATTTATTTTTGAGACAGAGAGAGACAGAGCATGAGCAGGGAAGGGGCAGAGAGAGGGGGAGACACAGAATCTGAAGCAGGCTCCAGGCTCTGAGCCGTCAGCACAGAGCCCGACGCGGGCTCGAACTCACGGACCGTGAGATCATGACCTGAGCTGAAGTCGGACGCTCAACCGACTGAGCCACCCAGGCGCCCCCTGGTGACCTTTTTACTCCTTGTGTTTTGATGAGCTTAAAAGTAAAGCGTACTTTTTCTGGATCATGTTAGTAAATTATCTTTATCGTGGAAACAAACAGAAGCAGGCTACAACCCCGGGCAAGTCACAGTCCGCTTCGGTTCGGTCCGTTAGGCTTTCTGAGTAACTGTGCTCCTTGAGTTTACAAAGCTGAGCGTGTACTCCCCACGGTAGTTGAGGACATTCTCCTAGACATGCGCTGTGTCCTGCCGGTCCCGTTTCTCACGGCGCGGTTCTCATGACCAGAGACGGTTTCCCGCTAGTTGGCCAGTCTTATTGCTGGACTTCTCCGCATCCCAGAGGTATTGGTGGGGAGTCACCGAGGCCAGGCGTCTGCGCAGGGAGCTGCCCGCAGGCCAGCGGCCTCTCACTAGAACAGTTTATTCCAACACGCAGGCTTGTGTTCTTCCTCCAGGGGACAAGCTGAGCAGCGAGTCCTGACCGGGCCACTGAGGCACACGGGGAGGGGGATGGGCTCTGCCACTCCAGGGCTCCGGAAGCTTCCACCACTCACACCTCTTTGTCCCAAGTGGGACCCTGCGTGTGCCTGCTGGCACGGGGACGGAGGCACACAGCACACAGAGGGCCAGCGAGTGCTGGGGAACACGGTCTACCACATTAGCGATAGCACCATGATGAACGTCCTCTACGGACGTGACTGTACCCCCTGCTAGTGTCCTGGGGTGCCCTGACACAGGGCGCAGAGTGTGGGGGCCTTGACCTGCAGCCATTTACTCTCCTGTGGCTCCAGAGGCTGGGTGTCTGAAGTCACGGGGCCCCCACGGCTGCGCTCCAGGGGAAGGTCCTTCTGCCCCTCCCAGCTCCCGGCCAGCAACGCGCAGTGCCCTTAGCTCATGGCCGCATCCCTCCTGTCCCCGCCCTGTGGCCACATGGGCTTCTCCCTGTGTCTCTGTGTCCAGATTTCCCTTTTAATAAGGACACAGTGGTATCAGGTTAGGGCCCACCGTGCCCCAGCATGACCTCATCCTAACTATATCTGCAACGACCCCATTTCCAGATAAGAACCTTTGGAGGTCAGGGGCGCCTGGGTGGCTCAGTTAAGCGTCCAACTCTTGGTTTCGGCTCAGATCATGATCTCACACATCATGGATTCGAGCCCCATGTTGGGCTCTGATGCTGACAGCGTGGAGCCTGCTTGGGGTTCTCTTCCCCGCCCCCCCCCCCTTTCTCTGTGCCTGTCCCTCACTCGAGAGTTCTCTCTCCCTCTCTCAAAAATAATAAACTTAAAAAAATAAAAGAACCTTTTGCGGTTCTGGGGGTCAGGACTCCAACATATGAATTTTGAGGGGACACAATTCAACGCACAACAGGCTACAGATAAAAAAGGCAAGTGTCCTGCTCTCCGTCCAGACTCCGAAACTTGGGGCACAAGGCCCCGTGCCCTGGGGTCCCTCCGACCAAGGGTGACTCAGACGCACAAAGGGAAATACTTTCACTTGAGGCAGTGAATGCAACCGAAGGTAACAGCCTACCGAGCTAGCAGCCTGCGTGGCATCGGGCGATTACTATCTCACAGGGTGTTTCGGGCTAGAGACTCAGGAGAGGCTGGGCAGGGCGTGCTGGCCAGGGTCTCATGCAGCTGCACCGTCAGGAGGCTGGGCTGGGGCAGGACCCACTCCCAGGACGGCGCCTCTGAGGCTGTCGGTGGGACACATACATTCCTTACCCCCTGCACATCTGGGGCTGTCGCCCGCCCCCCGGGCAGCGGCCCCACAGGACTGTTGGTCCCACAGCTCAGCCTGGTTTCCCTAGAGACGCCCCAGGGCAAGGCCGGCAGGGCCAGCCGGGGTCGTGGGGCCACACGGCAGGCTGAGTTTCACCCCAAGCGAGCACCAGGGACCCGGGACACTAGACGTGAGAGCAGGTGGCCGTGGACTGGCCTGTCCCACCTACAGTGCTGATCGCCAACCGCGAAGTACGACACCTCAGTGGGGCCCTTGCTGGCATCCGGGTGCCTGACCCCCTCGGTGACGGCAGGGTTTCCTCCTGGGCTGTGTGTCCTCTCCCGCCTGCGGAGTGACAGGCTCAGCCGCTGCCCACCCCGCCTTCTTTCCTCCTGTGCCCTCTTCCTTCTTGTCTTCCCCTCCCCCACCCCCTCTCCGCCCCTCCCTCCTCCTCCAGGGAGCGCCCAGAGCAAGTGCTGGGGACGTCACTCTCCCCACACCAAACCCTCCAACAGCCTCCTAGTGCTCCTGGCACAAACCGCCCCGCCTCGCCCATGGTGGGGTTCACGGGCGCATTCCTCAGGGTCCTCCAGAGAAACGGGACCGGAGGGTGTGTGGGCAGTGGTGGAGATGCCAGCCCCACGTCTGCAGGGCCAGCGGCAGGACAGAGACCCAGGGGGGAGCCGATGCTGGCCTGGAGTCTGCAGGCAGAATTCCCTCCCCCTGGGGACCTCGGTCTTTTTCTCTTTCAGCCTTCGACTGATCAGGTGAGGCCCACCCACATTCTGGAAGGTAATCTGCTTTATTCAAAGTTCACGGAGTTAAATGTTAATCACGTTCCCCCTCCCAGAAATAGAAAACTCTGTCCCACAATTCATGTGGAACCTCAATAGACCCTGAATAGCAACCCCCCCCCCAATAAAAGCCTCTTAAAAAAGAACAATAAAGCTGGAAGCCTCACACTTCCTGATTCCAAAACGGACTACAACGCCACAGTGACCCAAATAGTGCATAAAGACAAACACAGAGGCCAGTGGAACAGAACAGACAGCCCGGAAATAAATCCTCACATTGTGGTCAGATTGCTTTTGACCAGGGTGCTAACACCACTCCACGGGAGAGGACGGTCTTTCCCACAAGGAGCACCAGGCGGCTGGGTACCCTCAGGCAAGAGATAGAACCCGGGCCCTCATCTGACAGCATATCCACACGTTAACCCAAAATAGATCAGAAACTTAAATGTAAGACTATAAAACCCCAAGAAGAAAACCCAGGGGAAAAGCTTCACGCTTTGCATTTGGCAAAGATGACTTTGCTGTGACGGCAAGCACTCGGGCAACAACAGAACAGAACAGACGGACTGGGATCCACGAAGACGAAAACCTGTGCATCAGAGGACACAGTCTAGAGAGTGAAAAGGCAGCGCACGGAGCGGGGAAGACACTCGCAGGTTACATACCTGATAAGGGATTAATACCCAGAACACAGGAAGAGTCCCTAAAACCTAACAACAACAACAACAACAGAAACCCAAACAATCTGACTCAAAAATGGACAAAGGACTTAAACAGACATTTCTCCAAAGAAGACGAACAGGTGAACAGTAAGGACGTGAAAAGCTGATCACACTCATCCCTAGGGAGGTGCAAATACAAGCCACGGCGAGACCCCACCGCACCCCCTCAGGACGGCTGCTGTCTTAAGGGGTGTGGACAAGCCGGAACCCTCACGCACTGTTGGTGGGAACTTGACACGGGGCAGCCCCTTGGAGACTCCTCAAAAGCACATGGGGTGCCTGGGGGGCTCAGTCGGTGGAGCGTCCGACTTCGACTCAGGTCACGATCTCACAGTTCGTGGGTTCGAGCCCCGCATCGGGCTCTGTGCTGACAGCTCGGAGCCTGGAGCCTGCTTTGGATTCTGTGTCTCCCTTTCTCTCTGCCCCTCCCCTGCTCACTCTCTGTCTTTCTCTGTCCCTCAAAAATAAATAAATGTAAAAGAAAAATTAAAAAAAATACAAATAAGAAGTCAATAAATCCAACCATTAAAAAAATTTAGGAGTGCCTGAGTGGCTCAGTGAGTTAAGCGTCTGATGTTGGCTCAGGTCATGATCTCACAGCTTGTGGGTTCGAGCCCCACGTCGGGCTCTGTGCTGACAGCTCAGAGCCTGGAGCCTGTTTTGGATTCTGGGTCTTCCTCTGTCTGCCCCTCCTCCACTGGCGCTCTCTCTCTCTCAAAAACAAACATTAAAAAACAAAACAAAAACGGAATTAGCACACGACCCAGCAATCCTGTCTGGGTGCACGCTCAAAAGAATGACATCAGGGACTTCAAGAGATTTGCACACCCACGTTCACAGCAGCGTTCTTCACAGTGGCCAAACCGCGGAAGCAACCCAGTGTCCGTGGACAGGGGGCGGATGCACACGATGTGGTGCATACACACAACGGAGAATCATTCAGCCCCCGACAGGAGATTCTGACACCCGCGCGCGACTACACGGACGAACCTGGAGGACACGACGCGAAGGGAAAGGAGCCGTCATAAGAGACAAACACCGCGTGACTCCCCTTCCGTGAGGGCCTAGAGGAGACAGGGTAGAAGTGGGCGCCGGGGGCTGGGGTCAGTGTGGGGTGGGACAGAGCGTCAGGCCGGGAGGACGAGAAAGTGCTGGGGGCTGACGGTGGCCGCAGGACGGTGCGGGTGTAGTCGGTGCCCCTGAACTAGACGCTTGAAAATGGCTGAGATGCTAAATTTTATGTTACATATTTTACCACAACTGAACAACCGTGACTCACACCTAAAGAGTGCCTTCGCAGCAACATTTAGGCTGGTTTTCATGCCACGTTGGGTACCGTGGCCTCGTCAGGTTAACACGCGACTAACCACACGGAGGCGGAGGCCGGGTCCTGGGGTGGGGGGGGGTGGGGAAGCCGAGAACCCGGGGCCGTGTCCACAGAGCTGGCGGAGAGAGGCCCGCGTGTGCACGGTCATGGCCTCCCGGGCGGGTACGTGTCGTCGCTGCTGTGTGTCCCGGGCAGGGGGGGGGGGGGGGGGCGGCTGCCTGCCGGCCTCCTAAACCCCCCAGCCCTGCGCGGCTCTGTCTGCGCTAAGGGAGCGGTTGTAGTTGAGACTCGCTTTGGCCAGCATGTCCCCCCGTCCCCGCACCCCCACAGAGCTTGAGGGGCATCAGGCGGCCCCGTGAGAGCGGGCAGTGGGCTCTGAGGGAGGCGTTCCGAGTGGACAGCGGCAGAGTAGCGGGCAGGCTTACAAGCCGCCACCCCTTCCCCACCACCGTAGGGAGGGTGAGCCCTCACGGCCGCCGGCCACGGCTCTCTCCAGGCCACAGAACGCGGTCCCAGCTTCCTACCGGGGGGTCGTGGGCTGGAAGCATCCTCCAAGCCCGCTCTTCGTCCCCTGGCCGACGGGGTGGCATCGAGAGCCCGGGCTCCACCAGCCAGCCCCTCTCCACTGGGTGCTGGTGGTCACGCCTGAGCCCAGAGACACGTCCTGACCGCCGCCCGACGCGAGTCACGACCCCCGGGGGCCCCGTGCGTGTGCACCACTGCTGACAGCCGTCCCCTTCCCGGCTCGAGGGTTTCTCCCGGAGGGGCCGGGCCCCAAGGACCTCCTCCTTCCCTGCGGCTCGGTCATGTGACCTTCAGGCCCCGCCGCCCCAGGGGTCCCGCTAAGAAGGATCGCTTCTCTTTTAATTGAATGTGGAAATGTGTTCCGTTGAAGCGGCACTGTTATTATTTGGTGTTGAATTTCAAGTAAAATAAAAATTAAAATTCTCGGCACTGGCTGGCCCGCAATCGTGAATCTCATCTGTTTGCCACACAGCGTGTCATGTGTTTGAGAACAGTCCTGCTAATGGATTCAGAAATGTAATTATATTTATAATTGGAAACATAAATTAGCTTCTGCTTTTGTGAGGCTAGATCTGACTGGTTGGTGGCTTGTGTACTGTGTGTGTGAGTGTGCACGTGTGTACATTTGTGATGTATGTGTGAATGCGTGTGTGCACATGTGTATGGACGTACATGTTTGTGGTGTACGTGTATTTATGTGCATGTACACGCACACACGCGTGCATGTTTGTGATCTGCACATACATGCATGTGCATGTGCGTGCACACGTGTGAGGGTGTGCGAGTGCCTGTGCGCACGCGTTTGCGATGTATTGTGAATACGTGTGTGCACATGTGTATGGATGTACATGTTTGTGATGTACATGTATTTATGTGCAGGCACATGCACACGTGTGCATGTCTGTGATATGCACATGCATGCAAGTGCACACATGTGCATGTGTGTGGTGTGCATGCGCGTGTATGTTTGCGATGTATGTGTGAATGTGTGTGTGCACATGTGTATGGACTACATGTTTGTGGTGTATGTGTATTTATGTGCATGTACACGTACACACGTGTGCATGTTTGTGATCTGCACATGGATGCATGCATGTGCATGTACACGTGTGAGTGTGCACGCATGTTTGCGGTGTACTGGGAATGTGTGTGTGCAGATGTGTATGGACATGCATATTTGTGGTATACGTGTATTTAGGTGCGTGTACACGCACACACGTGTGCATGTTTGTGATCCACACGTGCATGCATGCATGCGTGTGTGCCTGTGCACACGTGCGCGCACGTGTGGGGGCACACATGTTTGCGGTGTACACGTGCACACGCGCGCGTGCACGCATGTGTATGAGTGTGTGCGTGTGCACGCACGCGTGTGTGCGCACCAGTCCATCAGGCACTTACTGAGTCTGAGTGACACTCTTCTCTCACTGCATGCTGACGCATCCCCGGGGAGACCAGAGTAAACAGCAGGACCCCCCCCACCTTGCTACTTGGACAGGGCTCTGGGCCCTCGTTCTTCTTGGCTGCAGTGGGTGGGACTTGGGCGGACAGGCGTCCAGGGAAGACACAAGACATCCCCGGGGACCTGCCTCAGGGACCCTGTGCAGATTCTGCAGCTTGAGACAGACAGTGCGATTAGTGACAGGGCCAGGCTACACGGCTTGGGCCCTGGGTGCCCAGGACGGCCTTCTCGGGAGTAGTCACCGCCCTCCTGGTGCAGCCACCGTGCCGCTGCGGGCTTGCCCTGGGCCTTCCCCTCCCGCCCTCACACCTTTGAGGTGCTGAGCCAAGCGGACGCGGTTGGCAAAAAGGTGGCCGACGCTGCTGGTTCCCGGGAAACCTTCTCCAGGGCTCTCCAGACCCTAGTTTTTTGTTCTGGCTTCAGGCGGCAGCAACGGGCTCGGGGAGGTAGGCTCTCCCCAGGCCCCGGGGGTCCTCATTCCGGGGCAGCCAATCCTGCAACGGTTTTGGGGGGGGGGGCTGACCCTCAGGCCACCCTGCCTGCCTGGCGAGGCTCAGGGAGAGACTGCCAGCGGCTGCTGGGAGACTGCACTTGTAAGAAGGGACAGGAGACAAGGAGTGAGTGGCTCCCTGAGGCTTTCAGGGCTGGGCTGGGCTGCAAGAACAGGGCGGCCGCCGGGGGGTCCCCGAGAAGCGCTCCCGAGCCGCCCATCAGCCCACCCTCAGCCAGCCTGCTTCCATAGTTATGGGTGAGAGATCATTAACCCCTATTATTTCAGCTGCTTTTCACTTGGGCTTCTGCCCCTGAGAGCACTCACCTGGGGCCGGGGCCGGGGCCGGAGCGTGTCCATCCAGATTAGGCCTTCTCATCTAGGAAGAAGCGTGGCTTGGGGTCACCGTGTCCACGTTACCATCGAGGCGGCGCTGGCCTGGTCAGGGGGGTTGGGGAGACCTCCCTCCTCGTTTTCCAGGAAAGGCTCGTGTACGATGGGAATGCCCTTTCTTACCGACAAGTCTCCGCTGCCCGCAAGGGCCAGGCAGTGGGGGTCCGGGCAGTCTGCTGCTTTCCCGGAGGCTCCCTAGATTCATTTGCAAATCCCTCTGCAGCCAGAGCTGCTCCTGGGGCTCAACGGTCTGGGGCTGGCGACCCCCTGGCCTTTCCCGCCAGAGGACGGGAACCAGCCCAACCAGCCTCTGTCTGGGCTGGATTTGAAGAGGGCTAGGCTAGCTCTTGCCTATTTGCCTGGAAAGCAGAGGTTGGACCGGGTACAGCAGGTGGAACCTGGGTCGCTGGACAGGTTTTCATTTTTTCCATCTCCACGGGGTGTCAGCAGTAAACGTTCAGGAAATGATTGAGGTTTCTGGTTGGTTCGGTTTGGTGAGCTGCTGCCTTCGGGCGGGGGCGGGTGGGGGGTGCGCTGCGCCTGCACTTGGCCCGCGGACCCAGCACCTGGGGCTGCACAGGTGCGCTGCAAGACGCATGGCCTCCAGCCCAAGGCCCGGGGGACCCCCTGTGCCCATAGTGCTTTGGGCCGGGTCTTGGGGGTGGGGCTGGCTGACCGACCAAGTCGCGAGGGGCCAAGGTGAGGAGCCCAAAGCCCCACAGCGCCCCTCCGAGAAAAGCACCCCAACTTGGGACAGGAGCCCCTGCGGCCCCCTTCTAGTCCAGTGGTGAGGGTGGGGGCGCGGGAGCCACGGGCGTGCACGTGACCCGGCTCGGCCAATCAGAGTGGCTCCTGACTCTGGCCATCTGATTGGCCGGGAGAGGCCATGTGACCCAAGTCCCGCTAAAGAGCTGCGACCCGAGCTCTGTGCTGTGGCCGGAAGGAGGCTCCCCGTGTCCCGAGTGCTTGGGGGTCTGCTGGTGGCAACTTGTCACCGGGAGCGAAGAGGCGGCCTGGAAACAGAGCCAAGAGAGACTTGGTCTCAATGGCACTGCAGGAGCACCTGGATCAAGATGTACCTGAAGCTCGTGCTCTCCCCAGCCGTTTTGGCCGACTCTGTCAACATGCGCCCTTTCACAATTTCAGTTGGGGCGTCTGCCATTCTCAGTGACTGAACAATCCCTGGCCGATACCCGGTAGCATTTTAATATGAAAAACTGAGCTTGGGAGAAAAGAAACCAGTTGCCCAGGGGCTCACGGTGAGCCAGTGTTGGAACTGGAGGCAGAATCCTGGCTGGCCGAGCCCCTGCTCCGTGCCCTGCGGGCCGTGGCGGCTGGTGCCCCTACCTCCGTCGGTGCCGCCGGGGGCCGTGGACTGCTGCGTGGGCCGCCGCTCCGCACAGCCGGTGTGAGGCCAAGTTCTCCTGGGCCGGGAAGGAGCATTCCTCTGCCACTCACCAGTGACCTTGGGAGGCCCCTCCTCCACTCCCTGCCTGCTGCCAGGGACGTGGGACATCCACACTCCTGCCCGCAGCGCCTTCCGGCCCTAGTGCAAAGCTGGCTTCTTGAAGTCATTTTCACAGAACTGGTCTCAGAACCTCAAGGTCAGCCCCCTCCACCCCCCCTGCTTTCCCCGTGAGATGCTCTGAAATAAGAAATTTCTCCTGAGAAAGAAAGTGAGAAGCCTGCACTCATGATGTGGCCGGGATCCTGGGCCCAGCAGGGGGGCTGAGACACACAAATGCTTCCAGAAAATGAAAAGGGTCCTTTTTGCTTCAATCAAGCAAATTAAGGGGGGGTGGGGCTGGATGCCTGTCCACCGGCACACACACACAGACTTGGTGCCCACAGGAGACTCGCTCATATCGCTGCACCACCCAGACGAGGGGGGGGGGCGCTCAGGGGCCCAGGACACCGCGCGGCACGTCGCTCAGACACAGACCCACTTGCCAGCTCTGCCCTGGGCCCCTTGGATGGCATCTCTCTTGGATGGCTCAGAGGTGGGGGCCAAGCGTCTCCAGGCTGAGCAGGGGGCTCTCCAGCTCAGGCGGGAACGTAGCTCCTTCTCTTCCCATATGGACTGACGCCAGCCCCCTCATGCCCCAGCTCTGCAGAACTCCTGCTGTAGAAAGTCCATTTGATTCTTCTGCTGAATCTTGACTGCTTAGTAATCCCATTACTTGGATGAAAGCCTAAGTCATGGGGGTTCCTTGGCATTGGCCTGGCTGCCCGTCAGGGGCTGGGACACTGAGGCCAAGGTGTGGGCACGAGGTCACCCACCTGTTTGCCTTGGCGTGTAGACCTGAGGGGGCTAGTTCCAAAGGCAGAACGCATTATTTGGGATTATGTTCAACGGCATCTAACCAAAACCTGACTATAGTAGGTTAAGCAAAGGAGGACAAATAGGCAGTGAAAGGCTCCAACAACGGCTAGAGCATGTCAGTGAGACCCCAGAGTCATTTCCTGCTCCATCATACTTAGTGTATGTCTTTTTGACCTCATGGGTACAAAGTGGCTGCTGTATCTCCAAGCATTGCATCTATATTCAGAACAGGAAGAAGAGACAGAACCCGTCAGGGAAAAAAAAAAAACAAAACAACTTTCCCAGAAACCCGCAGGGAGGTGTCCCCTTTTGCTTCACTGGCCCCCACACACTGGGGAGAAACTGAGTCAGGATGGGGCAGAGCATGGAACCAAGCTATCCGCTGAAAGTGGCCAGGCGGGAAGAGGCCGTGAGACATAAAGTGGGGAGACCAGCATGGGAGGAACTGTAGTGAGTAAGTGAAATTCACATTTTCGGGTTTATTTATAAAAAAACCATAGATTTTGGCTACCTCCGAGCAGTTTTAGGATTGCGGAAAATTGAGCAGACGGTACAGTTCCCATATTCCAACCCCTCGAGTTTCTCCTGTTGTTGACCTCTTACGTCAGTGTCATCAGAGTGGCGCATTTGTGACAAGTGAGGGGCCAACACGAACAGGCTGTTACCGAGGACCAGGTTCCGTCCTGCGCTGCAGACTCGTGGGTGTGGACAGAGGCAGCCCCGCGGCTTCGCCACCACAGCGTCACTCCAAGAGCCTCACCGCCCTGCGCGCCTCCCGAGCAAGTCCTAACTACGTGATCGTTTAACGCTTACGACACCCCACGAGGAAGGCCGTGCTACTAACCCGTCTCACAAGAGAGGACCTTGGGACAGCAAACTGTGAGCCACGCTACCCTGGGGACACACGGCTACCCGGGAGCAGAGCCCAAATTGGACTTCAGGCCTCCTGGCGGGAGGGCCACTGCCCTGTGGCACCCGGAAGACGGAAGGGGTGAGTCCCGGTGAGGGGGGGGGGCATTGAAAGAGCTGAGGGCGTGGGACCCCAGCGGACCTGCTGGCCCCGTGCTGCCTGGAGGCGTCCGTCCTGCGGCCCGCCTGTCAGGAAGCCGCGTCGCCAGGCGGCCGCGCCAGCCCCTCTGAGTAGAGAGATGGTGGCACAGCCTGTCATCTGCCCGCAGAGGCGGGAGCAGAATATTCCGGATGCAATCTTCCTGTTCTTTTGTGCGGCTCCCTCCCCCGTGCCTGTCCATCCTCTGGGGCAGGGCTGAGTAAGCAGCGTCCCTGACAGTTGCACCAGCAGCTTCGTCTGTAACTATTACCTTTAGTCCAGGTGCCATCGCCAGTAACTAAGTACCACGTGTCGCCCCGGTGCAGTCGCCCGCAATTCGAGGAGGAGGGCAGTCACGCATCTGCCTTGCGGTTTGCAGGACCGTCTTCGAGGCACGAGCGCTTCCTGCAGGGAGCCTCCGCGGGGCGCGAGCGGTGCGTGGAGGGAGGGCGCGCCGGCCAGCTGCACCCACGGGGTGCCCTCAGGGGGTGTCCCGGGCCTAGACTTCGTGGCCCCGCTGAGGCTGTCCCCGGGGTGATCCGGCCAGATGTCCTGCCCTCCCTGTCCCCGTGGCTGCCTTCACTCGCACACTGTGTGACAGGACATCTGCCCGAGGGGACCGTCCCACCTGCGGTCAGAGAAACTCTGGGCTCTTCTCTGTGTAGGTGGACAGAACAGGCCACCTTGGGGTAGGGCCATCTTTGTGCGGAAGGAATCGCTCGGGGCCTCCGGCTGTGAACTGAGCCTCTGTGCGAGCTCCCGGGGGCGGGTAGGATGGGGCGGCCTCCAGGCCATGTGCGTTCCAGGCTCCGTGTGGGGAGGACGTGGCCACAGGCGCGTGGAACCTGGGACCTCTAAGACGGAGGCCTGTGTGGGGACGGGTGGGCGGCTGTTCTGGGAGAAGAGTCACCTCCGGACTTATTTTCACACATGGAAGCTTTCTAGCAATTTGCAAAGACAACCTGCTTCCAGAGGCCCGAGTGAAAACGCATGGAGAGAGCGTGGGCGGGCGGAGGCATCCAGCTCAGCGTGCAGGGTCGGGGGTCACACCCGGCCGCCCCGTCCCCCCGCCTCGGCCCTGCCCCCAGACCCTGACCCCCCAGGGCCGCGCTGAGCATTTGCAAATCCTGATTCCTCCTGCTTCCGTCCTCTCTCTCTGACCCGACGTCAGAGGCTGTGGGACACCCGGTGCAGCACGTGTTTTCCAGACGTGGCTGCGACCCTATGAGTTTCCGTGGCTGCCGTGGCCAAGTCCCCGGTCCTGGAGGCTGTAAATGCAAGGTCGGGTGTGGGCAGGCTGGCTTCTCTGGAGGCCGCTCTCCTTGGTGCGCGGCTGGCATGTCCTCCCGTGGTCGCCCCTCTGTGTCTATGTCCTAATCTTTTCTGATAAGGTCAATGCGGATCGGGGTCCACCGGGTGACCTCATTTAACGTGCTCGTCTGCAAAGACCCTGCCTCCAAACAGGTCACATACTAGGCACTGGGGGTAGGACTCCATGGTGTCTTTTGGGCAAACAGTGCAGCCCAGCACATTCCTGTTCTTCTGACCTGTGACAGTGACAGCCTCTCACGGGGGGGGGGTGGGGGGGGCACGTCGTTCCCTTGGAATCCGCATGGTTCCTAGTGATGGGAAGGACCTCACGTGACCTTTGGGGCTAAGTCACACAGGTGACACTTGTCTCTGAGACCTTGGGATCTGGAACCCATTTCCCTGCCGCGGGGAAGCCCGAGCGGCCCACGGACAGGCCACGAGGCGGTGGGCTGAGACCCCGAGGGAGCCCGCGCCAGCCTGCCAGCCGCGTGCACTGGCGACCGGCCCCGTCTGAGCTGCGCCAGCCGGTGCCTTAGAGATGACCCCTTCCTACTAAGTGCCCAGATGCGGATTGGTGCGCAAAGTAAATGATCGCTGCTGTTCTGAGCCGTTAAGCGGTTTGAGATGCACTGAGTGCCACCAAGCCCCCCGAGGAGGCCCAGGCGGGGCCGAGGGAGGCAGGGCTCCGTCAGCACACTGGAGGCCGGAGAGGGCGTCTCGGCAGCTTCCTTCCCAGCTAGCACGGAGCCACAGTTTGGGACTGCCGCGAGAGCCTCCTGGGGGACGTGGACCAGCAGCCCACGAGGTCCACGGGACTGTGCGGGGACCACACTCTGCAGCGCCTCCACGTGGCAGGGGAGGAGCGATGGTTCCCGTGCTGGTCCCACTCAGACCGCTGCCGATTCAGCATCTGGAGCCGGGCCTGCTCCTGGGAGTGGACCTCTCCACCCGCTCAGGTTCCCGTGGCGGGGAAAGCCTCGGCGGGGGGAGGGCCCTTGGCTTGCTGTGGCCACAGCGGGCCATGTTTCTCTTACAGCGGAGAGCGGTTCAGCTCAGACTGGGTCCAGCCCCAAGGGCTCCTGTAACTCAAAGTTCAAAGACAGCCAGAGCTTCAGGCTCGGCTGTACCCAGGCGCACAAACGTGTTGCCAAAGTCTTCTGTCTCCAGCTCTCAGCCCTGTCCTCTCTTGGGTTGGCTCTCTCCACGAGGTGGCCCCTGAAAGCCCGTCTCTCAATAGTGGCTGCAGAGGTCCTAGGATCACACCTGCCCTCGCCTGGCCGGGTCATGTCCCCTGTCCTGCACGTCACTGGGCCAGGGGGTGGGACGGTCATAGGCCCGCCCTGCAAGCAGATAAGGAGGCACTGACGCTGGGGGGGGGGGGCACTCCCCAAGGGAGGCTGCGATGCTGTCACCAGCAGAAGGGACACCCACCAGGTTCTCACCAGGCAAAAGGAACGGGGGTCTATGACACAAGGGACTGGGTCAGACGCATGGCTGAGGACTAGCTAGACACAAGGGAAGACGAGTCTCCGGAGCTGAGAGCCGGTCGTCCCTGTGACCTGTGTCTGGAAGCCGCAGTCACCTCCACCTGCCGGACACGGGGGCGGGAAGAGCCCACCCCCACTGCACTGCCGCCCGGTCTGCTCCTTCCCGGTGCACTCCTGGTGACAGCGTCCCCTCACGGCAGCCAAGGACCAGAAGAGGTCAGGAGACGCAAGGATTCTCCTTGCTGGCCGCTGGGGCCCCCTGGCCGAGCCATGCCTGAGAGCGTGTTCGTTAACACCAGGCAAGCATCCTGGTCGCTTAATTACGGCTTAATTAAAGGAGACGATCAGGAGCCAGGATAATAAAAGCCCACGGATAATGGACACAATTAAACCGCTTTGTCCCGGGTGACACAGAAGATGTCCTGTCTGACGAATCCTTCCTTGAAGCCGAGCTTCCTGGCTCCTCGATTTGGGCGATTCGGGTTGAAAATGGCCGTGTATCCAGTTCAGCGTCAAGACCAGAGACAGAAGCTTCACTCGGCTCTGACAACTTCTCCGAGTTGGGTGTGAACCCCTTGTTCTGGGCCCACTCCCCACGGAGGGGACCACAGAGAACCAGTCTGTTTCACCAGTGTCCATGTGGACCGTCTGCCCATTGATCCTTCCCTCCTTCATTCAACAAACGTCTGTATCTGGAGATTTTCCAGGGAGCCTTCCAGTCCGTCAGGAAAGAAAGACATTCAGCAGATAGTCACGGGATTGCATTTCTATCAAGTTGGCTGAGAGACACAGACCTATGGGTGACGAGTGCTGAAGCGACCGTTCTCTGGCTCATGTGCGTCCGGGTGGGCCAGTTCTCAGGCCAGCCGTGGCTTGAGCAGGATCTCTGACGGTGGGGGAGGCCTTCCCGGCGTCGTCCAGCTTCCTTCGTTGGATACGTCTTCTCCCTCTGCACCTGTAGGGTGCCAGGGACGGCTCTCCACCCGGGAAGGGAGGATGTCTGCCCCCGCCTTCTGGGCATCACCCTCGTCACAATTGATTGGCCAGGATGGGTCACGTGGTCACATCTTATTTCAAGGCAGGCTGGGAAATGTAGTCTTTACCTGGGGGCTGTGGCCCCTTGGTTCTGTTGCCACGTGAGGGGTCGAGAGGGGCAACTTAAGGGAGACAAAGCCTTATGGAGTGTGGGTCTGGGGGCTCGGCACGGAGGGAGCCAGGGAGACGTGAAAGTCAAGGGGTGGGTCGGAGAGGGGGGCTTGGCGAGACCCAAGGCTCTGGTCTCCACCCCGAGGCTCATCCGGCCATCCCCCAGCGTCAGATTTCCTGGGTTAATACACGCGGCTTCTAACGAGTGAGTTCTAGTCGGGCTGCCACCACTCCCCACACGAGCCTGGACAGACGTGGGGCCAGAGGGCCAGCTTGGAGCTGAGACCCCAGTCTCCCCACTCACGACTCCCACCCCCTCCCCTGGCCTGCACGTCTCAGAGCAGCCCGGGCAGATGTGTGTGGGGTTCTTGCCGGCCGGGGGCCCCTGATCCCGCGCAGAAGGCCCTTCACGCGGCACGCACCTGCTGCCGTGTCCTCTGCACCGACCGGGCGCCACCCAGCTCACCTGTGTGCGGCCGTTCCCCCTTCCAGAATCACCAGTATCTCTCCTCCAGGAGGGGAGCCCTTGGCAACGCTCTTTCTCTCTTTCCTTCTTTTTTTGGTTTGTGTTTTTTAAAAGACTGAAGGCAAGCTGTTACGCGTCACCGCGGCATATGAGAGGAAGCACGTGTTTTCCACACACAGCTGCTCCCCATCTCAGGCCCCAGCCATGCAAAGTTTTAGAAAGTAAACACCAGTGGATCCGAGTCAGAACGTTCCAGATGGCGGGGCTGCGCCGGTGGACGCGGCTCCCGCGGAAGTTGGAACATTCCCTGCCGAGCAGAAGCTGTGCTGCGAGTCTGTCTCCGCGGAGGCCGGGCGGCTCCTGCTTCTCTCCTGCCTCTTCTCCAAAGGTTTCCCCGAGAGTCCGAGAGAAGCAGGGCCGGGCAGAGGCTCGGGGCTCGGGAGCGTGCTTGCGAGCGTGACCTGTGGGGGCAGCAGGTGCTCAGGCCAGGCCCCTTCCCCCCTGCTTGGAGGGGTGGGGCTGCAGCACGGGCCACGCAGGGCCCCACACGTTTGCCAGCGGTGGTTCCAGGAAGCCCCAAGGCAGGGCGGGGGCTCCGTGTGCTTTTAGATATGTGGGGAGACCAGACCACGTGACGTGGCCCTATTTTCACCTAGTAATTGTACGTTAGAGACCCGGGAAACGAGCCACAGTTTCTGAAGCTGTTTCACCGCTCTGTAAGATTGAGAGAATTCACGTGAGCCTGGCGAAATGCTCACCGTCCACGGCGGGAAGTGTCACCATCGTTAGTTTTAGTTGGCAGTAGGTTTGGGGGCATTGAGGGGGATGAGGCGGGGGGTCCTTGGCGGGATCTTGAGACCAGACTTCAGGGAATTCTTTAGGCTCGGCCTGGCCCCAGACCGCCCTGGGGGGGGGGGGGTGTGTGTCACGTAAGGTCACAAACTCAGCAAACCAGATGAATCTGAAGTTTCACCGCAGTAGAGAAGGAAGACACTCTGTCCGTGGAACCAGGTCTGTATTTCCCACGTTCCTTTGGCCACAACTGATGTTAAAGCCATGCAGCAGCAGGCAGAGAAGGGACGTGCAGAATTGTCCGCACGGCCCAGGGCGGGAGGGACTCAGGGATGCGGGTGCGCAGGGCCTCCGCCCCCCGTGTCTGCTGTCCCAGGACTTGGCTCAGCGGCTCCTGCAGAGCACCCCCTGCCCAGCCCCGAGCGACGTGCTCACAGGCCTGACACCGGAGAGCCTCGCACTCGCCCCCCACGCGGAACAGGGATCTCCCGGCAGCACACGGGCTGGCCTGGATCGTGCACGCGCAGGCTGCTGCCGTTTCCCGAAAGGAGGAGGGCAGGTGGACCGTGCCAGAATCTCCCACAGCCCCTCCCACCGTGTCTGTGTCCCCGGCTCCCTGGGGCCAGTGAGAGTGCCCCCATGACTCTCCAGCGTGGCTGGTGCACCCCTCCTCCCCTCTGCGGCTCTAAGCTCAGGGGTCAGTGCGCCTCAGCCTGGACACTGGGGACTCATGTCCCCCTGGACATGCAAAGAACTCTGGACGACAGCCCCTGCCGGTCGTGGTCAGATGCCCCCTCGGTCCCCATGGACGGGGGCTTGGCTGACTCAGAGCCAGCCTAGGGGGCTGTGCCAACACAGGCACGCACTCCCTGGGCGGCTTTGGATCCCTGATCAAGCCATGCCTGGACCCCGCCTGCCCCTCAATTCCCAGTTACAGGAGCTAATAAACTCCATTTACTCTGTTCAAGCCCGTACATGTTGGGTTTTCCGTTATTTGCTGCAAATAAAGTCTCGACCAATGACCAAATATTGACTTGGGGCATTATATCAACAAATGCAAAATATGCCAGCTGTGGGGACAGATACAACTATGAAATCTCGGAGGCTTAATACAGAGAACGTTTACTTTCGGCATTAAAAACTCATGTCACTATTCAATGTAGGTCATCGGGGCTGGTTGGCAGGTGTAGGCTCCACCCAGGCGCCTGAGGGTCCCGCGGCTCTTTCCTCCTCTGAGCGCCATGATCCTCTGTACTCGGCTGGCCATGGGGACAGAGCCCAGGACAGAGCCTGGATCCGGTCTGGGCCTGGGAGGGAAGCCCATCACTTCTGCTCCCATGCCATTGGTCAGAACTCGGTCACATGGCTGCACCTTGCAGCTGGGGAGTCTGGGAAACGTAGTCCAGCTGTGTGCCTAGCCCTGCCACGCGACTGCACGCGTCCCGGGCTTGCTTCTTGCCCAAAGCCGGGCTGATGCTCAGAGCTGGACCACAAGCCCCGGCCCCCTCTCCACCCTGGATGCCAGCTGGCTGGGCCCCAGGCTCCTCGGCACAGCCTTACCAGGCCGCATTCTACACCTGGGAGGCTTGTTGGGTTGCTAAAGGGAAGTGTGTTTTGGGAAAATCCGGTCACACCTTCGAGGAGACACTCGAAGCCTGTCAAAGGGAAGCCAGCCCACGGGGGAGCTAATGGGACAGATATTTCTAAGTGCAGCTGAAGCCGCCCCCTCTTCTCCATCCGGGACACGGGTGGCCGTCTGGAGAGGGGAGAGGAGCTTAGCAGAAGGTAATTTCGGAGGCTGGGCTGCTTCCCGATTCCCTCCCAGGATTGCTGTCTTAATCACTGCTTGTCAAGCAGGGCCACGGACCCAGAGGAACATCATCTCTGTCAGGGGAAGCCAGGCTTCGTGCTGTTTGCCGCCATCCTGCCTCCTTCTGCAGGGGCAGACGGGGCGGGGGGCTAACCATCGGGGTAGCACAGGGGTCTGAGGCCCCAAACCCGCTTTAGACCCACACTCTTCTCACGTTACTTGTTTCTATCCCTGCCGCACCTCCTTCTTCCCTTCCACCCTGAGGGGGAGGCAGGGAAGGAAGCATTTGGACCCACGGCGCTGGAGATGCTACGTGTGGAAATACTGGCAGGCACCCGCTTGACAAACAGTCTGGGAAGGAACATACAGCAGCTGTTCTGTCAGTGGCCCCGGTCCCCTCCAGCGTCTCTCGCGCCAGGAAATGAAAGTGTATCAGAGCATGTGGAGTGCAGCCCCGCTGGGGCCTTGGGGAGGAGCACAGACGAGGGAGGGAGGAGGGAGGGAGCAGCTGCGCAGGACCAGGGGAGGGATGGAGATGCTCGGTTCGGCGTGGGGACTCAGGCGTGGGGGCGCGTGGAGGGACGGGGCTTCTGGGTTCTTTTCACTCCCGTGTCATTATTTGCATGTCTGTGGTTCGGTCAGTCTTTGGGACTCCGTTTCCCCGTGGCATCACCGTAACCCCTGCCTTGTTCATCCACAGGGGCGATCGCGACCTGGCAGGAGGCGAGGTCTGAGTGAGAGCCCTTGGCCAGCTCCCGCTTCTGTCAGAGCTCTCGCCGCGGCCCGTGCGTGTGGCCTGTGGGAACAGAATCTAACGGTTCTCTCTCTTGCTCTCAAACTTTCACCTTCGGATTTTCGTGTTCATTTTATAGATGAGAAAATCCGACACTTGTCCAAGATCCCCCAGCCGGTGAGTGATGGACCTCGGATCAGCACTTCCAAAGCAACGGGAAAAGCAACGCCTGTGGGGCCGAGCCCGTCTTGAGAGGGTATCTTGGTCATTTGCGCTGAGGGAGGAGAATGGTCAGGCAGGGCTCCCTGGCAGAGGGGCCGCGATGGTTCCCTCGTCTCGCCCCTCATGCCCGCCTCTAGGGCTGTGCCAGGATGTCTGGGAAAGCCACCCCTTTCCCCTGGCCTGAACTCTCAAGGGACTGGTGCCCTTTGCGTGGCTGTGCTTGGATGGCAGTCTCTGAGAACAGACCGCCTGGGTGAGGTGGGCACCAGGGCAGGGAGAGCATGCTCATCATGGTGCCCAGGACCCCAACCAGAGGACCGGCCTAGAGCCGACGGGGTGGGGGCAGGGTGGGGCCCACACCCTTGAGGGTCCACCCCTCTCTTATTCTGAGGAGGAAACTCGGTTGACAAACAGCGTGTGTGTTATCTCACTTTCCTCGCATTTCTTGGAGAAGGAAGTTGAACCTGGGAGGATGATGTGACCTTCGAGCCCTGCGGCAGCCAGGTGGGGCCGGGGCATTTCCGGAAACATCTTCCAGGAAAGGAAACGAATACGAATATGCCAAGACTATTTTGCTCATAGCGAGTGACAGAAACCCAACTGAAAATGGCAACAAGAGAAGAGTTACTGGTCACGAAAGTGGATTCAGCTAACTGGGTGCTGGGGTTCACGCGCCGCTTCCCAGGGTCCCTCATGTGGCCTATCCTCTGTTGGGCTCTCCGTTCTCAGCCAGGCCCCGGTCGCCAGCAAAGGTGGTCCCCATAACCTCCTCACCCACATCCCGCTGGGTGTGCAAACTTCTGGGAAAAGAGCACCATCTTCCAGGCTTACACCCGCATGCATGCACACACACACACACACACACACACAGCAACAACTCAAAGAATTGAGTCTTGTCCTGTCTTGGGCCATGTGTCCAACTTCAAACCAACCCTGGGACCGGAGGTGTGGAATATGCTAACTGACTAGATGAGCCACGGACCGTTTCTGGGTCTGGGGGTGGGGTCTGCCTCATATCAATCAAAAGATGCAGGATAGGTGGCTCCTCAGAGAAATCCCGGAGAGCAGTCTAAGAGGAGCAGAAGCGGGTGCTGGCCCAGCCGAGGAACAGGCGCGTCAGAGAAACGGACGGATGACAATCCTTCCACAGCTGGCGTGGGCCAGCCTCACCCACACATCTTTAGGCCCGTGCAAGATGCGCATTCTTGACGTCGGGTTCCAGCCCCCCCCGCTCGTTGGTACTACCCACAGCTCTGACCCGGTTGTGCTCACTTGTATTCTGTATAGGCCAACAGCACTTGGGTGCAGTGACAGAGCTCCCATAGGGGTCGGAGTTCAAGAAATGAGTCTGATGAGGGAGAGGGAATCTCTGTGTGTGTGTGCAGTGACGGAGGTGATGGCAGCGGTAATGGAGGTGATGGTGGTGATGGTGATGATAATTATCGTGATGAAGAGGATGATGAGGGTGATGATGATGGTGATGATGGTGGTGGTGGTGAAGGTGATGGTGATGATGATGGTGGTGATGATGGTGATGATGATGATGGTGGTGGTGATGATGACCCGACGGTAATGGAGGTGATAGTGGTGATGGTGGTGGTGATGGTGGTGATGGTGGTGAGGATAGTGATGATGATGGTGATACTGATGATGATGGTGATGGTGATGGTGATGATGACCCGACGGTAATGGAGGTGATAGTGGTGATGGTGGTGGTGATGGTGGTGATGGTGGTGAGGATAGTGATGATGATGGTGATACTGATGATGATGATGGTGATGGTGATGGTGATGATGACCCGACGGTAATGGAGGTGATAGTGGTGATGGTGGTGGTGATGGTGGTGATGGTGGTGAGGATAGTGATGATGGTGATAGTGATGATGATGGTGGTGGTGGTGATGGTGGTGATGGTGATGATGATGAGGATAGTGATGATGATGGTGATAGTGATGATGATGGTGATGGTGGTGATGATGGTGGTGATGGTGATGATGACCCGACGGTAATGGAGGTGATAGTGGTGGTGGTGATGGTGATGATGGTGATGATGGTGACAGTGATGGTGATGATGATGATGGTGGTGGTGATGGTGATGGTGACGAGGATGAGGATGATGATGATGGTGATGATGATGCTGATGATGATGATGGTGATGATGGTGATGATGATGGTGGTGGTGATGATGGTGAGGATAGTGATGATGATGGTGATAGTGGTGGTGATGGTGATGGTGGTGATTGTGGTGATGGTGATGATGGTGGTGATGGTGATGATGATGGTGATGGTGATGGTGATGGTGATGGTGGTGATGATGATGGCGACGGTAATGGAGGTGATAGTGGTGGTGGTGATGGTGATGATGGTGAGGATAGTGATGATGATGGTGATAGTGGTGGTGATGGTGATGGTGGTGATGATGATGGTGACGGTAATGGAGGTGATAGTGGTGGTGGTGATGGTGATGATGGTGATGATGGTCACGATGGTGACAGTGATGGTGGTGACGGTGGTTGCACTTTGTTCCCGGCGTAGAATAACTGACGAGGAGTCAGGGGTCTAAAAAAGGGATTCCAAACTTGCAAGTCCAGAGACCAGGGAAGTAAAAGACGTGCCTGATGTGGGCCAGATGGGAAACGTGCTCCCGAAGGGAGCACTGCTGGCTCAGCACTCTCCACTTTTCCATGAGGAAACGGGA
Source organism: Prionailurus viverrinus (assembly GCF_022837055.1). Taxonomy (NCBI): domain Eukaryota; kingdom Metazoa; phylum Chordata; class Mammalia; order Carnivora; family Felidae; genus Prionailurus; species Prionailurus viverrinus. Next base: position 1,038,146 of record NC_062572.1, read on the forward strand.
GCACATCTGTGGCCACACTTCTCAGCACTTCTAGAGACATCCCAGGTCCTGTGAAATGTGAACCGTTCTGATTTCCAAATATTGGCAAAGGACTCAAGGTTTTGAAGCAAGTGTTGGTGGGCTCAAGAAAACAGACGAACTGGGGCTACTCGAAAGCGTCTGTGAGCTGGAGCGCGGAGCAGGACGGACAGAACAAAACGCGAGGGGCCTTGGGAGCGAGACCCTCAGCCTCCGCCAGCCTCGTCCCGGAAGGCGGGCCAGGGTCTCTCCCAGGGCTCCGGCCCCCGGGGTCTCTGCCTGCTTCCCAGGCTGTCTGCCCTCCGTCTCCAAGGCCTGGGCTCCGCCGGGCCCGGGGGGGAACCCCGGCCCTCCCTGGCTGGGTGGGAGCCGCAGCAGGCCGCTGTGCAAAGCGTTTGACGCTCGAACTAAACTGGGGCTGGTTTGGGAGAGCCCGGCTCCACGGAGGCCGGTAATGGCAGCTGCGGGAACGTTTACACAGAGAATTAACGGAAGGCTCGGAGGCTGCGTTTAAGGAGAGATCTTGGGATTTTCACCACGAGGTGCTCTGAGAGCCCCCCAGGCCCTCGAGAGGATAAAAGGAGACAGAGCCTCAGGAAGGGCCCTGCCCCGTGGGCCAGGCTGGGAGCGAAGCCACCTCCCTCGGCCTCGGCCACCAGGTGACCCGGAGGGACAGCCGGCACCCAGGACGCCACACGGAGCGCTGTGGTTTCTGCAGCCGACAGCTGTCACTTCTGCTTCTGCTGACCGCACCCGTCCCTCTCTGTGTCTGTCTCTCTGTCTCTGTCTCCCCCTCCCTCTTCTTTTTGTCTCTGTCTCTCTGTCTCTGTATCTCTGTGTCTCTCCCTCTTCTTTCCGTCTCTCTGTCTCTGTCTCTATCTCTGTCTCTGGCTCTCTCTATGTCTCTGTCTCCCTCTGTCTCTTTCTCTCTCTGTCTCCCTCTTTTTCTCTCTCTGTCTCTATCTCTGTCTATCTCTGTTTCTATATCTCTGACTTTCTCTCTCTCTTTGTCTCTCTTTCTGTCTTTCTCTCTCTGTTTCTCCCTCCCTCTCTCTGTCTCTCACTATCTCTGTGTGTCTCCCTCTGTCTCTATCTCCCCCTCCCTCTCTCTGTCTGTCTCATCTCTGTCTCTGTCTCTATGTTATATCTCTGTATCTGTCTCTCCCCTCCCTCTTTCTTTCTGTCTCTGTGTCTGTCTCTGTTTGTCTCTCTGTATCTCTCTCTTTCCCTCTTCTTCTTTCTCTGTCTCTCTATCTCTGTCTCTTTGTCTTTCTGTCTCTGTCTCCCTCTGTCTCTTTCTCTCTCTGTCTCCCTCTTTTTTTCTCTCTGTCTCTATCTCTGTCTGTTTCTATCTCTCTGCCTTTCTCTCTCTCTGTCTCCCTTTCTGTCTCTTTCTCTGTCTCCCCCCCTTTCTGTCTCTCTGTCTCTGTCTGTCTCTTTCTGTCTCCTCCTCCTCTCTCTGTCTCCCTCTGTCTCTGTCTCACTCTCCCTCCTTGTCTCCCTCCCTCTCTGTCTCTGTCTCCCTCTCTGTCTCCGTCTCCCTCTCCCTCTCTCTCTGTCTCCCTCCCTGTCTCTGTCTCCCTCTCTGTCTCCCTCTCTGTTTCTGTTTTCCTCTCCCTCCCTCATAGACGGCTGATGTGGAATGCAACAGAGCAGCCGGGAAGAACCCCAAGATCCCTGCGAGGTCGGGTGACGAACCCGTCCGAACGTTGACCCTGAGACCTGACCCAGAGGGGCCCCCGAATCAGACCTCCAGGGAGCTGCCTCCTCCGTGAGCACTCGTGACCTCTCCCTGGGCCCTGAGCGCCGAGGCCAGGCTGCTTCCAAGGCCCCTCGCGCCTCAAAGATGACAGTCTCCGCCAGGCAGACGGCAAATCCCCGCGAGCAATTTCCTTTGGTGAAGTCGTTAAGAAAATTATATGTAGTGCTGAAATTATATAACTGTTATTACAGCTTGTTTAAAAATTATTTGGATTTAATTGATCAATTAGATTAAATTATATAGTCGTGAGGTTGGCACAGGCCCAGGCCAGAGCTCACGGGATCTGAGGAGCCCACGCTTCCGGCCCCGGAGACCTTGACGCCGGCTCAGATTTATTTTTGAAAACGAGGCTGCTGCAGGTTATTCGGGATGGTTTGTTTAAACCGGCGTGCCCGTGGTGCCCGTCTGCCCCGAAGGCCTCACCCCCGGCAGGGGCGCAGACCAGGCGGCACCTGCAGACGGTTCTCCTCGCCTGCCTGCTGACCTGCCGGGTCCCCGCTGTCGTCTTTGTGTGCTGATGGGAAACTGCGCCGCTGGCCCGAGGGCCCGCCCGCACCGCGGGCTCACCGCGGCACCGTCCCCTGGGGCAGAGCCTGGGACACGGGACCGCCTTGGCAGGTAGGTCCTGACGCATCACGGCGGCCCCCACGGGAGGCCCAGAAGTGGGAACAGGAGCCCCGCCTTCCCGAGCTGAGGACCCTCACACACGGCGGGATATGGGGGCTCGGCCGGGGCGCGGGGGGCTTGGGGGCCGTGACGTCCGAGCTGGTCGTAAGCAGGGGCGACTTGTGCAAGAACCGGGGAGCTGCCCCTCAGAGGTGCCCAGGAGCCGCGGGTGAAGGTCGGGGCGCCCGCGGTTTTCTTCCAGACACTCGGTCGCACACGGTTTCTGTGTCAGGCAGGGCGCTGAGCAGGTGGGGGAGGGGGTCTCAGCCCTGGAGGAGCTGGGGTATCCCTTCATCTACTGTCACAGGCTCACGGGGGCCCCCGGCTGGTGCTGGGACGCGTCGCAGAGTGAGTCGACCCCGCCCTCTGGACCGGGTCTCCCCAGCCAGGTTCTCGGGGCGGGGGGCGTGGGGGCTGACGGTTCCCACGGGAGAGGACAGCCAGGAGCACGGCTGCCCCTGTGCCGTCCCGGAAGGCGCTGCACGACGTCTGATTTACGAGGAACGTGTAAATGTGGTTTGGGAACAGCTTGCTCCTTCATACTAAATAAAATGGAAAGGCGGCGGTGGGGGCGCCTTGCCTGCAAGCCCTCTCGTGTGTCCCAACGACCGCCATAAATCTCTCTGCGAGACGGCTTTGCTTTGTGGCCTGTCTCTGGGGAGGTCAACGAAACAGCACAGTCGGAGAGGGACCCCCACTGCAGGGGGTGGGGGGTGGCCTGGGTCCCGAGCTCCCCCTCCTGCCGCTCTCAGTTCCCGAGCGTCGAGTCCCTGGGAAGTAAAAGTCCTGTGATTCCAGAGGAGACCATGCCTGAGGACCAACAAGCCATCTCCTGGTACAACTGGGGTTTTGTGCTATTATGGCAGATTCTGTTAGCAAGCAGCAGGGACCCAGCCCACAAGCTTAACCAAAACAGAAAATGTATTGATTTATGTAGTGGGGATTGTATGATGGACCCAGAGCTTCAGGCACAGCTGGATCCAGGCGCTGAAATGATGTCCTCGCAATCCACCCCTCTGTGTCGGGGGCAGATACTGTCTTTATTCTCGGTAGCTATGCTCTATAAAGTCACTGCGAATCCTAGAGCAGTGGATACTAAATCATAGCTCCTAGGGGAAAAACCAGGATTAGATTCCTATTAGCTTCTGGTTGCATCAATTTTCATTAATTAAAAATTTTTTTTCAATGTTTGTTTATTTATTTATTTATTTATTTATTTATTTATTTTTTGAGGGAGAGACAGAATGAGCGTGGGGGAGGGTCAGAGAGAGGGAGACACAGAATCGGGAGCAGGATCCAGGCTCCAAGCTGTCAGCACAGAGCCCGACGCGGGGCTCGAACCCACGGACCACGAGATCACGACCTGAGCCGAAGTCGGACGCCCCACCAACTGAGCCCCCCAGGCTCCCCTAGAGACACCTTTTAAATCTACACTGTTGATTCAGTAACGTTGACCTCACGGCCAACAACTCCAGGGTCGCAGCTCCGCGCAGAGCAGGTCTGAAGGGCCCCCGCCCGGTGCCAGCCTGAGCCCGGACCCCGCAGTGAGGCTGAAGGAGGGGTGGTCCCCCCAGACAGCCCCTGCAAGAAGGGAAGCCCCGGCCGTCCCCCGGCCGCACTCTCCTGGGGTTGCTGTGGGGAGCAAGCAGACACGTGCTTTCGGAGCAGCGTCTGTGTGTTTATGCAGTTTACAAAACAGAACCGTGTTGAAGAGAACGTGGGGGCTGTGCCTTTAGGTCCACGATGGAATATTACTCTACTTCTAGAAAGAGGGGACTTGTGCCGTTTGCCACACTCACGGACAGCCTTGAGCGACGTTACACTCCGTGGACTAAGCCCGAAGGACCAGGACTGCACAGACTCATATGTGAAATCTGAAAAAGCCAAGCTCACGGAGGCAGAGGAGGGCAGTGGGGGCCAGGGGCTGGGGGCCGGGGGCCAGGGAGAGGCAGGCCAAGGGGCACACGTCCAGCTGTGGGTGAGTTCTGGGGGTCCCACGTCCGGCACGGGGACCGCAGGGACCGGGACTGCATTGTGAACTTGAAATCCGCTGAGGGCCACCTCCCCTATTCTCCTGCACGCACAGAGAGGTGACTACGCGGGGAATGGGTGCCGTTGCCGGGTTCCGTCCAAGACGTATCACGTCGTCACGCCCTGCCTCTTAAACACCTACAATCGTTATTACACCCGATAGAGCTAAAATATGGAGATCTTATTCTGCGATTGTTCTGAGGCCACTTCCTCCGGCTGTGACCGCGGCACCGACACCGGCCAGAGCTGCCTGGCTCGTCCCCGGGGGGAGGAACCTGCCTGGCGGTCAGGCTTCGCCCGCGTGCTAGCCGTCGGACAGGCCGGGCCGTTCTGTCCTGGGGGTCCGGGGGCTGGCGGCCCAGCGAGAAGCCCCCAGACAGGAGCGGGGCTGCCCCGGACGCTGCCTGCCCGATGGGGGCGTGGGGGTCTCCGTCGGCTCGGACAGGGCCTCACGAAGTCCGGGCGGTAAACCCACAGGGAGCCACGGTCCCCGGAAACCACGAGGAGTGGATTTTCAGGTCCTGCTGGGTGATCGGAAACCGGTCAAGGGACCCAGACGAAGGAGGGCAGGCCTGAGAGTCGAGGGAAATGAAAACCATTTTGATGGCTATTTTTCCCTCTGACAGAAGGCAGAGCGTCCAGCCGAAATGTTCTCTGTGAGCTTTGAGCTAATTCCCCCTCCAGCAGACAGGGAAATCAAAGCCCTCTCTCGGCCGCTGCTGGTGACTTCGTGTCCCTAACGTGCTGCCCTTCGGGGGTGCCGGCTGCCTTTGAGGAGGCCCAGACCCAGGTGGGGGTCCTGCGCTTGGGATGCCTTCAGACCTGAGGTTTGCTTCTAGGCAGCGGAACCGGGAGGCAGGACGGCAGCCCCGGGGCCGTCACTGCCTCCGTTCAATCCTGGTTGTGCCCCGCTGATCTCGCGATGTCTCTGAGACGCCCCCACCTCACCTGCACACGCCCCCCACCGCCAGACACACACGCACACACACGCATGCACACTCCCCCCCCCCCCCACGAGCACATTCTCATCCGGGCACCACCTCTCCCCCCCCCCCCCCCCTTGACCTGCTGGGACCTGCCTGGCCTCCAGATTTGGACGCCCCTCGCCCTCCCTGACGTCCGGCACGCCGTGAACCGCATCACCCGCCCGGGACTGACGTGCCCGTCGGCAGAGGTAGTGGCCTGTGGGCCACCGGCTGCCACGCGGGGGCGTCTGGCAGGGGGTCTGTGGTGATGAACAGAGCACAGGCATCTCTGTTGACTCTGTGGGGCCACTAAGGTCAGACTGGTGGCCTATGTCAGAGTCAGGGGAGAGGGGACCAGAGCCGGGGTTCTGGGTATCATTGGCCACTGCTTTGTCTGCAGCGCGGGTCCGAGCCGTGGATGGGGTTTCCAGAGGCCAGTTACTGAGCGAGAACCGTGCTGGCGCAGCGTCCGGCCAGGGCCTCCAGAATGAGAAACTGCCTCCACGAGGGGTCTCGACTCTCCGTTCCTGGCTCAGGGATGTGAGGCAGAGGCCGAAACATGGCTCCTCGGTGATCTGGTGGAAACCGGGTTCCCTACAGTCTTTGCTTGCATTAGGATTCTCTGCTATATGATGGTTGCATTAGATTCTATTTTTTTTTTAAGTTTATTTTGAAAGACAGAGAGAGAGAGAGAGAGAGAGAGGGAGAGAGAGACTGTAGGGGGAGGGGCAGAGAGAAAGGGAGAGAGAATCCCAAGCAGGCTGCAAGCCCTGAGCTGTCAACACAGAGCCCGACGCGGGGCTTGATCCCACGAACCGTGAGATCATGACCTGAGCCGGAGTCGGACGCTTGTCCGACTGAACCCCCCAGGTGCCCCTGAATTCTGATGTGATAAAGGTCATGCCTCGCTACCCTGCACAGCCTGGTATCTGGGAGTCGGGGTGAGTTTGGAGCGAACTCCTGATTGGTTGGAGGGCTGCTGTGCAGATCATGGCGTTTTCACCAAAGTACACGGAAGTCTGCTCCTACCCCCGCTGTTCTGCCTGCAGAGTTTGCGTTATACTTTCCAGCCAGTACGTGAGAGTGGAAGTGGCAGGTGCCACGTCTAGGCTGGGCACTTAACGGCCAGTACGAGGCCCTCCTAGGCTCTCCCTCGCTCTTCGGCACAGCCGTCGGGACATTCGAGCTGCTCTCTGAAGGCTGGTCCCGTGGCGTCTGGTCGGGGACACGTGGCGTGTGTGAGAAGTGGCCTCGCATCGTCGCGGCACGTGAGACTTGAGGATTGCTTGTTACTGCAGCAGAACCCGGCCTGTCCTGACTGATGCGCGAGACGGGCAACAGAGGCTCGATTGTGAAAGAGAAACGCCCTTCTCTCCGTGAGACTCGAGAGACCCACTTTGGGGTGTGCCAAACTTCAGCTTGGAGCCCAGTCTGGGACCCAACTTGTGGCCCAGCTCGGAGGGAATTCTGTTCAGATCTGAGTGCTGTCTCAAGGCCGAGCTCTCGGCACAGTGTGACTTCTTTGACATTAAAGAGCCTGGCATTTCCCTAAACTGGTGTTAGTTTACATTCCACGGCCCCCGTCTTCCTGTCGCCTGTGCCAACAGTGTCCCCTCAAGGTCTGGATCGCACCACTCCCCCAGGACCCGTCGATGCCGTCCCACAGGACACCTGTGAGACCCGGTGGGCTTGTCCTGTACCGGCAAAGGGCACTCTGGCCCTCAGACCCGCTCAGGGCTCCTGGAGGGCTGTCTGCCTGTCCAGGGACACCCCTGGAGGCCGGGGCTTTGTGGCGGAGGGAGGGGTGCGTGGGCAGTGTGCACGTGTGCATTCTCAAGCACGGCTGCCCCGGAGTGGCTTTGCTTCTTCCACGGTCACTGCCTCCCACCCAGTTATTGTGGCACCCCTCCTGGTGAGCATTCGGTGTGACTGCACATCAGACGTGGTTTGCTGGGCTGTCGGATCGGATGCACCCCCTCTCTGCAGCGTACCCCACATCTTCAACGTGCTTGTATCTCAAATGAAATATTTAGCCAAATACTGATACGTAGTTTGGATGAACCCTTTCCTGATAAATTTCAGAATGCAGTACAATGTATTTACATGAACAAAATAATGTTTTCTCCTGCAAAACCACTTTAACATCACTTTCAATAAACATATAATGAAAAGTACTTGATTTTTTTTCTTGAGCAACAGAGGCTGATAAATCTGATTCTGGAGCCAAATTGTCTGGGCTTGAATTCCGGAAATTCTTTGCCATCCATGTGACCTTGGGCGAGGCACTGACCCTCTTGGTGACTCAGTTTCTACATACGTAAAATTAGACGATACCAACTTACGTGGTCATGTGGTTGCTGTCCGTCTTAATCTGTTAACAGCCATAAAGGAACCAGAAGAGTGCCTGGGAAAAATCTTACCACTGTGTAAATGTTAGCTTTTTGTATTATTGTTCTGAAAGCTATCCTTGTAAAATTGGGGAACATCTTACAACATGGCATTTTATAAACAGAAAAATACAGTATTTCCTAAGAAGGGACATGGGATTGGCTATTTATCAAAAACAGACCAGTGTTTATCAAACCTGCTGCATCGTAAGACTCTCCTGGAGTGATGATTAAAAACTGAATTCTCAGGCTCCTCTCAGAACAACTGATTTATACGGTAAACACCCCGTAGACAGCTGGCTGCAAGGCCCAGGAGCGGCTCCTTCCTGATGGTGGTCCTCTGACTTTCTTGAGACAAATGTCCTGAGAAAGAAAAGATAGTTTTGATGAGGACAAGGAGAAATGGGTGTTTTCACTCTCACCAGATTCTACCAGGAGGCACAAAATGTTCAAGCGGGGTAGGCTGGCCTGCCTGAGGTCAAGAAATGTGCGTTGGAGAAGAGCGTAAGACAGGACACAGGGCTTCAGGGAGCTCTTTCCGGACCAAGAGCCCCAAAACCGTAATGTCCCCTGACACACACATACACAGAATGCACACAAGTGCACACACAGAGATTCTCCACGGGCACACACAGAGACGCACACAAATGCTCACGCCCATGGACACACACAAATGCACATGGACACACAGAGACACAGAAATGCACACGCACATGAACACACACAAATGCACACACACGCGGACACACACACGGACACGCACAAATGCACACGCACAGGGACACACATAGAGACACAAATGCACAGGCACATGAACAAACACACGGACACACACAAATGCACACACAGGCACACAGACACGTGTACACACACAGCCAGAGCTCCCTGAAGCCCCGTGTCCTGTCTTACCCATCTGTGTATATTGGGGACCCAGCACCAAGTTAGCTCTTAGTAAATGTTCCATCATTTATCCATTCAACAAATACCTACTGAGCAGCAGGACGTGCATGGAGCAGACAGGAACCTCTGCCTGGGGGTGCTCACAAGTTCCCTGGGGGGGCGTGTCTTTCCCTGTCATGGTCCAGCTGTCTTGTCTGTAAAAATGCGGGTGTGGGGCTAGATGTGAGGTGGGGGCAGCCAGGTTTGCTCTCCCCTGAGGTCTGGGCACCGGGACCCGGAGAACCTGACGCCTAGGGATCTGCGCCTTTTTTCTGTTCCTGGTGGGTTTCCAGGTTCAGCCCGGTGGGGACCCCGGTCCCGCTGAATCTCAGGCTCGGTCCCGCGGTCCTTGAACTCTCCTCCTCCCAGCCCTTAGCGCCACAGAGGGGGAGGGGAAGGAGGCCCGGAGTTGATTCAGTTTGGCCTAGGGAACCGGGGAGACCAAGCAGGTGGCTCTGACCCTGCCGCCCGCCCTCCTCCCTACAAAGGCACCTCCCACCCCCACCCCAGGCCCGTGCACGCAGACATCATGGCCTTGACCAGGCATTCCCCAAGGCCCCTCTTCCTCGGGTCAAGTTTGAGGTTTTGAGTCTGGGGCGAGGGCTCTGGGAAGGAGGGTCCACGCGCAGCAACCGCCCCCCCCCCCCCCCACCGCGTCCGCGCTGCCCTTGGTGCAGGCGTCCAGAGCGCGCGGCCCCGCCCCGCCCCGCCCCGCCCGCCAGGCCGGCCCGCTCCGGGCAGCGGGAGCTCGTCCGGGACCCTGCGCCCCGCGAGGTGGCCGGGGGCGGTCCCGGCGGGGGGGCGGTCCCGGCGGGGGGCGGGCGCGGAGGCCCCGCGTGCATGCTGATGAGCTGGGCGGCCGCGTCACTCCGCACCGGCGCCGTGGCTGCGGGGCGGGCAGGAGCCGCACGGCCGCCGGAGCGCCCGCCCGGCCCGCGCCTCCCTCGCGTCTCCCGCCCGCCGCGCCCCCCTCCTTCCCGCCCCCCGCCCCCGGGCCGGGGCCGCGCCCCTCTGCGGACGATGCCGGCTGCCCCCTGCGCGCGCGGCCCCGGGCAGCCCCTGCGCGCGGGGACCCCGGGCGGCGGCGGCCGGGCGCGCTGAGCGGGCGCGGGTGGTGCTGAAGGGACAGCTCCCGGGCGCGGGCGGCAGAGCGCGCAGTCAGCCCGCAGCCCCCCCCCCCGGCCCGCAGCCCCCACCCCCCGCTACAGCCCCCCTGCCGCCCGCAGCCCGGGGCCTCCCCCCCCAACCCCGTTCCCCCGGCCTACAGCCCCCGGCCCCCGCCCGCAGCCCCCCTGCCGCAGCACTCCCCCCACCCCCCGCCCGCCTGCGCCCTTCCCCCACCGCGCCCGCAGCCCCCGCCCACAGCACCCCCCCGCGGCCCCGCGGTCAGCCGGGCTGGCTCATGGTCCCCGAAGCGGCGGGCCGGGCGGAGGCTCCTGCGGCCGCTGGGCCCACGGGGATGCCCCGCGGGTGAGGCAGCCCCCAGCTTCCAGCCGCGCTCATGGCGGTGGCCAGGAAGATCAAAACTTTGCTGACGGTCAACATCCTGGTGTTCGTGGGCATCATCGTCTTCTCCGTGTACTGCCGCCTGCAGGACCGCTCCGAGGGGCTGGTGCAGACCGTGCGCAGCGCCGACCGCCGCGTGCGCAGCCGGCACGCCAAGGCGGGCGCGCTCGCTGACCGCGAAGCCATCCTGGAGCGTCTGGACCACCTGGAGGAGGTGGTCTACAACCAGCTGAATGGTGAGCCCGGGCAGCGTCCCTCTCGGGACAGAGGGGCTGGACAGAGGGACCGGAGGGCGGGGAACTGTCCCCAGTTCTCTGGACACCGCACTGTGTCCTGGCCACTGGAGCCCACACCGACCCCAGGGGCCTGATGGCCCCACAGGGGCTGGGGTCAAACTCCTTCCGTGCTACTTCTGGAGGAGGCTGGGTGGGAGGCGGATAAGGAGGAGAAGGGCTCCCTTAGCAGAGAGCGGTGGCCTGGGTGACCACTCATTCGTGCACGCACCCAGTGGACACTTGAGAGCCCTCCCCATCAGCCCACACGTGACGTCTCCAACTTACTCCCTGAGAGAACTTGAGAGAACTTCTAATGAAGCTCTACGACTTGCTTCAAGAGCAGGCAGTGCCCAGGTCGGAGGGTGAGGGGCAGGTTCTGCTTTTCCAGCAGCTGCGGGGGCGGGGGGCCCTCGCCTGCCGTCACCCCTCTCGCTCCTGGAAGACGCGGGCACTGGAGGGAGGGTGGTGCTGCCCTTTGGCGGTTGCCGGCGTGGTGTTCCTTGACGCCGGTGGGGAAAGGTGCCTCCCTATGACCCCGGGCCTGTCCAGCCTCCCGTCCTGGGGACGCCTGGGGCTCCCTCCAGACAGTGTTGCTGTGGGACAAGCATGAGGCGGGGGGCTGGCGCCTCGCGGACAGATTGAGTCAGGGGTGCAGCAGGGGCTTGGCAGGTGTCAGTCACCTAGACGGACCCTGGGCCGTGGTGCGTGGGAGCCCACAGTCCTTGGGCTCTTCGTCAGCAAGCCCAGCGTCAGCGCGACGGAGGGTCAGTGTGACTGAGGGTCAGGGCCGCTGGCCGCAGCTGGGAGGAATGGGTGTTTTCCACCTGGGGAGGCAGCGGGCCGAATACAGTGGGTGCTGGTCCCTGGTCGGTCTCTGTGCTGAGGTGTGAGGAGGAAGGACAGAAGTTTGTGTGTTTGCCTCATTAGTGGGCTTTTTCTGCCTGTTCTGTGCTGCCCTGCAAGTGAGCCAGCAGCTCCGCCAGCCTGGTCGGGAGGCATCGGCAGCAGGCTCTGGGTGGAGGTGTCGGGCCTGCACCGCCGGGGGTCTGCTCCGGCTCCCTGCCCACGGGGGGTGGGGGGGCTTCTCGGCCTTTCCTTCGGGAGGGCACCCTGCGACCCAGGGGCTCGGTGACAGCTGGGATGAGGGGACCGTCCGCAGCCTCCCTCGCTGTCTGGGAGGCAGCCAAGCATCCTTCTGGCCTCCCAAGTGCCCCCTCGCCGCCCCCCCCCCCCAGGACCCATGGCTCTCCCCCAGAGGTGCCTTTCACGAGTGAGCCGTGTGGCTTTTCTGATCTCTCCCACCGAGCCGCAGCCACGAGGGGAGAAAAGTTTAGTCCAACTGCCACTGCTGTTCCGATGTTGTGATTCATCCTCCGGAAGAGCCGTGCCCCGTGACAGCACGTAGCTTTACTGAAGTATATTTGCCAGGGAGTTACGGTCTGTTTTATGGGGAGAGCCGGAGGATTATATAAAAACATTGGCAGCACGTCGGGTTGTGTAACATCGCGACGGCCGGCTCAGCACCGTGGGCTGTTCTCACCTCGCCCTTCAAGGTGAGAAGAAGCCAGGGTTCTCGGTGGCAGAGAAGCCCAGGACCTCTGACTGACCTTCCCGACGCTAGCGGGACAAGGGGAAGTGGTTCGGGAACGCGAGTGTCACCCCCTTGCTGACCCCGGCCTCCCCCGTGTCCCCAGTTCCCCTCTCCCCTTCCTCCACTCTTCACCCACCTTTCTCCAAATGTGCCACCGGCTCTCTCTCTGTCTGCCTCCCTCTCTCCGTCTCTGTCTGTCTGTCTCTGTGTCTCTGTCTCTCTCCCTCTCTCTCTTCTTGTGTCTCCCTGTCCCTCTCCCTCCCTCTCTTTGTCTCTCTCTGTCTCTATGTCCTTGTCTGTCTCTTTCTCTCCCTGTCTCCCCTCTCTGCTCTCCTCTGATGAGGCTCTTACACCCCACTTCGAGGCCGTGTACCCCACAAGGTGTCCCACCCAGGAGTCACTCAGTATTTGTTCCTGGAAATGACGAGACAGACAGTGCTTCCCTCATCCCAGGCTGGTCCCTAAGGAGGGGCCGCTACAGGGTTGACATTTGCTCACGAGAAGCCATTTGAAAGCAGTGCTTAGCCCTCCAAACGGGTACCGACTCCCGACTCCCTGTGAGAAAGGACACTGAAGAACACGGGGGGCGGGGGCGGTGCTCCCCATGGCTGCCTGTCCGTTTCAGATTCAGGAAATGTAGAGGAAATAATTTCTGGGAGTCTCCACCGAGTGTGGAAAGGAGAGGAAGGAATCCAAAGAAAATGACGTATCACTTATATTTCCTCTGCCCTGACTGCCTCCTGGAGACGCCTCTCCTGGCTCAGAGGGGCTGGTGGGAAGGAAGGGGTGTCCCAGGAGTGGGGCCGGGAGGCAGGACATTCTTCCCACACCCTTTCTTCAGCCGCTCTGGTGACCTTTACTCAGGATGTCCTGTGGACCTCAGCAAAGACCTAACAAATGGTGTACATAGATCCAAATTCACAGGACCTGGGAGAAAATATTCTTTAAGGAAATGCAATGTAGTCACATCCTGTATGTGCATGCGAGTTGCTTCTAAATTCAGTGCTCAAGGCAAGAAAAAAAATGCGTATAGCCAGAAATCATCCTTCTGGATATCTTAAATCACATCCATGGTTCTGTGGGTACGACTGGCACAGGGAGTCTCATGAGCGCGGTGTCTGGGAGCCTCTAAGCTTGGTGGCAAGAGGGAGGGAGATGTCCCCAGTCGGCCGCCTGGTGTGCAAGCCAGCCCCTGGGGGATGGGAAGGGCAGGAGAATTCTCCCGTGCTCCGGCCACATCGGCGGCTCTCTGTTGTCGTGGGCGTCACCCAGGTGAAGGCAGTCACCTGCCAGCAGACCTCGGACCTCGTGTGCAGCGAGGCCGGGCCTCCTCCCTGCACAGGGGAGGCCACCCACCACCCAGCCGCCCTGCTCCTTCCTGCCCCCCCCCCCCCACGCGATCTTCCGACCCTTGGGGCCACGGTTCTGGGCGGAGCTGGGCCGGGAGCTGCCAGCTGTGGGGGGCCGGCTGCTTTAGAGGGAGGTACTTTCTAACGTGCAGAGTGCACGCGTCAATCCCTCCACCCCGACCCACCGCCGCCCAAACCCTGCAGTTGGGGGTCAAAGCGTGGGCCCGCTGTGCGGAGGGCAAACGAGAGCCCGCCAGAGAGTCCGGCCAGCTCTGCCCGCGCCCCGGGCCACTCACGCTCGTCTGGGGAAGAGATGGTTTCGACGCTGCTCCCTCTCGAGCTCCAGCAATGCACGCGTGACCGGCTCCGTCTACACCATATTTGTGTCTGACGCCGGCCCTGACTCATCTGAGGGATTTTGTCTGTTTTACCCGCGGCTCTAACACCCGGAGTCTCCGGCCGCATTGTGTGTGTACCTAGTGCTGTGGAGACGTTTGTAGAATGAGCGAGTGAGCGGACCTTCCACTAAACCATTCATTGCTTTTGCATAAAGTAAATGTATTTAAAAACACAGGTGCACATCAGCACTACACCCACAAGCAGAGGGGACCAAGCGACGATGACGAGACCGTGCAGGCCGTGAGGTCCACGGGGCTCTGAGCCCAAGCCCGCTCTCTCTTCCTGAAATGGGAGATTCTCAAGTGAAAGACACGTGCAGGGACATATTAGCACGAAACCAAGACTCTCTCCTTGGAGAGACAGGAGATCCAGACCGTCTGGAAAAGGGAATCTGTCTCATGGTGGGAGTCGGTGTTATTCAACCCTATGTCCTCCTTTTCCCCCAAATCCCGTCCGGATTGTGGGTCCTTCCAGGACTGCGGCTGTGCCTTGGGAAGCCTGGTCTGTGGCAGACTGTGTCCCGAGGGGAAGCGGGTGGTCAGGGGCTAAGGGGCACATGCCCACTGCAGCGGGGTCCCAGATTTCTGATCAGGAGGCGAAAAGCCTACCGACAATCTGAGAGCGCTGAGGTTTTTTTAAAATCTTTTTTTTAATGTTTATTTTTGAGAGAGAGAGAGAGAGCGCATGAGGGGGCAGAGGCAGAGAGAGAGGGAGACACAGACTCTGAAGCAGGCTCCAGGCTCCGAGCTGTCAGCACAGAGCCCGACCCGGGGCTCGAACTCACAGACCGCGAGATCATGACCTGAGCCGAAGTCGGACGCTTAACCCACTGAGCCACCCAGGCGCCCTGCGCTGCGTTTTAATAATAAAACCCTAGTTGAGCTGCACAGAGGCTGTCGGGGTGGGGGTGAGGTAGTGATGCTGGATTTTTACCCAACGTTTGCCCTGGGCCTGTGGCCGCAGACGACACACGCACAGAGGTGTGCCTGTCTTCCACTGTGCTGTCTGCCTTAGCAATCGGCAGATATCACGGCCGAGAAGCTGAATTTGGGGAGGCTGTCCCAAGATTCCCCACCTGCTCTAAATGGTAGGTGGTCAGAACATGCTCTCTGCCCCTCGGAGGCCCGGCTCAGGGTTTCAGAGGCTCTGCTAGAACAGAAGCCACATGAGGCCCCTGATGGTCTCACCGCCCGCCCCCCCCCCCCCCCCACTGTTTGTGTCACAAAAGGACGAGTGGATGGGATGGCAAGAGCCCACAGAAGAGGGTGCGGAGAAGGGGGTGGCTGGGGTCTGGGGAGAGTGCCCAGTGTCTGGCTGCCCCCCCCCCGGACACCCCTCGCCCCTCGCCCCCAGCACAGCCGCCCTGAGAGCCCTGTGTTTCTCGGGAGGGGTTCCCGGCTCTTCTGTGCACATAGGCAGGTCCAGGCTGGAAACGTTCCAGGACATTCCACTTGTTAGGGGGCGTGCGCTCCACAGAAAGCTTTCCTGTTCGTGGTGAGTTTTAGTTCCCCAGATGGCTTCCCGCTGGTTCCAGGCACCTTCCTAGCTTGAGTTTGCCTGGCCTCCTCCTCCCGAACCTGCTTTGTGAGCCGTGACGTCCTGCACCGCTGGCCTCAGCTGTCCAAGTGGCCGCGGCCGGAAAGACAGCTGTAGCTTGTTTGGGATGCGATCGAGGGTCCTGGCAGGGCAGCAGCGTGTAATCGGCTGGCCTTTTGCCCCTAGCGCTCCCAGCTGGAGCCCAGCCTCACGCAGGACGCTCGGGACGCCAGGACGGGGCTGCGGCTGTCTGGTGGGAACCGTCTTTCCCGCCTCCCAGCTGCCGTGGGCACAGTGCTGACAGCAGCCTGTGGTTACCTTTCATCACTCTGAGCAGGTGAACAGCACTTGGTTTTGCTTTTTTCCCTCCCCTCTGCCTGTGCATCTCAGCCTGCTGGGCCGGCCCTGGTCCCCATCCAGCCACCGATGAGTCAGGACAGCCGAGGCCGCTTCCTGGACACAGGACTGAGCTCCAGGCAGACCTGGCCCTTTGTGTCTGGGGGAATGAGACGCGGGGACGCTCCATCCCGTGATAAACATGGACCTCACCAGGCCTGGCTCCATACGGAGACCCCGCAGCCGCGCTGCTAGGAATAATTCATGCTGGTGATGATCCCCGCTCGGGAGGTGCGGGGCTAAGTGATTGCATTTACAATTCAGCGCCGAAATCTGCATATTTCAAAGGCCCTGCTTTCTGAAAAGACAGTTTATCCTTCGTTCGCTGGAAACTCGACAGAAATAACTGTCTGTATGTTTCCATATCCCCCTGGAGGCATTCCAGGGCGGGACCCACGTCTTAGGACCAGGCTCCTGCTCCCACAGGGTCCAGACACCCTGGAAGGGAAAGCGGCCGGGAGCCAGAGGAGGGCAGCGAGAGGGGTCCCTGGCAGCTCCATCCCAGTGGGATTTCGGTTCCCGGAACTCCGTCCAGGATTGCCAGGACTGGGATGGTCTCCCAACCACCCAGCACGTCTAATTGCCGTCTAGCTGCCATTCCCAGAAAGGAGAAAGTCATTTCCCGGTTGTTTGAAAGGCACTCGTAGCCGCATGACCTCGGTGTGGCCCCGCATCCGACCGCAGCCCGTCTTCAGGAGGCAGTGCCGGCCGGCAGCAGGGCTCTCACATCGCGGGCCACTGCAGACCCTTCCTGGGAAGGTCCCGTGACGTCCGCCCCGCACGCTGGAGGCCGCAGAGGCCGTGTGTAGAGAAGCCTCTCCAAGCCGAGGGTCCCCCTCCTTGCGTGCAGGCAGACTCAGTTACCCACGTGGCTGTTCATTCCCCTCGTGTTTAGTGAGCACCTGCTATGCTCCTGATGCCAAGTCAGGAGACGTAAGCGATTGGGACGCAGGTGTCCCAGGGAGGAAGGCTGACGAGGAACAGGGTCAGGCACGGGTGAGCGCCATCAAAAGGCAGTGCGATGCAGAGGGGGCGGGTGGACGGGGCGCTGAGCTGAGTCATGCCCCAAGGTCACATCCACCCGGACCCTCGGAATGGGGCCTTATATGGAGACAGCGTCTTTGCTGAGGTGCTCAGTTCAGCTGAGGTCACGCTGGAGCAGGCTGGGCCCCGGTCCAGGGACCTATAAGGACAAGGGTGTCCTTGTAGGAGGCAGAGAGGCACGACGGGGAGGAGAGGCCGCGTGGTGGTGGAGGCGGGGACAGCGACACGTCCAGGAGCCAGGACGGGGGGTGGAGGGCCTGGCCCTTGGCCTCCACCCGAGGCGGTGGGGGCACGTCCTTCTGTCTAGCTGGTTGGCTTTGAAAGCACATCTCACTCGGCTCCTGGGACTCAGGTGAGATCTGCACGAGGCTGAGGCCCTGCCAGTTATCAGGCAGAAGACCAGGGCCTCCCCGGGGGCTGGAGGGGCCGGGCGGCCTGGGGTCCTCGTGCGGCCTCTGCCAGGCCTTCCCCAGCCGGCACTGTCACATTCGGATGGGTCTTTCCTGCCCGTGCCCTGCAGGACGTCGGTGGCTGAGCAGAGACCAGAGGCCGGTTTGTGCGCCCAGTTGTGGCACGGGGAATGTCCAGACGTCGCCCAGTGTCCCCCAGAGCAAGATCACCCCCGTGGAGACCCCTGTCTCACCCCGAGGGCCTGCTCCACCCCTCGGCGAAGTGGCTCACCTGCTCCGGGGCTTGGCGTGCTCGCCGTGACGTGGGGACGGCGGCCACTCCGTCCTCAGAGGGGTCCTGCAAGGCCAGAGGAGCCGGCCTGAGCGGGGGGCCGCCCCCGCGCCCGGCGCGATTCAACCCACTCTGTGGAAGGTGCAGGATCCTACGGCCACCGGGAAGGTGCCGTTGAGACCGTCGCCTTTCCAGTGCTACGGAGAGGGGTCTCGGTTCCATGCCGCCCTCGCCAGGCCCCCTCCAGACACGCTCGCCTCCCCCCGCCCCCCAGCTGTGGCGGGAGGTTCCAGCTGTTCTAGCTGTGGGCTAGGCGTTCACAGCCACGCTGGTCTCCTTCTCTGCGGGCTGACACTTTGGACAAACGCTACAGGCTTCCTATTTTTGGTAATGACAGGTCACCTGTTTAAGAAACAAATGGGGCTGCTGAGCGGCTGACCGCGAGGGCATCCGGTCTGGGAGGGCGGCGTCCCCCCCGGGGTCGCGGACAGGTGGCCGGGCGGACGGAGGGAGGCTCTCTCCAGCCTTTCTGCGACCGTCTGATGGAACGCAAGAAGAAAATAACATAGCCGCTAGTGCAAACGTGGTGTGGGAGACATCCTGCCGTGGGCCCCGGCACTTGTCAGCCACGTGGACTTGGGGACATCACCGTGGGATTCTCCATCTCCTCAGGCCTCAAAGGAGGCTTATCAGTTCTGGCTTCAGTTGAGATCTTTGATTTTCAAGGGAAAGAAAAAATCCTGACAGACGTGACTCCAGTAGGACTCGCTGGCCCCTGGGACTGCAGGATTCAGTGGCTGGCGTCAGGTGAGGCTTGAACCAGCAGCCTGGCCCTTTCTGCCCACCCTCGGGGGAGCCTCAGCTTTATGTCTCTCCTGGAGCTTGGGTTCCTGAAGCACAGGACACTGAGAATGGGAAAGAGGGAGTTTCCGCAAGAAATCAAGGACGGAGATGCTAGCTCCCACACTCCATGCCTTCTCGCTCAGCCTGCTGTCCGCTGGGCGGTTCTGGGAGCATCTCCCCCCCCCCCCCCCCCCGAGAGGCTCCCTGCACTGCAGGCAGCACCTGTAGTCGTCAGGTCAGGACGCACCGGCCACGTGGGCCTTCCCAGGGGACTCAGAGACCTCAGCTGTCGGCCTTCCATGTTTTAGTAAATAAGCTAAGGGCAAATCGTTCCTTAAACCATGGCCCCAGGGCCTGGCAGCATGCTGGTGGGGGGGGGGGGGGAGGGGGGCGGGGGGGGGCAGTGCGTACGCGCGACGTCAGGCCTGCGGCGGGGCCTCGAGAAGCAGCCCCTGTGCGGCCAGTTTACAAGCGGGGCTCGGCTGCTGGCCCAGCTTGGGGGCCCAGGGGCGTGGGGGAAGGCAGGGGGCGCGGGGGTGTGAGCTGCAGGGGTGAGTGGGTGGAGGTGGGGGGTGCAGGGGCGTGGGCTACAGGGGTGCGTGGGGGGAGGCAGGGGCGTGGGCTGCAGGGGTGTGTGGGGGGAAGGCAGGGGAGATGTCGGGGACGTAGGGGTCGTGGGGGGTGGGGGTGGGGCTCCGGGACGAAGGTCGGGGAGACGCCTTGGCTGTGGGGGTCTTAGCAGTGGGTGGGCGGCCTTGCCTGGACGAACCCGGGAGGTCTGGAGCGCCTGGGGTCACGGCCGGTCTGTGAGCCTCCGGGATTAGTAGCGGGAACCGGGGAAGAGACCTCGAGGCAGGCTCGCCGAGACCCCGGCCCGTTTTCGACGTTTGCAGGTAGTGCGTTGACGCTTTCCACACTGCGGGCGCGTCCTGCTGCCCACAGGAAGGCGGGGCGTTCTAGAAATGTGGGTTCTCCCGGACCGCGGTCCAGGAGTCCAGGCGTTTAGAGTCACTGACAGACACCTTCTTATAGGCGGTGGGGGCCTCTTGGCTGCTGTCGATGAGGGCTGGGTCCTCTGCTGCCCCTCGAGGGCCCCCCGGGGTCGCAGTGGACATGTCGGCCTGGCGTTGGCCCTGAGAGGGAGGCATCGCAGGATGGCTTGACCCGGCTTGTTCTGGACGCCAGGGTATGCTGGTCACACGGCGGGCCCCTCGGCATCTGGCGGTCAGCAGGCTGGGGTCCACACGTCCGCGACGGGAAGCCCAGGGCAGGACCTGCGGGGCTGGGGTGGGGAGGGAGGAAATGCCCGGCACCCGGTCCGTGTAGGCAAAACCGCGAGCCAAAACCCAACTGCTTTTCACGTAAACACAAATAATATTTTTCATGGTGTAAACCTCAAACTTCCAAGAATACATCTGCAGGGTGTTCCCAGGAAGGCCAGAGGTTTTTGCTCAAAATGCACTGAGGGGTCCGTCCCAAGGGTGTGCCCAGGTCCGCTGGGGCAGTGCAGTGGCTCCGGTGACCCCACAGCAGCTCCGCCCATGGTCTGCCGCCCGGGTCCCAGCTGGCGGCTCTCTCGGTGCCGTGTTCCAGGCAGAGCTCCGGACACCAGACACGCGGCAGCAGGGCCACGTGTGGACCCCACCCTCACGGTTCGCGTGTCCTGTGAGGACAGAGGGGAGACACAAGGATAAGCAGGTTTAATTTCCTCTTGCTGAAACCAGTTAGCACAACTTAGTGGCTCAAAGCGGCACATAGCAATTCTCTTGGTTCCGGAGGCCTCTCGGGGCTAAAGGCGGGATGTCCTGAGTGCTGGCTCCTTGTGGCCCGGGGGGTGGGGGGTCCCAGTGTCCAGGCACCTGCTTCTGGGGCCATGGCCCTTCCTCTGTCACGGGCAGCAGCGTGGGCCTCTGCACCCCCCCCCCCCCCGTCTCCCTCCACACCTCCCCCCGTCCCTGCCCAGTCTCCCTCTACTGCTCCCCTCCTCTCTCCCTCCCTGTCTCTCTCTTCCACTTGTCAGGTCCCTGTGCCCACATCCACCTGCCCGCATAATCCAGGACAACCTCCCCAGCCCCGGGTCAGCTGGTTGGCGACCTTACTCTCTGCGCCACACAACCGAACACATCCCCAGGCTCTGGAACTGGGACGTGAACGTCTTTGGGGACCCGTTATTCTGCCGACCACAGTGGGCAAACTCTGCTGACACAACGCTAAGGAGTAAACAAAATAAGGCGGGGAGGGGGGCAGGGCAGAGCTGGCGGGTGACACCGGTGTCGTTGCCGGGTGCCCAGAGGAGGCCTCAGGAAGAGACTGACTGGTGTCAGACAGGTGAGGGCAGGACATGCTCCGGGCCCAGCAAGTGCCAAGGTCCTGGGGCTGCGTGTGCCCAGTGCGTTGGCGGGATGGCTGGAAAGCAGGTTCGGGGGGGGTGTGCTGGAGACTCACATCTGGGCGCCCCGGGCACCCACCCGGGCTGCCGTGACGACCTCCACCCACCAGGCGGCCTGTGTGACAGTAGCTCGTTGTCTCACGGTTCTGGAGGTTGGAAGTCCAGGACGAAGGTGCTGGCGGAGCTTCACACGGCCTCTCCTCTGTGTGCACACGCTCCTGGGGTCTCTCCCTCCGGGAGGCCACGGTCCTCACACGGTCCTGCCGCTTGCTCGCGGGGGCAGGTGACCCGATGAGGTCAGTTTAGCAGAGGGGGCGGGTGCAGGGGAATTAGACTCAGCAGGCGCCGTGCTCTTCGGTGAAGCAGGGACTCTGGGCCGCACCGGGGACGTGTGGGGCCAGGCGGGTCTCCGCGCGGGCCGCCTCCCATCTCTGGACGCGGACGCGCTGTGCCCGATGTGGAACAGCACCGCTGGCCTCCGCCCGCCGATGCCAGGGCACCCCTGCCCCGGTTGTGACGCCCACAGTGTCCTCAGGTGCTGCCAGGTGTCCCCTGGGGGCACCCCTCGCTGAGAACGGGGTGCACAGGTCAATGCCGCAGAGGGAGTGTTTCTGAGACGGGACAGGGCACCAAGGCGGTGGGGGCGGGGCGGTGTTCGTCCGGAGCGCGTGATGCTGACGAGACCCCAGCGCCACAGGCCAGTTCTGGGGCAGCCGACGGGGCGGGAACCTGGGTGTCTCTTCCGATTCTTCCATTTTCCCGGGGAGGCAGGAAGCAAGGTCCTCAGCTGAGGCTGCAGGTACCAATCACGCTCCCTCCTTCCCCTCTTGTTCAAGCGGGGCCACAGCCTCAGCCGGGCGTCTGAGAAGAAAGCGTGTCAGGTGGTGCTCGGTCAGTGCCCTTGGGCTCCGAATAGGGACGTCCCACGGTGCAGACACGGGCGGCTGGTCTGCCAGATGGGGGTGGGTGGTCAGTGTTTACCAGACGGGGCGCCCACTTTGTAGGGGCTGGGGGAGGGGTTGGGGGGGGCAAGAGCCTGTCTCCTGCCTCCACCCCCCTCCCAGGGCGGTTCCATCCGGGTATGACAGGTGGGAGGCCCCCGGGGGACGTGCCCAGGGGAGGGCCCGCCCTCCTCGGGCCCCTCCCGGCCTCCACCAGGACGGGGCCTTGCTCACAGGGTCCAGGCTGTTGGCTGGGCCTCTGTCCTAAGCGTTTTCCTCACACCTGGTGGCAACAGCAGCCAGGTGCATGTGCACCACCGAGGGCCCGGGGCCCTGACCACGCCGCCCCTACAGAAGCAGTGACATCCCCAGGGTCCCTGCCCCGTACGCCTCCCCAGAGGCGGGCGAAGACACCAGCTTAGATCAGCGTCCGGTATCACAGCTCATGCCTCTGACGGCGAGAAAGGGAACTATTTTTACTTTCCACGGAGTAGTTTGGTCAGATCGGCTCTGCGTGTAGCCCCCGTCTGAAACCAGCAAGCCTTGATTTTATTTCAGAGAGACGGCCCGGCTTATACAGGGACCGTTTTCACACTCTTCCGAGCAGATTGTGGAAAATGCCTGTTAATATTCTGTGTGCTTGAGCACTTAGCAGTGGGCACAGAGCAAGCGCGCTTATCCTAATTGGGAGGAGGGAGAGTGTGGTGTGGGGACGTGGGCCGCGGAGCCAGGTGGCCACTTGGGAGCTGGAGTCACCCCAGCCCTCACCGCCCCGGGCGGCTTTCTTCCTCGCTTCTGGTCCCTTCACCCGCGAGACGGCTTGAAGCCGCATCTGTCTTCCGGCACTGCTCCCAGAGTGGGGGGAGAGGAACAAGCCCCACGTGTGGTCCCCGCTCAGCAGGACTGGCTGGCTGACGTGGCCCAGCCTGCAAACCCACGGTGCACCCATCTTCCGGACACCTCCACCGGGCCAAGCCTGTCTCTGACGCGGCCCACCCTTCGGGGAAATGCGCGGCGCCCAGGCTTCCTGGGGAAGTTGGGGCCGGGCGCCGGGGAGTGGTTTCTCCAGTTCACGCTTCTGTCACAGAACCTGTCGGCGCGGGGCTTAGGACGGTGGTCAGAGCACGCACCTCTGAGCACCTCTGCGTGCTGTGAGCACCGTCCTCTGAGAGTTTCCAGCCAGGCGGGAGGCGGCCGGTTACCGGGAATGCCGACATTCGGAGCAGCACGAGAGAGCGGCCTGTGTTGAGGGGGCAGGTCAGGGGGGACCGGGAGTTAGGTGGACCCGGGTCCAAACCCCGGCCGGACGGCCTCGAGCAGCCCCTTCGCCTCCCTGGGCCGTGGTTTCCACATCCGTGAACTGGGAAGAACGATTATCCTTCTGCAAGAGGACTTTGAGGAAATTCGATAAGGCAATGCCTAAGTGTTTAGCAAAGTGCCTGACACATAGCTGGTCCTCAGCAATGGGAGCAAAGACAAAGGAAGGCAAGCAGTTGAGATCGGGTAGTATTGGGACAAACGGATGGCACGGTGCCTGACGCGAAGCAGGTTCTTAGTAAATATTTGTTCACTGGATGGATGGATGGGGGATGGGGGCTGGATGGACGGGCGGGCGGGAGAGTGGGTGCATGGGTGGATAGGGAGAGGACCTTGCACAGTGAGCGAAGTCAAGTGTCGAGGAAGGGAAGCAAGTGTCCCGAGCGGCTGGAGGAGGGCAGAAGGCCAGGAAGGCAAGTCGGGCCCGAATGCACCCACGTGCGGGCAGATGGCCTGCCAGGCACGAGTGTGGGTCTGATAGCCTCACGTCCGGTGTGGCCCAGAAGGGTGGCCCCCTCTGGGGCAGAGACGTGCGACCACAGGCACTGCCCACGACCTCAAGAAGCCCTTGCCGCCCTGCGCACAGGGGTGTGGGGCGTGTTCTCTGTCCCAGGGCTGCGGAACTCAGGGCGGGCTCCTTCCCGACCTCCAGAACAGCTGTGCAGGGACACGACGGGAGAAGACGGCATAGGTGTTTGAGTCCTGCAGAAATCATGCGGACAGGTTCCAGACCTTCCCCGTCTCCTCTCTCCGGAGGTCCTGCCGGCCGCTGGAAGGGCGGACACCCAGCTCTGGCCTCTCTCTCCCCGACCTGGGGCCTGCGGGGGTCACGGGCACTCAGTGAGGACCAGCTGAGGTCAAGTCTTGTTCACGTCACGGGCAGCTCCTCTAGCCCGGGACTTTGTCCACGACCGAGGGCCCGGTGGCTGGAGGGGCCTCTGGGGAACTGAGGGGATCCGCTAGGGGAGTGTGGGTCCCGTGAGGGAGGCACCGGCACCTTAGCTCAGGTGGGGAAACCGAGGCTCACACGGCTTGAGTATTTTGCCCACAGTCGGGATGTGGGTGCAGGTGGGGTTTGAATCCTGGCGGCTTGGCCGTACCTGACAAGCAGAGCTCACCCAAGCGCATTCCGGCTCTGTTTGGGGTGGGTGGGTGGGGACGTGAGCCGGGCCAGGAACGGGTGAGGGTTTGGGCCTGGCCCCGCGGCCATGAGGGACGTGTTGCTGCCCCGTGGGCTCGGGTCTGGGGAGATGCGGGTGCGAGGTGTAGACGGGCTCCGAGTCGAGACGGCAGAGTTGGTGCTGGAGGGACTGAGGTCTCGGGGGCCTGCGGTCTGCGTGAGAGGAGGACGCGAGTGGGGGGCAGAGGTGGAACACAGTGGGCTGGACGTCTGTGGCCCCGATTCCCACACGAGAGACCTCTCCCCGAGGGCACGGCTTTAGGAGGTGGGTCTCTGGGGGGTGATGGGGCTGGAGGTGGTCCTGGGGGGGTCCCGTTGTAAGAAGAGGAAGAGACGGCATATCCCTCTCTGGCTCTGAACACACGCACCCGGGACAGCCATTAAAGGCACGGCGAGAAGGCGGCCGGGGAACAGGCTCTGAGCGGGAACCAGACGGGACCTTGGTCTGGATGCCCAGCCTCCAGGGCTGTGACAAACAGAGGCGTGTAAGCGCCCAGTCTGCAGTGTCCCTTCTGGCAGCCCAGGCGGGCATTCAGCCCTGCATTCATTCGTTCCTGCATTCATTCGTTCCTGCGTGCATGCATTCTCTCCCATTTAGGCGCTCGGTGAGCACCTACTATGGACCAGGTCCTGGGGCTGCGGGAGCCAGCAAGGCAGGCAGTCCTGCCCTTGGAGGTCGGGAGGCAAGGTGAAGGAGGGGCCGGATCCTCCGTCCTCGGCCAAAGGGGCTCCTGGACAGACCCAGCCGGACTCTCGGCTCTTTGGGGTCTGGCCCTGCATCCCCACTGCCGTCCCCAGAGCGCAGGCCCTGGAGTTCCTCCTGTTCGTGACCCCCAGGGCGGAGCTGGGCCCACGGGACCACACTTCCCGGGAGATTCGGTTGGGATCCGAGCGGAGAAGCCAGCCCAGTGGAGCCAGAGCGCACCCCTCAGAGGCTCGGGTGGGTGTGGGGAGGGTGGGGACCCGACCTCTCCCACCTTCCGGACAGCTTCCCTTGGTGGCCGCTGCGCGACAGGACGCCCCAGTGTCCCCGTGCCCGCTCCTCAGGAATTGGGGGGCCCAAACTGGGGCGGGACGGGGCGGCCGCGTGACGCTCCACACGCCTACAACGTGCCCGAAGGAGCCAGAAAATCCGTTCTGCCAGGTGTTTCCAGTCACTCCTGATTTCGTGTGCTTTGGCCCCGTAAATATTCACGTCAGGACACTCTACTGGGCTCAGGGAGAATATGTCTTGCGGGTTTTCCACGTTCTGCACAATTGTCATGACTTCACAGTTTCAGAAGGGCAGTCCGTCTTTGGCCGCTGACCAGGTAGCGGCTGGGGGCCCCAGGGAGCCTTAACACCGTCCGAAATGGAAGGAGCCGCTGCGCGTGGAGAGAGTGGGTGCGCGGAAGCCGGGGGCGGGGACCTCGGCCGCAAAGCCAAGCGGGCTTCTCAGCCCTCAGAATTAATAGCGGGCGTGCTGGGCTGGCCTACATTTTCATAGGGCGCGGAAGAGGGGGGCCGGGGGCTGCGGGGTGCTCCGCTCCCTCCCGTTTCCCCGCCACCCCCACCCTCCTCCCCGTGAAGGCCGCCGCCAAGGCCGAGGGTGCAGGAGGGTACGGCCCGGAGCCTGGCAGGTGACGGGTGGTGTCTCCACCGAGAACCGTGGGTCCCACGTGCTGGGCGACCTCAGGAGCGGGAGACCGACGGTGAGGGTAGTGCGGGCACCACAGCCAACGGCAGCCGGTCCCATCTCTGCCCGGGTGCCCTGGCGCGCGAGGCACGCGCGGTGACGGGCGGGGAACGTCAGGGGGACGGGATTTCTGCACCTGCCCTTCCAGGCTCCCGGGCTGTGAGGGGGGCCGTGTGCCCCACTTAGGGGGCTTTCCGGACCTCTGACTTCTGTCCCCCACCGCGCCCCCCACCCCCATGTCCTTGAAATGTCAAGTTCGCGGTGTTCAGGACAGCCCCTCCCCCACCCCCAGAAGCACACTCACGTGACCCTCTCCCTTTTTTTCTCATTTGTCTTCCCCTCTTGTCAGAGATCCGCTGGTTTTTAGCAGTTGGTGTTTCCGACCCAGGGCTCCTGGCGGATTTCAGGGTGGCGGGTCAGTGGGCTGCCCCTGGGAGCCCCTGGGTGCTGGCTGAGCGTGGGCCCTCCCAGCCTCCCCGCCCCCCCCCAGGCCCTACCCTCTGCCTCTTCCTCAGATTAGCTTGTGACCGGCAGCCTCTCCATGTGGGCCGTTTCCTCTCGGAATATTGGCTTGAGTCACGGTGGCAGATGGGATCCGTGACTCAAACAAGCTGCGAGCTTGAAAGCCACGCTTCCTCCCGAGCTGAAAACTCACGGCCGCCCACGTTCGCCAGGTACCCTGTCTGGAAGGCGTAGGTTGGCAGGTGTGAAGTCACTCTTCTGGGAGGGGGCTGGAAGAGGCCCCTGGACGGCCTGCCCCGTCCTTGTGTGTGTGTGTGGGGGGGAGCAGCCTGGCTCCCTCGCTCTGGGACCGCACACAGGGTCCTGACTGCGTGGGGCCCGTTCTTCTCGGGGACGCCGAGCCCAGGGGACTGGAGGCCATCCTCAGGGGCCCAGCCCCATTTCATTCTAGCCTCTCCCTTCCTATCGTGTGGCCCTCGGCCTCGTGGTCACACGGTGGCTGCTCCAGCTCTGGGCATCGAGTCCTAGTTCCAGGCAGGAGAAGGGGGGGAAGGACCGCAGACAAAGGCAAACAGACATATACACCTGCCAAGTCTGTGCCTTTTAGACACATTTCCCAGAAATTTCACCCAGCAAATAGATCTTGGTCACTGGCCACCCCTGGCTGCAAGGTCAGCCCGGGGAGGTGAGCATTTTAGCTGGACTCATTTCTACCCCAAACTGCTGGCCAAGCACCCATAGTGTCTACCATGATCCCTTTACCTAGAACCTCTCCCCTCCTCCCCCTCCTCCCCCTGCTCCCCCACCTCTGCCCTGCTTTCTCTCCCCCTCCCCACCCCCTCCTCCCCCCACCTATGGCCCCTTCCCTCCCCCCAACCCCTCCTCCCCCTCCTCCCCTCCTCTCCCCACCTCTGTCCCCCCTTCCCTCCCCCTCCCCAACCCCTCCTCCTCCTCCTCCCCCCACCTCTGCCCCCTCTTCTCTTCCCCTCCTCTTCTTGTCCCACTCCTCCCCTCCCCCACCCTCCCCTCCCCTCCTCAGTTCCCTCTCCACCTCCTCCTTTCACTCTCTTCTCCTCCCCCACCCTCCCTCTCCTCCCCTCCCCCACCTTCTCCCTCCTCCTCTTCTTTTCCCTCCCCCACCCTCCCCCTCCCCTTGTCCCTCCTCCTCCCACACCTGTCCTCCCCCTCCTCTTCTCTTCCCTCTCCTCCCCTCCCCTCCCCTCCCACACCCTCCCCCCCTCCCTCCCCCCGTGTGAGTGTCCTGTTGGCTGCTGTAACAAGTGACCACAAATGCGGTGGCTTAAAACAACAGGAATTCATTCTCTCACACTCTGGAGGCTGAAGCCTGAAATCCAAGTGCTGGAAAGTTGACTCCTCCTGGAGGCTCTGAGGGAGACTCTGTTCCAGGCGTCTCTCCAGCTCCTAGTGGCCCCTGGCAATCCTTGGCTTGGGGACACCTGACTCCATCTGTCTCCGTCATCGTGTGGCTTCTCCGGTGCGTGTGTGCCTCTCTGAGCCCTCTCTGAAGTATCGGGATACTTGGCGTTGAATTTAGGACCCACCTTAATCCCGGACAGTCTCATCTCAAAGTCCTTACCTTAGTTACGTCTGCAAAGACCCCATTTCCAAATAAGGCCACACTCGTGGGTTCCAGCTCCTGGGGCCCCCATTCCACCCACCGCCCTCCCCAGCCGTCTAAACCAGGGCACAACCTCTCAGGCTCAAGGCAGCCGTGCAAAACGGGGGGCGGGGGGGGACGGGGAGCTGCCCGCCTGCACCTGTGTAAGGCTGGACCCTTCCGAAGGGGCTGGGAGCTCAGGCTTGCACATGAAACCTCTCGGGTTGAATTCCGGGGCCCCGGGGGGCAGTGCCCCTGAGACTCGCTCTGAGCCCCAAGCCCCTCTCAATGCCTCTGTGCCGGCGGCTCTTCGTGAAGTGCCCGGGCCGTCCACAGAAACAGCTGTCTGCCTCCCACAGCCTCTCTGTTCTAAGGGCATCTTGCGGCGTGTAGGTCCCTCCTGGACGACCCAGGACCCTCTGCGTCTCAGGGTCCTGACGGTGATCCCATCTGCAAGACCCATTTCCCACCAGGGCGACGCGGCCGCGGGTTCCGGGGATCTTTGGGAGCCGTCACGTAGTCTCCCACGCCTGTGCTGACAGATACAGACCTTTGGTACCTTAATGCTAGGTTTTCCAGACCGCGGCTGGGTTGCTGCTATGCAGAGTGGCTCTGTCCTGCTGCCTTCTCTTGAAAGCCTGGAAGATCTGGGGTCTTAGGCAGGGTGAGGTCTGGAGCACGGGGGCACCCACCCCTGGCCCCGTGACGCGGGTGCCGAGGGACAGTGTCCCCGGTCTCGTGAATCGAGAGAAAGTGTCTGGGCAACGGCCTCAGTCCCACAGGTGGGAGCCCCAGTGCGCCCCTGACGGCCGGGGCCCCACGGGTCACCACGTGTGAGTAGGCGCTTTCCAGGGGGGCAGGCACAGCCATCTCCTCGCCGCGATGGCTTCCAAATTACCTCACGTGCTCAGAAAGCGCATTCCCTCAGGTCACACGACAGGAGCTTGAAATGACTGTTCCCTAGCAGTGACCTCTGTGCACTTCAGGAGCATGCGCGCCCCTCCGGCGACCCCGGGAGAATAAAGCGGGAGGAGCCCTGTGTTGCAAGGTAGCTCCTTCTCCAAAAAGCCAGGTCCCTGCCTCTGAGGCCAAACCCACCTCACGGAGCGAGAGCCCCAGAGCAGAGAATGTTCTGGAAGGTGTGGGTTCTCCGACCTTGATGATTCGCTTTCCTGGTCAGGGGCCTAGCTTTGTCGCCTCCACCCAGGCCCCGACCGTCTGGACCCCCGGGAGAGCCACTGTCTAAGCAGCCCCTGCCGAGGCTGGCTGTTCTGCCCGAGCCGGCCGGGCTCCCGTCCACCTGCTCCAGGATGGAGCACACCTGAGTGGGAGGCCTCCTTCTGTATAGACAAAACCGGCCCTCAAACCCTTTGTTCTGGACGCTCGAGATACCAGGGGAGGGGGCGCTCTCTCCTGGTGATTTAACCCACTGAGGCACAGACCGACCGTCGGCCACCCTGTGTCCAGCGGGAACCTGGGTGGGGACAGTGGGCTGCATAGGTGACGACCACACCGTGTGCGGGAGGGGGCTGGCCCCCGGGAGAGCTGGAGCCACGCGAGCTAACAAACACCTGCAAACACGCAGGACGTGTCAAGCAAACGTGTATCTATCCGTTCGACAGGCTCTTATGTGGTGGTTCAGAAGGCAATTGTTAATTATAATTGAGTTTTGCATATAATCACAGGGGAGACACTTTTGGCAATCATTTCAAGGAAGCAAAAAGCAGAATGTGGACTTCTCCAGCCGGAGGACTGAGTGCGGGCACGTCCCGCGGAGCCTCTCCTAGGGCAGCGTGGTCACCGGAGCCCGAGACACTGGAGAAGCCGGGGAGGGCTCAGTCATCGTGGGGTTCCTGCCGACCTGAAGAAGGTTCCGGAATGCCTGCTGGAAGCTCGCTTTTTGAGAAGGCATCAGGCCCCTCTTGGATGTGAAAGGGGTCCCCCGGATGCCCGCAGCCAGGACTTGCTTTCGGTCTGGGCGCCGTGATATGGCCGGGCTCACCCTCCACGGCCAGCCGCTCCGTCCTCCCGCCACACGGGCCGTGGGTGTTTGCACCGTCGTCCTCGTCTCCAGCCCGACTGGGAGGGCCAAGGGCTGGGGAGGGGCGGCCCCACGGACGGGGGAGCCTCTTTACCTGCGCAGGGGGGAGTGTCCACCTCACGCACCTGCGGCTCGCCCAAGAGCACCTGGCCCTGCTGCCGCGAGGCGAGGCGAGGACGCACCGTCTGGAACGGTGCCGATAGGAACAGGTCGTTGTAACGAATATCCGCGATGGCAAAGTGGAAAGTTGGTGACCATGACTGGTTCCCTCTAAAATTCTCTGGCGCGCCTGGATGGCTCAGTCAGGTAAATGTGCGACTCTTGATTTCTGCTCGCGTCACGATCTCGTGGTTCATGAGTTCCCGCCCCACGATGGGCTCCGCACGGAGAGCGAGGAGCCTTGCTTGGGATTCTGTGTCTCTCTCCTTCTCTCTCCGCCCCTCCCCCACGCACCATCTGTCTGTCTCTCTCGAAAGTAAATCAAAATAAACTTTACAAAGTAAAATAAAGTTCTTCTTTCAGGTTTTAAAGTTTAAAGCACGCGGGTAGGAGGCCATGCAGCCACTGCGAGCTTCAGGGGTCCCCTCTAGGAGATGGGGTGAGAAAAGCACGTGGTGTAGGGCCCGCCACGGGGAGCAGAGGAAGCCCCATCGGCCACTGGCCAGTGTAACCACCGACAGCTGTCCCACCAGCCTGTGACCTGCGGAAGTCCCAGAGTCACGGGTAGGAGGTGTGGCTTCTGTTTGCGTTGAAGTCCTTGGACAGACGTTTCAAAGGCCGAGCTGACGCATGCAAATTTCCCATTGTTGTCAAAATCACATCGCATTCAAGGATGGAACCAAGAGTTTGGGGCCCCGATTCCGCTACAGGAGGAAGTGGAAAATTGCTCACAGGAAAAACCACCTCTCACTCTGGTTGAGGAGGTGCCTCTGTGATCTGCACCCACATCTGCCCGGGAGGGTGGCCCGAGATGGGCTGCGCTGAGCGCTGTCCGATGTACGGCTCCCGCCAGTGTGTCCGGTTGTCCCAGCTGACGCAGGTCTGGGTGGCAGACCGGTGGGTCTGCGCCCTGGTCTCTTGGAGCTGCCCTGACAAAGCACCGCACACAGCGACGGCTGGAACAGCGGACGGCTGGAGGCCAGAAGCCTGAGGTCCAGGCGGGGCGGGGCCCTGCTCCCTCCACAGGCTCCCTCCAGGGTGCGTGCTGCCTCGTCCGGCTCCTGGTGGCCCCGTGTGTTCCTTGGCTCGTGGCCGCGTCCCTCCAGGCTCTTCCTCGGTCGTCCCGTGGCCATCTTCTCTTTGTGTGCGTCTGTGTCCAAAATCCCTTCTTCCTATGAGGACCCCAGCCAGTGGGTTAGGACGCACCTCAATTCAGGATGACCTCACCTTAAGTAATTACCTCTGCAGAGACCCCTTTCCAAATAAGGCCACGGCCACGAGTCCGGAGCACCAGGGCCCAGCCGTGATTCAACCCACACGGCCGCCGGGCCTGTGGGTCATGCGTTTGGTGGCCCGGCTAACGAGAGCATGAACCCCGGAGGGCGGCAGCAGGAACAGGACGTTTTGCCCCCACCCCCAACCGGGCCCAGTGGGGGTGCTCGGAAGCCAGAACTCTGGGAGATGTGAGGACAGAGCTGTGTCTTTAGGTGTAGACCCCAGGGGCCTCGGCCGGCTGTCGGCCATCAGTTCAGTGGAATTCGGGCCTTGGCCCCCCAGTAATGACAGGCCACCTTCAATCTTCACAAGTTCCTCCTGGTTCCGTCTGCCCTCGTTACCCGAGGATCAAGCAACCCTGCCTCTCCAGAAGGATCTGTGAGAGAGAACGTGAGTCAACACCAGGCATCCCAGAAGGAGGGAAGATGAGAGTCCCGGCAACCCCACAGGGAGCACTGATATGCACGACTCCTTAAAAGCTAAATCACATCCGCAGGTTTTTAATTGGCGGAGCTCTAACAGACCTTCCGGCTCAGGCAGAGCCCTAACTGGGCTGGTGGCTCTGACTGTCTCCCCCCAGCCGTGCCCCCCAGGGCCAGCCTCTCAGAGCTGCCGCGGCTGCTCAGAGGTCAGGGGTCAAGACGCAGGGCGAGGCCCAGAAGTGACCAGCCCCGAACCCTTACCTGGAGCCACAGGCGGGTTCCACACGAAACTCCTGCTGGGACCAGCAGCACATGACCCACCCCCACAGAAGGCCGGGAGCCCCTGCGCCACGCAGAAGTGGGGTCCCTGGAAGGCAGCATCTGCATGTCTGGAAGCTTCTTGGAGATGCCAGTGCTCTGCCCACCCCACACCTGCGCACCTGCTGCTCTGCGTGGGCCCCTGCTGTCTGTGTCCCAGCCAGGCCCCCAGGGCTAGAGCCCCCGTTCCTCCGAGGAGCCCCTGCCCCCCAGGGCCGAGGTAGTGGGGTGGCAGGGGTGCGGCCGGGAGCTCAGGCGCTGCTCACACTCCGGGGCTCGCTCACTCACATGGTTTGGGGATGCTGCTTTGGCACTCTCTGGGTTCATTTCTACCCAAATCAGTGCTGGGGCGTCTTCGCGGTGGAGGCGGGAGCTCTGAGGCCGGCCCGGGGGCATAAGGCATGGCCCTGCCCCGGCGTCCCCACCCTGGACAAGTGTCCTGTTCAAGGTCAGAGCCTCTTGTTCATGCATTCGTGCTTTTATTGGTTTCGCTGTTCAAACCGCCCCGGGCCTGCTGCCGAGACCGTCTGGTGACGGTGAGCGCGGAGGGCCGTGCCTTGCCGGGGACACGCGTGTGGCTCGTCCACACGTGAGTTACACGGGTGCTGGCCAGTGAGTCAAAGGTACATGTCCAGCGAGGTGACTTTGACAGGAACTGGCGGGTTGATGGAGACGTGACCAGGGCCTTGCTCCCTGGCGCCTCACCCCACGTCGGTGTTCAGGGTGCTCCCTCTTGACGGGGACATCCCTCTTCCACTTTCTGTAAAAACACCAAAACCGCGGGAACGCCTTGTGCAAATTTCCCTGATTTTTACAGACCGCTGGCGGTCACGCACTCTCCTGTGTCACAGGCCTCCCGCGTCCCTTCCCCTTGGAATCCGCCGGCCTCCCCGGAGCAGGTGCTCTTGTCTGGGGCCTGGGGACGTGGTGGCATGTGACTGCCGGCCGAGTTCCTGTGTCGGCGGGGCACACGCTGTGTATTGTTGCTACCTAAAAAGTGGACAGAAAGTCAAGATCCGAGCCCAAAGCCAACCAAAATGCACACATTCGGGAAATTAATAGCGTCTGGAAGGCAAGCGATGACACCTTGACATCTGAAAGCTCTTCACGGCGGGGGGGGGGGGGTCACAAACCGGGTCGGGGGGCTCGCCTGAGGCCCCTTCTGCAGCGAGCAGGTGGCGGATGCGGGCTCACTCCTCATGTTAGAACCAACCTACAGACCAGTCAGGGAGGGCTGGGTCACGCTCGCCGAACAAAATTAGATGCCATAAGTGACCTCAGACGATGTGGGAGCGACGGCATAGCTATTTCTTTTGGGGGGTTATTCATCGTCTTATTTTTAAATTGTTATTGTTGTTAGAACAACAACATGCAAACGGGCTTCTTGACAAAATTTTCAGCGCATGATAACTACGGGGCTGCTAACGAGGCACAGCTCGTGCCGCGGACCTCTAGCTTATTCGTATACGGTTAGGAGTCTGTATAACTGGAGAAAGATATGTGTAAATGAAACTTAGAGCCGTTGAGCAGAACTCCCGGGAGAATGCTAATTTTTCCTTTAACCCGCTAGGGAGTCGGCAGGCTCTGTCTAAAGTGACGCTTCCAGAAATAGAGCCGAAAGTATTCCTCTTAAGTTCACAAAGGCAACCCCAGCATCACCGAGAATAATGCCACAGCCGGGACCACAGGAGGAGGGCGGGTGGGTGGACTTAGCTCCGCCCCCCCGGCCCCTGCACCTGCAGGCATCCGGGGAAAGTGACCATAAGATCCCGCGCATGTGCGGGGACAGAGCGGAGAGCTCAAGCCACAAAAGTGCTGTTCTTTGCAGAATGGGGCTGGCACAGGGAATGGTCTTTCCAGAGCTTTCTACATTGTTTGAATTTTCTGACCTGCGTGCATCTCACTTTTACAAGTGACTTTCAAAAGTAACTTGAAGAAGCCCAGTGAGTTTTCAGGGCCTGACCCCACAGGCTGGTTCTCTCCCTCTCCTCCAGTCCTAGCCCAGTCCAGCCCTCACAGTGGGCCCACCCCACCCCTGGGCCCCACCCCCTGCCAGGCCCCACCTCCAGGCCCCACCCCTTGGGTCCTCCACCCCCCACAGCAGCCCCCCCTCCCTTGGGCCTGGCCCTGAGCAGCGACACTGCTGTCCCCTCAGGTTTGGGGGCACATCTGCCTTTGGGAGGTGGCTATTTACAGACTTTTGAAGGCGGAAAATGCGGTGCAGCACATTTAAAAATAGCATGATTATATGTATTTTTTTACAACATTAAACTAAGAAGCGGAAATGATTTATGTGTCACATAATTTTTCAATTTTACACCCAATGCGTACCCTTCCGTCCTACGTGGTTAACCGGTTTATGATGGAGGATTCCGGAAAACACTGAGGTTCTGTGGCCTGGGGCTCCCCTGCAGGGCGGCAGCGTGGGGAGGGGAGGGGTGGGGCCAGACTGGAGGGCGGGTACAGCTTGGATTTCGGTTTGCGCCCCTGGGGCGTCTCCTTGAGTAACAAACCTCAGGGGGGCAGTGGCGCAGAGAAGAGCCCCTTGCCGGAGGTGTGGCCTCGGGGTCCGGCCCTCCGTGGGGTCTGCAATCTGGGCCGAGGCAGGACTGTGCACTAGTCCGCGCAGCTGGGCCGGGACCAGGGTCCCCGCCCCACGGAGAGCCAGGGTGCTGTCCCCACGCGTGCGGTGGGTGCTGCGCTGGGGTCCGGTTCCCTCGGAGCCGCGTTCCCCTCTGGCAGGAGTGGCCACTTAGAAGAACCTTCCAGAAGAACAAGCCCCTGGCCTGGCCTTCGGTAGCCCACGAGCACGAGCACACAGGCCTGGTGGCCCCGCAGCCCCGCCCAGAGGCCGCGTCTCCCACCTGGCCCCCAGGTCAGCTCCGACCGTTCGGCGCTGGAGGCAGGGTCCTGTGGGGGGTGTCCTGCGTGCCGGGGGCTCTGGGACTCCCGGGAGGCCGCGGGTACTCAACCCAGCTAGCGTCCCACTGTGTGCAGGTCAGAAAGACCCACGACATCAAGGGTCAGTGAGCATTTATTTTTAATTTTTAAAGTTAACAGACTTTCCTTGAATTCCGAGCGTCAGGGTCCCTCAGCGAGCAGGGGGTTTGCCAAGTTCGGCCTGAAAGAAAGGGGCCGCCAGCGGAGGCTGGGGGCGGGCGCGGGAGGGCACGGGGGGGTCCCGGGGCCTGGCTGACCGCCCTCCTTTCCCGGTTTCCCGCCAGGCCTCGCCAAGCCCATCGGCCTGGTGGAGGGACCTGGGGGCCTGGGCCAGGGCGGCATGGCGGCCAACCTGCGTGAGGACAGCCAGGAGACAGAAAGCAAATACGAGGGAATACGGGTACAACGCGCAGCTCAGCGACCGCATCTCCCTGGACAGGACCATCCCGGACTACAGGCCCAAAAAGTGAGTTCGCGGCCCTCCTCCCGGGCACCGCTCCCGCACACCCCGCACCCGCGAGCTGCGGCCCCCGGAGCACAGCGACGTGTGCGCTCAAGGCCCTGCAGGCGGCACGGGGTCGAGACCCGGCACGTGGAGTCGGCCACACCCGCGACCGCGCCGCCTTCTGGTGTCTCTGTCGACACAGACGCGCGCAGGTGTAAGAGAGCCGGCTTGGGCACGCGTCACTGCTTGTGGTCCCGTCGCTGCGGTGGGGGCCCCCCTCCCCCACCATCTAAAGAGGTCCACTATTCCCGCCCCGCCCCCCAAATCTGTCGCCGGCTGCGGCCTGGCCTTGAGGCCTCTCAGGACTGAGCCCTGGTCTACAAGCGCGGCATCCTGTTTGAAAGCTCGTTAGGTGCCTTGGCGGGGACGAAATTGGAACAAAATGCCATATTAAGCGGACGTCATTGCGTGAAAAAAGTCCCGCCAGCCTGGCACCTGGGTCCTGGAGAGGAAAGGCAGGCTCGGCCCGGCTCCTTTCTGTGGTTCCGTCTGCAGAAACGGGGCAGGCGGCCGGGAACCCCGGACTCCCCGGGGAGGTGCTGAGGCCCGGGCTGGGCCGGGGGTGGGGGTCCTGGTGATGGGCGGGGCCTGGGCCCTGGAGGAAACTCCATGAAGGGGGCGGGGAGCATTTCTGGGCTGTGTCGAGAGGCCCTGGGGTGGGAGGCGGTCCCGGGAAGCCCCGCGAGAGGTGGGAGGGCCGGCGGCCCCGGAGCGAGGAAGCGTGGGCAGGGGCGTGTTGGGCGTGGTTACGGGTGGGGCCCGCTGGCGCACGTGGTGGGGCAGCGGCGGATTCGGGACGGCGGAGGTGGCCTCCGGGCCGCCCCGCGAGGCCAGGCAGCGGGATCCGACCGCCAGCTCCCCGTCAGTTGCTCCGAGGGTGAGGTGCCCGAGAGCAGGTCTCCCAGGTGAGCTGGTGCTGGGCGTCGGCGTGCGCGTCTGCGCGGGGCTGGCCGGGCGGTTCCCGAAACCCGTGCGTCTGTGGTGCGGCCAGGACTTAGGTGCGGCCTGCTCTCTGGAGCCGCACGGTGACGGCTCACTGCCCGGCTCTCCTGCTTGTCTTGTGACTTCGTCCCAGAGAGGTTCCCCCTTCCTGGGTGGCCCCGGAGGGCGGAGGCCTGGAGCGCGCGCTCCCGCGGCCTCAGCCCCAGCCACGGGCGAGAACAGTTTTGTGTTCGGGGGTACCATCGATTCAGCATGAGTAAGGCCGGCTTTCCTCTTGTGAGATGGAATAACGATTCTTTGTTTGAGTAAAAAATGCAATTAAGTGTAAAACAGGCCCGTTTGAAGAAGCATGCTAAGTGAAGGACGCGGGGGACGTCCAGATGTGACAGAGTCACAGACACGGGCTTGAGTGACTCAGGTTTGCGACGTACCCAATCTGTGCTCTGAGAGTGTGGCTGTGAGTGTTTGAGTGTGCACGTGTGTACATGTACGTGTGGATGTGTGTGTGCACATGCGTGAGTGCGCGTGGTAGTCCTGAGCGCCCCCCAGCGTGCCCCGACCTCTGGAGCAGGACCTAAATAAGTTGCCGCTCGGGCCTCACCCTGCGGCTGGAGTCGGGCGCTGTTCTTGGCTCTGAGCTGGGCACCCGCGGTGCCTTTCAGAGACCCCCCCGAAGCCACCCCAGGCTCAGCAACTCGCTGAAGGGACTCACCGCGCTCGGCAAAGCTGTTATACGCCCGATGTGGTTTGTTAAAGGACAGAATGACGTCACGGAGAACAGGGCAGGGGCCAGGGGAGCACTTAATTTTCCCAGCAATGGCGAGTGACCGCACGTATGAAGAATTACAACAGGGGGCTCATTCGAGCCCTGGTGTCCGGGGTTTTATTGGCCGGCCGACCTCAGTCCCCGTCCCCAGAGGTCTGGCCATGCTGTGGCTCAGGGCTCCAGCATAGATCACTCCGCAGCATAGACAATCTCACATAGGCGACGATGCTCTCGTCAGGCAGGATGTCCCAAGGGCTCAGAAGCCACCTCCCAGGAGCTGGCAAGGGCCAGGCCTTTCCTGTGCACGTGGTAGGAGTGGCCCCCACCTCCCATGTCACCGATCTGATCGTGGCACTTGCAGCCTCGGGGACTTCACCACCAGAGACTCTAGGAAACCTGTCCTTGTCTGTGTCGTCATCTGGTGGCAATTGTGGCCACAAGGGAGCCCATGGGGTCGAGGACACTTACCCCATCTGCCGTGGCCAGCCCTGGGCTGGGGGCAGGCTCTCCTGGTGGTCCTGCTGCATCATCCACCGTCAGAGCAGGACACGTATAGGACAGACGGGAGCGTGTGTGACAGACGCTGTTGTCTGCCTCCCTGGAATCCTGTTGTCTTTCTCTGGGCACCAGCTCCCCCTTCACACAGGGGAACCCACAGGAAACTTGCTGTTCCAGCTGCTGTTCCAGCTGCGAGGCAGATCACAGGATTTGGGATTAAGGTGATTAGAGCATTGTGTCCACCACCTCAGCGACTGGCTCGGGGCTGTCACATGGTCTGGGCCCATCCAATCAGAGTGCACCTTGGAATTACCTCAGGCCGTTGGGGAAAAAAATCAGGCCTTTCAGTCAAAGTAAAATTGCAATTATGGGAACTTGGGGAGCTTAGCCATCTTATTATCATGAAAGGGAGGCTGGGAGTTCCCACAACCCACCCGTGAACCCCGAGGGCAAATGCAGTGCAGGGCTTGGCAGAGCTGGGAGGTGGGGAGGAATCAGGTTCCAGTGCTGGCATCTGGATCCAGCTGTTCCTGAAGCTAGCGTTGCAATAAATTAGAAACAAATGAAAAGTCTTCTAGGCTCTGTAGTAAACTAGCACACACACATGCACATTTATAAATCTTTTGCTTAATCAATTGGAATTTTGTTTCCTGCTTCTTAAAGCGGAAGGGGCTCTCCCTGCTCCGTCTGGCTCATCCCTGCACACCCTTGAGTCCCCACAATGCTTTGCTCCGGCATCTCACTCTGCTGGGATTTGCCTGAGCCGCAGATGCTCCTCTGGGTTGCCCTTTGAGGACTGAGACCCACCGCCCTTCCCTGAGTGGCAGAGACTCCCCCTGTAGGAAGCCTCCGTTTGCCAAAATAAAAACCGACAGGAGCGACCAGCTCCCTGCCAGCCTCACGTCGCAGAAGAAGACGTCAGGGCAAACTCTCAAAGGGCCGACATTTACAATACGCCTTAGTCGATAGAAACCTGACTTTACAGACACTCCGACTGGAAGGGCACAGCTCCCCGCCTCCCTGAAGTAGACTGTGTGGGTTTCATTGTCTTACATGTTTATCTGTAGCCATTTCTTTCCCAAAAAGAAAGGCGGAGGCTTTGTGATCGGGACACGCACAGACCAGCCCCGTCACACGTGTGAATGACAAGCCGGAAAGAAGCCCTTCCTGTCCCGCCGGCTCCTGGCCTGTCTGGACATGCTGCCCCCCCCCCCCCCAGGGGACAGCGTCGTGGGGGTTACTCGCGTGCAGCCACAGCCCTCATGCACCCGAGGCTTAGAACACGGCCATAGTGTCTAGGGGAGACTCGTGCTGTCGTGCAGCTTGGCGAGCACAGGGCCGCTCGTGTCCCTGGGGCTTGTTTAAGAAGGTGCTGCTGGTGCTGCCCTGTGCCAGGGCCTTGAGGACCGGCATTGCCCACGCTCTACAGACAGGAGACCAAGGCAGGAAAGGTCAAGTACCCGCACTGGGCCCGTGGGCCAGAGTTTGCCGAACCCCGTCGTGCGGCGTGCGTTCCCCCCAGGCTCTTACTGTCCCCACAGAGCCCAGTGGGGCACATTGTGTTTTCC
This sequence comes from Prionailurus viverrinus, assembly GCF_022837055.1. NCBI lineage: Eukaryota > Metazoa > Chordata > Mammalia > Carnivora > Felidae > Prionailurus > Prionailurus viverrinus. The sequence continues at coordinate 1,077,550 of NC_062572.1, forward strand.
AAAGACGGAATCTTCTCGAATCTGCCCCCTCCCCCGCCCCCAGGGTGGGATCTGTGTCCCTCTCCCTGAGATTGGCTGGCCGTCCTCTCGAGGAGGGCAGAGGTGAAGAGGGCGGTTTTCAGGGTTTCCACCCCGGCCCACGTGTGGGCCCGCGAGCTGCCATATAAGCAGTCTGCGGGTCCTGAAGCCCAAACGTGGTCGCTCAGAGCACCCCGTGGCCAGGCCTGCGAGCGCTCAGACAGAGACGTGCCAGCCAGGGCCAGACACGCTGCAGCAGGGGTCGGAGGGAGTCACGCACAGACGAGCCCACGGAGGAAGGCCGGGCGGGCCGCTGCAGAGTGCCGAGTTCTGGGTTTGTGAGGCCAGGCGCTGTTTGCGGGAACCTTCCATGTGGCCATGCGTTGGGAGCCACACCTGGCGTCGTGTAGGCCCTCACCAAACGTCTACGGACGACCGAGCGAATGAGTACGTGAGTGCAATTCAGTCTATGCCCGTTTTAAGCTTTCAGAGTTCGATTCCCTAGATGGCTTTGCGCCCTGTGGGGCCCATCCGTCCAATGAGAAACGGCCTTGCTCTTGGATTCTGACAGGTGCAGCCGTGAGAAACATACGTGGGATGTGGGAGTGTGTGTGCGTGCGCGCGTATGTGTGTCTGCACGTGTGCGTGTGCCTACCCACGTGTGCCTGTGTGTGCACGCGTACACGTGCGTGGTACGTGTGTGTATGTGTTACTGGGTGTATGTTTGTATGCATGTGTGCCTGTGCATGTGTACACGCATGTGTACGTTAATGCATGTGCAAGTGTGCCTGTGTGTGCACGTGTATGCGTGTTAATGTGTGTGCAGGTGTGCGTGTGCACGTGTTATGTGTCGATGTGTGTCCATACGTATTTGTGTGCATCTGTGTGTGCATGCCTGTGCGTTGTGCGTGTGTACCCGTGTGCACATGTGTACATGCACCTGTGTGTTCACACGTGTGCATGTGTCTGCGTGCACATGTGCGTGCGCATATGTATTTGTGCGTACGCGTGCACGTGTCTGCTCGTACCATGTATATTGTGTGCATGTGTACCTGTGCATGTGTACATGCATGTGTATGTTAACGCATGTGCAAGTGTGCCTGTGTGTGCACGTGTATGCGTGTTAATGTGTGTGCAGGTGTGCGTGTGCACGTGTTATGTGTCGATGTGTGTCCGTACGTATTTGTGTGTGTACGTGTGCACGTGTACCTGCATGTGCTGTGTGCGTCTGTGTGTGCATGCCTGTGCGTTGTGCGCGTGTACCTGTGTGCACCCATGTACGTGCGCCTGTGTGTGTTCACACGTGTGCACACGCACATGTATTTGTGTGTACGCGTGCACGTGTCTGCACGTGCCGTGTGCATGGCGTGCACGTGTACCTGTGTGCACGCATGTACGTGCACCTGTGTTTGCGTGTGTTCACGTGTGTGCATGCATGCACGCGTGCCCGACAGATCCGTCCACTCTCAAAGCAAAGTTCTCACCCGCTTTCTCCCGTTAGACATGTTATTGATTTCTCTTTGTCTGGAGGTCGGTAGCTTTTCTAATTAAGCTGCAGCTTTAATCATGCCGCGGAGCACATAACACAGATCTTGATTATTAAGACTGGCCCACGGGATGATAAAAGGGAGACTGGCAAATCCAAATTAAACAGGATCCTAAAAATGAGTGGCCGTGCCCGAGCTTGTCCTACATCGTGTGCGGTAATGCCCCCCCCCCCACCCCCCCCAATGTGTTTGCAGAGCCTCCGTGCATATTAACTAAGCTGCGAACGGCCTGGCCGTCAACTCTAATAAGTCGTGTCTAGTGGACGGAGAACCAGAGGTACCTTGCACCTGGTCCCCCAGCCCCTCTGAGTGTCTAGGGTCTGTGAGAGGGGGCAGGGGTCTCAGACAAGGAGACGGGGAAAACCGGGGCGTCGTCACGGAAGCGTGCGGGGTGAGCCGCGGGAGAGACGCCTGGTTCCTTGCCTCCCCGGGGAGCACGGAACTGCAGGCCGGGCGGCATCCTGACCAGGCAGTCAGTTCCCGAAGGAGACACGCTTCCCTTCTGCCTGCCCGGAGCCCTCGCTCTGCGCCTGGCCCCTGGCAGGTCCGAGCCCCTGGGGGTGTCCGAGGGAGAGACTGGATGGGCTGGAGGTCACAGGCCCCGGAGACTGTGCATCTGGGCGCTGAAGCCTCGCGCAGCCTCCCGGGTACGTGCGGCGCCTCCGGCAGGAGACGGACGTGTCCCCGTGTCAGGAGGCGAAGCTCGCTGCTCCGCCGGGAGGGACGCCACACTTCGTTTCTTCTTCGTCCTGCGGCTATTTCTCCAGCGGCACGAAGGGCGTCCTCCAAAACTTCCATTAGTGTCGCTGCCGCGGCCCCGTTTCCTGTGGCCGGGTTGTGCCCGCCACGTGTTCTCACCGAGACCTCGGTGACACTCCCTGTGACCCAGTGATTTGCAGAGGCCTCGGTGACCCCGCAGCCGGCTCTCTCGCCGGGTGCGTGAAGACCTCCAGGCTGCCACGTGGCACCCATGAGGGTACCGGGTGGTGACCCCACGAGCCCTGTGACCGTCCCCCCTGCCTGCTATGAGGAGGGGCGTGGGAGGGGTCTCTGTGTGTCCCGTGTCCTGTTTCTGACACGTGGGTGTTTGCGTGCGAGTCTGTAGCCTCCAAAAGCCTTTGCCGTGAGGTCTGAGGGCGGCGTGCCTGTCCGTCCGTCTGTGAGTACACGGCGAGGTGAGCCTGTGCCCCGCAGCCGGGGACACGGGCTGCGTCTTGGCCCTGGGACCTTGTCTGTGCGAAGACAGCTGGGACAGCCGGAGGTCCTGGGGCTGCGTTGACCGTGCACGTCCGGGTCTGGGCGCGTGCGGCAGCGAGTGTGGTCTGTGTGTGCACTCAACTCCGCCAACAGGCACCCCGAATAAATACGAGCCATTAATGTCCTTCCCGGGCCGCCCGTCTCCGTGGTGTGTGCCTGGGTCTCTATGGGTCTCTATGGGTGTGTGTGTGTGTGCACGTGAATTTGTGTGCGTGTCACGTATGTGTGCACGCGTGTGGGCGCACACATACAGGTTTCTGGAAGGTCTCACGGCCAGCTGCCTGGACGGATGGATGGACTCGGTCTGGGGAAGACAGGACCTCAAGACAAGAGGCTGTCCTGTGCTGCTTTCGTGGGGGCCGCGCTGCCTCTGTGTCCCCTCAGCAGGGGTGTGGCCTCGCTCGTCCGGGACTCCGTGTCCCTGCTGGCGTTCCCAGGGGGGTGGGACGGGGGTGGGAGCAGGTCACACACAGCAGGCCGGTGCTGCAAGCAGGAAGGCGTCCACCAAGAGGCGAAGACGCTCCTCGGGTGACCCACCTCCGAGAGCCTCCGGACGGCTGTTCCCAGGAGCATCCGTCACGGCTTCCGAAGGGGCAGCCTCCCGGTGCGTGCGGCGCCTCCGGCAGGAGACGGACGTGTCCCGATGTCAGGAGGCGAAGCCCGCTGCTCCCCCGGGAGGGACGCCACGCTTCATTCCCTCTCCGTCCTGCGGTTATTCCTCCAGCGGCACAAAGGGCGTCCCCATCAATCTCCATTAGTGTCGCTGCCGCGGCCCCGTTTCCTGTGAGGCCGGCGGGGACGTGCCCGCCACGCGTTCTCCCCGAGACCTCGGAAGAGGCTTTCAAGAGCCTCGGCACCACCCCCGCTCCTCTGTGGGTTCATAAATCCTCCTAGAAACGTCTCTGCGGTTAAGGATTTCCTGCCTCTCCGGCTCCAGGTGGGGGTGTGAAGTCGCAGCCGCAGCGTCTGCGGCACGAAGCCCAGCCCTCTGCCGCGGGGACCTGAGGCACTCGCGCTAACCCCCATCCCGTGGGCCGGGCGCCCGTGTGCTTAGCGGATTCCCATCCATGGGCTCAGAGGCCGGACGTGGACGGGGCGCGTGGGGACGGGCTCTGAGGGCCTTCGGGGCTCTGTGGGGGGTCCGGCAGAGGCTGGTGCCGCCTGGGGGTTGTCGCGAGCCTGTAGGCCGGCCGCCAGTGGCCCCCAGACCGCCGACGCGTGGCAGTCAGATCGCCTCCGTGGTAGCTCGGGGCTCTAAAAAGAGGCTTCCTGCTCTTGGTGACTCCGCGTGGGAGCACCTGGCGTTGCTTTGCGTGCAGAGAGGCGCTCGGGGACGCTGGTGAGCCGGGTGGCCATGGCGCCTGACTGTGCATGACGGTGTTTGGGGTACACGGGCTGGATGACACTCCAGGGAGGAGTGGGGTCCCCCTAGAGAGAGCGGATGTTCTCTGTCGATGACAACGATTTCAGATGAGACAACAACTCAGCCAGAAGTGGCTGCATGATGGCGAGATCCCTGACCTCACAGGACAAGTCTGCAGTCAGGGTCCACAGTGGTTTGACTGGCAGCGGCTGACAGAGTCAGGGACCCAGGCTCTCCCCAGTTCTCTGTTCTGCCGCATCCAGAAAGTCGGGCTTCTCCCCGCATGGTCACAACGTGGCTGCAGCAGCTCCGGGTATCACATCATCACAGGCCCACTTCCCCACGGGCTAGAACAGACATGTTCCTGCGTCTTGTCTCTGTTCAAGAATAGAGAAAACTTTCCTGGAAGTCCCTGCAGACCCCTCCTCAGGTGTCCTGGGCCGGCTGTCCGTCTGCCCTGTCAACCATGAGGGCGGGATGGTCATCTGCTCCTCTCTACTCCTGTGTCATTTGGCTTGCCCAGCGTCTGGCCGCTCAAGATTGTGGGGACGCCCTGGTCTCAGGCCCCGGGGCTGGCCGAGGATTCAGCTGGGGGGCTGGCAGGCGGCACCCTCCTTGCCCCCACGGAGGGGAGGCCCGAGCGGGGGCTGTCTGCGTGCTGGCTGAGGGCGGGCTGGGGACGAAGCCCTGCGCCAAGAAAGCCCAGCTCCCGTGGATGGAGCCTTGTCGAGACGGGGGCAGTGAGACGCCGCCCCCCCCCCCCCCCCCCCCGCCGCCAGCACCCCGTACCTTAGGGAAGCAGGTCCCCATGGTGCACGCGGCAAGCGTTCGGGCCAGCGCCGGGTCGGGACCCCTTCAGTCGCCAGAAACAGAAAACCCACCTCAAACTGGCTTAAGTGAGAACAAGAGACAGGGCGGGGGGCGTGGAGAGCGGAAGCACGTGACAGTCACCGGGGCCACCCGTGGAGGAGCACACGGCAGGGTCCCCGAGTCGTGGCTCCTCTGCGCAGTCCCGAGAAAAGCCGCGGTCCCGCGGCGTCGGAAGCTTCCGCTTGGTGGAAGGAGCTGGGTGTGAGGGCAGCCTGCCTCAGGTGACATGTGGCCTGTCCCCAGGGGAGAGGAGAGCCGGGTGACGCAGGAGAGCCCCGGGAGCTGCAGCCCCCGGACAGAGGTCGTGGTCGCGCTCCCATGCGGTAGACGCGGGTTTTACCGCTTCACCAGCCGTCGCGCCGGGCCTGTGCTGGATGACGGCGCCTTCTGTGTGCTCAGTGTTTTCCACGGGCTTTGTGTCGGGGGGGGGGGGGGGTCGCGCTGTGAGTAAAGGAGATGATTTTAATGCAGGTTTGTGCGGGGCCGACATGAGCGGCATGCACGGCACGCTTCTAATTCAAACAACTCGCAAGCTGTGCGTGTCCGCGACGGGCGAGACTCATAAGTGCAGGTGAGCGCGGTGGGGAGGCAGCGGTGGCCCTGGGGGAGTCCCCGTGCTCTGGGAGCACTAGCTGCCTCCGTCCCGCGGACGCCTGCGGGGGTGGCGACTGTCTGCGGGCCCCCTCACCACGGCCCGCTCAAGTCCCTGGATGGAGACCAGGCCCACGGTGTCCTGCCTGTGTCCTTGTGGGGCCAGCGTCCCTGCCCCGTGACGGGGGCCAGCGTTGAGTACACGCATTGCTCGAGGCCCCCCGCCCCCGCCCCGGGCTGCCCTGAGGGTGCGCGGCAGGCCGGCGTGGCTGCACCCCACCCTGGGAGCCCTGGCGGGGCGGGACGGGCCTCGTGGGCGGGTGCTGGCGTCCCCACAGCCATGTGCCCCTCTGGGCTGTCCCCCAGTCATGTCCCCCAGTCATGTCCCCCTCCAGACTGTCCCCACGGCTGTCCCTCCCTCAGGGTGTCCTTACATCCATGTCCCCTCCCCAAGGCTGTCCCCCCAGCTGTGCCCCCTTCCAGGCTGTCACCCCAGTTGTGCCCCCCCCACAGCCCCCAAGCTGTGTCCCCCCTGGCTGTCCCCCCAGTCATGTCCCCCCAGCTGAGCCCCCTCCCTGGGCTACCCTGCAGTCACTCACAGACATACGTGGGTGTTACTGGGCTCAGAGAGGGGACAGCCCACGCACAGGAGATGATGCCGGCTTAGTTTCTGTCACACCCGGGGTTAGAAGTGTCCGTGTTCGCCAAGCTCTGTATTAATCTATCCCGTGTTTTACAATCGTCGTGACCACGATCAATGGACCGTTTTTACAAAGGCCACCTGGATGCACCAGATCCTGTAACAGATGTGACCTGTCGGTTTTCTAGTCCCCGAATGGGACTTATTCTTGCTGGAAGAACGAAGTGGAAAGAATCTCAAGAAGCAACATCCTTCGTGGGAAGAATTCCTCCCAGACAGTGTCTCTGAGGCAGAGAGGCAAAGGTGGAGAGATTACCCGCTGAATGCCATGACACGGCGGGTCCCCCGTGCACCTCAGGCCCCCCAGAGCGGAGTCCAGAAAACAGAGCGCCCTCAGGTGATCCAGAGAACCGACGCAGCCCAGCAGTGTGTGTCCCCAGGCTGCCCAGCCCCCGAGCTGAGAGCACCAGCTTCCTCCGTCAGTCAGCCGGAAACTCGGAGGTGCGCTACCCTGGCCCCGGGCGTTGTCCTGACGCCCACGCAGGCTCCCCGCGGACCCCCCCCCCCCCCCCCCGCCGCCGCGTCCCTCCCTTCCCGTGTGTTCCATGCAGATGATTTCGGTTCACAGCCCCTGGGGCACACAGCCTGCTCTCTCTGGTCACCCGGTGTTTGAGCAGAGACCGCATCTGAACCTGGCCGTGTGCCCCTGCCCCTCCCTGCTCCTCACGACGGTCAGGTCAGGTGCCACTCGCGACGATGCCCCAGCGCACCTCGTTCCTGGGTTGCCCCGTCGGAGGTGAAGGTGGCGGACTGTGTTTGTTGGCCCCCGCCCGTTCTCACATCTATCTGCCTGACGGGACGCCCGCCCGAAGAGCTTGGGTTGTGACCACAGCGTGCCGGCCTCCCGCTGGGTGGCGCATACTCAGATCCGGCAGCAGGCCCAGCTGCCTTTCTCTTTGTGGGCCCCTGTCACTGGAATCAGGGCCACCCGAAGCCCAGCACGCCCTCACCCTGAGATCCGTAACGTCAGTGCGTCGGCAAAGTCCCTATTCCCAAAGATCACATTCGCGGGCTCTTCTCTGGAGGAGGCTGGCACCTTTCAACCCACAGCCACTGGGAAGACTTCAGCGTGGAAGTCCACAGGACGAACCGTTAGCCCAGTAGGGCGCCTTCCTCCCGCCAGGAGCACAGAGGGAAAATCCGGGGAGGGAGCCCCGGCGTGGCAGCCTGGGAGTCAGCAGAGCCGCGGGCTCCTCCGTCTTCCGTGGGACCAGCTCCCGGCTCTGGACGGTGGTTTTGGCGAGGCGCCTTCCTGACTCTGGGACCCCGGAAAAGATGTGAACCAAGCGTAAGCCAAGCAGCTTCCTTGGGCCACAGCGACTGGCCCAAGCGCAGCGCGTCCCCAATCAGCCAAGGAGACCCAGGGGGCTTTCCCGCGGGTCCTGGAGAAGAGACGCCTCCCCAGCGCTGGAGACGGGACAGAGGAAGGTGTGCAGCCGAGAAGGGGCGCCCGCGGGGTCCTGCCACGTCCTCTGAGCCCCCAGCCGAGCGCGCCCCAAACCACGGCACCCCGGCGAACCCCCTCGGGCCAGTTTGGTTGATTTTCCGCCCCGCGGGTTGTTCCTGCCGGATGTACCTGCCCAGCGGAGAATGGAGAGTGTATCCGGAAGGTTCTGTCGCCCGCTCTCCTGGGAGGCTTGTGCTGTCCCCAGAGTGGCTGCAGCCTTTGGGCCCCATGTGTGTTTCAAAAACCAGCAGGGGCGCGAGCCTGCGGTGGGACGGTTTCCGTCCCGTGAAGGCGGCGTGGCTCTGAGGTGAGTGGCCGCCATCCACACGCACGATGAAGAGCGGGCTGCCTGTCAGGGACGTCCACAGCATGTGGAAGGCACCTCGCAGGGTCCCCCACCGGCCGAGGGGCCGAGAGCCAGCGCCCCTGCACCGCCACGCCATAATAAACCCCCGACTCGCGGCCGCGTCAGAGTCTTGGAGGACGGGAAGAGGCCCCGTGTCTCCCAGTCCTCGCGTGGCTAGTTCCTCCCCATCCTTAGGTCTTTCGTGGGCTGAGCTGTGTCCCCCCAAACCCACACGGGGGAGCCCTGACCCCCAGCAATGCAGGATGCGACCATGTGTGGAGGCAGCACCCTACAGAGGTGATGAGGTGAAGTGGGGTCCCCAGTGGGCCTGCCCCGTCCGACTGAGTCCCCAGGGAGAGCAAAGCAGGACACAGACACCTGGGCCTGGACCACTGAGGACAAGGAAGGAAGATGGCATCTATAGGCCCAGGGCAGGCCTGGGAGGAGCCAGCCCTGCCACACCCGGACCCCCCACCACACCTGCACCCGGACCCCCCTCCACCCCTGCGCCCGGACCCCCCTCCACACCAGCACCCAGAACCCCCTCCACACCTGCAGCCGGACCCCCCTCCACACCTGCACCCGGACCCCCAACCACACCTGCACCCGGACCCCCCTCCCACCTGCACCCGGACCCCCCTCCCACCTGCACCCGGACCTGCACCTGGACCCCCTCCACACCTGCACCCGGACCCCCCTCCACACCTGCGCCCGGACCCCCCTCGACACCTGCGCCCAGAACCCCCTCCACACCTGCAGCCGGACCCCCCTCCACACCTGCACCCGGACCCCCCTCCACACCTGCACCCGGACCCCCCCACCACACCTGCACCCGGACCCCCCTCCCACCTGCACCTGTACCACCCTCCCACCTGCACCTGGACCCCCTCCACCCCTGCAACCGGACCCCCCTCCACCCCTGCAGCCGGACCCCCCTCCACACCTGCACCCAGAACTCCCTCCACACCTGCAGCCCAACCCCCCTCCACACCTGCACCCGGACCCCCCTCCCACCTGCACCCAGACCCCCCTCCACCCCTGCGCCCGGACCCCCCTCCACACCTGCACCCGGACCCCCCTCCACCCCTGTGCCCGGACCCCCTCCACACCTGCACCCGGACCCCCCTCCCACCTGCACCCGGACCCCCCTCCCACCTGCACCTGGACCCCCTCCACACCTGCACCCGGACCCCCCTCCACACCTGCGCCCGGACCCGCCTCGACACCTGCACCCAGAACCCCCTCCACACCTGCAGCCGGACCCCCCTCCACACCTGCACCCGGACCCCCCTCCCACCTGCACCCAGACCCCCCACCACACCTGCACCCGGAACCCCTCCACACCTGCACCCGGACCCACCTCCGGAGCCCCCTCCACACCTGCACCCGGACCCCCCTCCACACCTGCACCCGGACCCCCCTCCACACCTGCACCCGGACCCACCTCCGGAGCCCCCTCCACACCTGCACCCGGCCCCCCTCCACACCTGCACCCGGCCCCCCTCCACACCTGCACCCGGCCCCCCTCCACACCTGCACCTGGACCCCCCTCCACACCTGCACCCGGACCCCCCTCCACACCTGCACCTGGACCCCCTCCAGAGCCCCCTCCACACCTGCACCCGGACCCCCCTCCACACCTGCACCCGGACCCCCCACACACCTGCACCCGGACCCCCCTCCACACCTGCACCCGGACCCCCTCCACACCTGCACCCGGACCCCCCTCCGGAGCCCCCTCCACACCTGCACCTGGACCCCCTCCGGAGCCCCCTCCACACCTGCACCCGGACCCCCCTCCACATCTGCACCCGGACCCCCCAGACACCTGCACCCAGACCCCCCTCCACACCTGCACCCGGACCCCCCACCACACCTGCACCCGGACCCCCCTCCCACCTGCACCCGTACCACCCTCCCACCTGCATCTGGACTCCCTCCACCCCTGCACCCGGACCCCCCTCCACACCTGCACCCGGACCCCCCTCCACACCTGCGCCCGGACCCCCCTCCACACCTGCACCCAGAACCCCCTCCACACCTGCACCCGGACCCCCCTCCACACCTGCACCCAGACCCCCTCCACACCTGCACCCGGACCCCCCACCACACCTGCACCCGGACCCCCCTCCCACCTGCACCCGTACCACCCTCCCACCTGCATCTGGACTCCCTCCACCCCTGCACCCGGACCCCCCTCCACACCTGCACCCGGACCCCCCTCCACACCTGCGCCCGGACCCCCCTCCACACCTGCACCCAGAACCCCCTCCACACCTGCACCCGGACCCCCCTCCACACCTGCACCCAGACCCCCTCCACACCTGCACCCGGACCCCCCTCCACACCTGCACCCAGACCCCCTCCACACCTGCAGCTGGACCCCCCTCCACACCTGCAGCCGGACCCCCCTCCCACCTGCACCCGGACCCCCCTCCACACCTGCACCTGGACCCCCCCTATCCCCGGACCTGGGCTCCCACCTTCAAATGGTTAGGAGCACATACCTGTGGTTTTGGTCCCTCGGTCGGTGGTGTTTGTTACACGGCCAAGTTGACAAGGCAGAACTGAACTTACCACGGGGTCGGTCACAGCTCCTCCCTGGCCGCCTAGTCTTCAGACCCCCCAGGGTCCCCACCAGTGGCCCCACCTCTTCCCCTTTGTCTGTGAAAGCACACTGCTTTGGGACAGCCTCACGTGGCCCAGTGGCCACCTGAGAGATCCCCTGCACAGGCAGAGAAAGCAGGCCTGGCTTCCCCCACACCTAGGAGCAGCCGGGACGAACTCAATTGGGACGGAGGGGACGTTCACACGTCAGGGCCCGTGAGCAGGGCGTCCACTTGTTCACAGACTTGTGCCAAGGGACTCTTGCGTGCGGGCCCAGCTCCATGCTCTTGGGCTGTGGGCAGAGAAGGAGCCTGCTCTCGGTGGGGGACCCCGAACTGCAGACAGGTGAGGGAGACCACGCGGGAGGACGGTGAATGGCAGGGAGCAGGTGCGGGGAGGCCGGCCTCTCAGCCCACGGCGCGCCTCCATTCCCCATGCCTCCTGCCACCAGCTGCCACCCTCGAGACGAATTTCCGTCCTCAACTGTCTTTTGTGTTGGACCCATCGTGTGAGTTCATGAAAGTTGTGCGTTTCGCCCTCACTCCTCCAAGGAGAAGTGGGGTGAAGGCTTCTCGTCAGATGGCGTTTTTCTGAGTGACGGATCCTCGTGGCTGTGCACCTGTGGTGCGTCCACGTGGCGTCGACAGACAGCTCGGTCCCTCCAGCCGTGCGCTGGGCCTGCACCGGCCCGGGAGAGGCTGGTGGCTCCAGCCTGAACCCCGGCCGCACTTACTGTGCAGGAGGGAAGTCGGCCCTTTGGAGCAGGGTTGTGTGTGTGTGTGCGGCTGTGGAGTGTGGGCGTGGGAGCATGGGTGTGTCCACCTTAATTGAGTGGCCTCTGCCATCAGGAGGGACCGGGTGTATTTACACGAAGCTTGGAGGCACACGCACTTGGCCGGCTTCTTCCTGTGTTTATTTCCTATTTACTTTGTTGTCTCTTTTCTCCCGTCAGCGTGTTTCTGACGGTTCCACTGCGCTCCTGCTCGTCTCCCTCTGTCCCCTTGTGACTTTATTCCACGACGCTCATGACATCACAGCCCCTCGCCTTCTCAGGCTCCCCATAAACGGGCGTCATCCAGTTACACGGAAGAAGGAGATGTTGCTTGCCCTCCCCGGGACCCCGCCCCACCCCCGGGACCCCAGGACCCCGCCCCACCTCCGGGACCCCACCCCACCCCCGGGGCCCCAGGATCCCACCCCACTCCCAGGACCCTGCCCCACCTCCGGGACCCCAGGACCCTGCCCCATCCCCGGGACCCCACCCCACCGCTGGGACCCCAGGACCCCATCCCACTCCCGGGACCCCACCCCACCTCCGGGACCCCACTCCACCCCAGCCTCCAAGACAAGACACTGGGGAGAACCGTGCGTGCCCCCCCCTTGTGCTACTCTGTTCTTATGTGTGGCCGAGGCTGTGACCTTCAGCCCCGACAAGGCCGTCCCTGCAGACCCCTCGTCCGCAGCAACTCAGCAGCTGTTTGCACCCCTGCAGAGCATCACCCCGGTGCAGGGCTGAGGCTCGGAGCTGCACGTGCGCCTTCTGACGGTCGTCTTCCGGAGGCCGGGTGTCCCCGCTCGCGGCCTTGCCCTTGGGTGTGAGATTTAGACCCGGCCAGGTGGGCGCGCCCCGCGCTGACCGGTACCCGTGAACCGTGTCCCCCGCAGGTGCAGACAGGTGACCCACACCGCCGACCTGCCCCAGATCTCTGTGGTCTTCATCTTCGTCAACGAGGCCCTCTCCGTCATCCTGCGCTCCGTGCACAGCGTGGTCAACCGCACGCCCTCGCGGCTCCTCAAGGAGGTCATCCTGGTGGACGACAACAGTGACAGCGGTGAGTGGGGCCTGCGAGGCTCGCCGATGGCCTGCAGGAGCTCGGGCCGCGCTCCCGGGAGGTGCCAGGCCAGCGTCCTGCCCACCGCCCCCTCTCCGGGCTCCGCGGGCCCCTTCACGCGACCCTCCCACCTGTGCCTGTTCTTCACGTGGCCTCCCTGCTGGGGGCCTCTCCTCTTCGGAGGACACCTGTCCTTGCGTTAGGGCCACCCCAAATCCAGGAGGGTTTCATCTCAGGATCCACAGAGCCCCTCTTTCCAAATAAGGTCCCGTTCCAGGTTCTGGGTGGACTCGAACTCAGGGCTCTGTTCGTTCCCCGCAGACGTTGTCCAGAAAAGCCCAACAGGCTGAGTTCACCTGTCACTCCTTGTGCGTGCAGGGCCCTGTGCTCCTGCAAGGGTCTGTGGAGAGAAGCAGGGCTGGGGCTCACGGGTGGGGCCCCCGTCCACCTCCCACACCCGCCAGGCACCGGTCCCCGGGCGGGAGCAGAGCGAGAAGCCTGAGCCTGCCACGGGCAGCCCCCAGACTGAGGTCCCCGTGGGCGCATCATGGTGGCCTCTCCTCTGTGCTGCGGAGGGGACGCTTGGGGGATGCCTCCAGAGCCCTCCAAGGGCAGGATGGGGCGGGAAGGACCGGCTGTCCTCCCTGGGGGGTCCCGTAGGGTCGGTGATGCGGGGGACAGGTGTCTTCGGGGCCCAGGCGTGGGGGGTGGCCCCTGCCCAGCCGCCAGCGGCAGCCCCCCTTCTCTTCCCTTAGCGGCCCTAACCTGCTGCAGGTTGTTACCTTTGGGAGTTTCCTCAAGTCGATTCCTGTTTTTTGTCCGTGCCTTCATCAATTTTTTAATAATTTATCGATCTGAAGCTCTCATAGCATAAAATTAACCGTCTAAACAGCAAGTGTGCAGCTCAGGGGCAGGAAGCACACCCACACTGTTGTGCAGCCTTCCCCACCATCCGTCTCCAGAACGTTCCGTCTCCCACCCTGGAGCCCTGTCCCCACCGAACACTCACCCCCTCCACTCTCCCCACCCCTGGCCCTCTGCCTCTATGAATGTGGCGACCCTGGAGGCCTTGGAGAAGTGGGGTCACGCGGTGTTTGGCCTTTTCTGTCTGGCTTATTTCACTGAGTGTCATGTCCTTGGGGGTTCATGCGTGTCGTGGCAGGGGTCAGGATTTCCCTCTGGCCGCGGCTGAATATTCCACGGTGTGGATGACCACACCGTGATCCCCCATCCGTCCATCTGTGGACTTCTCCCTCTCACGGCTGAGTGAATCGGTCCTGTTTCCTCCCGTCCCGGTGACACACGCCTCTGTCCATTCGATCCCGTTTGGCCGTCTTCTGTTTATCGTCCCCCTGCTGGAGCGCCAGCCACATGGGTTGGGGTCTCGCGGCTCTGCGGTCTCCCCAGCCCCTTGAGTCACAACCCGCTACGGCAGGCCTTCTTCGACGGCAGCGAACCACGGGCCCGGGGCTCACAGCGGCCCGGCCTGCCCCTGCCGACCCGGGGCGATCTCAGAGCCTTCCCGAGGTGTGGGTGCGACGAGGCGTCTCTGTGTCCCTGCAGTGGAGCTCAAGACCAGTCTGGACCAGTACGTCAACAGGAGATACCCGGGCCTGGTGAAGATCGTTCGCAACAGCCGGCGGGAAGGCTTGATCCGGGCCCGGCTGCAGGGCTGGAAGGCGGCCACGGCCCCCGTGGTCGGCTTCTTCGATGCCCACGTGGAGTTCGGCACGGGCTGGTGAGGGCAGGGCGCAGGGGGGGGTGCTGGCTGTAGGGACTCCCTTCAGGAGCCCGGGAGGATGAGCCTGGGGGCCCCCGGCATCCGGATGTGGCCCAGGGGATCTGTGAGGCGCACGGCTCGGGACGCTGGCACGTGAGGACTGTCGCGTGCCCTCACCTCGCCCCCGAAGGGACCGGGACTGGCCAGCAGGGTGGCACAGCACAAGCACGCCAGTGTGGGCTCGGATCCGGGAGCACACACGGCTTGGGGGCACTTGCTGTGGGCACGTGCTGTCCAAGGCTAGCTGCCCAAGGCACCGGGCGCGAGTTGGGAGCAGTTTCTCATCCCCCGTGGGACCCTCTCGTCACCATGCAGAGGGTGAAATGGGCCTCTAGCCCAGACACCTGCAGGGGACTCGGCCAGGGAGGGACTTAGACGTGTGACCTCCACCCCGCACCCCGGCGGGACGGCCGGGCTCCGGCCCTGGGCCTGTGCTTGCCCTGCAGGCCTGATGCTCAGCGTGGCCTCCGGGCCAGCTGCACGAAGTGCGGGTCTGCGTGGCCTAGGGTGTTCGGGTGCGACCCAGGGGTCCCCGTGCGAGCCGGGCGTGGAGCCCGGGCCCCCTGACACCTTCTCCACCTCTGAGGCGGCCAGCGATGCCTTAGGAGTGGCGTCAGTTGTCCCACGAATTATCCACAGCGGGGGGGGACCCGCGGGTGGCCCAGACCTCGCCGACCCGAGGCAGGTGGTGCACCAATGTCCTCACAGTGGGTGTCTTGGCCGAGCAGCGGGAAGTGCTTGAGAGTTTTCTGGAAAGTGCCGGCTGTGAACTTCTCGTCTGGTGGCTGGGCCCTGCGCAGATGAGTGAGGACCTTATGGTAGCTGGGAGAGGGGGAATGTTCTAGGTCAGGGAACAAGAGTCAGGGTCAGAAGTCCAGCTTGCCAACACGGCGTGGGCGGGGCGGGGGCAGGGAAGGCGTGCCTGTCTCCTGGTCCTCGAGCCGGGAGCCGGGAGCCGGGAGCGCGGCCGGGGTGCGGGGATTGTTGTCCGGGCTGCGGAAGCCGCTGCCGGCAACGGACTCCAGACCCTCCGGATCAGATGGGTGCTTGCCTGGGAGGCGAGGGGACGCTCTAGACAACCGAGCGTGTGTGTTGGGAGTGGCCCACGGGCAGAGGGAGGGCCGACCCCAAGTGTCAGTGTCCTGGGGCTGCCGAACAGTAACTGCAACCCCCGGGCAGCTCAAACAGCAGACACGACTCCAGATCCTGGGACACAAGGTGTCTCACCGCCAGGAGGCACCCGGGGAGGGTCCCGCCTCGTCCTCTGGTCTCTTCTGTCCTCACACCTAGCGTGTGTCTGTATTCTGTCTCACAGGCGGGCCCCTGTCATTGGATTTAGGGCCACCCTTGTCATGCAGGATGCTCTGCTCTCAAGACCCTTAGGTTAAACCATAGCGGGTGGGTCCTTCAGTGATCCGCGGGGGGGGGGGGGGGGGGGGGGGGGGGGGTGCTGAGCCACAGGGAAAAGTCAGCCCAGGGTGGCCAGCGTGCCCATTTCAATAAAAAGTAAAACTCAGGATTCTTTTTTAAGTTTATTTTATTTATTTATTTTGTGAGAGAGAGAGGGAGAGACAGAGCGCACACGCAAGCAGGCGAGGGGCAGAGAGCGAGGGAGAGAGAGAATCCCAAGAAGGCTCCGAGCTCTCAGCACAGAGCCCGACGTGGGGCTCAAACTCGTGAGCCGTGAGATCATGACCTGGGCCAAAATCAAGAGTCGGACGCTTTGCTGACCGAGCCACCCAGACGCCCCGTAAAATTCATGATTTTTATATCAAATCTCCCAAGGCATATTTTTAAGCTTTGCGAAGCCAACGTAAGACATTCGCCGGGATCCCGCGGGAGGGAAACGGGGGGATGTGCCGACCGAGGACGGCGGGGTGGATGAAGCCCTGAGCCTGTGCGGTTCAGCTGCACAAGCCCTGCTGTGCGTGCTCCCGGGGCCCCAGCCGTCTGGGAGGGCCTCGCGCCCCGGGGTCTCCGAGCTCGTGCTTTCCTGCCAGCAGCAGCTGGCTCCAGCAGGGGCTCGGCGTCCCGCGGGCCGTGGAACCTTCTTCCTTCCGCTCTCCGGGAGCATCCCAGCTGCCCCAGGACCACGCGTTTGTGGCAAGGGGTGGTTCTGACCCTGCACGCGTTTCACAGAGACGTAAGTCTCTTCTGCTGGACTTAGCCTCCCGGCCCCCGCGTCTCTCTGCTCTCCCACGCTCACGAGACAGCCCTCCTCCCACTACGCGTAATCACCTTCTGCCGTTAATTACGGATTATCGTCTTCCCCCCGACCCAGGCCCGCTCCCCAGTGCTGTGTGCGTTGTGCACTGCACAGCCGTCCTCGGTGGCCATTCCTCCCTCCGCTACATCGCAAGCTCCCCCAAGGAGCCATTTGGGAGAGCCAGGAGCTGTCACATCAGACGCGACTTTAAACCAGTGTGACTTTAATTTCCACAACCCAAAACCCAGCTATCCATCTGCAAATAGTTCCCCCCGCCCGCCCTCCCCGCCACGGTCGCCTCCACACAGATCCTGCCTTGTTAGCAGACGTGACATTTGCAGAGGGCTTTGCTTCTGTGAGGCACTTTGCTGACACTAATTAGTTAGTCCTCCTCGCAAAGCCAAAAGGCAGCTGAATACCCGGCTCTTGATCAGAAGGGTGGGAGGAAGGCCACACGGCACCTGTCACCAGGTGGGACCAGACGACTCACCCCGGGCCCTCCTGTCCCTCCCGACGGCGCCAGCCCCGGCCCCCCAGCAGCAGGCGGCCCACGACCACAGCTGGACTCCGGCCCAGAGGCTGGGCTCTGGTGGCGTCTCATCCTTGCAGGGACGGGCCACCTCCGAGGGGGATCCTCGGGGATCCCTGCAGAGTCTGCTGCCCAGAGAGGTCGCCCGAGCGCCCCTGGTGTCCCGCTCTCTGGGTTCGCCGCATACGCTGCCCCCGCTTTCTCCAGTCCAGCCACCTGTCTGCTCCCCAGGCACACGTCCCAGGGCTCCCGTGCTGGCTGTGCCCTCGCCCATCCCCCTGGCACCCACTGGCCGCCCACCTCCTTCTGGTCGTTGCCCAGGGCAACCTACGCAGACGCTTATTTAAAACTGCAACTCCCAGTTACCCTTGCCTTGCTGTCCTTCCCACGCGATACCTGTCACCTTCTAACATACGGTAACTTCTATGTTGATGCTTGGCCCCCGACCCCGTCGGAGCTGCCACATGCTGTTGTGTAGGTTGTGCACTGCATTAAAGCACCCGGTAACCTCTCTGGTCCCCTCCAACGTAAGTTCCCTGAGGCGTGGATTTATTTTTAAGCCTATGAATGTATTCCGTTGTTAGAGCAGGGTACGGCCCTTACTCGGTCCTCCAGTTCATGTTTGTGAGCGAATATATCTTCCACAAGAGCAGGGAAGGAGGGCAGGGAGTGGGGTTCTGTGGAGGGAGTGGCCGAGCTTCAAGGCTGGCCGGTGGCCGGCCCAGCCGACCTGCAGGGGCTCTGGAGCCAGGCCTGCCCTTCAGGAGTGTCGCATCCCGGGCCCAGATGGTTTTTATGTCCTTGGTGTCAGTCCTTGGCTGTGGGCAGCCCGGGAAGGGGAGGGCAGGACCCCAGGCGGGGCACGTCCGCGGCCCCACCACCCCCAGACTTGTGGCGGGGAATCCGTGGCACCCGCGCTCCGTGGGCCGGCGGTCACCTGATATCACCTTGCCTGTGGGCGCCGGGCCCCTCGTTGGGGCACAGGGTGGGGGTCCCCGCCCCCACGCCCCTCCTCACAGGCACGTGGCTCCCCCCCGCAGGGCCGAGCCCGCGCTCACGCGGATCCAGGAGGACCGCCGGCGCATCGTCCTGCCCGCCATCGACAACATCAAGTACGACACGTTCGAGGTGCAGCAGTATGCCAGCGCGGCCCATGGCTACAACTGGGGCCTGTGGTGCATGTACATCATCCCCCCCCAGGACTGGCTGGACCGCGGCGACGAGGCGGCGCCCATCAGGTGAGCCGGGGCCGGGACGCGGTGGGTGCGGGGGCTGCCGGGGGCAGGTGCTCTGGGCGGGCCTCGGGGGCCTGGGGGCTGACCCCCGGCACGTGGCCTGAGTGGCGGCCGGGTCAGGTGGGGACAGGAGGAGGGAGACCGAGCAGACGAGCGGAGAGGAGGAGCCCGTGGGGGAGAAGGCAGACACGGACAGGGGACGGGGCACCAGGGACCGAGAAGCCTGGAGGGAGACGGGAGGAGCCGGGCAGCGTGGCTGCGCAGAAGTCACCGGTTTCTGCAGACAGGGCTTCAGACGGAGAGCCCACAGTTGTCCTCAAATGCGTGCACGTATTCAGGCCGGCTCCCAGACGTGAAGGCAGAGAGATTTTTGCCCGAGATACACAAATCCAGCACCTTTCGGCAGGTGGGAAGGCTCACGCTCTCGCGAGGCGACATTGGCCGTGGCCGGGATGGGGCCCTGTGTAGACAGGCGTGGGCCTCCAGAGGCCCCAGTCCCTCGCTCCCCATCACCCCCAGGCCCTCCGCCACCTGCTTGCGCTGGCTCATGTTTGCAGCATCGACCGCGGGGTGCTGAGCCCCTGGGAATCCGCGCTCCGTGACCAGGTCCTGGGGACGCAGCCGTGGGGCCTGTTTCCTGGGACGAATGTCCATCTCAGGACCCCCTGACCCCCCGGAGCCTCTGCAGACCTCCCACAGGGGTCTGAGGTTTCAGGGGCTGGGAACCGTCCCTCTTCCTGTCTGTCCAAGCTGGCGCGTCCCTGCCGAAATCCTGCTGCAACGGGTCACTGCGTGGGAGTGGCCGAGACCACGTGTCATTGTGCCTTCGGAAGCTCTCTCTCCCTCGGGAGGGTCTTGTGGGGGCTTCTGGGCCCCCACCCCCTGTTGGCAAAGAGCCACAGGCGCTAAGTCAGGCCCCCGCACGGCCTGGACGTCCAGCAGTGAAGTCAGCGGACACCAGGGATGGACAGCTCGGCCCGAGCCCCGACCTCCCTGACTTGAGGAAAACAGCACCGCCAGCACGGAGGGGCGCCCCGTACGAAGGGTCCCCGGACACGGAGCAGCAGTCCCCTCGGGGCCTGGGGCCCGGCTCTGTCCCCACGGCCGCTTTTCAGAGACGGGCCCTCGACGCTCCTGGGAGCTGGAGCTGGGGCTCTGGAGCCTTTGCCGTCAAAACCGGGCCCAGAGCCATCCACGTGGCCAGAAGCCGACCGACGGGCCGGGAGCCAGGAAGAGCGGCGTGAAAGTTACTTTTCTTCGTTCACAACGCACTAGGCGTTCCCCAGCTAGGAGCAGAAGAGGGGCCTAGCGTTTCGCATTTCAGGACTCAGAGACCCCAAGGTCTCGCAGCCCCTGGACCCCCTGGGCTGCCCAGAAGCGGGATTTTCTGGCCAGACGGTGTCTTGTCGAACTTGGCTCCTGCCTAGCACCACCTGAGAGCTTTGGACGCCCAAGGTCATAATCCAGGTGAAGCTTTAAACAGATTCTCCACAAGCGGAGGTGGGTGTGGCCAGCATGCTCACCCCGTCGGGGGGTCAGGAGGGAAGCCGAGGAACCGGCGTGAGAAGAGGCGCCAGCTGGGCGTGGGGGAGGGCGCGGGGCCCATGGGACACCCATGCGAGGCTGCAGGCAGAGCGAGTTGGCCAAAGCTCGGAAGGCCATCGGCGGTTTTCCACAAAGGTAGAAAGCACGTCTTGCCGTCCGCCGGGAAGGAACCAGAGCCCGTGTCCACGCAGAGACTCTCGCGGACGCATACAGCCGCCCCGTCGTTCTCAGGGACGGAAACGCCCCAGGTGTCATCAGGTGTGACAGATAAACCCGCTGGTGTCTGCCCAGCTGCCGGAACGCGTCCCGGAGTGAACGGGACAAGCTGTCCTACGAGTGACGGCACCGTGGAACTTCGGGCCCCTGGGCGGAGCCAGAGACGCTGGACACGGAAGCGGCCACGCTGTGTGACGCGGCTCACAGGACCGTCCAGGGAGGCGCCGTCAGGAGAGGAGAAATGACCAGCTTCCCGGGGGTGCTGGACAGCGGCTCTGAACTGGGGACTCGGGGTGATATTCTCTGGAGGTCAGGGGCCAGGGCCTTTGGCTCAGGCCGGTGACGGAGGGTCGGGCGGGTCCCCCGGGTTCTGGAACGACTGGCCTCACGCACCGGAGTACAGATTCACGGAAGGAGGGCGCACGCGGACACGGAACCTCGGGGCCCGCAGGCGCGGAGTGCAGGCGAGCAGCCTCGAGGTCCTTCGTGCCTCGTCCCGGTCCCCACCGGGAGGACGCCCTCGGGCCCTCCCGCTTGGCAGGCCCTCCGGGTAAGCGCGCACGGCCTGCTGCCTGCGGGAGGCGCCCCTCACCGCGGACCGGACCAGAGAGCTGGCTTCCACGGGCCTGGCGGCCGGTCCGGGCTGGTCTGTCACCTCCCGCGTCCTGGCCGGAAGAGCCACTGCCCCTCCGAAGCACACAGCTCGCACGTCCACGTCGAAAGCCGTGCCGGGAATTTACTCTGCGCCCGAGGGACTGGTGTTTGAGGGTTACTTTACGAATTTTCTTGCCGGTCCTCACCCTCGAAGCTCGAGGGAGAGAGAAGAAGGGATGGAAATTGTAAGGCTTGGGTTTCTGGGGAGACTTGTGCACACGCCCCGGTGCCGGAGCCTGCCCGCGTCCCAGGCCCTGAGCCCCTGCGCCCCTGCACCCCTGCGCGGGGCGGGGCCTCCCGTCCCCCGGACCCGTCCAGAGTCCCACCCGTGTGTCTGGGGGACGGTGAGGGCCCTGCGGGTGTCGGCCGGCTTCCAGCTCGTGGAGGGAGCTTAGGGCAGGGCTGGGGGGCCACTCGCAGCCCCCTGCCCCTCCCACAGTCAGGGGTGCGGAGGCGAGGGCCCGAATCCCGCACACACACACAAGCACCCTCTCACACACACTTACACACACACACACACACACACACATACCTGCACGCACACAGTATACACACACCTGCACAGGAGCACACACACACATACCCCCTCCGTTCACGCACACCCCGACATGCACACGCAGCTGCACGCACACACATCCATATGCACACACACCTGTGCACACAAAACCACGCAGCCACGGGAGTGCACAGATGCTTGCACACTCATGCACACCTGTGCACACATTCTCACTGGCACGAGTGCCCACAGACGCACACACGCGTAAGTGTGCAGACACACACAGATGCACGTCACCGCACACGCGTGGTCGCTTCTCTAGCTACACGGGAGGAACGGTAGCCGTTCCCTGTCTGACTTTTCTGCTGGTCTCCGGAGAGGAGCTTCCGGGGTGCTGGGTGCTCCCCACGGCCACAGGCTCGGTCACTGGGTCCCGTCCCGTCCCCCGAGCCCACTCCAGCCCCCAGGCTGACGGCCTCCAGGCCGAGCTCCTTTCGGCCGCGACACGGCTTCGTGCGGATCGGGTTCCGCAGGGGCGCGGGCAGAGAGGCTGAGCACGGGGCGGTGGGCAGCGGGCCTGAGGCCACACGGCCGGCGGCTCCAAGCCGGGCTGGGTGCTCGCTGCACACGCCTGTGCCGTCCCCACTGCCCCCCACCGCCTCTCGGAGCGCGTGGGCATCTCTGGCGCTCTAGCCGTTGCCTCAGACTCTTCCGAGAGCGCCGATTCAGGGCACAGCGTCCAGTGTCCCCACAGACCGCCCAGCGTCACGTTGCCTGCCCTCAGTGCCAGATGCGTGCACAGTGGCTCCCAGTCGCTGCCCCATCGCAGCCCGTGGCGCACTTCCCAGGTGCCTGTGCTCGCCCAGCGAGCGTGTGCCCGGCGCGACGGGTGCTCGTTGCCTGGCCGAGCCCGTGAGCACGTGCTGTTCAAGGTGCGGGGGCACGCTGGCTCGCCTTGACCCCTGTCGGTCTCCTGGAGGCCAGAGGGCGCATTGGGATCCTCATTGTATCAGCCCCCCCTTGCTGGGGCTCCAGAGTTTCACGGCTCAGGGGCGTGGATGTCCGTGCGTGTCCGTGTGTCTGCTGCAGACGTGTGCACCTGTATGTCTGTTACCTCTCCCGGGGGAGTCCCTGGGCACGACCGCGTGCGCCACAGGACGACCCCGATGCGAGGACGCCCCACGACGTCCCCCGAAACCCGGGAGCCCCTCAGCCAGAGCATCCCGAGCCTCGCCGCGTTCCGTAATCACAGCAGAATCTCACGTGCGGGTAAACTCCACGCCCACGGATTCTGCTCCCGTCACCTTGTGAGTTTATCTTAAGTCTATTTTGGAACTCTGAGCAAGGATAACAAATCGTTACCGGCTATAATAGACTTGGCAGGGAATTTGGCGCTTTGGATTCACCAGAGAGCGCCCTGAGCTTTCCACGGCTGTTGAGGAAACAGGAGAAATGACTCTGCACGTCGGTGAGCGCAGCCCGTCACACGCTTGCTATTAAAAGCCAAAGGCAGCATTAAAATTTCGTTGCCGTTAGATTTGTGACCAAGATCTAATGACAGGACAAATTGAATGTTTGCACAAATCAAGGGACAGTCGTTTCTTTAATGCCCCTG
Organism: Prionailurus viverrinus; assembly: GCF_022837055.1. Lineage (NCBI taxonomy): Eukaryota > Metazoa > Chordata > Mammalia > Carnivora > Felidae > Prionailurus > Prionailurus viverrinus. The sequence continues at coordinate 1,100,404 of NC_062572.1, forward strand.
TTATTCTGGGACGACTGACAGGCATTGACTCCTGACTTCCCAGTCACTGAGCAGAAGTGCTTCTTTTAAATTGTGACCGAGACCAAGTTTTGGTGTTGTTTTTGCCGAAGAGGGATGTGCTCCTGCAGGAACAGCAGGGACGGGGCGGCCCCACCCCGGCGCCAGAGCGGCCTGGGGCCCTTCGAGGACAACCGGAACCCTCTGCTGGCTCTGTTTAGGGCTCAGAAGGCTCCAGTTGCTCAGCCTGCAAGCAGACCGTCCTTGTCTTTGTTTGAGACCAGTCCTTCGTCAAAAGCTTAAAAGGTCTTGGTTCCTAACAGCATCTGGACCTGTTTCTTGTTACAGATACGTTTTCTGTTTGTCTTTGTATCCTCGCCACCTAGAACACACACACTGGGTCCTAAGTTCACGACTGAATGAAGGAATGAATGGTGCGTGCGTGAAGAACCGAACGTGTGATACTGTCCACAGTGACACTGTCCTCTTACTCGCCACCGCTTTGGGTCATTGTGACCTGTGAGGCCACTTCCCAGGGACCCGCTGTTGTGGGTAGAAAAAATACAGATAGCACATAGACGCGTGATTTCACAGACACGGTTTCTTAAGACGAGGCAACGTTTACTGACGTTTTTTTGAACGTGTAGGTGTAAGTAATTACAGAAACAATGGAACAGATGGCAGTCTGTGGTCTACAGCTGCGCAGGTTGCGCACTCTACAACTTCAAGGTATGTCATTTAGAGAGAGTCTGATATCAGTGAGGTTCCATCGAGTGGAGCAGTGCACAACCTAGGCAACTGCCTGTTGCAGCCCCGACTCCTAGTGTACAGATAGGACAACATGATGAAGGAGACAGGCAAGCGACTCAAGCCTGGGGACGTTCAGGCGACCAGACAACTCACTGAGAAAACTGGTTTCTTTAAAATTCCCTGCACTAACTTGCCTGAGGTGAGTGCTGGTTTCTGTCGCCCGTTGATGTTCTTCAATTAGCGTTTGGATTTGGTCTGTGCCGGGTGCTTCACTAGGCTCTGAAGGATGCAACGACAACCCCGTGGGGGGCCGGCCCGTGTCCTGGGCCCTCCTGGCTGCCGGGCCGCCAGGGGCTCAGGATGACGCACCTGTGACCTGCTCACGTGCCGTCTCTGCTCCCCACCAGGACCCCCGCCATGATTGGCTGCTCGTTCGTGGTGGACCGGGAGTACTTTGGGGACATCGGCTTGCTGGACCCGGGCATGGAGGTGTATGGTGGAGAGAACATCGAGCTGGGCATGAGGGTAGGTGTGCGGGGCTGCCCTGGGAACGGGGGTGCAGGGCTGCTGGCGGTGGGGCTGGCCGGGCCACGCGCTGGTGGTTACGGGTCCGTGGGATGTAAGGCCCCAAACCGGGAGTCGTCGCGAGAACCCACAGTGGCGCGGGACTGAGGAACGGGGCGCCTGTCGAACGCGACAGCAAAGGACGGTATTTCGTGTTGGTTTCGTTTGCCGAGTCGCTTGTTGCCGCTGAACGTGCGGCACTGACGCGTGCTTGGAAATGTCAGAAGCTGGTCCTTCGGCACAGGGACCCCAGTGTCCACGACGGGACACCCGCCCCCGAGCTGTCCTGCGTGCCCTGCACCCGGTTCTGTGCTTGTCTTGGTTGGATGTGGGAGGCAGGGGTGCAGATGCGGGTCGTGGGCACCTGAGGCCACCATGGCTGTTCCCGGTGGGCGTGGAGGCAATTTGTGCAAAGGCCCTGCGGACTGGGGAGGACATGGGGCTGCACGGGCAGGGGAGCCCCCGAGGGAGGCCCCGAGCTGCCCTGGGGAGTGACTGAGATCCGTGAGGCTTGGCCCCCGGCCCTGCCACCCTCTTCCCCGCACCCCAGTGGCCCCTCTGCTTTCAAACTTCCTTGTCTGGCAGCTTGAAGAACTGATGGAAAGTTCTGGAAGAATCTTGGTTGCAGGTCAGGGACTCTGAGGTAGCAGAGCTCATTCATTCCCTCCTGGATGCCCAAAGCTCAGGGCCGACCTAGCCTCGGTGGGAGGGCGCTTCGTCGTCCAGTGCTTTGGGGAATGTCGGTGGCTGGGGGCACACGTCCCCTTGGGGACAGCACCCTGGGCAGGACGTGGAAGAGTGTGAACGGCCAGAACCAGAACACGACGCATCTGTGTGGCTTTGGAGATCCCATGTGCTCAGACAGCGAGTTCCCAGCCAGAGACCCTCCCAGCCCCTTCCCCAGAGCCCGAGTTTCCTGCAGGGAGCTGGGCCTCATTTACCGTGCGCTGTGAGCGCCGGCTGTATGCCAAACCTGCAGCTCCAGAGGGAACCAACAGATGGAACAGATCCTGCTTTTCTGCGGCTCACTTTCCAGGGAGGAGGCGAGAAGAAAAGTGTGTCATTTGGCGAGAGGCGCCAAAGGTAGAAAGGAAGCAGGGAGGGGAAGAGTGCAGGGGAGGGGGCAGGAGAGCAGGGGAGGGGCAGGAGAGCAGGGGAGGGGGCAGGAGTGCAGGGGAGGGGCAGGAGAGCAGGGGAGGGGCAGGAGAGCAGGGGAGGGGGCAGGAGTGCAGGGGAGGGGGCAGGAGAGCAGGAGAGGGGGCGGGAGTGCAGGGGAGGGGGCAGGAGAGCAGGGGAGGGGCAGGAGAGCAGGGGAGGGGGCAGGAGTGCAGGGGAGGGGCAGGAGAGCAGGGGAGGGGCAGGAGAGCAGGGGAAGGGGCAGGAGAGCAGGGGAGGGGGCAGGAGTGCAGGGGAGGGGGCAGGAGAGCAGGAGAGGGGGCAGGAGTGCAGAGGAGGGGGCAGGAGAGCAGGGGAGGGGGCAGGAGTGCAGGGGAGGGGCAGGAGAGCAGGAGAGGGGGCAGGAGTGCAGGGGAGGGGCAGGAGTGCAGGGGAGGGGCAGGAGAGCAGGAGAGGGGCAGGAGAGCAGGAGAGGGGGCAGGAGTGCAGGGGAGGGGCAGGAGAGCAGGGGAGGGGGCAGGAGTGCAGGGGAGGGGCAGGAGTGCAGGGGAGGGGCAGGAGAGCAGGAGAGGGGCAGGAGAGCAGGGGAGGGGCAGGAGAGCAGGAGAGGGGGCAGGAGTTGCAGGGGAGGGGCAGGAGAGCAGGAGAGGGGGCAGGAGTTGCAGGGGAGGGGCAGGAGAGCAGGAGAGGGTCAGGAGAGCAGGGGAGGGGGCAGGAGTGCAGGGGAGGGGGCAGGAGTTGCAGGGGAGGGGCAGGAGAGCAGGAGAGGGGGCAGGAGTGCAGGGGAGGGGCAGGAGAGCAGGAGAGGGGGCAGGAGTGCAGGGGAGGGGGCAGGAGAGCAGGAGAGGGGGCAGGAGAGCAGGGGAGGGGCAGGAGAGCAGGGGAGGGGCAGGAGAGCAGGGGTGGGGGCAGGAGTGCAGGGGAGGGGGCAGGAGTGCAGGGGAGGGGGCAGGAGTGCAGAGGAGGGGCAGGAGTGCAGGGGAGGGGCAGGAGAGCAGAGGAGGGGCAGGAGTGCAGGGGAGGGGGCAGGAGTGCAGGGGAGGGGGCAGGAGTGCAGAGGAGGGGCAGGAGTGCAGGGGAGGGGCAGGAGAGCAGAGGAGGGGCAGGAGTGCAGGGGAGGGGGCAGGAGTGCAGGGGAGGGGGCAGGAGTTGCAGGGGAGGGGGCAGGAGAGCAGGAGAGGGGGCAGGAGTGCAGGGGAGGGGCAGGAGAGCAGGGGAGGGGGCAGGAGTGCAGGGGAGGGGGCAGGAGTTGCAGGGGAGGGGGCAGGAGAGCAGGAGAGGGGGCAGGAGTGCAGGGGAGGGGGCAGGAGAGCAGGGGAGGGGGCAGGAGTGCAGGGGAGGGGGCAGGAGAGCAGGGGAGGGGCAGGAGAGCAGGGGAGGGGCAGGAGTGCAGGGGAGGGGCAGGAGTTGCAGGGGAGGGGGCAGGAGAGCAGGAGAGGGGGCAGGAGTGCAGGGGAGGGGGCAGGAGAGCAGGGGAGGGGGCAGGAGTGCAGGGGAGGGGGCAGGAGAGCAGGGGAGGGGCAGGAGAGCAGGGGAGGGGCAGGAGTGCAGGGGAGGGGGCAGGAGAGCAGGGGAGGGGCAGGAGTGCAGGGGAGGGGGCAGGAGTTGCAGGGGAGGGGGCAGGGGAGCAGGGGAGGGGCAGGGGAGCAGGGGAGGGGCAGGAGAGCAGGGGAGGGGCAGGAGAGCAGGGGAGGGGCAGGAGTGCAGGGGAGGGGCAGGAGTGCAGGGGAGGGGGCAGGAGAGCAGGGGAGGGGGCAGGAGAGCAGGGGAGGGGGCAGGAGTGCAGGGGAGGGGGCAGGAGAGCAGGGGAGGGGGCAGGAGAGCAGGGGAGGGGCAGGAGTGCAGGGGAGGGGGCAGGAGAGCAGGGGAGGGGCAGGAGTGCAGGGGAGGGGGCAGGAGTGCAGGGGAGGGGGCAGGAGTTGCAGGGGAGGGGGCAGGAGAGCAGGGGAGGGGGCAGGAGTGCAGGGGAGGGGGCAGGAGTGCAGGGGAGGGGGCAGGAGTTGCAGGGGAGGGGGCAGGAGAGCAGGGGAGGGGGCAGGAGTGCAGGGGAGGGGGCAGGAGAGCAGGGGAGGGGGCAGGAGTGCAGGGGAGGGGGCAGGAGTTGCAGGGGAGGGGGCAGGAGAGCAGGAGAGGGGGCAGGAGTGCAGGGGAGGGGCAGGAGTGCAGGGGAGGGGCAGGAGTTGCAGGGGAGGGGGCAGGAGAGCAGGAGAGGGGGCAGAAGTGCAGGGGAGGGGCAGGAGTGCAGGGGAGGGGCAGGAGAGCAGGAGAGGGGGCAGGAGAGCAGGGGAGGGGCAGGAGAGCAGGGGTGGGGGCAGGAGTGCAGGGGAGGGGGCAGGAGTGCAGGGGAGGGGCAGGAGTGCAGGGGAGGGGGCAGGAGTGCAGGGGAGGGGCAGGAGTGCAGGGGAGGGGCAGGAGAGCAGAGGAGGGGCAGGAGTGCAGGGGAGGGGGCAGGAGTGCAGGGGAGGGGGCAGGAGTGCAGGGGAGGGGCAGGAGAGCAGGGGAGGGGCAGGAGAGCAGGGGAGGGGGCAGGAGTGCAGGGGAGGGGGCAGGAGTGCAGGGGAGGGGGCAGGAGTGCAGGGGAGGGGCAGGAGTGCAGGGGAGGGGCAGGAGTGCAGAGGAGGGGCAGGAGTGCAGGGGAGGGGGCAGGAGAGCAGGGGAGGGGGCAGGAGTTGCAGGGGAGGGGGCAGGAGTGCAGGGGAGGGGCAGGAGAGCAGGGGAGGGGCAGGAGAGCAGGGGAGGGGCAGGAGTGCAGGGGAGGGGGCAGGAGTGCAGGGGAGGGGGCAGGAGTGCAGGGGAGGGGGCAGGAGTTGCAGGGGAGGGGGCAGGAGAGCAGGAGAGGGGGCAGGAGTGCAGGGGAGGGGCAGGAGAGCAGGGGAGGGGGCAGGAGTTGCAGGGGAGGGGGCAGGAGTTGCAGGGGAGGGGGCAGGAGAGCAGGAGAGGGGGCAGGAGTGCAGGGGAGGGGGCAGGAGAGCAGGGGAGGGGGCAGGAGTGCAGGGGAGGGGGCAGGAGAGCAGGGGAGGGGCAGGAGAGCAGGGGAGGGGCAGGAGTGCAGGGAGGGGCAGGAGTTGCAGGGGAGTTGGCAGGAGAGCAGGGGAGGGGGCAGGAGTGCAGGGGAGGGGGCAGGAGAGCAGGGGAGGGGGCAGGAGTGCAGGGGAGGGGGCAGGAGAGCAGGGGAGGGGGCAGGAGAGCAGGGGAGGGGGCAGGAGTGCAGGGGAGGGGGCAGGAGAGCAGGGGAGGGGGCAGGAGAGCAGGGGAGGGGCAGGAGTGCAGGGGAGGGGGCAGGAGAGCAGGGGAGGGGCAGGAGTGCAGGGGAGGGGGCAGGAGTGCAGGGGAGGGGCAGGAGAGCAGGGAGGGGCAGGAGAGCAGGAGAGGGGGCAGGAGAGCAGGGGAGGGGGCAGGAGTTGCAGGGGAGGGGCAGGAGAGCAGGGAGGGGGCAGGAGTTGCAGGGGAGGGGGCAGGAGAGCAGGAGAGGGGGCAGGAGTGCAGGGGAGGGGCAGGAGAGCAGGGGAGGGGCAGGAGTGCAGGGGAGGGGCAGGAGTTGTAGGGGAGGGGCAGGAGAGCAGGAGAGGGGGCAGGAGTGCAGGGGAGGGGCAGGAGAGCAGGGGAGGGGCAGGAGAGCAGGAGAGGGGGCAGGAGAGCAGGGGAGGGGGCAGGAGAGCAGGGGAGGGGGCAGGAGTGCAGGGGAGGGGCAGGAGAGCAGGGGAAGGGCAGGAAGAGCAGGGAGGGGGCAGTTTTAAAGACATCAGTCAGGAACCCACCCCCCGCCCCGGTCAGAAGGGATGTCTGTGGAAAGACCTCTTGGTGCCGTGAGGGAGCTGTGGATGATCAGGGGAAGGGGTGTTCCAAGCAGAGGGCGTGGCAGATGCAAAGGCCCTGGGGCAGGGTCGTGCCTGATGCGCTCCAGATGTGACACAGGTGCAGCCGAGGGGCGACGGGGGAGGGAGAGCAGTCTGGCTTCTGCTCTGAGGGAGCCCAGAGGCACGGGAGGCTCTGGGTAGAGGCTTGGCTTCCACGTTTCAGGGATTCCCCTGCGACTCCGGGGTGGAGCGAGTGAGGGCCGGAGCAGGGAGGCCAGGGCTTCTGGGATAACGCAGGGAGGTGAGGCTTGGACCGGGGAGGGGACGGTGAGATCCTGTGTCGTCCGGGTACATTCTCGAGGGAGCGCACGCAGGGCTTGCTGGGGGTGGGGGCTCCGGAACAGTCTCCCGCTAGTCCTCGGGCCTGAGCAGCTGGGAGGGTGGGGAGGTTCCGTTGGATGGAGGGGCCGTGGGCGGGCAGGGTGGTGGCCTGGAGTGGGGGGTTCCCAGAGGCCGGCCCCGCCCCACCACTGGGCCCTCGTGGGGCCGTGGCCTCCTCTGCCAAAGTGGCTTCCCTGCTGTGTTGGCTTTTGAAAAGTCCGGTGGGGAAAAAGTTGTTCAGCGCCTCGTTTTAGTCTGAAAAAAATAAAATAAAATTGGGTTTTGATTCGGAGCAGAGGGCGCATTCGAAGGCTGACGTGCAGGGCTTTGTTCCCGGTGGGGCTGGGCCAGCTTTCCAGGGCCACTCCTGACAGCCAGCCCGCTTCCAGGGTGCGGGGGTTTGGGCCCCGAGTGCCAGCTGCCCGGTCGTGACCCGGCCTCTGCTCCCCCGTGGCCCACGCGCACCTGGGGTTCCGTCCCCGGCCCTCCCTGCCCGTGAAACGTGCGCCTCCACCTTCCTCCGGGTTTCTGGCTCCCGTGGCCCTGGGTCCGAGCTGTGGAGTGCTTCCGCTCAGGTGGGCTCGGGAATGGGGTCCTCTCCGGTGGGACCCCGCCTCGGGGCTCACTGAATGGCACCCTGAAGTCACAGCCCCGCTGGCCGCGCTGCAGTAAACTTCTGTCTGGGAGCTCGCCTGGCTGGCAGGCCGAGGGCAGGGCCAGGTTCCCAGGCTGCGGTTTTTCCGACCTGAATCTTCTAGAGGTTTCCTTAAAACACAGACCCCTGGGGGCGCCTGGGTGGCTCGGTCGGTTAAGCGTCCGACTTCGGCTCAGGTCATGATCTCACGGTCTGTGAGTTCGAGCCCCGCGTCGGGCTCTGTGCTGACAGCTCAGAGCCTGAAGCCTGCTTCAGATTCTGTGTCTCCCTCTGTCTCTGCCCCTCCCCCCGTTCATGCTCTCTCTCTGTCTCAAAAATAAATAAACGTTAAAAAAAAAATTAAAAAAAAAAAAAAAAAAACACAGACCCCTGGGCTCCACCCCCGGGATTTGGACTCCATAGGGCGAGACAGGGCCCAGGAATCTGCATTTCCAGCACATTCTCGGGGCTGCGGACGCTGCTTGCCCAGGGCGCCTGCTCTGGGAACCGGCCCCCGGCCGGCCTGCCGCTTTGGGGCCCCGAGCCCGCCTGGCACGCCTGCATACGTGTCCCCCGCTCTGCCGAGCACCCCGCGCCCAGGAGCAGGGCCGGGATGTCCCGGCGGGGGCTCGGTGGGCTCGGTAGCTGGGCTGAGCTGAGCTCTGGTTGGTTTGGGATTCTGGGTTGTTTACTTTTATGTGTGGAACCTTTATTCACAGGGATGATTTCAGGCAAGTTTTAAAAATTTTCTACACGGTTTATTGAAATTATACTTTTCAAAACCTATTTGCCTTAAGCTTTTAAGTTAAACCTGGGGGCTCATATCATTATGGTTATAAGTCTAATCGATTGAGATTAGAGAGAGCACTCACCTCCCTGTTTTCTTTGATTAATGTTTGATTAACTCGGGTTGAACGGATTGAATGCCATTAAACAACAATCAGTTCCCTCTCTGCCTTTAGTTAATTAAATTCCCTTGAACCTTTTAAAATGACACTTATAAATATAACGTATTTACTTTTCCCTTTAAGCACTTAGAATGCCTGATACCACAGCGGAAATTCCCCCAGGTGCTTAAAAAACGCTAGTGTATCTAATAAATTAAACTTACACCAAATCTCAAGTTCTCGGAAGCATTTCGGGATCGTTTGCATCTGTATTTAATTCCCTGACATGGTCCAATTTTGAATAAAAAACGTACACTCGACCTTCAGTCACACGTGTTAAGAACGGAACCCGGAGGTTAACGTGGTGGGTTCTTCCACCTTCGACTGTTCTCAGCTGTGCTGATCAACGGACCCCAAACCTTTGCACACGATTCCCGAATCTGGTTCAGGGAGAGGCTTCCTGCAGCCTTGGGGACCTCCAGGCTCAGAGCAGTCCCTCCGGGGTCCTCCCGGGGGGCAGAGGGGAGCCCCACAAGCCCAGCGGGGCAGGCAGAGGATGTCAGCCTGAGGCCGGAGGAGGCCCGGGCAGGGGCTGAACCCTGGCTTCAGCGGGGCTGGTTGGGTTGGTGGAAGGTGGGCTGGGGGACGGGACAGGGAGGGACAAACAGGCTCAGGGGCCCACAGGGGCCGGGGAGGGGAGACAACCATACCCCCAGAGAGACGGGGGGGCGGGGGGGGAGCAGGCCAGGTTCCCCCCAGCAGTGCGACTGCGTTCTCCTGAGGGTGGGGTCCCCAGAGGCCAGGAGCCAGGTTCTGCACGGACAGTGGCCCCGGGAGGCCGGCCCGTCTGAGCAAGAACTCGGCACGAGGGCGGGAAGCACTGTCCCTGGATGTCACCGCACGGGGTCTCGGACACCAGCACGGGATGTCCCCCCTGGGAATTAGGCAGGTCAGAGAACAGGAAAGGAGGAGAGTCCCGTGAGGGGACTGTCCCAGAGGACAGAGCACCACACAGCAAGGTGGCCGGGGCACGGGGACGCCCGGCCGGGAACAGATCGCCCGCAGAGGCCGGAGGGCGTGTTGGGCCCGTGTGGTGAGCGCCCGCAGGGAGGGGGCATCAGAAGCGGGGTGCAGGCTTGGTAAACACAAGGGCACGGTGGGTGGTGGAGCCTGGGAGACCCCAGTCCCGTGGGCGAGACATGCCCCCCGAAACCGCCGGCAGCCACTGCTGGTTTTGACGCTCAGATGGCGGAGGAGGGACGGGGACGGTCTCACCTGGGTGGCTTCTCACTGGTGGTGACGCCCACAGGGCGTCGCAGGTGGGCGTTACCGTGGCAGGAAGACAGGAGCCTCTGTGGCGATGGGAGAAGCCTCTGTGCTTGGCCTCCCGGCCCCGTGACCGTGGCTGGGACCCCAACGTCCCCGGTGTCCGCTCTGCAAAGTGGGGGCTGGGCAGGGTCCCGCCTGTGTGGGGAGGACTCGGGCAGACGTGGGGGCGGGGGGGGGGGGTTGCGGTCCGCTGCGGGAGGGGACGAGGTAACTATGGGCGTAGATCGGGGTGCAGGTGCGCGGCAGGCACCAGTGTGGACGCGCACGTTTATCCGTGTTGTTACTTTCATCACCGACGGGGTTCGGGTAGCTTGCCAGGACGCAGAGATGTCCCAGCAAGACGAGGGGCACTGGGAACACGAGAGGGGAGGACGGAACGTGAAAGGGGGCCAGCGGGGAGGCCCGGTGCTGGGACCAGGGTCACGCCCTACGCCTGCACCTACACCTGTCGCCGGCCGGGGGCCTGCCGGGTCCCAGACCTCAGAGCAGGGTCTCCCCACAAACCCACCCACCGTGGGCCAGAGACCGGCGCAGGGTGACCAGGTGCCCTCCGTCCGTATCCCCAGAGCAGACGTCCACCGTGGACAGGCTGGCAGCTGGGGCGGTCTGTGCCTGCAGAGGTGCTGACGGCTGGGGGGAGGGAGAGGTCTGTCCCCGTGGAGGTGCTGGGGGCCTGAGGAGGGGGGGGGGTCTGTGGCAGCTGCCTGGCGCCCCGCATCCGACCTGGCCTCGCCCCGTCCCCCTTCTTATCCGCTCCATTCAGAAGCCCAGGGGGCCCTGGGGCCCCCCTCACCCTGAGGACCGAGCCCAAACTCCCTCCGTGACCCTCAGCACCCCTCCCCACGTGCCCCCACCCACCCTCCCCTTCCGTGGCCGAGCCAGGCTGGCCCCTCTCTGCGGGGAGTCCTTCCAGCCCCTGCTGCTTCTGGACGCTGGTCTCGGCCCCTCGGTGCTTTCTTCCTCACACGATCTGGCTCTGCCCACCGCCTCCCACCGATGCCTCTCGCCCCCCGACCCGCTGGAATAGTCAGGGGCCGCGGCTGCCTCGTTCCCTGCTGTGTGCAACCCGGTGTAAGCACCGGTGCATCTGTAGAGTGGGCACAGGAGGCCTCCGGGAGGGGAGGGGAGGGCGGGCCTCCCTGTGACGTGCTAGACGCTGGAGCCCGGGGAGGGGGGCACGGCAGAGAAAGCAAGAGTTTCTTTTGTTGAGCAACTTCTCGCGGGTGTCTGCCATGCCGCGCTAGAGGCTGGGGGCTCCTCAGGGGACAGAGCATGCACGGGTCGTAAACGGGGACAGCATGTGGCACCCATAGAACACCATGCACGGGGAAGGGATGGGGGCTTGTCATTTTATACGGGACAATCAGGGAAGGGAGGCCACGTCCGAGCGGGCGTAAAGGCGGAGAGGAAGCGAGCCGTGCGGCTACGGGGAAGGGCATTCCCAGCCGAGGGGCAGCAAGTGCAAAGGCCCTGGGGCGGGAGCATGGCCCTCGTGGCAGAGACCGCAGGCGGCCCCGTGGCCCCGTGGCCTTTCTGCTGCCTTTCCCGCACAGGTGGACCTCGCAGCCGCGGCTGTTTCCGATCTGTCCTTGGCACGGGTGGCTGTGCAGCACGTGTCATCGGTTCCGCCCGCTTAGAGGAGTAATTCTGGGGTCCCGGGGCCAAGTTACATTTCTGTGACTGTAAAAATGCCGACTGCTCTTCCCCTAACGAGGAGAGTGCGAGAGCCCATTAGGGGGAAATGAATCCTTCGCATCCATCTGGTTAATAAAGGTCAAGACAGAATCCAGCGGCCTGGGTCTGGGTTGGGAAAGCCTCCTGCGGAACAGAAATCGGAAATCGTTTGCTTCGCTGTTTTGAAACTCTCAGACTCGCCACTTCTCCAGGGTGTTACAGGAAAGCCCCCTCAGCCCTGGGGGCCGTCAGTGCGCCTTCAAAGCCCGGCCCTTTGAGGGGTGCGGTGGCGTTAACCGTCTGGGGGCTGGGGGGGCGGGTGTTCCCTGGTCTTCCCGCGGGGCATTTATCTGAGCTCCTGTGTCTCCCAGCGGGGGGCGCCAGGGAGGTGTGCCCACGCCATCCACGCTCGGGGCAAGGGGCTCTGCCGTCAGGCATCACAGGGCTGCAGGGTGTCTCCAGGCCTATCCTAGACCTTCCCCAGGGGGCAGCGGGCAGAGGGGAGGGCGGGCGGTGAGGTGCCCGTCCCGCCGCCTTCAGGAAAGGCTTCTTCTAGTTACAAGTGGGCGGGTCTGCCTGACAAGGTAGTGGTCCTGGGGGGACGCACCCCCAATGCCCAGCAGCCCACAGGGCAAGGTCCCCCTGGATGGAGGAGCAGGCCTCCAGGCGGGGGGACGCCCCGTCCTCTTGAACATGTTTGTGGAAAAGCCCCACTGCTCACACGGGGATTCTGGAAGACCCCTCGAGACTTGTGTGCATTGGCCAGGCCTGTCTCCGAACCTCCGTTTCCCCATCTGTCACAGGCATGATGTGACCCTAAGTCAGGGCCGGGGGGCTTTGTGCCTGAGACAACAGACAGGCAGTGAGTGCCCGTGTTTGTGCAGGCGTTTCGGAACACCCTCTCCTCTCCTGCGTAAAAGCAACTTTTATCAGAGGAAACGCCGCGGTGGGCAAACGGACCGCAGTCCGGGTGATTCTCGTCGGACCCGTGTCGCACACGTGGGAGCGTCGTCCCCACGTTCCCTCGCACACCCGTGACGTGGCCCCGTGCCTTGCACTAGCGGGGGGCGTTCCTGGGGCCGCGGGTCAGGACGGCGCCCACCGGGCTTCACGCCCCCGTCCGCGGCCGCCGGCTCGCCGCTCTGTGCCACACGCTGGTCCGCGTCCCCGTGTGCGCCTTCCGGTCGCGGTTCCCTCCAGAGGACTGTCTAGAGTTGGACCTGCTGAGCCAGACGGACTGCGTGTTTCCGTGGCTTTTGTGGAACTTGCCAGATCTCCCTCCCTGCGCCCCGCTGCTCTGTGTGCGTGAGTGCGTGTGAGTGCGTGTGAACTCTCACCAGCGGTACGTGCGAGAGACAGCTGCCCGGGTCTTACGGGGCCCCGGGATCTGAGTGAGTAATTTTTACCTGTGGCAAACGAGGCAGACACGAAGGGAGCGTCTGTGTTGACTGACTTCGCGTCTTTGCAGTTGCTAACGAGCACGAACGCTCTGGCCGCTGCCCGTGTTTTCCACGGCGTTCCTGGTCTTCCAGCTGGTCTTAGCCTGCACCGTGTGATGCAGACGCGGCCCTCGCAGGCAGGACGTTCGTGAGCACCCTGTCCCCCTTCGTGTCTGGCCTGTCCGAGAAGCTGTCTGACCGCGGCAAAGGCTTGAATCCCTGAGGGATGGATCTTCGTCATCTTTCTTGCTTTACACAGCAGACTGTGGCTCCTCACCACCCCCCCCCCAAAGCCTTGACCACTGGCGGAAGGCCTCCCCCTCACGTCGGGGTGCTGCCGGGCGTGCACAGGCCCCCCCACTTCCCGTCCCTTCGCCGCTGGGCCATGCCTCCTGGGTGCCCCGCTCAGTCACGTCCCCGTGAAGGACCAGTGTCTCCGGCCGTGTCCAGACGGCGCCCCAGGCCACTTCCGTAGCTGTGGTTTCTCACCTCCGCGAGCGCGTGTCGTGTCTACGCCGTGTTCCGCTGGTGCTTCTCACACGTGGCTGTTCTGTGACCGTTGGCCGGAACTCGTAACCTCCTCTCCTCTCTCGATGGACGCTGTCCCTCCTTCCTTCGGCTCCGACAGTCCTCGCGGTCAGTCCTCGCCGTCTGCTTACGACCTTCCTGCCCGTTCTCTCTCTTTCCCGAAGTCCCGTCTTGGGTTGGTAGGTGACTCTTCCGGAACTGGATTTTCCGCGTGTGCTCTGTACATTTGTGTGGAGATCTCTCCTTCACGGGAGCGGCACCTTCGCGCTCACTCGTCCCTGGACGGGAGTCGCAGATTTCTGCGTGCCTGCCCCCACCCCCACCCCAGGCCTCCGCTCAAAACTGGGTGGCTGGGGTTTCGTCCCAAGACGCCCCCCGTCACACAGTCGCCGGCTCCGGTCTCTGCTTCGTCTCTCACCGTGTCTGGCTGCATCCCGGGGGGGCAGTCGGAGCCGGTTGTGTCAGCTTCCGTTCACCGTTGGGGCGCCCGGCCCGGCCCCAGGCCCCCCACCCGGTCCCCGCCCTCCGGGAGGCTCAGGGTCCTGCCCCTGTGGCGCCAGCCCCACTCCGGCCGCCGGGCTTCTGCTCCTTCTGAGCGGGGGGGAGCTAACTGTGGTTTTCCACGGATGCTTTTAACTCCTAAGCAGCCTACCCACCATTTCCGCGTGTTCAGAGTGGACAGGGAAGAGTCCCGCGTCCGTGGTATTGACCAGAGCCCTCCATCACTTCATCCAGCTGCAGGGGGCTTGGCGCGCGGGGGCCATCACCTAAGAGGTATAGCCTCCCCTCCGCTTGAGGACAGGAAGTGCAGGACCACACAGCCGCAGCCTCAGGTGGTGTCCGAGGGACGGGGCTTCTGGGCCACACGGTGGCACCAAGTGTGCGAGGTGGTCCGAGGGCGGAGGCGGGGACAGAGGCCTCGCGCACTTCGTGCAGCCGCCCGCGGACCCCGGCACACGTTGGGACCCCCCGGAGGGCTTGTTAAAGTGCAGGTCGCGGGGCTGGCCCCAGAGCCTCTGACTCCGCAGGTCAGGTCTGGAGCGGACGGCCACCTGCGTTTCTGGGGCGCCCCAGGTGACGCTGCTGCTGGTCCTGTGACCACACTTTGAGAACCACTCGTTTAGAAGGAAGGAAGCTATTTTTTCTCTCTTGTTTGTTTGAAGCGTTCGACATGTTCACGGAAACAAGCGGCAGGAGCTTGGAACGAAAGCCCCACTCGGAGTGTCTGGGTCTGACGCAGGGAACGGAGCGGGGAAGCAGCTGTTTGAAAGCATATGTGTGTGTGCTCAGACCGTCCCAGGGAGAGACGTTTGCTTGTCAGAAATGCATGCGTTGAGCCCAGCCGAGCCCTGGGAGATGCCTTTCCCAAGCTAAACCCAGTCTGTTCTGCCCCTGGAGCTGGATCGTTCCTGCAGAGTGAGGGGTTTGTGGGACAAGAGAGAGGCAGCAGCACTGGACCCGGGCTGGGGTTGGGGGGGGGGGCACCGAGCTGATTGTAAATCTTGTAAAGTAGGTTCAGACGCGAAATCTCTAAAAGTGCTACGCGCAGTTGTCTCCTGAGGGACTACAAGTGTTGCTTGTTCAAGGGGGAAATTGTGCGCTGCCCGAAAAGAAGACGGTGGCCGGGCACCTGCTGGGTTTGCACCGGGTGAGATGGCCTGTGAGGCTGGGTCTCAGCTGAGCCTCTGGGCTTCCAGCCTCTTGTCTGAAGGCCTCGGCGAGGAGGCCGGGCGTGGACATCTCGTTCTGACCCCCTCGTCTTAAAAAGAGAGCTCTGGGGCGCCTGGGTGGCGCAGTCGGTTAAGCGTCTGACTTCAGCCAGGTCACGATCTCGCGGTCCGTGAGTTCGAGCCCCGCGTCAGGCTCTGGGCTGATGGCTCGGAGCCTCGAGCCTGTTTCCAATCCTGTGTCTCCCTCTCTCTCTGCCCCTCCCCCGTTCATGCTCTGTCTCTCTCTGTCCCAAAAATAAATAAAAACGTTAAAAAAAAAATGTAAAAAAAAAAGAGAGCTCTGCATCATGCCTGGATAGTCAGGCTGGTTGTAGAGACCAATGCAGATGGATGGGTGGGGGATGGGTGGACAGACAGGTGGACTGACGGGTGGATGGACGGATGGATGGGCGGACAGGTGGGTGGGTGGACGGATGGATGAATGGAGGGATGGAGGGATAGGTGTGTGGGTGGATGGATGGATGGATGGATGGATGGATGGATGGATGGACAGATGGACAGACGAATGGAGGGAGGGATGGGACAGACGGATGGATGGAGGGAGGGAGAGATGGGTGGATGGGTGTACAGGTAGATGGATGGATGGAGGATGGATGGATGGATGGATGGATGGACAGATGGACGGATGGATGGAGGGAGGGATGGATGTATGACTGTATAGGTGGGTGAATGGATGGATGGATGGATGGATGAAGGAGGGATGGGTGGATGGACAGATGGACAGATGGATGGAGGGAGGGATGGGTGGATGGATGGATGGATGGATGGATGGATGGAAGGATGGAGAGATGGATGGATGAGTGTATAGGTGGATGAGTAGATGGATGGATGAAGGGAGGGATGGGTGGGTGGACAGATGGACAGATGGATGGAGGGAGGGAGGGAGGGATGGATGGACAGACAGATGGATGGATGAAGGGAGGGATGGGTGGATGGAGGGCTGGAGGGATGGATGGATGGATGGATGGATGGAGGGAGGGAGGGATGGGTGGATGGACAGATGGACAGACGGATGGATGGAGGGAGGGAGGGATGGGTGGATGGACAGATGGACAGATGGATGGATGAGTGTATAGGTGGGTGAATGCATGGATGGATGGATGGAGGGAGAGAGGGAGGGGTGGATGGGTGGATGGGTGTTCAGGTGGGTGGGTGGGTGGATGCATGGGAGGGCAGGTGAACAAATGGATGGGGATGGCCAGGTGGGTGGGGAAGGGTGTCTCCTTAGGTGGGCTTATCGAACAGTCTCAGTCAAGGCGACTACTAAAGAAACAGTGTCACCGGGAGCTGAGGACCGTGCTCAGAAAGTCCTTCCTGCCTGAAGTCACATCGGAGAGCCCGGAACGCATTCCACGGAGCCTTAATTTAGACGCTGACTGCGTCTGCACACACGGTAGTGCCACCCAGAGCAAGGAATTATTTTTGTCCCTGGAAGCCTGTGCTGTGCCACCTGCAAATCCCACGAGTAAGAGATGAGGACCCTGGGCAGGTCGCGGGTGAAACCTCGTTACTTCTGTTCTGCCAAAGTGGCTGGAAGACGTGGCCCCGTCGGGCCTTCAAGGCCCAGGGCGTCTGTGTAGCATTTTCTCCCAAGTGTGCTTCTCGTGGGCTGGACCAGAGAGCCAGGCGAGGATGCCCCAGGGGAGGGCCCCTCCACGGCCCGCGTCTTCACCCTCAAAGCAGCACACTCTGATTTTGCAAGAGGCTGGAACCTTCCTCACCCCAGCTGTGGGACGACAGTGTGGGGCCTGTGTGAGGCGACCGCCTGGGGAACGGGCCCGAGGTCCCGCTGTCCGAGCCCCCGGCCGGCTGCCGGCCTTCGGATGTGGTAAGGCCGGCAGGTCAGGGCCCGGCTGCCTCTGAGAAGAGGGTGTTCCTCGGGGGCCCGGAGGTGGGGCAGCCAGGCCACGGGGGGCATTCAGGGCCAGGAGGCCAGGAGGCCAGGCTGGAGGAGGCTGGGCCGGAGGCTGTCCTGGGCCGGGTGGTTTGCACGCCAAGGGAGCCCCTCAGGCAGGCTGTCTGCTGCCCCTGGGAATCGGCTAGTCCAGGAGGACGGTCCCTCCACCCTCAGGACAGCGAGGCCCAGGAGTCACATCATCAGACACAGAAAACCAGGCCTGGCTTTTCCCTCCGCAGCAGCAGAATCAGGGACCGGTCTCCCCACCCGCCTCGTCCACGTGGTGCAGGACTGGTCCCCTTCTGAACGAGCCCATCACGGCCACAAACATCTGAGCGCTCCAGAATCAACCCCCTCTTCTCCACACCCCGTTGGGGCAGCCCTCCCTCCTGAACAGTCCTGGGACGGGTGTGTCCCCAGCCCCACCCACGGCCCGGCCTGTCCCTGCACTTCGGGGCTGCTGGGCTGGCCTGGTTTCGGGGCCAGCATCTGTTTGGAGGGGTCGGGAGTGCCCAAGCCGTGGGTGGGAGCGTGGCCGACACAGTGGCCGCCCCCGCCCCCCACCCCGCCCATGCCGATCTCCGCAAGGTGCTTCTCAGATGTTGTGATGCAGACACTGATGAAGGAGAGCCCGACCGTCCACACCGCTCATGGCCCAGGCCATGCTTGGCACCCCGGAGCCATGTGTGCTCTGCCTGTCTCGACCCCGGGCAGTCCTCCGTGGACGCCCTCCGTGGGCACCCTCCCGCTGCACCCCAGCCGTCCAGCGTGGCCAAAGCTGGCCATGGGGGCTTCTCCGCCTGCAACCGACGTTTTCGGTGGGTCTTCCCAGGGAAGTGGTGAGGCCTGTGGAGTGAAGGGTGAGTCGGGGGCCCCCACTCCCCTGCGGAGGTCACAGCGATGCTGCGTGGAGCCAACATGGAAAGCCTTGAGAGCGCACGGGTCTGCCGGGGGCCTCCGGATGCGTCAGCACGGGACTCCCGCCCCGCCTGGAGAGCGGAGGCCCCGTGGCCTCCGGAGTGGCCTCACCACGGGGCAGGAGGGCGGCCCTGTGGAACTGCGGCCCGTTCCATCGGGGGGCTGTCACAGACGGGAGGGACTGAGGGCTGAGCGTGCACGTGGGCATGCGTGGCATAGTGGACAGGCGTGAGGCCCCCGAGACTCTGACCGAGAGCACAGGGCAGGTGACAGCCGCTCTCCGGAGGCGGTGCTCCGGGTGCCGGGCCGACGGCCTCACTGCACGGGGACAGCTCAGCGCGGGCGAAGGCGGGCGGGCTGGCCGAGAAGCCCAGGGCCCTGAGGGCTGGGGCCGCGCTCCTGGCACCTCAAATGAGCTCAGGGTCCAGAGGGCGTCCCCGGAAACTGCTGTGGGGCACGCCCCCTCCCGCAGCCGCGTGGACGCGGGCGAAGCCCCGGGGGTGACTGTGCTCGGGGGGGCGAGGAGGGACCGGGGAATCTCACAGGCGGCTCCTGGCTTCCCAACGTTCTGAGAGCGCCGGCCCGCAGCAGACGTGGCGGCCAGGCCGCGGCGGGTCTCAGTCCCAGCCCTGTGGGCCCACAGTGCGCCGCCACGGCGGGCACCGTCCGACCGCTCCACGGTGACCACGCGCCCCCTGGCACCGGCAGGACGTCCGAGGAGCTGGGATCCGAGAGGCTGAGGTCCCCCCGCCTCACACTCCTTCCCTCTGCACGGCTGCCTGCCGACCTGACGCCTGGTCCCCCATTCGCGTCTGCCGTTCTGTTTGGGGGGCAGTTGACGGGGTTGACGGAACTAATTACTGGTTGAGACACAGGCTGGTGTGACTCACTTCCGTGGCGCCTCCGGGCTGAGAGGGGTCCAGGCTGCCTGCTGCACCACAAGCCGGCTGCGTGACCCTGGGCCCGTCTCCTGACCTCTCGGTGCCTCCACCCCTGTTTCCACCGGAATTAACCCTGCGCCACACCGACACGGGGTCGTTGGGCTTTCTGTCCTCCCGGCACCACCTAGTCCAGGCTCCTCAGTCAGGAACACGGCGACAGGATCCCCACCAACAGAGGCTTGAGCAGATGGGGGGCTCCGCTTTTCTCACCAAGCACGGAGCTGACGGCTCTTTCTGCCGGCCGGCCCGGCCCTGCTGTATAGACCCTGAGCCTCACGATGGTTGCCTCCCGGCCACAGAGTGGCTGCCACTCCTCCAGACCTCACGTCCGTATCCAGAAAGAAAGGCAAAGGGCCCTGCAGCTGAGCCTGTTTCTTTTTTTTTCTAATCAGGGTAAGCCGTAGCTTTCCTACAAGCTCCACCCCGAGACCTCTGCTCTCGTCTCGTTGGCCAGAACTGTCTGGCACGGCCTCCTCTAGCTACAAGGGAGTGGGAAAGTGGGGTCCATGATGTCACCGGAGCCTTGGCCCCGTCACCTCCACGTAGAAGTGCCCCCGCCGGCCCTACCTCGCTCCTGCCCCGCACAGCAGCTGTCCATCCGGTGACGCCCAGAACCCCGGGCGAGCTCACCTGCCTACGTCCTGCTTGCTCTGTCCTGGTTTGGGGGCGTGGGCGAGGCTCCCGGGGGGGGGGGGTTTCACCCCCCACGGCGGCCTTCGCTGCCTCCACTCGGCGCAGGGGAGCGTGTCATTCGCTGGGGCCTGCAGGCGATGTCCTCGGGAGTGTTTCTGGGGGAGGCGGACGGCCCCTCGGTGCAGCCCTCTCTCGGACGCACACCTACCAGTGTGACGGGCCCGCAGGCCTCCGGCAAGAGCAAGGCGACCGCGTGCTTCGTCGTCCACCGGGACGCCCTCGAGAGTTGCTGTGGACCAGGACGCCAGGTCAGCGGGCGTGAACGGGGGCTGTCCCGGGCGGCAGGTGTTGACTAGGGTTTGCTGCGTTGACCCCGCGTGCAGCCGCCCCTCGCAGCTGCGTCGGGTAGCTCCCGGCTGGGGAGCCTCCCTTTGGACTTTGCGGCTTAGGAGCCATTTCCTTAGCCCGCGAAGCCGTGGGCCGGCCACGCCCTCTCCGGAGGGCCGGCCCCTGCTCGTCCTCGTGGTGGTGGCCGGGGCACAGGGAGCTGAGGCCCGAGCAGGGTGTCCTGGGGCCCGAGCTGGGACCCGGCACTCGGCCGCTCTGCCCCTCTCTGGTGTGCGCAAATCACGCACCCGGGGGCTCGGGCGACGGTCTCCGCCCTCGGTAGGGTCGTCCGCGGGCTCCAGTGCAGAGAAGAGATTTGACGGCCGGGCTCCGGGATGGGGGCTGTGCGCCAGCACGCCGACCTGGGTGAGGCCTGGTCGGCGGGCGTTTGTCCTTTCCTCCACCGTTGGGGTGCTTGCAGAGCGAGTGGGGATGTCCCCCCTCCACCCCGAAATCCCTGAGCCCACAGTGCTGTTGGGATGCCAGGCGGGCGTGTGCCTGCGCGTCCAGCGGCTTGGGGAAGGTTGCAGATGCCCCCTTAACCTCAGGCACCTGCGGCCCTCGCCCCCCAAGCCTGAGCACCCTGTGGGGCCCAGCCCGGAGGACGGGGAGAATGACCCCAGCTCCCGCCGTCCGGAAACGCCCTCGCCTTTCTGAGCGGAGGAGAGAGACCGTGGCCGAATGTCGCCCAGGAAAGATGGGGGTCTGACGGGGCCCTGAGCTCGCCCACAAAGCCCCACGTGCGAGTCTGTGTCCAGCCGCCCTCACGTAACTAAGGCTTGAGGCCACTGAACCAGACCGAGCGGGGCCTTTCCCGCCATCCTGTCCTGCGGCCGCGCCATCCAGGGTGGCCGCACCAGCCGCACACGTTTCAAGGGCTCAGTGGCCGGGCGCAGCTGTGGCTCACCTTTCCGCGGCCCAGATCTAGAACACGCCCGTCACCGCAGAAAGTCCTGCTGGGCAGGTCTGGAGGTTGCTAACAGATTCCTGAACGTGAATTCATTCATCCATCGAACAGCCTGCGCCGAGTGCTGGCTGAGTGCTGACCTCGCGCCCGTTTTGTTCTGAGTGCAGTGGGTGGGGCCGTGGTCCCGGAGCACAAGCCTCAGGGGGACAGACAGACCAGGGGTGACGGGACCAAGGGGCTGCAGCGTCACATCAGAGAGTGAGGAGGGGACCACAAAGAGGAGGCATCTGAGCAGAGGCTTGTGGGCAGGTGCAAAGGCCCTGGGGCCGTGGGGAGAGCAGAGGAGAAACAGGTGGGGGCAGGGAGCCCTGGGAGCACCAGGGGCCAGCTGAGGCACGGAGGCCCCTCCAGGATGCCCAGTGATGGCGGCTGCAGAAGGCCTGGGGCGGGGCGGGGGTGGGAATCACGGCACCGTCCCCGCAGGTCCGCCAGGCTCCCACTCTGGTGCTTCCGTGTTTGCCTTCTGGAACATTCCTGGCTCAGCAGGCGTCCAGCTGTGTCCCCAGCCTCCCCGCTGCCCTGCAGCCTCCCAGGACCAGGCGCTGGGGGCAGGGTCCCCACCGTCAGCGTGAAGGAGCTGGCGCTGTCCCCTGGGCTCTGTGCAGCAGGCAGAGCGCGGGTCCCCCGCGGGCTAGGAGCCCAGCAGGGGGAGACCGTTGGCCGCGTGCTGGGAACCCGTGAGGAACCCCCAGCCTCCCCCCGCACACAGGACGGCCCACCTGCCCGGACATGACTTGTTGCAGCCGTGTGGGGCGTCAGGACGGGGACCCTCAGCTGCGAGATGTCCCCCCTCCTTCCCCTGCTTTCTGAAGGCAGAGTCGGGCAGGGGAGGAGGCAGGGATCCCCGTCACCTTCCCCAAACGAGGGCTCGGCTCTGTAGTGAGTGAGCGGCAGCCCCAAGAGGGTGTCTGGATGGTCAGGCTGTGCACTGAGACAGACGAGGAGAGGACGGTGCGCCCGCGGGTCAGGGTCTTTGGGGACAGTTAGGGACTTCAGGGAGTCCTGGGCTCCGGGAAGCAGCTGTAAGACGCTTTCTTTGGCCGAGACCGGGTGTGTCTGGGGTGCTTGAGGCAGCATTTGCATGGCCAGCACCGCGGGTCGAGGGTGTCTGGATGGTTGGCCTGCTCTTTCCAGACTGGATTGTGGGCTTGTTCCTCCGGCGGGGGGGCAGCGGCTGGTGTTGAAGCCCCCGGGCCAGGACCCCCTCCCCCCGCACGGAGCAAGCACAGGGCAGGGGGGCAGCGGGCAGGAGAGACGAATGTGGTGGGAGACCCGGAAGGGGAGGCCGTCTCCCCGGAGCGGGCTCTGGAGCGTGGGTCCCGGGGCCGTGGGCGGCCGTGCTGTGTCCCCACAGGTGTGGCAGTGTGGCGGCAGCATGGAGGTCCTCCCCTGCTCCCGCGTGGCCCACATCGAGCGCAGCAAGAAGCCCTACAACAACGACATCGACTACTACGCCAAGCGCAACGCCCTGCGTGCAGCGGAGGTGTGGATGGACAGCTTCAAGTCCCACGTGTACATGGCCTGGAACATCCCCATGACCGTAAGCCGGGGCGCGGCGGGGCGGGGGGGCTGGCGGCTGCGAGCGAGCCTCGCCGCGCCCCGTGGCGATGCCAGCAAGGACCCGGGGCCCACGTGCAGACGCACAAGCACGGGGTCTCGCCGGACGCGGGCTCTGGCAGCGCGTGCAGCCCCAGCTCGCCGCCCGCCCCGCTGCACCCTGCGTGCCGTTTGCTTGTGCTTTTTCGTGGCCAGTTATACGCTGTATAGAGTCTGCATTGCGGCCTTTTGTTTATGCCTATTTCTGAGAGAGAGACAGATCATGAGTGGGGGAGGGGCAGAGAGAGGGAGAATCCAAAACAGGTTCCAAGCTCCAAGCGGTCAGCACAGAGCCCGACGTGGGGCTCGAACCCACAAACCGCGAGATCATGACCTGAGCCAAAGTCTCATCAAACGCTCAACCGACTGAGCCACCCAGGCGCCCCATTATTATATATATATTTTTTAATTTTTTAAAATGTTTTATTTATTTTTGAGACAGAGAGTGAACAGGGGAAGGGCAGAGAGAGAGGGAGACACAGAATCCGAAGCAGGCTCCAGGCTCTGAGCTGTCAGCACAGAGCCCGACGTGGGGCTCGAACCCACAAACTGTGAGATCATGACCTGAGCCAAAGTCGGACGCTCAACTGACTGAGCCAGCCAGGTGTCCCTACTCTTTTTTTTTTTAATGTTTAATTTGAGAGACAGAAAGAGACAGAGCATGAGCTGGGAAGGGGCAGAGAGAGGGAGACACAGAATCCCAAGCAGGTGCCAGGCTCCGAGCCATTAGCACAGAGCCCGACGCGGGGCTCGAACTCAGAAACCGCGAGATCATGACCTGAGCCGAAGTCTCATCAGACACTCAACCGACTGAGCCACCCAGGCGCCCCTCCATTTTAGCCCTTTTAAACCGCGCAGTTCTGGGGCCTTGCACACACCCACAGTGCCGCGCGACCACCCACCTGCCTAGTCCCCCAAAAAATCACGGAACCCGGTAGGCAGCTAATCCCCGTCTGCCGCCCCCCAGCCCTCAGCACCCGGCCGTCTGCTCTGTCCCGGGATTTACCTGTTCCGGACGCTTCCTTCCCGTGAATGGGGCCCACGGCACTTCTCCTCTTGTGTCTGGCTCCTTGCACGGAGCACCATGTTCTCAGGTCCGTCCACGTGTGGCGGGTGTCAGGGTATCAGTGCTTCCTTTCCGTGGCCGGGTCACGTTCCACGTGTGGGTGGACCATGGTTGGTGTAGGCGGCCTTCTGTCCACGGACGCCGTCCACAGATACCTGGGTTGCTTCCTTGCTGTTTGTTTTTACTTTGTGGTCAGCCGAGTCCCGTAAATAGCCTGTATTCCGGCTTCTCTTGAAAACCCAGAAGACCCGGTTCCCCGGCCTCCGTGACGGTAATGAGGGCGGGTACCCGGCAGAGGCTGCCCCTCACGTGGGGCGATGTCTAGGCCACCAGTCCCGGAGCGTCGGCTGTGGAACCAGCCTTCACTCGCGTGTGGCCTCCCCGGCCACCGGAGGGTGCGAGGCTGGGGGCCCTGGGGACACCCGTCCCGGACACGGCTTTGTGAAAAACACACCGTAAGTGCCAGATCTCGCGTCATGAGCCTGCACACACGTGTACACGTGTGCGTGTGTGATTATCTGCCCACGTGTAGAACGCCCGCTACGTAACACAAGTTGCAGAAACACCACTGATCTCCGAGACGTGCATTTCTCGCTGCCACCAGCTAACCTCCCAAACCAACAGGGCATGCCCAGAGTCTGGGTGACGCTGCTGGAGGCCCAGGCTGGGCCACCTGCTCACAAGGCCGCTGTCCCAGGCGGGGACGGGGGTGGGGGGCACGGAGGCTCCTCGAGCGGTAGTTTCCAGCCACGTGAGCGACACCGTGGAAACACATACACGTTTATCAGAGATGGAAGGAGGGCACACAGTCCCTTATGAACCCCCATATTCCACCAAGGGACCCCATTCAGGAAACGACCCCATTACCCCTCAAAAGGGAACCTGGGCATTGCCACCACGGGGCCTGCAGGCCGCGTGCACGCGGGGTCCACGGCTCCGGACCAGAGGCTGGCAGACGCCCTCCCCCGTGTCATTGTAGCCCCGTGCTCCCCGCCCCCTGCCCGGACTCACCTGCTGCTCGTGTGAAGGCTGTGAGGGGCTCCTCTGTGGCCACGGCCACCACGTGGAGGAGGGAGAGGGGCTCTCCCTGGGCAGCGACCTCCCCGCCGGGCTTGGCTGGCATTGGAGCCCCGGGCACCCTGGCCTGAGAAGGCACTCTCCCAGACCCACTCACAGAGGGCTCGGTGCCTGTCACGGTGTCGGGGGCCCCAAGGCCACCCTCAGCTTCGACGCTCGGCCGGAAGGACCCAGAACTCCAAAGAGCTGTGCTGCTCAGCCTATGGTTTCTTACAGCGAGAGAATACAGAGTCTCAGGGCTCGTATAGACAGCACGCACCTCTCCCAGGCACGCCGTGTGGCGGTCCGCGTGGCGGGTCAACAACCAGGGACACCAACCCAAGCCTGGGGCTTGTCCACACAGGAGCCAGCCTCCGCACGGCTGACCGTAGTCCGTAGGTCACACTGATACCCCACCACGGCCCAAGGCACCCCAGAGATCGCCCTGCGGCATAGACTGTCGGGCCCAAACCCCAGGTAGACGCTCGGTGACAGGCGGGATGATCCGAGGGCTCAGAAATCGTCTCCCAGGGGGCGGGGGTGGGGCCGAGGGCAAGTGGTTTCTTTGGAGTGTGTGGGTGGGGACGAGCCAGCACACAGCCCGTGGCCATCTGTCAGGCCGGGGCTGGTCTCCAGCAGGCAGGACAGGCCAGGCCCTCCCCTTCAGGAACAGCCGGGCCAGCACGGGTCCTGGGAGGGCCGGGGGCCGCCGCTGGTCAAGCCCTGGGGGTGGGGCTGCTCCCTTGTCTGTCACGGGTTGGGGGGGGGGACGTGGCCAGCTCCCGCCTCGCTTCCCGCCTTGCAGAACCCAGGGGTGGACTTCGGGGACGTGTCTGAGCGGCTGGCGCTTCGCCAGAGGCTGAAATGCCGCAGCTTCAAGTGGTACCTAGAGAACGTGTACCCGGAGATGCGGACCTACAACGACACCCTCACGTACGGAGAGGTACCGCCTCCACCTGGGGGGCCCCACGTGGGCGGGTCGGGCAGGCTCCCCGCCTGGACGCACGCCCACGTGCCCGCCACCAGCCAGCACGGTGCCCAGACGGGTTCTCGTGCACGCGTGCACGGAGCAGTGTAAGAACCCAGGCTCACGCGGGTATGCACGCGTATGGAAGCACACAGAGTAGACACGGGGACACGTGCACGCACGCACGTGTGCACAGACACATCCACACGTGTGTGTGGACACACATCCATGTGCACGAACGCGGACCCCTGAATGCATTAGCATCTGCACACTCGTATGTGTACATGCGCGAGACCTGAAAGGGTACGTTTGCACACAGTCTGGCTCACGAGCACACACAGCGAGCTACTGACACACCTTCCCTCGGGGGCACACACCCGAAGGTGCCCGCCTGCGCTCATGGAGACGCACAATACTCGACACAAAACATCAGGCGAGCGGGTGCTCCCTGACCACGGAGATGTGCGGGCCGACGCATCCACACGCATGTAGCCAGGCTCGTATGCACAGAGCACGCACGTAAGTGCAAACAGAACACACACACGGGTCCACGCGCCCGCCGCACGGGCCCTCGCCTGCACCAGCGCACGCAGCTCTGTAGAGCTGGCAATAGGACGCCGTGTCCCCATCCTGTCACCCTGGTCTGTGCTGGCAGGGAGGGCAGTCTTCCTTCAGTCGGGGCGTCTGCCGCTCCAGGGGGACCCGGGCCCCGTGTGGGAGGAGCGCGCACCCTCTGGCCCTGGGCTCGCGCTGTGCGCGGCGAGAAGGCTGCCCGGGTGGACGGTGCGGGCTGGCCTGTCTGTTCCTGGAGCTCACGTTCTCCGGCAGAGCAGGCTTCTCTGCCCCTGGGGGAGGGGGGGGCGGCCTCGCGCTGGCCTCTGGGACCCCCCAACAACGGGGTTTCTCCTTCGGTTTCTGATTGTAGGTGAGAAACAGCAAAGCCAGTGGCTACTGCCTGGACCAGGGAGCGGAAGACGACGACCACGCGATCCTCTACCCCTGCCACGGGATGTCCTCCCAGGTGCGAGGGGCAGCTGCACCCCACGACGGGGGGAGGTGCGTGCAGGAGGGGCGGGTCGCAGCAGGCTGGGTCCAGGCTTCGGGCAGCGCGGAGACCCTCAGGGAAACCCCCGCCCCAGATACACCGAGACCAGGGCTTTTGGAGCCAAACAAGCCCTGGGCGAGTCACGTCCCATCCCTCGCCTCAGTTTCCCCATCCAGCAGATGGGACCCTAAAGGTACTTAACCTGTCGGGGCTGTTGTGCGGACCAAAGTGGATCACGTGGGAAGGCGTCTGCCGCGGCGTGGGCAGAACCGGGGAGGTGTCACGGTCCCCACTGGTCCTTACCGGCTGAGCTCCTCCCACGTGATCTTCAGCCCGGGCTCCAGCCCGAATCACCTGGGGGGACTTAGCAACGCGCACACCGATGCCCAGTGCCCGGGCCGGCGGCACCAGGCGGCACAGGGGCAGGTCTGGGGATGCGGACGAGGCGGCCCCGGCGGAGAGCCCGGGGATTCTGGCCCCGAGGGGACCCGCTGCTGGCGAAGGCAGTGCTTCTGTTTGGTGCATGTTGCTGTTATTTCAGCCAGACCCAAGGGTGCTTTCCCCAAATGACCCTCAGCTCCCCCGAAGGCACTGAGTCTGAGCCGCGCTCTCAGACGTCGTCCAGGGGACCCTCGCGGTGACCTGTGCCGGTCTGGGCAGCGAGAAGCTGTCGTGTCCACGAGGCCCCCGGTGGTTCGTGGCGGGCTGTGGCACTGGAGCGGAGAGCGTGGGTGCCCCCGGCCGCCTCCTGCAGCTTCGTCCCACAGCAGCTGGGATTGAGACAAGACAGTCACCCACCGGGAGGCAAGCGTGGCCTCCCGGAGGAAACCCGGTCCGCTGGCCCGTTCTCCGGCTGGCACCCGATGCGAGGGGCCACGTCCCACTGGGCGTCTCTGAACACGCCCGACGAGGAGCCACCGGAGGGGATCGGTGGACCAAAGTTTTCCCCAGCAAGTCCTGCGGCATGAGAGGGGACACCATAAACCACGTGGCCCACGCGACCCTCCTGGCAGGGCTCGCACGTGCCATTGGGCTCGCACAGCACCAGCCAGGCCACGGCGAGGCTGCAGATCCCCTTCTGGGCTGGCGCTCGCCCGGCCGCCAGCTCAGGAGGACCTCGGAGCCTCCCCACGTGGCCTCTCCCCAGGCTGCTGGTTCCCAGGGCAAGCACCCCAGGAAAACAGGGGCGTCACGACCGTTTACACCCAGCCTCAGGAGTCAGACGGCACGTCCGTGGTGTCCACTCGCTCCCCAGAAAGATCCGGGGGAGACTGTAGGTCCCCACCCTTAACAGTAGGGGTCAAAGTCACAGCTACGGAGCATGCAGGGCGGGAGGCAGCATTACAGCTTGTGTTCCATAAGATTGTGCCGGAAAATACAGCCTTCGGGGGGGGGGGGCCCGCAGTGCATTCGGGCAGTGCGTGTGCGTGTGCATGGGTGCGTGTACATGTGTGCATATGTGCGTGTGCATGCACGAGTGTGTGTGTATATGTGTGCATGTGTATTCATGGGTGCATCATGTGTGTACACGCGCGGGTGCGTGCATGCATGTGTGTGCATGGGTGCGTGTGTGTGTATGTGTGTGCATATGTGCGTGTGCATGCACGAGTGTGCGTGTATGTGTGTGTGTTCATGGCTGCATCGTGTGTACACGTGTGGGTGCGCGCATGCATGTGTGTACACGTGTGCATATATGTATGGGTGCATGTGTGTACACATGGACATGTGCATGTGGGTGGGTGCGTGTGTACACGTGTGTGTACATGGGTGGGTGCGTGCATGGGTGCGTGTATGTGTGTGCATATGTGCGTGTGCATGCACGAGTGTGTGCGTGTATGTGTGTGTGTTCATGGCTGCATCATGTGTGTACACGTGTGGGTGCGCGCATGCATGTGTGTACACGTGTGCATATGTGTATGGGTGCATGGGTGCATGTGTGTACACATGGACGTGTGCATGTGGGTGGGTGCGTGTGTACACGTGTGTGTACATGGGTGGGTGCGTGCATGCGTGTGCTTGGGTGTGTGCGTATGTACACGTGTGTGCATGTGTGCACGTGCATGCATGAGTGTGTTGTGCATGTGTACATGTGTGCATGTCTGTATTCATGGGTGCATCACGTGTGTACGTGTGTGGGTGTGTGCATGCATGCGTGTGCGTATGTACACGTGTGCATATATGCGTGTACATACGTGTGGGCGCGTGTGTGTACACGTGTGCATGTGCACGTGCGTGGGTGCGCGTGTGCATGTGTGCACGTGCATGCATAGGTGTGTGTGCGTTGTGCGTGTCCACACGTGTGCCTGTATGTGCACGCACTCACGCATGAGGGGGAAAAGACGGGGCAGGGAGGGGAGAGAGACGCAGCCGTAGCACCTGCTTGTTCACTGAGCGTGAGCTGCTTTTTAAGCACTTTTGTGTCGTGCCCCCTGGATCCTTCCGGTAGCCCAGCCAGGCAGGTGCTGTCATGACCTCCTGTGTACAGACGAGGACGCGGACGCAGGGAGGTGACGTGACTTGCCCAAGGCCACATGGCTGGGGAATGGCAGGCATCTATGAACTGGCTCCTGGCCTGAGGGTTTGGTTGTTACTTTTGTGGTGTTTTGCGAACAAGTGGGACCCAGGCGCACACGAGCTTGGGTTCGCTCCCCATGCGGAAGTGAACGTTCACCCCCTGGTCGTTCTGGGCAGATGGTGCGCCCTGGGCACGTGTGAGCTTCCCTCCTCTGGGCCGAGAGAGGGGCCCCGGGGAGCCGAGGGCTGAGCAGAGTTCTGGAAAGGGGCCTGAGGCAGTCCTGCGGGGGGCGTTGGTGGAAGGAATGGGGGGGCCAGGGGAGCGGGGCGTCCGGCTCGCCCGGTGCCCGCCCCCCTGCCTTCCCTGACGCCCAGCCCGTCCCCGCGGTCCTCCCGCAGCTGGTGCGCTACAGCGCTGAGGGGTTGCTGCAGCTGGGCCCCCTGGGCTCCACCGCCTTCCTGCCCGACTCCAAGTGCCTGGTGGACGACGGCAGGAGCCGCGTGCCCGCCCTGAAAACGTGTGAGGACGTGGCCCGGCCAGCGCAGCGGCTGTGGGACTTCACCCAGGTCAGCAGGGCACTGAGCACCCCCCGCCCCCGCCCCCGCCCACCCCCGGGGCCCAGGTGCGGGGGAGGAGCTGTGAGGGCACAGGGGTCCTGGATCGGCCGCTCCCGGGTCCACCCCCCCTGGTGACCTACCTCTGGCCACACAGCCAGGGAGGGGCCCGCCGGTCTGGTCACAGCACTGTGGCCGCCCAAGCTCCCGCCTCCTCTGGCCTGCCGGAGGGTACGAGGTGTGACCGCCACCGGGAAGCCCTCAGGGCAGTTCCTGGCCAAGCGGGGCCAGGCTGGACTCCCTGCCGAAATCAGCCCCTGCTGGGCCCTGGCTTAGAATTTCCAGCCCCGAGAACATCTGGGGCGGACGAGTCAGTGGCGGCCTCCCTGCCTGGTGCAGCAGCCTGGACTCCCGCCCCCCCACCCCTGGGGACCCCGGCCCAGGCCCCTCCCCGACAGCAGCCACCGGCTGGGATGCTGCCTGGCCCAGAACGACACGCGGGTCGCCGCGGGCAGCCGGCCCCCAGGGAAGGGGCAGGAGGGGGCCTCCCAGCCCCGGGTGGCTCTGGGCCGAATCCCGCTGGCACTTCTGTCCGGCTGCCTTCCTCCGTGTGGCCCTCTCCGCAGCCCCTCCCGCCCTCTGTGCCCCCCTGCTCCCTCTGCACCCCACATGCATCCATCCAAACACCGCACGCCCTTCTCCGGCGTCCAGGTTTCCACCCAGGTCAGCCCAGGACTCGCCCTCTGGTGACTTGCTGGAGACCCCACCTCCCTCCAGCCCTGCTGAGTGCCCCCGACCCCTCTCCCTCAAAGCCATTCATGTCCTAAATCTCTGCCGTCTCCCCTGGCAGCTGAACTCCCCAGATGTGCATGCTCTCGCATCTGAGGTCAGATGCCGAGGGCCCTGGGGGCTCCTTCCTGCCTCTCCAGCCTCTCCTGGGCTTGTGGCCCCACCCCTCCTCCCTTAGCCCACTGTCTGGCCTCCCGGTCTCCAAACCTGTCCCCTGGTCGGTCGAGGGTGCCCTGCTCTGGCTTCTCCTGTCTTCACCACTCACATCTGCTCAGACACTCGGGCCACAGCGCCAGGTCCTGGGGGCAAGGGCCTGGTGCGTCGGACCTGTTTCTCTAGAACTCTCTGCCCTTGGTACTCGGTAGCCAGGCTCTGGGCCCGGGGAGCCACTCCCAGCCCCGCCACCACCCCGCCCCAGGCTCTTCCACCTGACAGCGGGCATCTTCCAGGGGACATCCCGGGTCTCGTCCCCCGCCCCAACCCCACACACTCCCTGCCTCCGCTCCCACCAGGCAGCCCTGTGACAAATAAACACCCTCAGCAGCCCTGCCCTGGGCCTTGGGGGCTGGGACTTTCAGCGACCGGAGGGGCCGCAGGGGTGAGCTGTCACGGTTTCGGGGGCGGAGCCAGCAAGGGTCAGAGGTCCCCAGGAGGCCAGGTTGGGGTCAGGATGGCGAGAAGGAGCTGTCTGGAAAAGAAAGGAAAACACAGTGTACAATCCTGAGGTCCTCAGGCTTGGGCCAGGGTCCTTGATGTCTGGGAGACCAGAGGGCCTGCATGGGTGACCTGTGGGCAGATCGTATATGCCAGGCAGTGGGGATGCACTTGCGGGAGCCCCCTGTCTCAGGGGCCCTGTCTCCATTGTGCTAGTCACTCCTTGGACCCCAGGAGCAAGGCAGGCAGGTGACACAGCTGATAGGGTGAAGATGCCTGAGGACAGAGGACCAGGAGGGAACAGAGGGACCAGGAGGGGACAGAGGGATGGGGAGGAACAGAGAGGTGGAGGAGTCAGAGGGGGACAGAGGGATTGGAGGTGGGGGAACAGAGGGACCAGGAGGGGACAGAGACCAGGAGGGACAGAGGGACCAGGAGGGGACAGAGGAATGGGGGGGAACAGAGAGGTGTGGGAGTCAGAGGGACCAGAGGGGGACAGAGGGATTGGAGGTGGGGGGACAGAGGGACCAGGAGGGGACAGAGGGGCAGAGGAGCAGGAGGGGACAGAAGAATGGGAAACAGACCCCAGAGTCTTGGGTGGCCATGCAGTGACCTGTATGGGGCCGGTCAGTGCCCCACTCCCGAGGTGCTCTCAGGACGGGCCCCCTGGGCGTCCATGCTGACCTGTCTCCCCTCCTGGCAGAGCGGCCCTATCGTGAGTCGAGACACAGGCAGGTGCCTGGAGGTGGAAATGTCCAAGGACGCCAACTTCGGGCTGCGGCTGGTGGTACAGAGATGCTCGGGGCAGAAGTGGACCATCAGGAGCTGGCTCAAGCGTGGGCGACACTGACCGCCAGCCCCGCCCTGTGCCCGCCCGGGTGCAGACCCCGAGGACCCGGGGAGGGCGTCAAGCCGCCTGCTGGGCCGCGTCCCTGGGACTGCGGGGGCCCCCTGTGCACTCTGGAGGCAGGTGCCAGGGACCGGCCGGCCCAGCAGGAGCACAGACCCCGAAGCCAAGCCCACCTCGGAATCACGTGCCTTTTCTACGGTATTCCTGTCCAGGCCGCCGGGCCGGCCACCTCTTCTGCATGAAGCCCCCTGTACGTTCCCCCCCTCGCGGAAATAACCCCCATGAGCTCCGTGGGTGGCCCAAACTCCCATCCCGGCTGGGCAGGACCGTGGCCTCCTCTCGTCTTCTGACCATCTAAGGAAAAGCCCAGAAGAGCAAAGCAGAGCCCTCTCCGAGGTTGGGGACGGGGGCGGGGGGGGGGGGGGGGAAACGCGGCTGCGGCCGTCCCGGCGACGCCCCAGGCAGTGCTGATGAGGAGGCCGGTTGCCACCCCGATCCAGCGCCGAGTGGGTCAAACAGGACAGAGCTGGTCTTGTCCTCCGGAGCCCTAGCGGCTGGGTCGTCCGGGGTCGGGGCCCCTGTTTCAGTGTCTCGCCCGGGGCCAGGCGCCTCCCCCCGCCTTGTTGCTCCAAGGCGGGGGTCAGCAAACCGCGACCCACAGCCCTGTGCCTGTTTTTATAAATAAAGTTTTATTGGCACACAGCCGCACCCACCTGCCACCTGCCTCTGTATGGTCCGGCGCGACCCTCTCGCCCGGGGCCAGAGTTGAGCAGGAGCACGCGCCCCACGGGGCCGTCCCCGGGGGCTCCGAGATGCCGTCTCTGGGCAGGCCAGTGCTTAATGATTGCAGTGAACATCACAGGGCCCCCGCCCGTCCCTGTCCCCCAGCAGAGCCACCGCCCGCTATGCCCAGCAGCAGGTGCGCCCAACACTAGCTGCTCCCCAATACTACCAGTACCCCACACTAGTGCCCTCATTCTGGGTGGAAGGCCTCAGTCGTCCAGCGGTGGGGACAGCTACCAGACCGACGCCTGCACAGCCCTCGCACTGCGGTCTCCCGGCGCATAGGGGTCTCCCCCGGGGCAGAAATTGTGGCTGTGTTGGAGACTTCCAAACCGCCCCCCCCCCATTCTTGTAGAGCAGCCCGGAGCAGGGTTCCTGGACACCCGGGCTGCTTCACACAGGACTTAGCTGGTCCCGCCGAGCTGGGACCAGGCAGTCAGCCTTCCAGGGGGCGGGGAGCCCGGCTGCCCCTCCGGGGAAGGCGTCACAGCCGCTCCCCGCAGTGTCTTTCTGAAGCAGAAAGTTGTTCTGGGAGTGCCAGGGGGGCTCGCAGCCGTGAGACCACACTCGTTCTCCACCTCTCAGGCTCTGAGTCTCTGGGGGAGGTGGGGGCTCTGACCTGCCCCCTGGGCACCCCCCACCCCAGCCCCATCCTCCTCTGCTCCTTCCTTGGGTCCCGTCCCCTGCTTCCTGCCACTGTGGGAAGCCCTGGCCGGCCCCAACCTCCCCACTCTCCCCGGAGAACTCTACCAGCTCCCACCCAACTCCCCAAAAAGCCCCCTCTATTTCAGATCTTGCCCAAATTGTAAGACCATAACGGAGGCAAAAAGCCAGCAGTGAGCGAGACCTCAAGAGTCAGCCTCTAGCCAAAGCCCTGGGCACACATCCAGAAGTTTCCCAACTGAAGGTGAAATGGTAGCAGCCCTTGGTGGGCAGACTGAGCTAATTGCCCGTGGTTCAAAACAGAAAGTATCTCGGCTGAAACCTAGAAAACTCGCTGTTGCATACCGTGCATTATCGAAACCGCCAATGTGAGGGTTTGTAGCCCACGGGACGCAGAAGGTGTCTCGACAAGCACCCCCCCCACGCCCCGTCCTTGCGGGAGGCGGCGAGTTTTGATAGCGCGCTGTCGGGTCCTGGCTGGCCCCCAGCTCCTGCCTCAGCACAAGGACGAGGGTCGGCGGGGCCGAGCTGGGCCCACAGGCAGCAGGACCACAGCGGGGAGAGGCCCTTGACCTACCATAACCAAGAGGGAGAGACCGCCTTCTTCATGGGGCAGGGCCACGGAGCTCCCTCACCTCCATTCACTTCTGCCCCCACTGCCTGGTGAGAGCTGTGTCCCCCCACCGAGGCCTGCCCCGAGGATCCCGGGGGGGGGGCGTGACTGACTGGACCCAGAGAACCCCAAAAGGTCACAGGCTGGGAGGAAGGAGGGCGGCCCCGCCGACCACCGCTGCTGTTACAGCCCATGCCCTGTGGGGGCGCTGTGGAGACGCTCCCGCACAGTTGAGCGGTCACAGCGTGGCGGTGGCTGTGGCCGTGGCCGTGGCTGTGGGCGTCCCCCCACCCCGTGCAGATCCCTGTGTGTTCTAACTCCTGGTGATGCGTAGTCCCCCGGCCCCCACCGCCCCGCTGGACTCAGAAGGAGCTCTCGCACCATCCACGGGCTGCGCTGAAGTGAACGCAGTCCCCTGAAACCCTGACTTCTAGTTCACACTTCCTTTGCCTTAAAGCACAAAAAGTTCTCTTTGTCCGCTTTTCAAACACCAGTCTGTGGTTGAGGCCACCCAATTGCCCCAGGAAGGACCCCATCCATCAAACAGGGACTTTAATGCAGGGGTGGGAGGTGCTGAGGCTTTGGCCAGGGTGTTAGGGCATCCTGGAGACGCACCCTCCGTCTGTCGGCTGAAGGGACCCAGGAGCCCGGCCACTTATGGGGCTGACGCTACAGAAGGAGCGATGGGAGCACCCCCCCCCATCAGAGATGGGAGAGGACACCCGGCCGCTGCACCCCCGGCTTCCCACCGACGGCCCCTGCGGCTGAGCCTCCCAGAAGCTACGACTCGGGGAATCTCAGGACCGGGACCGTGGGCGCCTCTCAGCCCAGCAGGGAGAACGGAGGCGGGAAAGGGTCTGGGCGCCGACCGGGGGCCGGCAGCCAGAGGGACTCTTCTCCAGCACAGGTGACCCCCTCCCCCCCCGGGGTCCCGCCGTGCGGTGCCCGTGATGAAATCAGGCGTGAGTCTGCAAGCGGGAGGGAAGAAGGTGCTCGGCCACGAAACCTCCTCTCCCCACCTGCTTGGGAAAGTGCCCATTCTGGGAAGAAGGAGGAAGAAGGGGAGAGAGGAAGGAAAGGAGGGAGACATAGGTTTAGAATTACAATCCCACCACACCCTTTACATAACCCTCAGTAGTGCCGAGAACTTCTGTGCCCATTTCACAGATGGGGAAACGGAGCCTCGGAGGACTGAAACGACTTGGCGCAAGGCACACACTTTGCCCGGGGGCAGGTCTAGGGGGCCATACTCAGATCTGCTCGACCCCAAGCCGGTGTCCCCTCCACTCTGCCTGGCTGCCTAGAATTTTTTTTTCTTTTTAAACAACAGTCACGTTCAAATGGCAAAGACACAAACAAACAGAATTTGCTGAAACTTAATAGCAGACCCGCCTCTTCCATCAATTCAGTTATAAATCGGCTCTGCAGCGAATTCAGAAAAAACCCATGTTGTTTGTTTAAGACAGTTCATTGGTGATAACCCACCGGGGCTCCGGGAGAGGCTGTTGATATGCAGACGTTTCTGATGAAAAGCAGTGAACGCACAGAGGCTTTTTCCCTTCCCTCTGCTCTTGAACTGATCGTGTACATCAATTTAGTTCTAATAAAAACGTTCATGGCTTCAGTGAATCTTCACTTATGGTTGAGGCCCTTTGGGTGAGTGGATCCTGTGAGAAGCAGGGGTTTGGCCTGGGGGTGGGGTCCCCAAGAGAAGGACAGGGCAGCGGGTAGGGGAGCGGAGAGAGAAGTAGGGGCACGGGAGGGTGTGGAGGGGCCCAGAGAGCGGGGGGGGGGGGGTAGGGCATGAGAAGGGGAACGAGGAGGGGGAGCAGGGAGGACAGGAGTGAGGCGGGACGGTGGGGACCCAGGCCTGTCCAGGGACCCAATAGACACAGAGATGAAAGTCTCTTCTGAGAAACCCGGAAGCCTCCCCCACCCTCCCCCTGCAGCAGAGGCCCCAAAGGAGGGGCTGCCTGAAAGAGGAAACGGGATGGGGGGTCCTGGGGGTCAGAGGCCTCCTCCTCGGGCCTCCAGCGCCCACAGGTCCGGTCCGGGGGTCCCTGACCCAGCTGCAGGCACAAGAAGTCGGGGAGGGCGTGCGGGTCCGGGCACCGGCCTATCTCAGGGCCCGGCGGCTGCACTCTGGAAGGATGCGCGGCGAGGGGGGCTCACCTCGGCCCCCCACAGACCGCCCAGACCCCCCACCAGTCCCGCAGCCCCGGCCCCAGCAGGGCCCCAGCCCGAGTGAACGCTTACCCGGGATTCCGGTCACGTCGGAAAAAGGAGCCTGCCCCACGCAGGAGGGTCCTGTGCGCACGCCCGCCGCACCCGGAAGACTCTCCCGAGCCCCTCCCCGTGGGGCTGCCTGGGTCACTCACCAGGGTATTCACTCCCCTGCTCGCTCGCTCGAGGGGGGGCAGGGAACGTGGGAGGCAAAGGCGGCAAGAGCCGCCACCCCCGCCACCCCAGCCGGGCCCAGAGAAGGACGCCTGTGCTCCGTGGCCCAGGTGGACGTCGGCACCAGCCGTCGATGCCACACACGGCTTCGTGTGCACGTGGAGCCTGAAGCTCGCTCCACGGGCGCCCGGTCCCCACGCAGCCGCCACCCTGGCCCCGCGGCCTGAGCACAGCAGTGGCAGGAGTGGGGTCGGGCGACCGGTCTCAGGGGCCCGGCTGGTCTCTGGATCCCTGCATTGACACCTGACGCGGCTGCCGTTTCCTGGGGTCGCCAGGTCTCCAAAAGCCCTGCTGGCGTGGCTTTCTTATGTGGCTCCCCGACCGGTGGCCGTCATCCACTGGACGGGCCGTCACAGTGTCTGGGGCCTGCCTGTTTCCCTGGACGGGCCCGGGGCACCCCTGAGGCTTGGGAAAGGAGGCAGCAGGACATCCCGCACAGCCCCAACCTTGTCTCTGGGGGCGCGGTTTTCCGGGGGAAAGTGCCCCTCCTCAGAGCCGGGGGGGGGGGGCGGGCAGCGGGGCAGGGACGGGCTCTCTGTGCCCTGACAGCCGGCCACGGCCACCTCCTGGTCGTGCCGGCCCTGGGCCCCGAGCTCCTCCAGCTGGAGGGGTTTAGTGCTGGTCCCGAGACTCACAGACCCCCCGAAGGAGCTCGGGGAGGCCCCCACATGTTTGGGCACCAGGAACACGGTGTCCCAGCTGCCCTCAACACCCATGTTGTGACCCACGGCACCTAGAAGCCACCGGGAAGCGTCCTGTCTGCAGGTCTGCCTTGGTGCGGGTGCCTGCCATGTGCACCTCCCCCGAACCTCAGCCTGGGTCCTGGGTCCACCCGAGGGTCAGCCCCGGGGCACTGAGGAGGTGAGGGCGACTGATCACCAGCCACGCCCCCGGGTGCACATCACAGGCGCCCACAGCCGGCCCGGGAGCCGCGTCACCTGCCTGCCGGCTCAGGAGCCCGACCACCAGGTGGCCAGGCCCTCACGACGGCCTGTCCTGCACACACAGACCTTCGTCTCACCAGGCTGGTTTCTAGGGGTGAGACTCTCCACAGGCGGGGCTCTCGATACAGCCTGGAGGGCGGCCTGGGGATGGCAGGGGCCTGCGCCTCTGCGCGGTGGCACTTTCCACCCGGAAAGCCCAGGGCAACAGGAGCCCCAGAGCAGGGCGGCGGGGGGGATCCAGGCGAGGGTCAGAAGGCTCGGGAGCCACAGCCACCAACTGGCTCAGCGATGCCTTCCGTGGCCGTGGGCCGGCCAGTGAGAAGGTCCACCCCCCCGCCAAGATCGTGGGCACCTGGAACCTCGGAAGGCGACCTTGTTGGGAATAAGGTCTTTGCAGGTGCAATTGGTAAAGACGAGAGCCCGCAAGTCAGGTGGGTCCTGACCCAGTGACAGGTCCTTGTAGGAGGAGGGGTTGGGACACAGACACGCAGAGGAAGAAGTGGGGGAAGACGGAGGCAGAGGCGGGAGGGACGCATTACAAGCCCCGGAGTGAGCGGCACCAGCAGCTAGAAGGACTGGGACGGAACCTCTCCCCAGCCCCAGAACCGCCCCGCTTGACAGCCTGCTCTCAGACACGTGGGCTCCAGAGAAGAAGCACCTGCTGGGGTCAGCCACCTGTGTGTGGTCCTGCGCTAGGGCGGCCCCGGGCGCGGCCACGCTCCCATCTCAGAGACGTGAGGTGGGTTGTTGGCCGCACAGAGCATCGCGGGGACACAGCAGGACCGAAGCCCGGCCGTTCGCCGTTCGCCGGGCACCGGCCGGCGCTGGCCGGACACGTCTGAGTGGGGCTGCGGCTTTCGTGTGTATAGGCTGACACCCCCCCCCCACGTGGACCCCCGTGGCCTCCCACTCTCTGCCCGACATTCCGGAGCAGCCACGCCTGCGCACGTCCGACGCCCCCGGAAGGGCGGCAGAGCAAGAAGTCAGATTTGCAAATCCTGGTCCGGAAGATGTCCGTGCTGGAGACTGCCCAAGAATGGGGAAGAGGGGCTCCAGCTCCGAGACCCGGATGACGCCTCCCACTGGGAGGAGGAAAGTGGGGGGTGGGGGGGGATTGGCAGCCATTTGCACCACAGTCAGGTATTTTAGTCTGTGGAATAGAGTCCGTAGTATCACAGAGGATGCCGATCCCACGGAAACCGCCAGCTGCAAACTGTCAGAAGGAAACACGCACCGGCATTCGTGCATCCAGTACCCAGCCGATCGGCAGGTGTCGATCGGCTTTTGTCGATGGCGCACTGGCGAGGGTCAGGCGGGCCGGTGTCCGTCCGTCACACCTGCGAGGCCGGAGACCCAGGCCGGGAGGGTGATGAGGAGGCCCCCGAGCCGCTGAGGCGATCGGGGCCTCAACGCTCGAGGAGTGTTCTCGCACGCACGTGGCTCCGGCGGTCGGATACGGATGCCCGGGTGTGCGCCGGGCCCGGGAAGCAGGGGAGGGAGCTGCCGGGAGCCCGGGGGTCTGAGAGCAGGGGCGGTGGCGGAGGGGGTGGTGGGCGGCCGGCTGCCAGGCCGCCAGGCGGGGGCCCCGGAAACCTGCCCCCGCCGAACTGCAGCTGCACGGCCGGCGGGCACTTCCTCTCGCGGTAAGAGCGGCCTCCCCCGATGGCCGGAGTTAATCAAACCGACAGCCTTGAGGAATCAGACGAGAAGCCTGGTTTGTTATTTCTTCTGCTGTTTTAAGCAGCTGATAGTCATTTTAAGATTAAATTAAGTGGCTTATCTGTGCTAATTCGAATCGACAGGGCGATCTGTCTTCTGCGACTAATTGATCGCGGATCACTTACAAGCTCACTGTGGAGCGGGGAGGCCGGCCGTGCCGCGGGCTCGGGACTGATACCCTGGGTTCGTTTCTCAAAGGTAACAGCCGCGCGGGCTCCAATTTTTGTCCTTTGGAACCTCAGGACCCGCCGCTGAGGTGTCGTCCGGTGGGGGGGTCAGCGTCCACACGGACACCCCGTCCCCCCGGCAGGCTGGCTCCTGCGTTTCAGGTCAGGGGGGCCTGTGATAACAGGTCAGGCGGGCAGGACCGGCCAGGCCGGAGGCCAAGGCACCCGGAGCACCTGCAGGCTGGGCTCACTTCTTCTGTGCAGAGGCGGGGGTGTGTGTGTGTAGGGGGAGGTGCACCGGCGTCCTTGTGAAATTATTCGAAATTAATAAGAGTCAGAAAACGCTTTCTTGAATGTGCATTTTATCCGATGTAAATCGTACCTCAACAAAGAAAAACTTATTTCAAAACTGCATAAAGCATAATTCTGCTTAGTGAGTGAAATGTGTTCGTACGTGCACGCCGAAAGGTTTGGAAGCAAACGTACCCCGACACCACAGCGCATCAGATTTTTCACGTCTTATTTTTGCTTTTCTGTTTTAACTATAGTACGAAAATAATATTCTATCGTCTTCCCAGAATTATAATTGTTATGGTATCTATAGCAATTATATTAATTTGATTTAACTGTTGCTATAAATGAGATAAACTATTTAAATTAGCGTATTAATTATATAGTTATTGCCAATAACTAATAATTAGAGTGCTTAAATTATATAGCTATAGGGGCACCTGGGTGGCTCAGTCGGTTGAGCGTCTGACTTCGGCTCAGGTCATGATCTCACGGTCCGTGAGTTCAAGTCCCGCGTCGGGCTCTGTGCTGACAGCTCAGAGCCGGGAGCCTGCTTTGGATTCTGTGTCTCCCTGTCTCTCTGCCCCTCCCCTGCTCACACTCTGCCTCTGTCTCTCAATAATGAATAAACATTAAAAAAATTTTTTTAATTATATAGCTATAATTAATAACCGCACAATAAGATGATGGCTATGTTATTCACTTAAAATAGCCAGCCCCGGAGGTTCTGAGCCGGCTGGGGCCAGAATCCGCACCCCTTTTCTTAGAGCAAAGAGGTATCGTCCTACCCACCGTAAAGAACCATATCGAAACATATAGACAACCTCCGGGTCTGCGTGGAAAAGTCACGTGGAAAAACGGCAGGCTTGATCAGACCTCGGAGGAGGAGGCTCCGTGCCCGGGGGGGCGGGGGGGGAGGGGGGGGGCCGCGTGAGGGACGTCCCGGCGCACAGACCGCGGCTGTTCTCCCGCAGTTGCGTCACCGGCATCTCGAACAGGCTCGGGGGGCCCCGGCCTCCCGAGAAGCTCCGGGACCCGACGCACGCGGCCCTCAGAGGTCGCCGCTGCTCTTACGGGAGCCCAGGGGTGGGCTCACCGGGCGCTCCGGCCGCCTTGGTACTGTTGTCCTCCGGCACCCGCCCGCACCGCCCCCCCTCTGCGCTGCCTGCCGTCCCCTTCGAGCCGCCACACATGCTAGCAAAGCGCAGAAGGGCCTCCCGGCGTCTCCCGTTCCCACCAGCGCGTGGGGTGCGTGCGCGCCTGTCCGCCGCCTCATCGAACCCTCCGGTGGCCCCCCCTCCGGGCCCTCGGCGCCCGGCCTGCTGCGGCGACGCTCCGGTGTGCGGAGTGCTCCCTGCCACCACTGTGAGCGCACACGTGGGTCCCAGCCCCGGTGCCTCCGACCACAGCCCACGGCCGCACCGCTTCTGGGCCTCTGTGGGGATTCAGCCGGCGCCGTGAGCCCGGCGTCTGGGACTGTGTGTCCATGCGGCCGGCAAGGCCAGCGGCCCCCGATCTCCACAAGAACCGGGGTCCGCAAAGCCCCAGACGACGCGGGGCGTGGAAACGGACGTTGGGCCAGGCAGCCGCTGGGGGCAGCGGGCAGGAGCCCCGTCCTCGAAGCCTCGCGTCCGTCCTGGCACCGGCCGGGGAGAAAAGAGCATCTGCCTACAGGCCAAGGACACGGGGGCCCGGTGATGCCGGGGGACTGGGGCGGCAGGACGGACCCTCCCCCACAGCCTCAGGGGCAGCTCGGCCCCGCCACACCCTGGCTCTGGGCTCGTGGCCTCCGGAGCCGTGACAGGACAAGCGTCTGTTGTCTGAAGACATCAAGTTGTGGTCGCTTGTTACGGGGACCCCGGGACCTGGGTACACGCCGTCCGGCCACCTGCGGGCGTCCTGGGGGACCGCCTCGCGGCGCGTGGCGTCCAGCCGGGACCCCCGTCCCAGCTTCAGAGAGCCATTCCGCCACCATCTTTAATCTGTAAGCGTCTGGGGAGGCCCAGCCCCAAGAACCAGCCGAGCCATTTGCCACAAAAACACACAACTTCTGCTGGAGACGAGCTCTGGATGTGTTCTCTCCTTTCCCAGCATTTACATCAATCGACAGCACAGCGTCAACAGACACCTTGCGTTTCCTGCTCGTTGTTTGCTAAATGGGCTCGTTTCACTTGGCATTTGGATCCACCTCCCTGTTTGAAGAAACTACAAAGGGCGTGTGTCCACCAATGGAGCTGACGTTCTGGTAGAACTCGGCAGAAAGAAAACATAGAGCAGAGAGCCAGGTCCTCTGGCTTCTGCGTTCCTGCACCTGACTTTCTTTCTCTGACAAATCCTTTCCACACAAAACCCCATCTTTTGGTCATTTGTGACTCGGAAATCTGGTCTTACTTGTGGAAGAATGGGAGTGTCTTTCCAAGGAGAGCAGAGACCCACTGTGGGAGAGACGGTCGGTCTCTCTCGGCCGGGAGAAACGGGGAACCTGACGAGACAGCATTTAGCTATTTATCCGTTTTTCTCACACACTTAGCCCCTGGGGAAGCATTTCAGAGCCTCCAGGAGATCAGGACCAAGTGTCTCAGACTCCCTTACCCTTTCCTGGTGACCTCAAGATGGCTGCTGCAGCTCCCACCATCACACATACTTTCTAGGCAATGCAAATGAGGAAGAGGAAGGAGGAGAAAGCAATGGTGTATATCAGAAGGACAAAGGCTTTCCCAAACGTCCTCAGGAGACTTCTGGTTTTGTCTCAGGGGTACGCGTTTCACGTGGCCACCTCCCGCTGCAAGAGAGTCTGACAAACTTGTTGGCTCAATAGTAGAGAACAGAAAACAGGGCTGGACAGATGCTGGTTAAGCCAGTCCACGGTGTGGTCACCCCGTGGTTCCGAGCAGGGCGTGGGAGGCGACCCTCACGGCTGCCCCATTGTCCCACCTGCTGTCTCTCTGGAAGGCCGTGGAGGTTTCTGGATTGTGGAGAGAGGGCCCCGGGTGGACATGCTGTCACATCTCAGGAACAGAGGGGATGGGGGAAGCCCTGTGGACTTCCCTACGTGAGACACCCCGGGTGGCAGAGGTCTCCTGTCCTGGCCCCCTTCCTGGCTGGCCCAGGCTCCCCGCCCTTGGCCGGGCGGCCGGATCTGCTGTTAACGCCCAGGAGTCGTCCAAACGGGGACACGGCTGCCCGTACAAAGTGGTCGGGGCGACCATCAGGCATAGCTAGTATTTCACGTGCCCCCGGCTCTCCCAGTATTTCCTGGTCAGTCTCTGGGGGGGGAGGGGGGCTGACTGCCCCTTGTGGCCTGTCCTTGGCCTTCCCGCGGGCCTCGAGCGTGCACCAGGCACCCAGCAGGTGCTCCGTGAATGTGTCTGTGGGGCAGCGATGCACCTCCCGCTGCCCGAGTCCCTGTGGCTGCTCCACGACCCCGGCCGCTATGCAGCCTCTCTCCTCTTTGTCCAGGTCGTTCTTCCAGAAGCTGTGGTCACAGGGCTCGGGACGGCCCTGGGCTCACCCGGAACCAGCTCTGCCCAGAGACTTTCCCGCTCTTGGTGTTGAAAGCACCTGGGTGTGTGGTGTCGGGAGAGTGGCTGTGATCGGGCCCGGGGGGCCAGTGGCTTCACCACACGTGCGGATCCACAGGGACCCGGGAGCCGGCCCAGGATGACCGGGCAGCCCCCACGCTCCCCTCTGAGCCGGAGGCAGCATCGAGGAGACAGGAGGGCTGACCGATCGCCTGTCCCACCAGCTGACGGCAATTTACCCGTGAGGTCATTAGGTCTGGAAAGGAAATCACGTCTCTCGTCCCGTCGCCGCCGACCGTGGGTGCAGCTCAAGGTCTACCTGGGAGGCGCCCGGCCCAGAAGCCCAAGAACGTAAGTGTGTGATTAAGAATTCCTGTAACCATCAGAAAGGCTAATTAATGGCACTTTCCGTCGTGCAGGGAGAGCGTTTGCACCTTTAAACACGGGAAATTGGACTCCAAGCAAAGACAGGCCGCGGAGCCAGCGGCCCCCAATCGCTCCCAGGTATTGACCGGGACAAAGGAAAGAAAATTTAGCGCGGAATCAGTTCCAGAGTAAGGCTGACTGATGAGACGCGTTTGGGCTCTGTGCTCATCAAACACCAAGCTGGTCTATAAATTCCCCATGTGGGCTGGGGGTGGACACCAGACTATCCC
The DNA here is from genome assembly GCF_022837055.1 of Prionailurus viverrinus. Taxonomy (NCBI): domain Eukaryota; kingdom Metazoa; phylum Chordata; class Mammalia; order Carnivora; family Felidae; genus Prionailurus; species Prionailurus viverrinus. Next base: position 1,143,879 of record NC_062572.1, read on the forward strand.
AGTCCCTCCCCCAGCCCCCACCCAGCCGGGTCTGCCAGCCTCCCCACCCCCAGCCCCAGCCCCCACCCCACCCAGCCGGTGGAAGGCTCCGAGCCTCAGAGACTCAGAGGCCCCCTGCCTTTGCTGTCCTTTTGGAAAGAGACATGAGGGGCGGGCTGGCAGGGGCGTCCTCTCGGGAAGCCTACTGTCCTTCCGTCCACGGCACCCCCCTTCAAGCCCAGCCACGCCCCCTCGATGGCCCAGAAGCACGGCGGGGGGCTCAGCAGACCCCTGCATCAGACACACAGGAGGTCTTGCCACAGACGTGCTGGGCAGTGTCCCGGGTTGAGGGCCACACCCCAAAGGAGGCTTTCCCACCTCTGCCTGTGCCTGATGGCGCCTGGGACCGGCACCCGCTGCCCTCCAGCTCCGTGAAGGACCGGACAGGACTGGGGGAGGGCCGCGCACCAGGGGCCCCTGAGACAGGCCTCGTGTGAATCCTGCAGGCCACCTGCAGAAGCAGCAGGCAGAGGAGACTGCCGGGGCCCGCACGTCCGCGTCTCTAACCAGCCGAGGGTGACCGCGAGGCTCCAAGGACCCTGCTCAGCCACGAGGACCTAAGCCGCAGATGGAAAACCGCCGCCCTGTGGCCACCCTCCTGGAGCCGCCCCTCAACGGGAAGGCAGGCGTCCCCCCCCCCCCAGACCACTGCTTCCTTCACTGTCGTCACCCCTGCTCGTGGGGGCATAGGATGCTCTTCACGGGCCTAGAACGGCCTGTGATGTCCCGCGTCAGAGCATAAGGTCCGCAGGTGGGCTCCCGCTTACTTCTCGAAGCAAATTATAGGGAGACCACGCGCCCTTCCAGTCCCGCGTGTCCGTGGTGAGAGAGCCAGAACCTTCCACGAAGCCTCCACGCTGGCTCACGCGGGGTCCTCCCCGAGCCCGCCAGCTCCCTTCCAAGGCCCCTGTGCCCTCCAGGCTGCGCCACACCGCGAGACAGAGGTCCCACCACGCGCTGCGTGTGGAAAGCCAAACCTGTCCCTCCACGCCAAGGCCACGGAGGTGGAGGCCACGGAGCGTCCTCCGGGGAAGCCACGCGGTGCAGGTGGGTGTCCCGCTCGCCGCACAGAGGCCGTCGAGGAGGATCCGGGGGACGACCGTCCGCCCTTCGCTACGGCCCTTCCGCCCACGCTGTCGCCGTGGCTCTGCCGTCTACAACCCCAATCCCTCCCCGACCGGCACCCTGGGCGTTTTGACGTCTCCATGGCGTTTCCGGCCAGGTTAAAATGAGCTGGGACCAGAGTGGGTGGGCCGAATCCCTGTGACTGTGACCCTGTAGGAAGGGGAGCCGTGCGGTGGCCGGGACGGGCAGGGCCCCGGGGGGAGCACAGCCCTCTGACACCCCACTTGCTGGCCTCCGGGCCGGGACAGGAGACATTTCTGTTCAGCCCCATAAGCCGTCGGTCTGTGGGCGCCGTGGATGGCTAGCCTCGAGGGGCGTGTCCGCTGCTCCGCTGAGGGGGCCCCTCTGCCCTCCTGGCCCCCAAGTCCCAGCCCCGGCGGAGGCCTGCAGACCCCGAGCGGAGGGCCCCCCGCATCCGGCGTGGTGCTGAGGTTCTCCCAGCAGCCGGGGACCAGCAGGCCAGGGAAGGGCCACGAGCGGAAGCTCAGGTGTCAGTCACCGGTGTGCCCGGGCCCCTTGTGGGGACAGGAGCAGAGACTCGAGGCCTGGGAGGGGGTGGCTGAGGCCCCCGCCGGCCCGGATCCGGGCTCCAAGCCCAGACCCAGGCCCCGGCCCCTGGCTGCCCCTGCCGTCCGTCCCGAGTCCGTCACCCCAGCCGTCACAACACTGTGTTTGCTCTCTCGCGGCCCCTGTAGCCAGCGTCACGGCCTCAAACCGCCCGCATCGGCCCGGCAGGGCCTGCAGCCGGTGACGGTGGCCCCGGAGGACACCTCCCCACCCCGCAGAGGCGGACCTGAGCGCAGAGCGGATGGAGGTGCCCGGAGGCAGCCCGGGCTGGGGCGGGGACGCGTCCCGCCTGAGGCCTCCCCCACCTCCTCCGGGGCCGCCCTGCGGTGGGCTTCTGGGCACAGAGCGGGTGCAGGAAGGAGGGTGGGAGCCAGGGTGGAGGCGGGGAGGGGAAGCCAGGGCCGGGCCTCCCCTCCCCAGGGAGCGCTGACCGTGTGCGAGGCGGAGACCCAGGCGCCTGGCCGCGCAGCCCGCAGGGCGGGGCCCCCAGGCACGGGCGCCGAGGGTCAGGAGCCCCCGCGGGAGGGTGCCAGAGCCACCTGCAGGGACAGGGGTCGGGGCAGGGCGCACACCGGAAGCGGCACCCGTGGTCGGTGTGGGCGAGCTCCCCAAACCCAGGTAGCAGCTTGGAGCCCCGGGGGCCCGCCTTCCCTGACCCGGAAAAATGGGGGGAGAACTTGAATTCGTCTTGCATGGCCGACCTGACCCTGACCCGGCACGACGGGAGCCCGGCAGGAAGGGCCTCGTCCCCGCCCCGCCCCGGGCTGCCAGCCCGTCTGGCTCCAGGAGGCTGCGGGACCCACAGAGACGGAGAGGAGCCCAGAGGAGAGCTTCCGCCGTCCTCCCCGCGGCCTACGGGCTCAGTCTGCAAACCGAGGCCGCCCGCCCTCCCGCCCTGGGCCAAGCCCCAGGAGACGCGGGGACCCACACAGCCTGGTCCAGGAGCAGCAGACTGCGAACCCCCACCCCCGCCCGGGCAGCTCGCGCCCAGGACCCTCTCCGATAGCCTCAGCGGGCCGTGCCGCCGACACACACGGAAGACGCCCTCACAACCGCCCAGCTGAGCCCACTGAGGCTGCGCCCGTCCCGGCCTACTGACGGTGCTCACCCCACTGAGAAAGAGCGTCCAAGCCAGCAAGACGGACCGGGGCTCTGCCCCCACCTCCCTGCCACCCCCTCCTCACTCCGCTCTTGGCAAGAGTGGCCTCCGCAATGGTCTCTGGTGCCCGAGGCACACTCCTGCCCCAGGGCCTTTGCACTGGCGAGCCTGTTCCTGGAGCCCTCTCCCCGTCACCCCACAGCCCCGGGTCTCCCCCCTCGCCCTCCAGCTCTGCTCAGACGCCCCCTTGTCTAGTGCAACAGCCCTGCTGGCAGGCTCGTCTCCCTTTCCACCTCCAGGGCGCTGACTGCCTCTAGAACCCCAGACTAACTAAAGTCCCCTCACCGTCTGTCCCCTCCACCGCAGAACGAGCCCCAGGAGGGCCGGGACAGGAGTCTGGCGAGCCCCCTGAGTACCCCCACTTCCTGGGACACCGGTATGCACACAGTGGGCGTGCGCGCGCGTGTCTGTTGAATGAACGAGCACTGAGGGAGACAGCCCTGGAGGCCTTCGCCCCCTTCCCACCCGCCTGCCAGCAGCCACCGCCCATGGCCCCCAGACAGGTCCCTAAGCCCCCGGCCCCACGGCCACGAGTGGGGTCTGTGACCACCCCCAGGGCAGCTCCAGGGCCGGCTCGCATTGTGCAATGCCGCCTTTCTGGAAGAATCACGGAACGTCTCCACGACTCCCCTCACCCCTGCCCGCTGTGTCTGGCCATCCTTCCAGGAGGAGCTGGGCCCCCCCCCCCCCCACCACCCCAGCTGAACGGGCCTCCATCAGAGACAGAGCCTCCGGACCAGCCCCTCGGAGAGCTCTGCCTGCCAGCGGTCGCCAGCGGTGTTTTATGAGAACGCATCGATTTTGTTTGTTGGGCTAAATGGCTCAACGAGTGTGAACCCGGCCTCCCTGGCTGGGGAGAAGCCGAAGGCCTGATCACACACACCAGGCGGAAACGCCAGGTGACATTTTCCGTCTGACGAGTTACAAGGCTCCTGGGGGCCGGGCGGTGGTGGTCTGGCAGGGGATGGTCCTCCCTGCGGGGACAGGGATCCTCCGATCTTGGCTGGAAGGGAAGGACGGTCTGTGCAGGAGGAGGACCGAGGTGTGGGCGCGGCCCAAGGTCTGCGCGCCCGCCCCCACCAGCCCCAGGAGGCCGACCAGCCGACCACCTCACCTCGTGCAGGAGGAGGGCCCCCAGCGGTGGGGTCTGAGCCCCCCTGCCCACCCTGCACCCCTTTCCTGTCTCAGCACCTGCCTCCCCAAGAGCCGACGGCAGCCTGAGGGCCGCGGGTTCCCTGACCGCAGAGATCTTGTGGCAAGAACTTTCCGCCCCGCAGAACGGGGGGGGGGGGGGGGGGGGCCGAGGCTCGTGGCCAGCAGGTGCAGGAAGCCAGGGTTCCAAGCCCACACGCTCTGCCCCGTCCACGCCGACCACAAGCCCACCCCAGCGACGCCGGGACAGCACAGCAAAGCTCCCAAGGGGCTGGGACGCGCGGGGAGGCCGGTGCCCCATCGTGGCCTGAGAGGTGCTGACGATGGGGTCTTCCTGGGGCCCAGCCTCACCCCACCCTCTGAACACTTGCTCTGGGCCGTGGCGTGGCCAGGCCTCTGCCACCGTGGGACCCACACCGGGGCCTGAGCTGGCCCTCCAAAGACTCGACTTTGCCCCAGACGGTGCGTGGGAGGGCTGTTCGCACAGGTCTGCTGGGAGCCTCGCTGTTGTTGGATGAGCCCTTTGGGAATTGTGTGTGTGTGTGTGTGTTTAAAGTTTATTTTTGAGAGACAGACAAAGCATGAGCCGGGGAGGAACAGAGAGAGGGGGACAGAATCGGAAGCAGGCTCCATGCTCCGAGCGGTCAGCACAGAGCCCGACGGGGGGCTTGAACTCACGAACCGCGAGATCATGACCTGAGCCGAAGTCAGACGCTTAACCGACTGAGCCACCCAGGCGCCCCAGGAATTGTTTTCATTGAACATACGGGTCCTTGGATCCAGTCTAGCTCGTGTGGCCACCCCATGGCGTGTAAATAATGTTAGCTCTCAGCCCAATGCCACCCCCTCCTCCCAAAATGCACCCCCAAGACCCCAGGGACAGTGAGGGGGTTGGGTCACCCCAGGGGAGAAGACAGTGCTGCCAGGGGCCAGCATCTTCCTGCCTTCGTGTTGGATCCTTGCCCTTTGGCGGGAGGTCGAGTGCTTCAAGCCCACGGGTATGGTCATCTAAGCCGCGTAACAAGCCATCCCGGAGTTTAAAGCAACGACAATCACTCTATCGTCTCCCTGGTCTCTGGGGGTTGGAACACGGGGCGGCCTGGGCGGGTCTGGTGTGCACCACGGCTGGGGCTGGGCCGGCAGGGCCGGGAGCCGCCGCGTTCTGGTGACCATCTCTGTATGCTCACGCAGACCCAGCTCCTCCACGCCGTCAGGAGCACGTGGCAGGGTGGCCTGGGGACCCCCTGCTCCCACAGCGGCTCAGGACCCGGAGGTGAGCGTCCCAAGAGACTCTCCAGAAGCTGGGTGGCCTCGTCCAACCCACACTCATCGAAGAGCAAAGAGCAAACCCGGTGTCACTGGTCACCAGGGAAATGCTCACCGGAACCTACTGTCACAAAACAGCACACAACAGAAGTTGGTGAGGATGTGGAGAAACCGGGACCCAATACCCTCCTGCTGTGAAACCAGTGTAGGGTTTCCTCGGAACCCTGGGGTCGGGTGACCACGTGCCCCCGCAGTTCCCCAGAGAGGAAGCGGGCCTTCAAACCAATGCTTGTACGCGAGCGTGCCCGCGGCACCGGCCGGACGCCAGCGGTGGACGCAACCCGGATGCCCGCCAACGGATGAAGCGGTGAACAGCTGTGGTCCATGCATGCAGTGGGACACTGCGCGGCCCCAGCAGGGAGTGAGCCCTGACACCTGCTGCACACGGATGAGCTTTGGCAAGAAGCCAGACGCAAAAGGACAAACACCGTGTGATTCCGCGTGGATGGGCAATCCGGCATCGGTAAGTCCGTGCGGACAAAGCGGATCGGCGGAGGCCGGGGCGGGGCGTGAGGGCGAGCGGCTGTGGGGTTTGCTTTCAGGGCTGACGGGATCTCTGGGAGACCAATAGGGGTGATGGTGGCACAATGTCGAATGAACTCACTGCCTCTGAATTGCACACTTCAAGCATTTTTTTTAAGTTTATTTATTTTGAGAGAGAGAGAGAGAGTGCTTGCGAGCAGGGGCGAGCAGGGGAGGGGCAGAGAGAGGGGAGTGGGACAGAATCCCAAGCGGGCTCCGCGCCAGCAGCGCACAGCCCCGGGTGGGGCTCCAGCTCCCAAACCGTGAGACCACGATCTGAGCCAAAATCAAGAGTCAGATGCTTAACTTGACCGAGCCCCCCGGGGGCCCCTGAATTTTCAGCACACGTTAAAATGGTTGATTTCGTGCCGTGTGAATTTCACCTCAATGAGAAGACGAAAGGCATAAGTAGATAAACTTTAAAATAAAATTTCAGGGGCTCCTGGGTGGCTCAGTCGGTCGACCGTCCAACCCTGGGTTCTGGCTCAGGTCACGATCCCAGGGTCGTGGAACTGAGCCCCACGTCAGGCTCTGTGCCGAGTGTGGGGTCCGCTTGAGATTCTCTGATTCCCTGCCTGCCCCCCACCCCTCTCCTGCTCACTCGCTCTCTCAAAAAAATAAAACCAAAATAAGTAATAAAAATTTCATAAACACCGCAGAGCGTTGCTTCTGCCTGCGGGGTCCCAGACCCTGCCACGTTCTGGAAGCAAACGCCTTGCTGCATATCTGGTATTTAATCTACTCCCCAAGAGTCGGTCGTGTCCAGTAATACTAGAAATTAATCACAGCTTCTCAGAAACACAGCAAGGGTTCTCCGTGGTCGAAACAAAAGGGATCCGTCCCGAATGACAGGTCAACACCGTGACTCTGGGGACACACGGGGCAGTGGACCCTCTGCAGCCGGCGGAGGAGGAGACGTGCCCGCGCTGGGTCGTCGCGCTCCCCCGGGCAGAGGGCGGGTGGGGCCGCAGTGTGGGTTCCGGGGTCTGTGAGGAAGGGGAGCTGCCCCATCGTGGTCAGCGTGGCCGGGGCGGAGGTTGCGGGGACCTCACACAGACACAACACAGTGAATGAGCATCATCGGGGCGTCTGTGCGGCTCTCAGCAACGAGGTGACCTGCGAGGCGAGCCAGCTCCAAGGAGAAGCCCAAGCGCAGGCCTAGCAGGCAGGCAGCCCGAAGGGAACCCCCAGACCCGCGCAAAGCCGGCCCCTCCCCCTGCAGGCCAAGTTCACCGGCACGTGCGGGGATGGGAGCCGTCTGTGAGGCGCTCAGCCAGGCGCGCGGCCGAGGGTCGCAAAGGGCCGGGGAGAGAGGTCGCCAGGCCGGGCGCTGGCCGGCCACCAGCCACAGGCCAGACCCACCGCCTGACTCGGTGGATGGCCTTTCGGGCACAGGTGAGCTCATCTTCCCGTGACCACTGCAACGGGGCCGCGAGCCACAGCAGTCACTCTGGCCCTCCGTGCAGCCGGGGGACCTGGCACGGTCCGCCGTGCGGATGGGGCGGCTGAGGCTGGAGGGCCGTGCGTGTCCCAGGCTGACGGGCGCCCAGGCCACAGCCCCCGCCACCCCACTGCCGGCTACCTCCTCGCCTAGAGGCCGGGGGGTTGCGGTGGGGACGTGTGCCATGCTCGTCACCCTCACCGAGCTCTCAGGAAGCAAGCCGGCTGACACCTAGTCGCCGAGAAGTTGCTCCGTGCCCGTCCAGTGCTTGAGCGTGGCGCTTATCGGCAGGACGTGCGGCCCGCATCTCGTTGCCCGGGCGCCACGACTTCAGCGTCTCCCCGCCCAACCCCACTCGCCTCCTGGAGGGGACAGGGCACGAGAGACTAAGACAGAGAGACAGGGAGACTCCACTGAGAGCGCTGGCCAGGCGTGGGCCGCGAGGACCTGACGGAAGGACACTGCGGGGCACACAGTAGGTGCCCTGTCAACACCGGCCTCCGTGACGGTCCAACGGGGCCTTCAGCCACGAGATGCTCACGGGCGGGAGGGCCCTGCATCCGTGGCCCACTGATCAGGAGGGCGGCCCCGCGGGCAGTGCGGCGACAACTCCACGAGCAGCTCCCCACGGGCCTCGCCCCTGTGTTTCTGCAGAGATGTGCATTCATTTTAAGCTCCCGTCCTGAACCGGGCAGAGTGGGGTCTCCGTGGGCCAGGGGTGGGTGGTGTCAGGGAGGGACGTATGGGCCGGGGAGAGGGATGTAGCATCTGACCCCGGGGGGTGGCTGACCGGCCAGGTTGGGGTGCAGCAGGCCCCTGCTCCCCCAAGGGGAGGGATGCAGTGGGGGGCAGGCCGTCCGAGGGGACCGACCCTGGAGTCAGGGTCACACACCCCGCAGCACTCAGGACCCCCCCGAGTGGCCCCTGCACTGCCTGTCCTGCCTGACCCCCAGCAGCCCCACCATGCTGCCCTGAGGACGTCCAGGAGGCCGCTGGTCCTCCCCTGCCCTGCTGCCCCCAGGGCCTGGACGTTGGTTTGGACGCTCCATCCACGGCCCCTCCTTTGACATTTCCTACCCTGGAGGCGTCCCTTGCCCTGCTCTGCCTGATCGCCTCATGAGCCCCCATCGTGGGGGTCTTGCCCCCTTAATGCTCTGCGAGGAAGCCAGTGCAGGACCCCTCTCAGGGACCTCCCAAAGTCATACACACCCACTTCCCCAAGACACCCCTCTTCTGACACCCATGGCCAGCCCGGGGTCCCCGAGACACCCTCAGGTTGGACAACTCCCTAGGAGGACCCCCGAACTCCCCGAGAGCAGCTCTTCTCGCCATCAGGGTTCACTGCAGGGAAGGGACACAGGGAAACACCACCCAGGGGAAGGCCCAGGGGGCCCCCCGAACACGCACCTGCGGGACCGTCCTCCACTGGGGCCTTGGACAGACTCAGCTCCCTGGCCCTGACGTGTGACAGTGCACACGGGTCACTGCCAACTGGGGGGCTCCTGCCTTGGTGTCCCGTCTTTATGGGGGGCTGCAGAGCCAGGTGGCTACTGGCCCCTCCGGGGGTAGAGGGGATGCCGAGCAGCCCAAAGCCCGCCATGACTTGCACGTGGACCCCCGATGGACAGGGCGCTCGGGGCCCGAGGCCCTCCCGGAAGCCGGACAAAGGCCAGCCCTCACTCCGGCCCGGGTTAAACGCTCCATCAGACCCCGCGCCACCAGGAGGCACAGCAGACAGGGCAGCGGCGTGGACCTCCTCCCTACACAGAGCCACAGCCCAGGGGCCCCGGCCCGATGACCAGGGCTGACCCGGCTTGGAGTGGCCGCCCATCCTCAAGGGGGGTGGGGGGCATGGCGGAGACCCCCCCACGCAGGACTCCTGGGGGCGCTGTCGGGGGCTGGTCTCTCAGATGCCGTCTTTCCACAGATGTAATTACGAAGCAGGTGATGGAAAGAAAGTTCTGGAACTGGATCCAGATGGTGGTCACACAGCATAAATGCACCAAGTGCCACTGAATCATACACTTTAAAATGATTCATTTATATCAGGTGGGTTTCTTCTCAATCTTCAGGATAAGTACATCCCAAATATTGCACAGAACACACTTCTACTAAAAAGGTACTTAGTGTGTATTTCAAATTCCGCCCAAAATTGGTTTTTAAAAACTTTTGACTCAAGCGAGGGTGTGATGTCCCCAGCTGCAAACAAACTCGTGCGGACCCAGCCGGGTGGCCTCCTGGGGCGAGGGTGGCTGCCGTGGACTTGTGGCAGGTGAATGCGTGGGCACCAGAGGGAGCACAGCAAGGGAGGACCGCTGAGTGGCAGGGGAGCTCACAGCCGAGAGAGGAGGGTCAACATCGGGCGGGGACCTGGGGTGGCAGTGCTGGCACCTGAGGGCACGAACGGTGGAGAGAGGGAGAGGCACCAAGGCCGAGAGGTTCGCAGGGAAGAGCCCGAGTGTCACTGGAACTCGTAATTAGCTTTGCCTTGCGTTTGTAATTTAAAAATGATAAACAAAACCAGAACCGCATCTTAATTGGGAAAAAAGGCAGTCGGTTCACAGGAGAGGAAATAACCGCTCTGCTGTCCCGGGCAGCCTGGAGCCGCTCGCTCCTCCCTGCCGCCCACGGGGCTCCAGGGACCTCCCCCCTCCCCACCCCGTCCCCGTCCCGGTCAGTTCCCCCCAAGGCACCACACAGAGTTCTCTGTGCTGTAGGGAACCCACAGCGCCTCGGGCCAGGCCCCCCAGGAAGGCCGGTTCTGAGAGATCAGCTGGAGGAAACACACAGGCGCCAGGCCGCCGTCCCGGGTGCTGGGACACTCGCGGACAAGGGGGCGAGGCACACGGCTCTGCCATCGCGGAGCTGACGGCACTCGGACCACTGAAGTGCACGACGCCGGCCGTCAGCGCCTCAGGGAGTCAGGGCGGGACACGGCTCCACGGGAGGACACGGAGGCCCCGGGGCCGCGGGCTGGGAGCTGCCGGGGAGAAGGGCCCTCAGCGCAGGGGGCGCCGCCTGCAGACCTCCGGTCACCATGCCCCCCCCCCCCCCCGGCTTGGGAGCCCCTGCAAACGCAGACCCCGGGCCCCAGGGGTCTTTTACTCAGATCCCAGACGGTTCTCGAGCCCCTGAAAGCCCAGCCCTGACGGCCATCAGGTGCTCAGGTCCCAGGGGCACCTCCCTGCCGGTCTTCTCCATCTGTCCCCGCCCTGTGTCCCCTCAGCCACCTGCCCCCGGGGCCATGGGGCCCAGAGGTCGAGAAACACCACAAAGCGCAGCTGCCCAGGCGCGGGGGTGAGGGGGTGTCGCGGGCGGGGCGTGCAGGGGTGAGCCCCGGACCCGCCGGAAGGAGGAAGGCTACCGACAGCACACGATGCCGATGCTGCAACAATCGAGAAAACCTGCTTGATAAGAGTCCTGTAGTTTTACGTTAAAAAGCAGGATGGCATCTCTCTCAATCAGCGTGAGGCCTCAGCCCTCCCAGGGCTGCCCCCGGTGTCCCCGTGCCGGGGCTCAGCTGGGGCCGGGACGGCCTCAGACGTGCCGAACTGTGCCGGAAGCAGGCGGCTCAGGACCCCCGGGCCCTTCTACCACAGACGTGTACGCGCCCCTCCTCTGTGCCGGGTGAGTCCCGGGCCCCGGGGACCAGACGAGGACCAGGTCGTGACGAGCTTCCCTCGGTCTCTGGGGAGGGTGGCAGGGACCGTCCACGGGGCACCGACGGCAGCGGGGCCGTGAACAGGCGGCGCCCACGTGCATGCCCGGAGCTGTTACCGACGGGATGCCGGGCAGAGGCTTCCCTGAGGCCGCCCTCGGCTTGGGGTCCGCAGGCAGGAGCAGAGAGCAAAGCTGCAGAGAAGGCAGCGCGCAAAGGCCCGGGGGCAGAAGCGGACTCGAGATGGGGCCAGGACGGTACCACCAGGGGGCGGGGCGCTAGCGTCCCTAAAACCACACAGGTGTACGTAGAAGCAGCACCCCTTCACCCCTCACCCAGCATCCCCACCAGGCACACAAGGGTCCTGGGCCACCGGGGCAGCTCCCTAAGACCCAAGCGGCCAAACCACTGCCCGCTGTGACTCCAGGTGCTCCCGTGGGGGCGGGGAGGGGGTGCTCAGGCAAGAGGCTGCAGAACCAGGGACGCCCCCTCCCTGGCTCTGCACCCACACCTGCATCTCCGCCAGGCCCCCAAGCCCACGGGAGCGGCTATCGCTCACGTGACTCTCTCCCTAAACAAGACGCTTTTTAAGAGGAAGCCGGACTCACGCCGGAGGGGAACCAAGCTCGCCCGGCAGAAACGGGGCCTTGAAGAAAGAGCCCGGAAACACAGCAAACGACCGGCCTGCAGCTGCCAGCACCCACGCCACTCGGGGCCGCGACAGTTCAGGTGGCTCCACCCGTAACTGCCCCTCGTGGGGCAGACACGCCCACCGCGCACCTGGGACCACGGGGAGGTAGGTCCTCCTCAGCTCGACTGGGAACAGGTGGCTTGTGCTCCGTGCTGCCCACGACTAACCGGGAGAACCCTCACTGTCGCTCCCAGGTCACAGTCCAGCTGCAGCAGGGAGGGGGTGTGGCCCAGACGCTCGGACTTAAGGGGCCCGGGGGTCACACAGGGCTGGCAGAAGCCACCCCCCAGTGCACCCAGAGCCCCGTGTGGCCGCAGCCCCCGACCCCCACCCTGGCCCCACGCCCACCCGGGCTCTGGCTAAGGGAGAGACTTCCGGAGGAGAGAAGAGGCGGGGGGCAGGCGTGGGGGGCCGCGGGTGGACACGAGGCGCCCTCCGTGCACGGCCGGCACTGTGACCACCAGCCTGCAGACCCGGCCGCCGGAGCAGTCAGAAGACAGGCCAGCGCTCCCCGGACTCCGCCCCGCCACCCACAGCCCACCCCCATCTCTCTCCTACAAAACCACGGGTGAGGGAGGGGAGCGGGCGCTCAGGGTCAGCTGAGCGTGAAGTGCTGGGCGCAGAGATCATCCTGCCGGCCCAGCAGCCCCTGCGCCGGGAGGAACTCCAGGGGCACCGGCTCCTGGCCCCTCTTCTTCTTCAGGTCCCGCTCGAACACCTGCAAGGGACAGACAGGTGTTCCCACGCCGCCCGTGCCCTGCACCCCAGCCACCCAGGCCTCAGCCCCGCGCCCTCACCTCGAACGCCGTGAGCTCCAGCAGGGGTGCGATGCTGGTCTCAGGCACCGACAGCGCCTGGTTGATGACGCTGGCGGCCTGCGACACCTCAGGGTGGTAATGCCGCTGGAGGGTCTGGAGAGGCACACGGGCCGTCACCACACGGTGGGAACACGTCCGGTCACGGCAGCCCCCGGGGGAGCCGGGGACGGTGGGGGGGGGGGGAGGGGATGCACAGCTCACCTGCAGCTCCCACAGCGAGCTCTCCAGGGCGCGGCTCTTGGCCGGGTCCTCCTCTGCAGGGTCGTAGGGGTCGGCATCCAGCTCTAGAGCGAGACCCGGGCCCTGCTTCACAGCCTGCTCCTGAGCTCTGGCTGCTGGGGGCAGGCCCCCACCCTCCTGGTTCCCCATCACTCCCCTGCCAGGTCTCTGAGCCCTCTCAGGTCCCCCCAACTCCCCTCCCAGGGCCCCCCCACTCCCTCGGCCCCCCCCGAGGGTCCCCCACTCCCTCAGCCTCCCCCACTCCCCTCCCAGGTCCCCATGCACCTCCAGGCTCCCCCATTCCCCTCCCAGGTCTCCAAGCACCCCCCCCACGCACTCACCGGGGCCCAGCGGGCGGTGTACCAGCACGCGGCAGGCGGGGTGTCGGCGCAGCAGGTTGCAGATGAAGGGCAGCACCATGAGCAAGGCCTCGGGGGGCGCCGTCAGCGCCAGGCGGGACAAGCGCTTGGCGAAGGCAGCCACCAGGTAGGCGGGCAGATGGCTGGGCGGGATGGTGAACGTGAGTGACCCCCAGTCGCCCAGACTCCCGGCCCCTGCTCTGAGTCTAAGCCCCTCCGAGTCCCCTCTCCGGCACTCACGAGGACGACAGGAAGAGGTCGGCCAGGTGGAAAAACCGGGCCCGATACTTGACGTGGAAGACAGACGGGTCCAGGAGACCGTAGAGTTTCCGGTAGAAATCAGGGTACTCGCTGGGAGTGCAGGGGTGAGGAGTGGCATGCAAGCCAGGGGGGCGGGGGGGAGACACGGAGTGAAAACACGGATCATGGCTCCCAGGGGCCCTGTCACACCCCAACTTCCCCTAGGGCAGCCCAGCAGACCCCCAGCCCGGGACAGGCGCGCACGGCTGGACCCACAGGCAGGCGTCCTAGATCGACACTCACAGGTTGTGCTTGTGAATCAGGATGAAAAGTCCGTTCAAGGCCAACAGGCTGATGGCGCCCCCTGCAGACCAACGTGAGGCTGAGAAGCCCCAACGAGGCCTGCTCCCCCCACCCCCGCCGGTGAGTTCAACAGAGCAGGAGGCCCCCCCCCCCCCCCCCCCCCGGCTCCGTCCCGCCAGGGAGGGGACTCGGGCTCCAGCATGCACCAGGCCCTGACGTCGGCTCCTCCAGCCCCAGTTCCGGGAGCCCAGCCCAGCCGGCTGGGAGGGGAGCTCGGCACTCACCCACGTCGTAGGCGCGGGTAAGGAAGTCGATCATGAGGGTGGGCTGGGCCAGGTGGGGCAGGATGGCATCGTGCATGATCACCAGCACCTTCTTGTACAGGCTGAGGGGCAGCTGGCGGGGAGGCAGCAGCGGTGGGTGCGGCCGCCTCACCCCAAGACCCACGTGGGCCAGAGCGGCCCAGACCCGGGGGACCTGCCCCCCACCCCGCCAGTACCTTGTGCTTGAGAAAGCCAAGCCACATCAGCTGGAAGGCCTTCTTGTGCTCCTGCGGGGGAGGGGGTGGGGGTGCCGTCAAGGCCGCACACAAGGCCCCCACCCCAGCGCCCGGACCCCGGACGGGGAAACGGCACTCACGGCCTCCCTCCCGCCCTGCGTAAGAACTAGAAACCCAGAACTGGAGAAGTCCCAGCAAAGCGAGAAGAAACGCGCACCCAGAACACGGCCACAGAGCAGCCGGAGAGCAGCGCACCCAGGGCCGTACGCGGCAACGACACCGGCACCCAGGAGCCCGCTAAGAGCCTGGGAGCCAGGTACCGGCGGCCTCCACCCCACCCCCGTCCCCGTGAGGGAGCCTCGAGGCTGTGTGAGCCGGACAATTCTGGGTCCCACACGTGCTGCCTACGCGTGGAGAGGGCCCTGTCCCCAGCGCGCTCCCCGGAGCGTCTCACCTTCAGATGAGCGACCTTCCACTTGTGCGACAGCTCTGTAGGGAAGGCAGGGGTCAGAGGGCATGCGGGAAAGAGGCGGCGGCTCGCTGGGTGCCCCCGCCTGCCCTCCCGCCCCCACCCCCCCACCCCCTGGGACGCTCACCAGCGCGTTTCACGTAGAAGCTGGAGGAGCTGATCTCCTGGCAGGGGAGGCTCACGGCAGACAGCAGCGCGAAGGCGTTGTTCCAGAAAGCAGGCGGCACCTGCCGAAAGCCTGGCATCAGCTCGGGCGCAGCCCCTGCGCGCCCCTCCCCCAGACACGGGACCCGGCTCACCTCGGGGTACCTGTCAGCCGCCTGGCCCACGACACCCGTGGCCGCCTGCATCGTGTGGTAGCGGATGTCGTCGTGCTCTAGGTACTCCTGGAACCGCGACACCAGCAGCGAGTGGTCCTCCTCCGGAGACAGCAGGCCTTCCACCACCGACTGCGGGCCGGGCAGGGAGGTGAGCTCGGCGGGCCCACCCGGGGTGCCCGCCACGCCCCACAGCCTCCCCCGCCCCCCGGGGTAAAGGGCGTGGCAGAAGCAGCACGTCCCGGAGCCACCTGCAGCGAAGGCCCATCCCGGCTGTGCCCAGAGGTTTTTCAGCACCCCCCCCCCCCCCCGACACCGTTGTGCCCCCACCTTGAAAAGCTGGCGAGGGAACAGGTAGTTGCCCTCCCACGTGGGTTTCTCCAGGGGATGTGCTCCCTCCAGCTGTACGAACTTCATGAGCGTGCTGAGAGCCAGCTCCTGGGGAAAGCGGGCGAGGGAGTGGCTGAGGTGCCCGGACCACACATCACCTCCCCGGCACCTAAGTCTCAGTGCACCCAAGACAACGCTCCCCCACGCGCTGGGACACAGAACACCGGCCGCTAGGACAACCAGCAGACAGAAAACCAGACGTCCTCAGGTAAGCGCGGACACGCAGAAGCCTGCGGCCTCACCCCTGCCTGAGTGTGCGCAGCCTGGCGGCTGGGGGTGCAGGGAACGCGCAGGGTAGAGGCAAGGCCGACGACCCGACTCACCTTGACCTCAAAGGAGGGGTGGGCCAGAAGCTCCCGCAGGCGGTTACAGCAGCTGTGGTACCTGTGTCTCATCCACACCTTGTACTTCCGCGTCGCCCCCTGGGGCCCTGAGGCAGAGCAGGGTGGTCAGACCACACACACCAGGCTGGACGCAGGTCTCCCCCCTCCGCTCTTTGCGCAGCCCCACCCGGAAGTGAACGGAAACGGGTCACCGTGGCCCCAGACCTGGTGCGGGGTGGGAAACCCTCCTCGTCTCACTTCACCCCAAGACCTACACAGCCAGCGGTGGGAACGCGTAACCCCGACTGCCCACGTTAAACAGGATCAGATCCCACAAGTGATCCCCAAAAAACAAACAGGCGACTGAGCCTGGGTGGCTCAGTCAATTGAGTGCCCAACTCCTGATTTCAGCTCAGGTCGTGATCTCAACATTCATCAGCTCAAACCCCGCGTCCGGCTCTGCACTGATAACGTGGAGCCGGCTTAAAATTCCCTCTCTCCCCCTCTGTCTCTCTCTCAGTCCCTCCCCCGCTCATGCTCTTTCAAAATAAATAAAACAAAAACCCTGAAAAAGCGCAGCACGCTCAACCTTTGCTCTAAACAGACCACATACGGACTCTCTCACCCCAACCCTGAGCACAATGGTCCCTCCCCACAGGGAGCCCCGGCTGTGCCCTTCCCCTGACCCCAAGGTAAGGCCGTGTGAGGTCATCCCGTGTTGACAAAGTCTCCCTCCAGCCCTTCCAGAGACGAGGCCCTAGACCCGGCGCGTGCTGCGAGAGGCTCACCTGCCATGACCGTGTCCTCAGAGGGCAGCTGGCCCACAAACAGCTCTCCCCGCTCCAGCAGGGCCCCGAATAGGCGGCTGCACGCGCGCACCGCTTCCTGGGTCTCCTCCGGGTCCTCCGACTGCAGGGACACGGAGGTCGCAGGGGGCCGGCCCTCCCTCCTCACTCAGGGCCGCGACGCTACCCTCCCACCGGACACCCCCTCCCCGACCTGGAAGCCCCGCGAGACGGGAGCAGACGCCCGGGAATCCCGCCGTCGGCCCGCGTGCGCGCCCCCTGCCAGGCCTCCGACCCGGGACCGGCCGCCGCGCCCCGCGCGCCCCCACCTGCAGCACGGCCAGGATGTCGAACACGGCGTTGGCCTCGCGGCGACTCGCCAGCACCGCCTCCAGCAGGCGGCCCAGCGCCCGGCGCGCGCCCCCGGGGCTGGGGTCCCGCTCCATGCCGCCGCCGCCGCCCCACGCGGAACTCACGGACTCTCAAGCCACCGGCCGGCGCGCCCCTGACGTCACCGCCCCGCGCCGAGGCCTCCCGCACGACGTCCCCGCCCCGCGCCTCTGGCGTCATCGCCGCGCGTCTGGCCGAGAGGCGTGCGGCCGGCCGGCATGGCGCTCTTCCACGTCGCGCGGTACGCGGGCCCCGAGGCGGCCGGGCCGGAGCCCGGGGCGGACGGCCGGGCTCGCGCGCTGCTGGAGCGGCTGCAGTGCCGGGCCCGAGAGCGGCAGCGGCGGAAGCAGCAGCAGGAGCCCGCGGGGGCCGCGCAGAACTCGGAGGCGGCGGGACGGCGGCGGCGGCGGCCGCGCAGAGCGCGGAGGCGCGAGTGCGGCGGGCCGCCGGGGAGCCCGCAGGCGCCGCGGGGGAAGCGGCGGAAAGTGGACGGCGAGGACGCGGACGCAGGTGGGGCCGGGCCGGGCGGGGACGGGGGTCCCGGGTCCGCGGGGGTGGGGGGCTGACGCGCCGCCCCTGTCCGCTTCTGCCGCGCAGGGAGCGGCGAGGAGGAGCCCGGGGAGAACAGCGCGAGCGCCCAGGCCGCGGGGCCGCCGGGGGACTCGGGAGAACGGCCCCCCGAAGAGGCTTCGGGGCCTCCCGCCCACGCCCTTCTGCTCGGGGGCTTTGAGAGAAGCAGGGCGCCAAAGGTGAGCGGCCCGGGGTGGGAAGGAAAGTCTTCCACGGCTTTGCTTCGGCCGGGAGTCGGGGGCGGGCGGCTGTTGCGGATCCAGCCCGTGTTGGTGGGGTAGTTCCGAGGGTCGCACCTGTTCAGCAAGCGAACGGCTTGGACTTCAGTCGTCTGTCCTGCAGTTTTCTTTTTGGTGCCTGGAATTCTATGTCAGCTTAGAATTTTGTTTGTGATTATAATAAAGCTAAGAGTGAAACTTGCAGGTAAGCGTTTTAAATGGGTTTCTGGGTTGCATCACAGCAGTGTTTTAAAACATGTTCTCTTAGTTGGTGGGTGTACCTGAGGAATATCTATCTTAGTGCAAGCTTTCAAGAAGCAGCTAGTGGGGCGCCTGGGTGGCTCAGTCGGTTAAGCGTCCGACTTTGGCTCAGGTCATGATCTCACGTCCGTGAGTTCAAGCCCCGCGTCAGGCTTTGTGCTGACAGCTCAGAGCCTGGAGCCTGTTTCAGATTCTGTGTCTCCCTCTCTCTCTGACCCTCCTCCGTTCATGCTGTCTCTGTCTCAAAAATAAATAAACATTAAAAAAATTAAAAATAAAATAAAATACTTCTCAGAAACTTAAAAAAAAAAAGCAGCAGCTAGTAATTAATTTACAGAGTTCTTGGGTGGTGGTGATTACCAAGAAGGAAACGGTAGGTTTGCCAGGGTACGCGGGGGAGCATTTGTGTCCGTGCCAGTGTGGGGGTGCACCTTGACTTGTGATCAGAAGACAGGGGGCAGCCTGGGTAAGGTGGACTGGAGAAAGCAGGGCAAAGGCCCTGAGGCAGCAGTGAGCCGTGGCACATAAAACGAGGTTTGTATGGCTAAGGCTCAGGCAGCAATAGGAGGTTGGGGGCAGGTGAGTGTGGGTCACGGAGGGCTTTGCAGGCCAGGCTCAGGGTGTGGACGTTACCGCGGGTGTGAGAGGAAGCTCCCCCGGTGACCTCGCTCAGGGGAGAGGTACTTTCTGGTGCGTGTTGCTTAATTCCTTTAGAGGTGGCGTGGGGGTGGGGAGATGCCGGGAGACGTGTTAGAAGGCTCGTGGGGCCTGCCTTGCTGTGGCCTCTTCGGTTCGAGTGTCGCGAGTCCTTAGTTTCCGCTGGTCTTGTTCCCCTAACCCCGCGGGCTCTGGAGTCTTCGTTTGGCCCCTTTCTCTTTACGGTAGGTCCAGCCTTTCCTGCCCTCGTGGTTGGCTGAGCCAAGCTGTGTCGGAAAGAGCGTCACCGAAGATTCGGTGCCTATCGAGGACATCCCCGCCGTCCATCCTGACATGCAGAAGCAGCTGCGGGCACATGGCATCTCCTCCTACTTTCCAGGTGCTCATGACGGGGGGGAGGGGGAGGTGCCTTCAAGAGCCTCCTCGCCCAGAGTCACCAGAGCCGTAGCGGCAAGGCCGTGGCACAGCAGCTGACAACACGGGCCCTGGGCAGGGCCAGCATCAAGCGTGGTCTGGGATTCGGGCATCTTTGGCCGCCCGGGCCTGGCAGTCCCTAGAGGCTTCTGGTGTCGTCCTCGAGTGAGAACAGCCCAGCCTGGAAGTCATAGATGGGGGACAAGTCTCCTTTGGGCTTCGGTGCCTTGCCGATTCTGGTGGTTCCGGCACAAACGTGCCTCTCGTCCCTCCTTGTCCAGTCCAGGCCGCGGTGATTCCTGCTCTCCTGGAGAGCACAGCTAACGGGTTTCTGGTGGCCAGAGGCGGCTACCGGCCCAGCGACCTTTGCGTGTCTGCCCCAACGGGCAGCGGGAAGACCCTGGCCTTCGTCATCCCCGTGGTACAGGTGAGCGTGAGGACCGCCGTCCTCGGAGGGGGGCTCGGCCGACAGGGAACCGGCTCTGCTGAGGCCGGTGGCTGTCCCCACCCCACCCCACAGGCCCTGCTGTGTCGTGCCGTGTGCCAGGTCCGAGCCTTGGTCGTGCTGCCCACCAAGGAGCTGGCCCAGCAGGTATGTGCACCCCACGCTCTGAAGTCAGACTCGGGGTCCTTGTCACTGTGGCGCTCCGTACCGGGTCGGTGACGGCCGCTCCTTCCCCAGGTGAGCAAAGTGTTCAACGTCTACACGGACGCCACTCCTCTGCGTGTCGCCCTGATCACTGGGCAGAAATCGCTGGTCAAGGAGCAGGAGACTCTCGTTCAGAGGACGTAGGTCTTGATGGGTCGTGGGCCCCTCGGGGAGCGGGGAGCAGCCGCATCGTAGCCGTCCGGCCCCCGCAAGAACAGAAAGCCTGGCTGTCTGCGGGTCTCCCCTGTGTTGGGGGTCGGCGTGGGGGCTTCTGCTGAGCCGCTCTCCGCTCCACAGAGCAGACGGCTTCCGCTGCTTGGCTGACGTGGTGGTGGCCACCCCTGGCCGCCTGGTGGACCACATCGACCAGACCCCGGGGTTCAGCCTCCGGCATCTCCGCTTCCTGGTACGTCGGGCGCCTGGAGGGAGGCCCGGGCTCGAAGCCGACACCGACCTCGGCCACCAGACTCCAGGCGTCCTGCTTCTCCTAGGTCATCGACGAGGCCGACCGGATGATCGACAGCATGCACCAGTCCTGGCTGCCCCGGGTGGTGGAGGCGGCCTTCCCGAGCGATAGCGCCAAGGACCCCTGTGCTCTGCTCCAGAGGAGGCAGCTCCGGGCCACCACTGCCGCCAGGTACACGCAGCGAACTCTGCCCTGAGCTTGGTGGGCCACCCTGAGCGTGGGTCCCGTCGCGGTTCCCCTCTGTCTCCCAGACCCGCTCTGCCTTGGCGTGTCCTGGGCGGCCAGGTTCAGCAGGTGTGCCGGCCGGACCAAGGTCGCCGGCCCACCGCCCGCTCCCCTTCCAGCATCTGCTGCCCTCAGATGCCGCTGCAGAAGCTGCTCTTCTCGGCCACCCTGACACAGAACCCCGAGAAGCTGCAGCAGCTGGGCCTCCACCAGCCCCGGCTCTTCTCCACGGGGCTGGCACGCGGGGGCCCCAAAGACGTGGACGCGGACGGGGACTCGGGCGGGAAGTACACCTTCCCCGCGGGGCTCTCGGTGAGCAGGGCGCACGGGGCCGGGAGGGGGCGCACGACGGTGCTTGGGGCGGGGCCAACCCCGTGCTGTCCCCGCAGCACTGCTACGTCCCCTGCAGCCTCCGCACGAAGCCACTGGTCATCCTGCACCTGATGCTGGAGATGAACTTTTCCAGGGTCCTCTGCTTTACCAACTCCCGCGAGAACTCACACAGGTGAGGTCTGAGGGGGCGGAGGGGGCGGAGGGGAGCAGAGGGGAGGCGGGTTCCGGGCCCTGCCCACCTGGCTCCCTCCCGCCTCTCCCGCCCAGGCTCTTCCTGCTAGTCCAGGCTTTCGGAGGTGTGACGGCGGCCGAGTTCTCCTCCCGCTGCGGGCCTGGCCAGAGAAAGGTGGTCTTGAAGCAGTTTGAGCAGGGCAAGATCCGCCTGTGAGTACCCGGAAGGAGGGGAGCGAACGCTCACGGCAGGTACCGGCCTGGGCCGTCCGGGGCGTACTGCCCCAAAGGAGGCTCCCCTCTGGAGCCGGTGGCAGCGTCCCCCACAGGGCCGGAGGGAGAGGGGCTCCCGGCCTCGGGCGGGGCCTGAGCCCCTTGCTCTTCCCAGCCTCATCAGCACAGACGCCACAGCTCGAGGCATCGACGTGCAGGGTGTGCAGCTGGTCGTCAACTACGACGCCCCCCAGTACCTGCGGACCTACGTGCACCGGTGAGGCCTGTCCCGTGGCCTTGGAGGGAAGGGCCCCGGAGAGAACCCACCGTCCGGGGCACCCCTGGGGGCCAGCACTCGAGGTGGCCGTGCTCGGTTTCAGGGTCGGGAGAACCGCCCGCGCGGGAAGAACCGGACAGGCCTTCACGCTGCTGCTCAAGGTGCAGGTGAGTCTGCGGGGCGCTTGCCGGGGGGACGGGGGGGCTCGGCCGGTGGCTGAGGGGAGGCTGAGACCCCTTCCCGTCGTTGGCCTGCAGGAGAGGAGGTTCCTCCGGATGCTGGCCGAGGCGGGGGCACCGGAGCTGGCACGGCACGACATCCCCGGCGAGCTCCTGAGGCCGCTGGTCCCTCGCTACGAGGAGGCCTTGTCCCAGCTGGAGCAGGCCGTCAAGGTGAAGGGCCGTGGCGTTCTCGGGACACGCATCTGACTGACAACGTGTGCGAGAGCGGGGGAGAGGGTGGGAGGGCGGGAGGGCGGGAAGGGGGGCCGGGGCCAGAACCGCACTTCCTGAGCAAGCATCCGGAGGTGCTGCGTCTCAGGGTTGGGGCGCCAGGGCGGGGCCGCGGACGGGGGCAGGGGGCCGGCACCGTGCGAGTCTCTACCTCTCCCCTCCACAGGAAGAGCGAAGACAGAAGGCGGCCTAGACGCACTCAGAGGACGCTGCAGAGCAGCCCCTTCCCGCCCCGTGCCACCTGCTGGGCTTAGCCACCTCCTTTCTGGAAAATCCTGAGCGCCGCCTGCCGCATATGTGAACAGAAGACAGGTTTCTCGGATTTCCAAAGAAGCGACCGGCTGAGAGGGTGCTTGTCCCCCCCTTCCGCTGCCGCCTCGTGCCCGGCTCCAGGACAGTCCCTGCAGCAGGCCTGGCTCCGGGCCCAGGGTGAGGGTCTGGGGGAGGCTCGGTGGCCTCTGTGCACGGTGCTCTCTGCAAGCAGGGCTTAGTAGGACCGTTCCCGCGGTCCAGAGCTGGCAGGGCGGCCTCGGGGGTCTAGCCTCGAGCCACTTGGGTCCCCACGGTGCCCGCCGTCCCGCGTCACACAGGTTGCCCTGCGTCCCGCACTGGCACCTGGCTCGGGGGCTGGCTGGCGTGTGACGTCTCCTGGTGCCGTCCCAGCGTGGCGTGCCTGCATCCCCGTGGCATCGGCGTGGACCAGACCACACGCGCTTTCCTGTCAGTCACCACGTGGGAGCGGGGTAAGCCCGGCAGCGCGCCACGACGTTCCGTTGCTTCAGAAGCGCTGACCCGCCGCCGTGCCAAGGGTTTGTTTCCACGGTTCATTTGCAGAAATTAAAACAACCTTACAAACCAGGGTCGGGCCGTAGTCCTTTGTCCTGAAGGAATCAGCCGGGTAAGCGGAACACAGGCTGGGCTGCATGGCTGCCCGCGGGGGGCGCGTGTGGCAGGGGTTGGAAGCACTCAAGCTGGGAATCTCCAGCTAAACGCGTCTGTACCCCTTCGAGACAAAAACCGGCATCCTCCGCGCAGAACCAGCTTACGCCTCTGTACGTGCTGCACACGGCACCCCCGGCACGAGCCAGAGACGCCAGAGATGCCAGGCCGCAGGTGCTTAGGGCCAGGAGGGGCCTGCGAGCCCCGTGTGTTCTCGCTCTGCGCCAGGGACCCGCTGAGCCGGCTGAGGCCTCGCCCACGGCCGGAGCCGGATGGTGCTCGACATCCACCCTGGGGCACCGCCACCACGGGCACCGGAACCGCCCGCGTGGCGTCGAGACCGATGGTCCGGATCACCTGACGGCTCTCGCTTCCCCGAGGACGGACGGGTGAGCTGCCCGTGGGCCGGAGCCAGCCTCGCCGATGGGGGCTTCTTCCTGGGCCTCCTCGTGGACAGACCCCTGACTCCAGGGAAACGAGGCCAGGCTGGCTCAGGAGACCTCTCCCCGGGGGCTCCTCTCCCACCCGCAGCGTGTCTCTTTCTTCATGCAGTGAGGCTCGTGCCCGTTGCCCGATTTCACGTTCGTCTGTACATAACAGTGGGTGGACCGGGCACTAGGGAAGGGACGTAAGTCACGCTCTTGGCTCGGGAGACGCGGACGTGACCAACAGATGATGCTTGGGCACGGATGGGGCTCCGCACGAACCGCCACCTCCCATCAGAACTCGGGAAGGAGGCTGTCAGCGGATCCTCAACCATTTCGTGCGGTTGCGTCGTTGATTTTGGAGACAGCACGAGTGGGGGAGGGGCAGAGAGGGAGGGGGGGAAAAGAGAGAATCCCAAGCAGGCTCCACGCTGTCAGCACAGAGCCCAACACGGGGCCCAAACCCACGAACCACGAGATCGTGCCCTGAGCCGAAACCAAGAGTCAGACGCTTAACCGACTGAGCCCTCCAGGCGCCTGTTTCGCAGTTTTAAATGACCCACTGAAAGATAAAAATCACTTCATCCTCGAGTGCAATCCTAACGTACAGTATTTAAGGGTAAGGAGTGTGAGTGGACACATTCCCACTCTGCAAACGGAGGACCAAAGGGGCCACGTCGCGCTGGTCCAGCGGGTGTTTTCGAGCCTCACTGGGTCCTCAGTGTGGCGTCCTCGCCCAGGGCCTCAGATGGGGGCGGGGGGAGATGCCGTTCTGACCCACGGCCACGTTTCTGTGTCAGCAGCTTTTCGACACTGCGTTTGGATCTCTGAAATAAGTGGTTGTGTGATCTCAAGACGCGATGAGTTTCACTGCGATTGACCTGGGACCTGTTACTTTCCCGGCAATAGGACGAAGATTTGTGCATTTCTCTGTCTTTAGCCACGCGTGCTTTAAGAAGAGGTATGCTTCCGTCGGTCACCGCACACAAGGGGCCACGGACACCGAGTGACCGGCAGGAAGTGTGGATGTGGCTCTCAGCTGTCGCTCCCCTGTGGACTTGCACACGGTGCCCCGTGTAACCGCCGCTTCTCTCTATGTCCGCGGCCCCTGACACAGACCCGCGTCCCTGTCCCAGGCCAGAAAGCTCCACCCGTGTCTGCACGGGACGTCCCCGGGCCTTTAGAAGGCCACATGTCTGGCCATCAGACTTCCCCGGGAAACGCTGTACGTGCACCTGTGACAGCCGCAGTCGGGCGCGCGTTGATGCCGCGTGCGGGTGTCAGGTGACCGCACCCTGACTGGGCGGGCCACACAGCCAGTGGCCGAGGTGCAAACGGAGAGAGACGTGTCCTCCGCTGTTTCAGCTACAGCGAGGTATTTAGGGACGGGGACAAGGAGGATAGATACCAGCCCAGCGTGAGCGACCTGGTGACCATAGGTGGCCTGAAGTCTCCTCAAGACATGCAGCTGAGTAGTGACGAGTTTGTGGCAAGTTCTCCCCATGGGCTGCCTCCATCAGGAAGCCTGAAGGGCCCGGAGGCCCCAGCGTAAGCCAGTGCGCCGTGGTCCGCGGTCCGGGAGCGTGTCGGCAGGTGCCTGGGTCCGGCAGACACTGCTGGCCGGGCAGGACACGAGGCGCCTTGCTCAGGCCTCCCCCTCCCACGGGACGTCCCCGAGGGCCCACACTTCTCCGTCCCGGGGGCCTTGCTGTTGTGAAAGGCTAAGGATCCGCACCGGGTTTGCAGCTTTGGGGGCTGCTGGTGATGCCGGGGGCCCAGCACCTGGGAGACCAGCTCCGTCCACCAGCCCTGGGCGTCTCTGGGGCTCTGATGGGTCTGGACGCCGGGGTGAAGGCCCCCGGACGCTGCACGCTGGGGACCGGGCGCCCAGGGAAGCTCCGCCTTGACCGCGGGCGGACATCAGGCTCCGGAGCCCGGGCTCAGCCTCTGCCCCGAACACACCCTGCACGTCTGCTTCGGGAGCAAATAACCTACAGGAGACACTTGACACCGAAGAGGAGAGACCTCCCTACCTTCCGGCACCTCTGAAGCCTGCAGCCTCGCACGAGCCAACGCACGAGACAAACGTGATTTTCGGGAACGTCCTCGGTCACGACTCGGCACTCCTGATGCAGCAGGAAGTACACGCGGCCCCGCGTCACGTACCGGCCCCGGAGCGCTCTCCTCTCTGCAGGTCGTGGGTCCCGGGCGGCGTGCCTCTGAGAGGTTTGTACCCTCTGCGTGGACACTGACAGGGAGCTGTGTTCCAGCCCCGTGCGACTGTCCCAGGGACCTGCTCTGAGCAGCGGTAGCCGTGATGCTGATGGAGGCCGAATGCTCGCGGACTCCTCCAGAAGCCTGTCTGCTCACACCCCCAGCACACGCACCTCCGCTCGCCCCAGGGTCTCTGCACCGGTCGTTTGCGTCACAAATGCTGCCGGACCTTCTTTTTTTTTTTAATTTTTTTTTAACGTTTATTTATTTTTTTGAGACAGAGACAGAGCATGAACGAGGGAGGGTCAGAGAGAGGGAGACACAGAATCTGAAGCAGGCTCCAGGCTCCGAGCTGTCAGCACAGAGTCTGACGCGGGGCTCGAACTCACGGACCGTGAGATCATGACCTGAGCCGAAGTCGGACGCTCAACCGACTGAGCCACCCAGGCGCCCCAGCTGCCGGACCTTCTTAAAAGTTGCGTCTTTAAATAATTTTCTTTGGGTCTAACCAGATCTGTTACCTAAAGCTCACGTGTAGTTCATTCACTGTCTTGTACCTTCCGTAACCCCAAACGTATGAAAAATCTGTTAAGCGTTTTCTCAAATTTGTTCCTTCAATTGAACTTTAAAGCCCTTTAATAAAGCATGTCTGTCTGGCTGCTGCAAATGCCGCTCTTCATTAAAGTCCACGAGGCACACGCGCGTCCGGCCTCCCAGCCCTGGGCCACGTTCCCGTCCAGTCTCGAACAATTCTAGCGGAACCGCACAACCCGGACGCAGCCTTGGCTCCACAGCAGGACTGGCCCGAGGTCCACCCTGTGTGACTGAGTCCACGTTCAAGACGCTTTCTCCGGCAGGTTCTCTCAGGAGGCGCCGCAACGGGTCTCATCATCGTTTCATGCCTCCTTCAGGTGAGTCTGCCTTAGCTTCACTACCAAAATGTCATTTCGTGAATAGTCTCCTGGAACACCCCCGAAGGATTCACTAAGAATTGAATACAAACTACACGCCCGACTTTCACAAAGGGGATTTGTTTGCACTGGAATAGTCTTCTAATGCGTTGTCAATTTCTGCTTAAGATTACAAATTCTCAGGACAGATGTAAGCCAATTTCTGGATAACTAGTTGCTGTAAGAGGCTCCCGAGAAACCCCAAAACCCCAACGAAAAGCAGGACGCTCCCAGACCGCAGACTTCACACCCCGTGTGGCGTCACCTGCACATCATGATGACCGTCAGCCCTAACCTTCCTACGCTCTGTGCTTGCTGTCGCTGAACCAAACACAGGCGAGCCTCACGATCGGGGAGCCCGCCCCCCACCGTGTGCCGTGGACCTTGGGGGAGAGGGGTGCCTCCCAGGCCCGGCCTGTGCTGTTGTCGGTCCCCGCCCCGCATGCACTGCCAGCCACTTCCCTCGCGCTTGCTGAAGGGGTGCCACACCCCTGTCCCCACGGGCAGAGGAGGGAGAGCGACCGTCGGGTCAGCAAGAACACTCAGGACCCTGTGACACCACCAGCCAGGAGCGCCACACCCAGCCACAGCGCACATGGAGCCCTCGCTGCTGTCAAAGAAACTTTAAAAATTGAAATCATACGAAGTATGTTTTGATCACGAGTAGGTTTTAGCATTTGAATATTTGAAAGTATTAAACTCTTAAAAGCACAGAAAACCTTTGACAAAAATTAACGTATTGGAAATATGTGTCTCTACACAAAGAGATTGTATCTACAATATCACCATAGATGTAGGGACAAGGTCGTACTTCAGCGCCGTCGAGAAACAAACAAATCTTCTCAGAAGGTAAAATCCCAGATTACTCAAGGCACGTGTTCTCATAGTGAAATGTTAGCAAAAGAGATCTACTCAGCAGTATCCCAAAGCTGATAAAAACAGTTGTATCACACCTATGTAACGCCAGCGTGACAGCATCCCTCCAGGTAACATCTTTTTTTTCTAGCTTTGTTTACAATGTTACAAACATAGTGTGCAGATACTTAAAACAGTGTCAGTGTATGAGAGGGCACATAAATGCACGCAGAGCGTGCAGTGTTCAGTGTAGAGTCCCGCAAGCACACACTCACAGAGCTCCCTCGCCCCCAACAGCAAATAAGGTCGCGGTTGGGCGTCCGACTTCAGCTCAGGTCATGGTCTCATGGCTCGTGAGTTCGAGCCCCGCCTTGGGCTCTGCGCCGACCTGTGCAGAGCCTGCTTGGGATTCTCTATCTGCCCCTCCCCCACTAGCGTTCTCTATCTCAAAATAAAGTTAAAAAAATAAAAACATTTTTTTTAAGTTTATATTAAAAAAAGAAAAAAGCTCGTTATATACCCTGAGATGCACTGGGTCAGATTACCCTAAGTGAGTGCACTTGGTGATCCCCTGTCTGGACTTGCACAGCCGCGGCCGGGCTCTCTCTGTGTCCCCGGGACAGGCGCCCCGCGCTCCTCCTACGGGATGCGATGTGTGTATTTGTGCTGGCTCCCCGGCCAGCGGGCGCGCCCCCACCTGCCCCACACCAGGTGCTCCCCCACACCAAGTGCTCCGGCCCGAGCGACTGTCCTCACCAGACTCACCTCTGCAATTGGGACTTATTCTGAACATGGGGCACATTAAGGAACTAACTCCTCGAAGGTAAAGCTAAGCACATCTTTTCTGTCCAAGTAGCAAAGAATCATCACGAGCCCCCGAAGCCGCTGCGCCCCTCCCTACCTCACCCCTGCTCCCAGGCTTAAATGCGACCACAAGTGCCATAGGGCAGAGGACCGAGCAGAAATAACGGAGCAGAGAGGAGGCAGCAGGGAGAAGGGAACAGGGGCCGGGGAGCCGGGGAGCCAAGCCCAGAGGGGCTGGAGAGACAGGAGAGAGGGGCGTCTAGAGTCACCTCCTTGCCTTTGGACCTGAGCTGGCTGGTGACCACCAGCTAGGTGCACAGGTCGACTTTTCAGAAGATCTCTTCTGCCCCAGTCGGCCAGAGTGAAGAAACGCAAACATTTCCAGACCTCTCCAAACAGCTCCATCAAACTGCCCAGCCCGCTGCCAGCCTTCTCCTACAGCTTTATGTGCTCTGTAGTTTTGTCCTGGGAGCGTCTGGGGGCCGGGCCACCGCGGTGGCGTCCTGAACTCTGGGCAACGAGGCCGCCTGTCCGCACGGGGAGCTGAGCGTGGACGAGGCAAAGTGGCCGGCGGGGGCCGCGTCCAGGAAGTAGCCGGTTTGCTCACGACATCAGCCAACTCTGCTGCTCAGACAGCTCGCTGTGCTTCCTGTTCTTCTAGAAGCTTCCACCAAAGGCCGCCCCGTGGCCCTAAACATTTGAGTGCTTGATAACGAAAAACTTTCACCAGTGAGATCTACCCTGGAAGGCACACGGATCTTCAGCACAAGCAGGGGGCAGTGTGGCCCGATGGCGGGGGCGGGGCGGTGACGACCGGCTCTGTATGCGCCACTGGGGCCCGGGGCCAGGTCTGTCCTCCACGTCGGGGCCACAGCGGCGTTCTGCACCGGAGGCCCCGTGGACGGGTCGTGCTGCTGCTGGCTGTCCTGTCCGGCGCATCCGTCCTGGAGCTGCAGCCACAGGGCCGGGCCGTGAGCACCGGGTGACATGAGCCATCACAGGAAACACGCCGTGTGACCCCACCTTTACGAGGTGTCCGGGGTCACCCGCTTCACAGAGACAGGAAGTGGGAACGTGGGCGCCAGGGACTGGAGGGGGCGGGGGTGCTCAGTGGGGACAGGGCTCCAGTGTGGGAGACGGAACGTTCCGGAGACGGGTGGCGGGGACGGCTGCACAACAGTGTGGGTGTGCTTCCTGCCCCTGAGCTGTGCACTTGAAACCGGTAAAGAAAAAAATTTGAATTCTTCTATGACACGATCACAAATTTTTAAAACAGTCATTTCTGCGGCGCTTGTTCCAATTCCAAAAGCTCTCAAAGTAGCCAATTTAAAAGATTTTATTTTACCTTTACAGCAACAACAGGTAATTTCTAGAAGTGGGGTGCCTAACCTCTGCCCGTGGCCGACCGTGGGGTCTGCCCCACAGCTCTGCCGTCCCCCCAGCCCGCTCCCTGCCTCCCACATCAGTGTGTCACCGTCCCCAGGGCAGCGTCCTCGCGCTCAGTGACACCCCCCCCCCCCCCCACGCATCTCCGTTCTCTGCCACCACGCGGCCCTCCCGTCCAGGCGGCCAAACCATCCACAGCTCCCGTGTGTCTTCCCCGCTGCGCCTCTGTGGACGGGCGCTGATCCCGGAAGGCGCCCCCAGCCTCCCGGGGGACCTGGCTCACACACCGGCCAGCGGCTTGCTGGTCAACGCCAGGACTGAGCTGAGCGCCCGACCGGCCTCACGGCACCCAACCCGCAAAGCAAACTCCGGAAGCGGTGTGCCCACAGCCAGAGCGGAGGGTTCTGGAGCCGCACCCCTACCTCACAGCATCCTGACACCACGTGAACTGCGGAAACAGCATTAGAAACATCGTTCTAGAGAAAATAAGAACGCTTCCACGGAGAGAGGTAGGAAAGTACACGAGGGTTCTCTTCAGTCTGGCTTTTAACCGACCGCAGGATACACTCTAAGCACGAGCATCACGAGCCGGCACACGTGGCCCAGGAAACAAACGAGGCACGAAGGCACCACTGCCAAAACCCAGTTCACGTCTGGCAGAGTCTGGAGCAGCCCCAGTCCCACCGCCTGCCGGGGGGCCGTCGGCACCAGCCTCGGGGAGCAGCTCCGGAAGTCCCCCAGGGCTGGAGGCCCGTCCCCAGGTGGCTGGCCGCCTGCCGTGGTCTCAGGAGGCTCTGTGTCACCCGTGCCAATCACAGCACAAGACGGCCGGCCAGGCTCCGGGTTCGATGCTCACGCTGTCATCAGAAGCGCAGGCTGCTGTGATGACAGAGCGGTGGCCGGGCGGGGAGCCCATGCCCGTCTAGACGACAGCCCCTGGGAGGAGCCTCCGTTAGAGCAGACCTGCCGTGGCCCGGGTGCCTGTCGCAGAAGGGTCCAACTCCCCAGCCCGCGGGTGTGACAGGGGAGCGGTAGTCGGCCGCAGGTTTGCTCGGTGGGTGCGCTGACCGACGCAGAGCTGGGCGCCAGTGCCTGGGCCCCCCCGGCCGGCCCACGTAGTGCCACTCTGTGTGCTCGTGCGGCCTTCCAGACAACGTGTTCATCGCGTCTGTCGCTGCAGCGAACCCACGGGCCGAAGTGATCAGGATGGTGTTAAACCGACGCCCCCTCAGTAAGAACGAGCAGGTTCTGATTATCACTGAAACAGGGCGCCCTGGCCCCAGCCCGCAGAAGTCACCTGTCCACACCTGATGAACTGAAGAGGACAAAAGGCCGGTCTGCTTCCTGCGGGTGAGCCGGGGCACCCCTGTTAGCACCAGGGGGGAGTCGCACGCCCAGGTCCTGGGGCCCCTGGGTGTGCGGCTACAAGACAGACCGTTCAAGGGGAACGCGTGCTGACACATTTCATACGGACTCCCAGGGACCTCTGCCTACGGCCACGTCCACGTCTGTAACAAAGAACAAGACTTCACAGCTTGGATCTACCAGCCGATGGAGTACAAATTCCAGAAAAACTCCACATTAGCTTCTGAACTTGCCAAAAAGGACAAAAAACTCTTATCGTTGGTTTTGTGACGGTCGATCGTTTGCTGAAGACGGACTCACCGGGCGAGGCTTTAGAAGCAGCGTCTGCGCAAGAAGTGTCGCTATCCGCCAAGTGTGAGAGTAAAACGTCAAAAACACTGATGTTGGGGCGCCTGGGGCTCCGGTCAGTTGCGCGCTGACTTGGGCTCAGGTCGTGATCTCGTGGTTCGCGAGTTCGAGCCCCACGTCGGGCTCTGTGCGGACGGCTCGGAGCCTGAAACCTGCTTCGGACTCTGCGTCTCCCTCTCTCTCTGCCCCTCCCCCACTCACGCTTGCGCTGTCTCTCAAAAATAAACAAACATTACAAAAAAACCCCACACAAAACCTGATGTCAACACCGCGTCTGGTGCTTAGAAAAGCCATCAGAGTAAAACACGAGAGCATCACAAACGTTTTGGAAGCAAATAAAGCTCCAGGTTTTCGCACACGGTCATCCAAGATCTGAAAAGACAGGGCGGAGGGTCTGACGGCAGAGATGAGCCGTTTCTCACGCACAGACAACTTGGCGATTCGTGAATAGCAGAAGAAAAGTCCAAGGGATCTGGGTTTTATAACCCCCCCACCTGTGGCCCCTGCGGTCCCCGGCCGAGTCCTGGGTTGAACACAAACCCGCCGCGGAGGGTCTCCCGACAGCGGGGAAGCTGCACAAAGCTGCCAGGCGCTGAGAGCCCTGTTGTTGTGCAAGGAAAACACCCTGTTGGGAGCCGTGCGTATGGTGCTCAGGACTGAGCCTCTGTGACAGGACTCTGGAAAGAGTGAGACACAGAGATACAAGGAGAGGCGGGTCGACAGGCAGGATGTGGATGCCTGATAGATGATGGACAGATGGA
This sequence comes from Prionailurus viverrinus, assembly GCF_022837055.1. Lineage (NCBI taxonomy): Eukaryota > Metazoa > Chordata > Mammalia > Carnivora > Felidae > Prionailurus > Prionailurus viverrinus. The sequence continues at coordinate 1,175,624 of NC_062572.1, forward strand.
TTACTTGTATCTAAGGGGGGGGGGGGGGAAGAGAGAAAGAGAGAGAGAGAGAGAGAGAGAGAATGAACCCTGACACGGGGCTCGATCCCATGACCCTGGGATCGTGACCTGAGCCGAAATCAAGAGTCAGGTGCTCAACCGACTGTGCCAACCAGGCACCCCCAAAATTTACTTCTCCTTTAAAAAGCAGACAAAGGGGGAAGAGAGAGAAGGAAAATCTATCACAAAGAGGGAACGGTCACAGAAAGAGCATAACAAAGCAAAAGCATCAGATGAGCAAATGAGGATGAAAACCATTCAGGCTGCAAGGTCGACAGACGGGGGCTGACACATGGGAGACACCCCCTCCCCCCGCCCCACTGCAGCAGGAAAAGAGAACGTGACTCACCCCACGGAGTGCCCTCCAGACGCCCCGCTTCACCTCAGAGCACGGACTCCTGGAAAGCACCGGGCTTCAGCGGATCCCCAATCTGAGCGGGGGGCAGGCTGGGCGGGGGGGGGGCACCGAGAAGCACCTGTTGCTGCTGGGATGAAAAGCAGCAGAAAGACTTGGCAGAAGCTGGGTTGCTATAGCAACGGGAGTACCTGGGGGGGAAATGTGGGAAGGGAAGGGAGGGGGAAAAGGGGAAAAGACGGTTTCTCAAAGTTGAGCAAAACCTGCATTTCACACCCAGACGGCGGCCGGACCTCACCAAAGAGGAGACAGAAGTGAGTTGCCACCTGGTGGTTTCGGGCGACACGCTGTTCTGGAACAACAGGGGGCTGCAGAGACGGAAAGCCCGCCCTGGAGCTGTGCTGCGGCCCTGCTGGGAGCCAGGCGGGCTCACCCGCTCACCCGCGGGCACCCGAGTGCGCCCACGGGGCAGCCGGGGAGGGGGGGACCACGCGTGCGCACACACTGCGAGTTGTCCACGCCTCGGAAACACATCGTGACCTGAGCGAACCTGCGCGTCTGACACGGCGTACTTCTCAGAGTTAGGCAAAGGGAAGAGTCTTTCCAGAGCAGTTAACTGCTTCTTGTCCGGGGTCTTCGCACGGAACGCACCCTGGAGAGCAAATTGGCCCCGAGTCCAACAGCACTTCACTCGGGGAAATACAAGAACAGAAACCGGTTCGTGCGGCTGAGGACGTCTGGAAGGCAAAGAATTACCAACAAGCGAACATCATCCTAAATAAAAGAAGCCCTGGGCCGTGGTACTTATCAGCACCCTGGCACGGCGCTGAAGGCTGTCACCCCCGCCCCACTGACCGACCGAGCAGCGGGCCTTGAGGCCGGGCGCACGCAGCGGGGATGGAGGCCTCGACGGCACCCGCCCACCCCAGGGGGCCGCGTGCTGCTGCCGTGAGCTGAGCACCGGGATGGGCCCGCACGACTCGTCGCCCCAAATCTAGAACGGACACTTCACCAGAGAAAGATGTGTGGGTGGGACCTGGGACGGCGAGGAGACACTGACCCGGCGGGTCCCGAGGACGTGCCCGGACCGACCTCTCAGCGCGGCAGGGCAGCGGGACCGAGCGTGGGCAGGGACGCGGGGGAGCCGGGCCCTCGGACGCCGCTGCCCAGAGTGTGCGACAGGGACGCCCACGCTGGGAAACGGTCCGGCACTTTGCTTCCAAGTTGAACACAGACCCACACCGACTACAGGACCCAACCGCCCCCCTCCCAGGGGCTCGCCTGGAAGACAGCAGGTGGCGTAGAAAGAGTCTCATGGCGAGAAACCCACAAAACGTGCATCTGTACGGCTATCAAAGCTGTTTTAAGAAATGAGTCAATGGAGCCCAGCAGACACGAATAGAACAGTATGCTGTCCTCAGAGGGGAGGGAGGCCCCAAATTTAAGAGACTGGCATGTCAGGAAACTCACTAACTTTATCGGCCATTTTAAAGCTAAAAACCACTAGATGGCAAAACGATAGTTTATGAAATCAGCAGCCAGTCCTGCTAAACATTCACGACAACACGTATGCCAACGAAACACCGTTTAAGCCAGCTGCCCAAGCTCAACAGCGAGTACGCTACCCTTGACACACAGACACTAGTTCCGCTAAACTGGGGGCGCAGCGACCGTGCGGGTCTCACCCTCTCATCCAACACTCGGCAGAGGCTTCCGCAGTGAGGAAAAGGAAAAAGCTAAACAGCGGGGGACTGAGACTATCATTATTTGCACATGCTATGATTGTATGGTTACAAGACCTAAGAGATCAAAAATTATAAAAATAACAGAATTTGGAGGCGCCTGGCTGGCTCCGCGGGAGGAGCGCGTAGCTCCTGATCTTGGGGTCGTGCGTTCGGGCCCCACATTTGGCGTAAAGATTACTTAAATAAATAAACTTAAAAAAACCGGGGCGCCTGGGTGGCTCAGTCGGTGAAGCTTCCAACTTCAGCTCAGGTCATGATCTCGCGGTTCGTGGGTTCGAGCCCCGCGTCAGGCTCTGTGCTGACAGCTCAGAGCCTGGAGCCTGCTTCAGATTCTGTGTCTCCCTCTCTCTGTCTCTCTCTCTTTCTCTCAAAAATAAATAAACATTAAAAAAAGGAGGAGGAACGCCTAAGTGGCTCAGTTGGTTGAAGGTCTGACGCTTCATTTTGGCTCAGGTCATGATCCCAGATTCATGGGGTTGGGCTCTGCACTGAGCGCGGAGCCTGCTTGGGATTCTCTCTCTCTTTCTCTTTCTCTCTCCCTCTCCCTCTCTCTGTCTCTCCCTCTGCCCCTCCCTTGTTCTCTATCTCAAAAGAAACAAATAAATAAAAATAACAGAATATGGTAAAGTGCTTGGGATCAAGAGAAACACAGAAACATCAATAGCTTTTTTTCTATGTCAGCAACAGACCATAGAAAGGGAACTGATAAAACATCCTGTTGAAAAGAAAAGGAAAGGAAAGGAAAGGAAAGGAAAGGAAAGAAAATGGAAAGGGAAGGAAAGAAAAGGAAGAGGAAAGGAAAAGAAAAAAGAAAAGGAAGGGAAGGGAAGAAAGAAGGAAGGAAGGAGGAGGGAGGAAGGAAGAAAGGAAGGAGGAAGTGAGGGAGGAAGGGAGGGAGGAAGGAAGGGAGGGAGGAAGGAAGGGAGGGAGGGAGGGAGGGAGGGGTGGAGGGAGGGAGGGAGGGGTGGAGAGGGAGAAGGGAAGGGAGGGGGGAGGGAGAGAGGAGGGAGAACCTTTATCAAAATAACATTTAGGAAACTATTTCTATAGTCCTGAGATGGCGAAAACTTCCTTAGTAAACATGGGTTTCTTGGGAGACTCCGATGCCTTAAAGGAAAAAATTACATAAAGGTGCTCTAAACAAAGTAACAAGGCAAAAAAAAAAAAAAAAATTAGGGAGAATACATGCGTCATTTTATTAGTGGCTGCAAAGGGCAATATTTCTACTACACAAGGAGCTCCTACAAATTAGTAAAGAAACAAAACCTCACCAGCAGGCAGGGGAGAATACCGGGGCGTTAACCAGCGACCAGGGAAAAGCAGGAACGGCAGCAGCGGGATGCCCGTCACCCTCCGGGTGGCAAAGAGCACAGCAGATAGGAGGTAAAGGGTTCCCTCCCGCACCGCACACGGGAATGTCAACCGCCGTGACTTTCCGGGAGATACTGTGTCAATACCAACTAACGGTAAGATCTAAGTATGCTTACCCTGTGACCCATGGTCCCAGCGCAGCTGCCGCTGACGGGATCCCGTCCACGAGAGACTGGCGTGGCCCCGGCCAGGCCCCAGATGAAACCCCAGCAGCGGGGACTGAGCGAGAAGGACGGTGCCCCCTTGCCGTGGACTGCTGTTTATCCATGTCCTGACTTGGACAGACGTTACACACGTACTGCTAAGTCAGAAGAAAAAGCAGGGGAGGAGGTGGGAGGATGGGGCAGGACAGAGCACAGGGAGGAACCCTGATTTTTCCGTGTTGCTTGGAATCTTGTTATGAGGACGTGTTTCACAACATTTAAAATCTCACTTAAAAATACGCTCCATCAGGGGTGCCTGGGTGGCTCAGTCGGCTAAACGTCTGACTTCGGCTCAGGTCATGATCTCACGGCTTGTGGGTTCGAGCCCCGCGTCGGGCTCTGGGCTGACAGCTCGGAGCCTGGACCCTGCTTTGGATTCTGTGCTCGGCCCCTCCCCTGCTCATGCTTGCTCTCTGTCTCTCTCTAAGAATAAATACATAAAATAAAATAAAATAAAATATGCTTCATTCTAAGACACACACACAAAATGACTTTGGCAAATCAAAGTTGAGATTAAAAGTAGTTAAAAAAGAATCCAGAAATGAATGTATCACTTCTGGGGCAGCTGCAGTGAGACACGCGGGGTAACACAGCCGGGCTGCTCTTCTCCTGCAAGGAAGCTGAGCACAGGCCTTCCACACTCGCCGCCCACAGTGGGAGGCGCCACAGCCTTTGGGGACCAACAACCACCTTAAAGCACTTTGTTCTTCTGGTTGAATGTGGGGTACCTCACAGTGCTTAAGGGGTCGTTCCTGAAAATCACGATCAAACTGTTACAATGGCCATTTCTATTTCAGTTTTGGTATTACGATTGGGTCACTTCGGTTTGTATCCACAGGCTCAGGTGTGCGGACAGTCTCGCCCAGAAGTACCCAGCATCCCATTATCTTTCCTGTATTTGTTTGTTTGTTTGTTTTTTATGTAGGCCTCATACCTACCCGAGGAGCCCAACGAGGTGCTTGAACTCGTGACCCTGAGACCGGGACCTGAGCTGAGATCAAGAGCCCAGTTGCTTAACTGAGCCACCCAGGCGCCCCTGTTACGTATCTTTACGGGGAAAACTCTATTCGGTCTGTGCCTGTGATGTGAACGCTGGATGGAGACTCATAATATAAAGGAACAAAGCGCACGGCTCTCAGCCTCGCAGGGCACAGAAAGGCGTGTGCGACAGCGCGCAAGCAGTGCTGGGACCCCAGGGCCCCCGGGAAAGCAGGTCAGGTGTGAGGCCCTAGGGTCCTGCCCGGCGGGAGGGTGACCCCCGGGAGCGCTGACCCGCGGGAGCGTGGGAGCGTGGTCTGGAGCCCCCGCAGTGCGCCCCCTTGCGCACCGGACACCCGGGGCCTGGAGCACCGAGAGGGGCACGCGAGCCTCCCGCCGCGCCCGCTCTCTGAGGAAGGACGGTTCACGCGGCCCTTGGGCCAAAGCGTTTTTTCCTTCTTCAGGGAGGGCGCGAACCGGTCCCCACGACCGCAGATTATGCGGTCGAGTTTCCCACCTTCGGGAAAACCGCAGTGGACAAGGCTCCCCGCGGAAAACCGCCTTCGTGACCACGGCATCCCCCGGGTGGGCCCAGTGGGCAGGACAGGCCCCAAGACAGCCGGTGGCCCCGGGAGGGAGGGGCGCAGTCACGGGGAGGGGATCCTCACCGGGGCGGGGGTCACCGCCACGGGAGGGGGCGTCACCCGAGGGGGTCGCCACCACGGGAGGGGTCGTCACCAGGACGGGGTCGCCACCAAGGGAGGGGGCGTCACCGGGGCGGGGGTCAACACCACGGGTAGGAGGCGTCACCGCGGCGCCGACTACCGGCGGGGGACGAGGGCGGAGACAGCGGCAGCGGCCCCGACCAGGGTACGAAACCCAACGTGCCGGCCGGCCCAGTGCGCAGGCGCAGCACGGGCCACTCGGAGTGGGCGGGGCGAAAGGGAGGACCCCTCCCTCCGGGAAGGGGCGGGGCCCGCGCGGCTCACATCCGGCTCCTGCGCACTCCTCTTCCTCTGGTCTCCCTCGGTCCCCGTGCCCGTGCCGGTCAGTTCGCGAGCCGGAGCTTGCAGCCCTCGTCACGTGCTCCCGCCATCCAGCCAGTCCATCCTCAGGTCACTGTCTGCCACAGACCACGCACGTCTCATCCCTGCCCTAGGGGACGTGGGCGGGGGCGGTCATACAGCAGTGGCCGGAGCCCAGTTAGAAGAGGAGGCCGGGCAGCGGAGGAAAGGAGGGGCGCTCCAGTGCCTACTTTCTCAACTGGGGCGAGGCACCTCAGCCTGGGGTCCGGAGGTCCGCGAGCACAGCTTTTGCGCTAGGGCAACGTCTGGCGTGTCCCGGCTTCGCTTCTGAAGCCTTGACTGACGTCTCCGCTGCGGACTGGGTGAGCTCCAGCATTGCAAATCCAGAGGTCTGCCGTTCAGCATGGTCACGTCTGGCCTGCTAGAAGGCCACCTCCCTTTCTGTTTTGCACACGGCTGTAGCTCTGGGCGGAGACAACAAACTGCGTGTAGTATGCACTCAATAAACATCATCTGATTAAACCGGTAATTCACCCATCCCACTCATTGATTTTGATTTTCTTGAAGGAAAGAGCCAAGTTGTTGATCATTAAAAAAACAAAACTTCCACCGTTGTGGCAGGATTCTCACTCAGAGAGTCGTGACTCTGAGGCTTTTCTTTCCAGGAAGCAACTTTATTGGTGTCGGCACCTCAGCTGGGTTCATACCCGCAGAACTGAGCCCTGAACGCCACATGTGGTCTTTTATGCATTTTCGATGTGTCTCCCATCTATGGGTAACATACGGACATACGGTCTGATGGGGTGGTCTCATGTTACAGGGTCATGAGGGATGTCACGTAGCCTGGTTGCCTTCCCTTGTCATGAGGTCTCTTCTCGCTACGTTCCTTAGGGACGGGCCTCTACTCACCACTGGTGACTAAGTTTCAGCAAACGCTTTGAGCAGAGGTAGAACACAACAGCAGTGCTGCTGGGGAAAGCACAAATACTAGTATCCAGTACCAGGTGTGGCTGGAGAACATTCTGGGGAGGAGCGAAGGCGTGCGTGCTCTGTGTGGGCTGGTCCTTGAAGACAAAACACACTTGACAACAGAGGACCGAACGATAAGGTGAACTTCGGGGGAATGAAGGCTGTCCCCAGAGCAGAAGGGTACGTGTGCTGTGTACCAGCACAGGGGGCTTCACGGGGCGGGCAAGGACGCTGGGACCCGCCCCGTGAAGGCTCCTGAACAGCGGGGGCACGTGGGGAACATGCGATTTCTAGAGCCTTATTTAAAAATGACTAACTCGTGTACTTGGCAAACTGCTTGAAACCCCTTAATGGCTATGCCAAATGGCAGACACCCCTTTATCCCTGAGCGACCTCACCCCCCTCCCTCCCGAGGCGGCTAACGCCAACTCAGGGTATCCTGGGCACATCCAGGCGTACAAGCAGCTCCGCTCTGACAGACGGTTCTGCACCTTCTCACTGGCTGACCCGTGGAGGGACCTCTCCTTTCCAGATTATACAGCCCTACCTCGCTCCTAGTGGCCGCACTCCATTTCGCAGAATGCACGTAGCATAATTCACCCAGTAAGACGGGACCTTTGCAAGATTAGTTTACTTCAGGGTGTGAACGCTACAGGCCCGGGACAGAGGAGGAGAGAACTCCTGCCCAGAACCTATGACAGAAGGTCTCCTGTCTCCCACGGGCCCCTGAGCACAGTCCCTAACGTGGAGCGTGGGAAGCTCGCTGCCAGGGGTTGACATCGGATCCGAACGGCAGACAGGAGGTTAAGGTTAGTTAAGAGAGAGACCCGAGTGAGCCTTCTAAAGCTGGTCGGAGTCAGGTGGCCCACGGGCAAGCCTACGGGGCGTGTTTCACGCTAAACTGAATCTGGACGCCCCGCGCACTGGAGGTGGTGGGAAATGGACCCGTGGGAGGTGCTCCCGGCTGCGGCCAGACAGCAGAATCCCTGTACTTGGTGGCCCCAGCCCCACCTTGAATGCACACGGAAATACGGCCTGGGGCCAGCTGTGGCCCGAGACCTGCAGGCTTTTGTACCGTTGGCAAAGACGTGATCACAGGGCCATGGTGAGGAACGGTTCGGAAAACACACGGTCCTCTCCACCGAGAGTAATCACAATGAAATCATCTACTGGGTGCGGGTGCCGGAGGCTAAGCGCTTTCCAGATGTCACAACCACTTCGGGAGAGAGGGACACAGGAGGAAACCGAGACCCTGAGGAGTGAAGTCACTGGCCCCATCACATGGCTAGGCAGGTGCCTGAGCGCAGACCATCACAGCCACGGAGCACAGAGGTCCCAGGCACCACCACCCCCCCCTCCACCTGCAGGCACTTGGCAAAGGGTCGTAGGTCCCCGTGACCTCCCCCAGCCAGGTCTGCGGATGCAGGTGACACCGCAGGAGCCTGCCCTCGCTTCTGCAGTGGAAGAAAAGATACCAAAAATAACCGTCTGAGCTTTGTATGAAGTTGTGCGTTTTTTTTATAAAAAAGTAGGTATTCTTTGTAATCAGCAACTTTTTTTTTTAACTACGACAAAAAAAGGTAATCTAAAAGCAAAAGAGATGATAAAGAAAAGTAACGCGTGCGGGCCGTCTGCGCACAGGGCCGGTGGGCGCGGTCTCCGCAGAGAGCGTGACCTTCACTGAGAACCGCCGAGCGAGCTCGGCTCCTTCTGCGGCGCGGGCAGGCCTCTGCCTCCGACCCCGCGTTTCCCTTTGTTTCTTCTTCACACAGATGTAACAAACACGGCTAGCGTCTTATTTTAACGAGAATACTAGTTTTCTATGAAAGAGAAAACGAGCAAACATATAAAAAGGTCATTTTATTACACCTTTTGTTTGGCGGGATACCGGTGCCCTTTTTAAAATCCTACTATTCAAGTACAAATGGTCATGTTTACAAAATATTTACAGTCTCAGTCTTCCTGCTTTATATTTTACAACACAACAGCTGTCTGGTCACACGGGAAACGGAAGATGGTGGAGACCTCAAACGGGAAAGCCCTGCCTCGACGGGCACCGAATCCGGCCAAGCGTGGGGTCCGGCTTCCCGCTCCGCACGGGGTCTTAGACACAGCCTCCCGCCCTTAACTGGAGCGAACGTCTCTTCGTAGAGAACATGGGGAACTGCTCCCCGTGGCGGCCGGGTGGAGCGTGACAGCGCTCTGGCTGCCGTCGTTCTCCGTCACTACGGGCCGGGCAAGAACCCGGCTCCCGGACAGTGCGGGATTCCGCTCCCAGAACCACCTGAGGTCTGCGCGCACCCCCCCCCCCCACCCGTACTCAGTTCTGAAACACGGACAGTGAACCTTCACGACAGAAGACCGAGAAACTACACACCGGGAGGAGGAGGTTTACTGGAATGACCACTGGGGGCTGCGGGGCTGCTGGTGACGTCTAAGGAAAAGAGAAGTAACACGTCTCCTGCTCCGTATTCCGCGTGAGGGGACCCGCGAAGGAGACCCCCTCAGAGACGAGAGACTCCTGTCACGCACTGAGAAAAGGGCGGGGGCTCCACGCCACGAACGCTCTGAACCCCAGGTCAGTTCTGAGCGGCGCTCCGGATCCTCTCCTGGTGTCCAGACTAACAGAGGACCGCCATCCGGGCAGCCCCGCCTCGGGGACGCTCCAACAGGTGCAGCCGGCACCCGCTCCAGATGCGGACCGCCAGCACCACGAAGGGCGAGGGGAACACGGACCGGGTGTGCGAAGGGGGCTCTGGGGCACGGCTGGGGACGAAGAGGGGCAGGAATCCCCTCGGCACGCACAGGAGGAGCACGCGCGGAGCACCCCCAGCACCCTGTGGTCCCGCTGACGGCACCTGCCACACCTGAACCAACAAGCGTGGTTGTAAGAACACAAGAGCAGAGGGCTCTCTGGATACATTCGAGCCAACCGAAACGCTAAGCCCCTTTCCAAATTCCCACCCAGAGCTCCACAACGAGCTGCCCCCCTGCTTCGGTAAATGCCCCCGCGTTACCGTCCACGTACGCTGAACGGAAACAAAAACGTACGGGCCGCTCTCCCTTGTGTCGCTTCAGGTGGTACGACGGGAGAACACGCGAAACTCGCAGGTCAAAGCCCTCCGGACGCCCGCACGGCCCTAAGGCAACCGATTTCCTGGACCGAGTGGCATAAAAGAGGCACGGAGACAGAGCAGAGAGGCGGTCCCCGAGCGGGCGCTTCTGCCGGGGTGAAAACGGCCAGGTGAGCACAGGTCATCAGCCGAGCGAGCCCACTGCAAAAACTCCTGCTTTCTCGCTGTGGCACAAAAATGAAACAGAGGCACACACGGGGCCTCCCCTTTGCCCCTCAGCTGTACCACCCCCTCGCCCCCAAACACTGCACAGAAGGTTCTCCGCTTTCCACAGAACCGCGAGGAGCGCAAGGCGCCCACGGACGAGACCCCGGCACGGCGGGCAACGGAACCTGCCGCGAGCCCAGGGTGAAGAGTGGACCGCGCCCGCTTTGGCAGGCAACGCCTACAGGCTCTCGAAGAAGTCACCGTGCTCGAGGAGGTCTCCCGCGGCGGCAGACCACGCCCGGGACGGGCAGGAAAGCCAGGGGGGCGATGCCAGGCACCCCTGCTCTCACCGGGCCCCCGCCCGCACTGAGCGCTCCGGGCCCCAAACCAGTTCGAGACCGGAGCCTCACAAAGCCTGCCGGAGCCGCGGCGGCGCGCGGAGTCCAAGCACGGGCTTCCTCCACGAGCGGGAAGTGTCCTGGAAGTGCCGGGACGGAAACCGGTCTCGCTGTGGGCAGGGCCTGTGGGAGGCCACACGGGCCGCTCTTTGGAATGAAAGTTCCAGCGGAGACGGTATCCGGCCGACACCGTGGGAACGCTTCACGAATGTGCTCGGTGGGGGTCAGTGGTGAGAACGTCCCGTAAACGTCCGAACAGGCCCCCTCTCAGGAGGGAGAGAAGAGAGCACCCTGGGCCTCTCGGGTCTGAGCTGCGCTGCGTCAGGCGGTCTGTCTCCTCTCCAAGGACCGGAGCGGGTCCTCAGTTAGGTGTGCAGCCCCGCGCCGAGGCAGACGCGGTCAGAGACCCCGGTTCAGCTTCAGAAAGTGTTTTACGACCCACCGCGCACTCCACGCGGCTACCGTGACGCGTGAGACACGGCGCGCTAACGGAGGTTCTAAATGGCCTCAAGACCCAGTGCTACTGCTCTCGAGGAGAAACCGGAAGGTAGAATCGCCTCCGTCGCTCTTTTGACCGGTGACATACTACAGGGGCGGGGGCGGCGCAGCAGGAGGAAATGATCACGCTGCCCCGCTTCAAGGAGAACTCCGCAGGTGCGGCACATCTCAAATGACATCGTCCCCAGGTGCAACGACAGACAGTCTACCCGCCTCTGGCTGGGGGCGTGGTGCACGGCGACCCGCCCTGAGGCCGCCCCGCTCTCGGGACTAGGGGCACGGAGGCTTGGTGGGCGTCTTTAGCCTCACGGCGGGGACCCTCATCTGTAGCTTGGGCTGCTGGCTTGGGCTGTCGGAGCTGGCTGGCACCTGGGCCGGGTTGGGGACGCCGGGGCTCTGCAGCTGGGCCGCCGCGGTCGTCACAACTTGCTGCTGCATGAGCTTCTGCTGCACCACCTGCGCCGTCGCCGTCACCGTGGGGATCATCTGCACCTGCTGCCCGGCCGCGGGCGCCTGGGTGAGGGTCACGGTCTGCGGGGAAGCCTGAGCCAGAACAGTTAGAAAACACGCGCGGCCTAGCAAACACAGGTCTAGCGACGTGACCGACAAAAGGTTCTCGGGGGTGGGGAGGGGGTGCGAGGCCTAATTAGCACCAGTGCTTTTGTGAAACGTGAAACCACGTGACGGATCCAAGGATGCACTCTGGTTTCCGACTGCACAAAAGCAGGGAAAAAAGCCACCGAATGAAACCGCTGCTGCTCTCAGGCGAAGGCTGACGACGACGGGGCGCTGGTGGCGGGATCAGCTCTTCAGACTAGCTGGTTCCTTGAAATCCACACGCCCGCGTGACTTCGAATGACACTTTGTTAAAGCACTGCTTTGTACGGCCGCGTTTGGTAGCAACAGATACAAAGGCAGGAGCCTGATGGTTAGGTGACAAGGGTCACCACTGTCCCCAGCAGTCCTTACCCTTCTAGGACCCAAAGTCACTGCGAGCAGACAGTTTTCTTTCAGTGTTTCCCTAAAACTAAGGTATGGGGGCTTCGGCCTGTAGGTGCATCTGAAGTCACCGGTGAAGCAGTGACCCTAGAATAAGCCCCTGATTTCTGAACCGAACACGTACGTTCAGCTTTGTCCTGCTGGCCTAAGGGTTTCAAGAATCCTCCCCGAAGTGAATTTTTTCTGAATTATGAAAATCGAAAGTGATTCTGTGAACATTCTACTTGCTCACGATGAAAACCAAGAACCCCCCTAAACGGAAACATGAAGTTTACCGAGAAGTTGGCGTGAGACACCCCCCCCCCCCCCCCCCAGAGGGCTGTGCGTCTGTGGGTCCTACCTGCTGGGAAGCAGAGGCGACCTGCTGGATGCTGGCCACGGGCGTCTGCTGCTGGACGACTTGAGGGAGTTTGGCAACCTTCGACAAAACAAAGAAAAGCCAAATGCAGAATTCAAAAGAACATATGCACAGAAAGAGAGTTTTCTCCCCCTTTCTCTCCTTCAGCTCTCAATAAGAGCAAAACCAGGGGCGCCCTGGGCGGGCTGAGTCGGTTAAGCGTCCGACTTCGGCTCAGGTCCTGACCTCACAGTTCATGGGTTTGAGCCCCACGTCGGGGCTGTCAGTGCAGAGCCGGCTTCAGATCCTGTCTTCCTCTCTCTGCCCGTCCCTCTCTCGTGCTCATACGCGTGCGCTCTCTCTCTCAAAAGTAAGTAAGTGTCAACAACAACAAAAAAGCAAAAACAGAACAGCATCCAAGTGACCCAGAAGAGCGCCTCTCAGATTGCTCACCTGGAGCCTGAGAGACCCCGCTTACCACGCTGCAGGGGGACCGTGCCCACCTCCGCAAGCTGCAAGCGGGTCTAACTAGCAGCTTCTCCTGGTCTCGTGTCTCAGCCACGTTTTTTCCTTTACTAAGAACTGTTTGTATGGGAGAGTTTACGTAAGAGAAGTAAATCGAGGACAGAATGAAATAGTTTAGCGTCTCCAGAGCTCTCACAAGAGTCCCTTCTTCGAGCCTGGGCAATGTCCCGGGAGGGCACCCCCACTGCAGCTAAGGCTCAGCCTGTTCCCACGATGCACCGACATTTCATCACGCTGCCATATTCTTCTCAATCACGACTGAGATCTCCCTTCCCGACAAAGTGCCGCTTCCCACCCCGCCACTGCCTTTCGCAAATGTTTCGCCACGTGCGTACGTGGCTGTCCCGAGGCAGAAAGAGGATTCTGGCCACTTGGGTCTACCCGGGACTGTCGGTTCAGAGGCAGATCAGGCTCCTGAGTGGGCAGCTGCTGGGGGCCGGGCCGGGCCGGGACACTGCTGCCTGGGTCTCTAACTCATAGAACAGGGATGAAATTAAGTCTTTTCTGAGACAATTCTGGAGCAAATGTGAAATTTCGTGACACACTTGTAAATGACAGAGCTCCAAGTAAACGCTGGTTCTCATTATAAAACGTGAAATTACGTGGAGAGCACACACTAGTTCACTGTATTAAAAATCGTCACAGGATTTGCTGGGACAACGAACGCGCCCAAGTCCTCCACAGCGCTGACCGGAAACAAAGACTTGGGCAGTTGGATGAGGGCCCCACTTGCACACAGCGGGCCGGGACTCCGTGGGCACACCATGAAACACGGAGACCCCGTGGGTGACACGGACACATCTTAAATGCGTCCATGAACTCACAAGAGGCGAGGAAGTCCTGGTCCCAAACCGCGGCCGCGGTGGCACCCAGAGTGATGGGCGGAGGCGCTCACACCCTGAGAGCACGTGCTCCGTGAGGAGGCCCCGTGGGGGATTCTCACGGTCGCCAGGGGCGCGGCAGACAAGGGGCCGAGTTCAGATCCATGGTCAGTGAGGCCCCACTGTGGTTCCGTCACCGGGAGGGGATCTGCGAGGAAGTGCACTGCCCGAGGCCCTGGTGCTGGCGGGGGAGGGGACCCAGGCGCAGAACCCAACTGACGTTACCCGAGGGACACCGACCCTCAAGCCACAGCGGATCTGGCCCTGGCGGAGCCCCCGGGAGCCCAGCAGGAGCAAGAATCGGCCTGCAACCCAGAGCTCAAAGCAATCCCAAAGACGGGCTTCAAGGAGCTGGCTCACAAGAAGGTAACTACTATGAACACAGTTACCGAAACAACAGCAGCAGAGACATAAAATTAAAATCCTTAATTTAAACGTAGCTAATAAGGGATCTAACATAAAAAGCAAAAGCGGAGGGGCACCTGGGTGGCTCAGTCGGTTTAAGCGTGCAACTTCAGCTCAGGTCATGACCTCACGGTCTGTGGGTTCAAGCCCTGTTGTCGGGCTCCGGGCTGACAACTCAGAGCCCGGAGCCTGCTTCAGATTCTGTGTCTCCCTCTCTCCCTCTGTCCCTCCCCCACTCACGCTCTGTCTCCCTCAAAAATAAACATTAAATTAAAAAAGAAAAAAAGCGAAAATGGAAAAGAACATAAGGAGAAGTGCACAACCAGAGTGAGAGACTTTTAACACATCTGTGCAGTAACTGACAGGCCAGGCATCGGTAAGGACGCAGAAGTCTGGAGCGACCCAAGTAGTAAACCTGACCCAGTGGCAGGATGGCCTGACAACCGTGCCCGACACTGCCAGAGAGCCAGAATCACTGGCGGACTGGGTCTGGCGTGTGAGATCAAGAAAGGACAGCTGCTGTGGGTTTGGCCCAGGCGAGGCCGAAGGTCAGGTGAGGCCAAGGCCCCGCAGAGGCCACACGTCTTCGGGGACTTTGTCGAAAGGCAGTTAGGACCAGAGTCTGGAACAGGAGTAGCAATAGGCTGCAGGTGTGAATCTGGAGTCATGGGCACAGAGACAGAACCGGGGGGGGGGGGGGCGTCGAGACTGGGAGGGATTACCAAGGGAAGAAGAGCCTCTAAAAACACTTTTAAAACGCCACAAAAAAAAGGGAACAAAATTTCTAGCAAACTAGGTGAAGAAGAAAATTGTCTTGCTCTAACGAAGGATGATTTAACAAATCAGACCTTGCAAAGATGATCATGTGAACAGATATGGCTGAGCCTCCCATCCACTCTGTCGGGGCCTCTGCGGGCCTCACCGGCACAACAAAGCAGGAAGAAAGGGGCGGGGGAAGAGCAAGGCTCCAGCCACCACTCTGTGCGGGTCATGTGCCGGGGGACAAAGGAAGCGCAGGAGACCACGGATGGACTGTCGAAGGAACAGGGCTTGATGGAAGCATCCAGATTCAAAGGTCAAGGTACAGAGATTGTGCAAGGCACAGACAGAAAACAGAGACTCAGAAACACATGACTACAAAAGCATCAGAAACATTCATTAAGTAGGAACAAATCCGACACAAGAGATACAACCGTCCCGAAAAAAGTCAGAAAACCTAGTTAAAGGGCATTAAAGAAGTTAAACAACGAAAGACACATCACGTTGGTGAATCTCCAGTCGAGGCTGCAGAGACATCAGCTTTCCCCCAGATTCATCTACAGAGTCCAGGAATGCTGCACCCCGCTAATTTTAGCGTGCGTGTGCCAAAGCGAGCGGTTCCAGCGAGAATTCCAACAGCTGTGGCTGTGGTGTGTCAACGTCACCAGCTGACTCGAACTGGGAAGCGCAGAGAGCCAAGAGCAGCAGGATGTTCCCAGCGGGACGAGGCGGGGGGTCTGCCTCCCAGATGCCGAGCCTCTCTACGCAGCCCGAGGGCCGCACACAGAGCGCGGTGCTGGAGGAGGCACCGTTTATGCCAGTGCCACGCGACGGACCAGGGGGAAAGCAGTGCCGAAAGTAACAGGGTGTTCTAACGGGAAAATGAAAACGAGTCCCTGTTTGTCTATCACCTGGAAAAAACAATTCCAACAAGGTTAAAAACCTAAGTGTGAATGAAAAACTACGAGGTTTGTAGAAGATACGGGAAAGGAACGTCGGGACGTCTGGGAAGGGTTTCTTAAGCAAGACACAGAAAGTGCTATTCAGAAACAGGAAGACTGACGAGTCCCGATACGTTAAAGTTAAGAACTTTGGCTCATCCGGAGACACCACACCGTGAGTGCAAAGATCGGGCGCCGACGGCAACAGTACAGAGCCCCGAGGGCTAACAGCCAGGGTGGGAGCAGCGCTGGGAGAGCACGGGAACGGGCAGTGGCTCACAGAAGACGAGAGCCGCCGGTCCACGGGGTCCTGACAGGCGGAGCCGCGGCAGCCGCCAGAGGGACACGGCGGCACGCCGGCAGGCCGAGGCCAGGAGGAGGCCCGGGGGGCTGGGACCGCTGCAGAAGCCCGATGGACGCGCACCCCCCACAGCGCCGCTCCGCCACCCCGGGTGGCCGCGTGCGCAACTCACATGTGCGAAGCAGCCCCCCTGCTGAGGCCCGGCACGCGTCTCTGCGGCTCCTGCCACCTTCCGTAAGCAGCCACAGGCCGGCGGCGAAGCCAGGAGCAGCCCACACGGCCGGCGGCAGCCGAGTGATGGCGCGTGTGGATGCGTGAAGCAGGAAGCTGACCGCTAACTCCTGGAGGAGCCTCACAGGCATGAAGGACGTCCCCGGAGCGTGACCTCAGCACGGCCCCCAAGCCACACTGCTGAGACCCCACAGGCGGCAAAGCCAGCGAGGCACGTCAGGGCACGGCCACCTCCGAGGAGCAGAGGCCCACCGTGCGGCCTTCGGGGTATCCGCCGGCGGTCACTCCGCGCCCCACGCATCCGACCAGCCCGTGCGCGCCCGGTGGTGTTGCGCAGTCTCCGCATACGCGCTCCCGCTCACCTGGATCTGGGTCTGCACCTGCTGAGCCCCGGCCAGCTTCTGGGCCTGGGACATGGGTGTGGTAAGAAACTGGGTCTTGAGGGCTGGCTGGGTGGCATAGGTGACCTTCTGTGGCTGGCCCTGAGCAGCGATCTGCTGTGCGGCGATCTGGAGAGAGACGGCCCTAGGTCAGAGCCAGGCGAGGCCGGGCGTTGCCTCCTCGGGGCCAGCGGGGAGGGCCCCTGGCACCCCCAGCCCGTGCTCCTGGCACGGCCCCGCCTGTGTGTCCCCGGCCGTGCCCAAGTCCCCTGGGAGACCAGGCTGGGGCTCACCTTTACACCATCTGTACGCCTGGCGTCGTGTCCATCCTCACGTCAGTGAGTGAACTTGACCACGATACAAAAAACACCCGCCTACAATTTCCTGAATCTAATTTTACGATTTGGGCACGTACCCAAAACCACTTGGCATAAAGGGCGAGACACCTACACGCACGACCTTTGCAGGTTTAATCTCATTTCTAGTTTTCTCTGCCAGAAGAGCAAGGACTGTTCCCCAGGCCGTGCACACAGTCTACACGGTTGGTTTTGGAGGCCGTGGCCACCCACGGTATTCTTTAGTCTTTCAGGCCACACGAACATCAGACCGACGCTACAGCTAAGGCCCCCCGCCCCTCTTCCCCGCCCCAAGATATGCCAACCCTACAATGACACAGGCCCAACCACGGTGTCCTCGGCATCCTGGCACCAGTGCCTCCCAGAGTGGCCGGCTCTGCGAGCGGCCCCACCCTGCATGCCTATGGAGCCGAGTCCCAGGATGGCCTGAAAGGACCAGGGAGGGGACTCGGAGTGTCTCCTCCTCAAAGTGTCCGCCACAGGGGAGACACTGCCCCGGCGGTGGGTGTGGCTCTGCAATCAAGGAGCCATACCTTTCTTGAAGGCCAACGGCTCCACCCACCCGGGAGGAAGGGGCAAGAGGTCCCGAGGGCACACATCTGGCACGTGGAGCGGCTGCTGCCAGAGCCACCCCACCCCCCACCCCCTCCGCCCTCCCGAACGTGTCTGCCCTGGCACGCCCTAACCACGCCCCTGGCCGGCGCGGCCACAGACGCTATGGGGTCAGGGGCGGGCGGGATCTCCGCCCCCAGCAGGCCCCTGCAAGCGGGACGGCGACACTCCGGGAAGAGCCGTCCGTCTGACGCGTGTGCCGCACGCGGGACCCTGCGGTCCGACGGTCAGCTCTGCGACTCTGAGCAAGTCACTTCCTTTCTCTGAGTCTCAGTTTCCTCTGGGTAACACACGCAGCCCTGCCCTGAAATCCGACACCGGAGCGACAGCTGCTCCCGTGCAGGAAAACAGCGGGTCTGACACGCACTCGGAGAACCAGTGTCATCGCCTACACGTCGGGCTGCGAGCTGCCAGTGAGTACGCAGAGCAGCCCAGCACCTCACTCTCGCTTCCTCTCAGTGGGGCGCCTGCAGAGTGCACGGCCTGGGGACCCGAATCAGCTCAGAGCTACGTGCTCGCACACTTGTGAGTCAGCGAGACGCTGACAGCGCTCCTTCCGGCAGGCCCCTCTCCCCTCAGCTCGTCACTCCCTTCACGGCACGCACGCACGCGTGTGCAAACACACAAGGACACGGCCCCCGCCTGGCTCATCTGAGCATAAGGTCTGTCCCGTACACCGGGGGGCCAGGCACTCACACACGGAGAGCTACACCTCCACCCCCGAATCCTTCCGGCCCTTTCCCAGCCGTGCAATTCCACAGCCCGCTTCCCAGCTCCCCGCAGGCTCCTGGCACCCGGGGCTCCCCGTCCCGTAACCACATTCTCCCCGGGAGGCCTCACAGCAGCTCCTACCCCGAGACCCCCGTGCAGCCTGAGTGCACAGGCATGGGGTCGTCAGGCAGCGAGGCGAGGCGAGGCGCACAGGACCCTCCCGTCCCACGCGCACACCGTGCCCGGCGGCAGGGCCCGGCTCGGCGTGGAGACAGGGTGGCGGGAGGATCCCCGCAGGAAGCCAGTACCTTCTGCTGGACAGCCGCTGGGCCTGGGGCAGCCTGCGGCTGGATGGCTTTCTGCTGCTGCACGGCTTGCTGCTTCAGCTTCAGCAGCTGCTGGACGTGCACGGGCTGGGCCACGACGGTCTGTCCTGTGAACACGACCAAATCCTTAGTCACAGAGCTCAGGAGGGACGCGGGTCTCGGGGCTTCCCTGAAGCTCCCTGCATCTCCCTGAGCCGCTGGGTGGTTCAGACTGACGGCCGTCCCTATAGAAAACCTCACGCGGGATCTGTGCGGGACAAACACGGCCACCCCACGGGCACGTTTACGTGGTTTCTGGGCTCATGAGGACGTTCACGTAAAGGTACGGGGAGCTCAGAACGTTAACGGTTAAATAGAAAGGCCAAACCTTGTACTTGGGAAGCCGAGGGACACTCCGGCTGAAGGTGCATTGCCCTGACATGCTCGACGTGGGCGTCCAGCACGGAAGCCGCCAGGGCGGGTGGCCATCGTGCCAGAGGACGCGCTGGCCCCGCTCGAGGCTCTAAGCGCAGCGGGGGGGTGGGTGGGGGTGGGGGGCGGAGGGCGAGGGGCCGCACAAGACAGGCACCTGCGGCTTTCTGCGGCTGCCCGATGGCCACACTGATCCCGGCAACGTTCATGGGCAGGGTCGTCACGCCCGGCGAGGAGACCACGGCCGCAGGCACGGACACCACCGGAGGCTTCGCCAGCGCCACCTGGGCCGGCTGGGGCGCCTGAGCCTGCATCTGCCCTTGCGCCTGCAGCTGCGAAGGGGGAACCCGGGTCTAAACAATGAAAATAATGGGAGAGTCCAGAGATGTTCGGGATGGCACGCGTCTGTGCAAACATTTCCCCACAAGAGGCCAAGCGGTGGGAAACGATTCACAAAGTGAAAAGTGGTTGTCGGCTGAAGGAACATACGGGGGCGTGGGCTCATCTACGCTTGACCTGCCACCGGCGAGCGCGGGGACGGGGGCTCCATGAGCCCCACGTGCTGCACACCCACACTCGCGATCAGACCCTGCCACGCAGCTCGCACCTGTGCCTCTCCGCCCCCGATCCCCGGAGGAGCCCCGGCCTGCAGCGTCTGCTACACAAGCCGTCTCCCGCTCCTGTGGCCCCTGCCGCACTCTTCCGGAAAGCTCTCCCACGGATCCCACCTGTTGCTACTCAGTCATCACGCTGCTACCGAGTGCTCGTCGATTATGTTGCATCTTCGGAAAGGAAAACAGATCCACTTTACCTGTGCAAGCACTTGGCTAACCCTAAACCTACACACACGTGAGTGTGAAAACCAGCGTTGAGCCCATGAGACGTTCTCACCTTCGTGACTTGCTGCGAAAGTGTGCAAAGCGGGATGACTTGCACGTAGCTTGTGGTCGGTTTCTCTGCCTTTTGCCACATCATCGTCCAAAGCTGCGTGCTGTCCCAAAGAGTGGGACGCCACTGCACTATTTGGTAAAGTCCCCAGTTAAGGGGGACCTACGTCCCTCCTCTAACACGCCCATAACGACAGGATTGTGCGCCCGGCACGTGGTACTCCTCCTACTAGTTCTTTAGAGGGAACAGACACAGGTCCCCGAGGTAAACTGGTGAGCAGTTTTTGGCCGAATCACTGGAACTCCCCCCAGAGTCGGAGCCGATCTCCCTCCGGCGACCCTGCAGGGGGCACGTGCCGCCTTCCCTACACCCTGGCCACCACACGTGATCCCCACTCTTGTTTGAACTTAACGTTTCTTGTGAACACAGGCAGAACCACACTTGCCTTCCCGGTTCCCGTCCACTCCCACCCGTCTCGCGGCCTTAGAGCAGGCGTGAGGCACACGCACAGCAGAGCCTGAGCACCCAGCCCGAGCTGCCCAGTGGCAGGCGACTAGCAGTACGATTTGGGCAAGTTACCTGAGCTGTGGGCCTCAGTCTGCACACCTGCACAGTTGAGTGCACACTCAAACCCCCCTACTCCTGCCTCAGCAGCAGCCTGCGAGCACTGATCACGTGAGAGGTCCAGGGCCTAGGGCGGCGCCTGGCCCGGAGCAGGGTCCCTGCCGTTAGCGGTCACTAGGGCCAGAACGGGGGGCTCCCCAAGCAGGACACAGGCTCGCCTGATGGGACAGTGTCTGGCCCACAGCACATGAGACCCGCTCTTGCCGAATCTCACTCCTCTTCCCAGACGCTGATTTCACTGCGACTTTCTGCTCCCCTTCAGAAACCTCCAGAGTCTCTGGGCCGACAAAGCACAGGGACACCAGAGCCTGGTTTTCAGGCCTCGCCCACCTCCCGACATGGGCCTCGTCCCCAACAGAGCCTGGCCCTCCCTGCATCGTCTGGCTCACTCCCCGCCTCCTCCAGCTGCCCCGCCCGCCAAAGCTCTGGGCGGCTTGGGGAGGGAAGCGCACCTATCGCTTTCCTAGGAGGCCCGCCAGAACGCCTAGCGTCGGCCTGAGCAAGCAGTAACAGTCCACGTAAACGTTCAAAGACATTGCCTCGGAAAAACAAATGCATCAACTGGAACTTACGAGCCGGGCCACCTGGAGGTTGGCCACGGTGGTGCCCGTGAGCAGGGCTCCGGGCCGCGGGGCCGTGACCGTGGCCAGCTGGGGGCTCTGCTGCGGCGTGGGTGGCGGGGCCTGCACTTGCACTTGTGTGGCGGGCTGTGGGGGCCCTGGCGGGGCCTGCGGTGGGGGGGCCTGCTGGGGCAGCTGCAGTTTCTGCTTCTGCATTTTGATCAGATGTTCCTAAAACCCAGATAAAGTAGCTTTTCATCAATATTAGCCGCATTCCAAATCCATAAATCTTGGTTTCAAGTTACCGTTGAACTATCTATTAAACACCGAGGTAGACAGTTGCTAATACGCGATATGCAAACCATAATCTAGGGGCTTTCTGACATTTTGTAAAAATGTTCTTTTATTAAAAACTAGCATTATTGACGCAAACTAGAAACAGTAATTCTGACAGATGAGTGAATTCACAGCAAAATTTCTTGGTTTCTCTCACTCGCAAACAAGTGACCTTAAATCCGTAACCTATAAAATTTTTAAAGTCTATAAATCATAATCCTTTTTGAACTTCTAAAGTTTATTAGGAGACGTGCATCAGCTCTCAACTTTTTGTTCTAAGTGTCTCCAAATGAATACAATCGATAAAGAAGTCTCATGCCTTTAAGTTAAAACATTAAGATGCCAAAACAGCCCAAAAACTATTTTAAGGAGTCAATTTTCTTTTTAGAGAACTTATGCTGTGTAATTCCTATCAGATCTGTGTCTACATGGGGACAATGACAACAACTCTGAAATCGACTTCAGAGAGAGCAGGCTGTGCCCAGGCACAGGCAAACAAGTGAGTGATCGGGAGGCCCCGGCAGCCGTGGGCAGGCCCTCGTGTCCTGGGGAGAAGCAGGACATGGGGAGGAGGGAAGGCAGTGCAGAGGGAGCTGGGCCCAGTAACTTTCTAATTTAAGGGCCGTCCCCCAGACTTCTGCAGTAACGGCCATGTTCTAGACCTGGGCTGTCCCATCCGGTAGTCACAGAGCCCCTGACACGTGGCTGGCGCGACAGGAGCTGGGTGCTTTCTCTGGGATCACTGCTGGGCCTTCTGGCTATGATCGAGTGTGAATGCTGTATCAGGTGGCTCGTCCTTTCTCTGGTGCGCCTGGGGCCTCACTAGTGGAGCCTTGGCTGAGGGCTTGCACACCGCCCCCCCCCCCCCCCCCCCTGCAGCCCTCCGGCATGCCCTCTTGCCCCTCTGCAAGCGAAAAGGGCGGCCCAAGGTCAGGTACTTACTGTGGCAGGCCTGGGAACTAGCTGGAACTCTAAAACACTGTCCTGTTTCTAGCAGTTCTGTTTCTCTACTCACTACCCATGCCAAGCAATGGCGCTTTTCCAATGTGGCAGATACAGTATCTCCCTTCAAAGTGAACGTATTTTTGTACACGATTGCACAGGTGGTGCAGAGCGGCAAAAAATCAGGAACGTCAGGACTCAAATCACTTTGAGGAACAACACCGCACATGCGCTACGCGTCACCATTTTCTCTGGCTGGGGACGGAACCTCTACTTCGGAGCCTGAACTGCGGCGCACAGCGCCAGAAAGCGAGCGGGAAGACACGTCTCCAGAGCGCTGTGACCGGACCGCTCACACGACCGTGGGGGGGCACCGTGCGGAGAGTGGTTGTCAAAGACGAGACAAGCACGCTTCCCCCAAAGACCACAGCGGATCCGTGCAAAACACACCGGGAATTAAATGACAACGCGAGGCATCGGACGGCGTGCGTGCGGTTTCCTGCCAGATACTCACCGGGGTCAGCTTGCCGACAGCTTTGATCTGCGCCGGCGACTGGGCCTGGCCCTGGATCTGCGGGACCTGCACCTGGGAGGGCGGTGGCGGCGGCGGCGGCTGCGGCTGCTGCTGCTGCTGCTGCTGCTGCTGCTGCCTGAGCAGCTGGAAGTGTGCGGGCGTGATGGCCTTCCCGGGCAGCTGCACCCCTGCGGCTGGAGAGGGGCTCCGTCAGACCTCGCACGTACACGGCCCTCCCCTCCTCCCGTGACAAACGGCCGCTCGAGGTCCCGGCTCGGTTTAACGGTGAGAAGGGTCACACGGGAAACCGAACCCGCCTTTACCTTGGGACACCTGAGTCACCAAAGACCGGGTCGGGGTCTGCACCGGGGTCAGGCTGGTAGTGACCACGGCCGAGGCTGTCACAGAGGTAACCGCGCGAACGCTCTGGGTGGGTGCCAGGGACACCAGGTCGGACGAGGCCGTGGCCGGGGAGCCGACCGCTCGCGGCTGGGTGTGGACCACCTGGGCGGGAGCAGGGCCTCCGGAGGTCTGCAAGAGGCGACGGGGGAGGCCGTCAGGTCACTCGGCGCTTTTCTCTTTTCTCGGTCGTGGGAGGCAGAGGACCCCAATCTCTGAACCCAAGAAAACGGAGCGCTTTCCGGATCTCAGCGGCTTGACAGGCTGAACGTGCCGACGGAGCGAGTTCCACTAAAGCGGGTCGGTTAACCACAGAAAACCAGTCTGAGACGCCGGTGCTCCCGTCCCCGCTGTCCTCAAAGACTCTTGTCCCCGGGACACTGTGAGGTTTGGGCCATCCTCCAGACGACGGTGCTCACTCCCCAGACACCGAGCTTCTCCCGCCCCGGCACAGGCGCTGCCGCTCCCTGCGCCCCACACGTGGACCCTCCGAGCCACGGCCGCCCGCGTCCCGCCACGAGCAGCGGGCATGCCTCACTGACTCCCCTGGTCCCTGCCGGCCCCTCGGTGCGGACGGCCGCCCCGTCCCCATCCCCGCGCGCGGACCCGGCACCACGCTCTGTGCTTCCCGGGGAGCCGTCCGGCTCCACGCGCCTCGACCCTGCTCTCCCGCCTTCCCTCACAGCACGTCTCTCTCCTGCTCTTCCCTCCCGAGCACGGGAGTCACGCTCGTATTCCTCTGGTGGCTCCGCTAAAATTACCCCGTGAACACTTGCTAGAGTTTCCTCAACGGCGTCACACCCGTGCTCCTCCTGAGAGACCGCAGAGCGTTTCGGCGCCTCGGTCCCCCGCTGACTCACATGCCGCCGTCCCCGCGCGTGGTTCCTGCTGTCGGCCCCGCGCGGAGTCGCTGTCGGGTCGGCGTCCGCCTCGCTCCTCACACCTTCCGTCTGTCAACAGCCGCCTTCTGCCTCAAGCGTGTTTCATTCGGCAAGGGCCCACCGGCCGGGACCCGTCTTCGTCTGGGAATGCTACGTTACCCTCGTTCTTCAAGGTATTTCCGGAAGAGATGGAATCCCAGAGGTGGTGGTCACCGTCACTAGCTCATCGCGTCGTCCCAGCAGCTCCCGGCCTCACGGCCGGCGAGAAGGAAACCACCCCCGGAGGCGGCGTGCCGGGCTCGGGCTACTTCCACGTCTCTCTGCGGCCGGCCCCTGCGGGCGCGGGCTCCGTCCCGTGGTCCCACATCGGGCTGCATGGGGACCGGTCGGGATTTCTGTAAGTACGGGTCAGTGCCGTCGCTCAGTTCTGGAAAACTCGCATCCTCAAATGCTGCCTTTGCCCGCCCTCCTCCCTGCCTGGATTCCGATGCACCACAGGCTCCCGGTCTGCAGCCTCACGCGCTCTCTTCCACGCACTCCCTGCTGTCGCCCACACGGCACCGGGCGGGACTCCTCTTCCAGCTAATTCTCCCAACTGTGTGTAAACACGATGTAGCCCGTTACCAGAGTTTTTCTTTTTTTCAATCCTGGTAACCATATTTCTCATTCCCGGACGTTCTCTATGGTGAACCTTGGACGGGTGTGGGGGCCACAGGCGCCAAAGCCCCTGCACAGTTGGAAATCCACAACTTTGCCCTAAAACTTGACTACTACCCTCCGGCTGACAGAGAACAGACTTGTGGCTCCAACTCTGGAGGGAGAGAGGCCCCACCTTGCGCCGCCCCTGCGGGCAGCACGAGGGTGGAGGGAATCTGGGGTTCACTTCTGGCTCGGCCGCGCATCCCGGGAAGAGCCGCCGGGCTCCCGGCTCACGGGGTCGGCACCTCTGTCCAGACACCCCAGGGGTGAGCGAGCCTCAGGCTCACACGGGGTCCCCTGTCCGGCGACACGGGTAAGAGGCACCGCAAGGCAGACACCACGTCGGTGCAGTTTCTCTGCATTTCTTCCTCCTTAGACTTTGCCCTAATACATTTTTCGTCAGCTCCTTAAAACTTTTTTTTTTTTAATTTTTTTTTTCAACGTTTTTATTTATTTTTGGGACAGAGAGAGACAGAGCACGAACGGGGGAGGGGCAGAGAGAGAGGGAGACACAGAATCGGAAACAGGCTCCAGGCTCTGAGCCATCAGCCCAGAGCCCGACGCGGGGCTCGAACTCACGGACCGCGAGATCGTGACCTGGCTGAAGTCGGACGCTTAACCGACTGCGCCACCCAGGCGCCCCTCCTTAAAACTTTTGAAGAGATGATGAGTCTTCTGTATCCAATGGTTCGGATGCATTTCGTTAGAGAGCAGTGTAAGTAACAGGCCTGACCTCATTACCAGAAACAGAAGCCCGTTCCTGGACTTCTGAGACGGTCTTCCCTCTGCCCTTTTCTTCTCGGGTCCCATTCTGCGACACACGCAGCGTCACGGGAACTGTCCCAGGGCACACCTCTGCTCAGGCACTTCCCAGGGCTCCCAGCTGCCGGCGAACACACCCATATCCTTCAGCCGGACACACAAACCCTAAGACCAGTGAGCTCAACGTCCCACGGTGCGAGCGCGCAGGGCCCCTCTGGGAGGGGGATTCCTGCCTCCGTTCGGACGTCTGTTTGTGCCCCCTGAACAGAACCACCCGCCGGGCCCCGTACACGCCTTCCCAGTGCTGAAGAGTCGCGTGCATGGACGACGTCGTCCCGTCCTCTGGAAGCTCAGAGAGGCCTCCCTGGTACCCGTCCCTCTTGGGCGCTCCCGCCGCGGGACTCTCAGAGCCCTGGGAAGTACGCCGTGTGGGACTCCATATTCTACTCCCACGTCGCCACAGAGAGTATCTCGTCTCTGAGAGCTACTCAAAAAACACGTCACGGATGGATTACTTTACCTCCTATAAACGTCAAATGTAGAAACGGGTCTTTTTCAAAACAGAACGAGTGCAACGACTCGGGTGTCCACCCTCACACCAGGAGTGCTACTGGCCGCGCAGGACATTCGTAACGCCACACGCCCAGCCACCGGCTGCTGTTATTAAGACGCTAAATCAAAAGTGCTTTACTGCAAAGCATAAAGAAAAGTAAGTAAAGTAATCCTAAACGATACGCTAGAAAAACTTCTCATTTATGCCGTAGCACAGACAGTACAACTCTCCCATTTCCGGTACACGGACCTACGAGCGTTCACAGGTGCATGTGGCCAAGCAGCCACCGCAATCTAGATACAGATCGTATTGTCTCCTGTCTCTACCGTTTTGCCTTTCCCACGTTATTTAAACGTGAGGCCTTCTGAGATGCTGCTCACTGGCAAACCTTGTCACGCGAGCCAGCAGCCCACTGTGCACGGCGGGGTGTTCCTAGAGGGAGCGGACGTGCCAGCGGGCCCTCCCATCCATTCACGGCTGAAAAGTCCTGGGGTCGCTTCCTCTCCGAGTGACTATGAACGAAGCCCCCCGCGCACACGCTCAGGCTTTCCGTGCAGAAGCGTGCTTTCGCTTCCCTGGGGGAAATCCTAGGCGTGGAGGTGCGAGGCTGTGCGGCAGGCCGCCTTCCCGCATTTCCCACACGACGCTAAGACTCCGCCATCAGCAGCGCGAGCTCCAGGCGGGCGGCCAGGTCTGGTTTCTAAAGCCGCGCACAGAGACACGCGCCGGCACACCTCACTGGGCCCTTCGCCTGCTTTTCCCTGAGGACTGACAACGTCCAACCCCTGTCCACGCCTGTTGTCCCTGCTTCTTCTTCGGGGAGGTGACTGCTCAGATCTGTGGTCCGCCGTCTAAAATTGTTTTCTTACTGCAGACTCCTCATTCAATCTACAAACCGGTCCTTCATCACACGTGGCCAACAAGCATTTTCCAAGCTTTCCATTTTCTTAATATATTTCAAGCACCAGATGTTGACTTTCACGAAGGCTAACTTTCGGTCTCCGTCCAAAGCAAGGGAGCAAAGCCGTTCTCCCAGGGTTTCCGTGTACGGGTCCTTCTGTTTCGGGTTTTACGTTTGGGTGTGCGATCACCTCGGGTGACTCCTCGTACCCGGCGGGGGCCCGGCTCGTGGTCTCGCAGGCCTCCCAGCGCCACTCGTTGAGAAGACCAGGCTCTCCCCTTGTGGTCCTCTGGCGCTCTCCACGGAAACCAACGCCCAAGCGCACGTGGGTCTCTTTCTGGAGTCGGTACCCCATTGTGCGGAGCTGCACCTGCCCTGCCACCGCCACCTTGTCTCAATCACTACAGCAACACCTTTCGTAGGAGACACTTTCAAAACCAAGAGGGACAATACTCTACTTGTCAGAGCACTGCTCGCGCAGGGCACGTGCCGTCTTTGGATACGTGACTAAACTGGAAACGGAGATGTAAGTTGAGCCTCCTCAGTCTCGTTTATTTTTGTCACTTACAGCGAAGCACCAGGGGCAAGGAGGTGGCCAGACACGGTGTGTGTCCTGGTGAGTGCAAGGTCTCCCGGTTCTGCGCTCAGAGGGTCTCACGGCCCCACGGCTTTCCCTCTGCCCGCTTCCCACGCACAGGACTGGCCGCCCCACGAGCGGACCACGCCTCCTGCGCTTCGCACCCCACCTGGCCCTCGCGTGCCCACCCGTACGGTTCTCCCAAGAGTGGCCCTCTCTGCGGCCCCACGTCCCCCCAAGCAAATCTGTCACGGTACATGAGGCACCCCCGTCAGTGGAGTCTGCGACCCAGCCTCACGACCCGCTTTCTCCTCCCACAACCGCTACAGGGATTTCAACACACGCCCTCAGCAAGCACACCGCGGACGCCGTTCCCTGAACACTCACATCATCTTAGGAAATTCAAGCTGGGTCGGTACTTTCTGCCCCACTGGGATATTTCTTTAAAAAGCAAACAACTTTTGGGGCAACCCCTGGCTTAGTCAGTACAGCCCCTGATCCTGGGACTGTGAGTTTGATCCCCACATTCGGTGTAGAGATCACTTTAAAACGATAAATAAATACAAACAAGTTCCACGGGGTCCTAAGTCTCACGTGCTACCGAAGGTACCCGTGCGCAGGGACAACTCACGGTCAAGGCTCCCGGTGCCACGGGTGAAGCAAGACGCTTATTAATTGACTGGAAGGTGGCGGCAGGGACACCCGCGATGGTGTTCACGATGACGTTTCCACTCACTGTGCCTGTGGGGAGAGACCTGTGAGGCAGGAGCACGGGGATGCAGGAAATTCTCGTGGGGGCGTCTGTGACCCCCTTACCTGTGGGCATGCTTGTCCCCGTGACGGACGTTTTAATGGCTCCCGCCTGCTGAAAACAGAAAAGCATCTGGATTTCAGGACAAATTCTTCCCTGCGTAAAACCTCCGAGTGTTTCCACTTCATCGGAATCATCCAAACGCATGCCTAGTTCCACAGCCCCACGGCCGACTCCTGCCCCGTTCCTCTGGGGCCCCGGCCACACCAGCCGTCCCAACCCCCACAATCGCCAAGCCCGAGGCTCCATGCTAGCTGCTGCCCACTCTCTCCCCACAGACTGCCATCACAAGGGCCGCACACAGAGTCCCTCCCCAACCACCCACCACTGTGCCCTTGGGGCCACGGGAGCAGGGGCTCCGTGAGCGAGTGAGCTTTCTGACGGAGGAACCGTCTAGGTCACGCGACAAGCCCACCGCAGTGGACGCAGCTACGGATGAGGACCCACGACCCCCACGCCCGGCAGTGGCGCTTCCCAAAAAGGTCCAGGCGTTCTCCCCACGTGTGACTCCAGTGTCCACACCGCACGGGGACAGGCCACGCGGGCGCACATGGTGAGGAGCACACCGGAGCACAATGACAGCAGCACAGGACGTGTGGGATCGCGAGTCAGCCTTTCTTTCCCTATTCCGTGCGTCACTGTACCCCTCTCCCTGACGGGCACCGAAGACCCATGCGCACGTGTGTGCGGGAACACGCCCACACGGGCACCGAGGCGAGGCGCGAGCGTCGGGACAAGGGAGTCTGCACGGTGACACCAATGGTCCCCGTGCCTCCGTGGCCCGACCTCACAGCGACACCTCGCTCGGCCCAGCCCCAAACTTCCGGGCTGCCTCCACCTCCTACCCTGCCCAACAGCCCAGCCACGGAGCCCAGCGCGGGCGGAGCGCGGCTGAGGGCGCCCCCTGTGGCCGCACGCTCCTGCCGGGGCAAAGCTGGGCCTTCCGCCTCCTGAGTAAGCCGTGCTTGTGTCTAAACAGACCCTCTGCACCGACCCCGTCTCCAGGGAGAGGTGTCCCCTCACCAGCACGGCGGCGCTGCCCACTGTCGTGATGGCCGGGGGCACCTTCGGCGGGGGCTGCGCGGGCTGTGCCTGGGGCTGCGCCTGGGCCTGCGGCTGGACGGCCGGTGGCCCCGGGGGCTGCTGGCCACCCGCTGCCTGGGGCTGGGGCAGAGGCGGGGGCGGCTGCTGGGGCGGCGGGGGCTGCGGCTGCGGTGGGGGTGGCGGGGGCTGCGCCACGGGCGGTTGCTGCGCCTTCTGCTGATCGGCCAACGCCTGCAGAGGCGGAGAGGAGAGGAGAGGAGAGGCGCCGTGGGGAGGAGCCCGCCCCCCACGCCCCCCCACCCTGGCCCCACCCGGGGCCCCCGGCATCCACACCTTCTTCTCTTTGGCGATACGCTCTGCTCGAAGAGATGCAACCTGAATGGGAGGCAGCGGTTTGTCATAGTTGATGCCGCTAAAACACAAGAGCAGATGAGGAAGATAAACGGACGCGCTCGGGGGGAGTGGAGTACTCCAGAAAGGCAGGGGCTCTCACCACCCGAGCAGCCAGGTGCCAGGAGGCCGCTGTGGTCAAGCCCCCTCGCAAAAAAAAAAGCTGCAGGAGTCGTCCGAGACCACGTCTCCTGTTCCCTTTCCACAGAGAACCTTCCAGGAGGCAGGTCCGGTCCACCACAGCGGCAGCCGGTACAGTGCCGGGTACGTCGGGGGACTGAAATGTGTGCATGCGCCCCACGGCTAACCACCTGCTCCAGGCCGGGCCTCCCCTCCCCCAACCAGCAGAGCCATCAGTAGCCCTGCGTCCCCAGGCCCCACTCCGGCCCTCCAGACGCCCCTGTGTCCACGACAACTAACATCAGGACCTAGCGCCACCAACACCCCCGGCTGGCCTCCCAACGGCTCCAGGCTGACCGGCAAAGCCCAGGGGGAGCCCAGGGGGAGCCCAGGGGGAGCCCAGGGGGAGGGTGGGCCCCCTCAGAGCCCTCCCCATCCCGAGACCTTGCTCCTGGGGGGGGGGGGGGCGCCCCCCAGTTCCTATTCCCTCCCCATCTCCTTGACGCCTGTCGTCACAGAGAGTCCAGCTTTGTTTCAAGCCTCACGGACGCCCTCCCCGCTTCTGGGCCTTCCCTAGCAGGGCCCGGGCCGTGCCGCACCTATCGGGTGCCCCTGCACGTCAGCCCCTCACCGCCCCCATGCTTGTGCCAGCCCGCTCGGGACGTCCCACCAGATCCCGCCGCCCTGCCCCTGCTCTCACGTGATCACCCGGGCCTTCCTCTGGCGGTGGTCCCTCCTGCACACAGGGCTCCCTGGGCCAGCCGGCTCCAGGCGGGGCACCCGCAGCTCGTCCTCCCCCTGGGCCGCTGGCCCGGCCCCCACTCCTTGCGGCCCCTCCCCCTCGGCTGCCATGGGACTCCGAGAGGACAGCCAGCTGCGGGCCCACGTGCCGGCCTCTCCTCTCCCCTCACCCCCACCTTCCAGCCCTGTCTACACGGGGCCCGTTCCTCTGACCTGAGCCAGACACAGAAACTAACTTGAGCCCCCAAGACACCCAGGCCGGTGCTTGCCTCACCCCAGCCAGGCTTTCACACTGAACAGCCTCGTCCGCCCGGGTGCCCCCGAAATGCCCACCTCCCCGCTTGCCCCGCTCCCCTGCCTCAGAGCCACCCGGGCCCCCTTGTGCTCGTCCTGCAGACCTGCCTCGTAACCCGTTTCCCTCAGCCCCACAATGGGGGACCTGACACGCCCTCGCATCGGAGCGACATCCAGCAGGAACACCCCCGGTCCCCTCTGCCGGGCTGTTTCGTGCCGTCTGTCTGTGGGACAGACCTTCCACCTCCATGAGATCGGTCTGAGTTTGTGTCTTGCAGGCACAACAAACAAGATAAGAACGTGCCCTTCTGCTCGCTGACGAACCGCTGGGCCCAGCACAGCGCCAGGCACACAACGTGTCAGTAAATGGTCCATTGCGGGGATCAATCCGCCAATTTAATCTACAAACACATACTGCGTGCCAGCTCTGTAACCCAGACCCCAGAACCCCTACGTCCACAGACACATGGGTGCTACACAATTCGAGTACAGAAGGCAGAGGCGGTCTGCACCGTGAAGAAACACAAAGGACCACGGTCTGACTGTCGGCAAAGGGGGAAAGGTGGTGTGCGAGGGGGGGGCCCAGGCACCAGCCACGTGGACATTCAGGGAAACCGTCCCGGGACCAGGAGGCGGGGAGCATCCTGCGGAGGCCAGGCCCGCAGAGCGGCCATGACGGGCCGCTGGGGTCTCAGGGGAGACGGGCCAGCTTGGGACCACGCTGACAGCCAGTAAGGAGGAAGCAGGGCCCGTGGTATGCTGCAGACCGTCGCTTGGACAACCAGGAAGGCTGGGCCCGGGTGGGCATCCAGGCTTCATCTAGACACGTGCTCCCTCGTCGTAAATCGTCCAACGCTCGGAAAGCAAGGAGAGCCTACGCCGAACACCCGGACGGCCGGCACTCAGACCCTGACGTGGCCTCACTGCCCCTGCTTACTCGTAACCGCGCGTCTCCCTGCCCACCCTTCGGTCCGTCCTTTGTTCTCTTTTGCTCACTCACAGAGCAGGTACACTCACCCCGACGCCCGGGGTACACTCCAGGCAGAACGTGACGTGTGCCAGGAGAGAGGCGGTACGGCTGAGAGAGGACAAAGCCTCTCCTGCTGCCCTGCCCGTCCGCCAGCGTACCCCGCAGGCTGCAGGCAGGGACAGACCCTTGTCACGGGAACGCCACGCGGGCAGTCGCTGGAGATAACCAGCCGCCGCCCGGACGCGTCGTCTGCACGATTCACCGACCGCGCTGAGTCGAAGGGAACGTGAAAACAAAGACATTTCACATGACGAAAACGTGTCACAGATACAAAAATACCTTTCTGCCAACACGGAGGCGTGCTTGGGGTTTTTCTGAAAGGGATTCATGCCGAGCCTGCAGCACAGAAAGGAGACGACGGTTACCAGCGAGGACCGCCTGCGGGAGGACGCTCATGGCAGGCCGCGCACGCTGGCTCCGTCACGGGCGGAAAGGGGAGCTCGGGGAGCATACAGAGGCTTGATGGGGGGGCTCCTCTTCCCGGCCGTCATCTTCATCAGGTCGAAGTGGCTCGTGTACAGCTGGGTGTGCGTGGCGTTCTCGTCCTGGGCGTACATCTGGCCCGTGCGCAGGGGACGGTTGTTCTTACTCTGAGACAAAATCGAGGGCAGAGCGTCAGGCGGGCGGCGGCTGATTCGGAGGCCTGGTGCTAGGCCTCCCAGATCGCGCGCGGGTCCTCCTTCCCGAGGCGGCACTGCCACCCGCCGGCTGCGGGTCCTCAGGCCTCTCCAGGCCTCTCCACGCGCCTGCTCGTGTGAGCCCCGCGGAGGGAGGACTCCCCTTCCGCTGGGACGGCCGCTGGGCAAGGCGCCCGCGGTCGCATGCGTCGCGTGAGGCGGGGCCGGTGTGGCTGCCCCCACGGCAGACCTCCGCCCGCACGCACAGAGGAGAGAGGCACGTGCGGGTGTCTGAGCCTGTTCTCGGGGGCTTCCGGCACTGTGTGTGGCTGGCGACCTTCCCCTTCACGTGTCCTACAGTTAAACCAAGCAGGGCTCTCTGGGACTGTCCTCCGCGGCTCCAGGCTCCGACCGCCCTGCCACCGGGAGTCAAACACTGCGTGTGGGACGGGAACTGAGACCTCTACACAGTAAGCGCCGTGCTGGGAGACGCGGTGCACGGGCACCTCCCTGCGTCGTCTGAGTGACGCCATTAAATCGAGCAGGGCGGCATCAGAGGAAAGCCAGAACAAGACGGGCGCGGGAAGGCCCCGAACGCGGGACCTCATCTCCCACGTCACCGTACGGGGAAGGAAGAAAGGCAGAGCAGGCTGGGGACCAGGTACGTCACGAGAACACCAGCGGCCGTGGCAGGTGGTGAAGGGGCTCCGCTCCCACCCGGCTCCACCCAACACGCCGCCGCCGCCCCGCGTCTGTGAGCGCCACCCTCCAGGCGGAGTCTGCGCCCCACACGTGGCCCTCCGCACGCTGCCTACGGTTCGTTCGGAACGTCACCTTCGTGCCCAACACGTGTTTTGTCTTCTCCTAGGGGTTAACTTCACGTGTGACAAAGGAAAATAAAGCGTCGGCATCGTGTTTCCCGCGTTAACGCTACGGCTGTAGCGCTTTCAACAGATCAGACCAGACGCGAGGTTGTGCGAGGTCTCGTCGGTGAAGGCACCACGGGTGCTGTGAAAAACACTTGCTTTTTTTGTTCTTAAACAAAAAGCAAACGAATGCCCTGAGACGAACGTTTCTGGGAAAACGAACACGGAGACGATAGAGTGATTTTCACCCTTCATCCGAGGACCTCGCGGGCCTCTGCCGCACGTGCCCTGTGGGGTCAGCGTGGGCGCAGGCCTTGGGACGTTCTCCGGAAGGGAGGCAGACGGGAGGCAGACGGGCGAGCGGCAAGACGGGAGGTGGCGAAGACAGCAGATGACGGAAAGAAGCCCGCTCGGCTCAAGGAACGAGAAAAAGCGTGCGGGCGGACGCTCGTCCACACAGCCGGCTCTTGGGGGTAGGGTGGGGAGAGGTCAGGCCGCCGCCACGGCCGGCTTCTCAGGAAAGACGCCAAGCACCTGGCCGCTGTGCGTTCGGCACGTGCCACGCACGATCGGCGGGACGGGGGTCCAGAGCCGGTCCTGCCACCGTGGCAGCCAACGGGCCCGGTGGGAGCACGGCAACGACACAGCGGGAAGACACAGACAGACTCCTGAGGTAGAGCCAACGGAGCCAAAGAAAGGCTCTCGAGTTCACCCGACACCTTCTCAGGAAAGGAAAAGAGACGAAGGTGGGCCAAGCTTGCGGACGGCACAGAGAACTTTCCAGGTATGGGACCGTGGCCTGCACCGACGGCGGCCGTGAAGGCAGAGCCGTGGGTGCACGCCAGGGACGGCGCAGGCGACCCGCCTCGCCAGGCTCCGCGGAGCCGAGGGCCGGAGTCCCGTGGGTGCAAGGGGGGTGGGGAGCGGGGGGGGGGGGGGGGGTGCTCACCTTGCCCTCCTCCCTCGGAATGAGCACGTTCTCGTAGCGGCTCCGGCACTGCTTGGAAGAGCGGTAGATGCGGCTGCAGGAGTTGACCACGTCGCTGACGAGGTCCCAGTTGGGCGTGTGGGCCGGGGACACGATGGCGAGGTTCAGAGGTAGCTCCAGGAGCTGCTTCACGGCCTAGAGGACGTTCCAGGCGACAAGGGTCAGCGAGACCCACCGGCCGGTTCGTGCGCTCTCCCAAGGGAGCACGGCGACGGGACGTGGGCCAGAGGGGCCCCGCGCTCACCTGCAGCAGCGCCCAGTCCTCGCTGATGAGCCACTCGGGGTTGTCCGGGCCCGACTCGGCCGTGGGTTTGGCAAACGTTGGCAGAGGCTTGGCAAACTGCGTCTGCTGCTTCAACAGAATGTTCTTCTTCTGCTCCTTCCCTTCCCGCCGCATTTTCAACATGCCGGGTGTCGCGCGGTCGAACAGCGAGCGGGGAGGGACGACGGGCTCCCCGTGGCGCTGCTTCTTCTTCCTGCCTGCGACTGCACGGAGGGCTTTCGTCAGCCAGGCAGCCGACGGGAGCCCGCGCCTCCGCGGGCGAGGGGTAGGAACGGGGCGGGGCGGGGGGGCGGTCACCACGGAGCCGCTGGCGGAGACGGACCCACCCTCCCGCTTGCACGCCAAGCGGGGCCACGGGGGCTCCTCCCCAGCCGCGAGCACAAACCAAGACACGCCAGCGTGGCCGCGGGGCGCACCTGACGGGTCCGTGCGGTGGCGCCTGCGCTCCTTCCTCACGTACACGGGAGGCAGCTTGGACTCCGGGATGGGCGTGCTTTCGTACGTGAGACACAGGACCGGGTCCACGTAGATGTCGTTGTCATCCTGGGGGGGCGTGGGCGGCGTCCAGAGCTGTGCACAGGAGGGAGAGCCTGAGCCGTGCGGCTCCGGGAGGGCGGCCGCCCCGACGCACAGGGGCACCGGCACTCACCGGCATGACCTCCATCTGCCCGTCGGCACCTTCACAGACGTACTCCTGCGGGTGAGGGGCAGGCTCAGGGCGACCCGGTCCGAGAAGCAGCCACAGGCCACCAACCGTCTACCCTGCGCCGGTGACGTTGCCCTGACCGCACTCGGGGAGGAGCCCGCAGGAAGCAGACACCTGCAGCCGAGGGTCAGGCCTCCCGCAGCGGCCACGGGAACAGAGAAGGGCCCGGCCCGGCAGCAGCGCCCCGCAGCCCGCACCCCACGTACCGCACTGTAG
This sequence comes from Prionailurus viverrinus, assembly GCF_022837055.1. Lineage (NCBI taxonomy): Eukaryota > Metazoa > Chordata > Mammalia > Carnivora > Felidae > Prionailurus > Prionailurus viverrinus. The sequence goes on from NC_062572.1 coordinate 1,211,403, forward strand.
GCGTCCTCCCTCGTGTAGGTGAGGAGCTGCTCGTGCTCCTGCTCCTGTAGCGCCCGCGCCTCCCTCTCCCGCTGGGCCCTGGCGTTCCGCGCCTCCCACTCCGTCACGGCGGTCAGCACGGCGTCCTGGCGGGGAGACCGCACACGGGGGCTCTGGGACTCCCGACGCCGCGGCCCGGCTCGCCGCGTCACCGGCCGAGCCCCTCTCCGGCCACGGGCTCTCTGGACCCCTCCCCGCCCCCAACACCTAGCCCTCCGACCCAGCCGGCATCAAGCGACTTCCGGTCGAATGAGAAGCGTTCCCTGGGGTTTCCCAAGACTTCCTTTTTGTCTCTTTCCACACCGGTGGGTTGGATTTTCATTCCCTGACTTCCTGGCAAGTCACTTTACTTCAGGCTGAATTTGCCTCTGAAGCCGAGGCCCTCGTGGGTGGTGGGACCAGAAGCCCGCCCACCTGCCCTTACCTCGCCGTTGCCCTCCTTCTCCGGGCCAGCGGGCGTGTGGAATAACTCCAGGTAATTCAGGGCATACTTTTCAATAGGTGTAAGCTGTTTCAAAAATCACGTTTTGAACAGAGTTAACAGCAAATCAAAAAGGTGAAGGTCCTTATATAACCCCCCGCCAACACCTGGATCAAGAAAAGGATCATTCAGGGGCGCCTGGGTGGCGCAGTCGGTTAAGCGTCCGACTTCAGCCAGGTCACCATCTCGCGGTCCGTGAGTTCGAGCCCCGCGTCAGGCTCTGGGCTGATGGCTCAGAGCCTGGAGCCTGTTTCCGATTCTGTGTCTCCCTCTCTCTCTGCCCCTCCCCCGTTCATGCTCTGTCTCTCTCTGTCCCAAAAATAAATAAACGTTAAAAAAAAAAAAAAAAAAGAAAGAAAAGGATCATTCTTTGTCACAGTGACAGCGGAAAACGTCATGAAAGGGTCAAGCGCTGAAACGTCTAGGTGTCCGTCCGGAAACTGAGTGGGAGCACAGAAGAGAAAGCGTCCAGACCTGTTCCATAAAGTCTGCTAACTCCTCCAGCTGCGATGGCTCTTCCTTCCACCCTGGGCCGTCGCCGTCGGGCGACCCTGGCACCGCTTCCTCCTCGGGTTTCTGGGCATCGTCCTCCAGGTACTCAATACTCTTGAGGGCCTAAAGAAATTATCGTTTAAATTACTTTCAGGTGTTTTTAAATAAAAGCATTTTGAAAAAGAGCGGCCCTGCATAAATACCGACACGCCTGTGCCGCACACGGAGCCTCCCTGCGGTGACAGAAAACTAAGCGTGACGGAGGAGGGCAATGAACATGAGCGCCTCACGGCCACGGCAGACAGCAAGCCCCAGCGAAGGGCCGAGCGCTGCCGCGCCACAAAGCTCCCCGGCCCTGAGAACACAGAGCGCGGGGCACCTCGTTCAACCTCGCAACCGGCACCCGGCACGGCCACGACTCAGATGAACGACAACCCTTCCACAGCACGACCGGGGGACAAACAACCCTACGCCGCAGCTGCCAAAACCAAGCCCGTGGAAAAGGTAACGCAGACGACAGGCGTGTGAGACGGTCAGCATCACCACAGATCAAGAAACCAAGCAAGAGGAAGGAGGTGCCTTCCCACAGCCAGGAGCTCACGCCTGACAGGGGTGGGTGTGGATGGGCATGCTGGTGCATCGGACATGAGCCCACAGTCTCTGGTTTCAGGGTATCGATTACCGACTGTATAACCTCTTTTCTTGGCAATCTGGCAAAATCTGCAGTTTAAAATGTTACCTGACCTCACACAATACAGAAATCGTTCCAGATCGCACATCTAAATATGAAGACCACTGAGCATCTACAAGAAAACGAAAGAGGACGTCCAGACGACCCAGGGTAAAACGACCCAGGGTAAAGAGAATGTTTTTTAAGCCCCAACCATGATAAAGACGGGCTACTGGTTGGCTTCAGGACCCAGGGTTTCTGCTCATTGAAAGACAAGCAAACCACAGAATGCACAAAGGTATTTTACAGATTCACCCAGAGCACATAAAAAGTGCCAACAAACCACTAAGAAAAAGAAATAACCCAGTTAACACAAAAAAGGGAGGAGGACACAAACAGGCACTTCACAAAAAAGTGCCTGCCCTGCCAGGGAGCACACGGAGGTCCACAAATTCATGGGCCGACAGCAGCGACACAACACCAGAGACACGGCCCACATCCGCCAGCACGTGGCCGGAACGACACCCCCACGCCTCAGGTCCCATGCAGCCAACAGAGCATAGGTCGGCTCGGCCAGTCTGGAAAACTGCCAGCGGCACCTGCTAGTCACGTGCTCACTGATGACCCAGGGGCCCCACCCCAAGATGCAGTTAGGGTGTCTGCCAAGAGACACTGAGCAAATACAGATGCGGGGCTCAAAACACAGTCACATGGTCCCACAGTGGACCTGATGAAGTCACAATCGCTGGGAGACACGGGAGCCACCGTGACCCAGAACCAGAGGCCAGGCCCACACAGGCACCAGGGTGGTCAGGGGTCAGAAGGGTGAGCCGCCCTCAGGGACAGGAGTGGTGAGGAGGCAGGCGGTCCCCAGGGTGCCTTCCCTGTAGCACCCTCTCAAGCTCTTTGTGACGTGCATACTTGCCATACGTTCTTGTACTTTATCGCAACTTCCACGGAGAGCCATGTTCCCGCGCCAGTCCCCGGAAGAGCACCACGCCCACTGGAGAGGTGCCGGGAAGCCCAAGGTGCCGGCTGCTCGCCCCAGCACACCGACGGCAGGGGCCTCCCCCAGACCCCCACACTCATTTCACCTTCAAAAGCCCCCCCCGGTACCTCCTGCTCTCACGGGGCCATGCTGCTCCCATCAGCCTGCGCCCTGGCCCCCACGATCCAGACTCAGCACAGAGCCGGGAGGCCTCACTGCCCCTCACCCCTCACCCCCTTCCTGACCCCCGGCCACCCCTCTGCCCGTGGCACTCCTCACCGGGCATCGGCCGCCCTGCACAGGGCCCTCTGCCTCGGCAGGGAGAGCCTGCGTGCTTCAGTCTCTCCTCTCCCGGTATGCAAGCTTCGTGGGGAGGGGAGACTGTGCCTTTTACTCGACACTAGATCCCTGCCACCTAGAACACAGCCAACACACAGCAAGACGTTCAACAAGGACATTTCAACAGCGAGTGTGCGTCAGCCTGTGCACCGCACGGAGCGGCACACACATGTCCCCAAGCCAACGGCACCCGAAACACCATGTTTCCCGCACACACGCTTTCCCACCTCATTTTTCTCCCAGGACACAATCAAGGGTTTTAATGCCAAGACGGTTACCTCATGGCCAGGAGCTATTTTTTTTCGTGCAGTTTTTCTTTTTTAACCTTGTGCAAATAACCCCTATCTTTGAAAGAAGGGGGTCAATCTATCTGTCCCCCAGATGAAGAGTTATAAGGTGTCCCCGCAGGGGACACCATATGTAGGAAACTCCCGGAACCGCACACAGTGCTTGTCTCTGAGCAGGGGCGGGGGGGTGGGGGGGTTCCTGGGGCGGGGCGCTTGCTTCCATTACAAGCTCTTGAGGATTTAACACACACATTTATTACTTCTCAGTAACCAAGTGGAAATTTCTCAGGGCACCAAGGGCA